>NC_069080.1:29565000-30815000 GCF_025698485.1 Gossypium arboreum | reverse complement strand
TTCTTGTGAATGATCATTTCAGATATATGCACTCCCGCGAACCTCACATCCCAATTTTCCAACACTTAAATTCGGAAAACACATCGCTTTTCTACTTCAAGAAGAATGCCTAAACTTTTCTGGAAAAATCATCAATAAAGGTTAGCATATAATTAGCTCCACCTCTCGAAGGCACTCTAGATGGCCCCCACAGATCAGAATGAATATACTCCAACATTCCCTTCGTTTTATGGATTCCTCTGGTGAATCGAACTCTCTTTTGCTTCCCAAAAACACAATGCTCACAAAAATTCAGTTTGCAAATTCTTTGCCCATCAAGAAGTCCTCTTTTGCTCAATTCTGTCATGCCATTCTCACTCATATGCCCTAGGCGCATAGGCCAAAGTTTAGTAATATCATCATCTGACAAGGAAGAGGAAGCAACAGCTGCATCACCAGTAACAGTAGAACCCTGCAAAACATATAACTTGGCAGCCTTTCTTTGCCCTTTCATCACAACAAGGGAACCTTTGGAAATCTTTAAAACTCCACTTTCATCTATGTATCTGTACCTTTTTGAATCAAGAGTACTCAATGAAATTAAATTTCTCTTCAATTCTGGAACATGTCGCACATTACTAAGTGTTCTAACAACTCCATCAAACATCTTAACTTTAATTGTTCCAACACCTGCGATTTTACACGAAGTATTATTTCCCATCAAAACAACACCTTCAGATACTGTTTCGTAAGTTGTAAACCAATCCCGATTGGGACTCATGTGGAAGGTGTAGCCGGAATCAAGTATCCACTCTTCGCTTACTTTAAAATCATTGACAGAAGCGATTAGAAGTTCACCATCGCTGTAGTCTTCTACAACATCAGCTTCACCGAAATTTTCTGGTTGTTTTCTCTTTTGATTCGCAGCTTCCCTTTTAATCTTGTTCTGTAGCTTATAGCACTCAAATCTAATGTGCCCTTTCTTATTGCAGAAGTTACAAGTTTTACATCTGTTTGAAGACTTTGATCTACCCTTAGATTTACCGCCAGGATTCCGTTCTTGTGTCCTTCCACGATTATCATTAGCATTCCGATCTTGTCTCCCACGAACAATGAGACCCTCTCCTTGAGAGTCGGGTTTAAGCACAAGATGTTTCATCTTATCATACGAGGTCAAAGAATCATAAACCTCATCAACTGTGAGAGACTCGCGGCTATATAAAATCGTGTCTCTAAAGGTTGAATAAGATGGGGGCAACGAACAAAGTAGAATCAACCCTAGATCTTCCTTATCATACTGAACCTCCATGGCCTCCGAGTTTGAGAGAATTTCTTTAAATACTGTTAAGTGTTCGTGTACAGACGCACTTTCCTCCAAACGATGAGCATAAAGACGTTGCTTCATATGCAACTTGCTTGTTAGAGTTTTTGACATACATAATTGTTCTAGTCTCTTCCATAATGCAGCGTCGGTCTTCTCTTTCATCACATCCTGCAAAATTTCGTTGGACAAATGCAAATGTAATTGTGTTATCGCCTTTCGATCTTTACGCTTCTTCTCTTCATCTGTTAATGTCGAAGTCATCTTATCTATCCCTAGCAGGGCATCCTCTAGATCCATCTGCGCAAGAACTGCTTCCATCTTAATCTACCACAATGCAAATCTGGTGTTGCGATCCAACAGCAGAATTTCATATTTCAAAGACGCCATTATCGTGATCGAGATGAATAACCCAGAAGCTCGGATACCAATTTGTGAAAAAAATAAAAATAAAAATAAAAAAATAAAATAAAGAACACATAGATTTTTACGTGGAAACCCTTTCGGGAAAAAAACCACGGGCAGAGGATAAGGAAATTCACTATGTCGAATTCGAATAAAATTGTTACAAGAGGAATAGACTATGTCTATTTATAGGCTTGTAAAGCCATATTCTAGTAAGATGAAACACTTTATTCTAATCAATATCAAATAGATAGAATTTAATAAAGTTTAAAAACTTTATTCTAAAATAAAATAAAAAAGTATAATCTATATGGATTCTTCTTTTATTTTATTTTACCACTATATTTTATTCAAATAAAGATTTAGGTCACTTAATTCTAACAGCTCATTTAAAACAGATTGAATTTTACTTTCATTAAAAATTTAATATATAATATGGAAATAGATTCGAATTATATATTTAATCCTGTAAAGATGCCATCTAATGTAAATTAATTAGAGTCTGACAGTGATAATTAAAGGCAGAGTTGTTTTACAGAAGCAGAAGCAGCAGGGATAGTTCTGAGCTCCCTTTTTGTGACACTTCAATAATATTTTCACCATTTGAGAAGCCAACTAAAGTACAGGCTAACTAGTCAGTAATAACCCATGTCTGAAAACGGTACATAAAGACAAAAAGGACTAGTGGGATAATATCAACTCCAACCCCCAAAAATATAAAATGAATCAGTGTGTACAAATGAGATGAAGTAGAATAAATAAAATGAGAATGGATCCCTCAGCACGTAATTGCTCACCAACACACTGGACCTAACTTAACAACTGGTTTGCACCACATCATCATAGCAGGCTTCAGCACCGGCAGCACTGCTCACTCACTCGATACCTATCCAACCACGTATCCCTGTTCCCTGTGCTGTCTTTCTTTTAATTCTCTCTTTTTGTCCCCCCTTTCCTATGAGTCGCATTTATCCACACTTCTTGCTCACATATGGGTGACGTTGGTTAAAGGGGAGCCATCGTTCAACTGGACTGCCCTAACATGTCTTTCTTCCACCATGTATAAGAAACGGTTTTATGCCTTTTTCTCACTTCAATCTTTTCAGTTTGTTTTACGGTTATTTAATGATAGCTTTAGCACTTTAATAAACAAATAGCATTAATAGTAAATTATTTTATTTTTCACTAAATTATGAATAAATTTATATTTTAGTCATCAAAATATTTAAAAATTTTCATTTAAATTACTAAACTATTTAAAAGTTTTTATTTAAGTTATTTGGCTGTCAAATTTTTTTTTTTAAGTTTCGCCAATGAGCTTCAATCGACAATTCAACAATTAGTACAGTGGATCAATACTAATCGACGAGTAGAAGAACGTATCTTAGAGCTAAGTCAATCTAACGGCCAGTGCTAGAGATCAGAGAAAAGAACTATTTGAATTTTAGTTCACAGAAAGCTATTTCATGAAAAAAATTAAATTGTAGAAAAAAAATGAGAAAGAGAGCTTTTAATTGGTGCAAATAGTGCAAACAGAGAAAACCATATAGCATCAATTTTAATAGTCCTGTGACACCCCACACCCATCCTGGTCGTTGAATCTGAGTGCTTAATGTCACATTAAGTTGCTAGAGCTTGAATTTAGCGGCACACATGGACATAATTAATAAATGTCAAATGATGTCGTTTTTCTCTTAAGCTCCCATATTAATATCATGGTTCGTTTTCGGTTTCACACATTAATGAATCGATGCACCGTAAAGGTATATGCATCTCGATTTCAAGCATCATAACATGTATTCACTATGTTTTTCAATTTGACCATTTTCTTCACTATTAATCACAAATACATTCCTTAATAATGATTCAATTCCAGAGTGCAACTATCAACTTACCATAGACCTAATAGCCAATATCAATTTCCATACCTTTAGCCTTTATTATTTGATTTCGTACTATGGGCAAATATGTGGACCATTATGCTCACAACCCTCCCCCCAAAGGCTTTGGAGCTGACGTTAGTTCCCACGAACACCCAGTGCTACCGGGAAACTCTTCAATAAAATGCATCCAGTGCTTAACGGTACATTTAAAGTAATGAGTGCTCAACACTCATTGGAATGTCTGAAATAATATGCACCTAGCACTTATCAGTACATTCAAAGTAATGTGTGCCCAACACTCATAGGAATGTCTGAAGTAATATGTGCCCAATGCTGATCAGTATAAACTGGAGTAATGTGTAAATGATACGTTCGTACTTCTCAATCATACTAATACTATTTAGATATGGTTGTTACCCATTTATCCTCAATGTTTCAATCTTGTATCCAACCTTAGTCAATAAACCATGTAAGATATTAAATTCTCATCTTCAGCATATAAGCATTCAATTTAAACCTATTTTACAAGTCCTTTATAACTCTAATATCTAAAATTTCCATATTTTATAATTTACTCGATGAATCCAAATTTGACTTTGTAAATATATTACAGAGATCCTATTCTACCATTATTCATTGTCAAACCTCAAAGTTCTTATCCCTTGCAATTTGGTCCTTTAATAATTAAATAGAATCACTAAGTTTTAAGCTTAACAACATTATAAACTAACACATTTCAATTTTCGACATACACGCAATATAATCAAGCTATATACACTGTCTCTCCTTAAATCTCTTAGCCATAAGTTATGTAACTCATTACTAAAGCCATTATCTTAACACATGCAAAAGAAGTTTGGGAATTTCTTTCTTTTCTCTCTTCGATTCCTTTTAAAAACCGAGTGGAGAAGATAGAATTAACTTTCTCGTTTCTTTTAAAACACCGAATAAAGAGGCTATTTCTGAATACTTATTTTCTCCCTTCCTTTTTATTTCGGTGAAGATGGTAAGAATAAATCTAATTATGCTTTTAATTTAAGTTTGTAATCTGTCCTCTCTCCCACGTTAGTCTCCTTTGCATGGGTGAAATAGATGTCATTACAAAAAATTCACCACTTATCACCCTTTTCCCTTTAATATTGACTTACTTATCCTTAATTATAAATAACCTAGTGGCTATGATCTAATATCAACTTACTTGGTGGAATTTCATGGCTAAGATCACTTACATCCGCTCAACTTAAATAATGTGATGGTTTGATTGCTAACAAGGGCTTTGATTAACTACTACACAAGTCCATTTCTTTTATCTCAATTGCTTCTTTTTATGATTTAGTCCTTATACTATATTTAAACATTTACATACTTTATAAGTGGTTTAATTATTTTGAAGTCATTAGTACAAATAGCATATACAGATCTATTCACTTTCTTTAATCAAATCCTTCTAATTTAATTACCTGCAATTTAGTCCCCGTACTATATTTTTTTCATTTAATAATTCTAATTGTCAATTTCTTACTTGACTCATAAATTTTCTCAGTTTTATACTCGGGCTATCTTAGTTTAAGGAGAATTTTCCTTGAATCGGGTTTTTTGGCACCGACGAAAATTGAGTTGTTACAAGTCCAGTAATTTAAATGAAAATTTTTGAATAGATCAATGATCAAATTGTAACTTTTTTTAATTAAATGACCAAAATAAAAATTTACTTATAATTTAGTGACTAATGATGTAATTTACCTTTAACATTAACTACTCGTATAAATTGAATCATGCTACATCATTACATTTATATAACCCAATAATTAATTTAACTACTAAAATAATAAACTAGAATATATTTGAATAACTCTAATATAATTCTTATTTATTAAAATATCAATAATTTTAATATAAATATCAACACATATTTCAAACCTAAGCATGATTTGTTTAACGGGTAATCTCACGTTTGGCTCCTAAAGTTTAACCAAATGTGCAACATATATGGTTATTTATCTAATTTTTTTATCGATTGAGTCTTAGTTCAATTGATATCGATATTATTACCAGTATAAGAGGACGTGGGTTCGAGTGCGCTGAAGCGCATTATCCTCCAATTTAAGGGTTGGGGAGGGACTATTAGTAATTCTAGGCATTATATATATATATATATATATATATATATATAATAAAAACCTATAATAAGATTAATGTTAAAAAGAAACTTATCTAATTTTTTCAGCAACCACTTCAGAATAATTTATTAACTCAATACTTATTATATAATGATCAATTATTTAAGGAGAGTTTTAGAAATAATCCCAATCAAATATATATTCATCAATTTCAGCTTTACGTATATTACAATACAAATTAAACAATTAATTGTATAGCCAATTATGAAAATATGTAATTTGAAATTACAATAATTAAAAATAGTCCTTTACCGAAGTACATAATAAACTCATAATCGATGGGTCACATGCTTGACTTGCAGTTGCATAGCATTCTTCCTTTTATTATTAAATTCTTGAGCCTCGATATCATGATTAAAGATGTACTTATTAAGCAACTAAAGAGTAGTACTATTAAAATTACCAAAAAGAAAGAGTAGTACTATTAAAAATTAAAATAATTATTCTAATAATAAAATAAAATCACTACACGATCGTAATTAATTCAAAGTATAGTTAATAATTGTTGTAGAATGAGAGAAAAATAAGTTTTTGTTATGAAATAAATAATAATTATAATTGGTGAAAGATAATAAACCAGATGTTATTTGCTTAATTAAAATAAAATTTGATGAGATCATAGCGAAGAATTTGGCTAAAAAGCTTAAGTTTTCCTCTTCCTTTACCGTTCCAGCGCAAGGTATGGCTGGTGGACTTGCTTTATTTTGGAATGCAGAGAAAATTGATGTAGATGTTTTGGATTCATCTCAACAATGTATACATACTACCATGATGATTAATTCAGTTCGAAAGGTTTTCTCCTTTGTGTATGATAGACCAAGCTGTGCTTGGAAGGATTGTTTTTGGGTGGAGCTTAAGGTTTTTGCAGAGACGATCGATTCTCCTAGGTGTTTTTTGGGTGATTTTAATGAAAGGTGGGGTGGTAGTGCGAGTTCTCATGATGTTACTAATCGCGTTGTAAATTTTAAGGATCGTTGGAGTAGTTGTGATTTACTGGATGTTGACACTTCTGGTTGCCGTTTCACTTGGGTAAGAAAGAATGGTGGAAGGATTATTTTGCAGGAAAAAACTTGATAGGGTATTATGGAATTCACATGCTTTGCCAGAGAATCTGAATGCCAAAGCTATTATACTCCTTCACTTATGTTGTAACATCCCAAAAAGCGGGTTAGAAGAAATTGAGTTTTGAAATCAAGAGTGGTCATCCCTCTATTTGAGTTTAGACTTTGGAAATTTTTGATAAGTAAATTGGTTTGGTTTAGTGGTTAAGTGTTCTTATGTATGTGAGGTTTTGGGTTTCAAATCCTATCTCTTGAAATTTTGCTACTTTGATTAAACCCTTATATTTGGACATGTCGGTTATAAGTTAAATTTAGTCAATTAATGATAAGAATGTGTTTGTTGGTTTAATGGTTAAACTTCTGTGTACTCTTTGATCTTGTGTTCAAGTCTTTATGAAGGCAATAGGGAATGATTTATTTTTTAAACTTCCCAGAAACCGTCTAGGGGATGACATCTATTTTGTTTTTCTTTTTACTTTCCATTTTTGTTGCTACCATTCCTCCATTCTTTCTTTATTTTCTTCATTTTGATTATTCTCTTCAAACTACCTTCTTTTTTGCTATGTTATGCCAAATTGATCCTGTACGGGGTCGGACTTCTACTTCCTGGTTCAATTTGTTACTAGTAAATTCGATTTAAAGTTTGTATCGGAAGTTCTTCAACGTAACTTTAGTCTCGGACCCTAATCTTACTTAGTCTCGGACCCTAATCTTAGTATTTTGAGTGCGGATACGTTGTCTAGTTTGTCATTGTAAGGTCGTTATAGGGACAAGAATTCATCCTTATTGCTTTTACGTCAAACTCGAATCAAATGGGTACCGAAAACCTCTTCTTCTTCGAATTTTAGTCATAAAAAAATAGGAGTGTCAAAGCCACACGACCATATGCCAGGCCGTGTAACTCACTGTTCACAAAAATTAGAGGCACACGGGCGTGTGTCCAGGCTGTGTGTGTTTATGTGTTAAGCAGGATTCAGAGGGGTGAATGTCACGGGCATGTGTCCAGATTGTGTAACTCACTGTTTACAAATTAGGACCACACGGGCAAGTATACGGGAGTGTGCCAGACTGTGTGAAGGCATACGACCAACTTTCCAGGCCGTGTGAATCCACACAGGCATGTGGACCAATATTTGAAATTTTTCTCTCGGGCCACAAGCGTCGTTCGAACTGAACACCGGTCTACTGTAGGGTCCGTGTGATCGAAATTAGGCTATATAATTTGATATATAATGATTTGATGATGAATAACTTGTGATCTATACATATCTGCTATGTTGAACCTAAGTAAGTAAGGTCTGTCAGAACATAATGTGCAACTGTCTAATACGTGGGAATTATCCAGGTACGATCTGTATTTTGTTAAGTTTGTTGGTGCTCCTTTACGTTACTCTGTTGCTTAAGAACATTGATATCCGAATATGTTGAATTGATTGGTACTGATTCTGATTTATAACCATGCATGTGATTTCATGAAAAATATGATATTATTTGTTAAGTTTTGATAAATTAGTTTTATAACGCATGGACTCTCATGCCTACTAACTTTGTTATCGTACGATAGTGTGACTACATTCTTATCACTCTGCTTCTGTATATGCATGCCATGACACATTGTATGGGACTTGGGATGATATGACAGGAGGAAGTTTCTGGCAGGTCGATAGTCTGCATTGTCTGGTGGTTTATCCACGTTTCTATTTTGGCAGCTTGGCTGCACTATAGTGGCTTGACCACATGTATCCGATCTGGTAGTTTTAACAGCAAAATTCTGGTGGCATTGTCCACAGTTATCTGTTGGTGTGATTTGGCTGGATGAGTTCTAGGGGAATTCGAGTTGGATAGAATGTTTTTTGATAAATTTGCATTCTGATCTATTTGAAAAATACCGCATTTGCATAACACACATCCTCTGCGTAGATGCTCTACTCTGTTCTATTATGTTCTGTTTTGGTTGGGTTGTGTTATTTTGTTATATTACACTTGCTATTAAGTTCACCGTGTTTAATTTGATTTATATACTATGTTTTGTTAACTATAATTGATGTTGGTTATACACTGGGCTTTATAGCTCACCTTCTGGTTCTATCTTTGTGTGTTCAAGTAAGTCTCTGACTTAGGACCGGACGGTGTGTGGGAGCTCGAATTATTTTGCAATAATGTAGAAATGTTTAATCTTATAGGTTGCAATATGTTTCTGAGCTCGTTTTGGTTTTTGCAAAATTTGTCAGTAGTTGATAATTTTTAACGTGAAACTAAAAAATCACTCAAGTCGACAAAATGGATTTTAATTTTCAAAATAAGACTCTAAATGTAACATCCCGATTTAGGGCCTGGTCTGAACAGTGGTTTCGAGACCACATATCCAAAATAGAAATAATTATTTAATGATTATTATGAGGTCTAGAATGAGAATGTATGCTTGAGTAAAAAAAATTCATGGAGAAATTCTATGCCTAAGATGCTCAATTTGACATTAGGGACCAATTTCAAAATATGTAAAACTTGAGTTCTAGAATCTTTTAGCATGAAATTGAGTTGGACTATAAATTAGAGGTCCTTAATTAGTAATTTGACCAAGTTCTAAAAATTTGGACAAAAATGGGCATGCATGGGTAAAATTTTAAAGAAAGGACTTAAGGGCATTTTGGTCATTTGGTTAATTAAAGAATAAAAATGGAAAAATCAAGCAAAAATGTTGTCCATGTTCTTAATATGTGCTGAAAATTCAAGGGACTCCATGGCTAGGGTTTTCAACATTTCAAGCTTGATTGTAAGTGCTCCCTAGCCCTGTTTTTGATGTTCTTTATATTTTTGAGATCCTTGAAGCATGTTTTAGCCATTTCTACCCTTATTTTAAGCTAGGGTTCATGTTCAAAAACTTACCCATGTGTGACATGTTTTTATTTTTGTGTTTAATAGAGGAATATGAAAGTTTGATGTATGATAAACATCTTTTGTCAAGTGGTTTTCCATGAAAACACCTAAAAAGGACTAAGTTGCAAAAGATGTAAAAGTAGGTAGTAGAAAAGTGAAATAAAAGAAAATGTGGGCTGTTATAAGCTAGAATATAATTCGACTAGGCTTGAAAAAATCAAGGGATGCATGTATTTCATTATACGAGCCTAGGGACTAAAATGTAAAAATATGTAAAGCTAGGGGTAAATAGGTAATCTTACCATAGAGTAAGCTTCTGGGCTGAAATTGAAGAATGTGATGAATTAATAATTTAAATTGTTTATATAGACTCGGAAAGATCAATTCCGGAAGTAGATCGTGGAAAAAAAAGGTTTTGGAATAGTTGGAATCCAAACCCAAGACATTATTCTGGTAAGTTCATGTAACCTAATTGGATGTTTATGCATGTTGACTTTAATTATTGTATCAAATTGAATGTGAAGTACATAAATAATGAATTGTATTAAATTGCCTATAAATCCGAAATTTATTGAAAAATGGGTTAGAATCAGTTTGAATATGGAATTCGGATGGATAGGTCACTTTTCATGAAAAATGGGATCCTACATGTGTTGCAGAAAGGATTTAGCCCAGACGTATAATCCATTGATTTCATTATAGAGAGGATTTAGTCGGACAGGTAATCCTAAAACGAGGCTATTGAGCATACGTTTCAATTAGGGTTTAGCCTGGACTGGTAATCCTAGTTGACTGGATTTAGCCTGGACTAGTAATCCAGATTAGACTCTGTAGGGTATTCTTTGTTATGTAAAGGATTTAGCCTGGACTGGTAATTTGACAAAGCCCTTAGAGTACATGGAACAACTAGAATTTAGCATGGACTGGTAATTCTGCTGTAAGAGATGTGGCTCGAGAGTGTACTGGATAAGGTACTATTGGATATGAATTGACGGTTAATAAAATAGTAAACATGGAGTGTACTAAGTGATAAAATATCCATCGGGAATTCAATAATTTATTGGATAAAATATTTGTACGTGACATGAAAAATAAAAATTTGAATATGTATATGATGTGATGAGCTCATCTATGGATCTTGAAAATTTATGTGACTATCTTGTTCATTGAGTGCATGTGTTTAGGAAAAATTAATTATAATTGATGGATAGCATGGCTTATTGTGATTATGTGTTAAAAATGACCGGTAAGTTTAGTTTATGTTATACGAACTTACTAAGCATGAAATGCTTACCCCTTTTTACTTTTCCCTATCTTATAGAGTTCTTGGACTCGTGAAGGTTGGAGGACGGTTGGAGTTTGATCACACTATCAACATTCTCGTTTTGGGTATAAAAAAACTATTCATTTTGATATAATGACATGTATAGGGTAACTTATCTTTTGATTTTATGTGTCACTTAAATTAGCCAAGTGTAATGGCTCATGATAGTTGATGAATTATTTTGTATATGGCCATGATATATGGCTCATATTTTACTATTGGGTTGTAACCCTTATTAATCATGTATGCATGCAATGTGTTCGTGTTTATGTTGATGTGGTTGCTTGGGAATGATGGATGTAAGGTATGGCATGTTTATTTGGTGAATGGCCCATGATCAACGAGTATGGCACAACAATGTTATAAATGTGTAAAGTTGGAAAGAAGGATATAAAAACCTAGAGTTTATGAATTGGTATGAAAATATTAGGAAATACATGTAACAATTGAGATAGTGCATGGAAGCATTAGGGATATAATTTAATCATGGATTTGGATATTGGAGTAGTTCAAATTTAAATTGCTGTATGCTGAGAACATGTATAAATGAGTGAGTCCTCAAAGGGTGGCAAAAAGGCTTGGAAAATAGCCTTGAAATTGTCCACATGGGTAGACATACGGGCATGTGTCTAGGCCATGTATGACACACGGTCTGCCCCATGGGCGTGTGATCCAGCCGTGTGTCCCTTGCACCTCAATTTTATAAGTTAGAATGCCAGTAGTAAACACACGGGCTAAGACACGGGTGTGTGTCTTAGCCGTGTGAGAGACACAGCCTAACCACATGGGCATGTACTATGGTTGTGTGAAGTCTGCACCATTTTTATGAAAAATCATTTAATTTTGTTTGGCAACAAGGCCTGGCCACACGAGCGTGTGACACGACCATGTGACCTTATTTTGGTGCTTACGTCATAGTCAGAGAGTTACACGGCTTGTAGACACGGCTGTGTCCAGAGCACACGGGCTTGTCCCCATTTCACATGGACGCGTGACTCTGTATTTAAGAAAATTTCCCAAGTTTTTATAAAGTTTTTGATTTGGTCCTGAACTATTTTTGATGTATGTTTTGGACTTCGTAAGTCCATACAAGGGACGTTTGACATATGTTTGAATGACCTTTGAATTGAAAAAAAAATTATAGTTCGGTTTTGCTTGAATAATTGTATGAATGTTTGGTAATGCCTCGTACCCTGTCCCGGCATTTGGTACGGGTAAGGGGTGTTACATTTAGTGGTATCAGGGCTACGGTTTAGTCGATTCTCATACTAATGTAGCATGTATCAAGTCTAGTTATACATGCCATTATAAAAGTTATGATAGTGTGACGTCTCCTAACCGTTTTAAATGTATTTGTATATAGTAAATGTCTTCCAACCAAGCCCTAGATGAGTTTAAGGAAGCCGAGAGCCATGCTCGAGCTTCCGTACAACAAGCCACGTCTGGTAGTAGTAGGAGGCCCATGTCTAGGGGCCGAGAAGAGACAAAGGCTACTTTTTTTAAAATAATGGATAAATGGTTTGGTGAGTACTTGATGACCAACCCTACTATACCACGACCTCCTCCACCACCTACCTGATCTAAAGAAGAAGTACCAAAAGGTGTGGCACCAGTAAGAATTGGTAAAGCTCCAGTAGATAAATTGAAGAAATACGGGGTTGAAGAGTTTAGAGCCACTATTGACGATGATCCAGAACGGTCTGAGTTCTGGCTTGAAAACACCATGCGAGTTCTTGATTAACTATCGTGTACCCCTGGGGAATGTCTTAAATGCGCGGTATCTCTCCTGAAAGACACTGCATACCACTGGTGGAAGACTGTATCCTCAGTGGCACCAAGACAGAATATTACGTGGGAATTATTTCAAGCTGAATTTAAGAAGAAGTATATTAGTCAAAGATTCTTGGATTTGAAGAGAAAAAAAATTTCTAGAACTTAAGCAGGGAGATCGGACTGTGGCAGAGTACGAATGGGAGTTTGTCTGACTGAGCTAGTATGCTCAAGAGTGGGTTCAGACTGAAACAAAAATGTGCACGCGTTTCAAAAAAGGATTAAATGAGGACATTAAATTGTTGATTGGGATCCTTGAGATAAGAGAGTTTGCAGTGCTAGCTGGCAGAGCCAAGAAAGCTGAAGAGCTAAGTAATGAAAAGAAACAAATAGGGAAGAAAGCTCAAGTTTCGAGTAAGAGATTCATGGGCAAGACATATGCATCTCCCACAAAGAAATCGAGAAACCACCAGGAATGCTCCAATTCATTAGTGGGATATTCGGGTAAGATAAGAACCTTTAAGCTCCCTAATTCGCGGTCTTCATCTCCCACGGCAACTAGTGTGGGGATTGTAGGAAACCAAAAGCCGCGGTTAACAGTTGTAACAAGTTTCACTTTGGAGAGTGTCGGATGAGAAGCGGGGCATGTTATAGGTGTGATTCTCTTGACCACTTCCTTAAGGATTGCCTGGAATGAGATAACAGAGAGGTTGAGCGAAACCCAAAATAGAATACTCTTATCCCCGGAGTTTGACCTCCAAGATACCCCGGAAGTGCCAGTGGAGGTCGTAGTGCTGCAAAGGATACTACTGCCAAATCAGAAGCTCGAGCTCTATACGTTCTAGAGAGGAGGCCTCAGCTTCTGATGTCATTATGGGTACATTTTCTCTTTATGATATTCTTGTTGTTGCCTTAATTGACCCGGGGTCAACCCATTCGTATGTTTGCACGAAATTGGTGTCTAGTAAAGAATTACCTGTAGAATTTACGGAATACGTGATTAAGGTGTCGAATCCGTTAGGCAAACATGTATTAGTTGACAAGGTATGCAAGAAATGCCCTTTAATGATTAGAGGCCATTGTTTTTTGGTCGATTTAATGTTATTACCATTTGATGAGTTCGATGTTATTTTGGGTATGGATTAGTTGACACTACATGAGGTTATAGTAAATTGTAGATAGAAGGTTATTGAATTGAGCCGTGAAAATGGCAAAACTCTTCGGGTTGAACCAGATGAGTCATATGTAACATCCGTTGTAATTTCCTCTATGTCAGCTCAAAAATGCTTGAAAAAGGGATGTGAAGCCTACTTGGCTTATGTGCTGAATACTAAGGAATGAAATTCGAATCAGTGCCAGTAGTATGCGATTACCCAGATGTGTTTCCGGAGGAGTTACCAAGATTACCTCCTGTTAGAGAAGTTGAATTTAGCATTGACCTAGTGCCGGGAACAACACCTATTTCGATTGCTCCGTATCGAATGGCTCTGATGGAATTATGAGAGTTAAAGTTCCAGTTACAAGAATTGACGGATAAGGGTTTTGCAAGGCCTAGTTTCTCCCCTTGGGGTGCATCAGTACTATTTGTGAAAAAGAAGGACGGTTTTATAAGACTATGCATCAATTATCGTCAACTCAACAAGGTGACAATCAATAACAAATACCCGTTGCCAAGGATTGATGATCTATTTGACTAGCTGAAGGGAGCAACGGTATTTTCAAAGATAGGCTTGAGGTCCGGCTATTTTGAACTATGAGTGAAAGAATTGGATGTGCCCAAAACTGCTTTCCGAACAAGGTGTCACTATGAATTTCTTATTATGCCGTTTGGGCTAATGAACACTCCCGCAGTATTCACAGACTTGTTGAATTAAATTTTCTGACCATACTTGGATAATTTGTTGTAGTGTTTATTGACGACATACTAGTTTACTCTCAAGATGAATCCGAGCATGTTGAACACTTGAGAACAGTTTTGCGAACTATAGGAGATAAGCAATTGTATGCTAAGTTTAGCAAAAATGATTTTGGCTTAAAGAAGTTGGGTTTTTGGGACATATTATTTCGGGTGATAGCATAGAGTTGACCTGAGTAAGATTGCGGCCATCGTTGAATAGAAACCGCCGAGGAACATGATAGAAGTTAGAAGCTTTTTAGGCTTGGCTAGTTACTACAGACGATTTCTTAAAGGATTTTCTATGATCGCCACTCCAATGACCAGGTTGATTCAAAAAGATGTTAAGTTTGAGTGGTCGAGAAAGTGTCAACACTGTTTTGAGAAACTAAAGGCGTTACTGACCGAATTACCAATTTTGGTACAACTTATATCGGGTAAAGAATTCGTGATTTATAGTGATGCATCCTTGCATGGTTTGGGGTGTGTTCTCATGCAAGATGGTAAGGTAGTAGCCAACGCTTCAATGCAATTAAAGTCTGACGAGAAGAACTATCTGACACATGACTTGGAATTGGCCGCCATTATTTTTGTGTTAAAGATTTGGAGACACTATCTGTATGGTGAGAAGTGTCGGGTGTTCACCGATCATGAAATTTTAAAATACTTGATGACTCAAAAGGATTTTAACTTAGGACAATGTAGATGGCTCGAATTACTCAAAGATTATGAGCTTATAATTGATTTCCATCTGGGTAAGGCTATCGTAGTCGCTGAGCTTTGAGTAGAAAATCATTGGTTGCCTTGAAAGCTATGGGTACACGACTGGCTTTGTCTGAAGATGGCTCTATCCTAACAGAGTTGAGATTTAGACTGATCTTCCTTCAACAAATTTGTGATGGCCAGAAAGTCGATGAAGAGCTCAATGCAGGTCTAGCAGTGAACCAGATTTTTAGATCAACTCCTATGATTGCTTGAGGTTCTGTGGTAGGATCTGTGTTCTGAACGATGCCGAGTTGATTCGAAATATTTTACATGATGCGCATAATGGTTGTTTATTAGTCCACTCAGGTAGTACAAAGATGTATACTAATTTGAAGAAATTGTATTGGTGGAATGGTATGAAAAAGGACATCTCTGAGTATGTATCGAAATGCCTGATTTGCCAACAAGTGATGGTTGAACATCAAGTACCCTCAGGTTTACTTTAGCCTATCATGATTCCCAAATGGAAATGGGACTGTATTACTATGGACTTTGTGACAAGATTGCCCTTTACTCCAAAAAAAAAGTCGTCTGGGTCGTAGTTGACAGGTTGACTAAATCGGCTCATTTTATACCGGTACGAACCAATTTCTCACTTGATAAGTTAGCCGAGCTGTACATTACTGAAATTGTGAGAGTTCACGGTATACCATCGTTGATTATTTCTGATAGAGATCCAAGATTCACTTCTCGATTTTGGAAGAAGTTACAAGAAGCCTTGAGTACGAAGCTAAATTTTAGTACCGCTTTCCATCCACAAACTGACGACTAATCTGAGAGAGTAATTCAGACTTTGGAAGATATGCTTAGGTGTTATGTTCTTGAATTTCAAGGCAGTTGGGAAAAGCACTTACCGTTGATAGAATTTGCCTACAACAACAGTTATCAGTCGAGCTTGAAGATGGCGCCTTATGAGGCATTATATGGACGTAAATGTTGTACACCGTTGTATTGGACTGGATTTAAAGAGAATAAGATTCATGGAATCAATTTAGTTAAAGAAATCGAAAAAAAGGTGAAAGTAATTCGTGATTGTTTGAAAGCGGCATCAGATAGACAAAAGTCGTACAGAGATTTGAAAAGAAAGGAAATTGAGTATCAGGTAGGTGATAAAGTATTCTTGGAAGTGTCTCCATGGAAAAAGGTCCTGAGGTTTGGAAAGAAAGACAAATTAAGTCCTCGATTTATAGGATCGTATGAGATTACTGTATCTATTGGCCTTGCTGACTGAATTTGAAAAGATTGATGATGTATTTCATGTATCCATGTTGCGCCGATATAGATCTGATCCTTCTCATGTGATTGCACCAACAGAGGTTGAAATTAGACTAAATAAGACTTATGGTGAGGAACCGGTTAAGATCTTGGCTCGGGAAGTCGAACAATTGAGAAATAAAAGTGTTGCTCTTATGAAAGTTTTATGTAAAAGACATGGGGTTGAAAAGGCTATATGGGAGCCCGAGGAGGCTATGAGAAAACAATACCTAAACTTTTTTACTGGTAAGATTTTCGAGGACGAAAGTCCCTAAAGAGGGGAAGAGTTGTAACATCCCGATTTAAAGCATAGTCAGAACAGTGATTTTGAGACCACATATCCGAAATAGAAATAACTATTTAATGATTATTATGAGGTCTAAAATGAGAATGTATGCTTGAGTAAAAAAAATTCATGGAAAAATTTTATGCCTAAGACGATCAATTTTAAAATATGTAAAACTTGAGTTCTAGAAGCTTTTAGCATGAAATTGAGTTGGATTATAAATTAGAGGTCCTCAAGTAGTAATTTGACCAAGTTATAAAAATTTGGACAAAAATGGGCATGCATTGGTAAAATTTTAAAGAAAGGCCTTAAGGGCATTTTGGTCATTTGGTTAATTAAAGAATAAAAATGGAAAAATCAAGAAAAAATGTTGTCCATCTTCTTCATATGTGCTGAAAATTCAAGGGACTCCATGGCTAGGGTTTTCAACATTTCAAGCTTGATTGTAAGTGCTCCCTAGCCCTGTTTTTGATGTTCTTTATATTTTTGAGATCCTTGAAGCATGTTCTAGCCATTTCTACCCTTATTTTAAGCTAGGGTTCATGTTCAAAAACTTACCCATGTGTGACATGTTTGTATTTTGGTGCTTAATGGTGGAATATGAAAGTTTGATGTATGATAAACATCTTTTGTCAAGTGGTTTTCCATGAAAACACATAAAAAGGACTAAGCTGCAAAAGATGTAAAAATGGGTAGTAGAAAAGTGAAATAAAGGAAAATTTAGGCTGTTATAAGCTAGAATATAATTCGACTAGGCTTGGAAAAATTAAAAGAATGCATGTATTTCATTATACGAGCTTAGGGACTAAAATGTAAAAATGTGTAAAGTTAGGGGTAAATAGGTAATCTTACCATAGAGTAAGTTTCATTTCTCAAGCTTACTATTTATAACCCTTATCAACCAAACTCAGATTTCAAGATGGATACATGGATTAGTCAATCTGCTTGTCAATCTGGCGCCGTAGTGCATCTACAGATGAATCAAAAGAAATAGACTGACACATCATCAGGCAAGCCGAAGCAATGACATTGTCACACAAGGTGCACCATTGGATGAACCGAAGCGATCATATTGGACATAAGTGCGTCATCAGATAAATTAAAGAAAATGTACTACCACACGTAGTGCATCATTGGCTAAACCGAAGTATAAACCTGTACAGTTAATCGAGTAACCAATTTTCCATATTCATTATGTAGTTCAATTAACATTGTATCAATCTTAATTCATTATTAATTTATCATTTCATCAAGTAATATAACATATCTTAATTCAATTTCATACTAATACCATAAACTGTAACAGTCCGTTTATAGTCAAATCGGAACAGTGATTTTGGGACCACAAATCTAAGTTGAAATATTTATTTTATTATTATTTTAATGTCTACGGTATGATTTTATGATTGTGTAAAAATTTCGTTAAGAAATTTTAGCGTTTGAATGCTCAATTTGATAAAATGGACTAAATCGCGTAAAGTGTAAAACTTGAGTTCTATTAGCTAAAGATGTCTAATAGCTATAGAACCTTAAAGTGGAAGTCCTTATGTGGTAAATAACCCATTAACTAGATAGTGGCTGATATTGGCTTCGCATTATTGAAGTTTTGATTAAGTTTTAAGGATAATTAAGTAATTAGTAAATAAATGGTTAATTAAAATAAAAGAAAAACAAGTCTTCATCTTTAAGCATCATCTTCAATCGAAAATCAAATAGAAAAAGAAGCCATGGTAGCTTAACATTCGGCCAACCCTTTTTTGTCCATATGTAAGTGATTTTTGTCCGTTTTTAATGATTTATATGTTTCCGAGATCGTTGTAACCTAATCTAGCTAGCCCAATGACTAATTTGCAAAACTGTTAAAGGTTTAGGTTTTTCCATTGATGAATGTATATGTATTTTGATGTTTAATGATAGAAAATGTATGCTTGTTGTTAGATAAACAACATTTGTAAATTGATTTTTGGTAAAATTTTCAATTAGGGATTAAATTGAGAAATGTGGAAATTTTGTGGTAGAAATGTGAAATAAATGAAAAATATGGGCTGCTATGGTAATAAAATAAATTTTGCTAGCATGGTTAGGGACCTAATTGCATGAATTTGTATTTTTATGAGCTAAGGACTAAATTGTAAAGAAATTAAAATATTAGGGCAAAAGTGTGATGTTGCCATAATGTAATTTTTTGGGCTAAATTAAATAGATTGATAATTTAATAAGCTAAATTTTATTACATATAGATCAAGAAAAGCGAAGTTCGAATTTAGATCGAGGGAAAAACAAAGTTTTGGACGAGTCGATACATTTTATCGTTTTTGCGATCAAGGTAAGTTCATTTGTTAATAAGCATTAATATAATTGTGTTTTAAACGCTTTATTATTGAATTCATCGTGAATATGACCTTACGGATATGTTCAACAAAGATTCAGCAATGTGAAATCCCGGTTGAACCTTAGGAATAGATTAGGATACAAATGATATATCATTAGGGGTTATGTGATTTGGGTGTTGGTCCGTACGTCTTACCGGTGGCTGAGTTGTCCGGCATGTGTTGTGGATTCTCATCAGCTTGTGTGAGCAGCACCGTGTAGCTACGTCATGACCGACAACTTGTGTGACCAGACCCGTTGATAGATTGAGAGTGAGCATTATATGAGATATGAGATTGAGATAGGTTCGGCTATGTATTGCACTTAAGGTGCGAGATTCCTGAGTATCCAATAGTATTCCAAATGGTTCAACGGGCATATCAAATATATGAAATGGTGAGAAATAGATACGTATCAGTACATGTATTTACAGAAACTATATAAGTATTGAACCTATTAAATTTGTGAGTTCATGATTATGTATGTGATTGAATATATTTTAACCTTATGATTTAATGATTTTGTTGTATATTATGATCATACTACTTGATTGGTGAATGAATGGTAAGCTTTACTTCTTAACTATATGAGCTTACTAAGCTTTATAGCTTACTTTGTTTATTTTTCTGTGTTTTATAGTGAATATCGAAGGTAGCTCGGATTGGGAATCGTCAGAGATCTCACCACACTATCAAGCTTTCACTTTGGTACTTTTGAACTTATGTATTTGGTTATATGGCATGTATAGGAGTTATGGTCATTTTGGTATATGTTAGTAATGGATTTAGACATTTGAATTGTTTGTAAATGATGAATGATTTGTTATGTGTATAGCCATGTGATTTGGTTTATTTTGGCATGTTTGGTGATGTATGTATTTATGTGAAAAAGGCCTTTTGATATGTTCTGTATAATTTCCATTTATATGCTTGTTGTGAATTGGTATTTGGAGTATCAAATGGTTGAGTTTGAGATTTGTATATTTGTGGTTCTAGGCAAAGTGATGCATAGTTGAAAGTGACCATATTGATGATTTGAGAATGGGAATTTTGGTATGAAATTGAATGGCTTATTGTGATACTTGTGTATCTTGTGATTAATGTATGGATTTAGCATGAATTAGGCTTGATTAAGATTGGTTGAATTGCCTATTTATGCAATGTTATATGCCATTTGGTTTGTGTAGGTGATTGAAAGTTCGGGTGAGAAAGATGGCTTGGTAAATAGCCTATTTTTGTCCACACGGGCAGAGACACGGGCGTGTGTCCCAGCCATGTGTGACACACGATCAGGTGACACGGCCGTTGTCCCTTGGTGTTTAATTAGAAATCAAGTCAGTATGCTCCACACGGCCCAGCACACGGGCGTGTGGCTTGGCCTTGTGGCATAAGTCAGTATACCCTACAAGTTTGGCATGACCTAGCATATTGCCTAGCACACAAGTGTGTAAGGCCGTTTCAAAGGGCACACGGGCTAGTCACATGGGCATGTGGTTGGCCGCGTGACCCAAGTTAGGGTACACGGGGTCGGACACGGGCTAGGACATGGCCATATGATCCCATTTCGAGTGTCCACACGGTCGGTGACATGGGCATGTCTTTTGCTATGTAAGACACACGGCCGGGCCACACGGGCGTATGGGAGTGTTCTGAAAAATTTTCTAAGTGTTCCAAAAGTTTCCTGAGTTACCGATTTAGTCTCGAACCACTTTTAATGCCTGATTTAGGCTTTGTAGGCTCGTATTAGGGACGTTATGAATGATTGTAAATGGTTTATATTTTGAAATGGAAACATGTATGAGAAATGAATGTTTTTATTGTGTAATAGGCTCAGTAATGCTCCGTAACCCTATTCCTGTAATGAATACGGGTAAAGGGTGTTACATAAACACTCTATCTCGATTATCAATCCCAATCATATCAATTCAATTTAATTAACCATTTTCAACTCACCTGAATATCATACCATGCAAAGCAGTATAAATATGCAACAATTAAATTGATTCTAATCATAAAAATGCAAACCGAAAATTTGGGTTACTCATCGTTGGCTCCCGCCTTTCATTTCCCTCTCGACGGCCTTGCATAATCTTTAGCTACAAATAACAATCCAATAATACACAATATCAAAATTACAAAGTTACACATATTTTTAAATTTATTCAATTTAGTCTCTAAACCCGAGACAAGCATGGCTTTTGATTTAGACCTTTGGATTAAAATTTGATTTCACATTTACTCATTAGGTACCTCCTATTTTCTATTCCTACTGAAATTTCATAATAGTTTTTCTTTTTATTTAATTTCGTCCTAATGTAAGAAACTATCAATCAAGCTTTACGATTTAATCATTTTCATAATAGAAGCTTAATTTCTATCAATTTCACACCGAATACTTTAAGAAAGCAAGAATGAAACTTTCTAAAACTTTAACAATTTCACAAATTGGTACATGGGCTAGCTAAATCAAGCTCCCATGACCTCAAATATATAAGAATTAAAAGAAAAGAGCTTAATTCAATTACCTAATTAATGGCTGGTTGTTTGAAACCTAAAAGCCTCTTCTTCCTTTTTCTTTTCATTGGTTCAAACGACTTAGGTAAGAAGATGATATATTTTCTCTTCCTATCCACTTTGTTTGTTATTTATATGCTAATGAGCCTTTAGTTAAATTCAATTAACAATTTAATTAGGTTTCTATTTACTTAATTAATCATTAATTTAACTAATGTCCATCATCATTCTCTTCCGGACGAAAAGTAATGGTTCATTAACCATTTAGGCCCTTTGAATAATTGCCATCAAGTTCCCCAGCCTTCTCTTAATTAAAAATCTATAGCAATTAGATTTTTACAATTCAGTCTCTAGGCATTAATAAACCATAATTTTGGCTAAATTACTTAATTGAATTCCAATTCATCATTTTATTAACTTCGTAAATATCCCTATTTAATATTTATGAACTCAATTTATGGAAATGAGGTTCTGAAACTACATTTTCTGACACTATTGGAAACCGAGTCGTTACATTAAATCTTTTATGAATTATCAAACTAATAAGACATTTAAAGGTTATGAACTGAAGCAAATGTAGCAATATATAAAGACATAATCTTTGACGTGGATGTAGTAACTGGCTATATAATAATAAAATGGATGATCATATTAATTAAAACACCACCATAAGTGAAAAAATAAAGATAAATAAGAGAAGAACAAGAATTCCCAAAAAAACCCTTTAAGAAGTGAAGATAACTTCTGTTATCGAGGTGGTAAGAAAGACCATTAGTTGCATACCTATCATACGGCTAAACATTAAGTATGAATTGCATCTTTTTTATGGATTGCGACACTATTTACTCAATTATTGGGTTTCTTGCTAGTAATAATTTTTCTCACCACTAGAAGTGGAGATTAGAGATAAATAATAGAACAATAGTTCTCAATATAACCTTTCAAAGAAGAGAGAAAATTTATGTTCAATAGACAATATAACAGTGCATACTATCCTTAAGGAGAAAATGCATTTTTCTTGTTTGGTAATAAAACAAACCAATCTTTTGTGGTACAAAATTAATTTAAGGCTTCAGAAGTAGAGGTGTGCATGGGCCGGGCCGGGCCGGGTTGGGCCGGCCCACCAAAATTTCAGCCCATTTTCTAGGCAAGGCCTGCCCTACCAAATATGGGCTTAAAAATTTGCCCAAGCTCGCCCAAAATAAAATTGTTAAGCCCGAGCAGGCCTTACCCTACCCATATTAAATTTTTTAACTTATTTTATTAAATAAAAATTTTAAAATATATTAAATAATCAAATACATTTAAAACAAATATTAAAACAAGAAACAAATAAAAATATATTAAAACAATTCTTAAAATAATACACAAATTGAAAATATATAATAAAAATTGATTATATTAAAATTAAAATTAAAATATAAATATAATTAAAATAAAAATATATATTTATTATATAATTGGTAATGGCAAAGCCAGAACTGCCAAAAAAATTTTATTTGAGCCTGCCCATTTTCTAAACGGCCTCATTTTTGTGCCCAAACCCATATTTCGGCCTATATTTTTACCCAAACCCTCTCATTTTTAAGGGCCTTGGTAGGGCCGGGTAGTCTTACCCATGCACACCTCTATTCAGAAGAGTTAATGTATTGTTACCCTGAAAAATATAGTACAAAATTAGTTCAAGGCTCTAGAAGAGCTAATACATTATTATGCAAAGAAACAAAGTGATAATTAATGCATTATCTTCTAGTTAGTCTCAAAAAAAATTATGTTTTGAAAGTTGTACCTTGTAACAAATATCATATTGAGACTCTGGATGAGGAGATGATTGATTTCTATATATTAAATCTATTATATTGAGAAAGGATTCTATATTGAAAAATTATTCTCTTTCCTCTAGTTTGTACTATACATATATTAGTATGGTTAAATCACATGAGATGGTAAACCAAAAGTTTACATTAGTATTGTTGAATTACATGCGTAGAAACTAAAAGCTTACTAGTCCAAATATACTAATTAGTTAGCATGACCAGTTAGATCATCCCGATCAATAATGATGCGACAAAATGAGAATTTAGATGAAGTTTATTAAAGAACCCGAAGATTCTATAATTTAAAGATCTTTTTAAGTGTTTCTTGTTCTTAAAGAATATGAATTAATACAACTTCACTAACAAAAATTGAAATTGAATCTCTATCATTTCTAAAAGAAACATGGGCCCATTTATCCAACAAGTGAATATTTTGATATATTTTGGTGGAAGAATAAACAAATTAATCACATGCGAGTTATTAACTTGCAACTTGTACTTAGCGAAATTACTTGTTTAACGATTTGTTGGTGAGTTTATTTCTTAGGCGTTAAATGATTATTATATGCTAGATTGCAGTTTGAATAACTACCTGTTACTTATATGTAAAAATGATTTAGCAAAATTAATTATTAAATGCCTCTAGATAGTAGCCAAATCGTTACTTTTAAGAACAAAACTTTTTTATATATGTATAAGGATATGATATTTTACTTGAATCGACACTTGTACACATCATATCAAAAAGTTATGATAAATACTCTCCATTACAATTGGCTTTTGGTCAGAAGCTAAATACAACCCATTTTAGAAGTTTTTAATTGCAGTATATGTTCAAATTGTTCCACCACAATGTCGTGAAATAGGTATTCAAAGAATGTTGGAAATATATGTTAATTATGAATCTCCTTGTATTATTAAATATTTTGAATTGGAGATTCTATTATTGTATGATTTGGTGATTACAACTTTAATTTTACAAGGTTTCCCAACATTAAAGGGAAAGCAATTATAATAATTGAATGAAATAAATTACTTAGAATAATTATCATTATCCAGATTCTTATTGAAATTAATTTGAACCAGAAGTTCAAAAAGATAATTTACTTATGCATGTTAACTGCCAAGTGTTTTTACTGACCTGATAAGAATAATCAAGTATTATAAACTAGTTGATGTTGTAAAGATCCAGTAGGAAAACATGTTAGAATAAATGAAAGTATTGCATGCATGAAGCATGGTAATTTGATTAGTTGAAAAGATAAAAATTCTCGTAAAAGAAAATAAAAAATATAGATGGTCATGTAATGGAGGTGAGTGCTTCAAAAGAGACCCAAGACATAACTAATTATCAAAACTCCAGAAGAGATTCAGGTACTTGAAATTGAAGATGGAGACAGTGAAAATAAAAAGATCTTGATAAATTATGTTAATAGGAGAAAATATGGAGCCTTGGAAAAAAGTTGTTAACAAAAATTTTTCAATATTGATATAATGAAATATAATAAGGATCTTGAATATGTTAAGAAATATAAACATGGAATAGATTGGGAAAAATAGAAAGACACAATCTAAGTATAATTAAATTTGTGAAATTTCTAGACCAACAGTCCAAATGTTTAAAGGTTCAAAGCAGTGAGATACAAATGAAGTAGTTTTGTGAAAAGAAAAATAAGAAATATGAAGTTTTCACTAAGTCCTAGCATTGATTATGAAAATATATTCTTTAAGATGGACTATGGTTTTTCATTTAATAGCTTGTTATTTAATAGCACATTTGAAGCATGAAAAGTTTAAAAAAATTCTTTGTAATAAGTCCTCATCAGTAATATTCTCTTACACAATTTTAATTAAGAACTCAATACTTTTCATCATGGTTTAATTTGTAACACCCCTCACCCAAGTTAAACCGATAACCTGAGCAACAAATGTCACATTTGGCACTAAGTCACTTAAATACCAAATATTTTTTTACTCTTAATTTTAATTTTATAAAGCTTAATCTAGACTTCTCGAATCATTTTCAAACTTTTACTAACATATTTAACCCTTAAAATGTATTAAACTAACATCCAAAATATCATATTTTCATTTTCATTACCAAAAACCATATATTTTCCTATCATTGTCATTTAAGTACTGCTTAAACATAACATAAACACCTAATTTAAAAGTCATTTCTATGTCCAAAATCATATACCAAAAGAGCCTTGAAACTTTGAGAGTTGATGTGATCCTTGTAAAGAATTACTTCTCGTATCTTCAATCTACTTTCTTTCTCCTATGCATTTAAACAAATGTGCTAAACTATGTGAATAGCTTAGTAAGTACTCAATTGAATTCAATCTTATCATTTTTTATATATACATCTTAATTAATTTTTGATAACATTTATTCATACGCTTTCTTTCATTAATACACTTAAACTTTTAATTAATTTCCAAAACATGAAATCATTTAAATGTACTTTATAACTTACAATTTTCAGTTTAACATATATTATCACTAATTAACTTTCACGTTCACATATCAAAATCATTCTCTAATTTCAAAAACATAACATGATCACTTAATACACATATATAAGTTAGCACTTAATTCACATGTTCACTTTTATGTTTATTTCCACATATTATTACACATACACTTGAACTTTTACTTTCATATATCACTTTTACAGTCCTTAATGAGTCCCAAATAAGTTGAATTTAATCCTTAGCTTCATGAAATTTACTAATCACTAAATTATCACTTTATCATTTCTTATATTACTAAAATACCTTTAATTACATATTCACTGCTAAATTCAATATACATATTCAATAATTTTAATCATATCTTATTTAATTATTTCATATTGAAATTTAAATACTCAAATATTCAAATTAAAATAAATTAACTTGAATATAATTAACTTACCTTTTTATTCAACCTTTCTCTTCACTTTCCCAAGCTTTCCCTTTACTCTCATCTGCAGCTAAGTTGTTTTCATGATTGAAAATATTTCCATAGTACTCTAGGATATTAAATTAAGCTATGGTTTTAAGGAAAAACTCAAGAAAAATGCATAAGAGACTTTCCTTTCTTTTTTTTTTTTTTTTCTTTTTCTTTCTTTTCTCCCCCTCTTTCTTTCCCTTTTATTTGCTTCCCTAAGCTACTACCCTTCAACCTTCCAATTGCATAGAAAAGTAAACACTATTCTTTTTTTTTCAATTTGGTCCATTTATTTCATCTTCCAATCAAATTTCAACACTTTTCAACATTAATTTCCATAAGTTTCCACAAACTTTCCACCTCATCAACAATGGGAATTTAATCCCATCATTATGTTTCCAATATCAATTAAATAAGGAAAATTTCCATTCAGGTCCCTTTTCCATAAAATGGGAAAACTGTACATTAGTCATTGTACTTTTCCACTTTATTCAATTTAATTCATATTTTAATTCATATCACAAGTTTCTAACTCCACATATCAATAAATATCCATATCACATTAATAAAAAATATTTATTCAATTTCAACTCCTTTCAATAATGGTCAATTTGTACTTTTAGTCTTACAACTTTAAAAAATTTACACTTTAGTCCTTACTAAATTTTATTATTCATACTTTCTTTCAAAATACTTAATTCACCTTTAAAATAGTTATCCTTTCTTAAAGACTAAAATTTTGAGGTATTACATAATTGCCTTGTGCTAATCACACTTATGTATTAATTCATCAATTAAGCTTCTTTTTGTCTTAAATTGTTGCATTTTGATTAGTCGAAAAAACAACAATTCCATTATTACTTGGTAATGGCCACCCCATCACTTTTTTTTTTACCTTAACATATGTTGAGGTAGTTTATATGTAATGCCTAGAAGCAGTGCCCATTAGTGTCTAGCACCGCTTAGCTTAGAAACTCTTCATGTTTAAGTTGGAAAATTTTGGCAACAAAAATCTTTGGGCTATGATTCTAGCAGATACATTGGGCGGCAACAAGCTCATATTTGATATCCAAACTGCTTAGTGCAACATATCTTTGAGATTGGTTTGCATGGAATCAAGACAATCGACTTCCCAAAACTTGGAAGTATATCCTAAATATTCTAGACTTATCCTAAGCCCTATGATTCTAGCAGATACTTTGGGCAGCAACAAGCCTATATTTGATATCCAAATTGCTTAGTGCAACATATCTTCGAGATTGGTTTACATGGAATCAAGGTAATCGACTTCCCAAAACTTGGAAGTATATCCTAAATATTCTAGACTTATCCTAAGCCCTTTGAGGATATTATTTATGCTTATTATCTTGCTAGTTTAATGGGAAGTTTGTTTGTAATTGATGTAGCATGTAAGTGTAACACCCCAAACTCGGCCTAGACTTATGGCCGAATCTGGCGATGTCACATAGAACGGAAGTCGAAAACAAGTCCTTGAGTTAAAACCATTCCAGATAATTAGCCTTTATCTTAGTTCGAAGTAAAACGCATGTTCTTCGTCATGTTTAAAATCATATATTTCTTTTAACGATTAGAAAAATCGTTTGATCTTAGTGAAAACCGAGTTTTATCATGCCTAATAGTAATAAATCGTAAAATAATTTAAGAAACTGAAAACTTAAAGCCAGACAGTCCAAAGTCCATGAGTTACATCAAACCCCTCAAATAAGTAATAAAATCTGAAAATTTACTGTAAATAGTTTAAAATTTACGTGTAGCCACCGTCGAGTCCTCCACTGCGCTGATCCGTAAAGTTTGGGGATTACCTGTACAGATTATATAAAAAGGGTGAGTTTTTGCAAACTCAGTGTGTAATAACATGTGTACAGAATTACATCAGAATACAACCAAATACTGGCTGGCCTGAGCCCATTACAGATTCATTTGGGCCTTAGCCCCATTAGACACAGTTTCATATATATATATATATATATATATATATATATATAAGGGCCTTGGCTCATCTTAGATACAATTTGCAATAGCAGGAAATCAGAATCCTACCCACCAGCCTCTAAACACCGTCTCTGTCCATCCCTACACACCATGTGGGGATTAAATCAACCCACCCATCCTTACACACCATGCTGTACTGAAATGCGACACATAATTAGAAATTTGCTGTAAATTTGCTAGATAACAGGCTTAATAGCCTTTCAGAAACTTCCTCCGATATCATCAATAACCCACCCCGATGCAATGCAACATTCAATAGATGTCATGCTATTATACAATTACGGTACATACATTCAAATATCGTAATTCATGCTTGATACAAAATCAGACAAGCAGATCACTCATATAGAGGTCTAAGTAATGCTTATCGACCCTTCAGTAGGTCCACAATCGACTTGGGCGACCCGTGCAACCTTAAACAACTTTTTAGAAACATGGGCTCACACGCCCATGTGGCCTGCCCGTGTGGCCCACACAGCCCAAATTGGCCTTAGCCATGTGAATCACACGACTTCGCCCAGAATCCCGCACACCCATGTGGGCTCACATGCTCGTGTCGCCGAAACGACCCAAATCAATCTAGCCCGTGTATCGCACAAGACCTACCTATCCATCACATGGCTATGTCTGGTATGCACGGCCTGGCCTCGTCAATCTCACGCCTGTGTTATGGCACACGACTACCACACGGCCTTGTGGCATCGACAGAATAGTTTTTGGCTTTCGCTGAAACCTTGTTTTCTACGTTTTCGGGAACACACCTGATTTTGATTCGAAGCTAAAATAACCCCGATCACTCCAGAACTTGTAAATCGGTATTCTAATGCCCAAAATCAGTGTTAAAACGAAACTTAAATGAAACTTTATTGAGATGCTAAACTCGACACCTTCAAAAACCTTACCTTCAATCAAGTAACAATGTTTCTACAACGCTTCAACGTTGATCGAAAGCTCCAGCTCTTTAACCTTTCTAAGAATCAAAACAAGACCCGTCAGTGAATACCCTAAATAAAAAATAGCTTCAATTACTACACTTACCGAAATTCACCAACTCGTAGAGGAAGAAAAACCAAAGAACTAGAAAGTAGAGTTAGAAGGCAAAATTGCAGCAGGCTTTCAATGCCGAAGAACAAAAAAAAAAGTGAACAAAAAGAGAAGAGGGGGAGTGGAAAATTTGGTGTTAGATTTTTGGAAAAGAACCGAAATTTTGAAAAAATAATTTAATGAAGATAATTCCTAACTCCCCATATCCCCCAAATCTCTCCACTAAACCCACTTTTCAGAATTCCTATTTGACCTAAACTCTTTTGGTCAAACGAGCAAAAATATTCTCCCAATCGTGTAGGGATTTGAACTCCAGACCTCTCACACTCCAACACACACCTTAACCATCAGACCAGCAGGCCCATTTTGATATAAGCTTATCCATAATTAAATAAAAGCCTACTGACCAAGGATAAGGCTTTATTCAAAAAAATACCAAAATTTTCACAAGACAAGGCTTGAACTTGGGACCTCTCACACACACCCAAAACACTTATCAACTGAAGCAGATACTCAATTGTGTTAAAATTCACAAATGCCGAAATCAAAATTTTGGGGCGTTATAGTTAGCAAGTCCCAATTCATTATAAATTGAGCAGACTTGTATATTGTAACCTCCCTAACACGATCCAAAAGTTATGGTTGGGTTTTGAAGGCCATAATGGCCACTGAAATGCCCTAGTAAAAAAAATGATCAGATTCTTAGAAAATTTATTCTTAAAAATACTTTTGCTTACATTTTTCAGAAAATCGGTAGTGAGCATCTCTTTATCTTATAAAAAGATTAGTTTTAGCCAAGTTTAATTAAAGTCTAATTAAAAAGTGGCTTATTAATTTTAGAAACATACTTGATTATTAATTCGCTATTTGGAGTTTCAAAAACTAGTTTTCCCATGGGAACACTTGATGTGTTTAATTTGTTAGTAAATACATAATTTATAATTTAAATGTGGCTAGTTATTAAGTTGGTCCAGTTGTTTAACGTCCATGCATGAAAATGCTAAAAATATCACAAAATCAAATCTCATGCAACAATTCATAAAATAAATTATTACAAACTAAATAAATAAAAATATAAAATGAAAATACTTTATTTAGAAAAATCGAGATGACACCTCCAAATTTCCAAATCCATGCCCTAACCTTGCGGATTACCTAACAAATGTTAAAATAAGGGGATGAGCTTTACAGCTCAGTGTAAGTTTCAATCATAAGTAAACAGTGTATCAAGACCATACAATCATGCTTACACACAGCCAAAAACAATAGCAGTCACCAATCACTATATTTTCAGAGATTACAGAATGGTGAAATTCCAGAATTTAAAAACATGATCATGAATGACAAAGCAGTTCCTACCTATCCATCTGCTACACATTATATCAAAAGAAGTCGTAGCTCATTGTGGTTTAACCACCAGTAATAGTAGATAATCGTAGTTATACTGCGAATCAGATTTTGTGAATAAACCACCAAAATAGTGTTGCAGACGAACCACCAAAACTTCAAAGAAAAATCTTAAAAGAATTATAGATTTACAGCCAGAACTCAACAAATCTCCTCTATGTCCGATCAGCCCAATCCCAACGCAATGCATAATGTCATTTTTATCAGAATAGCATAATCAAATATGTTGCATTACAGAAGCAAGTCATATCATCCAATCAATAAATCAGAATAGTGGCATGCTTTACAGTCATGCCAACAGACGATACAAATAATAACAACATGCTCATCAGGCATGCAATGAGGCAAAATACTGGGCATGCATTCATACATGCATTAGAACATGTCATGTCATTATAGTGACATACATTAGTAGTTTGTGAATGTTCGAACATAGCCAATAGACAGTTCAACCAACTGAGTAAAATATATGCAAACATATTCAGTCAACTATAGTTACTTGAGCATAATCGGCCAACCATTGAAACAACCACACACACTAGACATGTAAGTAAACACATCCCACACTTCACACTTGGCTAGTTAAGTAACCAACTTCACATGTGACCAAGCATCTAAAGATGCTCTTACGCATTTGGACCCTATTGAAGCAATTAACACATTCAAGCATAGGCTAATTAGTCATTTAAGCATTCCACCATAAGCAAAAAGGAGCATTAACACATAAACATAATAAAGACATACACATATTGTAACAGACCAAAAACAATGTTTTTGGGACCACAAATTCAAAGTCAAAATAATTATTTTATTATTATTTTAATTTTTACAGCATGATAAAATTATTATGTGAAATTTTCGTTTAGAAATTTTATCGTTTGGATGCTTAATTCGATAAAAAGGACTAAATCGCGTAAAGCGTAAAACTTGTGTTCTATTTACTAAAGGTGACTAATAGCTATATAAATTTAAATTAGAGGTCCTTATATGGTAATTATTGTATTTATGAGATAGTGGATGATAGTGGGATCGTTTTTGGTGTAATTATTAAGTATTTTAAGGTTATATTAGTAATTAGTAAATAAATGGTAAAATAAGTAAAACAAAAATCAATTTTTCCTATCCATCTTCTTCAATTTTCAAAATTAAAGAGAAAAGAACACATTTTAGGGCTTGAATCTTTCAGTCACTTGCTAGTAAGTGATTTTTGGCTCAGTTTTTAATGATTTCTATGTTTTTGAGATCGTTGCAGCTAGGTCTAGTTAGCCCAGGGACTATTTTGCAAAATTTTTAAAGATTTAGGATGTTTCCATTGATGAATAAGCATATATTTTGATGTTTTGTGATAGATTATGAATGTTTGATGATAGTTATACAAGTTTTATTAAGTGATTTTTAGTAAAAATGCAAATTAGGGATTAAATTGTGAAATGTGGAGACTTTGGGGTTAAAATGTGAAATAATTGGAAAATATGGGCTGCTAGGTACCTAATTGTAATTCGGATAGCATGGGTTGTGATTAAATTGTATGAATTTGTGTTTTTATGAAAGAAGGACTAAATTGTAAAAGTTGTGAAATACTTGGGGAAAAAGTGTAAATGTGCTTTAATGAGTGTTTTTGGATTAAATTGAATAGAGTGATAATTAAATAAGCCAAATTTTATTACATATAGATCAAGAAAAGTGAAATACAAACTTAGATCGGGGCAAGAATAAGGTTTCAGATTAGTTGACTCGTGTCGTCATTTTTACACCCAAGGTAAGTTTATATGTAATAAGCATTGTTATATTTTTGTTTTAAATGCCTTGATATTTCATAAATTGTGAATTACGAATTTGCGGATTGATATTGGATAAATTGTGAATTACGAATTTGCGGATACATTCGACAAAGATTTAGCATTGGAAATCCCGGTTGAACCTTAGGAATAGATTAGGAAACATATGACATGTCATTAGGGAATACATTGATTTGGCTTCGGGCCATGATATTGGCACTTCAGGTGCGAGTTACATAACTTTAGGCGCGAGTTACATTGATTTGGCTTCGGGTCATGATATTAGCACCTAGGGTGCGAGACTCCCGAGTATCCAAATTTTATTCCAAATGGTTCAACGGGTATGTTGAAGATGTGAAATAGTGAGAAATAGATACGTATCAGTATAGGTATGTAGGAAAAACTAAACGAGCAAAGAGTCTAAGGAAGTTGTGAGCTTATGATCAATTATGTGATTAAATTTCATGTTAATTTTTTGATTAATGCATTGTTGCATATTATGTTATTTAATTTGAAATGCAAATGAATAGTAAGAATTGCTTATTATTTTCATACGAGCTTACTAAGCTTTATAGCTTACTTTGTTTAATTTACCGTATTTTTTATAGTGATATCAAAGCTAGCTCGGATTCGAGGTTCGTTGGAGACTTCGTCACAGTATCCAACTATCACCTTGGTACTTTTGAAACTAAGTTTTGGTCATATGGCATGTATAAGAGTTGGTCATTTTGATGTATAGTTTGGTAATAAAATTAGCCATTTGGTTGGTTTGTATATGATAAGTAGTTTGCTTGGTATATAGCCATGAGAGATGGCTTATTTTGATTTATTTTGACAAATATGGTGATGTGTATATATATATGTGTGTGTGTCTGTGTTAATGTTCCTTGGTGATATGGTTTATAATTGTTTGTGAATGGTTTGTTGAAGTTTAGAGTTTAATGTAGCTAATGATAGAGAGTTAGATATTGATATGTTTGTGGTTTTAAGCAAAGAAATGCTTAGATGAAATTGTGTATATAAATGCTTTGTGAATGTGAAATTGGTATGATTTGAATGAGCAAAACATGATATTATAAGCATATTAGTTGTTGGAATTGAGATGGCATGTTTTAGTCTTGGTTGTGGTTGTATTGGATGCTTGTTTATGCTATGAATTGTGACATTTGGGTTGTGTAGGTGTGAGCAAGTTTGGGGTAGCAAGATGGCTTGGTAAGTAGCCTATTTTTGTCCACACGGGCAAAGACACGAGTGTGTGTCATAGCCGTGTGCGACACACGGTCAGGTGTGTCCCCTAGTGTTGAAATAGAAACTAAGCCAGTATTCTCCACATGGCCTCACACACGGGCGTGTGACTTGGCCGTGTGGCATAAGTCAGTATATCCTACAAGTTTGGCACGACATAGTACACGGGTATGTGTGGCCATTTTTAGGGCACATGTGCTAGCCACATGGGCATGTGTATTGGCCGTGTGACCCAAGTTAGAGAGTTACATAGGGTCGGACACAAGCTGGGACACGGCCATGTGCTTCCATTTCGAATGTCCACATGGCCTGTGACACGGGAGTGTCTTTGGTCGTGTGAGACACATGGCCCGGCCACACGGGCATATGTCCCCTGTAAAAATTTTGTAAGTGTTTGAAAAGTTTCTAATGTTATCGGTTTAGTCCTAAACAACCTCGAATGCATGTTTTGGGCCTCATAGGCTCGTATTAGGGACGATATAAATGTTGTTGATTGATAATTAAATGAAATTTGAAAATGTATGTGTAATTTTATGATAAGTTTGGTAATGCTCCTTAACCCTATTCCGGCGTTGAATATGGGTAATGGGTGTTACACATACACCATTCACATTAGATTAAATCCCACACCTTGTTTTGTTGATCGAAAGCACTAACAATTGACCAGAGCACCACACAACTCAAATTCACTTTAGTTCCTTCTCGATCTAAAATTCAGACATGATAAACATATAATAGAATGTTTAAAAAACAACCAAAGAATCCCTTATGGCATTCGGCCAACAAGGATTAAAAGAAGATAAGTGTAATCAAATTTTAATGCATCAACTTAATCTACCGGAGATCAGAAATGATGCGACAGTTGAGATTTGAGCAATCAATACATTCGGCCAAGGAAAAATTAGTGTAAAAATTCCAACAAAAAACAAAAGGAAGAAAATGATAGGATGAGGGCTTCATTGGACGACAAAAAAAATGAGGAAAATAGTGTGTAAGGTGCAAGGAGAGAAAAACGGCTAGGGTGAGTAAATGGACAGCAGAGAGGCGACAAAGATGATAAAAATGGTAGTAATGTTCAACTATTCAACAAATAATGTTAATGAAAACAATGAAGAAAAAGATAAGTAGAAGGCTATAGGAGTTGTGGAACAATGGAGAAACAAAAAAGGAGTGAGCAAAGCGAGGTGATATGCCTCAACGGTGAAGTAAAAATCAGTAGAATTTTTTTAGCAATGATGGAAAAATCAACAGAAAAGATGAAGAAAGAAAGAAAGAGAGTAGCAACAATGGGTGATCCGAGGGACGGCACAAATGGAATATAAAACTAGTGTTTAAGGGCTTCAACAATGGTGAAAAATGGAAGAAAAATGAGAGAAATAGAGAGGGAAAATTAAAGGGGCGAAAAAGAGAGGAAAACGAGTGAAAAAGAAAAAGAAACCTCAACAAAGTTGAGTTTAATCTCTTTTATAAAAAACTGATGGCCTTTTTGATAAATTAGATAAAATATTTTTTATTCAAGTTAATCAGGAGATTATAGTGTTTTGAGTCAGATTGAAATCTAAACAAATTGGCTAGAGTATGGACGACGTAAAGCTCAGCTGAAAAAAATTCGACCGAGAGGAATCAAACTTCGGTTTCAAATCCAATTACATTATCTCCTTACTCACTCTTAACCATTTAGCCAATAGCTCACTCTTATTATAAACGCACGAACAAAACCTTAAAAGTCATGGCGTGACAACTTTCAATTCACTAACCCAAATTTTTTTAACTCAATTTTTGGGATGTGACATATATGTAATGTACTAGACTGAAAACACTTATTCTTGTTCACCGAGTAACATTTTTTACGAGTGCATTGAGTGAAAGATCAAATGTGCTACTTGGTTAATGTCTTAAATTTTCAGGGGGAAACTTAGAGGAGAATTGTCTACATTTTAGGTACAAAAGTGAGGAGTCTAATATGGGTGAGTGTTCGAGGTTGAAATCACTTATTGTACAAGTTGCTAAGATAATGACTCATCTTTATAAGAAAGGTCCTGCAAACATATGGAAACCAAATTGTGTAAACAAATCATGTGTTCTTTGTTTCTCTACCTTGTTCATACACAATGCTTGAAGTTGCTGGCACCTGTCTTAGCACTGCTTTTGCATTGCTTCAATTTTCTTACAATTATCATGTGAGAACTTTCAATTAGTATCAGAGCCTCTCACTAAACACATTTAGTGGATTTCTTAATGTTGATATTGTTGAAAAAATTTCAGTTCAAAAACGATTTGCTTGCACAATAGAAAATAAAAATTTTGAAAATCGACCCAGTTTGTGATATTTTATAGCAATAAACCCTAAATCAAATTCTCACCTATGTTTTCGGATAGGTGAATGCTTTTTGTTCTTTACTTTTAACCAAATGATCTTCTCCGCTATTCTGTATAACGATCTGCTTTAGGTTTAGGCTCAATCCAATCGAATCAACATAGAACCAAAAATATTTTTTTTACTTTTAGTGGGAAAGTAAATCTTTCTTAAATAGAAATTAGTAGAATTGCAATTCCTAAAAAAGTAGAACTTATACTTAAAATAAATGTTCACTACTTTCTGTCAGAATAGAAATATTGAAAACTTCAAAGAAACTTATTCATTTTTATTGGTTTGATTTGAAGCCTACCAGTGTCATCTATTTATAGGGAGAGTTGGTAGAATTCTGGTTGAAGTTGTAACATCCTAATTTTCGGGTTTATTCGCGATTTTCAATATTTTGTAAAGATTTTTTAAAATTTTGTGTTTGGATGTGGAATTAGTATTTTGAGTAGGTAAATGGGCTTATAGAAGGCCCATGAGTTGGCCAAAACCCAGTTGAATTTTTGGAATTTTAGACTTAGGAGTTAGGGGTTCTGGCTAAGTGGCCTTAAGTGGAGTGATGGGTAAATTGCATCACAAAAAGAGCCTTGGTTAAGTGGCAAGGGTGACGCCATTAGGCTCCTAGAAAAGTGGCGTGTGGAGCTTTGGAAAGGCAAGGGATCGATTCCCTGTGTTGTTAAATAGATGCATTTATTTTTTAGTGCAGGAGGGGTAAGTGTTGGAGTTCAGGTGGATTCTGCTAAAGGAGAGTTGGATCAGTTTAAATGCTTGGATTAAGGAGGGATAAGGGGAGAGATTTAAGGGATTTGGATGAGGCTAGGAGTTGGCCGAATTATGGGAATTGAAGAGGGAAAAATCGGCAGGGGGCTATGTTGTTAGTATTTCGGCACTTAGGGTATTGAGTAGTGCCGTTTTTCTTCTGCTTTAACACCTTAGGGTTGTTTTTCCTCTCTTTTTTCCTCTCTAGCCGAAACTACCACCTCCCCTATTCCTCTTCTTCTATTTTTTCTTTCTTCTTCTTCAAAACTATTCATCATACCTGCTATTCATCAATACTTTTGCGAATCCATAAAAGCCGAAATCTCGTGATCATTGCTTGTGCCGATTTCTTCAAAGCCGTGTTCTCCTATGTTTTTTGTTTTTATTAATTTGCAATTATCTTTTCTCAATCCTAGATCTCGTCGTAATTCTACTTCAAGGTTGTAGCGCCACATTATCATCTTCTTCATCACACAAAAGCCGAAAAACCATAGATTTGGGGGCTTATAGCCGAAACTTCAAGACTTTGGGGAATCGAGTTCTACCGTCATTTGATAGATAAATCTACACTAGATTGCGTGGAAATCAAGTGGGAGTAAGGGGTAAGTACGTATCATCTCAGATCTGTTCTTATTTTGCAAAGTTAAGAAAAGTCAAGTCCCTAAAATTAGGGAGGTCACGATTTGGGCATATGGCTCTAAGAGTCTTTAACTGATGTTTTCTTTCGGTGACTAGAGTCTTCTTAAGCGTTGAATCTAAGGCGTGGTTCATTGGAGCAATCGGATTCGGAGCTAACTATCGATTTTGGCAAAAAGGTAAGGTTTCAAAGGTTTTTAGGGATATGGTTCGATCATGGATAAGTAAGTTTTGGGGTTTAGTGATTATGGTTTGTAAATAAGAACTGTGCTAATAAATTGTAGGACATCGAAGGGATCTCGAAGCGATGTCATGAATCGGTGTGTATCAACACCCTTTCTTAGTTCAATTCAAGAAAGTCGAAATGCCAAATTCGGCATTTCATGGTCATGTAAGTATGTGAATGCTCTCAAGTCATAGAGGAATTGTTAGATCCGCACCGCAAGGTGGTAAGCACGTTCAGCGTGATGCTTTAGCGTATTTCGAAAAAAGGGCTTGATGGGCCAAAACGGGCCCAATGGGCTTACTGGACCAATATGGGTAAGAGATGGGCAAATTAGCTCATTAGGTAGATGGTGGAATCAAATTGCATAAAACTGATAAAATTATGAATTAGCTTGTGCAAGAGCGTAGATCACGAAATTACCCTAAAGAGCAAAATTACCGAAATTACCCCTAAAGAGCAAAATTACCGATATACCTCTAGGGTTTTAAATTGGCTGAATTGCATGATTGATCAATGTTGTATTTTACATGATATGCTTTTATTAATATCTGTTGCATGGGGTTGGGGTATTAATGGAGGAAGTACTGAAAGTGGTTCATCCACATACTGGAGGCTTTGCCTCAACTAATCGAATTTGAGCGTTACTACGACGACTGGTGTGTAGGGTCGGGTGGGTTGAGATATTCCCACAAGGTGTGTAGGGCTGATGCAGGCGGTGTAGCGGTTGGTGGGTTGAGTAGTCTCCCGCATGGGCTTGCATTCATTATTACTGTTGTTACTCATGTTACTGAACTGGGCCTATGGGCCACACTGTTATGTAAAAAGGGGCTAAGGCCTTGCTATCAGATTCGAAAGGGCTTGACCATCGTGTCTCGTTATCTGAATAGGGCTTAGGCCCAATGGGCTCGAGTGAATTGGGCTTTGGATGGGTTTCAGATACACCGAGTTTTCCAAACTCACCCCTTCCTCTTCCTCCTTGCAGTGAGCCCTAGTTGGTGGACTTGGAGTCAAGGGATTCAGAGTGGCCATGAAGATGGATTGCCAATTTTAAATAAGTTTAGCATTTAATTTGGATTATTTTATTTTTATTATGTTTAAAGTTGTAATAAGGCCACTCTTTTTAATTATTTTTATTTTGGGGATTATTAAACTGGTTAGCACTAGGGTTCGTTTTATAAAAACTACTTGATTTTTAAAAGATCATGATGACGCGCAAAGTTTCCACAAAGTAAATGTTTTTCCAAGGAAATAAATATTTTAGACAAACGTTTTCAACTTAAACATTTTCTTAAGACGGACATAATCAAACGATTTTCTCAAAATTATACGAGATGTTAGAGTGTGGCAATGGTGGTGTGCATGTCTAGGATTGGATCCGGGAAGAGCTTGGTACTTAAGCAGTCCGACGGACTCACCTCCTCTTTTCCGGTTTCCTACCGGTGCATGACTTCTATTCACTTTAACCTACCTTTAAAAGTGTCTTTACAACACCAACTCACTTTTCCAAACTAAGTAATACTGAATGTTTTGAACGCATCAATGTGGCGATCGATCCAAATCATAACGTCCAGGCCGGGTTTGGGGTGTTACAGAAGTGGTAGAATACAAATAATATTACTTTGGTAGAAAAAAATCTTCAAGTCCTATTATTAAGGGAGAGGGGCGACAACCCTAGATTGGAACAAATTTCGCTTCAAAGGAAATCGAACGTTGATTTTGGGACCACAAATTTGATATAAAAATATTTATTATATTATTATTTTAATGTCTACAGCATGCTAATATTACCGTATAAAAATTTCGTTAAGAAATTTTACCGTTTGTATGCTTAATTTGATAAAAAGGACTAAACTGCATAAGTTGCAAAATTTGAGTTATATAAGTTAAAAATATCAAATGACTATGAATTAATCAGTTAAGGGGTTTATGTGGTAATTATACCATTGTTTTATTAAGTTCACAAGTATGGAAATTTTAAAGGTTAAATGTAAGGTTAATTTAGTAAATTAATTAATAATTAAGTTAAAAAAAAGAAAAAAAAAAGTGTCATCTTCCTTAATGGTTTAACACCACCAAAATTGAAGGAAAAGAAGCCATGGAAGCTTGAACATTCAGCTCTTCTTATTTTGCTTGCGAGTGAGTATTGCTCGTCTCGTTTTTAATGATTTCTATGTTTTCGAGACCGTTGTAGCTTAATGTAGCTCGCTCGAGGACTAATTTGTAAAACTATTAGAAGGTTAGGGTTTTTCCATGAATTAATATAGGCTGTTTTTTATGTGTTGTGGAAGAAAATGGTTAGTTGTTGCTAGATAAACAACTTTTGTTAAGTGATTTTGATGGAATTGTCAATTAGGGATTAAATTGAAAAAAATAGAAAATATTCATGATGGAATTGTGAAATAAATGAAATTAAGGGCTTGCTAGGGACCTATATGGAATTTGGCTATGGTGGGTTAATGGAAAAATTCATGAATTTTCATTTTATGAGCTAGGGACTAATTTGTAATGAAATCAAAATTATAGGGGAAAAATTGTAATTTTGCTAAAATACGAGTTTGGATTGAATTGAATAGAATAATTATTGAATTAATTTGAATTTATTCATTTAGATCAAGACAAACCTCGTACTGCTTTAGATTGGGGCAAAGATAAAGTTTAGGAATAATTGCCTTCGTATCTATGTTTTATCATTGAGGTAAGTTCGTGTAATTGTATTATAATTATGTGCCTTTATTTGAATTACATATGTATTGTGGACTGCTATATATATACATATATATATATATATATTAGTTTCATATCCAATGATGTTACATCGACTACCAAGTCCCATTTGAACCTTAGGAATTCATAGGATACAAATGACATTTCATTAGGGTTTACATGATTCGGGTATTGGTCTTGAATGTCCTACCGATGGCTGAGGTCCGGCATGTGTTGTGGATACTCCACAGCTCGTGTGAGCAACATCGTGTAGCTACGTTCCGACCCATAGCTCATGTGAGCAGGCCTATTTATACAGGTCGTGTGAGCATACATGTACAGGAATTGACGAATTACGGTTATATGAGTTAGCACACTTTGTGTGTGAGCTACCCCGAGTATCCAATGGTATTCTAAATGGTTCAACAGATATTATTCGAATATGAAACAATAAGAGAACAATATGAATTATGAAATGTACATATGTGAACATCCTTGATATGGTGTTACATGGAAATTATATAGGTGGAGATGAGTAGTAAACTCAAGCGATACATGTTAAGGATAAATGGCTATTCATGAATAATACCATGTTAAACTTACTTATTATGTGATGAAATAGTAAGTTAAGTTATACATTATACGAACTTACTAAGCATGTATGCTTACTCTATGTTATTTTCCATGGTTTTTTTAGTGAATTGGGAGCTTGTTCGGGTTGGAATCTTATTGGAGTTATATCACACTATCCATCGACTAAATCGATAAATTTTAGTATTTCTATGTTTCGGTTATAATGGCATGTATGGGTGTTATGGTTGATGTTTTAGCCATTATGTTTTGCCTTGTAATTATGGTATTTTGAATTATTGAAATGGTTTATATGTTGATATATGTATGTGGCCTTATGATGGTTGATTTTATAGTATTTATGATGCTGAGATGATGGAAGTTGAACATGGTCATTTTGGTATGTAAAATGTGGTTGACATATGTGGCTTATGGTGCTAAGTGTTAGATGGAAAATTTGGTACTTTTGGTGTGAATTTGATAATTAAACAAAGTGGTAAGTTTTGCCATAAGCTTAGTTATAAGTTGGTTGAACCTTTGGTTAAACTATGCATATGATTATACAAGTTTAATTGTTGTTATTAAGATGCCTTTTGGGCATATTGGTTGTATGCACATGTTCCTTATTTGGATAGCATGATGTTGCATGGTTTAGTGCACTTTGGGATGCTTGATTATATGTGGAAAATTGGTTGTAGGTGTGTACATGTTTGGGGTGAAAAAATTGGCTTGGAAATGGCCTATTTTTCGTCCATACAGCCAGAGACACGAGTGCGTGTCTTAGCCATATTTGACACACAGCCTGGAGACACGACTGTGTGTCCCCTGTAGCTTACAGAGGGTTACATGTCAGACATTTACACGACCTAGCACAAGGCCTGGCACACGGGCATGTGAGGCCATTTCGAATGGTACACGGTCTGGCACACGGGCGCGTGGCTTGGTAATGTGACCCAAGTTAGAGAGTTACACGGGCACGGACAAGGGTTGGGACACTGCTGTGTGTCCCTACTTAGAATGTCCACACGACCTGAGACACGGGCATGTGTCTCAACCGTGTGATCTCTACTGTTTCAAAATTTTCATATTTTTTCTGAAAATTCTATATGTTTTCGATTTAGTCCCAATTTGTTTCTAATGTGTTTTTAGGGCCTTGAGGGCTCGTATAAGGGACAATATATATGTTATTGATTGATTTTTCTATGGTTGATGTTGTGAATTAAATTTTTTAAGTTTTCATAGTTTTGAAATGTAAACTCCCGTAATGCTCTGTAACCCTATTCCGACGTCAAATACAGGTTAAGGGTGTTACATTTTTAGTAATACTAGGGTTTTTTGTCCCATGTATTCCATATAAGGGGAGTTGGGCCTCTCCTATACTAGGTCCAATTACATGTGCTTCTTAGACTTTAAGCTAGAACTTTATAATTTATTCCAATCAGAACATGTTTTTTCTATTTCAGAATTAAATATTTTTTGCTCAATTAATTTAAATAAATTAATTTCCCAATTAAATAATTTTCTCAATCCAATTCTAATTCTATGAAAATCATGACAACTTTACCTTAAAAAAATCTATTAGAAAATATGATTATAAAGCTTGGAATGGAATACGCCCAGCCTAAAAGCACCCAAAATGTTGCTAAGTGAAAAGATCAACACAGATGTAAGAGAAACACCCACTTCACTTAGCACTTACAGGATTATGATTGGAAGCCTACTATATCTGACTCCTAGCAAGGCTTGATATGAGCTCTAGTGTGGGTAATTTTACTCGATATCAATCTAATTCCAAGGAGCCACATGTCAAATCTTTAAAACACATCATCAAAGATGTTCTTGGCATACTTGATTTTGGTATATACATGTCTAAAGATAAAACTTTGAGCTTAGTCGGGTATAGTGATGTAGACTTGGCAGGAAATATAGATTATCAAAAGAGCAGTTTGGAGGATGTTTTTATCTTGGATCAGCACTTGTGTCCTGGTGTAGTAAGAAGAAAACATCAATCTCTCTTTCAACAGTTGAGGCAAAGTATATTGCACCGGGAAATTATCATGCTCAACTTCTTTGGATGAAGCAAATGATATCAGACTTTGGAGTGGAACTACTAGTGGCCTTTGCCTACAATGAAAAATCAAATGCTAAGAACATATCGAAGAATCATGTGATGCATTTAAGGAATAAACACATTGACATTCAACACCACTTAATTCGTGAACTTGTGAAGAGTGGAACAATCGAATTGCACTATGTAAATACTAAAAATCAACTTGATGGCTTGTTAACAAAGGCCCTGGATGTAGCAAGGCTTGAAGCATTGTGGAACTTGGTTGGTGTATTCAGAATCTAATGCTGGGAACTCATCTTAGAAGGCACCTGTATGATGAATTTTTTATGTTGTTTTGCTAGTTTGAAGACTAATGATTCTAGTTGGTTCTCTCTCATACATTATTGTTATTTTTTTAGGGAAAGTATAATGGTAGAGATTAGGTTTCCTTTTCTTGGATGGAAATTAAATAGGGGTAGTGATACAAGGAAACCATGCTCTATAAATACCTTGGTTGAATTAGAACCTCTAACAAACCCTTTTATTTGATTTTTTAGTAACCTAGCTTTTCACCATTCTTGAGTGTTCAGACTCTTTTATTCTAAATATCTTGTTGTTTCTTAAAGTTTCTGCATCACTTCCTACGAAAGGTATGAGAAGGCACAATAAGCCCAATAAATGGGGGAGTCTTCTCAACATCCTAAAACCACTGTTGAGACTCTAGTGGCAGAACCAGTAGGCACTGTTGCTGGCACAAGTTAAGTAAAAATATCTAAAGCATTGTCCCATCATTCCAATCCATTTTCTAGTGTTGATGAAGAATTAGTCAAAAAGATACTTCTAAAGTAAGTGAGAAAGGGTTCGTAAACCTTAACCTTGATTCTAGGCCTTCTACAGATATCAAGAAGGCAACAGTTGAAATCAATGATCTCCTAGCAAATCCACCAATCCCTAAGCATAAATCAGTGCTAGAGGATCGTATTAAAACCCTTATTTAGGCAACTATTTGATAAGGTAACTCTGATATTGCTCCAATTGATAATGTTGGAAAATCTTATGATTTTGAGTTAACGATTTTGTCAATAATGATTTTGTCAATAATATTTCTGAGCCTGTAACTAATCCCACTATTTTTTAGACCCTTATGGTTAAACCAGTCGAGATTCCTAAAGCCGATGATGATGAAGTTACGGTTACAAGAGTGACCACTAATCTCGGAATTGATTCTATCACTACTCCATTGGAACTAATCATAAAAAGACTCAATCAATATTGACCAAAGAAATTGAAGAACAACATCTCAAAGCAAATAGAAATGTTATCCTAAAAAAGGGGAAAGAAACTTTGTTCTATTTGACCTAAAAAAAGAGGTTAAGTCTGGTCTTAGACCTTCTTCTTAAACTGAGTTTGATAATAATGGACCCCCTAAAAAGGTGGTATCTTGAAGGGATGGATCACACCAAGAGACCTAACTTTCCTTTGTCTCTAATGGCCATGAAATTTTCTACCAAGAAAGCTTCTATTAATCCTTAGTCCCAAGAAGAAGACACCCTGTTGAAGAAGAATGATCGAGCTTTTCTCTCTACCACCTGCACAAACATGTATTTTCTCTTTGCTAAGAAAATTTTTATAAAATAAAAAAAATATAAATGAGAAAAGCTTTGGTGATAAGGGTATTTATGTTATTCTGGAAAAAAGGACCTACTTCTGCTTATTTCTTTTATTTAACCATATGTAAATGAGGTTTGCTTATGAATTTATGAAAATATCCTCAAGTTTTTCAATGATCCTTTTAGCAAATTGAATCACAAAGCATATGTTTGAAGTAAGTGGTACAAGTTTGGTCCTAAGCAAATCAAAGAGCTCTTAGTTCAACACTATTATACTAATGTTGATCTAGAGGGTCCTATGACACCATGTCCAAGACTATCACAAATGGAATTCACCTCACTTAGCCTCATGCAAATGAACTTCTTGCTTCAACTCTGGATTCTACAAATGTTGGTTTGTTTGTAATTGGCACAAGAAATTGGATTCCTAATAGCCAAAGGAATATAGTGACCAAGAAGTGACCACACTATTGAGAAAACTTGTGATATGATTCAAATTGATTTTCATCAAACATGTTGATCGAGTTTACCCAAGCTATGCCTTCTTTTCCCTTAACTTATTTTTTAGATTTTGTAACCAAGATTCTAAACTTGTGCTTGCAACTAAAAAATTATTAAAGAAAGCCTATAGAGTTAAATTTCTCATACAAATAGCTTGAAGAGGAGCATTCTACTGCCAACCCTAAATTCATTCCTACTGGTGAAGCTCAACCTCTAGATGCAAGGCCTATACTAGTTAGTAGTAAAGTTGGCACCCTTATACAACTCTTGGTGTTTGAAAAGAGGATGTTGCAACATCTTCATGTTGAGGTTGCCTCCTAAGATGGATGATTTGTTCACCAAGCAACTCTAATAGCTCCTTTGAAAACTTATTTAATAAAAAAGGGAGTAGCAATGCGTAAATAGAGTTGCAAGTTGCTTACTATAATATAACTTTTAGTATTTTGATCATTGGTTTGATTCTTATTTCTTATACATTAATGATTCATTTGCTTGATTATGTTAATAGTTGAGTATGATAGATCAAATGGAGTTACTTAAGGGGAGCATTTATATCTTTTTTTTAGTATGTTTTATTATGGTTTTGTTAAAAAATTTGCCACATAGGGAGATTGTTGAGGTAGTTTCTAAGTAATGCCCACTAGTGTCTGGCACTGCTTAGCTTAAAAACTAGTCACGTTTAAGTTGGAAAATTTTGGCAATAGAAATATTTATGCTATGATTCTAGCTGATACTTTGGACGACAACAAGCCCAATTTTGATATCCAAACTTCTTAATGCAACATATCTTCGAGATTGGTTTGGTTGGAATCAAGGTAATCAAGTTCCCAAGTATGGCGGATCAAATAATTGGGTTAAACTTGGAAGCATATCCTAGAGATTCAAGACTTACTTTGATCTCATTGAAGATATTCATTAAGCTTATTATCTTAATATTTTCATGGGAAGATTGATTCTAATTGATGTAGTATGTTAGCAAGTCTCGATTCATTGTAAATTGAAGAGACTTGTATATGTAATGTATTGAACTGTAAAAAAAATTATTCTTGTTCATTGAGGAAAATTTTCTATAAATGCATTAGTGAAAATCAAGTGTGCTACTTGGTTAATATCCTGAGTATTCAGGTGAAAAATAAGAGGAGATTTGTCTAAATATTATGTACAAAAGTGAGGAGTCTAATATGGTGAGGGGTTAAATCACTTTTTGTACAAGTTGCTAAGATAGTGGATTATCTCTTTGAGCAAGATTTTGCAAATGTAGGAAAGCTGAACTACATAAACATATCGTGTGTTCTTTGTTTTTCTCCCTTGTTTATAGTCAGTGCCTGAAGTAGGTTGCATTAGTCTTCAACAATGTTTCTGGCACTACTCAAATTTCTTGCAAGTATTGTGTGAGAACTTTCAACATCCAACAAAAAAAAGTTAGTAACATTAAGGGCTTATGTGTGGCTATGACATAGGAAAAAATATATGTGGATTAATTTAATAAGTTAGGCCTATAACATAAATTGTAATAATGGTTCATATAATAATTTAAAATGTATTGAAAATGTTTACAAAGAGCCCATAATTTTTTCATATGACTTTGAATATCCAATATTTTCCTAAACCTTAAAATAGATTTGAATATAAAATACTCAAATTTTATATCAAAATTCACTTCAATAAATACAAATTACTAAATCTCACATTTAAATCCACTATATTTTAATTTTTTAAAAATAAAATCATATTAAATACTATCAAATAAAAATTTTATTACACACAAGTGGTGAGAATGAAAATAGCTATAACAGTTTTATAAGGCAATGAAAGTGATTTATAAGGTGTGGTTAGCCTATTTTATTAATGATATTAAATTAAATAATAAAATAAAAGGAATGAAATCCTACAAATTTTCTCTTTTTTCTCCAAGCTATTTACTTTTTCTCTTTTATTTTGCCTAGCAACAGTGCCAGCCTTCGGGCGGGCTACCGCCCACCTTTTTTCACCCTCCCAGCAACCCTCTCTTTCTTTTTTCTCTCCATGCACCCGATGTGCCTTCTCTCTTTCTAGCTTGCAGATCTATTTTTTGTGTATCTTTATTATCTTCACAAGTTGTGATGGGCATATGATGGTGCATGTCATCATTAAAACTCCATCAATCACCAACCATTTCTCTTGGAAAGTGGGTGGATCTTCCTCGACTTCTTAATCTATTTCTATTATGAGATTATTTTAGAACAATAAATGATTTCACGAGTTAGTTTGGACTCATGTTGTCTTAAGTTTTATATTTTTTATTTGCTTTCCATTGTTTAATAAGTGTTCACTTTTAGAAGTTTTTATCTGCTCTTATAGCATGTCATAGCCCGTTTTTAATCAAATCAGAATACTGGTTTCAAGACCATAAATCTGAGGCAAAAATAATTATTTTATTATTATTTTAATGTCTACATCATGATAGAATGATTGTATAAAAATTCCGTTAAGAAATTTTATCCTTTGCTTGCTAAATTTGATAAAAAGAACTAAATCGCATAAAGTGTAAAAGTTGTGTTCTAATAGCTAAAGGTGTTTAATAGCTATAGAACTTTAAATAGGAGGTCCTTAAATGGTAATTAGCCCATTAATAGTATGAGTGGACAAATATGGACATCAAATGCTTGAATTTTATGTTAATTAATAATGTTATTTTTGTAAATTAGGAATTATGTTAATGTAAATTAAGAAATAAACAAAAGGTGTCATTTTTGTATCATCTTCCTCTACTGAATATTGCAAGAAGAAACCTCCATGGATCCTAGTTAAGGTTCAACTAGGTATTAACATTGCATGTAAGTAAATTTGACTCGGTTTTTAAGGATTTCTATGTTTTTGGAGTCGTTGTAGCTTAATATAACTAGCCCAGGGACTAATTTGCAAAATTGTTAAAGGTTTAGGATTTTACCATTGATGAATATGTGTGTGTTTTGATGTTTGATGATAAAAAATGAATATTTGTTGTTAGATAAACACCAATGGTTAAGTGATTCTGGTTGAAATTGCAAATTAGGGATTTATTTGTAAAATGTGTAAAATTCATGGTGAAATGTGTGAAATAATGAAACATATGGGCTGCTATGAGTATAAGTAAAATTCGGCTAGCATGGGTGTGGACTTAATTGCACAAATTTGCAGTTTTATGAGCTAGGGACTAAATCGTAAAGAAGTTTAAGGTTTAGTGGAAAAAGTGTAATTTTGACATAATATGGAATTTGTATTAAATTGAATAGAATGATAATTAAATGAGTTAAATTTTATTATATATAGATTAAGAAAAGTGAAGTTCGGAATTAGATCGGGGAAAGACAAGATAGTTAATTGATAGCTTAATTTCTCTCCGTATAAAAATTTGATGTAAGTTCGTATGTTAATAAGCATTAATGCAATTGTGTTTTAAATGGTTTATAATTGTATTGTTGATAAATACGATCTTACAGTTATGTTCGACGAAGATTCGACAATGTGAAGTCCCGGTTGAACCTTAGGAATAGATAGGATACAAATGACATGTCATTAGGGGTTATTGTGTTTGGTTGCTAGTCCATACGTTTTACCGGTGGCTGAGTTATCCAGCATGTGTTGCGGATCCTCGTCAGCTTGTGTGAGCAGCACCGTGTATTTATGTCTTGACCGTCAGCTTGTGTGAGCAGACCCATTGATAGCTCAAGAGGGAGCATTATATGAGATGTGAGATTGAGATAGCTTCAGCTATGTATTGGCACTTATGGTGCGAGATTCCCGAGTATCCGTTATTATTCCAAATGGTTCAACGGGTATATCGGAGATATGAAATGGTGAGAGATAGATACGTATCAGTACAAATATGTACGAAAATCATATGAGCATTAAATCCATGGAATTTGTGAGCTTATGATTAATTATGTGAATGAATATATGTTAACCTTGTGATTAAATGGTTTTGTAGTATGTTATGTTTATATTATTTGAATGGTGAATGTAACAGCTCATTTTTAGTTAAATTGAAACAATAGTTTTAAAACCACAAAATTGAGGTTGAAATATTTATTTTATTATTATTTTAATGTTTGCAACATGATTGAATGATTGTGTGAAAGTTTCGTTTAGAAATTATATCATTTGAGTGCTTAATTTGATAAAAAGGACTAAATTGCGTAAAGTGTAAAATTTAAGTTCTAGTAGCTAAAGGTATGAAATAGCTATAGAAACTTAAAGTAAGGGTCCTTAAGTAGTAAATATCCCATTAATATGTTAGTGGATGATAATGGTTTGGTAAAATTGAAATTTTGAATTAATTTTAAGGTTAATTTTGGTATTTGGTAATTAAAAGTTAATTAAATAAAGCAAAACAAAAATTTATCCCATTATCATCATCCTTAGCCCAATTTTACAAGCGTTGAAGCCATTGTTAGGGATTTTCAATCGGCCAAGCTTCCATTGTCTATTAAGGTACAGTTTTTGTCTCGTTTTTAATGATTTCTACATTTTTGAGATCGTTGCAACTAGGTCTAGCTAGCCCAGGGACTATTTTGCAAAAAGGTTAAAGATTTTGGATGTTTCCATTGTTGAATAAGCATGTGTTTTGAAGTTTCTTGATAGATTATGAATGTCTGTTGATAAATATACAAGTTTTGTTAAGTGATTTTTAGTGAAAATACAAATTTGGGGCTAAATTGTGAAATTTGTAAATTTAGTGGTTAAAATGTGAAATAAATGAAAAATATGGGCTGTTAGGGACCTAATTGCAATTCGTAGCATGGGTTGTGGTTGAATTTCATGAATTTGTGATTTTGTGAAATAAAAACTAAATTGTAGAAGTCGTGAAATTTGAGGGGTAAATGTGTAAATGTGCCTTAAAGTGAATTTTGGACTAAATTGAATAGAGAAATGATTAAATAAGCTGATTTTGACATTATATAGATTAAGAAAAATGAAATCCAGATCTAGAAAGGGGGAAAAACAAAGTACTCGATTGATCGACTCGTTTCGCCATTTTTACATTCGAGGTAAGTTTGTATGTAATAAGTATTGATATAATTATGTTTTAAATGCTTTGATATTGTATGAATTTTGAATTTGACTTTATGGATACGTTCCGCGATGATTCAGAGTTGAAACTCCCTATAACAGCCCAATTTAGACCCTAATCGGAACGGTTGTTTCAGGACAACGAATTCGAGTCAGAAAAATAGTTTAAATTATTTTCTGTGTTTATTTTTTGTGAATTTATATCTGTGAAATTTTAGTGATTTAATTTTGTCGTTTAGGTGTCCAATTAAATAAAAAAACTTAATCGCGTAAATTCAAAATTTGATGGTTTTAAGTATAAGGGTCAAATTGATGTTGGCTTATTGAGTGGGAGACTTTAAGTTGTAAATAGGTCATTATTAAAATGGATTGACGGTAATGGACAATTATAAGTGAAAATAAAATGTTTAAAACTAAGGTTAAAAATGTAAAATAATGTTAAGTTTTTATATAACATATAACATAAAAATATATTAAGTTATGTTCATATATCAACATCCATCGAAACCATAAATAAGAAAGAAAAAGAAAAAGAACTAGGGTTCGGCCATTTTGCAAGCTAAATTCAAGGTTCGTTTCTTTTTTGGTTTTTAATAATTTTTACATTTTTGAGATCATTGCTTCGAGTACTACCCGACCCATGCTTGAATTTTTGAATTTGGTTATGCCATTGATGATTATTTGGATGTTTGATGATGAAATATCAAAAATATGTTTCAGATTAACAAATTTTGTATTGAAGTTTTTGATGATTTTGAGTTAATAGGACTAAATTGAAAAAAAATAATTTGAGGGATTATAATGTGAAATAAATGACATATATGGACTAGTATGAGTATGTTAAAGATTCGGCCCAACGATAATGTTGTGAGATTTTGAGTATTTTGTGTTTTGTGCATTTACGATTAATTTGTAAAAGTAAGAAATATCAGGGGTAAAATGATAATTTTCCCATTTATGTGTTGTTAGATTAAATTGAATGAAATTGTGTTTAAATGAGGTTAATTTGAAATTATATAGATCAAGAACAAAGGAAATCAGACTTGGATCGAGGAAAAACAAAAATAGTCGCATAGCCGATTTGTAACGTCCGTCGATATCTGAGGTAAGTCTATAAGCAGTTAAACATGGTTTATTTTGAACATAGAATGATTTACTATGATGATTCAAATTTTTTTAATGTATTAGTATGTTAGTCGAATGAGAAACGTTAATGAATCAATGTGATTGAGTTGTATTTGAATGACATCAAAACATCTAGAAGTGTGTATGTGTTACATGGGTTATTATACGATTTGATATATGAAATGTTGTGGAATGAGTTTATGTTTGTGATATTCGGGCTTTGAGCCTAGCAAGCCTTGTTCTGGTGACTTTGATCTGGCTTTGTGCCTAGCAGGCTTAGTGCCAGTGAATAAATATCAGACTTTGGGTCTAGCAGGCTTTGTGCCGGTGTGTGATTTAGGCTTATGCCTAGTAGGTTTTATACCGGTGATTTATTTTAAGTCCATGTCTATAATACTTCACATTGATGTGGAAAGTGAGCAAGTAAGTTGATCTAAATAACTTTTATATTTGGCCACATAAGTATGTACATGTGAGGTCATATTGAGTTTGTATATTCGGGTGCTTTGTGAAGTTATATTGAACTTGTATATTCGATTACATATGAGGTTATATTGAATTTGTATATTCGGCCATATGAGATATTTTATTAAACTTGAACATTAGGTTACATGTGATGATAATTTGAACTTATATATTCAGCCATATGAGATAATATAATGAATCTTGTGTATTTGGCTATATAGGTAAGTTTTTATGAGATGATATATTGGATCTTATATATTTTCGATTGTATAGGTAAGTATTTATGTGGTGTTATTATTGACCTTGAACATTCGACCAAGTTAACTTATTTGAGTTGAAGTATAACTTTAATGGTACAATTCGGCTTGTATGAAATGATTTGATTATTTACTTGAGTTGTTTAAATTGCTTAAGGTTTACTAAGCTAAGTTGGCTTACTCTGTGTGTGTTTTTGTTACTCTATTTTATAAATTTTGGTTGTAAGTTTCAAGCTCGGAGATTGTGATCGAAGTCATCCACACTATTGTCAACTTTCGGTATTATTAAAAGTTTATTTTGAAACTTATGGCATGTATAGGCTAATATGTATTTTGTTCAACTTTGAATGTGTATATATATTGAGCCATGCGAATATGGCTTATCTTTAAAGTTTGAATATGGTTATGTTTGGAAATGGTTTATCTCATTTTGATTTTAATGTTATGTGAAATGAATGAAAAGTATATGTGATTAGTGTTTTATGATTTAGAAATAGCTTGAAAATGATTATTGGATTTGGTTGTACTTAATAAATCGGTCATGGTATGTATAAATGTGGTTAGTCAATTCGGTTATGGTACATGTTTGGTTAATTATAAATGTGAATTCATATACTAAGCTTGTTTAACGCATATTTTGAATGACATGATATGGGTTATGTTTTGTGTTAATGAATAGAATTTAGTTCGGTTTGCATGTAAGTGTATGTGTATTTAAAGTGATTAATTGTTTAATATAGATTGTAAGTGAGATAAAGATATCTACCAAATGAATAGTAATTTGAGTAATAATGTACTATGGAAGTTATATGAATTTTTAATAAGATGTTAATTATATATATTTATATACATGTACATGTTGTTTATTCGATTGAAGCTTGACATAATGGTTTGGTTTATAATGAAAGTATTTGCGTCTGAATATATTTGCTAATGAATAAATGATTTGTGATAAATATTATTCAGTTGAAGATGCGTATGATTATTGGGTTGGAATTATGTTTGTTTGAATGCCATGGATTTGGTTTAAATTTGAGGTATGATTCGTAATGACAATGTGATTAATAATGCATGTATTATATTTAATTAGCCATGTGCTTAATATGTATGAATATGACTTGCATGAATATGTGAATGTTTGGGATTATGTTTTTGTTCAGTAATACCTCATAACCCTAGTCCGGCGACTGATATGGGTTAGAGGTGTTACATTTTATTAGTATCAGAGATACGGTTTAGTCGATTCTAGGACTAACGTAGCGTGTGTGAGTTTAGCTATACATGCCATAATTTATACTGCGATAGTGTGATGACTTCTGAAATTTGAAAATGTGCTTTCATATATAGTAAATGGATCCCGATAAAGCTGTAGCTGATGATGTCGAGGGTGTAGCGCCTACTCCCGCGCATGGGATAGTGCCAGTTGAATCTCGACCTGTCTCGAGTAGCCATGAGGGGGAGGCTAAGCAAGCCTTCTATCAAATGACAAAGATTGGTTTACTCAGTATATCTGGACTAATCCGGCTGTACAACAACCTCTACCCCCGAATAATCCATCTCCGATACCTGTGATACCTCCGATGATTGATCAGATAAGACTTAACAGGCCTCTTGTAGATAAAATCAGAAAACATGGGGCCGAAGAGTTTAAGGCTAATGATGATGATGATGCTGAAAGGGCCGAGTTGTGGCTCGATAATACTATCCGTGTGTTCGATGAGTTATCATGTACTCCAGATGAATGTTTAAAGTGTACCATATCTTTATTACGAGACACTGCGTATCACTTGTGGAATACGATAGTATCAGTGGTCCCGAAAGAGATAGTGACTTGGGAATTCTTTCAAGCGGAGTTCCGTAAGAAATACATCAGCCAGAGATTTATCGACCAGAAACGCAAAGAATTTCTGGAATTAAAACAGGGTCGTATGACCGTAACCAAGTACGAGCGAAAATTTGTGAGACTTAGTCGATATGCTCGTGAATGTGTTTCAACCGAAGCTATCATGTGTAAAAGATTCGAAGACGGTTTAAATAAAGACATTAAATTGTTGGTTGGTATACTTGAAATTAAAGAGTTCGTGGTACTTGTTGAGCGAGCTTACAAAGCCAAAGAGCTCGGGAAAGAGAAAAGAAAAGTTGATTTTAAAGCCAAAGGTTCCCATAAAAGATCACCAAGTAAGACTTTTCAATCAAGATCGAAGAAGTTTCGAGATGATTCTAGTCTATTTAAAGCTACTTCTGACTTTTTTAAACGAGATCGAGACCGATCTCCTGTGAGTTCACGAGCTACTTCGATTGCTAGTGTTGGAAATGACCAACAGAATAGATCCGAGTGTAAGCATTGTGGTAAATGGCATTTTGGAAGCTGTAGATTGCATGATCGGTCTTGTTTTAAATGTAGATCGATTGATCATTTCATCACAGATTGTCCGAAGTTAGCCGAGCAAAACACTGTTCAGAATGCGAGACCGAGTAACTTGTCAGCACGAGGCAGACCACCCAGACATTCGGGTAATGTGAGTGGTAGTCAGATAGGGAAAAAAGATACAACGGTTCAATCTGAGGCTCGTGCACTTGCCAGAGCATATGCCATACAAGCTCGCGAGGAGGCTTCTTCCCCAGATGTTATTATTGGTACTTTCACTCTTTATGATACTAATGTTATTGCATTAATTGATCCTGGTTCGACTCATTCATATGTGTGTGAAACATTAGTATCCAGTAAGACTTTGCCTGTAAAGACTACTGAGCTTGTAATTCGAGTATCAAACCCCCTGGGCCGGTGTGTTCTGGTTGACAAAGTGTGTAAGAATTGCCCATTGATGATTTGAGATTCATGCTTTCCGGCCGATTTGATGTTGTTACCATTCAACGAGTTCGATATAATTTTGGGTATGGACTGGCTGACTTTGCATGATGCCGTTGATAATTGCAAAAGAAAGACCATTGGTTTGGGATGTCAGAACAACGAAATTATCCAGATTGAATCTAATGATCTGAGTGGTTTACCAACAGTAATATCTTCGATGTTAGCTCGGAAGTATGTGAGGAAAGGTTGTGAAGCTTACTTTGCTTATGTGCTTGATAGTAAAGTGACTGAAAAGAAGATTGAATCTGTACCAATTGTGTGTGAGTATCCGGATGTGTTTCCTGAAGAATTACCTGGTTTGCCACCTATTCGAGAGGTAGAATTTGGTATTGAGTTAGTACCGGGGACGACTCCTATTTCAATAGCTCCGTATCGAATGGCACCTACAGAATTAAAAGAGTTGAAAGGACAGTTGCAAGAGTTAACAGATAGAGGTTTTGTACGACTGAATTTCTCTCCTTAGGGTGCGCTAGTTTTATTTGTGAAAAAGAAAGCCGGAACTATGAGAATGTGTATTGATTATCGCCAGTTGAACAAGGTGACTATAAAGAACAAATACCCGTTGCCATGAATTGACGATTTGTTCGATCAGTTAAAAGGGGCTTCAGTGTTTTCGAAGATATATTTGAGATTAAGTTATTATCAGTTGCGAGTCAGAGATTCTGATGTGTCAAAAACTGCTTTTCGAACAAGGTACGGACATTATGAGTTTCTAGTTAAGCCGTTTGGACTTACTAATGCACCTACAGTTTTTATGGATTTGATGAATCAGATCTTTAGGCAGTATTTAGATCGGTTTGTGGTCATGTTTATTGATGATATACTGATCTACTCCTGTAATGAAACCGAACATGCCGAGCATTTGAGACTTGTGTTACAGACTTTGTGAGAAAAATAGTTGTATGCGAAGTTTAGTAAATGTGAGTTCTGGTTACAAGAAGTTAGCTTTCTGGGACATGTTGTTTCAGCATCTGGTATTCGGGTTTATCCGAGTAAGATTTCAGCTATACTCGATTGGAAACCTCCGAGAAACGTTTCTGAAGTAAGAAGTTTTTTGGGACTTGCTGGTTACTATAGATGTTTTTTGAAAGGTTTCTCTATAATTGCAACTCCGAAGACGAAGCTGCTACAGAAAGATGTCAAATTCGAGTGGTCAGAAAAGTGCCAGAAAAGTTTTGATCAATTGAAAGCTCTTTTAACCGAAGCTCCGATGTTAGTTCAGCCAGAATCGGGTAAAGAATTTGTTATTTATAGTGATGCATCTTTAAATGGTTTGGGTTGTGTTTTAATGTAGGAAGGAAAAGTTATAGCTTATGCCACAAGACAGTTAAAACCGCATGAAAAGAACTATCCGACACACGATCTAGAATTGGCAGCTATTGTGTTTGCATTGAAGATATGGTGCCATTATTTGTTCGGGGAGAAATGTCAGGTTTATTCTGATCATAAAATTTTAAAGTATTTGATGACTCAAAAAGATCTGAATTTGAGACAACGTCGATGTGACAGCCCTAAAGTGACCCTAGCCGGAAAGCGGTTTCGGGATCGCTAAACCGAGTCACCAAATTATTTGAATATGATAATTATTGTCTAAAATATGTGAATATGAATGTGTGAAAGTTTTAAGTTTCGATTTAGTTAATTGCATGTGAATTTAGTTAATAGGACTTATGTGTGACACTTTTGAAATGTGATAGGTTAATCTATAAGGATCTATTAGTGCATGTAGTCAAAGGGTGGACTTGCATGTCAATTTCCCACTTAATTAGTAGTGGCGGCCATGACAATGAGGGTGGACAAAATGTGATGGGTAAAACATGTCATAAACATGTTGTGTTAATGCTTTATGTTAGAAATGATAAAATAAGGAGCATGGTAATAAAATAATGAAAAGGAAAATGATGAAGAAAAAAAAGGAAAAGTTCTCATGTTGTTGAACTTGGCGAATAGAAGAAAGAAAAAGAAGGAAAGAGCTTGGAGAAAATCGGCTATGGTGGTTCACTAGACTAAGGTATGTTGATGTTGTTCCATGAGATTCATGCATAGTTTTAGTTGTTAGCTTGAGTTCTACCTAGCCCATGGTTTAAATCTTTGCTATGAGATGGAGATGATATTCGCCATGGGTGTTGTCTTCTTGGTTGGTGCTTGATGTTGTGGTGATGAGGCATGAAGATGAGCTAAGTTTCGCTAAGGTGGACTTCATTGATGTCATTTGCATGCTAAGTGTGAAGCTTTGTAGTGATACATGTGATGGTGATTGATGACTCTTGGATTTTCTTTTTAGCATTTTTGAGTTAGACATTAAGTTCTTTGTTTAACCCATGACCAAAATTGAAATGGTATGGTGTCTTGATGCATTCGGCCATGGTAGGAAGTAGATGAGAATTGGTAGTAAGGTGAAGTGCAAATGTTAGTATTTGATTACTAGTGTATATATGTGTATTAGCCGAGTTTTGAACTTGAAACAAAATGGTATGTAGTCAATACAAGTAACCATATTTGTAGGAAGTATTAAGCATATAATCGGCCTCAACATAGACATGCATATTCGCCACATGAGGTAGATTGGTGTTGCATGTATTCGGTTAGAGGCAAGCGTATTGATGCTTTTATCTTAGCTTAGATAATCGGCTAAAAGAAAGTGTGGGCTAATATGTTGAGTTGATTCATGATTTCAGATATATGTGACTCTAATGTCTAATGTATATATGGGTTAAGTACCTTGAGTTTCTCTTTTTGATGTTCAAATGATTAAATCAATTTATTTGTTAAATTAAGCTCAAGAGCAAAGGGGAACTAAATCCGATAAAGGGAAGGAAAAAGTGATCAAATAGCCGTCGAAATCGTTCGACAACATCCGAGGTAAGTTTTCGAGTAATGAAACTTAGTTTACGATTTGATTAAGTCATGACGTACAATCATAACAAATATACAGTGATATAATGATTCAACTTGAATTATATGTTGAGTTAATTAGTCTATACGTATGATGGGTAGCCGTATGTGCATCGAGATCATGTCACAAAGCAAACCAAATCATGCTGTTTGTATGTGGCTATTGAGCCGAAAATGGGAATGCTTGATAAGTGACTTGTGTTTGAATTCTAGTTATGAAAATGAAATATAGATGTGTTATGATTTATTGATATGTGCATGGATATTCGGATTATAACCGGGCTAAGTCCCGAAGGCATTTGTGCTAGTGACTAATTCCGGGCTAAGTCCCGATGGCATTTGTGCGAGTTACTAATTCCGGGCTAAGTCCCGAAGGCATTTGTGCGAACTACTATATCCGGGCTAAGTCCCGAAGGCATTTGAGCGAGTAGCTATATCCGGTTAAATCCCGAAGGTATTTGGTTTGGGAATGAGCAATCTTGCTGTAATAATTTCAATTAATATGCTCGTAAAATCCCAACGATGAGGTATGTTTCGTATATGCATTGGATTAGTTAATTCCTTTTAAATAGTATTCGCTCAGTCGATTAATGAGCTTCTGACTTTTGGTTAAGTTGATCTCTTATGTATGAGTATAAGGGTTGGTAATGTGAAGTAGGTATGATTTTGAGAATGTGTGTATATGAAATTATCCGTTTAGTCATATGAATGCTATACTTCAATTGTGCCTAATTTCATTGCTCAAAACTTACTAAGCATTAAATGCTTACTCCGTTTCTTTGATTCTCTATTTTATAGATTTTGGTTCTTCAGCTATCGGACTCGGGATTGTCAAAGTTGAAGTCGTCCACACTATCAAAGCCCTTTTGGTACACTTTTGGTTGAACTCTGAAAATGGCATGTATAAGACTACCCTTTTTGTTGTTGGTCATGTACCCTTTTGGTTTTGTATAAATTTGGATAGCCATGCGAAAATGGCTTATATATACTTTGAGCATAGCATTATAATCATTTTGTATGTTGTTCATTGAGAGGTATGGAAATGTTTGGTAACGATTAGCCATTGGAATGGTTAATCATGATCATTTTGGTGCTTTGTATGACAAATTCTAGTTGATTCATGGAAAACCATGAAATAGGTAAAGTTTACCTTAAAAACAGATGCTGACAGCAGCAGTAGTGTGGATTTGAAAATCACTAAAAATAGTAGGAATGGAATTAATTAGTGAATAAATTATGTAATCAAACCTTGATGAATCCACTTTCGTATGGAAGAAACGAAGCAATAATATGAGTCGTATTTTAGGAGATATTTAATTTTTCGTGGAACAGGGTCAGAGCAATTTCTGGATCCCCTGATCTGACTTTGGAAATTCACTATAAATTAACTAGAGATAATTAGAAGTCATTGCCTATATTTACAGATTCCTTTTCGAGTCTAGTTTCTTTAGAAACAAACAGAATAAGAATTGAATCCCTGTACAGGAAGATATCTAAGTCGTAATGCATGAAGGTCAGAGGAGTCGAACCCTGTAACAAGGGAGGCTTTAACTAATAAACTGTACTAATTGACCTTACCAAAAATTCTAGAAAACAATTTGTAGATGGACATATGAGTCTAGTTTCAGGAAAAATTTACAGAAATGGTTTTCGAGTTTTGGAACTCGAGATATAATTTTTAAGGTGACAGTGACGCAGTTAGCCAGCTTGTTTGGAAATTTTAAATGAACTGTGTTTTACAATGAAATAAGTCTGTTAACACCTCGTGTTCGACTCTGGCAACGGTCTCGGGCACAGGGCGTTACAATTTTATTGGTATCAGAGCTACGGTTTAGTCGATTCTAGGACTACCGTAATACGTTTGGTTCTAGCTATACATGCCATTATGCGATTATCTGATAGTGTGGTGATTTCTGACAATTGAAAATGTGTTTATTTATAGTAATGGATCCCAATCACAACCGAAGCGGTAGTGATGATCTTGAGAGTGTAGCGCTTTGCTCCGCGCAAGGGGACAACCGGTGGACTCTCAACCTATTGCTAGTAATCCGAATGATGAAGCTAGACAAGCTTTTATAGCGTGATGAATGATTGGTTCAACCAATACATTCGAACTAATCTGACTGCTCCACAACCTCCATTCCCGACTAATACCACCCCAAGACCTACAATACCTCCAACAATCGACCAAATAAGGTCAAATAAGCCCCAGTTGATGTAATCCGAAAACACGGGCTCTTGAATTTAAAGCTACGGACAGCGATGATGCCGAGCAAGTGAATTTTGGTTGGACAACACTATTCGGCACTTCGATGAGCTATCTTGCACACCGATGAGTGCCTAAAGTGTACTATCTCCTTGCTACGTGATTACGCCTACTATTGGTGGAATACGTTGACTTCTGTTGTGCCCAGAGAGCAAGTAACTTGGGAGTTTTTCCAAACCGAGTTTGGAAAAAGTATATCGATCGAGATTCATGGATCAAAATGGAAGGAATTTCTTGAACTTAAACAAGGTTCCATGTCGGTTCTGACTATGAACTAAAGTTTGTAAGGCTTACCCGGTACGCTCGAGAATGTATTTCTTCAGAAGCCGTGATGTGTAAACATTTCGAGGATGGGTTGAATGATGATATAAAGTCGTATGTTGGCATTTTGGAAATCGAGAATTTGTGGTACTTGTCGGCGAGCTTGCAAAGCCGAGGAGCTCAAGATGGAGAAAAGAAAAGTGAGGTGGGAGCAAAGGAGTTTCAGAAGACGTCTTGGAAGCCCTTCCAACATCATCGAAGAAATTTAGAGATGACTTAGGCGGTCTAGAGACACTTCGGTTTTTCGAGACGAGATCGCGATCGACCCCGTGAGTGCACGAGTCACTTGGTCACCATGTTGGAAATGATCGTCGAGACGAACGAGTGTCTATATTGTGGTAAATGGCATTCGGGAGTTGTAGATTCCATGACCGCTCTCGTTACAAGTGCGGATCAGTGACCACTTTATTAAAGATTGCCCGAGATTGTCCGAATGAACGTAAATCGAGTGGGAAACACGGTGCTACTACTGCTCGGGGTAGACCATCTAGAAATACGGGCAATGCTAATGGCGGTCAGAGAGGATTTAGAGATGCTACAACCAGATCTGAGGCTCGTGCTCCTGCTAGAGCTTACGCTATATGCGCACGCGAGGATGCTTCCTCGCCAGATGTTATTACCAGTACTTTTACTCTCTTTGATACTAATGTGATTGCTTTGATTGACCTGGTTCTACTCATTCTTATATATGTGAAACCTTAGCATCCAAAGAAGACTCTACCGTTGAGTCTCTCGAGTTTGTAATTCGGTGTCAAATCCTTTGGGTCGTTACGTGCTTGTCGACAAAGTGTGCAAGAAATGTCCCTAGTAATCCGAGGTTCCTATTTTTGATCGATTTGATGCTTTTACCGTTTGACTAATTTGATGTTATCCTCGGTATGGATTGGTTGATCGTACATGATGCAATTGTAAATTGCAAAAGAAAACCATCGATTTAAGGTGTGTAAATAACGAGGTAATCCGAGTTGAGTCTCTCGACTTGAATAGGTTGCCACCGTAATATCATCGATGTTGTCTCGAAATATGTAAGAAAGGGTGTGAAGCATACCTTGCGTATGTACTTGATGACAAAGAGTTAGAAAAAAAGCCTGAATCTGTACCAGTGGTTTGTGAATACCCGGATGTTTTTCCTGAAGAATTACCGGGTTTACCACTTGTTCGGGAGGTAGAGTTTGGTATTAAGCTTGTACCTGGGACTACACAGATTTCGATAGCTCCGTATCGTATGGCACCAACAGAATTAAAGGAATTGAAAGCTCAGTTGCAAGAGTTGACGGATAGAGGTTTTGCTCGACCAAGTTTCTCACTTTGGGGTGCACCAGATTGTTTGTGAAAAGGACGGAACCATGAGGTTGTGCATCGACTATCGTCACCGAATAAGGTGGCAATAAAGAATAAATATCCGATACCGCGCATTGACGATTTGTTTGATCAACTAAAGGGAGCCTCAATGTTTTCAAAGATAGATTTGAGATCGGGTTATTATCAGTTGCGAATTCAAGATTCGGATATACCCAAAACAGCTTTTAGAACGAGATACAGTCACTACGAGTTCTTAGTGATGCCGTTTGGGCTCACTAATGCCCCTGCGGTATTTATAGATCTGATGAATCGGGTCTTCAGACAGTATCTAGACCGGTTTGTAGTTGTGTTTATTGATGACATCTTGGTCTACTCAAGAGATGAAACCAAGCATGCTGAGCACCTGAGATTAGTGTTGCAGATTTTACGAGATAAGCAGTTATATGCTAAGTTCAGTAAGTGTGAATTCTGGTTAAGAGAGGTGAGCTTCTTGGGTCATGTGGTTTCGGCATCGGGAATACGGGTTGATCTGAGTAAGATTTCAGCTATACTTGATTGGAAGCCCCCGAGAAATGTTTCAGAAGTTCGAAGTTTTCTAGGACTTGCTGGTTACTACAGGCGATTTGTAAAAGGTTTCTCGATGATTGCAACTCTGATGACAAAGCTACTTCAAAAAGATATTAGATTTGAGTGGACAGAAAGGTGTCAGAAAAGCTTCGACCAATTGAAAACTTTGTTGACTGAAGCTCCAGTGCTTGTTCAACCGGAATCGGGTAAAGAGTTCGTCATCTTTAGTGACGCATCCTTGAATGGTTTGGGTTGTGTTCTAATGCAGGAAGGCAAAGTTGTAGCTTATGCCTCAAGACAGTTAAAGCCACACGAAAAGAAGTATCCGACACACGATCTCGAATTGGCCGCTATAGTATTTGCTTTGAAGATATGGTGTCATTATTTGTTCGGTGAAAAATGTCATGTTTATTCTGATCATAAAAGTCTCAAATATTTGATGACTCAAAAAGATTTAAATTTGAGACAGCGACGATGGTTAGAGTTGCTTAAAGATTACGAGCTTGTGATTGATTATCACCCGGGAAAGGCTAATGTGGCTGCTGATGCCCTAAGTCGAAAATCACTGTTTGCTCTGCGTACAATGAATGCAGATATGGCTCTGACTGACGATGGTGCAATTATAGCAGAATTAAAAGCGAAACTGTTATTTGTTCAATAGATTTGTGAAGCTCAAAAGGTTGATGATGACTTAATAACAAAAAGGAATCATTGTGATTCGAATACCGACTCGGAATTTCAGGTTGATGCTGAGGGATGTTTGCGGTTCAGAAGCTGAATATGTGTACCAAAGGATCCTGAATTGATTCAGATGATTTGTATTGAAGCTCATAATAGTAGATTGTCTATTCATCCGGGTAGCACGAAGATGTATAATGATATGAAACAATACTACTGGTGGCACGGTATGAAAAGAGATATTTCAGACTTTGTGTCGAAATGTTTGATATGTCAACAAGTAAAAGCCGAGCATCAGATACCATCGGGATTACTTCAGCCGATTATGATACCTGAATGGAAATGGGATCGAGTTTCGACGGATTTTGTATCTGGTTTACCATTAACACCGAGCAAGAAAGATGCAATCTGGGTTATTGTTGATAGATTGACGAGGTCGGCTCACTTTATTCCGGTCCATACAAATTACTCGCTCGATAAGCTAGCTGAATTATACATTTTTCAGATTGTACGATTACACAGGGTACCTATTTCTATTATTTCGAATAGAGACCCGAGGTTTACATCGCGATTTTGGAAGAAGTTGCAAGAAGCTTTGGGTACCAAGTTGCATTTTAGCACCGCTTTTCATCCCCAAACCGATGGTCAATCCGAGCGGATAATTCAAATACTCGAGGATATGTTGAGATGCTGCATCCTTGAGTTTAGTGGTTCATGGAAGCGGTATCTACCCTTGATTGAGTTCGCACAACAATAGTTTCATCAAGCATTAAGATGGCGCCTTACGAGGCTTTGTACGGTCGAAAATGCCGTACACCATTGTGTTGGACCGAGCTCGGTGAAAGTAAAATTTTCGGAGTTGATTTGATTAAAGATGCTGAGTAGAAAGTAAAAATAATTCGTGAAAGTCTGAAGGCAGCATCAGATCGTCAGAAGTCGTACGCGGATTTGAAACTAAAAGACATTAAGTATCAGGTGGGAGACAAAGTGTTTCTTAAAGTTTCACCTTGGAAAAAGATACTCAGTTTTGGCCGTAAGGGCAAATTGAGTCCGAGATTCATTGGGCCGTATGAAATCTCCGAACGAGTTGGTCCAGTTGCATATAAGTTGCTTTTACCCCCTGAACTTGAAAGGATCTACAACGTTTTTCATGTTTCGATGCTTGACGTTATGGATCGATCCTTCGCACATAATAAGTCCCTCCGAGGTTGAAATTCAAGCCGATATGAGTTATGAAGAAGAACCAATTCAGTATCCTAGCTCGTGAAGTGAAAGAGTTGCGAAACAAAAAGGTTCCTTTAGTAAAAGTGTTATGGCTCAAACACGGGATGGAAGAAGCTACTTGGGAACCCGAGAACACTATGAAAGAACGATACCCAAACTTATTTACCGGTAAGATTTTCGGGGACGAAAATTTCTTAAGTGGGAGAGAGTTGTGACAGCCTTAAAGTGACCCTAGTCGGAAAGCGGTTTCGGGACCGCTAAACTGAGTCACCAAATTATTTGAATATGATAATTATTGTCTAAAATATGTGAATATGAATGTGTGAAAGTTTTAAGTTTCGATTTAGTTAATTGCATGTGAATTTAGTTAATAGGACTTATGTGTGACACTTTTGAAATGTGATAGGTTAATCTATAAGGATCTATTAGTGCATGTAGTCAAAAGGGTGGACTTGCATGTCAATTTCCCCACTTAATTAGTAGTGGCCGGCCATGACAATGAGGGTGGACAAAATGTGATGGGTAAAACATGTCATAAACATGTTGTGTTAATGCTTTATGTTAGAAATGATAAAATAAGGAGCATGGTAATAAAATAATGAAAAAGGAAAATGATGAAGAAAAAAAAAAGGGAAAAGTTCTCATGTTGTTGAACTTGGCCGAATAGAAGAAAGAAAAAGAAGGGAAAGAGCTTGGAGAAAATCGGCTATGGTGGTTCACTAGACTAAGGTATGTTGATGTTGTTCCATGAGATTCATGCATAGTTTTAGTTGTTAGCTTGAGTTCTACCTAGCCCATGGTTTAAATCTTTGCTATGAGATGGAGATGATATTCGGCCATGGGTGTTGTCTTCTTGGTTGGTGCTTGATGTTGTGGTGATGAGGCATGAAGATGAGCTAAGTTTCGGCTAAGGTGGACTTCATTGATGTCATTTGCATGCTAAGTGTGAAGCTTTGTAGTGATACATGTGATGGTGATTGATGACTCTTGGATTTTCTTTTTAGCATTTTTGAGTTAGACATTAAGTTCTTTGTTTAACCCATGACCAAAATTGAAATGGTATGGTGTCTTGATGCATTCGCCATGGTAGGAAGTAGATGAGAATTGGTAGTAAGGTGAAGTGCAAATGTTAGTATTTGATTACTAGTGTATATATGTGTATTAGCCGAGTTTTGAACTTGAAACAAAATGGTATGTAGTCAATACAAGTAACCATATTTGTAGGAAGTATTAAGCATATAATCGGCCTCAACATAGACATGCATATTCGGCCACATGAGGTAGATTGGTGTTGCATGTATTCGGTTAGAGGCAAGCATATTGATGCTTTTATCTTAGCTTAGATAATCGGCTAAAAGAAAGTGTGGGCTAATATGTTGAGTTGATTCATGATTTCAGATATATGTGACTCTAATGTCTAATGTATATATGGGTTAAGTACCTTGAGTTTCTCTTTTTGATGTTCAAATGATTAAATCAATTTATTTGTTAAATTAAGCTCAAGAGCAAAGGGGAACTAAATCCGATAAAGGGAAGGAAAAAGTGATCGAATAGTCATCGAAATCGTTCGACAACATCCGAGGTAAGTTTTCGAGTAATGAAACTTAGTTTACGATTTGATTAAGTCATGACGCATAATCATAACAAATATCTGATGATATAATGATTCAACTTAAATTATATGTTGAGTTAATTAGTCTATACGTATGATGGGTAGCCGTATGTGCATAGAGATCATGTCACAAAGCAAACCAAATCATGCTGTTTGTATGTGGCTATTGAGCCGAAAATGGGAATGCTTGATAAGTGACTTGTGTTTGAATTCTAGTTATGAAAATGAAATATAGATGTGTCATGATTTATTGATATGTGCATGGATATTCGGATTATAACCGGGCTAAATCCCGAAGGAATTTGTGCTAGTGACTAATTCCAGGCTAAGTCCCGAAGGCATTTGTGCGAGTTACTATTTCCGGCATAAGTCCCGAAGGCATTTGTGCGAGTTACTATATCCGGGCTAAGTCCCGAAGGCATTTGTGCGAACTACTATATCCGGGCTAAGTCCCGAAGGCATTTGAGCGAGTAGCTATATCCGGTTAAATCCCGAAGGTACTTGGTTTGGGAATGAGCGATCTTGCTGTAATAATTTCAATTAATATGCTCGTAAAATCCCAACGATGAGGTATGTTTCGTATATGCATTGGATTAGTTAATTCCTTTTAAATAGTATTCGCTCAGTCGATTAATGAGCTTCCGACTTTTGGTTAAGTTGATCTCTTATGTATGAGTATAAGGGTTGGTAATGTGAAGTAGGTATGATTTTGAGAATGTGTGTATATGAAATTATCCGTTTAGTCATATGAATGCTATACTTCAATTGTGCCTAATTTCATTGCTCAAAACTTACTAAGCATTAAATGCTTACTCCGTTTCTTTGATTCTCTATTTTATAGATTTTGGTTCTTCAGCTATCAGACTCGGGATTGTCAAATTTGAAGTCGTCCACACTATCAAAGCCCTTTTGGTACACTTTTGGTTGAACTCTGAAAATGGCATGTATAGGACTACCCTTTTTGTTGTTGGTCATGTACCCTTTTGGTTTTGTATAAATTTGGATAGCCATGCGAAAATGGCTTATATATACTTTGAGCATAGCATTATAATCGTTTTGTATGTTGTTCATTGAGAGGTATGGAAATGTTTGGTAACAATTAACCATTGGAATGGTTAATCATGATCATTTTGGTGCTTTGTATGACAAATTCTAGTTGATTCATGGAAAACCATGAAATAGGTAAAGTTTACCTTAAAAACAGATGCTGACAGCAGCAGTGGTGTAGATTTGAAAAATCACTAAAAATAGTAGGAATGGAATTAAATAGTTAATAAATTATTTAATCACACCTTGATGAATCCACTTTCATATGGAAGAAACGAAACGATCATATGAGTCGTATTTTAAGAGATATTTAAGTTTTCATGGAACAGGGCCAGAGCAATTTCTGGATCCCCTGATCTGACTTTGGAAATTCACTATAAATTAACCAGAGATAATTAGAAGTCATTCCCTATATGTACAGATTCCTTTTCGAGTCTATTTTCTTTAGAAACAAACGGCATAAGAATTGAAGCCCTGTACAGGAAGATATCTAAGTCGTAATGCATGAAGGTCAGAGTAGTCGAACCCTGTAACAGGGGAGACTTTAACTAATAAACTGTACTAATTGGCCCAACCAAAAATTCTAGAAAAATATTTGTAGATGGAAATATGAGTCTAGTTTCAGGAAAAATTTACGGAACTGGTTTTCGAGTTTTGGAACTCGAGATATGATTTTTAAGGTGACAGTGATGCAGTTAGCCAGCTTGTCTGGAAATTTTAAATGAACTGTGTTTTACAATGAAATAAGTCTGTTAACACCTCGTGTTCGACTCCGGCAACGGTCTCGGGCATGGGGTGTTACAGTCGATGGTTAGAATTACTAAAAGACTACGAACTTGTCATTGACTATCACGCGGGAAAGGCTAATGTTGTTGCTGATGCTTTAAGCCAAAAATCACTGTTTGCTTTGCGTGCAATGAATCCGCATATAACTATGTCTGATGATGGTGCGATATTTGCTGAGTTAAAAGCCAGGCTGTTATTTATTCATTAAATTTGTGATGCCCAGAAGGTTGATAACGATTTGATAGTGAAACGGGTTCAATGTGATTCAAATGTAGATTCAGAGTTTCGAGTTGATGTTCATGACTGTTTGAGATTCAGGAACCGAATATGTGTTCTGAGAAATACAGAGTTGATTCAGATGATCTTGAATGAAGCTCACAACAGTTGATTATCTATTCATCCGGGTAGTACGAAAATGTATAATGATCTGAAACAGCATTATTGGTGGCAAGGATGAAACGAGACATTTCTGACTTTGTATCGAAATGTTTAATCTGTCAGCAAGTAAAAGCCGAGCATTAGCTACCTTCTGGATTGCTACAGCCAATCATGATACCTGAATGGAAATGGGACAGAGTTACGATGGATTTTGTATCTGGGTTACCGATGACACTGAACAAGAAAGATGCAATCTGGGTTATTGTGGATAGATTGACTAAATCAGCTCACTTTGTTCCGGTTCGTACATATTATTCACTCGATAAACTTGTTGAGTTATATGTTTCTCAGATTGTGAGACTACACGGAGTCTCTATTTCTATTGTATCAGATAGAGATTCGAGGTTTACATCGCGGTTTTGGAAGAAACTGCAAGATGCACTAGGTACTAAACTGTATTTTAGCACTACTTTTCATCCCCAGACAGATGGTCAATCTGAGCGAATCATTCAGATACTTGAGGATATGTTGAGATGTTGCATTCTCGAGTTTGAGGGTATGTGGGGATGATACCTACCTTTGATTGAATTTGCGCATAATAACAATTTTCAACCAAGTATCAAAATGGTACCTTATGAGGCTTTGTACGGTCATAAATGTCATACACCATTGTACTAGACTGAGCTCAGTGAAAATAAGGTACACGGGGTTGATTTGATCAGAGAAACTGAACAGAAAGTGAAAGTGATCCCTGAAAGTCTGAAAGCAGCATCAGATCGTCAAAAATCATATGCGGATTTGAAACGGAAAGATATAGAGTTTTAGATTAGAGATAAAGTCTTCTTGAAAGTCTCATCGTGGAAGAAAATAGACAGATTTGGTCGTAAAGACAAATTGAGTCCGAGATTTATTGGGCCATATGAGATTATCGAATGAATTGGGCCTGTTGCGTACAAATTGTTATTGCCACCTGAGTTAGAAAAGATCCATAACGTATTTCATGTTTTGATGCTTCGGAGATATAGATCTGACCCCTCGCATGTGATTAGTCCATCAGAGATTGAGATTCAGTCAGATTTGACTTAAGAGGAAGAACAGTTTCGTATTCTGGCTCGTGAGATTAAAGAGTTGCGAAATAAGAAAATTTCGTTAGTTAAAGTATTGTGGTATAAACATGGAATTGAGGAAGCAACGTGGGAGCCAGAGAATGCAATGAAAGAACGTCATCCAAACCTATTCACCGGTATGATTTTCGGGGACAAAAATCCCTAAGGGGGGAGAGTTGTAACAGCCCAATTTAGACCCTAATCGGAACGGTGGTTTTGGTACCACGAATTTGAGTCAGAAAAATATTTTAAAATTATTTTCTATGATTATTTTGTGTGAATTTATATCTATGAAATTTTCGTGATTTAATTTTGTCATTTAGGTGTCCGATTAAATAAAAGGACTTAATCGCGTAAATTCAAAATTTGATGGTTTTAAGTATAAGGGTCAAATTGATGTTGGATTGGTTTAGATTAGTTTGAATGCCTACTGATGTTATGTTATTTTCCATTGGAAATGTTTAGGTTGGTGCATATTTGGTGAGAAAGATGGCCTTGAAAATAGCCTAATTTTGTCCTCACGGGCGTGTGTCTCAATTGTGTGTGACACATGGTCAGGTGACACGACCATGTGTCCCTTGATGTTTATTAGAAACCAAGTCAGTATGCTCCACACGGTTTAGCACACGGGCGTATGACTTGACCGTGTAGTATAAGTCAATATACCCTACAGTTTTGGCACGACCTAGCACACGGGCATGCGAGGCTATTTTGAAGGGTACACAGGCTAGCCACACAGACGTGTGGTTGGCCATGTGACCTAATTCAGAGAGTTACACGGGGTCAGACACGGTCTGGGACACGGCCATGTAATCCTATTTCGAATGTCCACATGGCCTGTGACATGGGCGTGTCTTTGGCTGTGTGAGACACACGGCCAGGCCACAGAGGCGTGTGTCCCCTGTACTTTGAAAATTTTCTATGTTTTCACAAAATTTTTTTGAGTTATCGGTTTAGTCCTAAACCACTTCTAATGTATGATTTGGGCCTTTTAGGCTCGTATAAGGGACTATATGATTGATTGTGAATGATTTTTATGTGGAAATAAAAAATGAATGAGAAATGTATGAAGGCTTACTCGTTAAGTACGGTAATGCTCTGTAACCCTATTTCGACGATGGATACGGGTTAGGGGTGTTATATTTATTGGTATCAGAGCTATGGTTTATTCGATTCTAGAACTAACGTAGCGTATGTGAGAGTCTAGCTATGCATGCCATATATAACCTGTGATAGTGTGATATCTCCTGACAGTTTTAAATCGTGTTTTCATATAGCTGTATATCCCAATCGAGCATTGGCTGATGATGTTGAAAGTAATGTGCCAGCCTTCGTTCATGGAGCAGCGCCATTTGAATTGAGACCAATATCTGGGAGTCAGGGAGGAGAGGCTAAATAAGCCTTCTTCCGAATGAAGAACGAATGGTTCGCTGAGTTTGTTTGAACTAATCCAGCTGCTCAGCAACCTCCACCCCCACCTATTCCCCAACCGTTTCCAAAAGCTCCTCAAAGTTTGGAACCTTTATATTTAAGTAAGCCACCTGTTGATAAAATTTGAAAATATGAGGCTGAAGAGTTTAGAGCTACAGTTGATGATGATCCTGAGAGAGCAGAGTTTTGGCTTGAGAATACAATATGAGTATTTGATGAATTGTCTTGTATGCCAGTAGAATGTGTCAAATGCATTGTATCACTTCTGAGAGATATTTCATATCAGTGGTGGAACATTTTTATATTTTTGGTGCTGAGAGAATGAGTCACATGGGAATTCTTTCAGACTGAGTTCAGAAAGAAATACATAAGTCTGCGGTTTATCGATCAAATGCGCAAAGAATTTCTTAAGTTAAAGCAGGGTCGTATGTCTATGACCAAGTACGAAAGAGAATTTGTGAGACTAAGTAAATATGCTCGAGAATGTGTTTCCACTGAGGAAATTATGTGTAAGAGATTCAAAGACAGGTTGAACGAAGATATTAAGCTTCTAGTTGGGATTCTTGAATTGAAAGAATTTGTTGCTTTGGTCGAAAGAGCTAGAGATTCGAGAAAGAGAACAATGAGTAAACCCTATCATTCCTTTTCAAATAAATCACGGGATTCGTAAATCGTTCTGATGCTTCAGTGGGGTATTTTAATAGAGATCGTGGGAAGCAATACACGAGTCCTAAAGCTCAGGCCACCTCAATATCGAGTGTTGGTAGTGTTAGAATCAACAAACCCAAGTGTCAACAGTGTAGAAGACGAAATTTTGGAGATTGTTGGATGAATAACAAAGCTTGTTTCAGATGTGGCTTGTAAGATCATTTTATTCGGGATTGTCCTGAGTTACTCGAGAAAGATAAATTTCTAAATACAAGACCGAGCAATACTGCTGCTAAAAGGAGACCACCTAGAAATACGGAAACTACGAATAGTAGCAAAGGCGAGACAAAGGGCTCTGCTGTGAGATCCAAGGCTCGAGCGCCAGCCAGAGCTTACGCTATTCGCGCTCACGAAGATGCGTCATCACCAGATGTTATCACCAGTACATTTTCTCTCTATGACACTGATGTAATTGCTTTGATTGATCCTGGATCTACTCATTCGTATGTATGTGAAAATTTTGTGTCTAGTAAGAATTTACCTATTGAGTTTACCGATTTTGCCATTAAAGTATCGAAACCCTTAGGCAAGTATGTCCTAGCGATAAAGTTTGCAAGAATTGTCCTTTGATGACTCGGGTTACTGTTTTCTGGCAATTTTGATGCTTTTACCATTTGATGAATTTGATGTGATTTTGGGTATGGATTGGTTGACTCTGCATGATGCTGTTGTGAATTGTAGATGAAAAACTATTGAACTGAAATGTTAGAATAGTGAAATTCTTCATATTGAATCTGATGATTCGAGTGGGTTGCTTATAGTGATATCGATGATGTTAGCGTAGAAATATGTGAGGAAAGGTTGTGACGCTTATCTTACATATGTATTGGATACGAATCGAAGATTAAATCAGTGTCAGTGGTTTGTGAATATCTGGATGTCTTTCCAGAAGAATTACCTGGGTTGTCACCGATTAGATAAGTCAAGTTTGCTATTGAATTAGTACCGAGAACATCATCGATATCCATAGCTCCGTATAGATTGGCTCCTACAAAGTTGAAAGAGTTGAAAGCTCAGTTGCAAGAGTTAACAGATAAAGGTTTTGCGCGACTTAGCTTTTCGCTCTGGGGTGCACTAGTGCTGTTTGTAAAGAAGAAAAATGGATTGATGAGATTGTGTATTGATTATAGTCAGCTTAACAAGGTTACAATTAAGAATAAGTATCATTTTTTGAGAATTGATTTTTTGAGAATTGATGATTTGTTTGATCATTTGAAAGGAGCAACGGTATTTTCAAATATTGATCTACAATCTGGTTATTATCAATTGAAAGTCAAAGATGTGCCAGAAATTGCATGAAGAACAAGGTACGGGCATTATGACTTTCTTGTTATGCCATTCGGATTAACTAACGCTCCTGCAGTTTTTATGGATTTGATGAATAGAAATTTCAGACCGTATTTGGATAGATTTTTTGTTGTATTCATTGATGACATTTTGATCTATTCCCGAAATGAATCTGAGCATGCTGAACATTTGAGGATTATGTTACAAACATTGAAAGATAAGAAACTATTTTCTAAATTCAGTAAATGCGAGTTTTGGCTCCGAAAGTTTGGATTTTTGGGACATATTGATTCAACAGATGGCATTCGAGTTGATCCGAGTAAGATTTCAGCAATTGTTGACCGAAAACCAACAAGAAACGTATCTGAGGTCAGAAGTTTTCTGTGATTAGGTGGCTATTATCGGTATTTTGTAAAAAGGTTCTCGATTATTTCTACATCGATGACTCGATTGCTACAGAAAGATGTGGAGTTCGAATGGTCTAAGAAATGCCAACAGAGTTTTGAACAGTTGAAAGCACTATTAACTAAAGCACCAATTTTGGTCCAGCCTAAGTCGGGTAAAGAATTTGTGATTTTCAATTATGCGTCATTGACCGGTTTGGGATGTGTTTTGATGCAAGAAGGCAAAGTGATAGCTTATGCTTCTACAAAATTGAAGCCATATGAAAAGAATTATCTGACGCACGACTTAGAGTTTGCCACTATTGTTTTCGCATTGAAAATTTGGCAACATCGTTTATTCAGTGAGAAGTGCCATATTTTTTCCGACCACAAAAGCTTGAAGTATTTAATGTCTCAAAAAGATTTGAATTTCCGACAACGAAGATGGCTCGAGTTGTTGAAAGACTATGAATTAGTGATTGATTATCATTCGGGAAAAGCAAATGTAGTCGCAAATCCTTTGAGTAGAAAATCTTTATTTACTTTGTGGGCAATGAACACACAGTTAACTTTGTCTGATGATGGTTCGATTTTAGCTGAGTTAAAAGCTAAACCTTTATTTATACAATAAATTTGTGAGGCTTAAAAATGTGATAATGAATTAGAAGCTAAAATAGTACAATGGGAGTCAACATCTGCTTCAGAGTATCAAATTGAATTTGATGATTGTTTACTGTTCCGATGAAGAATTTGTGTACCGAGAAACTCTGAACTTAATTAGAAAATGTTGCACGAAGCACACAGTGGTTGTTTATATGTTCATCCAAGGAGTACTAAAATGTACAATGATTTGAAACAACTGTACTGGTGGTCTGGCATGAAACGAGACATTTTAGAATTTTTGTTTAGATGCTTCGTTTGTCAACAAGTCAAAGCCAAACATCAAGTTCCTTCAGGACTGTTACAGCCAGTGATAATTCCAGAATGGAAATGGGATAGAGTTACGTTGGATTTCGTATCAGGGTTTACCCCTATCTCCGAAAAAGAACGATGCTATTTGGGTTGTTGTTGATCGAGAGACGAAATCTGCACATTTCATTCCAGTACGTACAGACTTTTCGCTTGATAGATTAGCTGAATTGTACATCTCTGAGATTATCAGATTGCACGGGGTGCCAGTTTCTATTATTTCAGATAGAGATCTGAGGTTTACGTTGCGATTTTGGAAGAAATTGCAAGAAGCTTTGGGTAGATGGTTGAACTTTAGTAATCCATTTCATCCTTAAACTGATGGTTAGTCTGAGAGAGTAATTCAAATTCTCGAAGATATGCGTCATTGTTGTGTTTAAGAATTTGGAGGCAACTGAGAAAAATATTTACCATTGGTTGAATTCGCGTATAACAACAGTTTTCAATCGAGTATAAAAATGGCACCATATGAAGCTTTATATGGTCGTAAATGTCGAACTCCATTGTACTGGACTGAGCTTAGCGAGAAAAAGATACACGGGGTTGATTTGGTTAAAGAGATCGAAGATAAAGTGAAAGTAATTCGCGACAGTTTGAAAGCAGCTTCAAATCGATAGAAATCGTATGCGGATTTGATACGTAAAAACATTGAATTTCAAATAGGTGACAGAGTATTTTTTAAAGTATCACCGTGGAAAAAGATTCTTCGATTTAGTCGCAAAGGAAAATTAAGTCTGCGATTTATCGGCCGTATGAGATTATTGAGAGAATAGGGCCAGTAGCATCTCGGCTAGCTTTACCGCCAAAATTAGAAAAGATCCATAATGTATTTCATGTATTTATGTTACGATGGTATCAATCAGATCCATTACATATTATTTCTCTGGCAGAGATTGAAATTCAGCCTGATATGTCGTATAGTGAAGAACCAATCATAATTCTAGCTCGGGAGATTAAAGAGTTAAGAAACAAGAGCATAACTTTAATGAAGGTTCTATGGCAACGTCACAGTATTGAAGAGGCTATGTGGGGATGCAAGGAAGCTATGAGAAAATAGTACCCTAACCTATTTTCTGGTAAGATTTTCGGGGACGAAAATTCCTAAGATGGGAGAGTTATAACAGCCCGTTTTTAGTCAAATCAAAAAAGTGGTTTCGGGACCACAAATTTGAGGCCAAAATAATTAGTCTATTATTATTTTAATGTCTACAGCATGATAGTATGATTGTGTAAAAATTTCGTTCAGAAATTTTATTGTTTAATTGTTTAATTTGATAAAAAGTACTAAATCACGTAAAGTGTAAAAGTTGTATTCTAATAGCTAAAGGTCTTTAATAGCTATAGAACTTTAAAGAAGATGCCCTTATATGGTAATTAGCCCGTTATTAGTATAAGTGGACAAATATGGACATTAAATGGGTGAATTTTAAGTTAATTAATAAGGTCATTTTAGTAAATTAGTAATTATGTTAATGTAAATAAAGAAATAAACATAAGGTGTCATTTTTGTATCATCTTCCTCTGCCGAATATTGTAAGATGAAACCTCCATGGATGCTAGTTAAGGTTTGGCTAGGTATTAACATTGTATGTAAGTAATTTTGACTCGGTTTTTAACGATTTCTAGGTTTTTGGAGTTGTTGTAGCTTAATCTAGCTAGCCCAGGGACTAATTTGCAAAATTGTTAAAGGATTAGGGTTTTACCATTGATGAATATGTGTGTATTTTGATGTTTGATGATAGAAAATGAATAGTTATTGTTAGATAAACAACAATGGTTAAGTGATTTTGGTTGAAATTGCAAATTAGGGATTTATTTATAAAATGTGTAAAATTCATGGTGAAATATGTGAAATAACGAAAAATATGGGCTGCTATGAGAATAAGTAAAATTCAGCTAGGATGGGTGTGGACTTAATTACACAAATTTGCAGTTTTATGAGCTAGGGACTAAATTGTAAAGAAGTCTAAGGTTTAGGCGAAAAAGTGTAATTTTTCCATAATATGGAATTTGGATTAAATTGAATAGAATGATAATTAATTGAGTTAAATTTTATTATATATAGATCAAGAAAGGTGAAGTTCAGAATTAGATCGGGGGAAAAAAAAGATAGTTGATTGATAGCTTAATTTCTCTCCGTATAAATTTGAGGTAAGTTCGTATGTTAATAAGAATTAATGTAATTGTGTTTTAAATGCTTTATAATTATATTGTTGATGAATATGATTTTATGGATATGTTCGAAAAAGATTCGGCAATGTGAAATTCCGGTTGAACCTTAGGAATAGATATGATACAAATGACATGTCATTAGGGATTATTGTGTTTGGGTGCTGGTCCATACATTTTACCGATGGCTGAGTTATCCGGCATGTGTCACGGATCCTCGTTAGCTTGTGTGCACAGCACCGTGTAGTTACGTCTTGACTGTCAGCTTGTGTGAGCAGACCCGTTGATAGTTCGAGAATGAGCATTATATGAGATATGAGATTGAGATAGCTTTAGCTATGTATTGGCACTTATGGTACGAGATTCTCGAGTATCCGATATTATTCTAAATGGTTCAACGGGTATATCGAAGATATGAAATGGTGAGAGATAGATACGTATCAGTACAAGCATGTACGAAAATCATATGAGCATTAAATCCATGGAATTTGTGAGTTTATGATTAATTATGTGAATGAATATATGTTAACCTTGTGATTAAATGGTTTTGTAGTATATTATGTTTATATTACTTGAATGGTGAATGAATGGTAAGGTTTAATTATTAACTATACGAGCTTACTAAGCTTTATAGCTTACTCTGTTTACTTTTCCGTGTTTTATAGTGATTTCGAAGCCTGTTCGGATTGGAAGTTTTCAGAGATCTCATCACACTATCCAGCTGTCATTTTTGGTGCTTTTGAACTTATGTATTTGGTTATATGGCATGTATAGGAGTTGTGATTAATATAGCCTATACGTTGGTAATTTATTTAGCCAATTGATTTGGCTTATAAATGGTGAATGTTTTGGTTATGTTTATAGCCATATGATTTGGATTCTTTTAGTATACTTGGTTATGTATATGTATGTGCAAATGGCCTTTTGGTATGTTGTGTAGAATTGCTATGTGTTTGCTTGCTGTGAATTGGTATTTGGTGTACCAAATGGTTGTATATCGAGATGGTATTAGCATGCTATGTATTAGGTAAATAATGTCTATTTGAAAGTGACCAACTAGGTGAATTCTTGAATATGGTATTGATATGTTTTGGATTGGCAAATTTATGATGTTATGAGTATTATAGTTTGGTATTTGAATAGCATGATTTAGGCTTGGTTGAGGTTGGTTTGAATGCCTATTGATGTTATGTTATTTACCATTGGACACGTTTAGGTTGATGCAAATTTGGGTCAGAAAGATGGCTTGGAAAATAGCCTAATTTTGTCCACACGGGCCTGTGTCTCAACCGTGTGTGACACATGGTCAGGTGACACAATCGTGTGTCTCCTGATGTTTACTAGAAACCTTGTAAGTATGATCCACATGGCTCAGCACACGGGCGTGTGACTTAGCCATGTAACATAAGTTAGTATACCCTACAGTTTTGGCACGACCTAGCACACGGCCTGGCACGCAAGCATGTGAGGCCATTTCGAAGGGTACACGGGCTAGTCACACGGGCGTGTGGTTGGCCATGTGACCCAAGTTAGAGAGTTACATGGGTTTAGGCACGAGCTGGGACACGGCCTTGTGATTCCATTTCGAATGTCCACACGACCTGTGACACGGGCGTAATTTTCTATGTTTTCCTAAAAATTTCCTAAGTTATCTGTTTAGTCCCGAACCACTTTTAATGCATGATTTGGGCCTCGTAGCCTTGTATAAGGGACTATATGATTGATTGTGAATGATTTTTATGTGGAAATGAAAAATGAATGAGAAATGTATGATTGCTTAGTTGTTAAGTACGATAATGCTCCGTAACCCTATTTTGACGATGGATACGGGTTAGGGGTGTTACATAGCACATTGTTTAGTCTTGCTTATGCACATAGTCTTTCTTTTGCAAGTGATTTTAGGGACGGTTTTGTTTTCATCCTCTCCAATTTGGTATATTCTTGGTTTTTTTGTCGATTTCTACTCGTCACTTTGGACCATTCAAGACTGATTTCCTTATTGTATTATGTCACATCCCAAAAACTGGGTTAGGAAAATCGGGTTAGTAAATTGGGGATTAGTGAATTGGAAACCGTATTTTGGATAAATAATTAAAATAATTAATAATTAATTAAATAAAATATTAAAATTAATAAAATTAATAATTTTAGGTTAAGAAATTAAAATTGAGTGTTCGAGAATTAATTTGGTTAAAATAGATTTTAAAAATGAGATTGGATTTGAAAATAATTTTGAAACTGGCTTTCATTAAAAAAACAATTACTATAACACCCCAAACTCGGCCTAGACGACATGGCCAAATCCAGAGGTGTCACAAAGAATTGGTTTTGATAACGAAATCTACACGGTCAAACCATTTTAGTTTTTCAACTCTAGTTTGCTTTTATCCATTGTCAAAATGTTTATTCGACTAATCAATTTGCCTTAAAATGTGTTTTATAGCAGAGGCTTACGAAAAACATTGTATTTAAAGAAAGCAGTTTGTATTTTTAGAAAACCTTTGTTTTTGTAAAAACCATAGTTTTTAGAGATCAATCGCAAATTAAGTACTAAAACGAAAATTCAAATCCAAAATAAAATCAGCCAAAAAGTCTGGAGAGTCCAATTATTATAAAAATCCCAAAATAATCCTTAAAAGAAAAAACATAAACCTAATCAGTTTAAGAACTCGTGGTCACCGAGAGGCTCCGTCGCACCGATCCGCCTAAGTCTGTGGATTACCTGAACAGAACAGAAAAACGGGTGTGAGTTTTCATAAACTCAGTGTGTAACGCAACAGAATTAAGCATCCAAACAAATAGATACAAAGTCAGGCACATGCCCTTTTTAGATACAGTAATATAATCAGATATACAAAATCCTACCCCCATCCTCTACACACCAACTTCGACCATCCCATCACACCATGTAGGGTTAAAAACACCCACCCATCCCTACACACCATATCGTGCCATTACGACACATGTCAGATAATGTGCAGCCAAGCGGCCAGAATATAGGTGATGATCGCCGTATAGAATACTTCCTCATCATATACAAAACCCACCCCATAATCATATACAGAACCAGATACAGAATAACATACTAGACATGCTCAACATACTTATATACAAATATCAAAATAATCAGACATGCATTATCATACTCAGAACAAAATATCAGACTATCAGATCTACAATTTTAGGATTTAGTTAGCCCCTACCGACCTAGTGGTAGGCCCACTATTGATCAGAACGAGCTGTACAACCCTAGGGAAATTTTCAGAAGTATGGGCCCACATGCCCGTGTGGGCCCATACAGCCTGGCCCAAAAAACCACACGCCTGTGTGGACTTTTCGTGTGGGCCTACATGTCCAACTTGGCCTAGCCCGTGTGCCCACACGGCCATACTCTAGCCACCACAAGGCCATGTCTTGCGCATGGCCATGCCTTCGTCGACCACACAGCCGTGTCTCGTACACAGCCAGGCACATGCTTGTGTGACGTCGACAGTGGGGTTACTTGGCTTTCGTCGAAGCTCATTTTTCTACGTTCTGTGTACACACCTGGTAACATTTTGATGCTATCGCAAACACGAACCCTCCAAAACCTATAGATCGACACAACAAACCCCCAAAATCAGTCTAAAACCAAGGTTAATCCATAACCACAAAACCAACAAAAGTTTTAGTACGACCGCTCATCACTTACCTCCAAACTCCGCACGGTTCCAACTACAAACCAGCACAAGGATAGCCCCGCTCTATACAATTCTATGCTGCCAAAATAGAAAATATAAACCTCCAATCGGTAATTCGGAAATCAAAATTGCAATTCACTTTAAGCCACTCACCAACAATTGACAAAAATGGAAAACGAATTTTAGACAAGCAACAAACGAATGAAACAGATTCAAAGGAAGCAGTAATTAAGATCGAAAGAGCAAAAGGGAAAGAAAAGGAAAAACTGACGTCGGTTTCTTTCTGGAAAGAAGGGAAAATTTTAAAAAAATAAAAAATAAGAAAAACAAATATTAACTCCCCAAATCCTTCAAATCTCTCCCTACTAACCCACTAACAACTAACCTTCTTAGAAACCCAATTCCACCAAAACTCTCACTTTCAACTAAGTAAAAAAATCAGCCTTGCTTGCGCAGGGATTCAAACACAAGACTTCCAACTCACCAACTCCCTTACCACTCAAACTAGCAGGCTCATTCTGATATAAATTAACAGAAAATTATAAATATGCTCGCTCAACAAGGGTGAGGCTTGGATCTAAAAATAACCAAAATTTGCTAAAGGTAGGGCTTGAACTTGGAACCTCTCACACACACCCAAAACAGTTAACCACTGAAGCAAACATATATTTGTGTCAGATATTATAGAAGCAAAAACAAATTATTTAGGGCGTTACAACGACCAATTTGGAAAAGGGAGGAAATCAGAGGTAGTTAAATGGGTAATGGCCCAATTTTGAAAATTTTGGTGCCTATTTAACAACCCCTACATTTTCTTCTTCCCTTCCATTCTTTATCTTCTTAAAACAATTTCCAAACAAAAAATCAAAGTTTTTATTCTGAAATTAGTTCATCCTTTTTTATTCCTAAGCTCTCTAAACACAATATCTTTTTTCAATTTTGAAGAACACTATGTTTTCATCCTTAAAATCCTCAAGAGATCTTCACACGTTTTAGCTCGAATTAGCTTCATAGCTTGTCTATATTGCAAAATTTAGGTGAGATTCTAACTTTTATGATTAAACTAAGTGAGTTGTTATTTCAATTCGAGATTTAAATTATTTAATTAAGATCTCAATATATTACTTGATTTTAAGTTGATTTTTGGCTTGAAAATGGTAGATCTCATATTTCTTGGCTAAGCTTTGGTTTTAAATTGATTTCGATCTAATTAAAAGGTATTTTATCTTAATTTAACAAATCCTTAATGAATTTAAGCAAATTAAATCTTTTGCCCTTTTTAAATGATCACATAAGCTTAATTTTTTTGGAAAAATTAAATCAATGAATTTGCATAAAATTGATGGTTTAGATTTGTAATTAGATGATATTTAGGATGTATGAAGTCTAAATCTAAGCTTAGAAGTGAGATTTGAGTGGTTAAACACCTATTTCAATAGAACTGGTTAAATTTTCAAAATAGAGGTTAAAAGGCTTTGATCTAGGATTTTGGAATGATTTAATGGTGTTTGTTGATGTTAGTAATGCCTTTATAATGTGTTTGATATGTATGAAAAGTTTCAATTCATTTGGGAGTCTCTACAACCATGGACAAACGCAAATAGAAACTTACTTGAGCATGGAAGTTGAAGCGATGGTTGCTAAGGTGAGTGGTTTGATATACTACATTTAAACTCCAGTAAACAGGCTAAGGTAACATATGTGAATCCCTTGCTTAATTAGTATGCGAACCTTGGTTTCTCTTAGTGCAAACCATTGCAATTTTGTTGAGTGTTGGGTATGCATGTTGTGTGATTTTAATGGTACAAAATGCATGAACTTATAATATATATTCATGGGCTTTATTTTATATATAGAATATATGTTAATGGGTCTTGGTAATATACATATATATAAGCGAGTGGGTTGTATATATATTATATGCATGGGTTTTATAATATATTATATATAGGTTTATAGGTTTTGTTTTATCTAGTATATATAAATGTATATGAGACTTTTAATGTATGCTAAAATTTGACGTGACAAAGGTCACTAAATAGGTATGTATATAAATGTAATATATATTCGTATATAGTTATGTAATGCTTGCAAACGAATATAAAAATAAATATTATAATATGGATTTGTATACATATGAATTCTATTGATAATACAAATTTACGCGTGCACGAACCCGTAAGTGAACTATGAGTTTTATGATATTGTGAGCTTTAATTAGTGAAAAATTATATTATTGTGAAATACTAAGTGCAAGCTCAACTGTAGTGTGAGCCAATTATATTTTTGTAATGTGTTATATTGTGAACCATGTTAACTTGGTGAATTATATTATTATGGCGAATTGTGTTAATTTTTTGATTTGTATTAATATGACAAACTGTATTATTCTGCTAAATTGTGTATTGTGAGATTTTGAGTTGTATTATATGTAATCTAAGTTATTGTGTGCCCTATGTTAAATAAAATATGCGAACAATGATTTATGTAAGCTATGTCATGAATGATATGTGAACTGTGTTAAGCGTGCAATATATGTTGCATGAAAGTGATATTATTCCATGATTAATTGTATTTTTATTATGTTTTTGTTAAATATTCCATGATTAATTATGTGGTGTGATTGGTCGGTTGGTGTGTTTTGTGGTGGTTTAAACAGAGAGTCACTTCGGTGGCTAATGTGAAGTTCGAAATTCGGGTCAGATCGTCCCCGCCGAGTTTAGGGTGCCACATATTAAGTGCTTCCAATCACTACAAATATGTCGTGCTTGAGTTGTGATAGAGCCAATTTGAAACACCCTGAACCCGGCCCAGACGTTATGGCTGAATCTGATGTGCCACATTGAAGTTAAAAACCCATGTTTCGATTTAGTGCTTTAAAAACTGACTTTTTGTTAAGCTAACAAAGTGAATGGGAGCTGGGCACCGGTAGGAACTGTAATAGAGGAGGTGAGCCATGAAGGTCGCTAAGTACCAAGCTCTTCTAATGGATCCAATCCTAGACATGCCCACAACCATTGCCACACTTGGTTAAATCGAGTTGTAATTTATTTAAGTTGAAATCTTTGATAAATCGGATAATCGTGGCGTGGTGTTATTTTGAAAACAATTATCATTTTGAAAACACGCCCTAAGTCTAGCCCATTTATTAACAAATGATTAAAGTTATTAAAAATAAAATAATCCCGTAAAAATAATTAAAATGGCCTTATTACAACCCAAAACCAAACAATAATATTAATAAGATAAAACTTATAAAGAAATAAATCGGCTACTTATTGCAATTAAAAGAAACGAAACAGAGTGTGACCATCTCCGAGTCCTCGCAGCTCCAAACCATCTAAGCTTAGGGATTACCTTGCACAGTTAGAAACGGGTGAGTTTACGAAAACTCGCAGTGTAATCCCAATAACAAATAAACAAAGAAAACACAAGATCAAGACAACTGGTCAAAGCCCTATTTAGTCTTGACATACACTGGGCCGAAGCCTTTCGTTTAACAATTACTGGGCCAAAGTCTTTTCATAAATCATATCACTGGGCCAAAGCCTTTTCATAAATCATTTCACTGGGCCGAAGCCTTTACTGTAAACGGTATGGCCCATTGGCCCATTTCAATATCACATGTAATGTCAATGGATGTATGCAAGCCCATTTCAATATCACATGAAATACCAATGAATGTATGCAAGCCCATTTGGGGAGACTACTCAACCCACCATCCGCTACTCTCCACCCGTACCAACCAACACACCATGTGGGGAATAACTCAACCCACCCAACCAACACACCACTGGCAGCATAGCTGCTTTATCATATATCTAGAGGCCTAGCCTCTTTAATAACTGGGGCAAAGCCCTTTTGGGTAACCTAGGGCATAAGCCCTTTTCAATAAACTGGGGCATAAGCCCTTTTCGGTAAACTGGGGCATAAGCCCTTTTCAATAAACTGGGGCATAAGCCCTTTTCGGTAAATTAGGGCATAAGCCCTTTTGCACTTCCTCCATCCATATAAAAACCCAACCCAATGCAACATGTCATGTATGCAGAATGTCATGCCCATATTTGAATTAAACAATCACAGTCAAGTCATTCATATCACCAACATATATTCACAATCAAATCCACAACCACACAAATTAAGTCACCACTTGCCCACAAGGGCACAACACTCATTTTTCACATTATAAGGGTATTGTCGTAATTTTACCAAATATCAGGGTTTTCCATGTTCATTACAATTATTAATATTTTCGAGTGTTTAAACAATGATCTTTAACCTACTTTATCAAATTCGGGCTTTTGGGCCCAAAACCCCTAATGGGCCCTACGAATGCTGATTTAGCCTACTTAACCCAAATTTTACAACAATACTAAACGTGTTAACGTGCAACTTTTCCAAATTCCATTTTCTATCAATTCTACCCAAATGGGTCCGAAAGCCCATTGGGCCCAATTTCAGCCCATTGAGGCCCAACTTACCATCGTGCACAAAATTGAGTTCTTACCTGTTCCATTGATCCAAACACCGATCTTATCGTATTTATCGCATCTATACCCAAACGCAACATTACAAGTTCTCAAATACCCAGATTTTAGCATTTCGCTTCTCAAAAATATTAATCTAAGCTATTACGAGGGTTAGTACACACCATTACGGGTTGAAGTTGAAACGCTTCCAAAATCAATCGCCACGATAACCACCACCATCACTCAAACTTAACTAATCCAATATCAATATATGTAAATCCTAAGTACATCACCATACGGAACATAAGGGCATATTCGTCATTTTACCATACAGGGTATTACGGTCACTTTACCCTATAGGGGCTTTACGGTCACTTTACCCTACTGTGGGCTTTACTGTCTTTTTACCTAATAGGGTATTTTAGTTATTTCATCCTACAAGGGTGTTTTGGTAAATCTACAAACCAAGGGTATTTCAGTAATTTTGTAAACCAATGGTATTTCTATAATTTTTAGAAAGTCAAGGGTATTTCTGTAACTTTGTAAATTAGGGGTATTTTGGTAATTTTACGAATTGAGGGTATTTCGGTAATTTCACAAACCAAGGGTATTTTGGTAATTTTACAAACTAGGGGTATTTTGGTAATTTTACAAACCAAGGGTATTTTAGTAAGTTTGTAAATCGAGGGTAAAACAGTAATTCTATAAATCAAGGGTAAAAACAGTAATTCTATAAATCGAGGGTAAAACGGTAATTCTGTAAATCGAGGGTAAAACGGTAATTCTGTAAGTCAAGGGTAAAACGATAATTATGTAAATCGGGGGTAAAACGGTAATTATGTAAATCGGGGGTAAAACGATAATTCTGTAAATCGATGGTACTTTGGTAATTTTACAAGTCGATGGTATTTCAGTAATTTTACAAATCAAGGGTATTTCAGTATTTTTACAAACTAAGGGTATTTCGGTAATTTTAGTAAACTAAAGTATTCTAAACAGGGATAACAATACGAATGGGCCTAAAGCCTATTCCCGGCCCAAATGGGCCCACACGCTCATGTGGCCCTTTTAGCCCAAATCTAGCCACATATATGAGATTCACCTAGCCTAGTCTAATATTTACTACACAATCAAACAACTTATCCAATTGGGCTCGTAGGCCCATTGGGCCCACTGGCCCGAAGTAGCCATCCTACAGCTAGAGTAGTGAGAAATACACACCTGATAGGAGACTGGAGTTAATCCACACTCCGAGCACTCTTAGCCGACGTCCAACCCAACGAGCACGCCATACAGCGAAAGGGATCAGCCAAGAAAGGTACCTTTACTCTCCTCATGGTTCCCTCTATTTAAAGCCAGCTTTGTATCCACTCTTTTGTTAGCTTCCCAATGTGGGATCCCTCCAACATCAGAGTTTAAATTCAACACCAACTCTTGCCGCCCCCTGTTAGCAAAATAAATGCTCCTTGCTTGCCATGGGATTCGAACCCATGCCTCCCCTCAGATGCTCCACACGCTACTTGCCACTAAGCCACAAAGCTTTTTGTGTCATATTTTATCCCCAATTAATTATAAGGTCTAAAGGCCAAAGTCCAGGTTCCCTTAAAAAAAACAAAATAAATTGCAAGAGCCAAGACTTGAACCCAGACTCCCATACAACCTTAATGACGCCACAACCACTAGACTACATGCTTCCTTGTGTCATTTATTTACCACAATAATTTAAAAGGCCCTCATCCAAGCATCCAGGTTTTTTTCACTTAATACCAAAATTTTTGCTAAAGCCCAAGTTTGAACCCAAGATTTCTCCAACACTTCTCAAAGCCATTAACCACTAGCAAACATTTAATTGTTTCATTTCATTGCACAATTAAATACCTATATACAACCTCCTTACGGACCCCCACTCAAGGCCCAATACTTCTAGGCCCAAATTCGGGGTGTTACAATTCTACTCCCTTAAAGGAATTTCGTCCTCGAAATTTTCCACTCTCAGACTACACCACCACATTTCCACAAGACTCGATACTAATAATACTAACATACACCCAAAACATTTATCCATCGGAGCGGATAGATTTCACATGCAAACAATTTCTACATTTCCAGAACACACACCAAATAAATACTAAATCTAAATTCAAGCGTTACAGTTTACTCTTAACTAGTGAGTTTCAGTATAGTGCTACTATCTATAGTGGTTTCTCAATATAGCATTTCAATCTATAACAGTAAACAGAGTTAGAGAACTTACAGGTTTGGTGCCAGAGACTCGGTGTGCCACACCTCCTGTAACATCTTTTCAGAAACAAGTCAAGTTTCGTTGAGAGATTTCAAAACAAAATTTTAGAAAAACCCTTTTGAAACCCCAATTTCGGAAAAAGAAAAGAAAAAAAATAACAATAATTTTCTGCTACCCATACCACAGTCCAGTTTTGCAACCTGGCTCTGATACCATTAAATCTAACACCCCGAACCCGGCCCAGACGTTATGGCCGAATCTGATGTGCCACATTGAAGTTAAAAACCCATGTTTCGTTTTAGTACTTTAAAAATTGACTTTTGTTAAGCTAACAAAGTGTATGGGAGCTGGGCACCAGGTAGGAATCCGTAACAGAGGAGGTAAGCCATGAAGGCTGCTTAAGTACCAAGCTCTTCTAATGGATCCAATCCTAGACATGCCCACAACCATTGCCACACTTGGTTATATCGAGTTATAATTTATTTAAGTTGAAATCTTTGATAAATCGGATAATCGTGGCGTGGTGTTATTTTGAAAACAATTATCATTTTGAAAACACGTCCTAAGTCCAGCCTATTTATTAACAAACAGATTAAAGTTATTAAAAATAAAATAATCCCAGAAAAATAATTAAAATGGCCTTATTACAACCCAAAACCAATCAATAATATTAATAAGATAAAACTTATAAAGAAATAAATCGACTACTTATTGTAATTAAAAGAAACAGAAACAGTAGTGTGGCCATCTCCGAGTCCCTCGCAACTCCAAACCATCTAAGCTTAGGGATTACCTGCACAGTTAGAAACGGGGTGAGTTTAAGAAAACTCAGTGTAATCCCAATAACAAACAAACAAAGTGAAAACACAAGATCAAGACAATCTGGTCAAAGCCCTATTTAGTCTTGACATATACTGGGCCGAAGCCTTTCGTTTAATGATTACTAGGCCGAAGCCTTTTCATAAATCATATCACTGGGCCAAAGCCTTTTCATAAATCATTTCACTGGGCCGAAGCCTTTACTATAAACGGTATGGCCTATAGGCCCATTTCAATATCACATGTAATATCAATGGATGTATGCAAGCCCATTTCAATATCACATGAAATACCAATGAATGTATGCAAGCCCATTTGGGGAGACTACTCAACCCACCATCCGCTACTCTCCACCCGTACCAACCAACACACCATGTGGGGAATAACTCAACCCACCCAACCAACACACCATTGGCAGCATAGCTGCTTTATCATATATCTAGAGGCCTAGCCTCTTTAATAACTGGGGAAAAGCCCTTTTCGGTAACCTGGAGCATAAGCCCTTTTCAATAAACTGGGGCATAAGCCCTTTTTGGTAAACTGGGGCATAAGCCCTTTTCATGAACCGGGCATAAGCCCTTTTGAAACCGGGCATAAGCCCTTTTGCACTTCCTCCATCCATATAAAAACCCAACCCAATGCAACATGTCATGTATGCAGAATGTCATACCCATATTTGAATTAAACAATCACAGTCAAGTCATTCTTATCACCAATATATATTCACAATCAAATCCATCAACCACACAGTCCAAGTCAGTCACTTGCCCACAAGGGCACAACAGTCATTTTTCACATTATAAGGGTATTGTCGTAATTTTACCAAATATCAGGGTTTTCCATGTTCATTACAATTATTAATATTTTCGAGTGTTTAAACAATGATCTTTAACCCACTTTATCAAATTCGGGCTTTTGGGCCCAAAACCCCTAATGGGCCCTACGAATGCTGATTTAGCCTACTTAACCCAAATTTTACAACAATACTAACCTTGTTAACGTGTAACTTTTCCAAATTCCATTTTCTATCAATTCTACCCAAATGGGTCTGAAAGCCCATTGGGCCCAATTTCACCCATTGAGGCCCAACTTACCATCGTGCACAAAATTGAGTTCTTACTGCTCCATCGATCCAAACACCGATCTTATCGTATTTATCGATCTATACCCAAACGCAACATTACAAGTTCCCAAATACCGGTATTTTAGCATTTACTTCTCAAAGAAATATTAATCTAAGCTATTACGAGGTTAGTACACACATTACGGGTTGAAGTTGAAACGTTTCCAAAATCAATCGCCTCGATAACCACCACCGTCACTCAAACTTAACTAATCCAATATCAATATATGTAAATCCTAAGTACATCACCATACGGAACATAAGGGCATATTCGTCATTTTACCATACAGGGGTATTACGGTCACTTTACCCTATAGGGGCTTTACGGTCACTTTACCCTACAGGGGCTTTACGGTCTTTTTACCTAATAGGGGTATTTTAGTTATTTCATCCTACAAGGGTGTTTTGGTAAATCTACAAACCAAGGGTATTTCAGTAATTTTGTAAACCAATGGTATTTCTATAATTTTTAGAAAGTCAAGGGTATTTCTGTAACTTTGTAAATCAAGGGTATTTTGGTAACTTTACGAATTGAGGGTATTTCGGTAATTTCACAAACTAAGGGTATTTTAGTAATTTTGTAAATTGAGGGTAAAACAGTAATTCTGTAAATCAAGGGTAAAACAGTAATTCTATAAATCGAGGGTAAAACGATAATTCTGTAAATCGAGGGTAAAATGGTAATTCTGTAAATCAAGGGTAAAACGATAATTATGTAAATTCGGGGTTAAACGGTAATTATGTAAATCGGGGGTAAAACGGTAATTCTGTAAATCGGGGGTACTTTGGTAATTTTACAAGTCGAAGGTATTTCAGTAATTTTACAAATCGAGGGTATTTCAGTATTTTTACAAACTAAGGGTATTTCGGTAATTTTAGTAAACTAAAGTATTCTAAACAGGGATAACAATACGAATGGGCCTAAAGCCTATTCCCGGCCCAAATGGGCCCACACGCTCATGTGGCCCTTTTAGCCCAAATCTAGCCACATATATGAGATTCACCTAGCCTAGTCTAATATTTACTACACAATCAAACAACTTATCCAATTGGGCCCGTAGGCCCATTGGGCCCACTGGCCCGAAGTAGCCATCCTACAGCTAGAGTAGTGAGAAATACACACCTGATAGGAGACTGGAGTTAATCCATGCTCCGAGCACTCTTAGCTGACGTCCAACCCAACGAGCACGCCATACAGCGAAAGGGATCAGCCAAGAAAGGTACCTTTACTCTCCTCATGGTTCCCTCTATTTAAAGCCAGCTTTGTATCCACTCTTATGTTAGCTTCCGATGTGGGATCCTCCAACATCGAGTTTAAATTCAACACCAACTCTTGCCACCTCGTTAGCAAAATAAATGCTCCTTGCTTGCCATGGGATTCGAACCCATGCCTCCCCTCAGATGCTCCACACGCTACTTGCCACTAAGACACAAGGCTTTTTGTGTCATATTTTATCCCCAATTAATTATAAGGTCTAAAGGCCAAAGTCCAGGTTCCCTTAAAAAAAACAAAATAAATTGCAATAGCCAAGACTTGAATCCAGACTCCCATACAACCTTAATGACGCCACAACCACTAGACTACATGCTTCCTTGTGTCATTTATTTACCACAATAATTTACAAGGCCCTCACCAAGCATCCAGGTTTTTTTCACTTAATACCAAAATTTTTGCTAAAGCCCAAGTTTGAACCCAAGATTTCTCTAACACTTCTCAAAGCCATTAACCACTAAAGCAAACATTTAATTGTTTCATTTCATTGCACAATTAAATACCTATATACAACCTCCTTACGGACCCCCACTCAAGGCCCAATACTTCTAGGCCCAAATTCGGGGTGTTACACAATTGTTAATGTGGCATAATTTTCTATTGATGCTAATATTGAAGCATCTGTTGTATTGATGGAGCTTTTCCTTCACTACCTACGATGAGTATTTGTTGTTTTTCCCCCTGAATTATATGGTCACATTCATGGAATGAACTAATCAATTTTCCTTTAAAAAATAAATAATATTTTAATATTTTTTTATCATTTTTACTACAATGAAATTTTCACTTTAGGCTTTTTACTATTTTTTCTATCACTTTGTTCATTTTACTTTCGATCCATGTGTCACTTTAGCCTATTGACCATTTCTATTAAAAATCTCGCATGATTGTTTACGCCAATCAAATGCGAAGAAAAGAAAATTAGTAAAAAAGCCAAAGAGAGATGAAATGAACAAAATGAAAGAAAAAGGACAAAATTATCGAAATATAATAAAACGGAAAAAGTGAAAATTTCATGCAAAACATATATTAAGCCAAAAAGAAATATTTTAAGTAAAACACAATGATAACTGTGAGATAAAATATACAAAGTGAGAATCCAGTTTATATTGTAACAAATTTTATTAGATAAAATAATAAAAGGAAAAAGTCTTCAATTTAACCTAATCTTAAATAACAAAGATATCTTACAGGACAAATATTAAAACTATACATAAATTTTGATTCAATTTGCATTTTTATACATAAAATTTGGTTTCGTAAGATTTTATACATGAAATTTTAATTTGATTTAATTTTCATAAATCATTAACATTATTGAAATTAGCACCATTTTACATTCATATATTGCATACACAAACCATGTTATCTCCAAGGTTCGAACCCTATTTTTTCTTTGAGAGTACAATGTGTCTTGCCATAACATCTGATGCTTGTTAGTAAAAGCATCTAATTTTTAACACTTAAGTTATAGTGTAACACCCCTTACCCATACCCGAGACTGGAACCAGGTACGAGGTGTTACCAGACATGTACTCGAACATTTTCGGGTAATACAGGTTATAAAATTTTGTTCCAATTTGAAACCATTCAAACAACATCTTAGTGTCCCTATTATGAGCCTACGAGGCCCAAATCATACATTGAAAAGGGTCCAAGACTAGACCGAGAACTTGAAAAAGTTCTTAGAAAATTTTCTAGGTTAAGCCTCATACACCCGTGTGGAGGCAATGCACACGCCCATGTGCTTTGGGACACGCCCGTGTCCTACACCCGTGTTGAATCTCTAAAAATTATTTTCCATTTCGAACCTATAGAGGTTTTCACATGGCCAAGACATGCCCGTGTAGTCGCCCGTGTCCAAAAACTTGAGCATTCTGTTTATGACGTCAGCATGCATTTAGGGGCACACGGCCAAGCCACACGCCCATGTGCTAGGTCGTGCCCTCCACACGGTTGAGACACATGGCCGTGTCTCTACCCGTGTGTTTACTACCATGCATTCTGACTTAAAATTTTTAGGTACAGGGGACACAAAGCCATACCACACGCCCATGGAGCGATCCGTGTGTCACACACGGCCTAGACACACGCCCGTGTGTCTACCCGTGTAGACCTTGTTAGGCTATTTTCCAAGCCTTTGGTGACCCTCTATCAACCCTATACTCTTATAGGTTCCCATAATACATAACAAGGCCTAATTATACATCTTGAATGACCTTGATAAACCTCATTGCATGTAAACCTCATCTCATCGATTTTACACATGCTAGGTTATTCCCCTTGTATTAAAGATTTCTGTGCCTTAAAGTACTTTTAAGATTGGCTCATTATTATTACTCATTGCCAATTATGACCTAGTCATCCCATGTGATTTGGTCACATTACATGTATGGAAATGTGGTAGGCCATATTTCATCCTCACTAGCACAATTGAACATAAACATGCACAAATTTGTAAGTCAAAACCTACATCAAAATGAGCCAATTCCCATGGCCATATACAAGGGAACATGTATACCTTTACAAGCCTTCATATTGGCAAATCAAATGACATATATAACAAAATAAACAAAAGCCCTATACATGCCATTGATCAAAATAAAAGTATCTATATACCAAAGTTGGACAAGATGATAGTGTGTTGAATCTCCAACTGTTTTCCAATCTTTATGAGTCCTCGAGCTCTGTAAGACAGGGGAAAGAGAGGGGTAAGCATTTACATGCTTAGTAAGCCCGAATAACTAGAAAGTAAACTTACCGATTAATTAGCATGCCACCATATTAGGCAATAAGACCAACAAGCCCCGAATGGTTTCCCTATCACATGCACTCAATCAACAAGATAGTCACATAACAATGCACCATGTAACTTGTCTAAGATGAGCTCATCATTCAACGTTTTCATTTTTATATCTCATGTTAATCCCGTTGAGTTTCCTGGAAATCTCGATGGATTACCCATTTACAGTCAAGTCATAAGAGCGATCATCTCATGTACGTACTCCCGCGAACCTTGCATCTTATGGCGGGATTACCAGTCTAGGCTAAATCCCCCGTAATATCAACTCATAAGGTGATGTTGGGATTACCAGTCCAGGCTAAATCCCTTATAGAGACAAACACCCTTAATGAGCACAGATCTAAATTACCAGTCCAGGCTAAATTCAGACTCTAATCGGATTACCCATCCGGGCGAAATCCACAATGCACACATATTCTTCAGGAGGCTCGATCACTCAAGGAACACCCGTTGGGCTAGATCCTTTCTATATTTGAGATCAACGGATTACCTGTCTGGGCTAAATCATTTCTGCAACACATGAAGGATCTGAAGTCACATGTAAATCATGGTTTACTCATCGGACTTCTTTTTTAACCTCAACCGGGACATTTATCATAATGTCATTATTAATAACACATTTCATAGATTTTCATGCCATCATCAAATACAATATTCATACATTCATAAAACATGCAATTAGGTATATTATGAGTTTATTTTAAGTTATTCGAACTTACCTGGTATTCGTCTCGGTTTTGTGTTTCGGTTATTCTGAAACCTTTCGTTTTCCTCGATCGACCTCCGAAATTTGTTCCTCGGGGTCTATAACAATAAAAATGAATCATTAATACCTCATATTATTCCTTTCGAGTCTAAATTTCACCCCAGAAAAAATGATCGTTTTGCCCCTAACCTTTCACATTTTTACGATTTAGTCCCTAGGCTCGTATAATGAAATGCATGCAATTTCTACCTTAACCAAGCCTAGCCGAATGTTTTTCCCTCTTATGGAAGCCAAAATTTTTCCATTATTTCACATTTCTACCACATATTTTACATCTTTTGCAAAAAGGTCCATTTAGGGGTTTTTCATGAAAATCACCTAGGAAAAGATGTTTAACACACATCCAACTTTCATATTCCTCCATAAAACATCAAAGAATAAACATGTCACACATAGGTCACTTTGCAAACATGAAACCTAACTTAAAATATGGGTAGAAATGGAGAGAGTAAGCTACCGGGATTTCAAAAATACAAAGAACATTAAAAATGAGGCTTGCGAGCACTTACATTTGAGCTTGAAAATGTTGAAAACCCTAGCTATGTAGGGCTTGAGAATTTAGGCTGGATGAGGGAGAAGAATGGCTGATTTTTTCCTTCATTTTCCCATTTTATTTCATTAATTAGCCAAATGACCAAAATGCCCTTAAGCCTTTTCTTTAAAATTTCATCCATACATGCACATTTTTGTCCAAAAAATTAAAAATTTCAAAAATTTCTCTTTAAGACCTTATAATTAATAATCTAAATCAATTTCATACAAATTTCTTCTAGAATCCAAGTTTTACAATTTATTCAATTTGGTCCTTATTTTCCAACTGGACACCTTACTCATAAAATTTCTTCATGAAACTTTAACACATGCATATTCTCATATTCTAGACCTCATAATAATCATAAAATAAATATTTCAATGTCAAATTTTTTATCCCAAAATCACTATTCCGACTAGGCCCTATTTCAAGATGTTACATATAGTACACTGATAGTTCAAAAAATATGCTTATATGTTGTCCCATCATGTGAGATTGCCAACAAGTGAAGTTAGAAATTTCAATTAGGAGCGAGATAAAACTATAGAATTTTAAAGACGCCAAAGCTAAAAAAATTTTCCAAAAAAAGTTAAAATAAAAATTATTAATCTTTTATAAGAAAAATGCAATTGTTCCATTCAATGAAAGGGAACAAAAAAGACATAAATTTAATGTTTTAATTTATGGGAAGAGCTAAAAATTAATTCTCCAATCTACTGGGGCCAAAGCCCCTACCTGCCCCCTTAGGCTACTTCTCTAACTGTCTTTGAAATTTTAGTTTCATCATACATAGTTATTATTGATGGATTTTGTTTGAATTATATTTTGATTCTTCATCCATTTATGCTATATATTACTTTTATTCTACTTTATAGTTGTTCAAACATATATTTACAATGGTTTAATACATAATTTTGTACCTGAGTTTAACACTTTTTAATGTAGTACCTATGTTTTTTAGGTTAAATGTGGTACTTGTAGCTGAAAAAGTTATACATTTTGGTACTTAAAGGTATTAGTGTTAACTTTTTAGTGTTTAATTCAAGTTTTAGAGTTAATTTGGTGAAAATTCAAAATTAGCTATTAATATTATCAATTAACTTTCATCAAATCAACCCTAAAACATAAATTAAATCACATTCATCGGACTGTATTTGATACATTAAATGCAAAATTTAAAAAAAATCAAATTTAACACTAAATTTATTCTATTAACAAAATCATGAAAATTTTAATGTGACACCCCGAATGTGACCCTAGTCGGAGAGTGGTTTCGGGACCACGAAACCGAGTCACAAGAATAATTAAGTGTTATATTCCGTACTTATTGTATGTGGAATTGGTATGCGTAAATATTTCGTGTCTCGATTTTTATTAATTAGGTGCTAAATTATAAGAAAGGACTTAGTAGTGAACTTTGAAAGTACGATAGGGAAATAGGTGATGACTAATTAAAGCATGCATGCAAAATAATGGACTTGCATGTCAAATTCCCCTTTCTACAAGTAATGGCCGCCATGACAAAGAATATGGGTCAAACATGTCATGAAACATGTTTTGTTGGGCATTAGGGAGAAATAGTAAACAAATAAGCATGGGTAAGAAAAGAATGAAAAAAAAAATGTGTGTGAGAGAGTGGCATACCCCATTGCCGTGAGTTGTAGAGAAGGAAAGAAAAAATTTTGTTCATCCTTTCTTTGAGCCAAAACTAAGGAAGAAGGAGGATTTTGCTTCATGCTTGGTTTGGAAGAGATCTAGAAGGAGATTTGGCTAAGTTTGCATCAAGATTAAGGTATGTATGAGGTTGTGTTGGGAGTTTCATGCATGTTTTGGTTGCTAACTTGATGTGCATGTTAGCCATGGCTCAAATCTTTGGTATGCCATGGAAATGGTATTTGGCCAAAGTTGTTATAGTGATAAAGCCATTGCATGCTAAGTGTGAAGCTTGATGATGATGCATGCAATGATGGATTTTCTACTCATGAGTAAGATTTTGAGTTTTCTCTTTGTTTTATCATGATTAAAGTTGAAAAGGAGCATGATTGTCATACTTGGCCATGATGCATTCTTGAGCATGATTCATGCTTCTTGCATGTTAGTTAAAAGTTTGTGTTTTGGATGGCTATGGACACCTTGAAAATTCGCCATGCTCATATATGCATATATATGATTGCACATTATGTTTGGTTATGAACTAAGTGATGAATATATTGATTTAAAGAAGAAAATGTGGAAGAATGCTTGTGAAATTGCAAGCACAATTCGCCTAGCACACATATAAGTGCTTGATGCTATATTATAAGTTTTGGGCCACAATGTGCAAAGCATAAATTAGTAGATTGCATGCTGTTTTTGTGAGGTATTAAGTGCAAAATTGACCTCAACATGTACATGAATATTCGCCTTGGGTAGCCTATTGAAGGCCTTAGCATTTCCTTGATGCTCAAATAAATTGTATTGAATTGCTTGATGTAGTATAAAATGTGCATGACCATTGTGTATTCAAGCTAAAGAGTGGCCATATGACCATTTAAAATCCTTGTCATATTCGCCATAAGCAAGCACAATGAGGTTTTAATAAATTGAATTTGTTTGAATTAGCTCAAGAGCTAAGAGGGCCACAATTGGACAAGGGAAGGAAAAGGTGATCGAATAGCCGAAAAAGCCGTTCGACAACATCCGAGGTAAGTCCTCAAGAAGTGACCTTACTTGAATTATGTGAGATGAAATATGGATGTGTATGATTATTGATTATGTGTGTATGAGTATTTGAATTCCACCCGGCTAAGTCCCGGGCGAATATGCTAATGATATTAATTGTGTTTGAGCCTTAGTAACGAAAATGAAATATGTATGTCCAATGATTATTGATGTATGTGTGCATGAGAAATTGAATGATATCGGGCTAAGCCCAAGACAATTATGCTGAAATTATATCCGGTTAAGACCAAGGCAATTGTGCTAGTGGTTATATCCGGCTAAGGCCAAGGCATTCGTATGAAGTTATTCTATCCGGCTAAGACCAAGGCATTTGTGCACGTGATTATATCCGGTTATATTCAAGAATCTTGGGCTGGAGGTGAGTGTTGGTTGCTGAAATGAATTTAATTAGTACACTCGGACAGCCCAAAGGATAAGGTACGTTATATGTGCATTGGAAAGTCGACGTGTTTGAGCAACATTCGCTCAATCGACTAATGAATTTCAGTTATTGAATTGATTGATGCTTTGCGAACTTATACAATGATGAAGTATGAAGTAAGAATGTGTATTAATGAAATGATGCATTTGGCTATGTGAATGTATTGCTGTAAATTATAGTTCATTATATTCCTTGAGACTTACTAAGCATAAAAATGCTTACCCGTTGCTTTGGCTCTTAGTTTTCTAGATTTCGCTCGAGGCAATCGGATTTGGGATCGTTGAAGTCGAAGTCATCCACACTATCAAGCCTCCATTTTGGTATAAATTTTGGTTGAACTTGAGATGGCATGTATAGGACTACCTCTTGTTTGTTAAATACGTTGTAATGTAAGTATGTATGGCCATGCTAAAATGGCTCAAAAGGGAGCATGAACTTAGACTTATTGTGGGTTGTATGTATATATATTTGGGGTCATGATGTGGCTATGGTTTGGAAATGGGAATGTTGGTCATATGATCAGCCATTGGCATGGTTAAAATGATCATATATGAACCTATGTATGGCAAGATTAGTTGAATCATGGAGACTACCAAATAGGTAAGTCCTACCTTAAAACAGATGCTGCCAGCTGCAGTGGCGTGAATGTGAAAAATCACCATAATTCATAGGAATGGAATCAAATAGTGAATAAGCTATGTAAATGAACCTTGATGAGTCTATTTTCATATGGAAGAAACGAAACGGTCATAGGAGTTACAGGTTAAGAGATATTAAAGCTATTGTGAGACAGGGCCAGAATGGTTTCTGGGTTCCCTGTCGCAACTTTAAAATTCACTATAAATTATCCAAAAGAATTAGGAGATATACCTTATATGTACAGATTCCATTTTGAGTCTAGTTTCATTAGAAACAAACGACACCAGCATTAAAGCCCTGTGCAGAGAGATATTCAAGTTATACCGCGCAAAGGTCAGAGCAGTCGATCCCTGTAACTTGGGTAACTTTAACTAATAAACTGTACCAATTGGCCCGACCAAAATCCTAGAAATAAATCCATGGATGTATATATGAGTCTAAATTCAGGAAAATTTATGAAACCAGTTTCCGAGTTTTGAAACTCGAGATATGATTTTAAGGCGACAGTGACGCAGTTTTCCAGCCTGACTGGAAATGTCAAATTGGTGGGCAAAAACATGTGAACTTGGTTTGTTAACCCTCGGGTCCGACAATCGGCGATGGTCTCGGGTTTGGGGTGTTACAATTTTATTGGTATCAGAGCCACGGTTTAGTCGATTCTAGGACTACCGTGATGTGTTTGGGGTCTAGCTATACATGCCATTAAATGATGAATCGATAGTGTGATGAATTCGACAATTTGACTTCATGTTTGTTTATAGCAATGGATCCCGATCCCAACCGAAAGCGATAGCTGATGATGTGGAGAGTGTGGCGCTGCTCCGCGCAAGGGACAGCGCCGGCGGACTCTCAACCTATGGCCAGCAATCCTAATGACGAGGCTAAGCAAGCCTTTTATAGTGTGATGAACGAATGGTTTAATCAATACATTCGAACCAACACGGTGTTCCACCCCTCCATTCCCGACGAATGCAACCCCGCACCTACAATACCTCCGTGATCGACCCAATAAGGTCGTAAGCCCCATCGATAGGATTCAAAACATGGGGCCACTGAATTTAAGGCTACGGATGATGATGATGCCGAGCGAGCTGAATTATGGTTAGATAACACTATCCGGTGCTTGATGAGCTATCCTGTACACCCGATGAGTGCTTAAAGTGTACCATCTCCTTGCTACGCGAGTCCGCCTACTATTGGTGGAGTACTCGACTTCGTGGTGCCTAGAGAGCAAGTGACTTGGGAATTCTTTCTAACCGAGTTCAAAAAAGTATATCGACGAGATTCATCGACCAAAAGCGGAGGGAGTTCCTTGATCTTAAGCAAGGTTCTATGTCCGCTATCGACTACTGAACGAAAGTTTGTGAGGCTTAGCCAGACGCGAGAATGCATTTCGTCCGGCTATTATGTGCAAACGCTTCGAGGATGGGCTGAACGATGATATAAGGATGTTTGTTGGCATTCTCGAGATACGAGAGTTCGTAGTACTTGTTGAGCGAGCTTGTAAAGTCAAGAGCTTAGAAAGGAGAAACAAAAAGCTGATGTGGGATTGGAGAATTCGAAGAGGTCCTCGGAAAGTCTCTTCAACAAGCATCAAGAGATTTCGAGATGATGCGAGCCGGTCTAGAGGCGTTTGGGATTTTCTAGACGAGGACGCGATCGACCCCGTGACCACACGAGTCACCTCGATTGCCGTGGCGGAAATGATCGCCGAGAGAGGACGGAGTGTCCACATTGTGGCAAATGGCATTCGGGAGCTGTTGGTTTCGTGATCGCTCCTGCTATAAGTGTGGATCGGCCGACCATTTTATGAAGGATTGCCCGAGGATGCATGAATGTAATGCAAGTCGAGTGCAAACCCGGTGCTACCATCGCCGAGGTAGGCCACCTAGAAATATGGGCAATGTCGTTGGCGGTCGAGAGGATCTAGAGATGCTACCATCGATCTCGAGGCTCGTGCTCTGCTAGGACTTATGCCATACGCCAGCACGCCGAGGATGCTGCCTCTCCGATGTTATTACCAGTACTTTCACTCTTTTCAATACAAATGTAATTGCTTTGATTGACCCGGTTCTACTCATTCTTATATATGTGAAACCTTAGCATCCAAGAAGACTTTGCCCATTGAGTCTCTCGAGTTTGTAATTCGGTGTCAAACCCTTGGGTCATTACGTGCTTGTTAACAAAGTGTGCAAGAAAAGTCCCCTAGTGTTCCGAGGTTCTTGTTTTCCGCGGACTTAATGCTTTTGCCATTCGATGAGTTCGATGTTATTCTTGGTTTGGATTGGTTGACCATGCACGATGCGGTTGTAAATTGCAAGAGCAAGACTATCGATTTGAGGTGCGCGAATAATGAAATAATTCGGGTTGAGTCCACGGACTTAAAGGGTTGCCACCGTAATATCGTGATGTTGGCCCGTAAATATGTAAGAAAAGGGTGCGAAGCGTACCTTGCGTCGACGCACTGATGACAAGGAATCGAGAAGAAACCCGAATCTGCGCCCGTGGTTTGTGAATACCGGATGTTTTCCCAAGAATTGCCGGGTTTACCACTGCTCGAGAAATAGAATTTGGCATCGAATTGGTACCGGTACCACCCCAATTTCGATAGCTCCGTGATCGTATGGCACCAACGGAATTGAAGGAGTTGAAAACTTCGCTTGCAAGAATTGGTGGATAGAGGTTTTGCTCGCCCGAGTTTTTCGCCTTGGGGTGCGCCGGTGCTGTTCGTGAAGAAGAAGGATGGAACCATGCGACTATGCATCGACTATCGTCAGCTTAACAAAGCGACGATAAAGAACAAATATCCGTTGCCACGTATTGATGACTTGTTCGATCAACTGAAGGGAGCCTCGGTGTTCTCGAAAATAGATTTGAGATCGGGCTACTATCAATTGCGAATCCGAGATTCAGACGTGCCCAAGACTGCCTTCAGAACGAGATATGGTCACTATGAGTTCTTGGTGATGCCGTTTGGGCTCACTAATGCCCCTGCGGTATTTATGGATTTAATGAATCGAATCTTTAGACCATATTTGGATCGATTCGTAGTCGTGTTCATTGATGACATCTTGGTCTATTCAAGAAATGAGACCGAACATGCTGAACACCTGCGGTTAGTGCTGCAAATTTTACGGGACAAGCAATTATATGCTAAGTTCAACAAGTGTGAGTTCTGGTTAAGAGAGGTAAGCTTCTTGGGTCATGTGGTATCTCATCGGTATTCGAGTCGACCAGAATAAAATTTCAGCCATACTAAATTGGAAGCCTCCTAGAAATATTACTGAGGTTCGAAGCTTTTTGGGGCTTGCCGGTTACTACCGACGATTTGTAAAAGGCTTCTCAACGATAGCCACGCCGATGACGGCTTACTCCAAAAGGATGTTAAGTTCGAATGGACGGAGAAATGCCAAAAAGCTTCGATCAATGAAAACTTATTTGATGAAGCCCCAATTCTAGTGCAACCCGAGTCCGCAAGGAGTTTGTCATCTATAGCGACGCCTCTACTTGGGTTAGGTTGCGTATTAATGCAAGAAGGTCGAGTTGTGGCCTATGCGTCGAGGCAATTAAAGCCACATGAGAAAAATTATCCGACTCATGATCTCGAATTGGCCGCCATCGTATTCGCCTTAAAGATTTGGCGACATTACTTATTTGGTGAAAGGTGCCATGTATACTCGGATCACAAAAGTCTCAGTATTTGATGACCCAACGAGACTTAAATCTGCGACAAAGACGTTGGCTCGAGCTGTTAAAGGATTATGAGTGATCATTGACTATCACCCGGAAAGGCGAATGTAGTTGCGGATGCCTTGAGTCGTAAATCGTTATTCTCTTTACGAGCGATGAATGTGCACTTGTCTATCCGATCCGACAAAGTGTTAGTGGCTGAAATGAAAGCCAAACCATTATTGACACACCAAATTCGAGAAGCTCGAAAGTCGATGACGAGTTGGTTGCAAAACGGGCTGCGTGTGTTCAACAAGGACTCGGAGTTTCAAATCGACGATGACGATTGTTTGAGGTTCAAAAGTCGTCTGTGTGTCCCAAAGAATTCGAACTCATTTCGATAATTCAATGAAGCCCATTGTAGCCGAATGGCAATCCACCCGGGAGTACGAAGATGTACAATGATTTGAAACGTCGATTTTGGTGGCATGGTATGAAGCGAGACATCTCCGACTTTGTTTCAAGATGTTTAATATGTCAACAAGTGAAAGCGGAACATCGGTGCCTTCGAGATTACTTCACCAATCACGATACCCGAGTGGAAATGGGATCGAGTCACAATGGACTTTGTATCCGGACCGCCATTGTCGCAAGTAAGAAGGATGCGGTTTGGGTCGTGGTAGATCGATTGACTAAGTCGGCCCACTTTGTCCCCGTCGACGCACGGATTTTTCAATGGACAAATTAGCGGAATTGTACGCTTCTCGATTGTGAAATTACACGGGTGCCTATTTCTATCGTGTCGGATAGAGATCCGAGATTTACCTCGCGGTTTTGGAAAAAGTTGCAAGAAGCTTTGGGTACCAAGTTGCATTTCAAAGATCGCCTTCCACCCCCAAACCGATGGTCAATCCGGCGGGTAATTCGGATACTTGAGGATATGTTAAGATGTTGCGTCCTCGAGTTTAGTGGTTCATGGGAACGGTATTTGCCGTTGATTGAATTCGCTTACAACAACAACTTTCAATCGAGTATTAAGATGGCACCTTACGAGGCTTTGTACGGGCGTAAATGCCGTACACCACTGCTTTTGACCGAGCTTGGTGAAAGCAAGATTTTCGGGTGGATTTGATTAGGGATGCCGAATGAAAGTGAAAGTAATCCGTGAAAGTTTGAAGATAGCCTTCGATCGTCGAAGTCGTGACGCGGATATGAAGCGTAAGGATATCGAGTATCGTGGGTGATAAAGTGTTCCTCAAGGTATCGCCTTGGAAAAAATACTCGTGTTCTACCGTAAGGGCAAGTTGAGCCCGAGGTTCATTGGGCCATATGAGATATCGAGCGAGTCGGTCCAAGGCATATCGTTTGATTTTGCCCCGAACTCAAAAGGTTCACGATGTCTTCCACGCTTCGATGCTTGACGTTATAGATCCGATCCATCGCACGTGATTAGTCCATCGAAATTGAAATTCAAGCTAATATGAGTTATGAGGAAGAACCAATTCGTATCCTATCACGAGAAGTGAAAGAGTTATGAAACAAGCGGGTTCCGCTAGTAAAAGTGTTATGGCTCAAGCACGGGATAGAAGAAGCTACTTGGGAGACCGAGAACTCAATGAGAGAGCGATATCCGAACCTATTTACCGGTAAGCTTTTCGGGACGAAAATCTCTTGAGTGGGGAGAGTTGTGACACCGAATGTGACCCTAGTCGGAGAGTGGTTTCGGGACCACGAAACCGAGTCACAAGAATAATTAAGTGTTATATTCCGTACTTATTGTATGTGGAATTGGTATGCGTAAATATTTCGTGTCTCGATTTTTATTAATTAGGTGCTAAATTATAAGAAAGGACTTAGTAGTGAACTTTGAAAGTACGATAGGGAAATAGGTGATGACTAATTAAAGCATGCATGCAAAATAATGGACTTGCATGTCAAATTCCCCTTTCTACAAGTAATGGCCGCCATGACAAAGAATATGGGTCAAACATGTCATGAAACATGTTTTGTTGGGCATTAGGGAGAAATAGTAAACAAATAAGCATGGGTAAGAAAAGAATGAAAAAAAAAAATGTGTGAGAGTGGCATACCCCATTGCCGTGAGTTGTAGAGAAGGAAAGAAAAAAATTTTGTTCATCCTTTCTTTGAGCCAAAACTAAGGAAGAAGGAGGATTTTTGCTTCATGCTTGGTTTGGAAGAGATCTAGAAGGAGATTTGGCTAAGTTTGCATCAAGATTAAGGTATGTATGAGGTTGTGTTGGGAGTTTCATGCATGTTTTGGTTGCTAACTTGATGTGCATGTTAGCCATGGCTCAAATCTTTGGTATGCCATGGAAATGGTATTTGGCCAAAGTTGTTATAGTGATAAAGCCATTGCATGCTAAGTGTGAAGCTTGATGATGATGCATGCAATGATGGATTTTCTACTCATGAGTAAGATTTTGAGTTTTCTCTTTGTTTTATCATGATTAAAGTTGAAAAGGAGCATGATTGTCATACTTGGCCATGATGCATTCTTGAGCATGATTCATGCTTCTTGCATGTTAGTTAAAAGTTTGTGTTTTGGATGGCTATGGACACCTTGAAAATTCGCCATGCTCATATATGCATATATATGATTGCACATTATGTTTGGTTATGAACTAAGTGATGAATATATTGATTTAAAGAAGAAAATGTGGAAGAATGCTTGTGAAATTGCAAGCACAATTCGCCTAGCACACATATAAGTGCTTGATGCTATATTATAAGTTTTGGGCCACAATGTGCAAAGCATAAATTAGTAGATTGCATGCTGTTTTTGTGAGGTATTAAGTGCAAAATTGACCTCAACATGTACATGAATATTCGGCCTTGGGTAGCCTATTGAAGGCCTTAGCATTTCCTTGATGCTCAAATAAATTGTATTGAATTGCTTGATGTAGTATAAAATGTGCATGACCATTGTGTATTCAAGCTAAAGAGTGGCCATATGACCATTTAAAATCCTTGTCATATTCGCCATAAGCAAGCACAATGAGGTTTTAATAAATTGAATTTGTTTGAATTAGCTCAAGAGCTAAGAGGGCCACAATTGGACAAGGGAAGGAAAAGGTGATCGAATAGCCGAAAAAGCCGTTCGACAACATCCGAGGTAAGTCCTCAAGAAGTGACCTTACTTGAATTATGTGAGATGAAATATGGATGTGTATGATTATTGATTATGTGTGTATGAGTATTTGAATTCCACCCGGGCTAAGTCCCGGCGAATATGCTAATGATATTAATTGTGTTTGAGCCTTAGTAACGAAAATGAAATATGTATGTCCAATGATTATTGATGTATGTGTGCATGAGAAATTGAATGATATCGGGCTAAGCCGAAGACAATTATGCTGAAATTATATCCGGGTTAAGACCAAAGGCAATTGTGCTAGTGGTTATATCCGGCTAAGGCCGAAGGCATTCGTGCGAGTTATTCTATCCGGCTAAGACCAAGGCATTTGTGCACGTGATTATATCCGGTTATATTCAAGAATCTTGGGCTGGAGGTGAGTGTTGGTTGCTGAAATGAATTTAATTAGTACACTCGGACAGCCCAAAGGATAAGGTACGTTATATGTGCATTGGAAAGTCGACGTGTTTGAGCAACATTCGCTCAATCGACTAATGAATTTCAGTTATTGAATTGATTGATGCTTTGCGAACTTATACAATGATGAAGTATGAAGTAAGAATGTGTATTAATGAAATGATGCATTTGGCTATGTGAATGTATTGCTGTAAATTATAGTTCATTATATTCCTTGAGACTTACTAAGCATAAAAATGCTTACCCGTTGCTTTGGCTCTTAGTTTTCTAGATTTCGCCGAGGCAATCGGATTTGGGATCGTTGAAGTCGAAGTCATCCACACTATCAAGCCTCCATTTTGGTATAAATTTTGGTTGAACTTGAGATGGCATGTATAGGACTACCTCTTGTTTGTTAAATACGTTGTAATGTAAGTATGTATGGCCATGCGAAAATGGCTCGAAAAGGGAGCATGAACTTAGACTTATTGTGGGTTGTATGTATATATATTTGGGGTCATGATGTGGCTATGGTTTGGAAATGGGAATGTTGGTCATATGATCAGCCATTGGCATGGTTAAAATGATCATATATGAACCTATGTATGGCAAGATTAGTTGAATCATGGAGACTACCAAATAGGTAAGTCCTACCTTAAAACAGATGCTGCCAGCTGCAGTGGCGTGAATGTGAAAAATCACCATAATTCATAGGAATGGAATCAAATAGTGAATAAGCTATGTAAATGAACCTTGATGAGTCTATTTTCATATGGAAGAAACGAAACGGTCATAGGAGTTACAGGTTAAGAGATATTAAAGCTATTGTGAGACAGGGCCAGAATGGTTTCTGGGTTCCCTGTCGCAACTTTAAAAATTCACTATAAATTATCCAAAAGAATTAGGAGATATACCTTATATGTACAGATTCCATTTTGAGTCTAGTTTCATTAGAAACAAACGACACCAGCATTAAAGCCCTGTGCAGAGAGATATTCAAGTTATACCGCGCGAAGGTCAGAGCAGTCGATCCCTGTAACTTGGGTAACTTTAACTAATAAACTGTACCAATTGGCCCGACCAAAAATCCTAGAAATAAATCCATGGATGTATATATGAGTCTAAATTCAGGGAAAATTTATGAAACCAGTTTCCGAGTTTTGAAACTCGAGATATGATTTTTAAGGCGACAGTGACGCAGTTTTCCAGCCTGACTGGAAATGTCAAATTGGTGGGCAAAAACATGTGAACTTGGTTTGTTAACCCTCGGGTCCGACACCGGCGATGGTCTCGGGTTTGGGGTGTTACATTTAAATATAATAATAGTATATCAACTTTCATCAAATCAACCTTAAAACTCAAATTAAAAACTAAAAGGTTAAAACCTTTACCTTTGCGTACTAAAATATATAACTTTTGGCAAAAACATGTACCGAATTGAACAAAAAATAACACAGGTATCATATCATAAAAAGTGTCAAACTCGAGTACTCGACTTTTTTCGGTTTCGAAACCTTATTTACATAAATCAAGTTTGTATGAATAAAATAGGAAGATGTACAAAGTTGGTATGAAAATATATTGAAGATCGATTAAGTAATTTAATTGAGAAAATTTTTAATTAAAGCTTAACGACTAAATTCTAAAAGTCTAATTGCTATTGAGTTTTAATTCAGGAAATGCTTGAAAACCTATTTATCAATTATTCAAAGGGCCAAATTTATTATTAAACCATTATTTTTCATATTCACTATTTATAATTTAATTAAATATAAAATGCCTTAATAATTAATTAACCATACTTAATTAAACTAATTAATCTACTAATCATGAAAAAATAAGAAGATGAAAATATTATCATCTTCTTCTCAACCCGTAGCCATTAAAAGACAAATAAAATCTTAAGTTGGTTCAAGCATTCAGCCACAAATTAGCAAAGGTAACCAAGCCTTTCTTCCTCTATTTTTTTAAATTTTTATAGATTCTTGATCATAGGAGCTTGATCATAGGTTAATTTGATCAATTATTAGATGTTTAAAAAGTTGTCATTAGAGAGAAATTGATGAATTAGGCTTAAATTAGGAGAGATTTTAGATAACGAACTTAGATTATGCCATCGACTAAGTTAGAAGTTAGGTTAAACTTGCTAGATAATTTTGTGACATTAGGGACTAAATTGATTAAATTAAAACTGTCATGAAATTATGTTATAGGTAGAAAGTAAGGTCCCTAATGAAAGAATGTGAAATTGGATTTTAATCTGATGTTAGATATTGAAAAATATGTGTATCCCGAGTATAGGGACTAAACGGAATAAAATGAAAAAAAATATTGACTATGAATTTTAATATGATTTGGATGTAATCTGATATTGTTCTTATTATTGAATTATCTAACGTAGCTAAAGACAACATCAAGCTATCGCAAGAGAAAGGAAAGATGAGAGTCGTAGACGAGTGATTGTGTAATACCCCTTACCCGTACCCGAGATTGAGACAAGGTACGAGGCATTACTGTACATAGACAGGGCATTTTCAAACACATGGGTCATCAAATTTCATTCCAAATTAAAACCAATCAAACAAAATCATATTGTCCTTATTATGGACCTACGAGGTCCAAAACATCATTAAAAACAATCCGGGACTAATCCGAGAACTTAAGAGAATTCTAAGAAAAATTTCTAGGGTTGAGCCTCATACGCCAGTATGGAGGCAATGCACATGCTCGTGTGCTTTGGGACACGCTGGTGTCCCTTACCCGTGTGGGATTTCTAAAAATTATTTTTCATTTTCAACTACAGGGATTTTTACATGGCCGAGCACACGCCTGTGTCCCTCACACGGCCTAGACACACCCGTGTCCTCGTCCGTGTCCAAAAACCTGGACATTCTATTTATGATGTCATCACTTTTTTAGGGGCACACGGCCATGGCACACGCCCGCGTTCTAGGTCATGTCCTTCACACGATTGAGACACACGGCCGTGTCTTTACTACCATGTAAATTGACTTAGAAATTTTAGGTGTAGGGGACACACGGCTGAGCATCACGCCCAAGGGGCTGGCCATGTGTCACACACGGCCTAGACACTTGCCCTTTGTGTCTACCCTTGTGGACCTTTTTTGAAGGCTATTTTCCAAGCCATTGGTCACCCTCAATCACTCATATATTCAAACGCACTTTACAACATGCAACATGACATATTTATACACTCAAACATTCCACACCATGGCACTCTCACATCTTCATAATGTCATCCTATTGCACCTTCATTTGTTACACCATTTAGAGGCATTCCACACCCATTTCATGCATTATTAAACTTGTTACCATAACCTCAAATTGTCTACTCATGCACATAGTCATTTTAAGTCATTAGGTCATCCTTTAACCTTTAGCACTTAATCCACTTTTTACCAGACATTCATCAATTAACAACATACCACATCATTATCATGCATTCACCAAGCAATAACATATCTTACCATCAAGACACTAACACATACATGCATGGGTAATTAGATTACAACCCAAATGATCAAATATGAGCCATATCACATGGCCATTACAAAAGAATCATCATCATCATAGGCCTTCACAAATTGGCCAAATAACATGACATATATCACAAAATGACCAAGTTCCTATACATGCCATACTCAAAAAAATAATTTCACTATACCTAATAGTTTTTTTGATAGTGTGATCGAATACTCCGGCAGCTTCCGATCCCCGAGCTAGCTTAGCAGAACTACAAAGGATGGAAAGAGAGGGGAGTAAGCATCAAAGCTTAGTAAGTCCATATACAAATAATATGTAAAAGTAATAAACAATCAACATGTAAAAACATGGTAACATATACATAAAGATTTTTCTCCATTCAAACCTTTTTGCTTACTCATCATATGCTCATAACTACTTGCTCATCTTAAATTGATCTTTATCAAAGCATTACTTATAGGTTTAGCGTATGTACCTGTACACATCGTAGAGTATCGATAACCATACCTCTTTCATATGCCCTCTTCGGGACTTTCATTACAATCGTTACCTTACCCGTTGAACACTCGAAATACTATTGGATACACGGAAACCATACTGTAATCTCATACGGTCCTATAAAACGAGGACTTAACTTGCCTTTTCTACCGAATCTCAAAACCTTCTTCCATGGTGATACTTTCAAGAATACTTTGTCGCCAACTTGAACTCAATTTCTTTTCTTTTCAAATCCGCATACGACTTTTATCTATCTGATGTCGCTTTCAAACTATCACGAATTATTTTCACCTTTTTCTCGGTCTCCTTAATCAAATCTACTCCATGAATCTTATTCTCCTTAAGCTCAGTCCAATACAACGGTGTACGACATTTACATCCATACAATGCTTCATAATATGTCATCTTCAAACTCGTCTGATAGCTATTGTTATAGGCAAATTCAACCAAAGGTAGGTACTTTTCCCAACTACCTTGGAATTCAAGAACACAACATCTAAGAATATATTTAAGTGTCTAAATTACTCTCTCGGATTGTCCATCAGTCTGTGGATGAAAAGCGGTACTAAAATTCAGCTTTGTACCCAAAGCTTCTTGTAACTTCTTCCAAAACTGCAAAGTAAATCTCGGATCGCTATCCGAAATAATCGATAAAGGCACTCCATGAAGTCTCACAATCTCAGAAATATAAAGTTCAACTAACTTATCAAGTGAATAATCAACGTGTACCGGTATAAAATGAGCCAACTTAGTCAGTCTGTCAACCACTACCCATACGGCATCTTTGTTTCTCGGTGTTAGCGGTAAGCCTGTCACAAAGTCTATAGTAATTCTGTCTCATTTCCACTCGGGAACTAAGATAGGCTAAAGTAAACCTGAAGGTACCTGGTGTTCGGCCTTTACTTGTTGGAAAATCAAGCATCTCGATACAAATTCGGATATATCTCTTTTCATGGCATTCCATCAATACATTTTCTTTAAATCATTATACATTTTTGTGCTACCCGGGTGAACTAACATACCTCCGTTATGGGCCTCATGCAAAATATTCTGAATCAACTCAGCATCCTTCAGAACACAAATCCTTCCACAGGATCTCAGACAACCATTAGGATCTCTTTGAAAATCTGATTCACTGCCAGACTCACACTGAGCTTTCATGGCTTGTAACTCTTTATCAGCCTCCTGAGCGTCACAAATTTGTTGAAGAAAAGTCGGTCTAGCTTTTAACTCTACTAGAGTAGCACCATTATGAGATAGGGCTAACTGTGCGTTCATAGCTCTCAAAGAAAATGAAGACTTTCTGCTTAAGGTATCGGCAACTACATTGGCCTTACCAAGGTGATAATCTATCACAAGTTCTCAATCTTTTAACAATTCAAGCCATCTTCGTTGCCTCAAGTTCAAGTCCTTTTGAGTCAGCAGATATTTAAGACTTTTATGGTCTGAATAGATATGGCATCTCTACCCGAATAGGTAATGCCGCCAAATATTCAAAGCAAATACAATAGCGGCTAACTCTAAATCATGTGTAGGATATTTCTTCTCATGGGGCTTTAATTGCCTCAAAGCATAAGCTACCACCTTTCTTTCTTGCATAAGTACACAAACTAGTCCATTCAAGGACGTATCACTGTAAATCAAAAATTATTTCCCTGATTTCGATTGTACTAACACTGGTGCCTCGGTTAACAATGCTTTCAATTTCTCAAAACTCCGCTGGCATTTCTCTGTCCATTCGAACTTAGCATCCTTCCACATCAATCTCATTATTGGGGTGGCTATCATCAAAAATCCTTTCACAAACCATCTATAATAACTAGCTAGACCCAAAAAGCTCATAACTTTAGTTACGTTCCTCGGTGGCTTCCATTCGAAAATAGTAGAAATCTTACTGGGACCAACTCGTATACCATCCCCGGAAAAAATGTGGCCTAAAAACCCAACCTCTCGAAGCCAAAACTAGCTTTTGCTAAACTTGGCATATAAATGTTTATCCCTCAGAGTCTGTAAAACAGTTCTCAAGTGCTCGGCATGCTCTGCCTCATCTCTAGAATAAATCAGAATATCATTGATAAACACCACAACAAACTTATATAAATATGGCCGAAAAATTCTGTTCATTAAATCCATAAACAAGGCAGGAGCATTCGTTAACCCAAATGGCATAACAAGAAACTCGTAGTGGTTATACCTCATTCTAAAGGCAGTCTTAGGCACATCAGACTCTTTCACTCGTAACTGGTAGTATCCGAACCTCAAGTCTATCTTAGAGAACCACGTCACTCCCTTCAGTTGATCAAAAAAGTCATCAATCCTTGGAAGAGGCTACTTATTTTTTATTGTCACCATATTGAGTTACCGGTAGTCAATGCATAATCTCATGGAGTCATCTTTCTTTTTCACGAACAATACAGGAGCACCCCACGGCGAAAAGCTTGGTCTCGCAAAACCTTTTCCGGTCAGCTTTTGCAACTGTGACTTCAATTCTTTCAATTCAGTTGGGGCCATCCTATATGGAGCAATAGATATAGGTTCCGTTCCTGGCATTAAATCAATATCGAATTCCACTTCTCTAACTGGAGGCAAACCCAGCAATTCCTCCTGAAATACATCCGTAAACTCGCACACAGCCGGCACTAATTCAATTTTTAATTAGGATTATTTTGTATTCAATATATATGCCAAATAAGCTTTATACCCCTTTCTTAAGTATCTCTGAGCAATCATTGAAGAAATCATCATTGACGACTTATCTGTATCATCTGATTCAACCCGAAGAATTTCACCGTTTTCACATTTCAATTCCATAACTTTCAATCTACAATGCACTATAGCCTCATGTAGTGTCAACCAATCCATACCCAATATGACATCAAATTCATCAAACGGAAACAACATCAAGTCGGCCAAAAAACAATGATCTTTAACCATCAAAGGACATTTCTTACATACTTTATCAACTATCACATGCTTTCCTAATGGGTAGACACCTTAATTACAAATTTTGTAGACTCAACAGGTATATTTATACTAGATGCCAATTTCATAGACACATATGAATGAGTGGAGCACAGGGTCTATCAAAGCAATAATATTAGTATCATAAAGAGAAAATTTACCAGTGATCACATCAGGAGAAGTTGTATCTTTGTGTGCACGTATGACATAGGCTCTAGCTAGAGCCCTAGCTTCAGACCTCACTGTTGTATCTCGCGTCACATTCTTACTACCAGACTCATTCTTGGTGTTTCTTGAGGGTCTTCCCCTAGGTCTTGTACTCTGAATTCTTTCTTTCTCTATCCTCTCAGGATAATCCTTAATAAAGTGGTCTACAGAACCACATTTAAAATAAGATCATTCACTCGCTCTACAGTTTCCAAAATGACACCTGCCATACTGTGGACATTTAGTCTTGGAAGGTTTAACATTACCCACACTTGCCACAGACATAGCCTGAGATCTGAAACCTGAATTCTGCTTCTTACGCTTCCTATATAAATGTCCGGCTGACACATGCGAACGAGAATACATCTCTCTAAATTTTTTAGACTGGGATGGTAATGACTTACTCATGTACCTCTTCCTTGTATCTCTAGCATCAGACTTGACCTTCTTCCTCTTTTTAACCAAGTCTTTAGCTTTACAAGCCCGTTCAACAAGTACCACAAATTCTTTCAACTCAAGAATACCCACTAATGTATTAATATCCTCATTGAGCCCATCTTCAAATCTTCTAAACATCTTAGCTTCGGAGGGTACACACTCCTGAGCATATTTACTAAGCCTGACAAATTCTCTCTCATATTCGCTAACTGTCATATGACCCTATTTCAATTCCAAGAATTCCTTAAGTTTCTGTTCGATGAACCATTCACTAATATATTTCTTTCGAAATTCCTCTTGAAAGAATTCCCAAGTAACCCTCTTTGGCGGTACTACAGATATCAGCATTCTCCACCGGTGATACGTTTCATCTCTCAACAGGGATATGGCACATTTCAAGCACTCCTCAGGTGTACATGACAATTCTTCAAATACCCGTATCGAGTTCTCTAACCAGAACTCTGCTTTTTTAGGGTCATCATTGGCATTTGCCCTAAATTCCTCAGCACCTTGTTTCCGAATTCTATCAACAGGTGTTCTAGCAAATCTCATGAAATCCATATGTTGAGGCATCGCAGGTGGGGGTTAAGGATTTGGGAGAGGTGGGGGAGGTTGAGCATTCGGGATCATTCGAACGAACTCCGTGTACCATGCGTTCATCATGTGGAGAAAGGCCTCTCTGTCTCCTTATCCTCTACTAACAGTTTCGGGCTTACTTTCAGATGGCACCGCTTCTTCCGCTGGAGCAGGCGCATTACTTTCTACGTCATCTGCCACTACTCTGTCGGGATCCATTTACTATATGAAAACACATTTTAATATTGTCAGGAGTTGCCACATTATCATTACTTATATATATATATATATATATATATATATATATATATACGTATGGCATGTATAGCTAGACTCAAATACGCTAGGCTAGACCGAGAATTGACTAAACCATAGCTCTGATACCACTAAATGTAACACCCCTTACCCGTACATAGACAGGGCATTTTCAAAACACATGGGTCATCAAATTTCATTGCAAATTAAAACCAATCAAACAAAACCATATTGTCCTTATTATGGACCTACGAGGTCCAAAACATATATTAAAAACAACCCGGAACCAATCCAAGAACTTAAGAGAATTCTAAGAAAAATTTCTAGGGTTGAGCCTCACACACCCGTTTGGAGGCAATGCACAAGCCCGTGTGCTTTGGGACACACCCGTGTCCCTTACCCGTGTGGGATTTCTAAAAATTATTTTTTATTTCGAACCTACAGGGGTTTTCACACGACCGAGCACAATCCCGTGTCCTTGGCCTGTGTTCCTCACACAGCCTAGACACGCCCGTGTACAAAAACCCAGACATTTTGTTATGACGTCATCACTTATTTAGGGGCACACGGCCATGGAACACACCAGTGTGTTAGACGTGTCTTTCACACAGTTGAGACACACGGTCGCGTCTCTTCCCGTGTGTTTACTACCATGCAAACTGGCTTAGAAATTTTAGTTGCTGGGGACATACGGCTGAGCATCATGCCCAAGGGACTGGCCGTGTGTAAGACACATGCCCGTGTGTCTACCCGTGTAGACCTTTTTAGAGGCTATTTTCCAAGCCATTGGTCACCCTCAATCACTCATACATTCAAACACACTTTACAACATGCAACATGACATATTTATACACTCAAACATTCCACACCATGGCACTCTCACATCTTCATAATGTTATCCTACTGCACCCTCATTTGTTACACCATTTAGAGGCATTCCACACCCATTTCATGCATTATTAAACTTGTTACTATAACCTCAAATTATGTATTCATGCACATAGTCATTTTAAGTCATTAGGTCATCCTTTAACCTTTAGCACTTAATCCACTCTTTACCACACATTCATCAATTAACAACATACCACACTATTATCATGCATTCACCAAGCAATAACATATCCTACCATCAAGACACTAACACATGCATGCATGGGTAAATAGATTACAACCCAAATGATCAAATATGAGCCATATCACATGGCCATTACAAAAGAATCATCATCATCATAGGCCTTCACAAATTTTTCAAATAACATGACACATATCACAACATGACCCAGTTCCTATACATTCCATACTCAAAATAATAATTTCACTATACCCAATAGTCTTTTGATAGTGTGATTGAATACTCCGACAGCTTCCGATCCCCGAGCTAGCTTGGCGGAACTACAAAGGATGCAAAAAGAGGGGAGTAAGCATTAAAACTTAGTAAGTCCATATACAAATAATATGTAAAATTAATAAACAATCAACATGTAAAAACATGGTAACATATACATAAAGATTTTTCTCCATTCAAACCTTGTAAAAACATGGTAACATATACATAAAGATTTTTCTCCATTCAAACCTTTTTTCTTACTCATCATATGCTCATACCTACTTGCTCATCTTAAATCGATATTTATCAAAGCATTACTCATAGGTTTAGCGTACGTACCTATACTTATCGTAGAGTATCGATAACCATACTTCTTTCTTATGCCCTCCTTGGGACTTTCATTACAATCGTTACCTTACCCGTTAAACACTCAGAATACTATTGGATACGCAAAAACCTTGCACATAAGTGCTACATATACAAACATAGCCAAAGCTACCACATAACATGTAACACATCCATAATGAACTCAGACCTCTCAACGAGCTCGGATGTTACATAAATCGCATCCATCATGAACTCAGACCTCTCAACGAGTTCGGATGCTCGCAACCATAATGAACTCGAACCTCTCAATGAGCTCGAATGCTACATACCTGACGAACCCGGACCACTCAACGAGTTCGGACTTCTTAGTTCCTAGTGACATGTCACTTGTATCCTAAACTGTTCCTAAGGTTCAAATGGGATTTTCCGCACTTGCATATAGTATCTCCATCGTACTTGCTCATAACGTCGTGGTTAACGACCACGATAACATTAATGTTTTCATAACAATCAATAGGCATATAACTCATAATTAAAATAAAACATTTATTACATCATATTAAAGCATTAAAACATACTACAATACCACATTATTTGCACATGTACTTACCTCGGTACAAAACGATGATAATTGAGCTTAGTCATCGTATACTTTATTCTTTCCTCGATCAAGTCCCAATTCACGTTTTTCTTCATCTATAATGTCAAATTTAACTTATTTATTGTTCAAATTATTCAAACGGATCCATAAATCATACTCTTGAAAATTTACATTTTGACCCCTAAACTTTCACATATTTACAATTTAGTCCCTAGGCTCGTAAAATGAAATGCATGCATATTCTTGATTACCCAAGCTTGGCCGAACCTTTTCTATGCTCATATCAGTCCATATTTTCTTTTATTTCACATGATTACTACTCACTTTTACACTTTTACAAACCAATCCCTTGTTTAGGTGTTTTCACTAAAAATCACCTAATAAAAGATGTTCACCATGCATAAAACATTCATATTTCTCCATAAATCATCAAAATACAAGCATTTCATGCATGGGTCAATTTCCATACATGAACCCTAGCTCAAAATATAGCTAGAAGTGGGTAGATCATGTTACCAGGACTTCAAAAATGCAAAGAACAAGGGAACACTTATTATTGAGCTTGGAAATGTTGAACAAAACCCTAGCTATGGTGTCTTTTGATTTTCGGCAGCCAAGGAGGAAGATGGACACAGTTTGGTTTGATTTATCCCTTTTTATTCTTTTAATTACCTAATGACCAAAATGCCCTTAGGGTTTCTCTTTTCAATTTTTTTCTATGCATGTCCATTTTTGCCTAAAATTTTATAAATTTGTAAAATTGCTAATTAGGACCTTCTAATTCATAATCTAATGCAATTTCATGCTTAAAGCTTCTAGAATGCAAGCTTTGTGCTTTATTCAATTTGGTCCCTAAAATGTAATTAGACATTTTATGCATAGAATTTCTTCATGAAACTTTCATAAAAGCATGCATTCATAACATAAATCTCATAATAATCATAAAATAATTATTTCTATCTCAGATTTATGGTCTCAAAACCACTGTTCCGGCTAGGCCCTAATTCGAGATGTTACAGATTGTTGCATATGAATATGAAATGTGAATTGTGAGTGAGATCGTCTCCACAAAGATTGGATAGGTTTAAATTGTTTAAGTTATTATAGTAAAGCGAGATTAATGTTAAGGCAAAAGCAGTAATAAAAATGTAGTGGTAATTAGGAGAATAATAATGTATAAAATGTACAGAACAATCAAGTAAACAATTAGAGCTGTGAAAATAAAGATGCTATGGCAAAGGTTAAAATATCTACGATGTTGATTCGAAAAGATAGGATTACTAAGATGCTACCCTTATTACCCAATAATGTCTCGGCAATATCAATCTTATTCTACTGCTCGGAATAATCCTACAGTAGTTTGCTTCTTTTGAGAGCTAAACCTCGAGGTGCCACACCTAGGGCACTATATGTCTATAGCCTTTAAGTCTGGTTCCTACCTCTATTCTTCTTCTTCCATATGAAATGCTATGTACAGAATTTGCTACAAGTATTTGATCAAACACTCGCTCATATCATTCAATTTCGATCTAACTAACCTAACCTTATCGGTATTAGATTAATTTCATAAACAAGCTGCACATTCATCTATGTCTAGAGATTATACGCATGTAATTCATAAATACCATTGAATGAAACAGTAAATTAAAACTAATCTAAGCTTTAGCCATTAAAGGAAATAAAGGTTTCATCAAGTAATTCCAACCCTATGAGATTAACTCATAGGCTGGAAAATAACATCCAAATTCAGAATAAAATTCAACATCATTCTTTCTCGATTCAATTCACAAAGCAATAAATAAAGAAGTAAAATAAGAACTTTAGTAAAATAGCTATCGCTATCCAGCTTACAGCTCCGGCGTTGCAATACCTAATAATTGCCAAGAGGGATTGCCTGCTTCTTTTCCCTTTTGATTCTGCCTTGTTCTTAACCATTATCCTCTATTCTCGTCCAATGATCTTCTTTTTTTCCAATTGTCTCTCTAATTGTACACTAAAAAGATCCCCTTTTCTCAGTTTTTATTTTGGGGTTTTATATCTCCTACTTTAGGGCAGACCCATTATCCCATGATCCCATAATCTTTTTCCTCTTTTTTAGGTTGATTTTTCCAGTACACGTACAGTAGGGCTGATAACAGTTAAGTGTTGACTAGGTCTCTTCCTGGCATTACCACGACATTCGTGTTGGCAAACTGTCCAACCTTTTACCATGACAAGTCTTCACTTATTTACTTCTTTTCCTTATTTTGCACCTGCCACTTAACAAACAAATCATTCTCGCAAACAATTAGAAGTAACATGTAATAACATTTAAGCACAATCCAAACCTTTTAATGCAATTTCCTAAAAATACTAATGGAAAATCCTAAAATTGCAACTAAACTTACCTAAATACCGGCAATTAACCAAGTCTAAAGGCATGAAATGTAACTATTTTCAAGAGTTATCAGTGACAGATTCGGTTTGTACTTTTATGATTCGAGTTCAATATATATAAACTTTTATACATACATGTTTGTACAAAGCTAACTATCGAGGTAAGCCTATACTTATCATATGAATTTATTAGTATTTTATTATAATATGTCGAGAATTGGACTAAACTGAATATAGTATAAATAAGCATGATATAAACTGATAAATGATATATTATGTGAATTGATGATGAAAATGTATGAGATTATGATATGTGAATTGGTTTATAACATGTAATTAGAATATTGGTACCATATTAACTGATCGGGTAGAGTCGGATATAGTTAGCAGTCATAAGATTAGATTGTGTACAAGTTTATACTTCGGTTTATCAAATGATGCACTATGTATGCTAGTATATTTACTTTGGTTTATCCAATGATGCACTATGTGTGCTAGTATATTTACTTTGGCTTATCCAATAATGCATTGAGGTGTCAAATTGGTGTGTTCGTTGGAAGATCCGTATATTTGTCTTGAGCCTGAGTTTGGTTAATAGATTTTATAATATATGAACTTGATAAATGAAATTGAACTGAAATGATGATATGAAATGGTACCGAATGTACATATATGTGAAACGCGACTAAAGATAGCATGTGAAAGATCATACGAACTAATTATTATGAGCCATAAGGGCCGATATGAAAATGGAACGAATCAATAGATTCGAGAATGAAATGTGTAATTGGCATATTATAGAATAAAAGCAAATATACCTTATTATTAGATAGCATGATATGATATGTTTATATGCAAATGAAAAATGAATTGGTATATAAAGTTGTTATATGAACTAGAGTTTGAATGTGTATGCATAAGTGATATGTTAATTGAATTTTTTGGCATAGATCATAGTATATGAATCATAATACACTAGTTGATGATGTTGGTAGTTAATGGTATAATGAACTAATGTTATGACATGTTAATTAGATTTCATTATTAACTTGAAACATGAAAGTATCGCTCAGCGTACGATTTGTTTATTCCATGTGTAGGTATTAGGAGATCTCGAGGACTCGAGGGGTGATTTAGCATTCGATCTACAACTCTCGACTCGGTAATGTTTGTATAGTTCCATTACGTTTTGATTAGGAGTGAGTATTTGATCGAGTCGAGTCGAATCGAGTAAAAAAATTTCAAGACAAATCGAGTCGAGTTAACGAATCTATTATTTATACTTAATATTGCATTTAGATGGACCGATTATTTAACTAGTAGACGAAGTACAAGATTATTTAACTACATAAACAATATAATGATTTTGCCTTTTAACTTAATGGATAAACATTTATCAAAACGACGTAGTTTTACCTTTTAACTTAATTATTTTGAATTTTAAGTTTTAAAAAAGTGAACATTTATCAAAATGACGTAGTTTTTTCTTTTCTTATTCGGATTTTCGGATAACTCGAATTGTGTAATTCATATTCGAGTTAAACTGAAAAACTTAATTTTTTATTCAAGTTGATCTGAATAACTTGATTAACTCAAATAATTCAAACTATTTAATTCAAAATTTGAATTTTTTATCGAGTTTTTCGAATCGAATCAGATTTTGCTCACCCCTAGTTTTGATATATGACATGTACCTAGGGTTTGGAGTCAGTTTTATAATGTAAATGATCATTTTGAAATCTTGAATTGGTAAATGTTAAATTAACCAAATGAATTGTTTGAGTAATTATATAGATGGTCTAATGTTCAAAATGGTTATGTCATACAAATGGACATATATGTGTTGAAATGTAACATATTGGCCTTTTAAGGACTTTGAATGATATTGTTGATTGAATATAAGTATGCGTATAAATGAAGCATGCATATAAATGAAGCATTTGGCACTATATGAACTTGGATAAGTTAACAAGTTTTACAAGCATGTTGTTGTGAACTTATGTTATTAGGTATTATAGAAATAGTGAGTGACGTCACAATAAGAAATTAGTGACATCGCGACCATGGACTTACAAAGTCGCGATGTCAATCCAATAGTTTTAATATTTTACAATTTAGTCTTCAATTGACCTTGAGTTATCAAAAGAGCTTTCATAAACTAGTTTAAACCCCATAAATGTTTATGTAACATGTCGTGATTACATATGGATCATGATAACATGTATAAATTGTTGAATTGTGTGGTATTGAGATCGTAGTTGCTCCAACAACGAATATGGCATCATTTAACTCAGACCTGACGACCGGGTCGGTATGGGGTGCTATAAAACCCCAAATTAAGTTGATATCACAGGTTAATCGAGTACCAACTGGGTTAAGAAATGACTAATATACCCTTTTATTAAATTACTATTGTTATTATTTTAATGGTTTTTTTTATCTTTCATACTTTTTTATAGTTTTAAAATAAAAGAACTAAAATTAGCATGTCTGGAGATTGAACCCATATTTAATGGATTTATAAACAAATTCTTTATCACTACACCAATAACAATTCTTAAGTAAATTATAAAAATTAACTATAAATATAAAATATTTTTTCTCACCAAAGTTGTGTGTAGGAACATCATGATAAACAATTGTAGTGAATTTAATATTGTTAATATGATGTATTTATGTATTTAAAATTCGTTTTACTCACAATTTAATCTATTTTTATTTTAATATCATATTGATTTCATGTGTTATTATGATCAATTCGTTATAAACTATACGTTTCATTAATTATTGTATATTATTCATTAAATATGTATTCTAAATTTGTGATTTTCAATAGGAATTCTAATTATATTTATATTTGTAAAATGTAAAAGAAAATTTACCTATAACTACTGCAGTTGAGATTGATCTATAAAATTAAATCATAACTAATTATTTTCCTCATCTGCTAATTAATTGTAATTTTCTCATAATAATGTTTCCATTTTAATTATCTATACAACTAAAACTACATGCAAGAAAAGGGTAATTTGGGAAATAAAGGCAGAGAAAGCAGGGACAAAGAGGTAACTCAGAGACGCATTTAATTTTTGCTCAGAGGAAGAAGCAACCTTTTTGAGGTGATACTGGTGATAATAAATTTATTCTCATTTACTTATTTATATTTATCAAAATTTTGGAACATACAAAAAATTAGAATCCTAAGATTTTGATTTTGAAAATGATTCTCTGTTTGCTCTAGTCTTTAGGATTAGGTTAAAGTTCTGTTTGACCATCTATTTTTGTTCTCTTTGATTTTCCAATGACACAGTGAGAGAAGAGAACCCGTTTGATCATTTTGGAGAAATGAAGATTTGCCCAGAAACCACCACATGATTTGCTTCTCGTTTTAAGGTTTTGATCTCCATGTTTTCGAAGATGAAGGATCGATCTTGCAAATATGCGATTTGTTCTTAGAAAACTGCCTGCCTACTTTTGTTGGTTTCTCTTGTTTACCAAAGGGTAAGCTTTTCCAATCATCCAAAAATAGGATTTTTTTTTTGGGGGGGGGGGTTTAATGTTCTTGATAGTATATAAAATTTATATATTATTTTACCTTGATTATGGAAATGAAGAAGCTTCCTTGACTCCAACTCTCATTTCAATACACTTTTAATACTTGTGTATTAAATCTCGTGTAGATGGCTTTTTTTATATTTGTGGGTGTTTTTTAAGATCTTGCGGAACGCCATGAATATTGATGATCTGAGTTCATTTGATGGTTTCAGTTGAAGAATAAGACAACAAAAAAGATGTCATCGTCAAACTCACCTTGCGCAGCGTGCAAGTTTCTTCGTAGAAAATGCACCCAAGAATGCGTCTTTGCGCCTTACTTCCCACCTGACAATCCCCAGAAATTCGCCAACGTCCACAAAGTGTTCGGTGCCAGCAATGTCGCCAAGCTTTTGAACGAACTCAACGCATCTCAACGCGAGGATGCTGTCAACTCCTTAGCCTACGAGGCCGAGGCTCGTCTCCGTGACCCCGTCTACGGCTGCGTCGGCCTCATCTCCATCTTGCAACACAAGCTCAAACAAATGCAACACGATCTTAACAACGCCAAGAAAGAACTCGCCACTTACATTGGCCCTCAAGCAATGCTCCCTATCTTACAACCGCATGTTTTTTTGCAACAACATGTTGGGAACGCTTCTTCAGCCGTGATGCAACACAATATGATGCCCATGATGGGGATTCCTACGGCCGCCGCTGCTTCGGGTTCCCATGGGGGACAGTTGGTGATTAGGGAGCCACCACAACAACAGGCTCAGATTTTCGAGGCTCAACAACAACTGGTGGCGGCGGTGGCGGCAAGGGAACAACAAGAAATGTTCAGGGGATATGAACATCAGCATCAGCATCAAAAGGGTGAGCAACAGCATGAGATTGTGAGGTTTAATAGAGGAGGGTTTGATGGGGGTGGTTCAGTTACTGCAACTGGTTTCAATCAGATAACACCCGGATCTTCCATGTCATCCTCTTTGGCTTTAGGGAGTTTTGATAACCCTTATCAGATTCAAACACAACCACAGCAACAACATGGAAGCCATTCACTTCAACCACACCTTCTGCTTCAAACACAAGAAGGTCAACCCCAAGAACATCCACAATCACAGCAAAATCAACCGCAAATGACGGGAAGCGAGGAGGGTAGGAGTATTGGTCCTTCTTGTTGAATAACAACCCCCCCCCCAAAAAAAAAAAAAACTCTTTTTGGTTTTTTGTTCTTTGTTTTACTTTTGCAGCTTGAGTGCCTGCCTTTCCGCGTTTTGATGAAACCAAAATTTGATTCAAGGTAAAGTATTTCCAATATAAATATTAATAGTTTTTTCATGTTTAATTTTTTTTTTTTTTACTGAAAACAAGATAAGCTTTGCATTAATGAAGGAAAGGGTGTTGGATAGTTTTTTGTGCAATGCATGTCGTAAATGGGGGAAATTGAGCTTGAATTACTCTTCTCGACTGTATAAAAAGAAATATATATGTCTGTTTATTCACAGTTGAGAGATAGGTATAATTTGATCAAAGTAGCAGAAGCCTCATATGATGGAATATTGAAAGAAAATTCTCATTTTTCTAAAATTTTATTTACTTCTCTACAAATATTGGATGAAATAATGAGGAAAATTCTGCTACCATGAAAACAGTCAAATGAGTGAACAGTTAGTTGTTAGCTTTTTGGCTTTGATTAAACTTTTAAAAAAGTAACACTAGATTTTTGTAATAATCATGCATGCATGAATGAATGAATTAGAGAAATTAAAGGAGGTAGATAGAGAGTTGGTTTTCTGGGAATTTGGTGCTGTTGGTAGATCAATACATTGACCTCTTTTCCTACTCCATTTTCATAAATATATATATATATGCACATAAAAATTAGAATGCAGTGGTACTTATTAGTAATGTTGCTAAAAGAGTTGTGTTTAGGTTCCATTATAGAACCGGTGGGTATGAGTTGAGTGGGGTTGAAATTTCCAACCCTAATAGGGCACCCATTGGGGTACATCTTGTTGTCTTATAATAAATTATCACAAATACAGTAGGAAATGTTTTGATGTAGTTTCTCTATGGCGGGCATGGAGCTTGTATTTTTTGTCTTTATTTGAAAGGAAAGGCCGCATTAGCAATAACAAAATGATGGAGTTCCCTGAGGGGAATTTGCACTAAACCAGGTCCTAGCCTATCTAGTTGATCTTATTGGTAACCTTATTAGCCGGCCTACTAATAACCTTGAAAGAACTTAAGAATTAAAAGTTCGAATACAAAATACGGGCAATTGACCATTGTTGCGTTTTCTTCCCACCGCACTCATATTCAGGGGTGGTTATTTTCTCAGCTTTAAGTTATATTAAACAACTTTTTTTTATGATTATTTACAAAATAAAAAAAAACTATAAACATTTAATAATTCATAATCAAATAAAACAAGTAATGCATGAGTAATATCTTAAATTGGTATTGGTATTTTATTTTAGAATGTGTAGTTATATATATTTTATAAAAACGAGAATATTTAAATTAACAGAGATGGAAAGGTATAAAATAGGAGAGAGTACCAGTGCCATAAAATTGACAGGTACAAGTGCGTATAGGTTAGCTTGGGTGTCTATGTTTGTTAGTTTAAGGAAAGTCGATATGCCAATGCCATCTGACGTCAACACAGACAGAAAGGTTCAAAACTGAAATAATAAAGACAAGAGGATCCTGCCTGCCCTTATAGACTTATAGCATGCTAAACCAAGCAGATATGGCCTGAGATGTGAAAGGTCATGTAAGTAGCCTCTTCATTTCGGACTTTACAATTGGGACAAAATGAAAGAATATTTCTTTTTATTAATTTCGGTTACCATTGAAAACAAAAATAAAATAAAATGACAATAAATGACGCTGATTTGAATATTTCTAAAAGTTTATATTAGAGGAAACATTTCTGAAGGTTACGGATATATTAATCCAGGGGGGAAAAATCAACTGCTGACATCTAGCAGCGAAAAGTATATGCTTCTCCGCCACTCAATTAGTAATCGGTGCATAAAATTACGTAGGCAGCAACCAATTGAAAATTTATGAACCAATACCATTTTTTTCTCTTAATTTTACTGGAAAGTTACAAGCAAATGATCTCCTTCATTACCACCCATACAAGTACCCCTTTTTCCATCACGGGCCCAGCAAAACTCTCTTTCCAGATTAATCACTTTGTGAGGAATAATTTTAACCCAAACACTATGCAGGTGAACTGATCAGAGACAACATAAAACAGGAAAATGTACGTTATCTTCTCATCCACGACGATCTTAGTCAGAATCAGATGATATATCGGAATGAGGGTCAACTGTCCTAACCATTTTAGACAATGTCTCACCCATATCTTCCAGTTCATCCTTTCCAAACCCCCAACTTCTAAGCAACTCTGTCCCGGGACATCCTCGCTCAATACCAAATTTATGAAGATTAGCCAATCTGTTCTCCAAAAATGGCATGATAGCACGGCTGGATCGCATTCTAGCAGCCATGGGGATAGAATGAACATCAAGTGACCCTCTTGATGAAGAACCTAAGATTGGGCTTCCCAGCAGCTCACCATGCTGGCCGACAAGATTACCAAAGATTGAAGGGAATGGCAAAGGAATTGGGAGAGGGCAACGAGCCGCTGATAGATGGCAGAACATTGGCCTTGTGGTTGCACATTCATATGCACCATGGATTGCATTCTTAACTTCAGAAACTGATAAGCGATGACCTCCTGCAATAATACAAATAATCTCAGTTATCAGAGTTGATAATGCCACATCAGAGGGAAATTTTCAGATAAAAATCAATATTTCATACACAGACATAACCCTCACCGCCAATGGTGCTTTTAATTTATTATCTATACCAAGAAATGATTTGTCACTAAAATACCTATCCTGCTAAGGTAATAAAAATATTTGCACCTTCTGGCTTCTGCAAGGTTTCCTTACCGTCAAATGTATAATAAGCTTAATTCAAGTGGAAAAGCATTTAATGAGCAAGAGTTTTCAAAAAGTTCGTGGTAATGTGCCTAATGCTTCTGAGCATATTAAGGAGACTTTAATAAGAGAATTATTTATAATTAAAATATCTTAATCTGAAAATATGCACAAATCCTAAATGGTACCTGACTCAATTGCTCCATGCACGATCATTGATTCCACAGCCTGCAGATCATCCACATCCTCTGCAACCTCGGGAGTCAATGGCTGCAAATTCCTAAGCAAGGATTGCTTGTCTTGTTTCCCTGGATTTCAGAATTTGGAACAATCAACTCAGTTTTCTTAAGCAATACCTAATTGATTTTACTAAAAAGGAGCAAGTGAAAAGCAATTCATATCATAGGTTGAGAGAGGCATTCACAACATGCCTGACAAACAGGGGCTTGGCATTGCAACATCCAGAATGGCCACCATATTCTGCCTAGATTGTCCAGCTAGCATTTGTACAAAGCCACTAACATCCACAGCACCAAACACATCAGATAAATCTGCGGTAGGACCAAGTGGCTCCATGCGGAATGGGAGACTTGTAGAGTGTAGCGCCGCAGCATACACAGCACTGCAGTGGTAAGGATTCTCATCTTTAATGTTGAGGAAAGTTGAAGTTTTACCTTCAAAATTAGGTGAGCAGAATCTTTAGTCCATATTGGTTAAGATCAGGGCCAGGATAATTTTATTGAAGTGTGTCATGCTATCAGCATAACCAAATTAACAAGTGACATTCGTGTTTTGACAGAATATGATTCAGCTGACAGCTGAACATTATAAGATATGCTATATGATCAGAAAGAAAACAATATGCACATATGTACTCAGAAAATCCTTGATATTTTATGAGGATCAAGGTTCTAAAGGACATTCAATTTGAGACCATGTACGACCATACGAAGCAAATACAAAAATGATAGAAGACAGCCAAAATCATAATTTGACTTACTCCTACTCAATGAGGGCAAACCAACAGGCACAATCATTTTACAGAAAGAAGATAATCTTGAGAAAGATACTGCATCATGAAGATCTCTTACAACTGTCTGCTTCCTGCTACTCAGGCTCATATGAGAACTAGGACCCCTAACAGCATATAACAACACTGGAGTGTTCGTATATTCATCAGAAACACTTTCCAGAAAATCAGCAGCTAAAGGGGAGAAACCTCCTGAGTCATCAACAATGAATTGAAAGCCCTGTAGACATCACCAATGATTGACAAAAAAATTAAACCAGCAACATTAAATCTGAATATAAATGATGTTTAAGAGGTGCACAAGGTTAAAATGAAAGGGAAATGATGAGGGCTTTCCAAACCATATTATCCTACGCATCGTTATGTTAAAACCTCTAGAAAAGTTCATTAACAAGACCTCGTCATCCATATTCAGTTGACAACAAAACGTCTTAAATGTTGTCCTGCAAAAGATTTCTGGAAAGAATCATACCATAGGTCAAAGTTTTACCTGGATATGATCACACTCTTCTACGAAGAAACGAAGCTTATCACATATTTCTTCTCCTCGTAAATTCTCCATGAAGACATCCCGCCCAATTCCATAATTGTCAAATTGTTTAACATCCATCCACAATCCATTTACTTCATACAAACTCTGAGGATGATAATGAACTTTTGAGAAGTCTGTCCAAAATTGGACTCCTTCATCTAAACAGCGGACTATATCTGTATCCTGAATTTCGTGTTGAGAATCCTTAGCCTCACCATTGTTACCATTTGTCAAAGCAACATCCTGCTCTTCCTGATACAGACTTTGCAAGAATAAATTCTTATTTTGTGGTTCAGATGCATGAGTAGAAACATGTCCTGCCCTGCATATTCTTTCAAAGAGGATCAAGTTAGTGCACTTAGAAATCTTATGCACTCAAAGCTCATACAAGGGCAAAGCACATAGTCCTGAAATTCAGAAGACATACAACTGTGAACTTTATGTAATTCATTACAAGCTTGTGATATAAAGTGCTACAATAAAACAGGAGCCGCTTCGGACTCATTACAACATATTTGTAAGAGTTCTACGACTTAAAGTCTTAATCATAAGCATTTCTCATAAGTAGTGAGTAATAGAAATCAGATGCAGTTCTTTTTATGATTAAAAGAGAACACTACTTATATTAGTAAAAATGAGGTCGAAACAACATTATGTTTGTTACATTGCAAGGAAAGCATTCTTCATAGAGAAAAACAGTAAATATTTTACTTAGAACAAGAATCGTCGATAAAAAACCAGCTTGTGCCAGATATTGAACTCTGACACTCAACCATCTACATGTCACTGAAAAAGGCAAAAGCAACATACTTATTACAGTTACTTTTGTATGCCATTTTTTTTAAGGGGTAATGCACAAAGGCCAACAGAAAACAAAATAAAAATGTACACCAAAAACACCGATGCAATTAGTTGAGAAGGAAGCTCTCACCAAGTAACAACTTCAGATGGTTCGTTAGAACCCTCGCTATACAACGTCCCCTTTGAACTCACTGATCCAAGGGATCCTACGATGTATTATAAAGCTCCCATCAGTAGAATATAAATTAAGGATATACAAATCGACATCACTGTTCATGCAATCTAGTTGAAAGAAAAGGAACCAGATATAGGATAGAAAAATCAACTTTGCTAGTTAAAAACTGAGCACCTTGGAAGTCGATAGAGAGAAGACGAGGAGTATAACTAGTAGTTCCCTGCATATATACAGCATCATAAATAACTATAACTCTAGAAATAGCAACAACCAATTAACTACTCCAAAGCATTCTAAAACTAAATTCATATAAGCCTTGCAATAATAAAACAAATTTTAAGACAAATATGGTTGAATCATTTACGGTATGAAAATAGATTTGTCTTAGGCAATAATAATATCAGAAGCAATTGGTCAAAGTTGCACCTGATGCGTTTCACCCGTACGGTAGATAACATCCATGTTTAGACTCTGAATTTTGAAGACTGGATCACCATAAGGATCCGCGGCTAAGCCAAGCATTTCATCCTTCATTTTTGGTTAAGGAAATAAAAAAGGAAAAAGCAATTCAACAAGCTGAAAAAGAAATATAATCAAATTAAAAGAAAGGAAATAAGTAAAGATAAATTGAACCTGGAAGTTCCAGAAGTGAGAACCGATGAAGTTAGCGAAACTTCCAACTTGGACAGTAACAATTTCTCTCATGATTATTTATTTACCTAAAAGAATGAAATTTTTATGTCGAGTGGGTACCTTAATTTGCTAGAAAGTCTTTTCAGAGATAAACAATTCGAATTAGAAAGAGGAGGGAATTTTAGATGCTTACCAGCGATCTAGGGTTTGAAGCAATGGAGAGAAAGAAAGAACGAGCTCGCTCGGAACACGTTTCGCGCCGTTTCAATAGTGCGGGCGTTTTAAGATACTAGCGAATTCTTATTCTAATTACTAAAGCCTTATTTATATACTTTTGGGATAATGACAAAAAATCCTAATTACTTTAACAAAATTTTTATTGTGGTATTTTTATTTTCAAAATATCCAATGTGATACTTGAATTTAATTTCTATCTACCAATCTAGTATCTCTTTCTAACGATGTCAATTACTGACAAGAGTTGCCATTAGACCTATCCATCCGAAGGCCTACTCGAAAAGTAGGGAGTTTGGGTAAAAATATAGGCTCAAAAAATGGGTTTGAGCAAAAAAAATGAGCTCGTTTAAAAAACAGGCAGGGCCTCAAGTAAGGTTGTTTTGGCCTGAGCCCAACCTGGCCCGAATATACAAAAAAAACTATAGCTTTTTTTTACTATTCTTGCTCTTTTTTTTTGCTATTTTTTTTCACTATTTTGCTATCATTTCACTACTATGTTGCTAAATTTTGTTGTTATTGTTTGGATAATGTATAACTTTTGTTTTATTGTTAATTTTGTTACTATTTTAGAGGCATTTGGTTATTAAGTTTCACCTATCTTAATGTTATTTTAAGTGTACATATTATTTTTAATTTATTTTCAATTTGTTAGGAAACATTTATTTTAATGTTTTTAGTATTTTGATGTATTATATTTTTTAAAAATTTATATAAAAATAATATAAAAATTAATATATATGAGTTGAGCCGGGTTTCAACATTTTTATCCGGTTGGACTTGGACAAAATTTTAAGCTTTTTTCAAGCCGGGCCTAGCAAACGGGCCTAAAATTTTAGTTGGTCTGGCTTGGTCCCACCCAATGACACCTCTAGTCGCCATGTGGATTAATTATATACAGCCACATGGTATTTTTTTCCAAAGAAAATCAACTATTAAAGTTAAGGGACTCTAAATCAATTAAACCATTTTCTTAAAAGTAAAAAAAAACACCTAAAAAAGCTGTAAACACCCTTTTTCTTTTACCCTAAAAAAACATTCTCAGCTTTCTCTCATTCAAAAGAAAACCCAGTAACTACAAATTTTATGTAAGTTCAATTGTCTCTAATCTTACTCGATAAATTCATACGATATAGTTATGTATATTTATGTAATGTTTGTGGTTGAACTGTGAAATTATAATATTTGAATGTATTTTAATTTGTTTACAAATTGGTACAGAATGTGGGAAAAAAAGGACTGAATTGTAAAGAGTAGTTTTGATATGTGTAGTGAGCCCAAATGAACATAGGATAGGATACAATTAGCATGCCAATAGGGTTATCCACGCACTATACGAGATTTTGTATGATATATGATATAGATGTATGGGAAATTCATTGATTGTATCAGAATCCAACATTTGTTACGGATTACCGAGTTTATCTCTATGGAGATTCGGTGTGTTTTTGGAGGGATGTGTAGCCTACGGGTTTGGCACTAGGTGCCCAGGTGTGCATATGGGTGATATAGCTTATTTGAGCAATCAAGTGTGTTTTGGGTGATTACTCGTGTATCTGTATTTGTTTATTATAGTTCATGAGGCTAAATGGTTAAAGTTAAAATAAACTAATTTATTTGATATTGTATATTGTGATTAGAATTGGAATTGGAATTGGAATTGGTTATTTGAAATGAGGCTAAATGGTTAAAGTTAAAATAAATTAATTTATTTGATATTGTATATTGTGATTGGAATTGGAATTGGTTATTTGAAATTGGAATGATGTAAATGTTGTTTTTGATAAAAGTTTTTGACGGAATAGTATTAATTTGGATTGAATTATATAAATTAAAAATGTCATATGACTGAAATAATGATATGTGTGTTTCGAATTGATATGTTATATGATGATTGAATAATGTAACTGAAGTATATAAATATTTGATGATACTGATTAAATGATTAAATGAAATTGAATTGAGTTGAATGGCACTATATAAATTGAATTGCTTTGAGACTTGCTTATGATGATCTCACCTTATTGTTGTTAAATGAGGAAACAGGAAAGTCGTATAGTAGATAATTTGTTATATTAATAGTAATTGAGGCGAGTTTACTATTTTAGTCCCTATGAATTTACTAAGTATTCATAATGCTTACATTATTTCATTTTTCTGTATTTGTTGTTGGCATTTTTGCGAAACGTGTCTGTCGGACCACTCCAAAGCTTACACTATCCAGCTTCAAACTCGGTAGACTTTTGGATTGTTCTTGAACTAGTTATGTGATATGTGTCTAGGTTTAAATGTGATTAAGTGTTTATTTTGGATAATGATGAAATGATCTATGTTTATAATGTTTGTTTTGAATCTTAACATGATATGAGTAAAATACTTGAATTATATGTGTATGTTTTTAGTGTGTTCATGAGTTTGAGCAAAGAATGATGTTGGGTTTGAATGCTTTTATATGAGGGTTTTTAATGTGTGCATAATGGTATTGGGGTAAGATGGTTTTGATACTAATAGGTGCTAGTAACATAAGTTTAAGTACATGTTTGAATGGCATGGAATGGTATCAACTTATTTGAGTGACAAGTAATGCCCTTATGACTATGCTATGTGTTGGTTCCATTTGAGGCATATTGGTATAATGCTTGAATGTGTTTAGAATGTGATAAATTGGTATGTTTTCTATTAAGTTTATGTTGGTTTTGAGTTGGTTTAAATGTGCATTGGGTCATCAAATAGGCTATTGATTTAGTTTGGTATGAAGTAAGAATTAATGACATATTTTGCACAACACGGCCTGTCCACACAGCCGTGTGTCTACTAGTTAATAGGAAGAATTAGAAGCACAAGATTCCCAATTGCCACACGGGTTGGCCACACGCCCGTGTGAGTGCTATAGATTTAGGTCATTTAGATTTCACATGGTCACAATTTGTTACACGACCATGTAACTTTTGAAGCAATTTTTGCAATTTGATCCACAAAGCTTTAAAGAGTTACACGGCCGTGTGGCCCCTGTTTTACATGAATGCCTTTATCTTTTGAAATTGTTGCAATTTGATTCTTGTTTATTTCTGGGTAAATTTTTGAGCTTTTATAAGCTTGAATTAAACCCAGCTTTGTTTGTGATGCATGATATGTGTAATAATTACATGTTTATTTGAAATTTTGAATTAAGATTTGTATGTAATTGTTCTGATGACTATCATAACATCCTATAACTCAGGTCTGGCGACCGAATTGGGTGAGGGGTGTTACATGCATGAACCTATTTAATTCCATTTTTAAATTCCCTTTAAGTTTTACATTTGATTCAATTTAGTCTTTGAAACTGAAATAACAATATCTTCCACTTTTGAGCTTCGCTTTGAAAAAAGATCTTAATCACATCCCTTAGGGACCTTGTAACACCCTTAACTCGTATCCATCATCGGAACAGAGTTACGAAGCATTACCGAAATTTACAGAACAAATACAGTTATTTCATATTATTTAATTTTCATGTCAGAAATTATTTATAAAGTCCCTTATATGAGCCCTCAAGACCCAAAACATCTATTAGAAACAAGTCGGGACTAAACCGGGTACTCGTAAAAAATTTTGCAAAATTTTTAAAATTTAATCAAGGTGTAAGGGACACACGCCTGTGTGGTTAGGCCATGTGGGCATTCAAAATAGAGCACACGGCCGTGTCCGAGCCCATGTTCGTATCCGTGTAACTCTCTGACTTGGGTCACACGGCCAAGTCATATGCCCGTGTGCCAGGCTATGTGAAAACTCCTGAGCATTCTATTTTGCAATTTAAAGGATGTAAGGGACACACGGCTGAGATACACACCGTATCTCTACCCGTGTTGACGAAATAGGGCTATTTTCAAGCCATATTTCTCACCCAAATTTACCTTCCACCTACATTAACACTTTAACACATTCACAAGCCAATCCAAGACATTTAAACCAAGCCAAATTCAAGTCTTATGCATTATATAATACCTCAAATAACCAAGTATACAAACTTACTTACCTACCTATTTGATCAAATATTCATATGCATAATCCATTCTCACTTCTACTTCAATCATTTTACGATACACATTAACTAGATAAAGATACTCATAAATACATCAAAATATATCAAAATATATCAATCACTAGCCATTTCAAATGGCTAGTTACAACCAAACATGTATGTGCCAACATTGGCTAATTAACCTATACATGCCATTATAACCAAATTTAATTTACTAAATATACCGAATTGAGCTGACGGATAGTGTGATGATATCTCTGCCAAGCTTCCAACCCAACGAGCTTCCAAATTACTATAGAACAGAGGAAAATAAAACAAAATAATCATTTAATGCTTAAGCCAATTTGGCCATTTTCCTAAACACATATCCTCATCAAGCATGTTAGTCATGTAATTCACATAAAAACCAAGAAACATGAATGAGCTTATCAATATTCAATTTCCACATACATGTATTTATCACTCCAATTGTCCATGAACATGTACATAGCATAACTTTTTATTTCAAGTATTTCTCATAATATTTCATCTTGAATTCATATAATCTCATATCGGAACTTTACCTGTTGAATCATTTAAAATATCAATGGATACAAGGGTGGTACACATAAAGTGTACGAATCTGAAATCCGTCAATTCATATTCGGGGGTGCTCATTAGAGCACATAATCGGGAAGCCCTTTTTCGAGCCATATAACAGGAAGCTTATGTGAGCCATGTAATGGGAAGCTTATTCGGGCTATATAACGGGAAGCTCATAAGAGCCATAATCGGGAAGCTCTTACAAGCCAATAACGGGTAGTTCCGAAGAGCTATTAACGGGAAGCTCCAGATAACCATATCTTGAGAAGTTCAAGCGAGCCATATCGGGAAGCTCCGAAGAGCCATGGATCAGGAAGCTCACAAAGAGCCTTTAATCGAGACGCTCACAAGAGCTGTGGTGTGTCTACAACAAATACAGAATCACAACCAATCGGGATGCTCCGAAGAACTATTAACGAAAAGCTCACAAGAACCATATAACGGGAAGCTCGAGAGGGCCATAATAGGGATGCTCATGATAGCTAATAACGGGACGCTCTTTCGAGCTATGGTGTGTCCGAAACACATGCAGGACCACAACCAATTCGAGAACCCTGGATCCATCGAATTTTATTTATTCAAACTGGATTTAATACTTGTCAAACATTTTCGAATATGTGACTGAATCTCATACATGTCAAAAACACAATCACATACACAACATTCAATTCAAACATATAATTATAAAATTTAGTTACACGAACTTACCTCGACAATGTTCGTGTTCGTAGACTATTATTCTGATACTTTTTGTTTTCCCCAATCCAATTTCAAACTAGGTCTATCGGATTTATACGAGTTAATTTAACTCAATTTAATAAAATTCACATTCAACTCAATCTAATTCACATCTTAGGCAAAATTACCATTTTGCCCCTATACTTTTATTTAATTATGATTTCGTCTCTAGGCTTGGAAAATGAAATTCATGCAATTTAATCCTTATTCCAGACCTAACCAGTTTTTACATGTAACATTTACAACCCAAGTAAGTCATAAAATTCAGAATTTTTCCATAAATTTTACATCTTTACAATTTAGTCCATAAATCACAATTTCATCAAAATTCACTTTACAAAAGTTGTTTATTTATCAACAACCTTTTATTTTCTACCATAAATTTCATAATTCATGCATATTCATCCATGGAAAAACTTTAATACTTTGATAACTTTACAAATTAATCCCGAGATTACTAGATTAAGCTATTACGATATCGGAAATATAAAAGTTACTAAAAACGGGACAATAATCCATACCTAATTTAGCCAAAACAACTTGCTTGAACTCAACACCGAAAAACTAGGGGTTCCATGTCTTTGAATTGGGAAAGATGATATAAAATGATGATATTAGATATTTATTTTATTTATTATCTTTTATTTATTTACTTTCTAATTTAGTCCTTTTCTTTTCTTAAATTTCATGGATGAATCATCATACTTATCTACTAACCCCTCTTAATGGTCTATTTGCCAAATAAGAGCCTCAAATTTTGAATTCCATAGCTGTTTAATACTTATAGCTATTAGAACTCAACTTTTGCATTTTATGCAATTTGGTCATTTATCAAATTAGACATGTAATCGGTAAAATTTTCTTAACGAAATTTTTATATGACATTCCTATCATAATGCAGATCATGCAATTATATTAAAATAATTTTCCTTACGGACTCGGATTTGTGGTCCCAAAACTACTGTTCCGATTTCACTATAGACCGTCTAATATCTATTATTACATAAATTTCACATAAATTTCATAATTTATTCACTTTAATCGTTATGTATAAAAACTAACAATTAATCCTTACAATTTAGTCATTTTTCATATTTAAGCTTAAAATCTATCAATTTAACACAAAAATCTTTAAGAAATCAACAATGACAACTTTCAAAAACTTCAACAGTTTTACAAATTGGTACATGGGCTAGCTAAATCAAGCTCCCATGACTTTAAAAACATAAAAATTACAAGAAAATGACTTAATTACAATACCTAATTAGTTCCTGAAAGTTGAAACAATTGAAGCTTCATATTTCTTTCATGGTAGGTGGTTTGAAGGAAGAAGAAGAAGAGAATTCTCTCTTTCTTTCCACCGAAAATGGCTTTTATACCATAATTAATAATTTGTTTTATTTTAATTAATCTTAATTTTTAACTTGGTAATCACATTTTAATATTCTAATCCACCAACATCCACTAACATATATTAGAAACTAGTTTAATTGCTATTTTGGACCTTTGGCTAATTATAAGTCCCTAAGTCTTTGGCCAATTTAAAACTTATAGCGATAAAGACTATTACAATTTAGTCTCACACCTTAATTAAGCAATTAATAAACAAAATTGAAGGACTAAACTTTGATAAACTTTTATACCAACACTGTAAATATTTATATTTAATATTTATGGACCCGATTTACGGAAATGAGGTTCCAAAATCGTAGGTGCAACTCGAGGCAAAGAAAGGCATATGTCGAAATTGGACTTATCTGTTGTTGAAACCACAAAATCGAAATTTGAAGAACCTAAAAATTTGGGATTTTTGGGAAAGTTTTGAGGTTGCTTTTGAAAAATCAAGTTGCATAAGAAGAAGAGGAGAGTTTGGGCTATTTGTCCGAGGTTTCTGTAATCCGACAACAAACGGTAACAGTAAACAAAAAATTTAATCACGTTCTATAAAAACAAAATAAAAGAGGAAGAGAAAAGATACAAATGAGTTTTTTTTTTTAAATTTAAGTTAAAAGTGTAAAATTAATTAATTAATTTTTTAATATATGTATTTTTTTATGTTTATTTAATATTTTTTCCTTGAAAAAAAGAAAATTAAATGTAGGTCCCTCTTTCATGCTCATTGAACTTTTTCCTCTTATCATATTGACACATGACACTCCCTAAATAGTCTACATGGCAATTTTTGTAAGTACTTAACACTGTTAGAGGAAGGTACTAAATTGGTGGATAGAAATTAAGTTCAAATATCATATTAAACATTTTAAGAGTAAAGATACACATGTTAAAACTTTTTTTGTTATTCATTATCCCTTTATTTTAAATAATGTTAATAATTTTCATTTTCCCTTAAATATGAAACCACGAAGTTTGGCAAACATCCTTCACCTAAAAGAAAGGGCAATGGTTATTGAAGTGTGTATAATGGTAGCTAACAGAGGATACAAGCAGGAACCTACCTGCCTTAAGGAATTGTTCCCACTAGCTGATTATTTTTTCATGTTTACGGTATTGTATGCATTAAGAATTTAGTTAAAATTCAAACATTATAAAATTATATCAACTTTTTTTTGAATAATTCAGTGATTAAATTGTATTTTTTAAATTTATGAATCAAAATAAAAATTTTACTTATAATTTAATGACTAATGATGTAATTTATTCTAAAATTTAAAATAAGATGAAATGGTGTTGGGTAAAAGGGAGGGAAGGTTTTATGTAGAAAGTGAAGGGAAGGGAGTGAGATTTGAAGCCTGGGAATATGAGAGAAAAAGCTAGAGATGACAACGAAATGATATAGGACGATTTTTTTCTCACCCTGGCCTGACTCTTTATAATGGAACCATACGTTGAAATCGATCCAATCTCGACTAAAATATAAATGCTATGCCCCGATTCAATATGACATGATTTTCAAATTATATATATTGTTAGATAAGTAATGATATAATTCAATAAACATCAATTTTTAAAAATTCAAAAAATTATACTTAATCTACTAATAAGTGGTTGGATGTAATAGTAAAGCACATTGCACTTTTTAAGTGGAAGATTTAAGTTCAAACCTTGAATATGATATTATTGAGAGGAGTAGCCACGAACCCTGAACATTGTAAAATGAACATAAAAAATATAAAAAAAATTGCACTAAAGCTTCTTCTCTCATTCTCTACTTTGGCAGCCTCGTCCATTGTTATTTGACTGATATTGTTGGAATAGAATTTTATGGTTTCAATTCGATTTGATTTGTTTGGGTTAAATTTTATTTTATTTTTGAAAATTTAGGTTAAGGTGGGTCGAGCCAAGTGAAATTAGGAAAATTAGTTGGGTTGAGGTGGGTTTGAGGTAAATTCACCTCTTCTCAGTATATTTATAAAAATACTTTTAATATATGTATATATTAAGTTTTTGTTTTCAATAAATAAATATTTTAAAATAAAAATAAAAAGTTAAAAAAATGTAATCTTATTTGCTTCAAAATAAAAATAAAAATAAAACAATTAAAGTAGATTAAGGAAGGGTTGGATTTGATCGGGTCTTCTATTAAATTTCTAGTTAAAGTTTAGGACAAATATTTTTTATTAAGAGTCAATGTCGAGGCATGGTTGAAACGATTTAATTTGAAACGATTTAATTAAGTTTTGAATTTGAAGTTTAAAATATTTGATTATTTTAAAAGAATCAATAATACTTAGATGCATCATATTATCCAAATTAATATGAAATACAAACAAATAATTTACTCAAGAAATACTTTAATCCTCATGCAAAATTATAACTCAAATCACCTAAACTTATCCAAGATCATTGCTTTTAATAAAATTAGTTTTCAAAAAATATTTCCATCCAAACCCTCTAATAATAAAATTTCAAAGAGTGAGCAAATGTAATAGTCGTACGCAATGATAATTCTCTTGCTGATATTAATATATGAGTTAATTTGAGCTCCAAATCTAAAATTATTCGTATTTTTATTATTTATTTGATGCTCTAAACAAAATGAACTTATCAGTTTATTTCCCTATTTAAATTTGAAGCAAGTTAATCTTATAAAACTTGAGCTCTAAACAAATTGAATTTGATAGTTTATTTTTCTGTTGGAACTTTGAAACAAGTTATAAGAACTTCAGCTGTAGCTACTGATCGGTTGTATGTTTGTCAACCAAACAACTCTGTACCTTAAATTAATAAAACGCAAGGCCTCAACTAATAAAACAATTAATGGAATCCCTTGTTTCTCTTACAATTACAAAAACCCCGCTCTGGTCTGGTCTGGTCTGGTCTGGTCAGCTCAACTCTTGAGAAAATGAGCAGCCAAGAGTTTTGTAACTGTGAACCCATGGAAGGTTTCAACCTCGAACAGCTCTTTCAGCTTCTCGTCACATATTACTTTCCTCTTGTCAGCTGGATCCTTCATTAAACCAATGCTATGTTTAGAATATAAATTTTCTTGTTATTTTACAAACCTAGTATTTTAATGCGGTTAGGAATGATGACTAGAACATTGCTACTCACTACTGTGGTATATAAATATTGCTATATTATTTTGCAGGGTGGGCAAATGATATACCTGGAGGTTATTTGCTTTTATGTAATCCCACATTCTCTTGATCACGACAGCCCGTGTAAGCTCATTTTCTCCAGTACCAAGAAATTTTACCAGAGCATCTGAAAGCTGAAGAGGAGCAAGAAATCCCTTCTGTCGCTTTTCCTTTCCTTTTGCTTCATCTGGATCTGAAAAGACCAAAATGGACAGCAACGGAAACAGTAAGAACCAATAATTTTGAAAATAGTGAGATACGTGCATGCACAAGAATGAAATAAAGGTTAGAGGGATCATCACATTGCAGGGTTAAGGATTAGACAAAACATGTAATAATAAGTGGTGGAAACCTGATTCAAAACGTGTTTAGGACACATATAAAGAAATACGTGAACAAAAAGGGCATAAAGTGCAACATTCTGACTGTATCTAAATGGATGCGGCAAAGCCAGAATTAGCTGCAAAACAGTATCTCTGGCAACATCACTTAAAGAGAGCATTCTTTCGAGAAACAACAGTAAAAAGACCTTTTTATGAACCGTGCAATAGTGGGGAGCAAATGTTCAGGTGAAAGGTATTGCTAATGGTACAATGGTAGACAAGATGCGAGCATAAGGCATTCTAGCTCCTCGTATCAATGCAAAACAAGTCCTGTATAGAGGACATTAATTTAGTCATTTACTATCCATACCTTCTTCTCTCTCATGCTTTCTTGGCTTTTCCTTCTCCGTTGACTTGACTGGAACAACAATAACATGAAAGCCGATATAGGTTAATTTAGCACATATATTAGATATTAGGTAGGTTCAAGTTATAGCAGCATATTGCACAAGAAACAAAACTATTTTTCCTCAATTTAATTAAGAAAAAGCAAATCCTGAGGTGCAAGGTATTGCTAATAGTACAATGGTAGACAAGCTGTGAGCGTGAGACATACTCCTCACATATCAAATTATCAATGCAAAATAAGTTCTTGAGAAGACCTTAATTTAATCATTTACTATCCATACCTTCTTCTCTCTCATGCTTTCTTGGTTTTTCCCTCTCCATTGACTTGACTGAAACAAATTCAGCACATCATATTAGATAAAAGATAGGTTTGAGTTACAAGACATTTGCAGCATGTGGCTCAAGAAGCAAAAGTATTCTTCCTTTATTTACTTATTCAAGGCCCCGGTTTCCTGAGAAAGAGAGAGAGTAACATTAAAAATTTACAATTAATAATTGCTTTTTCTGATTTCCAAGACAATTCCCAGTTACTAGCCAATTCTGTAGGAGTCAGCAGTTTTACTTACAAGTTTCGAAAGAGTATAGTTTGAGCCCAAAATCTAATATAACTGACATTATCTAAAATAGCTTAACAAAAGCAAAATGGTAGAAGGGACAGATAGGTTATTTACCTTCGTCTGAATCCAAGGGCAAGATGTGCTTTGACAGGGCTTTGTTCATTTGAAACATGTCAATGGATTCAACACCAAAAAGTGCATGCAATGGCTCGTCACAAATTATATTTTTCTTGTTAACTGGGTCTTGCAAATTTTTCTCTCTAATATAAACCCACATTTGCTTGACTACCTAGCACCATTATAAAACAGAAAGTTTAGAACAAAGCAGCTCCTTGACTTAATCATGAAATTAACAAAGAAGAAAATGAAATGAAATTTCAAGATATTTTTAAGTTACCTCAGTCCTCGCCATTTCAGGGACTCCTAAAAGTTCCTGAAGTTGTGGGGAAAGTTTGCTTACTTTGTTAAAACCACCTCCTCTTCTCTTACCTTCACTATTGACTCCTTTTGACCTATATTATAGAATGAAATAACAATAAATTCATAAACTAACAACTATAGATTGATGGCAATTGCAATCACTGATTAAGTGTCCTACTAAACTCCAAAGCTTGCAAGACAGCGTAAAACAGAAAGTCTTAGTGTAGGTATATTCTACGGAAGCTCTAAGCAAAATCTGAGAAAGACTCTAAGCTGCTGGTGCAATATCAACAATTCACGCAAAACTCACATTAAAATATGCTCACCGTTCCACATGAAATGAAAATGTTTAAGCTTTATCAAAAGCCACTCATTGAGTCCTGCCACTCGGGTGGTAGAGCAGCAATTGTTGTTAGCTAATATTACAAAACAATATATTATTGGTTCAAAAGTGAAGCAAGAAGTCTGTCCAACATGTAAGACTTAATGCAACTTAGATAAGAAATCATTGAAAGCAACCTGGAAGACATCCTTAGGAAAAACTAATCTTATCCTGTTAGAAAGGAGAATATGGAGTCAGCATTTATTACAAGTTCAAGTTCACCTATTTCCTTCTTCCCAGCCCCAAAACATCATGAGAACATGAAAATTTAGATTGTCGAGAATCTTCAATAATTAAACAGATTAAGTCACGAAAAAGAAGGAAGGAACAAACATACTGCAACTTATGGGCATAATATTTGTATAACATAACCTGAGCTTAAATACACATACCACTAAGCAGAAAGGGACCCATATTTCTTGTTCTAGAGGCCAGATTTAAACCACAATGAGAGAACATATAGTAGCTTGCACTTGTTTTAAAGCATTGCAGTCAACACAACACAACTTTCTTCTTTAAAATTTATGTAGCAGCACCACAAATTGAAAGGGATTGTTTCCAGGTGAAGAGCAAATATCTTACTATAACTTATAAGACAAAGGGGGACAAGAGGAAAAAAATGTTTCCATAAGATCAATTGCGTCAAAGGACAAACAAGAACACATGAACTTGGAAATCAAATTGCCTGGTGAGATCATATTTAAAGCATTTTCAAACAATTTCATTGTTAAGCAATTCATTACAGTTGGTCAAAGCTCCAAAACTTTTTTTGGAGAGTTTAGAAGTACAAATAGAGTACATATCGTACAACAAATACATACCGAGCAACTATAAAGTAAAATTAAATCAACACAAAGCACAAACGGAAAAGAACTAGTATATAACCAGACAAAACCCACACATGGCAACGGTACATGGTGGGACGGGAGACTCAAACTTAGGTACTCAAGGACCCAACACCTCAGCCTTTGCCAACAAGGCCTCATTGGCAAAATATATTTGCTTAAGCTTTTTCCAAATCAAAATTGGGGAAATTTTAAGAAATATCATGTTTCTAAAAGTAAAAATAGAATCCGAGACACATATGTCTCCTTCACTTTTATGAGACATAAAAAGGAAAAGAAAAAGAAATCGCATCATTATCGTTATTATTTTTCTTTTATTTACAGAACTATGATTAATCAACCTTGTAAGATGACTTCCACGGCAATGACTCACTGAGTTGGATTTAAATTAAAAACCTGTTCAGATTAAATACAAACAGCCTCTGTCAAATTTCTCCATTCAAAACATTTTCTCCGATTAAACATGCATTGTTAAAAAATCTAAAAAAAAAAAAAACATAGCACACCGTTAAAGCTAAAGCATAACCATAAGCAACGTAACCTCACAATTAACTTCTAAACAAAGCATTCTCTAAATCTTTTCAAAAAGAAAAAACAGTAACGTGCATTCCCTTTAATTACTATTGAGTAAAATTTAGTATAATTACTAAATCATTAATAATAACTGACCGTTTCTTTGAGGTAGCCTTTTTGTTCTTCGCTCTTTCCTGCTCCTCCTCTTCGTCGTCCGAATCAGAGCCGTCGGTTTCCTCTGATTTAATCTTATCCGTCTGATCATCTTCATTTTGTTCTTGTTGTTGTTGTTCTTCGGCATTTTCGAACTGGTTTTGGAGATATAAATCGACCTGTTCCCTAATAAACTTCTTCCTGTCCGTCAAATCAATACCGAAATCTTCCTCCAATCTCCGCCGCACGATTGCTGTAGTTGTGGTGTTGAGGTCCGATTCACCTAAGAACTCCCAGAGTCGGGCGATTAGCTCCGAGTCCAAGACCATTTCGGTTATTGTTTCCTTTACTCAGTGGGTCAGGTGGCGTAGAAGAATTTGTATCATTTAAGAGCGGAAATCGAAGAGCAAGAAATAAATGAGATAAAAAGAAAAAAAGGTTGGCTCACCCGTTACTCGTTTGGACTTTGGAGCGAACTGAAAGTTGAGGTGTGAGGGGCGTCCTCCCAAGGATCTTTCTATTCTTACTGATTTGCCATTTTAATTTTTTCTACAAAAATGGCCACATTGTACACGCATCACGTGGGCTGGGCCTACAACGTCAACCGCAATATTAAGATAACTAGAATTCTTATATTTTTAGACAGCGTTATTTATCCATTATATATTTTATATTTCCAAAAAATATTTGTAATTGATGGTCATGAAATTAATTAAAAATTTGACTAAGTCAAGTGTATTTATCAATTAATATTATTGTTACAATGAGTAAATATATTGTTTTCACGAATATTACAAGTACTAGTAATTACTGTTTTTCTATTATTTAATCGAATAATTTAAATGATCGATTAAAACTAATATTAACTAATTTAATTAACTAACAAACGCGACAAAGAACAAAATGAGAAAAAAATTGAATAACAACCAAGAAACGAAACAATATCCAAGAAAGAATCTGCCTAGATTTCATTTGTCACTATTAATCTAAATTACACAATTTCCTTACTTAGCACTTTAATTCATAGAAATTTCTAAGTTATGTTAATATCTCTTTTGAGCATCAGAGCAACTCATTCTAGATTGATTAATTGAAATTTCTTTCTAATTTAAACCCCTATTATTACACTAACTTGTGCTATGGATTCCCCTATTAGATTTGACTCTAATTCGGTAGATTTATGTTGTCCTATTTCTGAGATTGTATGCAATTCCACTCAATTACGCAAGATATAATCTTAAACAGGTTTTCTTCAACCACCGATTTAAGCACATCGAACATGGCTTAATACTCTAGAAATATCAAACCAAGAATTAAGCACACATAATTGAGAACAAGAAACTAAGTATTTATTGTGTAAAATAGAAATAAAACTACATAATTCATTGTAGGGTTTATCTCCCATATGTATTTAGAAAATTAGTTCATGCTCGAAAAGAGAAAAATCAAATATACAGTATAACTGAAAGAATAAAAGAAACTCATAATAACTTCCTAAGAAATCAACTAGGAATCTTCAATCTTGATGGAAATCTGCTTCAAAGTCGACCTCAATGGTATTTTTCGAGTTGTTTTCTTGAGTTTATTTGACGCCCCTCTCATATCTTTTATTTTTGTCATATATATATATATATTAGACTGCCTGAAAAACCTAAAAATCGTGATTTTCTACTGTTCAATGTGCAATCCTGTGAAATCAACACGGTCTATCACACACCCGTGTGGTTTAACCGTATGAAAAGGTATAGCTTGCGTGGCTCCTTCAACTTGCTTCGACGCTCCAGTTTTCGATTATTTTTTCGCTTCTTTTGCTCTCAAGCGCTCTATTAAGCATTGAAACATGAATTTAAAGGATTAGGCGTATAAAATTCACAATTAACATCAGATAATAACCCAAAACGCGTTAAGAATGAGGTTAAAACATGTTACTTTTAGCACTTATCAAATATCCCAAAACTTAAATGTTTACTTGTCCTTAAGCAAAATTCTCAACCCATATTCATGTTAACTTCCCTTAATTTATTATTTTCATCGACAATGTCTTAGGGTAACCTGCAAATAATTATGCATTAAAAATTTAAACTAAAATGACACTATAAAGCACAAGCAATCCAAGTAGAAAATTTTAAGGCTTAAAAATATAGGCGTCTCTCTTTTCTCAATATTTACCTGAAATTCAAACTCAACAAGAATTAACACCCTCACTAAGGTTCACTCAAAGCACTCAAGGTGTTTAAAGTTCAATTAATGTGCACTCAATGGTCAAACAAGAAGTGTTATTATCATAGGCTCGCTTAAAAATCAAATCTCCACAATTATAGAAATAAGATGACACACCAATCAAGAGGTCTTTACGAGGTCGTAACGGGGCTTACGTTAAGGGTACGAAAAAGGTCATAAAAGGTGTTTACAATCGTGAGTCGAATTGATAGGTTACTAAACCAAAAGAATCAACTACTGAATTAAAAGAATTTAAATCAATTTGAAATAAAGAGCAGATTTTAGCTTTTATACAAAAGGTGAGAGTAACGATTCAAGCAACTAACCAAATTGAATCTTGACAAAAAGGGAGTCAATAAAAAGGGTGATTTACAAAATTAATGTGGTTTTCAGGTTCACATAAATGAGCGATAAGTAAAAAAAATGGATTAGAGTCAATGAGGCTTACTAGAGGATAATACAATAGGTAAACTATTTTAAGGTTAAACCCTAAGTGCCTCTATCATCTCAGCATATTAAATCGATAATGTGGTCTCGATATGTATAACTGAAACAAGTTCTAGAATAACAAATCTAATTGATATACTCACAACCAAAATAAAATGAGCATGAAAAAGTATATGCTTTATAGGCTAAAAAGCTCACAAAAAAATTATGGTTTTGATGTCAAACTTAGAAATTTAAAATTTAAGATAATGCTTCAGTTCAGAGAGACAACCTAAAATAATAGTTTTCTAAAAATGACTTATCATGCTTGACTCTCTTGTGTCTTAAATTATAAATAACACCAAGCATAAAAATCCATAAATTAATCCCAAACAGAACAATAAAAACTCCAAATTTAGAAAAATTAACTCTAATATAAGACTTAAGGAAATTATTTAAACACAAACCACAATTCAATGACTATATCACATAACATATAAAATTCTCCCTACACTTAAGATGCATATTGCCCTCAATATACAAACAAAATTAATCACAATAAGCAAAGCATTATAAGAAAGGGAGGAAGAGAATTGGAACTGCCATAAATTTGGATGAATGGGCTGAGATAGTGAAATCTAAAAACATAGGAGATCCTAAATTAATTACATGAGTCCATGCATAGTAATAAGAAAATAGACAAAAGTAAAATAAGATAAAAAGGTAACAGAATAAACAAAAAAAAAACAATTGAAATAGCAACAACAATAAAGTGCATAAAAAATATAGCAATTTGGAAAAGAAGAAGAAAAAATAACAATAAAAAAAGTACAAATAAAAAAAATGATAAATAAAAGATAAAACTAGGTAGAAGATAAAACTAGGTAGAATCACTAATCGACATCGCGAGGAATATCATGATCAAGAGGCTCTGGGTTAGTCGTGCGTACTGGTGATGAAAGATGAAAGTGTTGGCATAACTGCAGTAAATATGCCTTCATACGGTCCTGCTACTGCTGTAAGCAATTGACTTGCTTTGACTGCTGTTGCTGTGTGCAATATATGACCTCAAGCGTGACAGTATGTGCAGCTGTAGAATTACTAGGGGAGGAATAGGTCGAGATGGGTATGCTTGTCTAGGTGGGTTATCGTCTAGAAGCTCCTTATGCTTACCTTGTGGATCTAGACAAAGCAATGTAAACCAGTTTGGACTAAATTTGGCTGACGATGAATCATCCACATGTGGTTCATAATAATCAATCCCTGAGGGACCATCTATTCGACCAGACTCAAGGAGGAGGACTACTCCAGAGTATCGAAAAGTCTAAAATACCTCGCTAGATGAGTCACATAGGGACCCATACAGATTGGTCCCTTCATGTACCGATCCAAATTGTGACGACAACAGTGATTCAAAAAATATGCTACATCAATCGGGTGACGCTTATCCATGCTCCATAAAAAATATGTGTTTACGATACTTATGACCCCCGTGCTTTCTTTTCGTCTCGTCACTATGTATGCCAATATGACATGGATGTATCATAAAGCAAGGGGTAAGCTTGTTACCTTCGTCTAACTCAGGTTCTATGGCAAATCAATTTCGGCAATATCAAACCAACAGTGTGGAGCCAATCGATGGACTTGCCTGGAAAGTGTCATAAACTTGGGAGTACTCATAAACTTGTCGGAATATAATCCAAGTGTAGCTCCAAAACCTGGGATGCTAAAGTAATGTGTCGTACCCCCTAGTCGGAATAAAATAGTGCGAGGCTCGTCCCACCTTGATATAGTTGGTTGTAAAAAAAAAAAAGGTAAAGTAGAACTCTAGTGTGAGTTTTGCATAAGTAGGCTCCATAATGGTAAAGAACCGGTCTCATGGTGTTGTGTCGATCAATACACAGATTCGGGCAGAAAAATTGACTACCTAGAGAGTATCCTAATCAATGCATCAACCCACTCTGTAACAACCTGGTTTTAGATAAATCGAAACAGTGGTTTCAAAACCACAAATCTGATGTCAAAAAATTATTTTAATATTATTTTATGTGTTTACAGTATGATTGTATATATGTGTGAAAATTTCGTGAGCTAATTTTATCGTTTAATAGCTCAATTTGAGAAAAAGGTCTAAATCGCGTAAAATGCAAAAGTGGCATTCTATATGTTAATTGTGTTTAATTGCTATGGTTGATTAAATTTGAGGTCCTTATATGATAATTAGCCCAGTTTTGAGTTAGTGGATGATATTTGGTTTGACATTTGTGTAAATATGAATTTATTTTAATGGCAAATTAGTAAAATGTTAAATAATGTTTAATTAAATTAAACAAAAACCATTTTTTTATGCTATCATCTTTCTCCATAGCCGAACATCAAAAGAAAAAGATTAGTTTGGGAGCTTTGAGCATTCGGTTCATGTATGTTTCAATTGTAAGTCCATTTTGACTCGTTTTTGATGATTTTTATGTTTTTATGATCGTTGCAACTAGTACTAGCTAGCCCGTGTCTTTGATTTCAAAACTGTTAAAGATTTTGATAGTTGCCATTGATGAGCTTATGTGTTCTTTGATGTTTAATGGTGAAATATGAATATTTGATGTTAGATTTTCATATTTTATAAAGTGATTTTTGATGAAAATGCAAATTAGGGATTAAATTATAAAATATTAATATTATGTGGTTAAAAGTGTGATTATTTGGAAAATGTGGGCTACTATGGCAATAAGAAGAATTCGGCTAAGCATGGGTAGGATGAAATTGCATGAAATTTGTGATTTTATGTGATAAGGACTAAATTATAAAAATGTAAATGTGAATGATTGGATAAGAATGTAATTGATCCACACGAGCAAAGAAATAAATAAACTTGTGAAGTTTTGTTAATTATGTGATTGGAATTTTGGTATAAAGATGAAATCAAATGAATTTATATTATAGTATATGTAAATGCTTAATATGTGCTTATTCAATAAGATAAGTTTAATATCATACGAGCTTACTAAGTTTTATAGCTTACTTTGTGTTATTTTCTATGTTTTATAATGATTCAGACGTTCTCTCGGGTTGGAAGTCAGTGGAGATCGCATCACACTATCCGGTTTTTGATTTCGGTATTTATATACTTGTGACTTGGTTATATGGCATGTATAGGCTTAAGTTATGTGAAAATGTGTTTGGTAATGTTGAATGTGAGTTTGGATTGTATATGATGTAAATGTTGGTGTGTATTTGGCCATTTGAATTGGCTAGATTTATGAATTTGGTAAGTGATATGTGATGTATATAATGCCTTATGTTTTGGCAAGTTTAGCATGGCTTATGTATTGGCTAGATAGTTAATTGATTTGGCTAATTGTAAATGATGTGTCATGGTTGAAAAATGGCATGTTGTGAATTGGTTTTAAAGATGATGAAACGGTATGTTTTGTGGCATGAATTAGTTGATAATATGGTAAGAATTAGGGGTGAGTATTCGATCGAGTTGAGTCGAATCCAGTAAAAATTTTTTGAGCTAGTCTAGTTGACAAATCCTATTTTAGCAACCGAACTCAATTTGAATTTTTTTCGAATCGAATCAAATCGAGTCAAAAAATTTCGAGTCAAATCGAGTCGAGTTAACAAATCCTATTATTTAGACTTAATGTTGCATTTAGATGGACCGATTATTTAACTAGTAGATGAAGTACAAGATTATTTAACTACATGAACAATATAATGATTTAGTCTTTTAACTTAATAGGTAAATATTTATCAAAACGATGCAATTTTACCTTTTAAATTAATTATTTTGAATTTTTAGTTTGAAAAAAGTAAACATTTATCAAAACAACGTAGTTTTGTCTTTTTTTATTCGGATTTTTGGATAACTCGAACTATGTAATTAATATTCGAGTTAAACCAAAAAACTTAATTTTTTATTTGAGTTGATTCGAATAACTTGATTAACTCAAATAACTCGAACTATTTAATTCAAAATTTGAATTTTTTATCGAGTTTTTCGAATCGAATCGGATTTTGCTCACCCCTAGTGAGAATATGCATAAAGAAATTAGGTGAAAAATGTTGGTTATGACATATTGATGTGGTATGTTTTGGTTATGATTTTAGGGGTTGAATGAATGGTTTATAAATGGCATGAAATGTGTATGAAATAGCATGCTTTGGTTGCCTTTGAATGTATTGAAAAGGTATGAAATGATATGGTGTAGGTATGCTTGATGCAGGTGAGAAATGTGGCTTAAACCAAGCGTATATGTGTCCCGCACGGTTGAGCACTTGAGCGTGTGACTCGACCGTGTGTCTACTGTAACTTAGTTAAAACAAGTCAGTGAGTTACACGGTTTAGACACACGGGCGTGTCTACTGGCCTTGTATGGCACACGAGCTAGTGTATAGGCGTGTGGCCAGCCGTGAGACCCAAGTTTACACGACCACGGCACACATGCGTGTCTTGGCCGTGTGTTACAAGTCAGTATGTATGCCTTGTTTCCATACGGCCTGTGACACGGGCGTGTCTAATAGCCGTGTGAGGTACACGGCCTGTTCACACGGGCGTGTGATCCTTGTATGCTTGAAAATTTTATAAGTTTCTCAAAGTTTTCAAATGTTATCGATTTAGTCCCAAACCTCTTTCTAGCATGTTTTAAGGTCTCGTAGAGCCTTATAAAGGACAGTGTGATTATGTTTGATTAATGTTTATGTGATAATGGCTTTATGTTCGAGAAATGTATGTTGTATGTTGTGATTTGATCGGTATGCCTCATAACCCTATTTCGGTGACGGATACGAGTTAGAGGTGTTATACACTCCTAAGGGTCACTCCTTCAATTACTGGTATTGGTCCTCATATGGACCTAGACTGAATTGGAAAAATAAGTATTTGGTGGTCATGGTCTAAGCCAAAGACAAAGATGCACTTGCTGTTTTTCGCCTTTTAGAAGAGGGAACAAGTAACTTTGTCTTACTTATTGTATTTGTCATTATGTACCTGAAATAAAAATTGCCAATAAGATGTATCAAACTATTGAAATGCTAAATGGGTAGTAATTTTCAAGTTCGACGTATAGGAGTGATAGTGCAATGACTAGTGAAACAATAGCTAGAATTGGCAAGAAACGAAAGTCTGTAGCAGGAATATATATGCAACAAAAATTTTCATTTCAGCAATGACCACACAAGCATCATGATAAATAGTAAAAACAAAGAGTCGGAGCCAAAATTCATTTATTGCAAAAAACAATATTTATCAGACATAAAGCACTAGCATACAGAAAGTTAGAGCAACAATGTCATCAGGTAAACAAACTTATCAACAACACTAAAGTAAACCAAACTAGAACACAAAGTAGGGAACCAAGCAATATCGACAGAGCATAAAATATAAAGTAATAATTAGAATGATGCATAATATATATATACAATAGAAAATAATATAAAGAGAAAAGTAAACATAATAAATAAAATAAAATAAAATAAAAATATAGAGGATAATGGTAAAGAAAAAACGATGGTGGTTTGTTTGGACAACGACTGTACGAAAGGAGGAGTCGATGGAGGATGAAGTGGTGGTCATTGGGCAGTGCGATAGGGGTTTGGAGGGAGATCTACACTGTAAGTGAATGATGGTGGAAAGAAAGAAGGAGGAGGAAGAAAAAGGGAAGGAATTGGCGGTGTTAGGACAAGGGGACAAATGATGACAATAAAAAGACGGCGGGGAGTAGTAAATCAACGGCGAAGGTGTGGAGCGGTTTGGGAGGCATAAAATAGGGAAATGGGTGAGAATGGTTGAAAATAGAAGTTATGGTTTCAGAAAAGGATGGCATGATCGTGTATTTAGCTCATGTTAGGTCACATGGTCGTGTCATTCAATTGTGTATGTCATTGAGGTTGTGTGGCTCATAATAATCCAGTCCAATCATTACACGACCGTGTATATGGACACACATGGGCATGTCACCAAGCCGTGTGACTCTCTGAAGTCGTTGAAGTTATAAAATGTTTTTAAAAATTGCTCCAGTATTTACACAGTGTGTGATAAGCTCGTGTGTCTAGGCCATGTAGCACCCCTTACTCGTACCTAAGACCGGGACAAGGTACGAGGCGTTACCAGACACATACTCAGATATTTTTAGAAAATATGGGTTACAAAATTTCATTCTAATTTAAAACCAATCAAACAACATCATAGTGTCCCCATTTTGGACCTATGAGGTCCAAAACATACATTAAAAGCAATCCGGGACTAAATCGAGAACTATAGAAAATTTTTGTAAAATACCTAGGGTTATACCTCACACGCCCGTGTGGAGGCAAAGCACACGCCCGTGTGCTTGGGGACATGCCCATGTGCCCCACCCGTGTTGAATTATTTTGATTTATTTCCATTTCAAACCTACAGGAGTTTTCATACTGCCAAGCACACGCCTGTGTCCCTGTCTCGTGTCCCTCACACGACCTAGACACTCCCGTGCCCTCGCTCGTATCCGAAAACCCAGACATTCTGTTTATGACATCATCATTCATTTTGAGGCACACGGCTAAGGCACACTTCTGTGTGCTAGGCCGTGTCCTCCACATAGTTGAGACACACAGACGTGTCTCTACTTGTGTGTTACTACCATGCAAACTAACCTAAAATTTTAGGTGCAGGGGACACACGGCCAGGCAACACGTCCATGGGGGCTGGCCATGTGTCACACATGGCCTAGACACATACCCTTGTGTCTACCCGTGTAGACCTTTTTAGGGAAATTTTCCAAGCCTTTGGTCACCCTCTATCATCCATACACACTTAAAGACTTCAATGGTATTTAACATGGCCTAATTATACTCTTAAACAACCTTGGCATATCCCATTGCATGTTAACCTCATTTCATTAGTTTAGTACATGCTAAATTATCCTTTTCGTATTAGGGATTAACATAGCACATTTTTCATTTTACACTTAAGCCATATTACAACCATATACCATTATATGCTATGTCCACTCTCTCAAATTATTAGGTCCCATTTCAATCATCCATCCATGATAACCCTCATCATACTATCTTATGAAACATTTAAACATAAACATGCATCATTAGTAGGTTTACAACCTACATCAATATAAGCTATATCTCATGGCCATATACAAAAGAATAAGTACACCATTTAAGCCCTTCCATTGGCTAGCCAAATGACATATAGAACAAAATGACCAAAAACCCTATACATGCCATTAAACAAAATAAAAGTATCTATATACCAAAGCGGGATAAATCGATAGTGTGTTGATTCTCCAACCGTCTTCCAATCTTCACAAGTCTACGAGCTCTGTAAGACAGGGAAAAGAGAAGGGCCTAAGCATTTATATGCTTAGTAAGCCCAGATAACTGGAAAGTAAACTTACAGATTAATTAGCATACAACCATATTTAGGTAATAATTCCAACAAGCATGAAATAGTTTCCCTATCACATGCACTCAATCATCAAGTTAGTCTCATAACAATACATCATGTCATTAGTCTTAGATAAGCTCATCAATCCAATATTTCTATTCTTTATTTCTCAGGTTAATCCTGTTGAATTTTCTTGGAAATCTCGATGGATAGCCCAATAACCGTCAAGTCAAACAAATGATCATATCAAGAATGCACTCTTGCGAACCTTACATCTTACGGCGGGATTATCAGTCCAGGTTAAATCCCCCGTAGTAGTAACTCATAGAGTAATGTCGGGATTACCAGTCCAAGCTAAATCCTTTTTTATGACAATTTCTCTCATAAGCTCGGATCTGAATTGCCAATCCAGGCTAAATTTAGTCCTCAGTCGGATTACCCGTTCGGGCTAAATCTTTAATGCACCCATATTCTTCGGGAGGCTCGACCACTCAAGGAACACCTGTCCGGGCTAGACCTTTTCTATTTTGAGATCATTAGATTATCCGTTCGGGCTAAATCCTTTTTTGTAACACATGTAGGATCTCATGTCATGTAAGCCATAATTTATCCATCAGATTTCCCTTTCATTTTCAACCGGGCATTTATCATCTTTTCAATTACATTACCACATTTCATGGATTTTCATGCACTGAATATCTAAATTTTCATATATTCAAGAACATACATATTTAAGTATATTAAGATTTTACTTCGGGTTATACGAACTTCCCTGGTAATCGCTTCAGTTTCGAATTTCGGTTATTCTGAAACCTTTCGTTTTGTACGGTCGACCTCCGGAATTGGTTCCTTGGGGTCTATATCAATAAAATTTGATTATTAATACATCACATTTTTTGTTTTAAGATTAAAACTCACCCCCGAGCAAAATGACCATTTTGCCTCTAACCTTTTACAATATTTACAATTTAGTCCTAAGGCTCGTATAATGAAATGCATGTAATTCCTTGGCTACCCAATCCTAGCCGAATGTTATTCACACTCACAGCAGCCCATATTTTTCCTTCATTCTATATTTTTCTACCCATTTTCACAACTTTTACAATTTAGTCCTTTAAGCCATTTCCTTGAAAAACCGCTTAGTAAAAGTTGTTTACCATCCTTTAAACTCTCATATTCCTTCATAAATCATCAAAAAACAAACATATCATGCATGGGTAATTTTCTAAACATGAACCCTAGCATGAGATATGGGTAGAAATAGAAAGAGCATGTTACGAGGATCTCAAAAATACGAAGACCATTAAAAACGGGGCTAGGATTGACTTACTATCAAGCTTGAAATGTTGGAAAACCCTAGCTATGGAGACCCTTAGAATTTCGGTAGCATGGAGAAGAAAATGAGCTGATTTTAGCTTGATTTTTCGCTTTTTATTTAGTTTATTACCAAATAACCAAAATGCCCTTCCTTACTAAACTTCCAAAATTTTCCATGCATGCCTATTTTAATCCAAAAACTTAGAAATTGAGAAAATTACTCTTTAAGGACCTCTAATTAATATTCCAAATCAATTTCATACAAATTGCTTCTAGAATCCAAGTTTTGCAATTTATTCAATTTGGTCCCTAATTTCCAATTGGACATCTTACACTTAGAATTTCTTCATGAAACTTTAACACATGCTTATTTTCATATCCTAGACCTTATAATGATCATGAAATAATTATTTTAACATAGGATTTGTGGTCCTAAAACCACTATTCTGACTAGGCCCTATTTCGGGATGTTACAGGCCATGTTTCTTTACTCAGATCGTGTGGATTTGTCGTTCGCTTCTCTTGCGATCGTGTATAACAAGCTGTGTGACTCTCTACAGCTGTATGGCTTTGATTTAATCCATTCCCCTTGTTCACGTGAGCGTGTGCCCATGCCGCGTAGGCCACATGGCCATGTCACTAAGTTGTTTAGTCTACATCAAACCGTGTGGTCTTTTTTTTTAGAATTAATAGAAATAAATGTAAAAAATAAAATACTAAAAATGTAACACAAATTAATAAAATTAAAAAAAAAAACACTCGGGTTGCCTCTTGAAAAGTGCTTATTTAGAGTTTAAGCTCTATTTCCCTTTCAAACACACAATTAATTCAGGTTTTGGAGTCGGAGCTCTTCTCTCTCGTTATCAATATCACCACCTAGATAAAGTTTGAGTTGATGACTGTTTACCTTAAACATTCTATATTCAGGGTATGTTACCTCAAATTTTCCATATAGGAGTATGTGTTTTACCATAAATGGATTCGACCATCTTGACTTAAGATCTTCAAAGAACATTCGTGGATCTAAATTGTCTAGCAACATTTTGTCTCCAACTTTGAATTGGTTTGTCCTTTTTAAATATACACCATGATGTTGCTTTGTTACTTATTTATACATGCTTAAGTTCTAATAGGCCTTTATTCATCAATCATCTAGTTCATTGAGCTGTACCATTTTTCTTTACATGTCTTTTGATTTCTATCACCTTGAATAGGACACGATTTTAACATGTCTTCATGAGTAATTTTCTATAAAGAATGTTGAGCCACATGATTAATGAAATCAGCAGAATAATGGATATCATCTCCCTAACTAGAAACTCTCATAACATCACATGCTTGAAGAGTAACCTCTTCATCACCTACCCTCAACATAAATTCACCATTACCCACATCAATAATAGTTCTAGTAGTGGCTAAAAAGGGTAGACCTAAACTTATAGGTACCTTAATATCCTCATCCATGTCTAGTGTAACGAAGTCAACATAGAATATGAATTTATCTACTTTTACAAGTATATCTTCAATAATGCCCTTAGGATATTTAACAGATCTGTCAGCTAATTGAATATTCATCCTAGTAGGTTTTAGTTCCTTGAGAATAAGTTGTTTGAATATTTTATAAGACATTAAATTTATACTAGCACCTAAATCAGCCAATGCTTTAGATAAACTACCAATAAAATAAGGGATAGTAAAACTCCATAGATCTTTCAGCTTAGCGAGTAGTTTGTTTTGGAGAATGATTGAGCATTTAAGTCCATAATGGATAGCTCTTTTAACTTCCTTTTTTTTATAACAACTCCTTTAAAAATTTTGCATATTTGGATATCTGCGAAAGAGTTTCAACAAAAGGTAAGTTAATTGTAATTGTTTAAAAAGTTTTAAGAAATCTACCAAATTGTTTGCCCATGCAGCCTTTCTTCAACTTTGTCAGATATGAAATTTGTGGTTTGTATTCTTTGACTACCGACTTATGTTCTTTCTTGCATTCTTCAACGCCATCATTTTTCTCAATAGCTTCTGGATTCAGCTTCTTTTCAGGCTCAGTTAACACCTTTTCTCTTCATAAAATGATTGCGTGGACTTGCTCTTTTGAGTTGGTTTCAGTGTTACTAGGTAACCTACCTTGTTGTCTCTTTGAAACCAATTTAGCAAGCTGGCTAATCTAATTTTTGAGACCCTAAAGATGTCTGCTGATTCCTCAAAGTTATTTCAATGTTTGGAATTGAGTTTTTGACACTAAAATAAATTTAGTCAACATCTCTTCAAGATTCAACTTCTTTTCTTGTTGATAAGATTGCTGAAAACTCGGAAAGGGTTGTGACCTTTGATTTCCTTGACCGCAGCAAGAAAAATTCAGATGATTTCTCTAATCTGGGTTATAATTATAGCTATAGGGGTTATTTTGAGGTTTATAATTATTACCCATAAATTTGACTTGCTCATGCTCCATGTTAGACTTGAAGGGCAAACATTTCGGATTGATCATCCCCGTTCCAATCGCATCACATTGCATTACAGAATTCACTTGTTTACTAAAACTCAAACCATCAATTTTTTTACTAAGAGCTTCAATGTGACTTTCCAACATAGCAATTACATCTATATTAAAAACACCGGCTGTCTTGGTAGGCTTTGTTCTCATAACTTGTCATTGATAGTTATTCGGTGTCATCTCCTCAATAAATTCTTGGGCTGCCTCAGGTGTTTTATTATTCAGTGTTCTGCTAGCTGTAACATCAATTATTTTCCTAGACGAGGGATTCAAACCATTGTAAAAAGTGTGAACTTGAAGCCACAAAGGTAATCCATGATGAGGATACTTTCTCAACAGATCCTTAAATCTCTCCCATACGTTATATAATGTCTCAAGCTTAAATTGAGTAAAAGAAGAGATATCATTCCTCAACTTGACTATTTTGCCTAGTGGAAAATACTTCAACTTAAATTTTCAATCATCTGAGCCCAAGTAGTGATAGAATCCCATAGAAGTGAATTCAACAACTGTTTCACTTTATTCCTCAAAGAGAATGGGAAAAACTGTAGGCGTATGACATCATCAGTAACACCATTGATCTTAAATGTGTCATAGGTCTCCAAAAAGTTAGCTAAATGAGCATTTAAATCTTTATCTTGCAACCCATCAAATTGAACATACTACTGCATCATCTGAATTGTGTTTGGCTTAATCTCAAAATTATTTGCAGCAACAGTCGGTTTGTCAGCCCCAATCAAAGTGGGCTTAGTATAGTCATACATAGTTTAAGGAGCAGGATGTGTAGGAAGTTCCGAATTACTAGGATTAATATTCATCTCCACAGTAATGTCCTTTTGCTCTTGATCGTCTATGAAAATCTATTGTTGACCTTGTCTTGCTTCTCTAACCTCTTTTCGATTTTTGCGAGCAACATTTTCAATCTCACTATAAAAATGGTTTTAACGGGTTACCTCTAGTCATAAACCAAAGGAACCTGTAAGAATCAAACAAAAGTGAATCAACATCTAAAAATAAATTAAAAATAACAGATTAAAATTAAAATAAAAAAGGGTTAAAGTAATAGAAATAAAGTTTTCCTAATATTCTAGTCCCTGACAGTAGCACCAAAAACTTGATAGCCACGAAGCTAACTAAAAATTTTACTAAGGCAAGTGCACCTCAATTAATAGCATAGTTATGATGAGCAAATATATCATTCCCACGAGGACTACAAGTACTAGTAATTACCGTCTTTTTATTATTTAACTGATTAATTCAAATGATCGATTAAAACTAATATTAACTAATTTAATTAACTAACGAACGCAACAAAGAACAAAACACAAAAATAATCGAATAACAACCAAGAAATAAAACAATACCTAAGAAAGAATCCACCTAGATTTCATCTGTCTCTATCAATCTAAATTACACAATTTTTTTACTTAGTACATTAATCCGTAGAAATCCCTAAATTATGCTAATATCTCTTTTGAGTATAAAAGAAACTTACTCTAGGTTAATTAATTAAAATTTCTTTCTAATTAAAACCCCTATTATCACATTAACTTATTATGTAAATTCCTCATTAGATTTGACTCTAATTTGGTAGATTTATGTCATCCTATTTCTAGAATTGCATGCAACTCCACTCAATTACGCAAGATCTAACCTTAAACAGGGTTTATTCAACCACCGATTTAAGCACATCAAACATGGGTTAGTACTCTAGAAATATTAAACCAAGAATTAAGCACAGATATTTGAGAACAAGAAATAAGTATTTATTGCGTAAAGTAGAAATCAAATGACATAATTCATCATAGAGTTCATCATAGAGTTCATCATCTTTAGGTATTTAGAAAATTAGGCCATGCTCGAAAAGAGAAAAATCAAATATACAATATAACTGAAAGAATAAAAGAAACTCATGATAACTTCCTAAGAAATCAACTAGGAATCTTTAATCTTGACGGAAATCTGCTTCAAAGTCGGCTTCAATGGTGTTTCTCGACTTGTTTTCTTGAGTATTTTCTAACGACCCTATCATATCTTATTATTTTTGTCATGAATACATCTTAAAATACCCGAAAAACTTAAAGATCATGATTTTCCGCTATTTAGTGCACAATCTCGTGAAATCGACACAGCCAACCACACGACCGTGTGGTTTGACTATGAAAAGCTGTAGCCTGTGTAGCTCTTTCAACTTGCTTCGACACTCCGATTTTTGATCATTTTGCTCCCAAGTGCTCTATTAAGCATTGAAACATGAATTTAAAAGATTAAGAGTATAAAATTCCAAATTACCATTAGATAACCACCTAAAACATATTAAGAATGAGGTTAAAACATGATATATTGAGCACTTATCAAATATTTGTTGGAAAAATTGTAATTTTTGAAAAATTTGAGATATATTCTCGATTGGTAAACGTGGAAAGTTGAATCATAAAATTATGATTTTATATTCTATTCCATGAGACCTTTACAACAGTATATCATATGCTCGAAATGGTAGAATGATGAATGAAAAATTGATGCTCAAATTATGCTACTTGGAAATATTTGTTGAGGAAAAGAAAAATTTAGATCCCATATTGGTTAAATACGAAGTGTGAGATATGTATATATATGAGAACCCACTTGAAGGGTGATTGAATAGCTAAGCTTGAAATCCTTCCTCGCGCATAGGGGGTACAAATCCAAACCCATCGGGGTTGGGGCACACCCGCACAACATGGGCGATGCGAAATGTCTGGACCGGTCGGCCCAAAATGAGCAAAATGATATTTCATTTTAATCAAATAGATTTAATTTCTCTTTTAATGCAAATTTTGTATCATTATTTCATGGATATTTTCAAATTCCTCCATATTGAATGCCTATAAAAGGCTAAGACTTCTTCATAATTTGCTGCTGAATCACACTCTTATTTTGCTCTCCAAAATTCTCCTCTTTTCCTCTCTATATTTTCCAACGTTTCGGTGATAGAAAAATGCAACGTTCGTTCGTTAATCACTATAGAGGTGCTACTGCTTCGATCATCATGTTGTTGTATTCTGGGAGACAGTCGACCAAAGTTTCTCCAAATACCATAGGAGCGGCCAAATTTGTGTTAAGGAAATTGTGCTAAACATGTATTAATATTTAGTAAAACTCGATTCTTCTTTTCGATTTCTGATTTTTGTTATGTTATTTATTAGTTTTTCATATCGGCAATTTAAAAGTAAATTATTCAATTTATATTTTATTTTATATATAACTATTTATTTATTTATATTTATATATTTTGTGTTCTAACTTGTTTTGTCCAATAATATATTATATTGGTGTTTCAATATTATAACACCAACACTTATCACTAAAATTATATTTTCATTAACATTCAAAATTTAGGTGTTTTCATTTCATTAGTAGTTAAAAATCATTAACAAAACTGAATTGCATTATCATTTTCATTATAATTTTAATTATGGTTTTTTTCCTCTATTCGGTAATGATTTCTCCAGCTTCTCGAGGTTCCCACCCGTATTTCTAAATTGAAAACGAGTTTCCGGTAGCTCCATTTCGTGAAGATGATTTAAAGCAGTAGTGATGGCGATGCATTCAGTATCCGGCTTTTTTTTCAGCATTGATGGCCAATTTTCAGTTCTCTTATTTTTAGCCAGTGTTATGAATGGCTTGTGCTAGATTAAATGATACGGTAATTGTTCTCATTCCTAGGAAAGACAAGTTTAACTGTATATAGGATTTATGTCCGATTACTTTAAACAATATTTTTTATAAGATCATTTTTAAATTAAAAAGATTCTGATGGACATTATAGCTCCTATGCAGTCGAAGTTTGTTCTCGGTCGGTTAATTACTGATAATGTTGCTTTTGAGATTATTCATCATATGAGGAATAAGGGGATAGGGAAAGTCGCTAAAATTACTCAATTTCATATGTGGCAATTCCGCCAAGATCTCTTCGTTAGTTGGGGGAAGAATCCACACGAATCAGATTTTTTGAGGAACATATCGAGAGAGAATTGGATTTGGTTACACAATGTATGGTTGGTAAACAGGGATCGATTTTTTAGCAAGGTACGGAATGTATCGTCAAATATTCAATATGATTCCATAAGATCTAGTTTCGTTCAAGTAACGGATTCTCGCCAATTTAAGGGGCTTAATTATTTAATCAGACAGGCTGAGCTATGGGGTGATCTTCACGGGAGTTCAGTTTGTAGACGCGGCCCTAGTGTCTTGCACTTGTTTCAAATGACAATTTCCTCTACTTTCGAGCTACTAAGTACGAATGTAGTATAGTGAAGGATACTTTAGCAGGTTATGAAGTCACCTCGAGATAGGGCATCATGTTTAGTTCGAATACTAAGCTACCAGTTCATAATTTTGTCATGACGGGTTTGGGAGTGTTCAATTTGATTCATCATGGGCATTACCTCAGGCTACTTTCATTAATTGGGCGTAATAAAGGGCAAAATTTCTCATTTGATAAAGAACGCCTGAGTAAGAGACTCCTTAATTGCAAGAACAAATTACTCTCAATGCTAGGTAAGGAGGTAGTTATTAACACTATTGCTCAGTCTATTCCTGTATGCTATATGAGTTCTTTCTTGTTGACTCGTAATATTTCTGATGAGATGCAGAAAATGATGAATTCGTTCTGGTGGGGCGTTAATAGCAACAATTCAAAGGGGATTTTTTGGGATGCCTGGGACAAGTTATATGCACCAAAAAATTTGGTGGGATGGGATTTTGTAAATTAAACTTCTTCAACCTGGCGATGCTCAGTAAGCAAGCTGCTCGTTTCATTTCGCATCTTAATGATTTTGTTAGTCGTTTTTCGAAGCTAAATATTTTCCTAAAGGTAATTTCCTTGAGTTTAGGGAAGGTAATAACCCATCTTTTGTGTGGTGGAGTATATTTGCGGCCAAGCAACCGATAAATAGAGGGACTCGTTGGCAAGTGGGTAATGGTCGGGACAATGAAGTTTTTAAAGATCCGTTGCTCAATGATGATAACATTTTTTTATTAATTCACTTCCTTCGTCGAGGTTGGAGAGTTTAAAAGTTGATGATTTGTTTAATGTCGATGAACATTCTTGGAACAAAGATTATGAAGGGATTCTTTCCCCAAGCGTTTTAGTTTCCATTCTCCAGCAGATCAGTTTATATAGCTTTTTAATGAGAATGGGTAGGATAATGTTAAGTCATGTTACAGAGTAGCTTTATCTATGTATTTGAATGTCTCTTTTGTTCCTATGGTTGGATCTTGGCAGCTAGTGGAATTGTAGAATCCCTCTCAACGTTCAGGACTTCATTTGATGATGTTTTCGTCATTTTGTTCCAACAAAAGCTCGGCTGATGGATGAAGGAGTTATGCTAGTACTTTTGTGTTCGAGGTATGGTGGTACTAAGGATTTAGATCATGTGCTTTTAATGTGTCCCAAGGCTCAGGATGTCTGGTGAACGGCAGGCTTGTGTCCAAGTCGTTCTTTTCCTGTTGATCTTCTAAATTCTATTGATATTAATATTATGAAGAGAAGCCTTGTTCTTCTGTGGAATCTATGGGTGTATCGAAATATTTTGTTTGGAAAGGTAGGGATATGAATGTCTCACTTGGTGTGGTCTACTGATTTTTTTTTCTTCTTGTAAAGTTGGGTGCATGCTAATTGTGTCTTTGATGCTGCCCAACTAGCTACTGTCGTTTATCACCAGCCTTCCTCAAGAATAGTTGCTAGGGATTTGAACATGATAGTTCATACAAGGGCCTGATTCGATTGTGCCAAACAACGTCGAGCAATGGTTGCCTCCTCCCATGGGTTTCTTTAAATGCAATGTTGATGCATCTCACTTGGAACATGAAGGTGTTATTGGCTTTGCGACTGTTATCCGAGACTGTACTAGCTATATGGTCATATGTTTTTCCAAGTTTGAGAATGCTTTTTAAGTCATTGTTTACGAAAAGCTTGTGCTATTCGTGAGGCCCTTATGTAGTTAAAGTCTTTGCCCATGGATAATGTGATTTTATAATCGGATTACTTAATGGTTGTGAATGCTTTGTTACACCGTTTTGGAACTTGGAATTTTGACAATTTCAGTTGTAATGCTAATGCAAATAAGGTAACTCACTCACTTGTTTAGGTGACTTTATCAAATGAGATGTTATTCTTCTTTATTATTGTTAAGTATTGACTTCTATTTTAGTCAAATTTGAGAAATAATCTCCTAGTTAAACTCTGTTTATTTGTTTTAATCAAACACTGATTAGTTTATATTATTTTATTATTATTTGACCTATGAATTTAGCCTATAAATAAGCTCTTTTACAATATTATAAAATACACCCATTAGATATTAGAACTCATAACATATTTAGTGAATTTTGTGTTCTTTATTTTCGGGTTTTCAGGGTTTAGTTTTTATCTCCATCTTTTGTACTCTTCGTTCTTTTGCCATTATAGTAAAATTATCTTTGCCCGTGGTTTTTTTTATCCTCTTTGGAGAGGTTTTTCCAAGGTAAATTTGTGTGTTCAATTCCTCAGTTTTATTCCGCTATTTTTTTTACTTGTTGCTTAATCGGGTTAATCCTAACAAGTGGTATCAGAGCTAGTTCAATTTTCATGGATCAGCCCATTTGATATGGCATCAACAAGGTTTGAAATTTTGAAGTTCGATCGTGAGACAAATTTCAATTGTGACAAGTTCGGATGATGGCAATTTTAGTTTAAACCGGCTTGAAAAATGTTGTTACCAGGAAAAAGCTTGAGAATCTAAATCAAATAGAATGAGAAGAGCTTGATGAAAATGCCTTGTCTGCAATCTAGTTGTGCCTCGCGAATATGGTATTGTAGGAAGTATTGATGGAGAAAACCTCATCCGCCTTGTGGAAAAGGTTAGAAACTCTTTATACAACTAAGTCTCTGGCTAACTATTTAGTGTTGAAACAACGTCTATTTATGCTTTGCATGAATGAATGTGAGCTTCTTAGAGATGACATCAGTCAATTCATTACTCTTTTAAATGATTTAAAGAATGTTGAGGTTCATATTGACGATGAAGATCAGACTATGCTATTATTGTGTTCTTTACCCTTTTTATACAAGTCTTTCAGGGAGACCTTGATTTATGGCAGAGACAAGCTCTCGTTCGAAGATGTGAAGGGTCATTTGTTGAGTAGAGACAAACTCGACAATAAGTTTGGTTTAGATAACAAGGTAGATAAGCAAGCTTCCGTTTTGGTAGCATCAAAGAAATAAGGCAAAAAGTGTCACTATTGTAAAAAGTTAGGTCACGTTAAAGCAGATTGTTATAAAGTGCGAAATAAAAGAGTTGCTGAGAGTAACGAGAAGATGTAGCTGGTGCTAATTTGGCTGATGAAAGCAGTGATGATTTCTTGTTAGTGTCAACGAGTGATAACTCCAAGCTCACGTCCAAGTGGATCCTAGATTCGACATGTTCTTTCCACATGTGTCCCAATAGAGAATGGTTCTCCACATACAGTTTGGTTGAAGGTGGAGTTATGCGTATGGGAAATGATTCATCTAGTAAGGTAATTGGTATTGGTACTATTAAAATTAGGATACACGATGGGACGATTAGGACACTCTCAGATGTCAGGTATGTAACTGATTTACGAAAGCATCTCATCTCCTTGAGTATTTTAGACTTGAAAGGATGCAAAATCAACATCGAGTCGAGCGACATTAAAGTATCTCGTGGAGCTCTCGTTTTGTTAAAAGGTAAAAGAACTGACAGTCTTTATATTCTGAAAGGTTCTACAGTGACCGGTGAAATCGGACACCCTTCGTCCATTACAGAGTCGAAGTTAACTCGTTTTGAGCGGAGGCAACTTGGTCATAGGAGGGAAAAAGGTATGACTGTTTCGTTGAAGAGAGGTTCTCTTTTGGATGTAGGTTTTGAAAAGTTAGGGCACTGTGTTCGTGAAAATCAAACCCGGGTTAGTTTTGACTTGACAATGTACAAGTCGAAGGTTAGAAGTCTTCCAGTTTCAAAGCACAAATTCGACTCAGTTAACTCCCTACATAGTTCAAGATAGGCTCGTGAAGGGCTTTGGTAAAGATGGCGTTGTGAAAATTTGAGTCAAGGTGGAGATTTGTTAAGTATTGACTCCTATTTCAGTCAAATTTGAGAAATAATCTTCTAGTTAAACTCTGTTTATTTGTTTCAATCAAACACTGATTAGTTTAGATTATTTTATTTTTATTTGACCTATGAATTTAGCCTATAAATAAGCTCTTTTACAACATTATAAAATACACCAATTAGATATTAGAACTCATAATACATTTAGAGAATTTTGTGTTCTTTGTTTTCGGGTTTTTGGGGTTTAGTTTTTACCTCCATCTTTTGTACTCTTCGTTATTTTGCCATTATAGTAAAATTATCTTTACCCGTGATTTTTTTTATCTTCTTTGGAGGGGTTTTTTCACGTTAAATTTGTGTATTCAATTCCTCAATTTTATTCCGCTATTTTTTTTACTTGTTGCTTAATCGAGTTGATCCTAACAATTATTTTTTGGATGTTTCGTTAAATATTCATGCAAGCTATGCTAATGAGGACATCAAACATTAGAATTGAGTATATGAGATGAGCTTGTTACCTTAGGATTTAGTGGTTTGTTCCTTGTTGGTTTTGTTATTTCTTTTAATTAAAGTTTTCTTCTCTTAAAAAACAAAATACGGTTTAAAATTATTATTATTATAATATTTTAATCATCAAAATAGTTAATTTATATTTATTTTATGTATTTTATTGAGTTGATGTTTTAATTATAAAAAGTATGTTTTATATATTAAATCAATAAAAAATTAGTCAATTAGATTTAAACTTGAAACACCATGCATGATAAACAATTAATTTTATCATTATAATCAAATCATCAATTGTTTTTACGTAAATTTTAATAAATATATTTATTACATGAGTTTTTCACTCACAAATTACAATCATGGGTGTACCATAAATCGGTATATGTTATTTATGTTCAACAAATTAAATAACATTATTCTATATAAATTACATGGAATAAAAATTATTTGATGAATTAAAATAAACATGTAAAATCTATACTATATGTAAAGATTTTGAACTATTAGTGTCACCCATAATCGAGTCCCAACTCGGTTATTAAATTATTAAAATACCTGATTTTTAACAAAGCAATAAATATTAATTTAATGGTATTTTTATCTTTGTATATAAAATTTAGAAAAAATATATGCTTATGATGGATATGAGACTTCCAATGACACAAAACATACACTTTCTCAACTTTAACATTTCAACCAAGTAATATCTATTTCTTATGTTAATTCTTAATAAATATTTATATAATTAATTTCACTCACATCGTAGGTGTGACCAAATCTAGTATTAATAATATTGTTGATTAAGTTGGTGTCACAAGTTAACTCGACACCAACTAAAGATTGATGACAACACCAGGATAAACAATTGTAGTGCATTTAGTATTTTTAATTTGATGTATTTACATGTCTAAATTTCGTTCTACTCACAATTTAATATTTTCTTCTTTTTAATATCATACTTATTTCATATGTTATTATTAATTATTATTAATATATTATTAATTAGTTTCAAAATATCGTTTCACTATTTATTATATATTAATTTTTGAATAAAAGTTGGGCTTATATCTTATTGAAAACGGTAACGTATCACACAAAGACATAGTCAGGCTGCAATTAGAAAACCAAAGAAAGCCCTAAACAAGAAAAAAAAGATAACAATTACTACCTCCTACCCACAACCAAAGTAAAAACGAAAGAAAAATCCAACCACCTCTGTGGAGCCCCAATCTCGAAAATCAAAGAAACCGTTGAAATGCCTAGCTCTGGAGGAAGAAAAACCCTGCTGTCCCTTTCGACAATAAACTAGATAGAGGTCCACGTCTCCAGCGACGACCTACCCAGACCGAGTAACGCATCCACCAAAGCACTAGTCTCAGCTCTTGGTCACACTGTTGCTAATCTCCTAGATTTGAAGTACCAATCCCCTCCATTATCTTGATTGTGGAGAAACCACCCGTCCAACATGTAACAACTCCGTATGCACCACACTGTGGATGGTGACGGGACTATCCTCAACCCACCAAGAATCACATTGCCGATGAAAACCTTCCTTTGCCATAAGGTGATAGTCTCTATTCCCAAGGCAACAAATATGCTGGAAATGAAATGTTGTAAACTCGGTGACTAACAATTTGGCTTCCGAAATTAACATGCTGATGCCAAATCTATCAGTGATGGTAGACTTCATCTTTGTAATTACAAGCAGTGAATCATCTTCAAATTCAACTGTCCGAAAACCCATCTCCTTCACAAACTGAATCGCTTCAAGAGAAGCCCAAGCCTCGACCACAAGTGGAGTCGAGACATGTGATTTCCAAAATAGATTGTCCCCAGCAACAACCTGCAACTATCTCGGATGACAACCCCAGCACTCGCTGCACCAACCCTTTATAAAAACCAATATCAAAATTGGCACATATGAAGGGTTCTACTGGTGGCATCCACACTCTTGTCTGAGGTACTGACTAATGTTTCGTAGCACAAAAAATCTAATTCAATTGTTGGGCATAACCCTGGATGAAGGTAACAATTTTTGTTGTGGACTACCTTTTATTGTCATAGATTTGCATATTTTTAGATAACCAAATGGCCAAAACAGTAATAACGAAAAGCTATTGTTGTTTTAGAGTAATGGTAAGGAATCTACGTAAACGTGGAAGCACCAACTGGATTATGCAGCCAATGGAAGCCCATCTCCTGCCAGACACAACCCACTAAAAGATAATCGCAACTACATGCAAAAAGGTTAGAGTGGCTGTTCCACATCGTGGACACATCAAGTCCCCACGTAAACGACACAAGTACAAATTAGAATAAGTGGGCACATAATTATGTAGAAATTTCCAAAATGTAATTTTAGTTTTTGCCAGGACATGCATATTCCATAGAGTATGAAATAGGTATTTCGTAGTTTGGTCAACTGTTATGTATCTCTATCGATCTTGGGTATCCTAGAAATAGGAGTTGGTATCCACTCTTCCCCGAATACTTCTTGTTACTTTCAAGGCACCAACGCAACTGATCAACCAACCCATGTCTCACCAATGGGATGCTGAGAATTTTTTGGGCGTCATGGTAAGCAAAGATCAATAGCACAAGTTCTGTGAACCTAGAAGTAGTGGAGAATAATCCAAAATTATGTGAACCCAATGTGAGATCTTGACGTTCAGAAATATTTCATGCTACCTTGTATTAGACACACCTCGATCTAACCTTTCCTGAATATTAGTGTGCACAAATCGACCTCACTCCCAAGTGTATCACCTTCCTTCAAAACCCAAATTTGAAAGATCAAAATATTGAATAACAGTACGAAAAGCCTTCATACAACATTCATCCCTCAACCGGTCACCCTATTTCTCATGGAAAAAGAGAATCTCATTAAAATTTCCCATAAAAAACCAATGAGTATGATCCTCATCCGAGAGACCTTGCAATAACTCCCAAGACAATGGTCTGTTAAATTCTTCTAAATGACCATAGAAACTCGTTAATCTTTAGGAGTGACCATCAGTTCAATCAAAACATCAATATGATTTCTTGAAAAGGAACACAGAGTAACAAGACATTATTCTCTCTAACAAAGTGGCAGTCCTCAAATAGTACCCACACTACTAACATCCAAATCGTAGACCTATTCCTGATTTCGTCAAAATTTCTCCATATTTGAAAAACTACAATGGTGTTTGTCTCCCTTAGTATGTGCCAAAGGCATCCAATTGCCTCGGGATTCCCCAAACCCCAGACATTCCAACTAAAGATTTTCATGGCACCCGACTGCCCTACTAGATAGGGCCAACTGATGAATCAAAAGCTTGAATAGTATCCTACTTAGTTGTTGTTATCGTCGAATCCGGTAGCATAGAAACTGTAGAAAATCGCGAAGCACACAGTCTTTTTTTCCTTTCTCCTATCTCCATGGGAAAATTTTTTACAGTTGTCGTAGCAATAACAACACCAGACTCTCTAGAGGACCCGTCTCCTGTAGCTGTGCCATCCAAATTTATCCCCAGAATTTCACCTATCTGATCATGAATACCCACATATCGGAAAAAGCCTTGAATTTATACTTGACCAATCAGACCTTCATGTGCCTTAAAGTTTTCTCTCTTGAATGGCTATGTGACATTTCTCTTCTCTCTAAGCCAACATTTAGTTGCCACCATTGACCATTTCGGTAAAGCCTTTAACAATATATTCCACTCAAAAGGGGTCACCTTCTTATACACAATTTAGAGAGGGCAAAAACCTTCACCATGACCCAATCGCCTATGATCTATCGCAAATTGATGTCGCAAATTATATTTTCCCGGTATACTTAAGGAGCTTACTCTCAAGCAAAAATGACGTCTTTTGCATAGTTTTTCGTTATTTTTATTTTTTAAGTTAATAAGTGAAATGTCTTGTTTTTGCTCATTTTGTAACCCAATTTGGCCAATAGTGCCATAGGGGGCCTAACACGTGGTTGAGTGGTGTAGGACGTGTTAAAGGTTGAGAACGAGCGATAATGACACCAAGGAAAAGGGTATCGCGATATCTACACCTTGGAATCGTGATACCTCCAATAGTATTGAAGAATAGAGACACCCTTCAGTGGTATTGCGATATCCTCTTTGGGTATTGCAATATCCTCTTCTGGATATCATGACACCGACATCATCAGGGGGGACAAACTTGGACAAAAATGATAGCCTTTGTCCACCCAGTCCACCAATCACCCAAAGCCTGCATGGGCATTTTTGACAATGAAAACTTATTAGAAGATAACCTAAAACAACCAAAATTGGCTGAAGAGGAAAAAGATACATATTAGCTTAGTTTTAGGTTTAGTTTTATCTAGGTTTTCTTTTAGTTTTCTGCACTTTTTGTAGGGTTTTTCATTTTCTCTTTTTCTTCCTTAGTTTAGAGTTTATTTTTCTACATTTACTTCTTGTTCTTGATATTATTAGTGTTAGTTAAGTTAGTTATCATTGTAGCTTTGATTTATTTACACTTTTAGCCCGTGTACCTTGGGTGTAAGACACTTTTAGGTTTAGTTTAATGTATTTCAGTTTCTTTTACTTTAAATTTGTTAAAGTTAGTTTCTTTCATTTTTATTGCTTTAGATTTTCCCGTTGAATGCTTTTTGTTCCATGTTCTTTAAGTTTTCTTGCATAAAAATCTCAATTTTTATATTTTTCTTAAGCTTTACTTTAATGGATGTTTTCTTTTTCATTTTCATGTTCATTCTCTCAACTTTCAGCATGAGTAGCTAAACCAAAATGGGGGTTGGTTGATGGAAATATGGGTAAGCTAAAATTTTTGGACAAATGACCAAATTGTAATAAATTAGACTAAATCTAATAAATCTAAAAACTTAGGGAGTAACTCCCCTAAGAGAATATCTAAGCAAGTGAGATTGAAAGGTAATCTTGTTGTGCACCCGTTCACTATTCTCGGATTAACCGGTGAGATCGAAAGATAAATCAAAACTAATTTGTCTAAATCGATAAAATAGAGATTGGAAGATAAAATGGAATCAATTAGTAATTTAAGCAATTTAAGTCCCTTGTTTGAGAATTGCTGAACCACATTGAAATCAACCAACCACTGGTTGTCACTCATTTGGTTAAATTTTTAGTGTTATATTCTTTACAATTTAGTCTTTAGATTAACATATTCAATTTTCTTGCAATATTTTTCTTTTTATGATTTGTCGTACTATAAAATTATATCAGTACCTGCTTAGACTCTATCATGCATACTATTTATCACTTAAAATCCATCTCCTTTGGGTTTGATACTCTGGTGTTCCATTGTAATACTATAAATATTACAACTGACCTATACACTTGTAGTAAAACCGTGCTTATAAAATTTTTTATTTATGCGCACGTGCGAACACGATCACCCGCATAGAAAACAGAACACTGACAACCTCTCATATTGGAATCTGGCATAAACAGACCAGTTATTCAAGAAGGCAATCTTTTTCTATCATTTCAAGGGCATTTGAATATCTATCCTTGTCCAACGCTGCAAATAGCCACCAACTCCTCTATTGATAAATTTGGCATCGTAGTCAATATAAGTCCCAAGAAAAGCCCCAAATTGTTTTGCCATTCCCTCCGACATCAAATCTGGTGGAATATCATAGACTTGAATCCAATAGTCCACAAAATGAAGTGGAACATATAGAGGATCCTCCCTCAATTGCAGTCGATGGTACACCAAAAGATGGTTGTTAAATGTCCAAGAACTACCATCTATCACTCTCTCGATGTCAAATTCATAGTAAAATCAGAAAATATAACGCTTTTCACCCAGTTCAAAAGTTGTAATCCTACCATAGGGATGCCATAGATTTGCAAGAGTCGTTCGCATGGCTTGGAATTGGATAATAAACTCCCTACAAAGAAGATGCCATTTTCAAGATCTTCTTCCCTTTGCCTGAAGTGATCTGCTAAGCATCCTCCTTACTACCGTCCAACGAAAAAGTCGCTAGCTCGACCTCCATAACTCCTTCAAACTGACACCAATTAGACAAGAAAATGGAAAGACGAGAAATCAAAGAAAATAGACACCATCACAAATCGTTGGGAAACTAAACGATCGTGAAAAAGAGCAAACTAAACACGTGCCATATCGGTAGACTTTAAGGCCTCTAAAGGTTGCATTTAAATAAAGAGAGGGTTCGTTTCATTGTTCAATTGGAAAACATAAGCTTTCAGAATTTGAAAAAATTGCAATTTTGTTATACAATACAAAAGGGTTGTTTACATTTTATGTTTTCTAAACATAAAACCATCGAAAAAAATTAAAATTAAATCACACGTTGCAAGTAAGCTACATTTTCTCACCAAGGGGGCGGGGCGAACACAGACGGTCCCAAAGCTTTTTATATATTAATTTAAACACACTTCTATATTTTAAGTATATAGTTTACATACTGTGAAAAATAAAATAGAATAAAATAAATAAAAAATAAAGAACACATAAATTTTACGTGGAAACCCTTTCGGGAAAAAAACCACGGGCAGAGGAGAAGAAAATTCACTATGTCGAAATTTTTTTTTACTCAAATACAAGAGGAATAGACTATGTCTATTTAGAGGCTTGCAAAGCCATATTCTAGTAGGATTGAAACACCTTATCCTAATCAATATAAAATAGATGGAGTTTAATAAGGTTTAAAAACCTTATTCTAAAATAAAATAAAAGAAGTCTAGTTCTATATGGATTTTACTTTTATTTTATTTTCCATCGTATTTTATTTAAATAAGAATTTGGGTCACTTAATTCTAACACATACGAATACGCGTGTGATAGAATAATGCAAATATAATAGGAAGTAATCTTAAGGTAGAGGGTAAGCATTAGAAATATATAATATCATGATAAAAAATCACAATTACTCTATTTTAGTTTTGGGTAACTTACAAAAATAGTCACTTAATAATGCCTTTAGTTCTATTTTGGTCATTCAACTATTAATTTTTTTTATTTAGTCTCTCAACTTTTCGAAATCAAATATTTTAGTCACTCTTCTATTAGTTGTCGTTAGATGAGTGACGAAAAGCTGGTGTTGGCTTTTTTTCTATTGGCTTAATAACAAATTAGCCCCTCCAATGTTTACACATTCTATTAAATTGATCCTAAATAAAAAAATTCAACAAATTTAGCCGCAATATTTATAAAAGCTGTCATTTTAGTGCTAATTCTAAAAAATTTAAAAAATTTAGCCCTCAACATTTACAGATTTTGTCAATTTAGTTATAATTCTAGAGGAATCATAAATATCTCAACAAAAAAAAAAAAGGCTAGATCAAGTGTTAGCATAGATGTCCAACAATGCTATGCAAGAGTTCAAACCCTTCCAAGCACAAATGTTCACATTTTCTTAATAGGTGGTTGTATGCCACGCAGAATCCAATCGAACAAGACACTTTGTGAATTGCACGAGACTCGTAGTGGAGTTGAGAGACAACTAATACCAAACATATTGAGAGGTCCGTTGGCTCCGAAGAAACAACACTTTGAAGACTTATCTTGAAAAAGTCAGAAAGCTCTCAACAATGTCTATAGTCGAAATGCTTGTGTCAATCATAGGTTGTGCCACGTATGTGTACTTTATAATATAATATATACTAGTTTTTTTTCTGTAAGATGCACCATGTGTTTTACAAAATTGTTATTATTTAAATAACAATGAAAAATTAATAGCCACAATCATAAAAAAAAATTGCTTTAAGACTGTCTATTTTATTTAAATCTTAATAAGATATTATTATTTATTTTGTTTAAAACATTTTATTAGAAAATTTATAAAATAAAAATTTTGATAAATTATTTTTATATTGTATTTAAAAATATATTTTTTATGTTTTAGCGTTAAATATGAAATAGTTTAAAAATTTCAAAATAAAAATTTAAAAATTTTAAAAATGTATAAAAAATTAAAAGTTCTAAAAAGTGGTTCATGCTGTAAATGTAGGAGGACATGTGTGAGTTTGAGTGCATTGAAGCGCATCATTCTCCTATTTATAGATTGGGGAGGGCTATAGGTGGTTCTAGATATTGTGTCAAAAAGAACAAATATGACCGAACCTATAATGAGGTTATTAAAAAAACATTTTAAAAACATTTTAATTTAATATTATTGAAAAGTGATATTTCAATTTTTAAAAATATTTTTTCAACGTTTTAGATTTTAAAAATTTTATATATTTACAAACATATCTTAAAAATAAAAATAAACATCCATGTGAAATTTAAAAAAAATTTAAAATTGTCTTGCAAATTCTCCATTTACTCCAACTAAATTGAGGAAAGTTTAATCAATGTTAGATTTTAAAATGGTTAGTCTAATAATATATATCTACATTTGTAGCAAATGCATTTCAATGACTAAAAATTGAAATACACATGAAATTTTTTGGAATGGTTTACGAGAATGCGAAAAACGTACCTTATTTTGTTTAATAAAAATAAGAATATTAGTTTATAAGGTTTAACAAGTTTAGAAAAATATGAGTTATTCTTAAAAATATATTGCTGTTAACCTTATTTTGTTTAATAAAAGAATTCCCATAAAAGAAGGGTTACATTTCTTAAGATTATTGTTTATCGATATTAAAATTTATTTTATTCATATATAGTATACTTCTAAACTAATACTATACGGGTTGAAAAATCCGAGCAACTTTAATTTGATGATTTCATCTTGAAATTAAACATTTTATATTATTGTGTTTTATTTTGTTAATTATATTATCTTAATTAATATATACATGTAATTGTTACAAATATTTGATAGAAATTATAATAACAAAACCTCAAAAAATTATAATAATGAAAAGTATAAAATATTCTGAAATTATAACAAAGATATTAAAAAAATATTTTTACATACCATTTAGAAGTTTTTATTTTTCAAAGTAATACTATTCATGAATCACATGTGCCACTTGGTGAAGTTAAAAGACAAAATTATTATCAGACGTGTTGAGAGGTTAATCGGCTCAAGACAAATAATATTTTGAAGACTTATCTTGACATAATTGAGAATCTCTCAACAATATTTATAATCAAAATGTATCAATCATAGGATGTGCCACTTGTCACAAATATAACTGCTTCATGTAGAAATGTTTCGTATTGAATGTGTACCTTATAATATGATGTATACTAATTTTCTTAGTCTATAAATTAGTTATAATCCTACCAAAAAGATATACTTCAAAATTTAAATTTAATAATAAGAGGGTAATATTGATTATAATTATAAAATAATCTATGTACATTTAATTAATAATAATGTCAAGTATTACTTATATGTATGAGTTTATTGTATTTAAATTAAAACTATTTAATTAATTAATATTGTAATGACGGTTTAGACCCTAGTCTGAACAGTAGTTTCGGGACCACGAATTTCGAGTTAGAAAAATATTTTAATATTATATTAAATGCTTAAAGTATGTGAATTTATATGTGTGAAATTTTCGTATGAAAATTTGATCGTTTGTGTGCTCAATTTGTTAAAAGGACCTAATCGCGTAAAATGTAAAAGATACGTTCTATTTGATAAAGTGCCAAATTACTATGTCTTTATATATGTGGGGTCCTTATGATGCAATTATACAATTGAATTAATTCATGGACATTAATGGACATTAGTTAGTGGATTTCTAATGATAATAATAAGGTTAAAAATGGAAATTGATTAATAAAGCCATAATAATAAAACAAAACATGATAATAACTCCATTTATGCTCATATTGCCGAAAATCAAAAAGAAAAATGAAAGAACAAGAGCTCTTAGGGTTTCGGCACTCACATTGGCTAATTAGGTATGTGTTTTTGATCGATTTTTGATAATTTCTACATTTTTGTGATCGTTGCTTAATATTCTATAAATCCCATGCCTAAATTTCTGATTTTGATGATGATTTTGAGTTATGTCATTGTTGATTTTGTAAGTTTTGTGAAGTTAGTTGATGGAAAATGAAAGATATGTTTTGGGTTAATATATTGTCTTTGAATTTTTGACGAAATTGAGTAATTTGGACTAAATTGTGAAATTTGAAAATTGAGGGACTAAAATGTGAAATAAATAAAATATGTGGGATTTTGAGCTATATGAAAATTCGACCAAGCTTGTATAAAAGGAAATTTTGAGTATTTTGTGACTTTGTGAACTACGGACTAAAATGTAAAAATATGAAAATGTGAGGGCTAATTTATAAAAACCCTAAATATGTGTTTTTGGATTGATTTGAATGATTTGGTGAATAAAATGGTTAAATTTGAATATGTTTAGATCAAGAACCAAAGAAAATGGAATTAGACCGGGGAAAGTCGAAAGAAGAAAATGGAATTAGACCGGGAAAAGTCGAAAGTCGTCGAGTAATCGACTCTGTCCGTTCATTTTCATACAAGGTAAGTTCATAAGTAAATAAATGTTGTTAAATTCAATTGTATATGCATTATATGTGCCAAATTGAATTAAAATAAATAACTGTGTATATGCCGAATAAAATTAAGCATCGAAGAATTAGTTATGAGCTTGAATCGAATGAATTATGACGTCTGAAAGCCCCGTACAAGCCTTAGAAATAGTTATGATACATATGTCATGACATAGGATTCCGATATGTGATATCGTGTAAGACCATGTCTGGGACTTTGGCATCGACTTGAGATATCATGTAAGACCGTGTCTGAGAAATTGGCATCGATTAGAGATTACGTGTAAGGCCCTGTCTGGGACAGTGGCATTGATATTTGATTACATGTAAGACCACGTCTGGGACGTTGGCGTTGTATAAGTTTATGAGTTATCCGAGCATCCTTATTGATTCCGAATGGTTCAACGGGCATTTCGAGAAATAAATGAGTATATGAATATGAATCCGAATCAGGTATGCTACAATGTATATGAAATTAAGCAAAGAAAGTGAGTATGATTATGATTAGTTAATATATGATCTATGTGAAAATGACATGTGGATACTAGCAAGTGAACTATGATCAAATGAATTATATGAGAAATGTGGAATTGTAATTGTTTGTTTACCATATATGATTCAGGTACATGTGATTTGTATATGAAATTCTGATATGAAATGTGAGTATGTTACAAATGACGATATGTGAAATAAATAAATGAATGAATGATGTGTTATATATGCTCGTTTTATGAAATTGTGGTTCAATGTTTTGGACATGAGACTTATGAAATGTGAAACATGGTATTGATGTATGATTTCTGGTTTGAAAACTTGAATAGATGGAATTAAAATGGTTGAGTTGACTATATGGTTCATATATTCAAATTTGATTAATGTGAATAAGGGAATTATAGATGTTCGAGTTTGGGAGTATTTGTGAAGATAAAATGTTACGTATGATTTGTAATAAATGATTATGATTTGGTTGACGATGTAATGTAATTGTGAAAGCTTAATTTATATAAATGATCTAATGGTTATTATTTGAAATTGAAAGTATGGTTTATATATTCAGTGATAAATAAGCCTAATGAAGTTATTAAATTTGGCTTATTCAAGTTGAATTATATACATGATCTTGTGAAGATTTATTTGCTTATGGCTTACTAAGCTCTCGAAGCTTATTCTATGTGTTTTTCCTATGTTTATAGATTATCAGAGATCTACTCGGGTTAGAAGTCGATAGAGACGTCATCACACTATCCTGTTATCATTTTGGTAAATAATGTTTTGAGATTTGGTTATGTAGCATGTATAGGCTAAAAGTATGAGAATATGTTTGGTGAAGTAAATATTTAGCCATGTGATTTGGCTTGGTTTTGGTTGTGCATATGAATGTGTTATTGGTATGAATTATGTGATGTCAATTATGCCTATGTGTTAGGTTCTTGAATGGCCAAATGAATTGGTCAAATTGGTAAGTTAGGTTCTTGAATGGCCAAATGAATTGGTCAAATTGGTAAGTTTTTGGTATATGCTTATTTGAGAAATTAGTAAAGCTATGATACATATTTTTTGACATGATTTTGGCTTATGATTTGGCATGATATAATATGGATTATAAGCTTGAATATGGTTGATAAATAATATGGCATGAATGATGTAAGTTTTTGTATTGAAATTGGCTAAAATTATAATGCAAATGTGCTTGGTTTGATGCTTGTAGGTTTAACCCAAATTGGGTGGCAAATTAGATTTTCAAATGGCCTATTTTTGTCTACACGGGCAGAGACACGGGTGTGTGTCTCAGCCGTGTGCGACACATGGTCATGTTACATGGCCGTGTGTCCCCTGGGGTAGTCCTACAATTTTAAGTTAGTCTCAAACACGACCAAGGCACACGGGCTTGTGGCTAGCCGTGTGACCCAAGTCAGTTTCAACCACGGCCAAGGCACATGACCATGTCTTGTGGCTGTGTGATTAAGTTAGTTTTGGCCTAATTTTAATAAAAGGAGTTAGGGTTTCTTGATTACCAAAGAAAATAAAGAGAAGGACTTCAATAGTGGCTAAGCAAAATACTCACCAGATTGGCCAGTGCTCGAAGGAAAGTTATATTTTCTATCATCTGGGCAATATGGATGCGGAGGAATAAATTCCTGCATGAGAAAAAAAACCCAATTGGTAGAAGACATTGTAATGTTCATAAACAAATACTTAAATGAATGGGAAGGGGTGAATAAAAGGCTAACTGGATAGAGAGTGGAAGATGAATGGTGGAAACCACCATTCCCAATAGAAATAAAAATAAATTTTGATGGAGCTTTTGACAAACAAAATTCTAGACCGGGAACAAGAATAGTATGCCAGGACTCGAGTGGGATGATCTTAAACTGCAGAACAATGGTAAATAACAGAGTCCCCATACCATTTGCAGCAGTGAAAGTGGGTCTTGACATAATGAATTTGGTAATAAGAAACATGGAATTGCATAGGTGGGAATAGATTGGAGAACACTTTTAATAAAAACTTCTTTTCCTCCTTGGAAAAGTATTTTAACACTCCAATTATTTACTCATTCTGCCATCTTGTCCCTTAAATTCTGGAATGCCATTTTCATTTGTCTTACCACAATGCTGGGTAGTTCCAGATATTTTTCAACATCTATCACGCTTCTAACTTGTAATAATTAGGATACCTCTTCCCTTGCTCACATTGAACTATTCGAGCTAAAGAAAACTGTTGATCTATCCAAACTGATACTTTGGCTAGAATTTTGTTCAGAAACTTGTAGAATATTTTTCAGCTCACTCGCCCCTCTTTTTGACGCTTTGCCAAATAGAATGTAATCATTTGCAAATAGTAGATGGGTAATTTCTATCCCACTTATGCTTGCCTTAAAACATTTTATTCTTTTTTCATTCTTAGCCAACCTCATCAAAGTTGAAAGACCCTCATCACAAATTAGAAATAAGTAAGGACTTAAAGAGGCCCCTTTTTGGTACAAAAAGATCCCCGATATCAACATTAATGCAAATTGAATAAGACATAGTGGTAATGCATTTCATGATAAAATCAACTTAAGCACTTGCAAACCCTAATTGCTACATCATCCCCCTTAGGAACCCCATTTTACCTTATCGTATGCTTTACTCATGTCCAATTTGAATGCAAATGATCCCTTCTTTCTAGATTTTTTTTAGGGAGTGCAAAATTTCATAGGCTAATTGTAACACCCCTTACCCGTATTCAATGCTGGAACAGGATACGAGGCATTACCAGACTTACAAGCAAGCAAACATACAATTCTGAGTCACAAATTTTGCGTCCAAATTAAAACCATTTACACATACCTATAAAGTCCCTATTACGAGCCCGGGAGGCCCAAAACATGTGTTAGAAATGGTTTGGGACTAAACCAGTAACTCAAGAAATTTTTACAAAACATAGAAAATTTTTGCTAGATACAAGGGTCACATGCCCACGTGGTTTGGGGACATGCCCGTGTGGGCAAGCCGTGTAGCTACACAAGCCCATGTCTCTACCCCGAGTAACTCTCTATCTTGCAATGCATGAACAAATTGATGTCACACGGCCAAGTCACATGCCCATGTGCTAGGCCATGAGGATAATTAAATTTTCACAAAATAGGTGCAGACTTCACATGGCCAGGAGACACACCCGTGCCTGAGGCCGTGTCATCCATACGGCTAAGACACACGCCCTTGTCTCTACCCGTGTGCTCAATTCTGAGCATTCTATTTCTCAAAATTAAGGTGCAGGGGACGCACGACTAGAACACATGCCCATAGGGCAGATTGTGTGTCACACACGGCCTAGACACACGCTCGTGTGTCTACCCATGTGGACAAAATAAAGGCTATTTACCAAGCCATTTGCCACCCCCGTTTGCACATACACTTACACCAATTCATTGTCACAAAAAACACAAATTACTTAGGCAACCAAAACATCCACAATTATGACGAATACATGCCAAAACATTATCAACATATATCCTACTCACAACATTTATTATGCCCTAACTCAATCATGCCAATTTCACATTCATTGAGCCTCAATTAACTACTTTCAAGATACCTAATTGTACACAAATTCATCATCTCATCAATAGATCACATTTCCAAACATTTCACATTCATGCTATGAATCACATTCCATCAATCACCAAAGACATTGGCACATATATGAATATACTTAGGCTTACAAGCATGTTAGCCAAAATGAGCCAATTAACATGACCAAATATCAAAACAAGCTTTTGACAATTACAAGCCAATACGTTGGCTAAAATCATAATGACACATATAAAAAAATGACTAAGCCCCTATAAATGCCATACATTCAAAACACTAAGATCATCAATACCCAAAATGAGAGTTTGATAGTGTGATTTGAATCTCCGACGATCTCCGATCTGAGCTAGCTTGGCGACACTATGAAAAGATGGAAAATAAACGGAGTAAACTATATAGCTTAGTAAGTTCGTATGCATGAAATAAATGAACCTTACCATACATATAACATTCAAATAATATAACATGATTAAATGTAAATTTGCCATAGACTCATGATCTTATTTCATTCCATCACAACTTACCTCGTATTCATCATTTCACGAATTTAAGAATCATAAGTTTTAAGCACATACCTGTACCATCTCGTAATGGTTTTACACATATTATCATCTTTAGCATACCCGTGAACCACTCAGAATAAAAATGTCGGATACTAGGGAAATTTTGCACACTAAGTGCCATATATGTAGCCAAAGCTACCCAAGTTTCATACCACATAATCGCTCGCTCTCAAGCTATTGACGGGCCTACTCACACAAGCTGTCAGTCAAGACATAGCTACATGGTGCTACTCACACAAGCTGTCAAGTGTCCGCAACATATGACGGTACACTCAACCACCGGTAGGACGTACGAGACCAACACCCGGATCACATAATCACATAACACAATGTAACCCTAGTAACATGTCACTTGTATCCTAACCTATTCCTAAGGTTTAAACGGGATTTATTGCTTGTCGAATCCTTGTCGGACTCGTTCATAGAATTAAAATCATTCACATAATCAAACATACAGTTCATGAAATATTAAAGAATTAAAATACAATTATTTTAAAGCTTATTTTTAACATACTAACTTACCTCGGTACAAAATGGCTAATAGTTCGATTTAGTCCACATCCTTATTCTTTCTCCGGTCTAGGTCAGAACCTCGTCTTTCTTCATCTATAATATCACATTTAACTTATTCAATCATCACATTATTCAATTTAATCCCAAAAACACATTATGAAAAAATTACATTTTTGCCCCTAACTTTTCAACTTTTTACATTTTAGTCCCTAGGCTCGTAAAATGATTTTCATTCAATCTCTTCATCACCCCAGCCTAGAGTACTCATAACAGCCCGCATTTTTCATTTATTCACATTTTTATATACATTTTAAACTTTTACAAATAGGTCCCTATTTGACATTTTCATCAAAAAATCACTTGGTAAATGTTGTTTATCTAACACCAAACATGCATTTTCTACCATTACACATCAAAATATAGAAATATTCAATATGGGTAAAATTTTAGACTTTGATTTTCTTTCAAATTAGTCCTTGAAATAGCTAGATTACGTTGAGACAACTTCAAAAACATAAAAATCATTAAAAACGGGACAAAGACAGACTTACAATCAAGCTTGGAAGCTTGGCCAAAACCCTAGTTATGGTGACCCTTGAAATTCGGCTATGGGGGATGAAATTAGAAAGATGAACATATTTTATTTGTTTTATTTTGTCTTTATTAGCCAAATGACCAAAATGCCTTTAATGCATAACTTTGAAATTTCACCTAAGCATGTCCATTTTTGTCCATCCCAAAGTATAATGGTCTAATTACCATTTAAGGACCTCCAATTTAAGAATTCATTACAATCAAACACCTTTGGCTTCTAGAACACACATTTTGCACCTATTGCAATTTAGTCCTATTAGTCAAATTGGACACTTTATCGATAAAATTTCTTAATGAAATTTCCACACAATCATTCAATCATACTGTAGACCCTAAAATAATATCACAATAAATATTTCTACTTCGGATTCGTGGTCCTAAAACCACTGTTCTGATTTGACCCAAAAATGGGTTGTTACACTAATAAGACGTTATTAGTAATTATTCTACTCGGGATAAAAGTGCTTTATGCCTCATCAGTGTAATTTTTAAGTACTCGACTAAACCTATTTGTTACTATTTTTGCAATGATTTTATATACAACTGAACATAAACTAATAGACCTAAAATCTTTCAAACTATTTGGGCATGATTTTTTCAGGATGAGTACTATTAGAGTAGAGTTTATTGATTCCAAAGAATTACCTTCATTAAGAATGTTGAGACAATACTCTCCCACGCCTCTACCAATGATATGCTAGAATTTGTGATAAAAAATCGCCGAAAATCCATCTTTCTCTGCAACTTTTAGTGGCGTCATGTCTTTCAATGCTTTTTGAATTTATTCGATTTCACATTTCTCCTTTAGTTCTTGGTTCATCTAGTTCGTAACGCATTCCTTTACCCCTTCCCTTATCACCTCTATCGTCCCCTCCTCTTATTTTGAAAAGATGTAAGACATAGTCTTTGGCAATACTCATTATCTCACCTTTGTCTGATGTGAACGATCTATCTTCCTTTTTTTAATTCTTTTATCTGATTAGTTAGTCACCTTTGGGAGGCATTGTAACACCCCATCTCCGGATTAGGGTTATGGAGTATTACCATATTGTCAAAAACATTTAAACATTATAACATTCAGTAATCTAAAATATATTATAAACTATTCATTCTCATACATTTCGTCGCTAAATCGAGCCCTCGAGGCCCTATAAATAACTTGGAAACAATTCGGGACTAATTTGAAACAAAACAGAAAGTTTAAAAAAAAGTTACAAAAAAATTGGAAACAGGGGTCACACGGTCGTATGACTTCACCCCAGGCCGTGTAACTTTGGAACAAGGGACACACAGCCATGTCCTCACCCGTGTAACTCACTGGGTAGGGTCACATAGCCATGTAAACTCCCGTGTGCCAGGCCATGTAAACCTAAAATTTACCTAGAATTAAGCCATTTCACAATCAATTCATACCTAACCGATCTAACCATCTAAGCATACATCCAAAGGACTTAAATAGCATTCACAATCACATAAACATGCCATTTTAGACACTTTAAAACAACTAACCAATGTGCCATTCAAAGACACCACAATTATGACAACACATCAACTATAAAAACATGTCAATATTGTCTCATTTTATGCATGATAACCTAGTTCAAGTATGTACCAAAGCATACCACAAATAATCATATTCAAACCACTCAATTACAGCAAAAAGGACCTTATTTACAAATATATTAAAATAACTAAGTGACATAATTTGGTAAAGTATCAAAGTGTACCAAACAAACACATTTATCTATATATACATACCACTACCCTAGGAGATATAAAAACTACCAACTTAGATGGATAGTGTGAGCCAATTGAATGATCCTTCCAAACTATTAGCAACTTTTATCTACAAAACAATCCATAAGAACCGATAAGCTTACAAAGCTTAGTAAGGACATAATATAACATTTAATCTAAATTCAAATAAATACAGTTCATATACTATTTGATTCAGAGTTACCGGAGTATAAACAGGGGCACAAATATGCATTCAGGGTACTGAATTACAAATAGGGGCATGTATGTGCAATCAAGGGTACTGAAGTACAAACAAGGGCATGCATGTGTAGTTAGGGGTACCGAAGTACAAAATGGGACACGTATGTGCAAACAGGGGTATCGAAGTACAAATAGAGGCACATATAAGCAATCAGAGGTACCAAAGTACAAATAGAGGTATATATGTGCAATCAAACAATAATCATCTATAAACATATTAAATAAAGAATCATAATATAAGAACAAAAATAGAAATTCATTTACTTATTGAAGTACCATGAAATTACCTACTATTCGATTCCGACCAATAGGCAGGGACTAATTCGCCATTTTCCCTTTTCCTTGGTTATTGTCTTTTTTATACAAGTTTTGATCTATATAATAATTAAATAAAATATATTAATCTCATATTTTACATTCCATTCAATGTATATGACCCTTAAATTTTTATTAATTACACATTTTCCCTAAACTTTTACGACTTTTGCAATTTAGTCCTCTGACCCAATATTCATCAAATTGACCGATTTCTAAGAACCAAATTACAACCAAATATTCTAGGATATTTCAAATTCCTTATTATACCTCAAATTCACTATCAAACCTTGAAATTTTGACAATTTAACAATTTAATCCTTAAACCAAAATCTAACAAAAATCACTTCACAAAACAAACCAAATACCACAATCAAAGCTTCAAACACATAGTTATCATAAAAAAAAATTCAAGATTCATTAATGGTAACTTTTAAAATTTTTAACAAATTCAAAAACAGAGGTACGGGCTGCTTGGACCTAGTTGCAACGATCACAAAAACATAAAAATTATAAGAAACAGGCATCAATTTCACTTACATTCAAAGTCTTAGTCTTGGCCAATTCTTCAAGCTACTCTTTCATGGTATTTTGGCAAAGATAAAGAAGAATGACTATGAAAATGCCTTTTACTTCATTTAATTTTGTTTTAATTTTATAATATTTACCATTTGGCCATTGAAACTTGTATTATTTTATGATTTTCATCCATAATGTCATCCAACATTATAACTAGGGACTAATTGATACATAGGTCCTTCCTCATTTATTAATTAATCTATTTAATCACTTAAATGCAATAATTACTAAGTTTTGCACTTTTTACAATTTAGTCCTTTTTCTTTAATTATCTATCTAAACTATAAAATTTTTTAACCAAATTTTAATACGACACATATGAATCTGTAAATATTCTATAGATGATATTTATGGGCCAAAACGATGGAAATTTTTGGTCCCAAAACTACTATTCCATCACCACTGAAAAACGGGATGTTACAGGCATACCTATGGAAAAATGTCGTATTACGATCACCCATCTTCAACCAATTAGCTCTAGCCTTTTGCTCCCAGTAAAGCTCTTTTTTGTCAATCTCTAAATTAAACTCCATTTTCACACCAAATAACTCTTCAATTACTTCATCTGTGCGTTTCGATTTGTTGAGAATGTCCATTCTTTCTTCAAAGTTTCTCCTCCTTCCTACTTTATTGTGTAATAGCCCGTTTTAGGGTCAAATCAGAATAGTGGTTTTGGGACCACAAATTTGAGGTTAAAATATTTATTTTATTATTCTATTAAATTTTACAGCATGATAGAATTATAGTGTGAAAGTTCTGTAGAGAAATTTTACTATTTGAATTCTTAATTTTGTAAAAAGGACCAAATCGCGTAAAATGCAAAAGTTGCATTCTACTTGTTAAAGGTTTTTAATTGCTATGATTTAGTAAATTAAAAGTCCTTATACTGTTATTAGTCCATGATTAGTGTAAGTGGACAATTATGGCCATCCATTATATGTTTATACATTTTATAATAAAGGGTATTTTGGTAAATTAGAAATTAAGTTATAATTTAATAAAACAAAACCAAATTCATTTTATTCATCTTTGTTATCATCAAAAAATAGAAAATAAAATAAGGGTTTGAAGATTCAATGGTTTTGGCACACTCTTAGCTTGATTAAGGTACGATTTTAGCTCAGTTTTTGATGATTTCTATGTTTTTGTGGTCATTGCTTTGTATTCTAGCTAGCCCATACCTTAGATTTTGAAACTGTTAAAGATTTAACATGTTGCCATTGTTGAATACTTGAGTAATTTCATGGTTGATGATAGATTTTGATTAATTGTTAATAGTTAACTAGTTTTGTAAAGTGATTTTTTTATAAAAATGTCAAAAAGGGATTAATTTGTACAAAAGTAAAATTAGGTGGTTAAAGTGTGAAATAATGAAATATATCGGCTACTAGGAGTCCCTGTGAAATTCGGCTAGACATGGGTTGGTACTAAATTGCATGAATTGGTAATTTTATGTGATAAGGACTAAATTGTAAATAATGTAAAAGTAGAGGGGAAAATGTGTAAATTTTCCAAAATATGAATTATGGACTAAATTGAATAGATTGAATGCCGAATGTATTGAATTTGATCATATATAGATCAAGATAAGCCAAGATTGAGTTTAGATCGGGGAAAAAAGGAAGATTGACGAATAGCCGATAGCTTTTATCCGAGCGATACCAGGTAAGTTCGTATAATTAGAATCAAAATTTTAAATACTTGTATTTATTTGAAATATATGTATATAATTGAGAAATTGATATAATTGGATCATGAGTGCCTATATGATATAGATTGATGGTTACCAAGCCCCGTTCGAACCGTATGAATTCGTAGGATATGAGTGACATGTCACTAAGGTTACTGTTTTGGTCGAGCTCCTGCATTTGCTGTAGACTCACCACAGCTCGTATGAGATTACTGATATAACACCTTGTAAGACCTTACTATTCTCAGCTCGTATGAGCTTACTGATTCAGCTCGTCAGAGCTTACTGTTTTAGTTCAATAGAGCTTACTATCTATCAGTTCAGGAGGAGCTTGCTGATCATGGCTCAAAAAAGCGAAAATGATAATGAATTGATGGAATACTGATGTATATCACTCGAGTATCCTTTGAAGTTCTAATGGGTTCAACGAGCATAAATATTGTTTATATTGATGAATACTATTATTGAGTGAATTATTGATTATACGATTGAGAGTGAAATGTTGAATATGATGTCCATGATATGTAATAGCTCGATTTTGGGCTTAGTCAGAACAATGGTTTTGAGACCACAAATCCAAATTTAGGGAAACTATTTTATTATTTTTAATATTATTTTATGTGTTATATCATGACTATATAGGTGAATGAAAATTTTGATGAATTAATTTTAGCGATTGTGAGCCCAATTGTGAAAAAGGACTAAATCGCATAAAGTGCAAAAGTCCTATTTTGATAGCTAAGGGTGTTAAATAGCTAGAGAACCAAAATTTTTGGTCTTTAAAGGGCAAATAGACCCTTGAATAAGTGATGGTCGGCCATAGGAGACAAAAGATAGAAAAAGTCAAAGTTAAGTGGAAATTTAGTAATTTATTTGACCAAAATGAAATAAAATAAAGAAGAAAAGATATCATCTTTTTGTCACCCTCTTCACCACTGAAAATACCAGAAAAAATAGGGTTTTGGAAGCTTGAAAAATTGCAGCCACCCTTTACCTTCACAAGTAAGTGATTTTGATAGTTTTTCTTGATGATTTTTGTATTTTTGGACCCCTTGTAGCATGAGCTTTCAAATGAGGGGACTATTTTGCAAAATGGTTGAAATTTTAGGGTTTTTACATGATGTTAAAAATGTTTATTTCTGAAATTTTATGGAAGAAAATGAACCGTGGTTGTTAAATAAACAACTTTTGTGAAGTAGTTTTTACGGAAACCTTAACTAGGTACCATTTTGCATGAGTTGTGAAATAGATGTTACATGTGTGTATTAATGAGAATTTTGGGTTGCTTCTAGTATAAAAAGTATTCGTATAGGCTTGGATAGTGAGAAAATTTGATAAAAATCAATTTTCCGACCTAGGGGTAAAATGGTCATTCTGTGGAAGTCTAGGGGCAAAATGGCCATTTTGTCCAATTATAAATGTTCAAGTGTCTAGATTATTATTCTGATGAAATGAATGAATTTCTATCATTTTAGATCAAGAATTACAAAATTCAGGCTTAGACTGGGGAAAAACAAAGCTAGTGGACTAAGCTGAGCTAGTCACCTACATTTTGTATACCAAGGTAAGTTGTATGTAAATAATACAACTACATTGTTATTAGATGTGTTTGAATTGATATAGAATAAATTGCTTGTTTGTGGAAATGATTATGTATGATGAATATTGAGATAGTAGAACTCACGTTTGAACCTTAGGAAATAAATTGAATTTTCATGCCCTGACATTCGAGCTAATTGTGTGCTAGTGTAAGACATGTTTGGGACATGGATTGGCCACATTATGAGAGATAGTGTAAGAACATGTTTGGGACATGGCATCGGCATTGAGATGAGAGCTAATGTTAGACATGTTTGGGACATGCGTCAACCTCAAGATGTAAGCCAGTGTAAGACATGTCTGGGACATGCATCGACTACGAGATGTGTCAGTGTAAGACCATGTCTGGGACATGGCGTCGGCCTCGATTTCGATAGTCAGTGTAAGACCATGTTTAGGACATGGCATCGACTTAATAGATGAGCCAGTGTAAGACCATGTCTGGGACATGGCATCGGCAATATACCCTATGTTTGAGGCTTAGTGAATATCCGATAGTATTCCAAATGGTTCAACGGTAAGAGTTACAATTTAAGTTAAACGAGAACAGTATAACCATGTTGTGAGTGGTACAGGTACCTATTTGAAATGTATGAGATGTGAGTTTAATATATGCTATGTGAATTGTATTAGATAGTGATGAGTAAATTGCGCTTATGCCTACTTTTGTACTATGAGCATGATGATGAATGCAACTTACTAAGCTTTTATGCTTACTCCCTCCCTTTCCATTTTCTTATAGTGCCACCTAATTAGCTCGTAGATCATCGGACGTCGGAGCCATCGATCACACTATCAACTGAAGCACTTGGTATAGTTGGTTTTATTATTTTGAATATGGCATTTATAAGGCTTAGACATTTAAGTTTTGTGTCAATTTTATTTTGGCAAAATGTGTTGGTTTGGGATGAATTCCTTCATTTTGTATAAAACCTTGGATAATGGCTAATGTTCATGATGTATGCAAATGATGATATTTTCAAGGATGAGCAAATTGCATGAATGAGATAATGCCTTGTGTAGCTGATTAGACCTTATATTGTTGTGTGGATTTACCACGTTAGATGTTATGTAGGTTAGTGTAAGTAAAGGTGGCAAAAAGGCTTGGTAAATAGCCTTATTTTGTCCACACAGGTAGACAGACGAGCGTGTGTCTAGGCTGTGTGTGACACACGGTCAGCCCCATGGGCATGTTGCTTGGTTGTGTGTCCCTTGCACGTAAAATTTACAAGTCAGTATGTATGCTAGTAAACACACAGGTAGAGACACATGGCGTATGCATGGTAGTAAACACACGGGCAGAGACACGGCCATGTGTCTCAGCCGTGTGGAAGACATGGCCTCTGGCCACAGGCGTGTGTGCCTTGGCCGTGTGCCCTAAATTGGATGCTGACGTCAGAAACAGAATGTCAAGGTTTTTAGACACGGGCTAGGACACGGACGTGTCATGGTCGTATGAGAGACACGGGCCATAGACACGGGTGTGTGTCAGGCCATGTGAAAACCCCTGTAGGTTCGAATTTAGAATTTAATTCATATAGGCATGGGACACGGGCGTGTCCCTAGATGCTTAGGCTGTGTGTGTCACACGGGCCATCAGTACGACCATGTTATAATGACCACACGGGCGTGTTGCTCTTCCACATGGGCGTGTGCCTTGTTTCAAGAGTTATTTTTTTAAAGTTAGTTAAAGGACTCGGGTTGGTCCTGAATGGTTTCCAATGGATGTTTGGGGCTTTGTAAGCCCATATTAAGGAGTTTAGACAAAGTTTAAAAAGTTTTTAATTTGATCGAATCTTAATGACATCAAAATGATTGTATGCGTGTGATTAAGTGTGGTAACGCCTCGTATTCTGTCCCGGCATAAGGCTCGGGTGTGGGGTGTTACATGATATATGAATTTGGTATGATATATAGAAATTGAGATAATGGATGATTTCATGTATTTATATGACTAACCTATTGATGAATACTTGTGTTAGGCATTTGGAAATTGTAATGAGTTTACCTTATTTATTTATCTTGATTTGGTACAAATGGTAAGTTTGATTTTGAATTATACGAGCTTACTAAGCTATAAAGCTTACTCTGTTTCTTTTTCTATGTTTTATAGAGGTTCATTAGCTCGCTCGTTTCGGACAAGTCAAAGTTCCTCATCACACTATCCAATTGCCGATTGATACTTTTGAACTTGTGGATAATTGTAAATATGGCATGTATAGGCTAGTTTTACTTGAGATTATTATTTTGGTATATTTTGGATAAAGGTTAAGCCACGTGATTTGGCTAATCTTGATAGTATGTTTTAGTATGTTTTGTCAAATGTTTGATGGAATGGAAAATATGCAAATGTGTCTGTTATTTGAAAGGTATATGAATGGAAGATGTATGATATTAGTTAAGCATTTGAACGGTAGGAAGAAATGGTATTATATGTGTATGAATTGTTATGGAATGGTTGTCTATTGAGTTGTAAAAATGTTGCTATTTATGCTTGTGTATGCTTGTGAAAATAGGGTGGCAAAATGGCTTTGTAAATAGCCGATTTTTGTCCACACAGGCAGGGATATAGGCGTGTGTGACACATGGTTTGGTTAAATGACCATGTGTACCCTAGTGTTGAAATGGAATTGAAGTCAGTATGTTCCACATGGCCTCACACACGGATGTGTGACTGGCTATGTGATACAAGTCAGTATACCCCCTAAATGGCACACGGCCTATTCACACGGGCATGTGACTTGGCTGTATTGATAAGCTGTATTGATAAGTCAGTATACCCTCTAGTTTTCACACAGGCGTGTCTTCGACCGTGTGATGCAAGTCAGTATGTATGTCCTGTTTCCACACGGTCTATGACACAGGCATGTGACCCTTGAAATGTAAAACTTTTTCTAAGTTTCCAAATTCCTATATGTTATCGGTTTAGTCCCGAACCACTTCTAAAGCATGTTTAAGGTCTCGTTGGCCCTGATTAGGGATAATATGATTGTATTGAATGATATTTGTATATGAATGTATGAATGTATAAGGTTTGGATATTAAATGATGTGTATTGATCAGTAATACCTTGTAACCCTACTTCGGTGATGGATACGGGTTAGAGGTGTTAAATATTTCCCTTTAATCGTTTAACCCATCTTAAAAGTCCTTTTCTAAGGTATGTTAATAATTTGGGAACATCACTTTTACTGTAGTGCCACAAACGTCTTATTTCTTCTTCGCATGTATCTTCTAATAGCCACTATTGTTCAAATCTGAATCTTTCGGGGTTTGGTTATCACCTCATCCATCTCCATCTCTATTAACAAAGGGTAGTGATCTAAAAAAGAATGACCAAGGTTTTCAACTTTGTGATTAGGCCACTTCGTCCACCAAGCCATATTTGTAACATATTGGTCTAGACGTTCTCTTATGTTGTTATCTACGAAATTATCTCTTTCCCATGTAAACCATACCCCCGTGAACCTTAAGTCTTCAAGTTGACATGTTTCAAGCGTATCACTAAACACTTTCATTTGCTCTTCCTCTTTTAAGATCCCCCTTTCTTTTCAAAAGAGTATAGTATTCTTTTTAAAAAAGTCTTAAAGTCTCCCCCTACCAGCCAAGCTAAACTGCAGTCTTGGCCTAGGGTTTTTAATAAGTTCCAAGTTTATTCTTTTTTATTCAATTCTGGAGTTTCGTAAAACCAGGCAAACCTTCACTTTTCGATGCGAAATTCCTCCTCTACCTCCACATCGATGTGGTTGATTGAGAGACTTCTTAACATTACCTTTGTACCTTCCTTCCATCTTATGCTTAGACATCCCATTGTACCTTCTGCAGGTACGTCAATATCATTCAGAAAACCATACTATCATTGAACTTGTTCCATCCTTTTAATGTTTAACTTAGTCTCTATGAGAAAGACCACTTGGGGACTATTGGCTTTCAACGTATGCTAAAGCCTTTTACATGCTCGGGGGCTCCTCAACCCCTGGACATTCCATTTTAAGATTTTTCATTGTTTTTGATTAGCCTACCCTTTGGCGGTTACTGATCTAGTTTGGTGATTTGTGAATTTATTTTCTTTTGTTTCAGCATTACCAGTCTCTACTTGATATATCCTTAGCCTTTTCTTTCATTCAGCTTCAAAATTGGATCCTTCTTTACCCCTTTCATCCTTTGTCTCCCTGCAAATCCTTCCCAGTTACCATCATCCCCTTCCTTCTCTTCATTTTGTCTTCCTTCCAGATTAAACCCCAATATAGGGTTTACATTTTGCCCTCCCTAAAATTGGGTTGGTTTTTGTATTCCACCTTTAAACCCCCCTATGATCTTTTGCTCCTTCCCTGCTGCCAAACGAGCCTCCCCCTTCTTCTTTTTTTAGCCACACACTAGTGGTAGTAAAGGCCTTCATTCCTAGAGCTCACAACCATAGATCCCAGCCTAATTCCTTGTCTTAGAAATCCCTCAAAATTCTGATGGGGCAATAACTATCTCCATGTCCCAGTTGTCCACATAGAAAACATAATAAGGTTAACTTTCTGTATTGAAATTTAGTGTAAAATTGATTTTTATTCGATGTTATCAACTTTTTCCTTCTTTTCAAAAGAACTCCCACATCCATTAAAACTCGTATACTCATGTATCCTCGAAAACCTTTGCTAATTTGTTTTGCATCGTAGTCCATAAAGGAGCCAAGAAACGTTTCGAATTGTTTAGCAAGTTCTTCTAACACCATCCCCATAGGTATATCATGACAGAAAAAAGTATAAATCAATGGTACTACCACTGGATCCTCATTTTTTGTTAACCAATGGAAAACTAGTAAATGGTTGTTGAAAGTCCATGGGGCGCCATTGATGACTCTCATGATATCAGTCTCATGGAAAATTTTGAATAGGATTCGTTTCTCCCCTAGATCTGAAATTACTACTCCCCTAATTAGGTGCCAAAGATTGGCTAATGTATTTTTCATAGTGGGAAAATTAACTGTGCTTTCTGTTAAGAAGTAGCCTACCGAGAATAATTCTTGGATCTGCTTCTCTTTCTTCGGTTCTTCCTCCAACATCTAGCCCTCCTCCTTTTCATCGATGATTTTTACCCCTGCAAATTATTTTCCATCGACACATTTTACTTTTCGAACTAACCCTAATTTACTAAAATAGAAACGTAGAATGCTATCAACTTAAACTTCAATAGAACTGAACAATTTTTTTGGACTATCGATAAGAAACAATTTAACAAGAAAGAAATCTGAGCGCAATGTTTGTTTCAATTGATGAAGGAAGAGATTTAAAAAGAAAAAAATTTCTTGAGGCGTTTGATTTTAATTTAAAACCTGCTATCGAGGCAGACAAATTTCAAAGAAAACATGCCATCGAGGCAGATTGCTTTTTGTTAAAATTTGCCTAGTATATATATTCTTACTAAGAAACAATTTGAGTAAATTTGAATTATTTCTGAACCAATTCCCTTTTTAAAAAATATTATTATTTCTCTCTTTAATATAATATATATTATATATAAATAACTCTAAACTATAAGGCATTTTCATGAATTTCTTCAAATAAATAAACTCTAAAGAGCTCATGAAAATAGTTAGAAAAAATTTAACACATATTTATTGTGCAAGTATGAGATATAATAATATTATCCAGTCAATATGAGATTTATGACACTTATCCTTATCTAAAGAGGTTAAATAATATTTTAAAATTTATAATTACCATATGAATTTAACCACTTCCTAAAATAAATCAAATTATACAAATGTAAATAATTTATAAATATTGTTTATTAATAATGGCCCCATATCTTATATTAATATGTTTATTAATATTTTATATATAAATAAGTCTTTTCAAATTATTATTATTATAAAAGAATTTGGATTTGAAAATTGAAATGCAAAGCGCCCTACACAATTTTCTTAAGAATAGTTATTTTTTTTACTGTTTGCAGAATAATAATAAAAACAATATTCCCAATATACATCATGGTTAAGAAACACTATAACATCCTCACACGACCCGACGTACAACACGAATGGGAGGTGTTATCGAATGGGACTAGACCCCAATTGTGCCACAGGACTATGAGCGAGTATTTAGACCAAACCGCTTATCCACGAAGGGCGTGGTGATCCGTGATTCGGGCTAGTATAGGCTAACCCAGACTTTAAGAAGGCGATCTATGAAAGTGTAGGCGAGGCGCGATAGGGACAAGGCCCAAATGGTGGACGAGTCAGAATTTGAGTCCAACTGATTTTGAACATTTTCATATATTTGGATTTTGTACTTTATATTTATTTTTGGGAGGATTTATATTTTTATTTATTTAGTTTTAATTTGTTAGGATTAAGTATTTTCTATATAGATTTTTTTTTCTTTGTAGGAACCCCACAATTTTTTATGGCACTACCATTGCAAGCTAATACTGAAAGGATGAGTAGTCCCACAAATTAAGTTGAACGTATCATGCCAATCAGGTAACTGTTTTCCTTTGTATCTTTTATTGCATATTAGGGACAATGTGCCGAATAAAGGGTTGGGGGACTTAAGACAATTTTTAAATTTTTTTCTGTTATAGTACTTATGTTATTTCTTTTATTTATAGTTTTTAATTGCATGTTTGTGCTTAAGCTTGTAGAAATACAAGTAATTGGTTAGAGAGCATATACCTAGGTTGTTTGTTTGAATTGTAAATTTAGCTTGAAATTAAATAATTTAGGTTATTTATATTTAGACTAATTAGTTCCGTTTATTAGACTGTAAATAAGAAAAAGAGATTAAATATACAAGTGACAAAGGTAGATACAAATAGGTAATAATATTTGTAGAAATATAGGATGTCCGAATTAAAAAGAAAATACTCAGTAAAATCCATGGTTATTGAAACGGTGTAACATGACTAGCATGTTTATTTATTGTTTTCTGTTTTTGTTTATTTTCGGTCTTTATTTTGTTTAGTTTGCTTGAGGACAAGCAAATACTTAAGTGTAGAGGTATTTGGTCTGCTGTAAAATATAGTAGTTAATTCAGGTCAATTTCGCACTTAAGGAGCTTGTTTTCTAGGCAACTTAAGATTTTATATTATGTCTTCAGTAATTAGGCCTTAGGAATAAATATTAATAAAATAATTATTTTATTAACACATTTTATAAGTGTTGTGACCTAATAGGCAGACATGAGCCTTAGGTAGTACTAATTTTTTTAATTGAGTGTGTAGGATGGAGATATAAAGGCCCAGTTGACGTGGAAGCAAGGGACAAGTGATGCGTAAGCTTCCTGGGATGTCAAAGTACAAAAAAAACAAAAAAAAAACACAAGGAAGATTTTGGGTGTCGTGTCATGCCACGCAAGGGGTGTGGCATGACAAAGGTCGACGTCCTACCCAAGTAATTCGGGGTTATTTTCATCTACGCAATCAAACTTATACGAAGACCTAGGTTGTGTCGAAGACCTAGTTTGGGATGCCAACACCTCTATAAATAAGACATTAGGGCTTTGATGTTACTGAGTTATCCTAGACGCCTTAAAAACCTTAGTAATCTAGGAGTAGATTTAGATTCTTTTTCTTTTAGCTTTTGATAACTCTTTTGTGTTTTTATCTTGAAATCAATTTTGATTCAATAGTTTATTTATTTAATTAAATTATTTCAATTTATTTTATTTTGATTTCAATTTAATTCTTTATTTCAATCAATTGATTTACTACTCCGTTCTCTATTTGATATTCAATCCACGAGTGGATGAAGATATGATTAACAGAGGATTTAAGGTTTCTCGAGAGGGATTAGTTGGTATCCATTACGTGTGTATAAACCACTAGGATTGAAAAACCTAGGAAGTTATCATAGGCTAGACGAGGTTGGGAGATAAGTAAAATCAAGTAAATTGTAATTTATCATGGTTGAGAAAGTGAGGTCGGGAGATAAGGAAGTATCAACTAATTGATTAGATAATTAGATGAGGTAATAATTTGTTAATTGGTAGCTAATCCACCTAAAAATCCAAATTCGAAGTTAGTTACAAACCCTGAAGCAAGTTAATCTTCTTGATTGGTTTGTTCATTTTTATCGTTTGTGTAACACCCTATACCTGATTGATCACCAACTCGAGCTATAAGGTGTAACAGCTATAAAACTTTAACATTTTTCATAATATATTTAAAGATAATCAAAATAATTCATCATCAATCATTTCCATGCTTTTCAGTCAATTTGGGACCTAATTCAAGCTTACGGAACATTTAAAACAAACTGGGATCAATTTTGGACTGAATAGAAACTCCTATGAAAATTTGAGCAGAAGTGTAAACAGGGGTGACAAGGTCGTGTGACAGAGGCCAGCCCGTGTGGCCACAAACATGGTCGTGTGGCTATTCCACCCGCTCGTGTGCTCAGACCATGTAACTAACTGTGACCATGTGAAAATTCTTGCACCTAAAATCAAACAACCACACAGTGTGTGGGAGACCGTGTGTGGCACACGACTGTGTGACAGCCCGTGTCCCAGGCTATGTGCACCTAAAATAACTTCAAAACCAAGCACTTTCATCTACCATTTTATAGTTCTAGGCCAAACCATTTCTAATCATTTTTACCTATTCAAAAAACACTAAAACATATCAAAGCATACCAAATCATCCAACCTAAGTGCCTAACCAATATATCTTCAATGGCACCTCAATTTGGAACATAAACACCCATCATCCAACCAAACATGTACTACAAGTAAAATTCTTTCAAACATCTTTCAAATGCAAAATAACACATACAAATATTCAATCATCATTAAAAACATCAAATTTTCATTCAACTTATCATAATATCATATCTTACCAAGACCAAATTAGCCATTCTTCAAACACAAAGCATTTCAAGGTTTCCGATTAACCTAAACTATCAACACAACCTTTTAAAGGCATCTAGATATCAACTTATGCAACCACCATCACAAACCACAACCAACCAAGTTTCAAGTGCCCATTATATGACCAAAATACTTATAATTTACATATCCCAAACCCTATTTACATGCCACTTATAATGGGGCTAAAATTAATGATTAACTACCAAATGAGTTGCCGGATAATGTGATCTCCAATGACTTTCCAATCAATAGAAAAAGCTCGACAATCTAAAAAGACATATAATCAAAATAAGTAAGCTTTCATTAAGCTTAGTAAGTACGTATATCAAAACAACACATACCTATTACTCCAATTATAAAACATACAAAACATGAAACTAACAACCCTTGCCATAAATCATCATTTCAACTTTCTGGAACACTTAAACCTGGATGATTCATATCATCAAAATATAACGTGTCAAATAAAGATATACTAAAATAAAAATTACAATATCACCTCATACCAAATTTTCTTTTAATAGTTAATTGTTTAGCCCAAAAAATAATAGTAAATTCAATTCGGATACACGGAGGGATAATGCTTATATGAGCTAACCTAAGGACTCTAATCGATACACGATGTTGCTCATACAAGCTTTGGAGAATTCGCAACGCATGCAGGATCTCAATCCATTAATACGATGTATCCTTCATTGATACATAATACCTATTAAACATACACTGGCTTAAAGCCTACTAGATAACCACCGGCTCAAGGCCTGCTAAATAAACACCAGCTCAAGGCCTAATAAATAAACACTGGCTCAAGGCCTGCTAAATCAACACCAGCTCAAGTCATGCTAAATAACCACCGGTCAAGGCCTGCTTTTCTTGTATATCTCAACTCACTTTATTCTTTCCTTTTATTAATCATTCAACATATAAGAACAACATTCAATTCCATTTTTATTAAACACATAATTAGTAAAATCATTATAAACATAATAAATGTAATACGAACTTACCAAAATAGGATAGCTAACGACACACGACAAATATTACTTGACGACTTTTCCTTTCCCCCGTTTATTAACAGATTGGTCTGTTTCTTGATCTAAACATATTAGTTTTAGTTCAATTAACAAAATAAAACATATTAAAACACTTAGATTTATGCAATTAACCCTTTAATGATATTTTAGACATTTACCCTAAACTTTCACCTTTTACTCAATTTAATCCCTAAAACCGACATTCTCATAATTATCACAATTTAGCCCAAACAAGGCTAGCCGAATGTTTTATAACTCCTATAAAGCCCAAATTTATCACATTTTTGCAAGAATTTCATGTAACTTTACTATTTTAATAATTTAGTCCTTAAACTTTAAAATCAACAAAAACCACTTTACAAAATAGTCCTATTTAACTACCAAGCTTAATAATCTATCATTAAAATTAAAAAGTACCACAAATTCATCCATTGAAAAATTCTAAAGATTTAATAGTTTTACGAATTAGTCCCCGGGTTAGCTAGATTAAGATATAATGATCTCAAAAACATAAAAATTACTAAAAACAGATTGAAAAACACATACCATGCATTGACTTGAGCTTGGCTGAACCTAAGGAGCTTTAAAATGGTGATTTTAAATTGCCAAGAACCAAATAAAGAATATGAACATGTTTTTTTTTTTTTTTTAGTTTATACTTATTAATTTATTTACCATTTTACCTTTTGAAATTAAATGAAATTTTAACACCTACCTTACCTAAACTGTCCACTATAAATACTTATGGTATAATTACTATTTAAATCCCTAAATTCTTATTTTTATATCCATTTAACACATATAAACTAATAATGCTTACTTTTGCAGCTTTTACGCTTTAGTCCTTTTACTTAATTAACTATCATATCATTGGAATATTCGAACCAAACCTCGATATACCTATATAATCAATCTGTAAATAATTAATAAAGATATTTACAGGCTTGGTTTATAGAAACGAGGTCTCAATACCTCATTTTCTACAACCATTTAACTTTAGGGACAAACCACTTGTACTTAACTATTCATTTAATTAATTAAAATTATCATATCAAAAATTCAATTGAATATCATATTTAACCCATAAATATTAAATAATAATATTTATGAATGCATTCCTCAAATTTGTGGCCCCAAAACCACTATTTTTGACACCACTGAAAAACGATTATTACAACTCTCCCGCTAAAAGAATTTTTCTCCTTGAAAATCTTACTGGAAAAGAGTTTCGAATATTACATTTTCATAGTTTCCTCAGGTTCCCAAGTGGCTTCCTCGACACCGTGATGTTTCTAAAAAACTTTTACTAATGGTATCTGCTTGTTTCGAAGTTCTTTAATTTCCTGAGCTATAATATTAATTGATTCTTCACTATAGGTCATATCAGACTGTAATTCTATCTCAATTGGACAAATCCCATGTGAAGAATCTGATTTGTTTCGTCTCAACATCGATATGTGAAAAAAATTGTGAATCTTTTCGAGTTCTGTCGGTAATGCCAAACGGTCAGCTACTGGACCTATTCTTTCGATAACTTTATACGGACTAACAAACCTCAGGCTGAGTTTTCCTTTTCATCCAAACTAAAGAACCTTCTTCCAAGGTGAAACTTTCATGAATACTTTCTCGCCAACCTGAAACTCAATGTCCTTCCTTTTCATATCAACATACGAATTTTGATGATTTGAAGCAGCTTTCAAACAATCCCAAATAATATTGACTTTATCTTTGGTCTGTGGATCAAATTTGTACAAAAAATATTTCTGTCACTTAAATCGGTCCAGTATAACGAAGTTCTACATTTTTTTCCATACAAAACATCATACGGTGCCATTTTAATGCTCGACTGGTAACTGTTATTATAAGCAAATTAAACCAATGGAATAAGCTATTCCTAACTAACTTCAAACTCAAGTATACAATGGCTGAGCATATCTTCAAGTACTTGAATTACCCATTCTGATTGACCATCCATTTACAGATGAAAAGTTGTATTAAATTTCAATTTAGTACCTAGAGCCTCGTGTAATTTACCCAAAAACCTAGAAGTAAACCTTAGATCACCATTAGAATTTATTGATAACAGAAGATCGTGAAATTTGGCTATTTTCAAAACATACAAATCTGTAAATTTATCAAGTGAGTAATCTATACGTATGGGTATAAAATGTAAAGAATTTGTCAAGCGATCAAATACAACCCAGATTATGTTTTTCTTTTTCGATGTTAACAATAACCCTGATACAAAGTTTATAGTTACATGCTCCTATTTCCACTCTGGAATAATAATAGGCTGCAACAACTTGGATAGAACCTAATGTTCAACTTTTACCTGTTGACACACAAGACATTTAGATACAAACTTTGAAATTTTATGTTTCATTCCTGACCACCAATACATCTATTTCAAATCACAATACATTTTTTTGCTTCCTAGGTGTAACAAATAAATGCTATTATGAGCTTCATTTAAAATGTTTTGCTTCAAATATAAATCATCAGGCACACACAACCTATTACAAAAATATAAATTGTTATCCTCCCTAATACTATAATCAACTACCTGACCACTTTCAATCGTTTTCTATTTATCTAGCAAATTCAAATCATCAAATTGTAACTCCTGAATATTCTACAAAAACAAAGGTTTATTCCTCAACTCATCTAAAATAGAATCATCACACTTCAAATGAAGCTTAGCATTCATCGATCAGAGAGTAAAAATAGATTTGAGACTCAAAGCATCAACAACAATATTTGCTTTAACTGGATGATAGTCTATTATCAAATCGTACTCTTTTAACAACTCTAACCACCTCTGTTGATGTAAATTCAACTATTTCTGAACCATCAAATATTTTAGAATTTTATGATCAGCAAAAACGTGACATTTCTTGCCGTATAGATAATGACGCCAAATTTTTAACGCAAAAACAATTGCAGCTAGTTCAAGATTATGTGTTAAGTAATTCTTTTCATGAGTTTTAAACTATCGAAAAGCTTATGCAATAAATTTTCTTTCCTGCATCTAAACACATCCGAAACTATTCAAAAAGGTATCATTGTAAATAATAAATTATTTCCTATATTCAGGTTTTTTCAACACTAGTGCCTCTGTCGACATACTCTTCAACTAATCAAAATTCTACTGACATTTCTCAGACCACACGAAACTAACATCTTTCTGTAACAATTTCGTTATAGGTAAAGCTATTATCAAGAAATTCTTAACAAACCATCGATAATATCTAGCTAATCCTAGGAAACTACGTACCTTAAAAACATTTCGAGGGGGTTTCCAGTTCAGGATAGTTGAAATCTTACTTGGATCAATTAAAACCTGTTCAACCTAACTTACATGACCTAAGAATCTGACTTCTTTAAGCCAAAATTCACATTTACTAAACTTGGCATACAATTATTCTTCACCCAGAGTCTGTAATACAATTTTCAAAATTTTTGGAGTAAATCAAGATGTCATCAATAAAAACAACAATGAAACTATCAAGATGTGGCTGAAAAACTCGATTCATCAAATCCATAGACATTTTCAAGACATTCGTCAACCGAAAGGCATAACTAGAAACTCGTAGTGTCTATAACGGGTTCTAAACATTATTTTCAGTACATCAACATCTTTCACTCGCAACTGATAATAACCACATCTGAGATCAATTTTTGAAAATATTGTGGCACCTTTTTATTGGTCAAGAAAATCATCAGTACAAGGCAACGAATATTTATTCTTTATCGTGACTTTGTCCAATTGTCGATAGCCTATACTCAACCTCATAAACCCGTCTTTCTTTTTCACAAACAAAACAGGTGCAACTCACGATAATCTACTCGGTCGAATAAAACCTTTGTCAATTAGTTCTTGCAATTGAGCTTTTAACACTTTTAGTTTGGTCAAATCCATTTTGTATGGAGCAATCGAAATTGGAGCTATCCCTGACATTAACTCGATAACAAATTCAACTTCTCGCTCTGGTGGTAAACCTGGTAATTCCTCAGGAAAACAGTTGTAAACTCGTATAATGTTGGCACTTGATCAACTTTCTTTTCTGATACTTTGGAATCTAGAAAATAAGCTAAAATGCATTACAGCCTTTTCAAATAAATTTTTGGTACAGAAACCACTGAAATCATACTCGAAACAAAATTAAAATTTGTAGATTCAACAGAAATCAGTTCATCATTCTGACATATTAAGACAATACGTTTCTGTCGACAATTCACCACAGCATCGTAAGCAGTCAACCAATCCATTCCCAAAATAACATCAATCTCGTTAAATGGCAGTAACATCAAATCTACGAAAAAATCATAGCCCTGAATTCTCAGTGGACACTGTTTACAAACGAAGTCAACTATGACACTATGACCTAAAGGACTTATTACTTTAACAACATACTTGGTTGACTCAACTGGTAAATTCTTTTTAGTTACTAAATAGTGCATATATATGAATGTGTCGATCCAGGGTTAATTAATGCATATACAGCAACATCAAAGATAGAAAATGTACCAGTGATAACATTAGGAGTGAGGCCTCCTCGCGTGCATGGATCACATAAGCTTTAGCGGGAGCTCGTGCTTTAAATTGAACAACTGTGTCTTTGGTCCCATTTCTACTGACCCCTACAGCACCACTATTTCCTAGTATTCTGCCTCTGGCAGAAGTGATGACAGGTTTTGCATTCTAATATTTGTTTGACTCAGCCAGCTTTAGGCATTCTCTTTTATAATGATCAGGAGATCCACAAATAAAGTAGGATCCGTCTTTCAATCTACATTCATTAAATTGATTTTGGCCACAATGACTACTTTTTGATTTGTTTACATTTCAGATGCTACCCATGCTAGTCACTAAAGGTGCTGATGATCTCATGTTGTTCTATCAAGATTGATCTCTGCCCGAAAACCTTGATGGCTCTGAAAAACGGTTACTAGATTCTTTCATCTTCTTTTGTGAGGGAACATAAAATGTCCTCTTTGAGTTATGTTTATTGAAGTCACGAGCTTTCATATCTCTCTATTTCTTAAGATTGTGTACATCTTCCATCTTTTGAGCTCTGTCAGTCAAAAAAACAAATTCTCTAATTTCCATTGCACCTACTAATAACTTGATCTCATCATTTAAACCATCTTTAAAATGAATACGCATTTCTTCCACCAAAGGCACAATTTTACGTGCATACTTACTAAGTTGAACAAACTCACACTCATATTTTGCAATTAATTTGTTACCCTGTTTCAGCTCAAGGAATTCCTTTTTCTTCATATCAAGGTATCATTCACTAACGTATTTCTATCAGAATTTAATTTTGAAGAACTCCCAATTCACTTGTTTCTTAGTTATAACCACGATTAGAGTCGTCCACCAGTAAAAAACTTCCTATTTTAACAGTGATGCGACATGTAACATCCCGAATTAGGGCCCAGTCAGAATAGTGGTTTCGAGACCATAAATTCAAAGATAGAAATAATTATTTTATGATTCTCATGAGGTTTATATTATGAATCCATGCTTGTGTGAAAGTTTCATGAAGAAATTCTATGCATAAAATGTCTTATTGCATTTTAGGGACCAAATTAAATAAAGTGCAAAACTTGCATTCTAGAAGCATTAAGCATGAAATTGCTTTATATTATGAATTAGAGGGTCCTAATTAGCAATTTTACCAATTTTTAAAATTTTGGACAAAAATGGACATGCATAGGAAAAATGTAAAAGAAAAACCCTAAGGGCATTTTGGTCATTTGGTAATTAAAAGAATAAAAAGGGAAAAATAAGTCAAAATTGGTGTCAATCTTCTTCCTTCATTTCCGAAAATTGGAAGACACCATAGCTATGGTTTGTTCAACATTTCCAAGCTTGATTGTAAGTGCATCCTAGCCTCGATTTTAATGTTCTTTGCATTTTTGAAGTCCTTGAAGCATGATCTACCCATTTCTAGCTATATTTTGAGCTAGGGTTCATGTATGAAAATTGACCCATGTGTAACATGCATGTATTTTGATGATTAATGAAGGAATATGAATGTTTGATGCATGGTAAACATCTTTTACTAGGTGATTTTTAGTGAAAACACCTAAACAAAGGACTTGTTTGTAAAAGTGTAAAAGAGAATAGTAATAATGTGAAATAAAAGAAAATATGGGCTGATATAAGCTTAGTGAAGGCTCGGCTAGGCTTAGGTAACCAAGAAAATGCATGCATTTCATTTTACGAGTCTCGGGACCAAAGTGCAAATATGTGAAAGTTTAGGGGTCAAAATGTAAAATTTCAAAAGTATGAAGTATGGACCCATTTGAACAATGTGAATAATAAATAAGTTAAACTGGTATAATAGATCAAGAAAAACGTAAACCGGGACTTGATAGAGGAAAGAATAAAGTGCACGACGATTAGGCTCGATTAGCATCATTTTGTACCGAGGTAAGTACATATGCAAATAATGTGGTGTTGTAGCAAGTTTTTAGTACTTTAATATATCGTGATAAATTTTTTATTGTAATTATGAGTTATATGCTTATGGATTGCTATGAAAGCATGAATATTATTATGGTCGTGATTTACAACGTTTCGAGCAAGTACAATGAAGATACTATATGCAAGTGAGGAAAAATCCTGTTTGAACCTTAGGAATAGTTTAGGATACAAGTGAAATGTCACTAGGAAATAAGAAGTCTGAACTCGTTGAGTGGTTCAGGTTCGTGAGATATGTGGCATCCGAGCTCATTGAGAGGTCCGAGTTCATTATGGATGTGAGCATCCGAGCTCGTTGAGAGGTCCGAGTTCATAATGGATGGGATTCATGTAACATCCGAGCTCGTTGAGAGGTCCAATTCATTATGGATGTGTTACATGTTATGGGGTAGCTTCGGCTACGTTTGTATATGTGGCACTTATGTGCAAGTTTTTCGCATATCCAATAAGATTCCGAGTGTTCAACGGGTAATGTAATAAATGTGAAGAAAGTCCCAAAGAGGTCATATGAAAGAGGTATGGTTATCGATACTCTACAATGAGTACAGGTCTGTATGCAAAACCTATGAATAATGCCTTGGTGAAGATCAATTTATGATGAGCAAGTATATGTGTGCATATGATGGGTAAGCAAGAAGGTTTGAATGATGTATAATCTTTATGTATATATTACTGTGTTTTCACATGTTGATTGTTTACTATCGTTGCATATTATTTGCATGTGGACTTACTAAGCTATAATGCTTACTCCCCTCTCTTTTCCATCATTTGTAGTTCCGCCAAGCTAGCTCGGGGATTGGAAGCTGTCAGAGTATTCGATCACACTATTAAAAGACTATTGGGTATAGTGAAATTATTATTTTGTGTATAGCATGTATAGAAAACTTGGTCATTTTGTGATATGTGTCATGCTATTTGGCCAAATTGTGAACGCCTGATAATGATGATTCATTTGTAATGGCCATGTGATATGGCTCATACTTGATCATTTGGGTTGTAATCTAATTACCCATGCATGTATGTGCTAGTGTTTTGATGGTAGGATATGCTATTGCTCAGTGAGTGCATGATAATGATGTGATATGTTGTTGATCGATGAATGTATGGTAAAGTATGAATTGGGTGCTAAAGGATAAGGGATTACCTAATGACTTAAAATGACTATAAGTATGAATGCACAATTTGAAGTCGTGATAATAAGTTTAATAATGCATGCAATTGGTGTGAGTGCTTGAATATGTCATTTTACATGTTATAAAGTATGTTTGAATGTATGAGTGATTGTGGGTGACTATTGGCTTGGAAAATAGCATTTAAACGGTCCACACGGGTAGACACACAGGCATGTGACTAAGCCGTGTGTAACACACGGTTTGGCCCATGGGTGTGTTGAATGGCCATGTGTCCCCTACACCTAAAATTTCTAAGTCAGTATGCATGGTAGTAAACACACGAGTAGAGACACGACTGTGTGTTTCAGCCGTGTGGAAGATACGGCCTAGCGCACTGGCGTATGCCTTGGCCGTGTGCCCCTAAATGAGCGGTGACTTCATAAACAGAATGTCCAGGTTTTTGGACACGGGAGTGTCTAAACCGTGTGATGGACACGGGCCAGGGACACGAGCATGTGCTTGACCATGTGAAAACCTCTGTAGGTTCGAAATGAAAAATAAATTCTAGAAATTCCACACGGGTATGGGACACGGCGTGTCCCAAAGTATACGGGCGTGTGTATTACCTCCACACGGGCATGTGAGGCTTAAACCTAGAAATTTTTCTTAAAATTTTCTTAAGTTCTCGGTTTAGTTCTGGATTGCTTTTAATGTTTGTTTTGGACCTCGTAGGTCTATAGTAAGGATAATATGATTTTGTTTGATCAGTTTTAATTTGGAATGAAATTTTATGACTCGTATTTTGCGGAGATACCCTGTTTATGTATGGTAATGCCTCGTACCTTGTCCCGATCTCAGGTATGGGTAAGGGGTGTTACATTTACTAGTATCAGAGCTATGGTTTAGTCGATTCTCGGACTAACCTAGCGTATTTAGGTCTAGCTATACATGTCATACATATATATATAAGTAATGATAGTGTGACGACTCCTGCTAATATTAAAATGTGTTTTCATATAGCAAATGGATCCCGACAGAGCAGTGGTGGATGACGTAGAAAGTAACGTGCCTGCTCTAGTGGAAGGAGCGGTGCCATCTGAAAATAGGCCAAAAACTGTTAGTAGAGGAAAAGGAGGCAGGAGGCCTTTCTCCACATGATGAATGCATGGCATAAGAAGTTCGCTCGAAAAAACCCGAATGCTCAACCTCCCCCACCTCCCCCAAATCCTCAACCCGCACCTGTGATGCATCAATATATAGATTTCATGAGATTTTCTAGAACACCTATTGATAGAATTCAAAAACAAGGTGCCAAAGAATTTAGGGCAAATGCTAATGATGACCTTGAAAGAGTGGAGTTCTGGTTAGAGAACTCGATACGGGTATTTGATGAATTGTCATATACACCCGATGAGTGCTTCAAATGTGCCATATCCTTACTGAGAGATGTGGCGTATCACTGGTGGAGAACGCTAATATCTGTAGTACCACCAGAGAGGGTTACTTGGGAATTCTTTCAAGAGGAATTTTGAAAGAAATGCATTAGTGAAAGATTCATCGAACAAAAGCGTGAGGAATTCTTGAAATTGAAACAAGGTCGTATGACAGTCAGTGAATATGAGAGAGAATTCGTTAGACTTAGCAAATATTCTCAGGATTGTGTACCCTCTGAAGCTAAGATGAGTAGAAGATTTGAAGATGGGCTCAATGAGGATATTAAGACATTAGTGGGTATTCTCGAGTTGAAAGAATTTGTGGCACTTGTTGAACAGGCTTGTAAAGCCAAAGACTTGGTTAAAGAGAGGAAGAAGGCTGAGTCCGATGCAAAAGATACAAGAAAAATGTATATGAGTAAGTTATTGCTGTCCTAGTCTAAGAAATCTAGAGAGATGTATTCTCTTTCACATGTGTCAGCTAGAAATTCATACGAGAATCGTAAAAAGCAGAATTCGAGTTTTATATCTTAGGTTACATCTGTGGCAAGCGTGGGTAATGCTAAACCTTTCAAGGCTGAATGTCCACAATGTGGTAGACGTCATTCTGGAAACTGTAGAGTGAGTGAAGGATCATGTTTTAAATGTGGTTCTTTAGACCACTTTATAAAGGATTGTCCCAAGATGATGGAAAAAGATAGATTTCTGAGTCCAAGACCGAGTGGTGCAACTTCTAGGGGAAGACCCTAGAGAAATGCCGGGAATGAATCCGATAGTAAGAATATGATGCGAGATACATCAGTGAGGTCTAAAGCTAGGGCTCCGGCTAGAGCCTATGCCATACGTGCACACGAAGATGCAACTTCTCCTAATGTGATCATTGGTAAATTTTATCTCTATGATACTAATGTTATTGCTTTGATAGACCCCGGCTCCACTCATTCGTATGTGTGTATGAAATTGGCATATAGTATGAATATGTCTGTCGAGTCTACAGAATTCGTAATTAAGGTGTTTAACCCGTTAAGAAAGTATGTGATAGTTGATAAAGTATGTAAGAAATGTCCTTTGATGGTTAGAGATCATTGTTTTCCGGCCGACTTGATGTTGTTGTCGTTTGACGAATTTGATGTCATACTGGGTATGGATTGGTTGATACTACATGAGGCTATAGTGAATTGTAGACAGAAAGTTATGGAATTGAAATGTGAAAACGGTGAAATTCTTCGGGTTGAATTAGATGATGCGGATAAGTTGCCAATTATGATATCTTCGATGGTTGCTCAGAGATATATGAGAAAAGGGTATAAAGCTTATTTGGCATATATATTGAATACAAAGGAATCCAAGTTAAAAATCAAATTGGTGCCGGTTGTGTGCGAGTATGCAGACATATTTCTAGAGGAATTTTCGGGCTTACCTCCAGTTAGAGAAGTTGAATTCGGTATTGAGCTAATGCTAGGGATGGCACCCATCTCTATTGCCCCATATAGGATGGCCCCGGCTAAACTGAAAGAATTGAAATCAAAGTTGCAAGAGTTGACATACAAGGGTTTTACGAGACCAAGCTTTTCACTGTGGGGTGCCTCTGTATTATTCATGAAAAAAAAAGACGGCTTTATCAGATTATGCATTAACTATCAGCAGCTAAAAAAGGTGACAGTCAAAAAATTAGTATCCTCTTCCAAGAATTGATGACTTGTTTGATCAACTGAAGGGAGCGACATGGTTTTCTAAGATAGACTTGAGGTTTGGATACTACCAGTTACGAGTGAAAGAGGTTGATGTGCCTAAGACTGCCTTTAGAACGAGATATGGTCACTACGAGTTTCTTGTTATGCCATTCAGATTAACGAATACTCCTACCGTGTTGATGGATTTGATGAACAAAATTTTTCGGCCATATTTAGATAAGTTTATTGTAGTGTTTATCGATGATATTCTGATTTATGCTAGAGATAAATAGTTATATGCCAAGTTTAGTAAAAGCGAGTTCTGGCTTCAAGAGGTTGGGTTCACATTGTTTCAGGAGATGGAATATGAGTTGATCCCAGTAAGATTTCTGCTATTGTCGAATGGAAGCCGCCTAGGAATGTAACCGAAGTTAGGAGCTTTTTGGGTTTAGATGTTTACTACAGACGGTTTGTGAAAGGATTTTCAATGATAGCCACCCCAATGATGAGGTTGTTGCAAAAGGATGTTAAGTTCGAATGGACGGAGAAGTGCCAACAGAGTTTTGAGAAACTGAAAGCGTTGTTAACTGAGGCAGCAGTGTTAGTACAACCGAAATCAGGGAAAAAATTTGTGATTTATAGTGATGCATCCTTGAATGGATTAGGTTGTGTCCTTATGCAAGAAGGTAAGGTAGTAGATTATGCTTCGAGGCAACTGAAGCCCCATGAGAAGAACTATCCTACGCATAATTTAGAATTAGCCGCTATTGTATTTGCTTTGAAGATTTGGCGGCATTACCTATTCGGGGAGAAATGCCATGTCTATTCAGACCATAAAAGTCTTAAATATCTAATGACTCAAAAGGACTTGAACTTGAGGTAATGAAGATGGCTTGAATTGTTAAAGAATTATGCTCTTGTGATAGATTATCACACCGGTAAGGCAAATGTGGTTGTCAATGCCTTGAGCAGAAAGTATTTATTTACTTTGAGAGCTATGAACGCATGGCTAGCCCTATCTCATGATGGCGCTATTCTAACAGAGTTAAAAGCTAGACCGACTTTTCTTCAACAGATTTGTGATGCACAGGAAGCTGATAAAGAATTACAAGCTAAGAAAGCTCAATGTGAGTCGAGCAATGAATCAGATTTCCAGAGAGGTCTTAATGGTTGTCTGAGGTTCCGTGGAAGGATTTGTGTCCCGAAGAATGCTGAGTTGATTTGGGATATTTTGCGTGAGGCTCACAATGGAGGTATGTCGGTTCACCCTTGTAGCACAAAAATGTACAATGATTTAAAGAAAATGTATTGGTGGAATGGCATGAAAAGAGATATATCTGAATTCGTAGTGAGATGCTTGATTTGCCAACAAGTAAAGGCCGAACACTAGGTACCTTCAGGTTTACTTCAGCCTATCTTAGTTCCTGAATGGAAATGGGACAGAATTACTATGGACTTTGTGATAGGCTTGCTGTTGAAACCAAGAAAGAAAGATGCCGTATACGTAGTGGTTGACAGATTGACTAAGTTGACTCATTTTATATCGGTACGCGTTGATTATTCATTTGATAAGTTAGTCAAGCTGTATATTTCAGAGATTGTGAGACTTCATGGAGTACCTTTATCGATTATTTCAGATAGGGATCCAAGGTTCAATTCGCGATTTTGGAAGAAGTAACAAAAAGCTTTGGGTACAAAGATGAATTTTAGTACCGCTTTTCATCCCCAGACTGATGTACAATCCCAGAGAGTAATTCAGACACTTAAAGATATGCTTAGATGTTGTGTTCTTGAATTGCAAGGTAGTTGGGAAAAGTACCTACCTTTGGTTTAATTTGCCTATAACAATAGCTATCAGACGAGTTTAAAGATGGCACCTTATGAAGCATTGTATGGGCATAAATGTCGTACACCGCTATATTGGACTGAGCTCAAGGAGAATAAGATTCATGGGATAGATTTGATTAAGGAAACCGAGGAAAAGGTGAAAGTAATTCATGATTGTTTGAAAGTAGCGTCGGATAGATAAAAGTCGTATGCAGATTGGAAAAGGAAAGAAATTGAGTATCAAGTTGGTGATAAGGTATTCTTGAAAGTATCCCCATGGAAGAAGGTTTTGAGATTCGGTAGAAAAGGCAAGTTGAGTCCTCATTTTATAGGACTGTATGAGGTTACCGACAGGATAAGGCATGTTGCTTATCGATTGTCTTTGCCGAATAAATTAGAAAAGATTCACGATGTGTTTCTTGTGTCCATGTTGCACTGCTATAGATCTAACCCTTCACATGTGATTGTGCCGACTGAAGTTTAAATTGGACCGGATATGACTTATGGTGAGGAACCTATTACGATCTTGGCTCGGGAAGTCAAGTAATTGAGAAACAAAAGTGTTGCTCTTGTGAAAGTTTTATGGACAAGTCAGGGGTTTGAATAGGATACATGGGAGCCTGAGGAGGCCATGAGGAAAAAATATCCAAACCTTTTCACCAGTAAGATTTTCAGGGACGAAAATCCCTAAAGGGGGAGAGTTGTAACATCCCGAACTAGGGCCTAGTCAGAATAGTAGTTTCGAGACCACAAATTCGAAGATAGAAATAATTATTTTATGATTCTCATGAGGTTTATATTATGAATCTATGCTTGTGTGAAAGTTTCATGAAGAAATTCTATGCATAAAATGTCTTATTACATTTTAGTGACCAAATTGAAGCTTTAAGCATGAAATTGCTTTATATTATGAATTAGAGGGTCCTAATTAGCAATTTTACCAATTTTTAAAATTTTGGACAAAAATGGACATGCATAGGAAAAATGTAAAAGAAAAACCCTAAAGGCATTTTGGTCATTTGGTAATTAAAAGAATAAAAAGGGAAAAATAAGTCAAAATTGGTGTCCATCTTCTTCCTTCATTTCTGAAAATTGGAAGACACCATAGCTATGGTTTGTTCAACATTTCCAAGCTTGATTGTAAGTGCATCCTAGCCCCGATTTTAATGTTCTTTACATTTTTGAAGTCCTTGAAGCATGATCTACCCATTTCTAGCTATATTTTGAGCTAGGGTTCATGTATAAAATTTGACCCATGTGTAACATGCATGTATTTTGATGATTAATGAAGGAATATGAATGTTTGATGCATGATAAACATCTTTTACTAGGTGATTTTTAGTGAAAACACCTAAACAAGGGACTTTTTGTAAAAGTGTAAAAGAGAATAGTAATAATGTGAAATAAGAGAAAATATGAGCTGATATAAGCTTAGTAAAGGCTCGGCTAGGCTTGGGTAACCAAGAAAATGCATGCATTTCATTTTACGAGTCTCGGGACAAAAGTGCAAATATGTGAAAGTTTAAGGGTCAAAATGTAAAATTTCAAAAGTATGAAGTATGGACCCATTTGAACAATGTGAATAATAAATAAGTTAAATTGGTATAATAGATCAAGAAAAAAGTGAATCGGGACTTGATCGAGGAAAGAATAAAGTACACGACGATTAGGCTCGATTAGCATCATTTTTGTACCGAGGTAAGTACATATGCAAATAATGTGGTGTTGTAGCATGTTTTTAATACTTTAATACATTGTGATAAATTTTTTATTGTGATTATGAGTTATATGCTTATGGATTGCTATGAAAGCATGAATATTATTATGGTCGTGATTTACGACGTTTCGAGTAAGTACAATGGAGATACTATATGCAAGTGAGGAAAAATCCTGTTTGAACCATAGGAATAGTTTAGGATACAAGTGACATGTCACTAGGAAATAAGAAGTCTGAACTCGTTGAGAGGTCCGAGTTCATTATGGATGCCAGCATCCGAGCTCGTTGAGAGGTCCGAGTTCATTATAGATGTGTTATATGTTATGGGGTAGCTTCAGCTACGTTTGTATATGTGGCACTTATGTGCAAGTTCTCCGTGTATCCAGTAATATTTTGAGTTTTCAACGGGTAATGTAATGTAATGAATGTAACGAAAGTCCCGAGGAGGTCATATGACAGAGGTATGGTTATCAATACTCTACAATGAGTAAAGGTATGTATGCAAAACCTATGAATAATGCCTTGGTAAAGATCAATTTATGATGAACAAGTATATGTGTTCAGATGATGGGTAAGCAAGAAGGTTTGAATGATGAATAATCTTTATGTATATATTACTGTGTTTTCGCATGTTGATTTTTTACTATCGTTGCAAATTATTTGCATGTGGACTTACTAAGCTATAATGCTTACTCCCCTCTTTTTTCCATCCTTTGTAGTTCCACCAAGCTAGCTCGAGGATCGAAAGCTGTCAGAGTATTCGATCACACTATCAAAAGACTATTGGGTATACTGAAATTATTATTTTGGGTATGGCATGTATAGGAAACTTGGTTATTTTGTGAAATGTATCATGCTATTTGGCCAAATTGTGAACGCCTATGATAAGGTTAATTCATTTTGTAATGGCCATGTGATATGGCTCATACTTGATCATTTGGGTTGTAATCTAATTACCCATGCATCCATGTGTTAGTGTTTTGATGGTAGGATATGTTATTGCTTGGTGAGTGCATGATAATGATGTGATATGTTGTTGATCGATGAATGTATAGTAAAGTATGAATTGGGTGCTAAAGGATAAGGGATGACCTAATGGCTTAAAATGACTATAAGTATGAATGCACAATTTCAAGTCGTGATAATAAGTTTAATAATGCATGCAATTGGTGTGGAATATTTGAGTGCTTGAATATGTCATTTTACATGTTATAAAGTATGTTTGAATGTATGAGTGATTGTGGGTGACTATTGGCTTGGAAAATAGCCTTTAAACGGTCCACACGAGTAGACACATAGGCATGTGTCTAGGCCGTGTGTAACACACGGTCTGGCCCATGGGCGTGTTGAATGGCCATGTGTCCCCTACACCTAAAATTTCTAAGTCAGTATGCATGATAGTAAACACACTGGCAGAGGCACGGCCGTGTGTCTCAGCCATGTGGAAGATATGGCCTAGCGCACTGGCATATGCCTTGGCCGTGTGCCCCTAAATGAGCGATGACTTCATAACCAGAATGTCCAGGTTTTTGGACACGGGCGTGTGCTCGACCGTGTGAAAACCTCTGTACGCTCGAAATGAAAAATAAGTTCTAGAAATTCCACGCGGGTATGGGACATGGCGTGTCCCAAAGCACACGGGCGTGAGCATTACCTCCACACTAGCGTGTGAGGCTTAAACCTAGAAATTTTTCTTAAAATTTTCTTAAGTTCTCGGTTTAGTTCCGGATTGCTTTTAATATTTGTTTTGGACCTCGTAGGTCTAAAATAAGGATAATATGATTTTGTTTGATCAGTTTTAATTTGGAATGAAATTTTATGACCCGTATTTTGTAAAGATACCCTGTTTATGTACAGTAAAGCCTCGTACCTTTTCCCAATCTCGGGTATAGGTAAGGGGTGTTACATTTAGCAACACATCTCGGACAGCCCTCATGAGGACACAACATTTCATCTAAAACTCTCTATGTGTGCATTAACCAATATTCAGCCTTATCCATATTTTCACTCACATTACTATAGAACTCTTTGGCCCCACACTTTTAGATTTTATCGATAGAAATTCTATGGATATTTAGTTGTATAGCGCTTCGAAAAGGAGGGGGTAGAGGTTGTCGAGTCGCTGGATTAGCTCTCATGTAAACATTAAACATATCTTGCATCATATGGTAAAAGGCATTGGGAGCCTCTTCTCTAGGCTCTTAAAATTCATGTATGTTACGAGCAACCCCTTGATCAGTGGTTGGAAAGTTACTATGTGCATCTTTGAATACTGTTCGATTGAAATTAGTTGACATCTTTAATCTATAAGAAAACAAATCAAACTAATCACGAGCCAACACACTATCACAGGTTATAAAGTGGCATGTATTTCTAGACTCAATACATGCTACGTTCTGTCCTAGAATCGAATAAATCATAACTCTGATACAATTAAATGTAACACCCTATACCCGATCCGGTCACTAACCCTAGCTATAAGGTGTTACAGCTATATAACTTCAACATTTTTCATGAGTTATTTAAAGATAATCAAAATAATTTATCATCAATCATTTCCATGTTTTCCAATCAATTTAGGACCTAATTCAATCTTACATAACATTTAATAGAAACTGGGATCAATTATGGATTAAATTGAAATTTCTATGAAATTTTGAACAAAAGTGTAAGCAGTGGTTGCATGCCCGTATGGCCAGACCGTGTGATAGAGGTCAACCTGTATGGCCCCAAACATAGTCGTGTAGCTACCTCACACGCTCGTGTGGCTACTCCAAACCCTCGTATGCTCAGACCGTGTAACTAACAGTGACAATGTTAAAACTCTTGCACTTAAAATCAAACAACCACAAGACCTTATGGGAGACCGTGTGTGGCACATGGCTGTGTGACAGCCCATGTCTCAGGCTGTGTGCACCTAAAATAACTTCAAAACCAACCATTTTCATCTACCATTTCTAAACTTCTAGGCCAAACCATTTCCAATCATTTTTACCTATTCAAAAAACATTAAAACATGTTAAATCATACCAAAATCATCCAACCTAAGTGCCTAACCAATATATCTTCAATGGCACCTCAATTTAAAACATAAACACCCATCATCCAATCAAACATGTACTACAAGTAAAATTCTTTCAAACATCCTTCAAATGCAAAATAACACATACCAATATTCAATTATCATTCAAACCATCAAATGTTCATTCAACTTATTATCTTACCATGATCAAATTAGTCATTCTTCAAACACAAAGCATTTCAAGGTTGCCTATTAACCTAAACTACCAACACAACCTTTTAAAGGCATCTAGATATCAACTTATGCAACCACCATCACAAAACCACAGCCAACCAAGTTACCAAATGGGATTTACATCAATACACATACCATAATTTCAAGTTCCCATCTTATGACCAAAATACCTATAATTTACATATCAAACACCCTATTTAAATGCCACTTATAACCAGGTTAAAATTAACGAATAACTACTGAATGAGTTTTTGGATTGTGTGATCTCCAACGACTTTCCAATCAACAGCAAAAGCTCGACAATCTACAAAGGCATACAATCAAATAAAGTAAGCTTTCATTAAGCTTAGTAAGTTCGTAAATCAAAACAACACATACATATTACTCCAATTATAAAACATACTAAACATAAAACTAACAACCCTTGTCATAAATCATCATTCAACTTTCCGAAACACTTAAACCTAGATGATTCATATCATCAAAATATAACGTGTCAAATAAACATATACCAAAATAAAAATTAACATATCATCTCATACCAAATTTTCTTTTAATATGTAATTGTTTTGCCCGAATAACAATAGTAAATTCAATTCGAATACACGGAAGGATAATGCTCATATGAGCAAATGTAAGGACTTTAATTGATACACGATGCTACTAACACAAGCTTCAGAGAATCCGCAACAAATGCAGGATTTCAAGCCATCGATACGGTATCCTTCATCGCTACATAGTACCTGCTAAATATACACTAGCTCAAAACCTGCTAAATAAACACCGGCTTAAGGTCTGCTAAATAATCACCGGCTCAAAGCCTACTAAATAACCACCAACTCAATGCTTGCATTTCCGGTATACCTCATACTAATTTTATTCTTTCATTTCGTTAATCATTCAATAGATAATAACAACATTCAATTCCATTTTTATTAAACACATAATAAGTAAAATTGTTATTAACATAATAAACTTAATACAAACTTCCCAAAACACGATAGCTAGCGACACGCGACGACAATTACTCAATGCCTTTTCCTTTCTCCCATTTATCAACAGATTGGTCTGTTTCTTAATGTAAACATAATATTTTTAGTTCAATTAACTAAATAAAACATATCAAAACACTTAGATTTATGCAATTAACCCTTTAATGACATTTTACACATTTATCCTAAACATTTACCTTTTACTCAATTTAATCCCTAAAACTGAAATTCTCACAATTATCATAATTTAGCCCAAACAAGGCTAGCCGAATGTTTCATTATCCCTATAAAGCCTAAATTTATCACATTTTTGCAAGAATTTCATGCAACTTTACTATTTTAATAATTTAGTATTTAAACTTTCAAATCAACCGAAACCACTTCACAAAATATTTTTATTTAATTACCAAGCTTAATAATCTATCATTAAACTTCAAAATCACCACAAATTCATCCATGGAAAAAAATTCTAAAGATTTAATACTTTTAAGAAATAGTCCCTGGGTTAGCTAGGTTAACCTATAGCGATTTCAAAAACATAAAAATTACCAAAAATGGATTGAAAAACAAATACCATGCATTGAATTGAGCTTGGCCGAACCTAACGGAGCTTTAAAATGGTGATTTTTGGTTGCCAAGAACCAAATGAAGAAGTGAACATGTTTTTTTTTCTTATTGTAGTTTATACTTATTAATTTATTTACCATTATACCCTTTAAAATTAAATGAAATTTCAACACCTACTTTACCTAAACCTTCCACTATAAATACTTGTGGTATAATTACTATTTAAATCCCTAAATTCATGTTTTTATATCCACTTAACACATATAAACTAATAATGATTTACTTTTGCAGCTTGTTAGTTCTTTTTACTTAATTAATTATCATATCATTAGAATTTTCGAACAAAAATTTGATATAGCTATATAACCAATCCGTGAATATTTAATAAAAATATTTATGGGCTCGATTTAAAAAACAAGGTCTCGATACCTTATTTTCCACAACCACTTGACTTTAGGGACAAACCACTTGTACTTAACTATTCATTTAATTAATTATAATTATCATATAAAAATTTCAATTGAATACTATATTTAATCCATAAATATTAAATCATAATATTTATGAACACATTCAGCGAATTTGTGGCCCCAAAATCACTTAACACCACTAAAAAACAACTGTCATAGTTTGTTTATTTTTCTTATTTATTTATTTTTATCCTAGTAATCTATTTTATAGTTTATCATGGTATATGAATTAATTAGTACTATTTAAACTTATTATTGTAAAAAAAGTTTTCATAATTTATTCCATCCTCCCTTGAGTACGATCTTTGGAATACTTCCAAGTATTTCGTTGTACTAAACTATATTAAAATTTGATCGTGCACTTGTGGACGCCTTCGTTCTCAATTCTTATATTTTTGGTGTTATATTTTTACTATAAATGATAGTGTATTTATAAGCGGTCAAGTTGTTGACGTCACTTTCGGGGAGGTTTCGGTAATAAATTTTGAAAATATTTTGTTGAGGTCACGGACAATTAGGCCAATTTGGACTAGAACACTCAAATTGAAATGGTGTTCAAGAGCTTGTCTAAGGATTTTGTTGGTTTTTGGGTCGCATATAACCTTGGCAACAAAAACCTGATGCTTACACAACTCATAAAGGAGTTACAATCCTATAGGTTGATATTGAATGGCGGTCAGCCAGTCCAAAGAGCAGAAGCAAGCATAGTTGTCATTTATTCTTCAAAATGGAAGGGAAAGGGCGCCAAGAAAGGCAAGACTAAGTTCTCTGGGCCACCACATATGGAAAGGAAGAGACCCAAGAAGCCTACAGACTTATCTAATTCTAAATGATTCTTCTGCGGTAAGAAATGACATTTCAAGGGAAATTGTAAAGAGTGGAAGGCATACCTAGCCACAAAAGGCAAAGGTATCGAACTCTTTGTAATAGAAGCTTGTTTAGTGAATGATTAGATAGACCACTGGGTCATTGATTTGGGTGTCACTAATCATGTTTGTGTTTCTCTACAGGAGTTTGAGGAGACAAAAGATCTTAGAGATAAGAGCATATTATTGCGAATGGGAATAGGACAAGTATGGCAACTAAAGTAGTGGGAAATGTACGTCTTTATTTTTATAATTTTAGGAAAATTATTTTAAGAGATGTTTTCTATTTAACAAGTTTCAAAAGAAACTTAATTTCAGTTGCATGTTTATATAAAGACGACTTGACCGTGACTTTTAATAATGGAATTGCAATATTTATAAATTACAATCTTATCTATAATGCATGGATGTTGAATAATCTCTATGTTATCAAACCAAAGATGTACACACTGGTTAAGATTGAAATATCGAATAAAAAAACTTAAACTTCTCACTCTAAAAGCCATACCTTTGGCATTTGAGACTTGGTCATATTAACTAAGAAAGAATCACTGGACTTGTGAAAGACAACATCCTAAGTTCACTTAAAGAAGTTGATCTTCCACAATGTGAATCTTGCTTAGAAGATAAGATGGCTAAACGATCTTTTAATGCAAAAGGAATGAGGGTAGGAAAACCACTAGAACTTGTGCATATTAACGTATGTGGCCCTATAAGCGTCACTACAAGAGGCGGTTATGAGTATTATGTAACCTTTATTGATGACTATTCCCAATATGCGTATGTATACCTAATGCACCGCAAGAATGAAACATTTGATAAATTCAAAGGGTTTCATGCGGAAGTGCAAAAACAACTAGGTTTTCCCATAAAGACACTTGGGTCATATTGAGGTGGGGAAAATTAATCTGATGAGTTCTTAGGGCACATCATAGAGAATAAGATTTTATCCCAACTAACTACATCGGGCACTCCACAATAAAATGGCATGGTAAAGATAAGGAATCGAACGTTGTAACACCCCTAACCCATATCCGACGCCTGAATAGGGTTACGAGGCATTACTGAATAACACATCCCATTCACATACATTTATACATTAATTATAAAAAAACATTCGTAAACATTCACATTGTCCCTTATAAGGTTCTACGAGACCTTAAAACATGCTTAAAAGTGGTTCGGGACTAAACGATCACATATAAAAATTTCCAAACACTTACAAAACTTTTACATCCATAGGTCACACGACCAAGTAAGCAGGCCGTGTGCCTCACACGACTACTAGACACGTCCGTATCCTAGACCGTGTGAAAACAAAGCATACATACTGACTTGCACCACATGGCCGGGGACATGCCTGTGTGCCTTGGCCATGGGAAAACTGGTGGGGTTACTGACTTGGGTCACACGGCCAACCACATGCCCATGTGTCTAAACCGTGCTCGAGATTGACTTAAATTCGTAGTGCTACCCCAGGGGACACACGGCCTTGTAACATAGCCATGTGTCATACACGGCCGAGAGACACGCCCATGTGGACAAAAATAGGCCATTTGAAAAGCCAATTTTTGCCACCTTTATCTAATGCATATCAATCAACCTAAATGCTACCATTTCAAGACATTTATAAGCAACCAAAACCAACCAATCCATACACAACATTTCAACTACGCAATTCCATAACCAAATTATACCAAAATTATTAAACTTGTATGACTTCTAAATGTATTTCATCATCACTAATTTCATGCCACAAAAATTACCATTCCTCAAACATTAATAACAACCAATTCAACATGTATTTAGCTATATCCACAATTAAAGCAAACATACCAAAACAAACCAATATATATAAGGCATTATAAACACCATATATATCAATTATCAAGCAAATAACTTAAGCCAGCTTAAATGGCTAAAAACATACTAACATTTACATTATTAACAAGCCAAATCACATGGCTAACATCATAGCTCAAAATATATCAAAATGACACTAGCCTATACATGGCATATACCATATATACAAGCTTCAAAAGTACCAACAAATGTTCGATAGTGTGACGATGCTCCTGATGATTCCCGAGTTCCAGCTAGCTTTGACTATCTATAAAACATAGACAAATAACATACAGTAAGCTTCATAGCTTAGTAAGTTCATAGTTAAGCAATTCAATTCATCAAACAAGTACAATTCTATAATATACATATTACCAAAAACAACATCTCATTTACACAAACCTTTCTATCATGACTCAAAACATGATTCATTAACATCTCATTGAACTTACTCATTGTACTACTTAAATAGGTTTCGTACGTACCTGTACCACCTCGTACTAACCTCTTTCTCAAACAAGTCATTCTTTTAACCATTGGATCATTTAGAATAAAAATCGGATACTTAAGAATCACAATCGATAAGTACCTATACCATGGCCCATAGCCAAATCAAGGTAACTTATCCCGAAGTACCTATACCATGGCCCGTAGCCAAATTAAGGTAACATATCCCGGAGTACCTATACCATGGCTCGTAACCAAATCAAGGTATTTACTCGAACCCAAAGTGTCGATATCATGGCCCTAAGCTAATACATTAACTTAATGACATTTCATTACCATCATATCTGTACTTAAGGTTTAACCGGGAAGTTTCGCTTGTCAATTTCATCGTCGAATACTTCCGTAAATTCGTATTCACAATTAAAATATTATCTGAAATCTCATAAATACATTTTATGCAATATCAAATCATACAATATTCATTTATAATAAAATTAACACCTACGAACTTACCTCGGGTATGAAAACGGTGAAATGAGTCAATTACTCGATTATCTTGCCTTTCCACCTATCTAATTCTGGATTCCTCTTTTCGTGATCTATATGTATTCAAAAATTAACTCATTTAATCACCTATTCTTTCAATTTCATCCAAAAACACATATTTAAGCCAATTTGCACTTGGGCCCTTAACTTTTACATTTTTTACAAATTAGTCCCTATTTCATAAATACACAAAATTCACAAAATTCAATATAACCCATGCTTAGCTAAATTCTCTATAGCTCCCTAGCAGCCCATATTTTTCATTTATTTCGCATTTCAACCCCTCAATTTACACTTTTCTCAATTTAATCCCTAATATGAATTTTTACTCAAAATCACTTTACAAAACATGTATATTCAACACCAAACTTTCATAATTCACCATCAAACATCCAAAAACACATGAATTCATCAATGTAAAATTTCAAAATCATCAACACTTTCAAAAATTGAGGCATGGGCTAGCTAGAACACGAAGCAACGATCACAAAAACATAAAAATTATCAAAAATGGATCAAAACACATACATAATTGCATCAACTTGCCTTAGCTGAATGTAAAACCTATTTTCTCTTCTTGTTCTTCAATTTTCGGTGCATGGAGATGGAAAATAATGTTTTAATTCACTTTGTTTTATTAATATTAAAATGATTTAACAAATACCAATATTAACCTTTAATAAACCATTTTAAAAACATCTAATATAAGGCCATTTATGTCCATCTCCACTATCAATGGTCTAATTAAAACATAAGGACCTTTCATTTAATAAGCTATAGCATTTAGGCACTTTTAACTTATACCATGCAACTTTTGTATTTTACGCGATTTAGTACCGTTTTTCAAATTAACCACTTAAATGATAAAATTAGCTCACGGAATTTTCACACATACATACTCACATGCTATAAACACCAAAAATAATATTAAAATAATTTTCTGACCTCAGATTTGTGGTTCTAAAACCACTATTCTGATTTAGCTAAAATCGGGCTGTTACAAACGTTGTTAGACATGATACGTTCGATGTTAAGTTATTCGAAGCTACCAAATGCTTTTTAGGGATATGTAATACAAATAGCTTGCTATATTCTGAATGATGTGCCAACTAAGGCAACATCAAAAACTATGGCATGGCAAGAAGCCAAGTCTAAAACATTTAAGGATTTGGGGATATCTAGCTCACTTATTGGAAAAAAATGCAAGGAATTTGGACTCACAGATAGAATTATGCATGTTTGTAGGATATCCGTAAGGAACAAAGGGTGGTTTATTTTATAACCCGAAAGAGCAAACTGTTATAGTGTCAACTCAACTTCTTTTCTTAAGAAAGTTACATGAATGACTTCAAACCTTGGAGTTTATAGGTACTCGAGGAACTTTTAGAAAATATACAAAACCCTAATGAAATGATTCCAGAACTAACCCAGAATAGTAGACCTACAAATGATCAACAACATAGGTTGCTTTGTCACAGTGGGAGGGTCTCTCGTAGGCCTGAGTTGTTCCAATCTGGCAGACGTGTTTTTAACACTGAGTCTATCAAATAGGAAGATGATGACCCACTCACATATGACGAAGTGATGTAGAGTGTTGATTCCAAGCTCTGAGATGGACTCTATGTATTCCAACTCAGTGTAAGAACTTGTAGACTTACCGGAATGGCTAAAACCTATAGGCTGTAAGTAGATCTACAAGAGCAAAAGAAATATGGATGGAAAAGTAGAACCTTATAAGGCCATACTTATAGAAAAAGGTTCTACTCAGAAAGAAATTAAGAATAAAGTTTCTCTCTAGTTTCCATGCTCAAGTCAATTTGCATATTGCTATCCATTGCAACGACTCTCGATTACGATATTTGCAAATGGATGTCAAGACAACTTTTTGAATGGCTATCTTGAGGAGAGCATCTATATTATGCAACTCACTAAATATATAGCTAAAAGAAATGAGTATGAAGTGTACAAATGCTTAGATCCATAAATGGACTTAAAGAAGCATCCCACTCATGGAATCAGAGATTTGATCAAGTGATCAAAATTTTTGGATTTGAGCAAAACGTAAATGAACTTTGTATTTATAAATGTTTAAGAGATGGAAAGGTGGTCTTTCTGATTTTGTATGTCAATAACATTCTACTCATCGGGAATGATGTAGGGACATTATTATCGATTAAATTATGGTTAACCAAATAGTTAAGCATGAAGGACTTGAGAGAAACTAATTTTTTTCTAGGCATCCAAATCCTAAGGGATCGAAAGGAAAAAGTGCTAGTATTGCTTCAAGCTTGACAGTACTGTTTCAGGCTTCATACATAGACAAGATATTGGAGCATTATGCAATGACCGATTGCAAGAAAGGAAACCAACCCTCTATATCGGGATTTCATCTCTCTTTAGAGGATTGTTCTAAGACAATAGGAAGTCTTATGTGTAACAGCCCAAATTCGACCTTAATCGGAACGGTGGTTTCGGGACCCCGAATCTGAGTCAATAATATAATAATAATAATAATAATAATAATAAATAAAAATAAAAATATATTTCTTATTTATTTCGTGTTTATCATATGTGAATGTGCATGTGTGAAAATTTCGTATAAAAATTTTATTGTCTGAGTGCCCGATTTAATAAAAAGGGCTTAATTGCATAAGATGGAAATTTGATGGTTAAATGTGTAATGGCTGAATTGTGGGTTTTTTTTATATGGAGTAGTTATGTTGGAATTAGTCCACTATTGAGGGATGGCCGAATGTACCCTTATTGTATAGGGTTATATTATTCTTATTTCAAGGTTAAAGATGTAAAACATGTTAAAAGCTAGTTTATAATATAATAAACATAAGAAATTAATAAAAGAAAAGAAAGCCATACATCCTTGCCTTGTTCTTGCCGAATGTTTGAGAAAGAAAGAAGAAATATGCTTTGAGGATTTCGTAAATGTAGCAAGCTAAAAATTTAAGGTAAATTTCATGTAGTTTTTGTTAATTTTTAATAGATGTGTGATCCTAGTTTAATTAGTGTTAAAGCCCATGTTGAAATTTTGATTTCAGTTGAGGTATGTGCATTTGGTCATAGAGGAAATTGAATCAAATTTGGTTGTTTGTCTTGATTAAGGAGAGAAATTTATGAATCTATAATTATAAGTGATTAAATGGTAAAGTAATGAGTTGGAGGGACTTGTATGTGAAGAGATGGCATTCGGTTAAGAGTATCTTTGACAAATTTGGTTCTTGTTATTTTGCATGAACTTAGATTAATTTGTAAGGACTTGAAAATACTAAGGAATATTCGGATGAAGTGAAATAGATAGAATGTTGAGTAATTACATGTTAAGGATGTTAAGGCTTAATTGTTAATGTCCGAATTCTATAAAGGGGGCTGTTATGCGAATTAATTTTAAGTTGTGTTATTATATATATATATATAATATATAATCTATGGGGTAATGTTAAGTGGATCAATTGATCGATTAAATAGTTTCTTTGCTTTAATTCAAGCTCAAGACCCAAAGAACCGAGATTTGGATCGGAAAAGGCGAAGTTAGCCGAGTAGTCGACACTATTGTACGAAGTTGTCGAGGTAAGTTCTTAAGTAATTTAAATTCAATTCGGCATGCTTAGAATTTAAATAAACATAGTAAGGTAAAATGCTTGATTATATAGATGTATAAATATAATCTGATGGATATATGTTTGGAGAAATGTTTTTAGCTAAATGTGGCTAAATTATTAATCCGAAATAGACAGAAATATAATGTGTTGCATGTATGTTTGAATAAATAAATTGAGCCGAATGTGGCTATACTTTTTGAATTGAAATAGACATTGAGACAAGGTGCCGAAGGTATTTTTAAATGAAAGGATTGATGAAATTGATGTGTATCAAAGTAGTTATGTTATGACTCATACTATGTGTAATCTTAGCAATAAGCTAAGTAGTGAATGATTGGAACATCGGGCTAAAACCCTAGCAGGCATATTGCTGGTGATATGATTCAGGTTATAATTCTAGCAGGCTACATGCTGGTATGATTTTTCGTGACTAAGAATTGATGTGTTATTGAACAAGTTAAAAATGAGTGTAAAGCCAAGTATGAGATAAATTGTTATTAATTCGTAATAAGGTACGCATGTGAATAGTTATGAGAATTTTTGTATGTAATTTATGATTGAATGATGGCTATGATTTAAATGATATTGATTTGGTATATCCAATTGAAGGTATGTTATATTGAATTGGTGAAACATATAAGCCTATATTGAGTTGATATATTTGTTTATGTGACGAATTGGATAGAAATTGCATATTCGGTCATATGAAGTGTTTCATTTAATTAAAGGATTGAATTTCATGTAAGGATATATCGTATAAATATATGTATATATATATGGTGAATTGTATATACTTGGCCACATATGTAAGTAATTATGTGATGGTATAATTGGCTTTGAGTACTCGGTCAAGTTAACTCAATTGGATTAAAGTACGCCGTTAATGTTTAATTCGGCTACTATGAAATGAAAGTAAGATAGAGATATGTTTGTATGGCCGAATGGTAAGTATAAATTGAAAGTAATATAGTTAGCATATATATAGCTGAATGGCAGGTATGAACCAGTTTGATATTTACTCAATATAAAGATTATTATGTGAACTAGTTAAGTATATTCGACCTTGTGAATAGTATTGGATGAGTCTTAATTGTATGCATATGTGATAATATGTAGCTAATTTATGTATGTGAAAATATATGGTATTACATGAATTTATATACTTGAATGTATGTGAACTAGATTTAATAACTATTTGGCTTTAGAAGTTAAAATATAATATGTTAATTTTGGCCACATGAACATGCAGTCTTAGTTATATATGTGCAAATTCAGTTAATGGGATGTTATATTAAAATTAAACTAAAGATGACATTGAACGCTTTACTATTTCTTTGTATTCGCCCATAGGTAAACATTTATGTGATGATATAATGAGATGATATAAATGATTACATAGGTAAACATTTATGTGATGTAAAGTTGGGTATTGAACATTCGATAATAGTATATTGATAAAATCTATTTATTTTGAAATGTTAAAATTATTAATTCAAACTCATCGCCAAGAGGGTCAGTGTCATTATGAATTCAAATTCATACTTAACAGGCTTAAAGCCAGTAAGTTATAAGGAATTGACATTTACGAGTTTTGATGCTGAAGTGTTTTATGAATATGAACAATAAGCTAAAGGGAACAAGTATGTTTTAGCAAGTTTATGTTTGTGTTATAATGTAAATTAGTTATTGAGATTATAGTGCAAATTTCATGAGATGAAAAGAAAAATTGTAACATTTGCGGAATTAAGTATTAAGTCTTAAATGTTTATGAGCATGTGATTAATTGAATTATGGTTATATTTTATACAAGTAAATTCGGCCATGGTAGGAATATAATTAAATAACTTGTGATTGCAAGAGTTTATAACTTTGAAATTGAAAGTTTATTGATAATGTACATGAATAAATTCGGCCGAAATGAAAGTGTTTAATATAAAGGCATGATATGTATTTTATATATATATATATACATTAATGGAAGTTATTAAATTGTATTTGTATAATATTACGAACTCATGGAATTAAGTTGGATATTTGAGTTGATAGATATTCAAAGTTATGTTAATATATAGAGTGTTGTTTTGCTTACGGCTTACTAAGCTAAGTTAGCTTACTGTGTGTATAATTGTCTTTTTCTTTGTAGATATTGAACCCAACTTGCGAGTTTGAAAGTCGTCAGAGGAGCTTAACATACTATCGACCACCTTTGGTATTTATAAAAGTTACGTTTTGAACCTATGGCATGTATAGGTTGGAGTGTGTCATGAATTGTGGTAATTCGGTTTGTATAATTGGGCCATGCGATAATGGCTTATTGTTCAGTTGTGTTAGATTTTACGTCTTGATTAAGTGATGTTGTATGATGTATTTGTATGTGGTTTGATGGTTAGGCTATGAATTATAAATAGAAATGAATTATGCTTAATGTGTTTGACGTATAATAAGAAGAATAAAAATGAAAGTAGGTATTTGTTAAGACGTATATAAATATAATTAGCATGTTTAAAATTTGGCATTGGAAATTGGAATTGACTACTTGAATAGTGATTCAAGTTATTGTTATATGCGAATTCCATAAAATATAATTTGTCTTTTGATTTATTAAATTTCTAATAATTATTTCATATGTATATCCACGAATGTCTAGATGTTGTGTTATGTTAGGTAATACCTTATAACCCATTCCTACAATAGGTTCGGGTTTAGGGTGTTACATTATGTATGCTATGTTATGCACACGCCCAGATATCTGCTTTGTAGTGGGGTTGGTAAGTCAATATCAAGCGAATCCAAGATCAAGACTGTAACACCCCTAACCCGTATCCGTCGCTAGAATAGGGTTACGAGGCATTACCAATCAAAACACAACATATAATATACATTTCTAATACATGATTCAATTTCACATAAACATTAATCAAATATAATCACATTGTCCCTTATAAGGCTCTACGAGACCTTAAAACATGCTTGGAAGAGATTCGGGACTAAACCGGTAACATTTGAAAACTTTGGGAAACTATTAAAATTTTGATGTATATAGGGATCACACGCCTGTGTGAACAAGCCGTGTGCTTCACACAGCCACCAGACACGCCCGTGTCACAAGCCATGCAGAAACAGGGCATACATACTGACTTGGGTCACACGGCCAACCACACGCCAGTGTGTCCACCTCGTGTGCCCTTCGAAATGGTCATACATGCCCATGTGCTAGGCCATATGCCCTTTCGGGGTATACTGACTTATACCACACGGCCAATCACACGCCCGTGTGTGAGACTATGTGGAGTATACTGACTTCAATTTAATTTCAACACCAGGGGACACACGGTCGTATAGCATGACCGTGTGTCATACACGGCTGAGACACACGCTCGTGTCTCTGTCCATGTGGACAATAATAGACCATCTGTAAGGCCAATTTGCCACCCTTTTTCATGACCACCTAAACAACCACAATGGTACCAATTCATCATACAATTAGGCAGCTTAAACATCCATTTCAATACACATTATAAGTCATTTCAAAATCAAACATTCATATACTCAATCAGTACCATTTGTACATTCAAACGCATACAAACTAGCATGATTCATTCCTTATTACTCACTATTCAATCATATACCAAAGTACATATCTTACTTCTCAATACAACCTATTTCAATATGTATTTTTACTCCCCTTAATCACACACAAAGCTTGACTCATAAATCATCTATTAGCCATTCATTTATTAAGTCCAAATTCATGCTTTTTATAAGTAAATACTTATCATATACCAATTGACCAAATGATCAACTTGGACCATCACCAACCATACCAAATTATGCCATTACACAATGCAAATTACACATCAAACATAAGTCATTAATAAGCCATATAAAATGGCCAAATACATCACTAAAACCTTTACCAAAAGATTCAAGTCTATACATGCCATATAACCAAGTCACAAGTGTATAAATACCGAAATCAAAAACCGAATAGTGTGATGTGATCTCTGCCAACTTCCAACCCAAGCAAACATCCAAATCACTATAACACATAGGAAAATAACACGAAGTAAGATATAAAGCTTAGTAAGCTCGTATGGTAATAAGCTCATATTATTAAATAATTGCATTTAAAACCATTATTCGAAACATGATATAATTCATATGATTTCACCATTCAATCTCAAATTCATGCACATAGATGATCAAGATTTTCATGAGTTTATTCATTCAAAACACGTATGGTTTGAATACTTCTTACGAATTCATTCATATTTTCATATGTACAAGCAATTATATATAAACTTTATTCAACATCACCTTTTCTTAGCCAAGTGAATTATGTGAAATATCATCAAATAACGGTGTTTCACACACTATGTGCCATATGTATATTTAGTTAAAACAACTATAACCCATATCTCACATATCATTCAATTCATACCTCATTATAGCAAATAAACACATTTTGGCATGAAACATACTTATACATAAATCACTTAATACACTAAGAACTTACCAAATTACCTTAATTTGATTCTTATATAAGTTCTGTTTGAACCTGAATCACTTAATTCAATTGTACTTTCCTTCTAGTCTTGACTATGCTCGTTGAACCGTTCGGAATCATTAAAGATATTCGAAAATCACATAAAGCTCATACAATTCCATATCCTAGATATGGTCTTACATGTTATCACATATCGATGCCACTGTCCCAGACATGGTCTTACACGTAATCACAATACAATGCCAATGTCCCAGACATGGTCTTACACGTAATCACATCTCAGTAATCCTAATGTCATGACATTCGTATCCTATACTATTCCGCAGGTTCGTACGGACTTTCAGATATCGTAACTTCGTCGATTCTTGCTCATATTTGCTCGTTCAACATTCTTGTTCAATTCAATGGCAATGAAACATATATAATTAAATTTTATTCAATAATAAATAAGCATTTATAACAAAATTTAAATACGTTTATTGGCATACGAACTTACCTCGTTCGCTATAAAGACGAATTAGGTCGACTAATCCGATACTTTGTTTTCTCCTGTTCTAGATCCATATCTCATTTTTTTCATTCTATATAATAACAAAATTTACTTATATAATCATTAATTCATTCAATTTAACACATTTTACAAATTTTGGCTAAATTACACTTTTGCCCCTATTATTACATATTTTTGCAATTTAGTCTTTATCACATAAAAATACAAATTCATACAATTAAATACTAGCCCATGCTAGCTGAATTTTCCTTATATTCATATCAACCCATTTTTCTCATTAATTCAAACATTTACCCATGGATTTTACAAATTTCTCAATTAAATACGTAATTGACATTTTTGTCAAAAATCACTTCATAAAACGTGTTAATCTAGCTTGAAACTTTAATAATCTATCATAAAACACCTAAATAACCAAGCATTCAACAACGGCATCATTCAAAAACTATAACAGTTTTGAAAACGGAGATACGGGCTAGCTAGATTAAGCTACAACGAGCTCAAAAACGTAGAAATCATTAAAAACGGAGTTAAAACCGTACATATTTGAGCAAAAACACCATGGTCAAATGTCAAGCTCTTCAATGGCTATTTTAAACCCTATTTTCAGTTGTAAATGGATGGAAGATGGTGATATTTGGCTTTGTTTTATTTATTTAATCTTTATTAACCAATTTACAAAACTAACCTTTAATAACATCATAAATTTCAACAATACCAAGCCACAGAATTCCACTATCATAGCCATTTAATACCTTTAACTTATAGAATTCAACTTTTACGCTTTATGCAATTTAGTCCTTTTTACTGAATTAACCATTCAAATGGTAAAATTTCTTTACGAAATTTTCACACGAACATTCTATCATACTGTAAAAATTAATAAAATAAATATTTTGACTTTGTATTGTGGTCCCGAAACCACTGTTCCGATTAACCCTAAAAATAGGCTGTTACAATGACACTGACAAGAAGTTAAGCATATACTCAATAATTTATAGAGAACGAGGGATTATATGCTTATGTATTTCATAGGAGATCTTACTCCTACTGGGTAAACCAATTCTGACTTCCAAACATGTCAAGATTCGGGGATATCGACACCGGACTGTGCTTTTGTCCTAAACGATAGGTCCATAGTGTGAACAAGTATCACGCAGGGTTACACTACTAACTTCACTATGGATGGCTGAATAAGAGATATGGAAAAACTATGGAACTATAACAATTTGGATATAGTAAACCTAAAATAAACCAAATAAGGACAAAACACAATAAAGGAGACGGTAGTGTTTGATGGAATAGTAAATGTAGTCAAAGAACGCATCTGAGGACATACCCTAGGGATTTGTTTTACCAAGACTTTACTAGCTAGAAAGTTCTCTGGGAAACATACGAAATAGCACAAGAATGTGAAACATGACTCATCTACTTCACAGCAAATGGGAGATTGTTGGATTTGATGCCTTAAGCGTAGAATTTTCGTCTAAGTACACTTGTAATTTTTTTTCAACAGATTGGTTAATAAAATAAATTCATTGATTACAATTAATATACTTTGTATTATTGTCCTCATGAGAGTTTTGCACACAAAGAAAAATAGAAGCAAATATTGTTTATTGGTTGTCTAATGTTTAAACTGAGACTAAGCGATATTATATGGTCTGATCATAATACAAAAAGAAAACTTCTATTAGTAAACGAAACTAAACATGTCCTTAGTTTAATCAGAAATGAGCAAATCGATTGAAAGTGTAACACCACAAACCCGGCCTAGACATTACGGCCGAATCCGGTGTGTCACATTACCTACCACTAACCAAGTTACCTAGTTTACTAAAGTTTGGGTGCGCTTTGCAAAAACCATTAATGAAGTTTTAAGAGAAATGTTCTGATTCACTAGTGTGAGTCCTATCCATTATAGATTATTAAGGGTTTAGAAAAACATGACTTTTGTTGTACTTTGAAAAGTTTCATTTCGAAGACGTTTGATTGTCGTGTCGGTTTAAAACAAGTAATTTTTGATAAACCCAGAGTTAACCAATTTCAAGGAATCAATTTAAGTGATGTGAATCTCAAGTCGAAAACGATTTAAGTAACTTAAAAACCCAAAATAAAAATAATAGAGCGGCCTTATTACAACTTTAACCCAAAATAGAAATAATCAAAAATAAATGCGAAATTTAAAAGGAAGCTACTTGAAACTTATTTAAAACCAGAAATTTAATCTTCGTGGTCATTCTGAATCCCGCCCAGCTCTAAGTCCACCAACTAGGACTCACCTGCAAGGATGGAAGAGAAAGGGGGTGAGTTTGGAAAACTCAGTGTATATGGAAAACCCATCCAAAGCCCAAGTCATCTCAAGCCCATTGGGCCTAAGCCCTATTTCGATAACCGCGGGTACTGGGTCGAAGCCCTTTTGTAACACCCCAAACCCGGCCCAGACGTTATGACTGGATCCGACATGCCACATCGAAGCGTTCAAAACATTTTATATTGTTGATCCAGAAAAACTTACTTAGTGTTTTAAAAGATAATTTCATTATAGGTTAAAGTGAATGGAAGTCATGCACCACGAAAGCAAACCGGAAAAGAGGTGTGAGTCCATCGGATCGCTAAGTACCAAGCTCCTTCGGATCCAATCCTAGACATGCATACCGCCATTGCCACACCTTAACGTCATGGATATTTCTAGGAAACCTATTTGATTAAGTCATTTTTAGGAAAAGTGATTAATTTTGGAAAATACTTTCATTGCGGAAGCTTTGCTTGTTGTCGTGTTATTTTGAAATCAATTATTTTTTTTTGAAAACGTGCCCTAAAGCTATCCAATTTCAATAGTTAAAATAAGTAATACCTATCTTAGTAATACATATTAAAACCATCAAAAATAATTAAGCGGCCTTATCACATTTAAAAACCCAAAACTTCAAACGTAAATAAAAGTATGTCCAGTTCACGAGAAGAAAATCAAACTTTCGAATGGGTGGCCACTCAATTCCCTCACGACTCCAAGCCTACTATGGTTGGGGATTACTGCGTGGATGAAAATAAAAGGGTGAATTTGGGGAAACTCAGTGTAAATTAACCCAACCATAGCCTATATCACTCAAACCACGAAAATAGAATAAGTTGGCCTTAGCCTGAGCAGAATTCAAAATAAAGCCCATAGGCCCATAATGTAACGTAATGATATTACATGTTTATGCGAAACCCAACCCATTTATCCACAACACCCCCGTACCAGCTTTACACCATGTTGGGAGACTACTCGACCCACCCAACCGCTACACACCACAGAAATCGTAGCAAGGCTGCTAGATATTGTGACGAAGTCACCAGATACAGATATAGTGGCAGAGCCACCAGAACAGATATATGTGGCAGAGCCACCAGATCAGTTAATTGTGGCATAGCCACCAGGACAGATATATGTGGCAGAGCCACCAAATCAGATAATTGTGGCATAGCCACCAGGACGCTTCCTCCATAGTATAACCCAAGTCCCCATGCAATGATATATAATCATGGCATACATCATACGTAATCGATCGTCATGCTTTTCACCAAAAGTAACCCTAGGGGTATAATGGTAATTTTGCATACATAGGGGTATTCAAGTAATTTAACTATTCTTAAGGTTTTCATACATAACATAGCCATTTACGTATGATCAGAAACACTTACCGCGTTTTCTTACCAATTTGGGCCCGTTGGCCCATTATCCTGCTTTTGGCCCATTAAGCCCAAAAATATCGAAATGCATGTAATCGCAAGACTCTGCAGTCTTATCACTTTAATTTACCATATACATCAAACTATTAATCTCATGAGCATTCACACACTCACAAGATCTCAAAATACCGGCTTTTCAACATTTTCGCTTTTCGGCTTGTGCCGATCTAGTCTATAAGAGGGTGTTAGTTACATACCATGCTTGCATTTATATGTTGTTTGAGATCCACACACGAACTACCTACAATTGGATTACTAACACGTTAATCTAACCATTCAAACACGAACTACATATTAACCCCATACCATATTCGACCAACCACACCTACAGATCATAGTAAGCTTATAAGAAATCAATAAGCAACTCATTAACAAATTTTTGTCAATGTTTACCATATAATCAAAATTTCACTGCAAGTTGTCTTCCTGAGAAATAGTCACTAAATCATTTATAACTGGAGCTACGAAACTCCAAATCAAGTTCCGTTAATTTTCCCTGAAAATAGACTCATATATCTTCTATCCATAAAATTTTTAGAATTTTTGGTTTAGCCAATCAATACCAGATTTTTCTCAAAGTTTCCCATATTTCATTATTTGACTAATCTGATCACTATCCTTTACGAATAAAATTTATCATTGTACAGAATTCAAAATATGTTCTTGTTTATTTCATTTGAAACTAGACTCAATAAGCTTTAATTATATAATTTATTCAGCTTCTAATTCATCTCCCACAATTTATGGTGATTTTCCAAAGTCACGTTACTGCTGTTGTCCCTAGCAGATTTATTACCAAATCACTCTTTCACACATACCTTGCATGCATGTTATTTAAACATGTATATCACCAATCAGTCATCACATATCTATGATTTTATTTAAGTATAATCTCCATTTCATCATTTTAAAGCACAACAAGTTAGCCGATTTTTCCCTTTAACATCTAAGGCAAATGCATGCTCATTTGTTTGGCTCAACTTCACCTATCTTCCATTTTTCATCAAAAGAACATGAAACAACAACCATTTCCTTTATTTTAATTCATGACTAAATGCTCACAACACAACTAAAAACCAAAATATGCTTCAAGAGTTAAGGTAGAATCAAGAAGAACTCATGAACCTCAAAATAGAATCAAGGTACTAAGAACTTACCTTCAATTTTCTTCCCCAAGTGACCGAACATTCAAGAGCTTTCTCCTCTCCTTTCTCTTCTCTAACTTTAGGCTATGATGAACAAAGATGGACAAAACTTTGTTCTTTTCACCCCTTTTTTTTTAATAAAATTTCATATTTCATCCATTTAATTCTTTAATACAAAAGATATGAAATTCCCATCATGGAACATTTACCTAACCCATTATCATGGAACATTTACCTAACCCATTATCAATTTGTATCAATTTGTACCATAAATTATGGATATCAAGTGCACATTTTGTCTACAACAACATGATGGCTAGCCACTTCATGTAAAATGGGAGGTTTGTCATGTAAATCCTCCTATTTTGCACTCCTATTTATTTGGCCACTTCAATTTAGCCTATAGCATTTTCAAACATTTTCACATAGGTCCTATTTCATAATTTCACCCCCTTTTTCTTATGGAACAAAAATTAACTAAAATTGCCGGGTTCTATCTTAAGCTTGGGCCTTCTAGAGGCCCACTAACATAATTAAACCTATGCCAACATTCATAGAATTCCCGAAAATTGGGGCGTTACAACTCTACCCTTCTTAAAGAAATTTCGTCCTCGAAATTTACCTGATCCAACTAGTTGAGGGTATTGTTGACGTATAGACTCTTCTGATTCCCAAGTAGCTTCTTCCCTTCCATAATTACGCCAAAGCACTTTCACTAACGGGACAGATTTCCTTCTGAGAACCTTAACATCTCGAGCCAATATTTGCACAGGCTCCTCCTCAAAGGTCAAATCAGTCTGAACTTCAATTTCTGCAACTGGCAGGACATAAGCAGGGTCAGAACGATAATGCCTTAACATGGAGACGTGAAAAACATCGTGAATCCTGTCTAACTCTAGAGGCAATTTCAACTGATAAGCCACTAGGCCTACTCGCTCCAAAACCCGATAAGGCCCAATGAACCGCGGACTCAACTTGCCCTTCTTACCAAACCTTAATATCTTCTTCCAAGGAGAAACCTTTAAGAAGACCATATCACCTACTGAGTACTCAATCTCCTTACGCTTCAAATCTGCATATGACTTTTGCCTATCAGATGCTTCTTTTAACCGGTCCCTAATTATTCTGACCTTATCCTCAGTATCAGCTACCAACTCTGGTTCAAGAATTTGTCGCTCTCCTAGTCCAGTCCAACAACTAGGTGTACGACACCTTCGTCCATACAGTGCTTCATACGGTGCCATTCGAATACTCGCCTGGTAACTGTTATTGTACGCAAATTCTGCCAATGGCAAGTAATCCTCCCAACTACCTCGAAAGTCAATCACACATCCCCTCAACATGTCCTCCAGAATCTGAATAACCCTCTCTGACTGACCATCAGTTTGGGGATGGAAAGCCGTACTAAAGTTCAATCGCGTCCCCAACGCCTCATGCAACTTTTGCCAAAACCGAGATGTGAATCTGGGATCCCGGTCAGAGACAATCAAAACTGGGACCCCATGAAGTCGCACAATCTCCGCCACATACAGCTTGGCTAACTTTTGAAGCGAAAAGTCAAGACGTCAGTATGAAATGGGCTGATTTGGTCAACCTATCCACAATCACCCACACCGAGTCTTTCTTTGATGGTGTCAAAGGCAACCCACTCACAAAGTCCATGGTTACCCTCTCCCACTTCCAAAGTGGTATCTTCACCAGCTGTAATAGTCCAGAAGGTAATTGATGCTCAGCTTTCACTTGTTGGCATGTCAGACATTTTCCTACAAACTCCGTTACTTCTCGCTAAGTCCGTGCCACCAAGACAATTCTCGCAAGTCGTGATACAACTTATTCCCTCCAGGATGCATGGCACATAGTCCCCCATGAGCTTCCTTCAATATTGTCTGTCTTAAATCAGAGTCCCTCGGAACACAAATTCTTCCTCGGAAACACAGAACTCCATCACCATTTAAACTGAACTCAGAAGTTTCCCCTTCCTTAACTTGTTGAAAACGAGCAACCAAAGACTCATCTTCCAACTACTTTTCCTTAATCTGGTCCACCCAGGTTGGCCTTACTTGCAATTCAGCCAACAAACTACCATCATCATACAGACTCAAACGAGCAAACATTGCTCTCAGATCAGATACGGTTCTACGACTTAAAGCATCGGCTGGCACATTAGCCTTGCCGAGTGATACTCGGTCAAACAGTCATAATCCTTAAGCAACTCAATCCATCTCCTTTGCCTAAGGTTTAGCTCCTTCTGAGTCAACAAATACTTAAGACTCTTATGGTCTGTGTATATAATACACCTCTCCCCGTACAAGTAATGTCTCCAAATCTTAAGTGCAAATATCACTGCCGCCAACTCCAAATCATGAGTAGGATAGTTCCTTCGTGAGGTTTAAGTCATCGTGATGCATATGCAACCACCTTACCCTCTCCTGCATTAACAAAGCAATTTCAAACCCACGTGTGATGCGTCCATCGTACACAAGAAAATCCTTCCCAGACTCTACTGAATCAACACAGTACTTCATCAGAACTTTCTTGAACTTCTCAAAAGCTTCCTGCTTCTTCTCATCCATACAAACAAGACTCTTTCCTTATGAGTTTTGTCGAGGTGCTTCCATCACGTAAAAACCTTCCACAAACCTTCTGTAGTATTCTGCCAGTCCTAGGAAACTCCGTATTTTCGACACTGACCTAGGCGGCTTCCACTCCAAAATCGCTTCAATTTTTCAAGGGTCCACCTTAATCCCCTCAGCAGAGACCGCATGTCCTAAGAAGGTTACCTCCCTCAACCAAAGTTCAGACTTGCTGAACTTCACAAAGAGTTCCTTCTCCCTTAACACTTGCAGCACTATACGGAGATGCTCATCATGTTTTACTTCAGTTTTAGAATATACCAGGATATCATTAATAAAGACGACTACGAACTGATCAAAAAATGGTTGGAACACACGATTCATCAGATCCATAAATGCTGCAGGAGCGTTCGTTAATCCAAATGGCATAACCAGAAACTCGTAATAACCATACCGAGTCCTGAAGCCGTCTTATGGATATCTACCTCCTTGACTCTTAACTGATGATATCCAGATTGAAGGTCGATCTTGGAAAATACAAAAACTCCTCTAAGCTGGTCGAACAGATCGTTAATCCTTGGCAGTGGATACTTATTCTTAATCGTCAGTTTGTTCAACTGGAGATAATCAATGTACATTCGCATCGTAGCATCCTTCTTTTTCACGAATAGCACCGGTGCTCCCCATGGAGACACGTTTGGCCTAATGAAGCCCCTATCCAACAACTCTTGAATTTGAGCCTTTAACTCCACTAACTCCTTCGGTACCATCCTATACGGTGCGATGGACACAGGCGCCGTTCCAGGCAATAAATCTATTCCAAACTCAACTTCTCGGTTCGGAGGCAATCTTGGAAGCTCCTCTAGAAAAACATCTTGGAACTCCTTTACAGTCCTAACCTTATCCGCTGTCAGTCCCTCCTCTTCCGACTGACTTACAAATGCCAAATAGGCCTCACAACATTTTCGAATCCACTTCTCGGCTCTTAATGCCGACACCACATTGGACAAATAATCCCTTCGCTCACCTATCACCATCACCTCTTCATCCTTTGTGGTCCTTAACACCATTCATTTAGCAGCACAATCCAGAGTCGCTTTATGCTTAACAAGCCAGTCCATTCCCAAAATAAGATCAAACTCTCCGAACGGTAACTCCATCAGATCTCCAGGGAAAATCTTACATTGACTTTCTAATGGTACATCCCTATACAGTTTGTCTACCCTAACCGAGTGACCCAAAGGACTTAATACAGATACCCCACTCATAATCTCCTCAGAGTGCACACCCAACGACCCAGATATGGCACATGCAACATAGGAATGAGTAGATCCAACATCCACCACGGCAGTATACGGCATGCTAGAAACCAAAAACGTACTAGTTATGACGTCAGGTGCGTTACCCTCCTCGCGACGACGAGCAGCATTTACCAAAGCAGGCTGACGAGCCTCAATGTTAACAGTACCCTTGCCAGGTGCCCCACATCCATGGCCATTGCCACCGCGACCTCGGTCATGACCTCTCGACAGCGACGGTCCACCTCTCGCTGTTTGCACGGGTTGCACAGCCCTTTGTTCAACCACTTGAGCCTGAGCTGGCCTTTTAGGACAATCCCTGATCTTATGTTCCTTTGATCCACAATGAAGACAATCCCTGATCTTATCCTGTTTTTGGCCCATTAAGCCCAAAAATATCGAAATGCACAGAATCGCGCACTCTGCAGTCTTATCACTTTAATTTACCATATACATCAAACTATTAATCTCATGAGCATTCACACACTCACAAGATCTCAAAATACCGGCTTTTCGGCATTTCAGCTTTTCAGCTTGTGCTGATCTAGTCTATAAGAGGGTGTTAGTTACACACTTGTTTGCGACGATATGATTCATACACGAACTGCCTACAATTGGATTACTAACAGGTTAATCTAACTATTCAAACACGAACTACATATTAACCCCATACCATATTCGGCCAACCACACCTACAGATCATAGTAAGCTTATAAGAAATCAATAAGCAACTCATTAACAAATTTTTGTCAATGTTTACCACATAATCAAAATTTCACTGCAAGCTGTCTTCCTGAGCAACAGTCACTAAATCATTTATAACTAGAGTACGAAACTCCAAATCAAGTTTCGTTAATTTTTCCTGAAAATAGACTCATATATCTTCTATCCATAAAATTTTCAGAATTTTTGGTTTAGCCAATCAATACCAGATTTTTCTCAAAGTTTCCCATATTTCACTGTTTGACTAATCTGACCACTATCCTTTACAAATCAAATTTATCATTGTACAGAATTCAAAATATGTTCTTGTTTATTTCATTTGAAACTAGACTCAATAAGCTTTAATTACATAATTTATTCAGCTTCTAATTCATCTCCCATAATTTATGGTGATTTTCCAAAGTCACGTTCTCGTCATTGTCCCAAGCGATTTATTACCAAATCACTCTTTCACACATACCTTGCATGCATGTTATTTAAACATGTATATCACCAATCAGTCATCACATATCTATGATTTTATTTAAGTATAATCTCCATTTCATCATTTTAAAGCACAACAAGTTAGCCGATTTTTCCCTTTAACATCTAAGGCAAATGCATGCTCATTTGTTTGGCTCAACTTCACCTATCTTTCATTTTTCATCAAAAGAACATGAAACAACAACCATTTCCTTCATTTTAATTCATGACTAAATGCTCACAACACAACTAAAAACCAAAATATGCTTCAAGAGTTAAGGTAGAATCAAGAAGAACTCATGAACCTCAAAATAGAAGCAAGGTACCAAGAACTTACCTTCAATTTTCTTATCCAAGTGACCGAACATTCAAGAGCTTTCTCCTCTCCTTTCTCTTCTCTAACTTTAGGCTATGATGAACAAAGATGGACAAAACTTTGTTCTTTTCACCCCTTTTTTTAATAAAATTTCATATTTCATCCATTTAATTCTTTAATACAAAAGATATGAAATTCCCATCATGGAACATTTACCTAACCCATTATCATGGAACATTTACCTAACCTATTATCATGAAACATTTACCTAACCCATTATCATGAAACATTTACCTAACCCATTATCATGGAACATTTACCTAACCTATTATCAATTTGTATAAATTTGTACCATAAATTATGGATATCAAGTGCACATTTTGTCTACAACAACATGATGGCTGGCCACTTCATGTAAAATGGGAGGTTTGTCATGCAAATCCTCCTATTTTGCACTCCTATTTATTTGGCCACTTCAATTTAGCCTATAGCATTTTCAAACATTTTCACATAGGTCCTATTTCATAATTTCACCCCCTTTTTTTTATGGAACAAAATTAACTAAAATTGTCGGGCTCAATCTTAAGCTTGGGCCTTCTAGAGGCCCACTAACATAATTAAACCTATGCCAACATTCACAGAATTCCCCAAAATTGGGTCGTTACACCTTTTCAGAATACGATAAACTGGGCCTTAGCCCCTTTTCAGATAACAGTATGGCCCGTAGGCCCATTCTAGAACAGAACAGACATATTCGTGTATGCTAGCCCAACCCATCCTATAACCAACCGCTACACTCCACCCGTACCAGCCCTCCACTCCATGTGGGGAATAGCTCAACCCACCCAAATTTCTACACTCCACACAGTAAAAGATAGTCGCCAGATATTTGTAAGTTGAGGCAAAGCCTCCAGTACGTGGTCAAGCTACTTTCGGTACTTCCTCCATCAATAACCCAGTCCCATGCATCAGATAATAATAACATCGCCTGCAGTAAATAGTAACAGTCAAACATGCATTCAGGGCAACCTTAACCCTAGGGGTATATCAGTAATTTTGCTCCTTGGAGTAAAACTGTAAACTTTCCACCTATAAAGGTATTTCAGTAATTTTATCAGTTTTAAGGGTTCTCATGAATGTTACCGTCCTTACTAGCCCATTTTTCATCGCAGTAATTTATTTATCTCAATTTCACAATTTTAGCCATTGGGCGCTAAAACCCCTAATGGGCCCTACAGTGTCCATTAGCAATTTAAGCCCATTTAATTCAAGTTTTATGACCAGTTTACCAGTTTAAACAGTTTCGATTCTACATTCTAACAGAACATACTTATTGCCTTTTTTTATATTATAAATATTTTTATTATTATTTACCCGTATGGGTCCGTAAGCCCATTGGGCCCAGTTTTAGCCTATCGAGGCCCAATTACCAAAGTGCACGAAACTTCACACATGACTAACTTACCACTTGCGATTTCAGATCTAATGATTTCTAAACGTCTGTGAGCACTCGCACACTCATAAGCCCACGAAATGCCGGGATTTCGGTATTTCGACTTTTGCCGAATTGAACTATGAGAGGGTGTTCGATACACACCTGTTTTGCGATGACTGCTATTGAGATCCCTTACGATGTCCTACAATTGATTACCACAATTCTTAGATTTCAACCCACAACAACCAATCCCAATATTCAGCAACCCATATTCGAACCATGCCCCTAAAGCCTTTAGAATCTTACCTTTTTGCCAAAAACCGATGACTAGATCTAAGTCTAATTGTTCCAAAGATCCAAGCCTTTGATCAAACCTCTAGAAGACACTAATCACCAAAAGAAATCGTCGGTTAAATACCCTTAAAGCCCTATGCCCAAATCGACAGCCTCCCTAGATTTTAGGGACTTCGGCTTTTCTAAATTGTAAAATAAGACTAGATCTGAGGTGATGAGCACTTAATACTTATTCCTCTTTGACTTCTACGTAGATCTGATGCAGATCTATCCTCTAAATGATAGTAGAACTCGAATCCAGGAGATCTGAAGTTTCGGCTATAAGTCCCTAAATCTATGGTATTTCGGCTTTTTAAGTGATGAAGAAGATGACGATTTGAGGCTATAACTTTGAAGTAATGTTGCCGACAGATACTAAGGGTTTAGAGAAGATGAAAGTTTATCAAAAAGAACAAAAATAACTGAAGGATTTTGGCTTGGAGAAATCGGCACAAGAAGTGAGTTTTCAAAATTTCGACTTTTATGGCAATCGGCTATGGAGGTTTTGTGGAGGATGGGATTGACAGAGGAGGTGAGTAAGGTGTTCAGGAGGTTTCGGCTAGAAGAAAAAGTAAAAAGGAAGAAATAAAATGAAGGAAAAAGAGAGGAAGAAGAAATCAGACCAAGGAGAAGGAATTTGCATTTTCGGCTTTTGTGAGAACTTAGAGAGGATGAATGACAGTGAAAGCTTTCAGGTGGCAAACCCTAATTCTCCAAGACAGAAAAAGAAAAGAACCTAACCCTAATATCAACTAAAACAATTGGCCCAACCTCCCTAAGGCCCTTGCCGAAATTCACTTAAGTGATCACATGCCCGGCACATGCCTAAAATTAAAAAGTAACAATATGCCTATCTTGCAACTTGAACCCTGGACCTTTAATTCCTTCCCAGATGCTATTTTTTTAGGAACTTAGTGGCGCCACCTTGCCACTTTACCAAGGCCTTATTTTTGTGTCATAATTTACGAAGTTCTTCTTAAAAGCCCACTTAACCAAGTCTCCTATTCACTTAAAATCCAACCTTGATATTTTACCGTGTTTAACTTAGGCTTGGGCCTTCTAAAGGCCCACTAACACATTTAAACACAATTCCAATATTCAGAACACCAAAATTTCAAAATTTACCAAAAATCACAGAAACCCAGAAAATCCCGAAAATCAGGGCGTTACAGAAAGACTAATATGTTGTCTATCAAGTCTGATTGGAGAGATGCCTTATCTTGGGCATCAGAGTGAACAACTCCTAGAAATAGAGATATAGATATGACTGAATGGACTAACAGTACATTAGACTGGACCCAAGCAGAATAGATCCTGAATTAGTTTACGGATTTATTTACTTGTGATGTTTATAGTGTGCCATACCTGAATCCTAAGTGGATGGCAGACTATGTATGTATGACTCGTACACTTTGATGTAAGAAAAAGCTTGATGATAAGCAATAAAAGTAACATATTTTAATCTCATTCTTAATGCATTTTTGGATGATTAATTATGCAAATTAGTGAATTTGATGCTCTTTATCCTTTGAATTCATGTTTTTATACTTAGGAAAGCATTTGGGAGCGAAAGGAGCAAAAAATTAGCCAAAATCAGACAAAAAGAGTTATTTTCAGGATCCACACTGCCTAGGCATTTCCACACAGGCTAAGCACACGCCCATGTGAGCCACACGGGCTGGACACAAGCCCATGTGTCAGCCCGTGTCGATTTCACAACCTACTTTCTAAATAAGTGGAAAAACCCAATTTTTAGAGTTTCTAAGTATTCTAAAGTCTATAAATGCCCATTAGAAGAAGACATAACGGGGCAACCAGAGAAGATCAAAGAAAACACTCGAAGAACACCATTGGAATCAACTCGGAAGCTGATCTCCATCAAGATTGAAGATCTCATTTTAATTCCTTTCGAAGTTTTATTGAGTTTCTTTATGTCTTGTGGCTTTTCTGACTTTGAGATATTTTCATTCAGGATTATGAACTAATCCCCTACATACCTAGCGGAGATGAAACCTATGATGAATCCTATTATTTAATTCTTGTTTTGCATGATAAATACTTGATTCTTGTTCTCAATTATGTATGCTTATTTCTTGTTTTAATATTTCTGGGATATTAATTCATTTTTAATGTGCTTATTTTAGTAGAGAAAAAGTTTCTATTTAAGAGTAGATCTAGCATAATTGACTGGAGTTGCATGCAATCCTAGAAATAGGACAACATAAATCTACCAGATTAGAGTCAAATCTAATAGGGGAATCCATAGAATGCAACAATAGGGGTTTTAATTAGAAAGAGATTTCAAATTAATCAACCTAGAGTTAGTTGTTCTTACTCTCGAAAGACATATTAACATAATTTAGGGATTTCTATGGATCAAGATACAAGTGAATAAATTTTTTAGTTCAGATTCATAATAATAGGTGAAGTCTAGGTGGATTCTTTCTTGGGTATTGCCTATCCCATTGGTTAATATTTGATTATTCCCTTGATTTATTATCTGTTGCGTTCGTAGTTAAATTAGTTTAGTAAATTTAGCTTAAAATACATCACTCCAAATAGTCGACTAAATAATAGAAAAATGGTAATTACTAATACTTTTAATCCTCGTAGATATGATAGTCTCTACTCACCATAGCTATACTATTGTTCGATAGATGCGCTTGCGTTTGTCATATTTATAGTTAGTTTAGTGACCATCACTTGAGTTCAAATAGATAAGGAACCAAAAGCTGGTATGTTAGGTATACGAATTTTGCAATACATAGTGTCATTCACAACAGTGGAATTCATAACCCGAGACATGGGTAAATGATATCCTCTCATTGGCAGTACATGGTTGATAAAAAGTAAACGTCATCGTGGATTGTTCTTCTTTGTGATGAATGACTTGATTACTATTCAATAGTAATTAACTTTTCATGAAGGAATATGTAATGGTTACCATGAGATAAAATAGGATCATATTGGGAGAGCAGATACGTAACAACTCGTTTTTAGTAAAATCAGAATAGTGATTTCGGAACCATAAATCCAACGTGAAAATATTTAATTTATTATTATTTTAAAGTCTACGGTGTGTTATTAGTGTAGTATAAAATTTTCATTAAGAAATTTTGATGTTTGCATGTTTAATTAAGTAAAAAGAACTAAATCGTAAAAGGTGCAAAAGTGGAGTTCGTGTAGCTAAAGGTACCTAATAGCTATGAAACTTTAAAATAAGAGGACTTAGATGGTAAATAGACCATTTATATAGTTAGTGGATATTCATGGGTTGGTTTTGTTGAAAATATGTATATTTTTAAAGGACAATATGGTAAATTAGTAATTAAAGGCTAAATTAATTAAAACAAATGAATCATCTTCTTCATTTCATCAAATCCAAACAAAAATCACCATTGGAGGAGGGTTTGATATTTGGCCAAGCTATCCTATTGCATGTAAGTTGTTTTTGTTCCGTTTTTAATGATTTTTATGTTTTCGTGATCGTTGTAGCTTAATCTAGCTAGCCTAGGGACTAATTTGCAAAACTGTTAAATGATTAGGGTTTTTCCATGAACATGTTTGCTTGATATTTGAATTTTAATGAAAGATTATGAGTCCTTGTTGTTAAATAAACAACTTTTGTAAAGTGATTTTTGATGAAATTATCATTTAGGGACTTATTTGTAAAAGTAGAAAAATATCATGGTAAAATTATGAATTGATGAGTTTGTGTGGGTTGATATAGTCCCTAGGTAAATCAGCTAGCATGGTATGTGGATGAAATTGCATAAATTTCAATTTATGAGTTTAATGGCTAAATTGTAAAAAGGTTAAAATGTTAAGGGCAATCTATAATTAGGCATAAATGTGAACTATAGATTGAATTGAATGTTGAGATTGATTGAAATATTTAATTGAATATAATTATTTATTTAGATCAAGATAAATCTCAACCGGAATTAAATCGAGGACAGGCGAAAATCACGGATTAGTTCGATCACATTTCAACCCGCTTGGTGTCAATGTAATTTCATAGTATTTCAATACGTAATTGAATTTCTATTTGTATATTTTACATTATAGTTAGAAATTTAAACATTTATGCTTAATTATACCCTGAATTGCACATACGTGCCCCTTTTTGTACTTCGGTACTCCTGACACTTATAATTAATTATACCCTGAATTGCATATACGTACCCTTGTTTGTACTTCGATACTCCTGAATAGCACATACATGCCCCTGTTTACACTCTGGTAACTTTAAATCGAGTAAAATATGAGTTCTGTTAAATTGTTGTTAAGTTAAAAGATATGTTATGTTCTTACTAAGCTCTATAAACTTATATGTTTTTGTGTATTATTTTGTAGATCGTTATTGTTGACTTTTGGACGGATCAAATCTTCGACTCACACTATCCATCGATGTTGGTAGTTCTTGTTCTCCTTAAGGTTGTGGCATGTATATGTAGCTATATAGGTTGTTATGGTACATTAGGACAAAAAATACTAAACTAAGATGTTAGGTACTTCATTAAGATTGTAAATAGGTATCTTCTTAGTGCAATTAGAATGGTATGGAATTGTTCACTTGTGATTTGTTTTGGCTTGTGAATGAATGAAGTGCTATGCTAGAAATGGATGAAAGTTTACATGTTTTAGTTGTTTATATTGGATATAACTGTGGTGTCTATGAATAGCACATTGGTTGGTTGTTTTTAGGACATTAGTATGGTATGTCATGTTGCGTTGCTTGTGGTCTGAATTGTGATATGCTTTAAGATGATATTGAATTAGTTGTGTATGTTTAAAGTATGGTAATGCATACGTTTAGGTAAGGTAGTTTTATTGTGATTAAGGTGTCTATATGGCATATTGGTTGAATAGATGTTGGTCTTTTGAATTGTTATTTTAATGCATGTTTTGGTATGTATCGATTGCCTTGGTTAAGGTTGCAAATGGCTTGTAGGTACATGCTTGAAATGGGTAAAAGAAATGGCTTGATTTTGGCCAATTTCTTGTCTACACGGCCTAAGACACAAGCATGTGTCTCAACCGTGTGTGACACATGGCCATGCGATGCGATCGTATGTCCCCTGTAAGATTTAAAGGCATTCAAGTTAGGCAGTTACACGACCTGGCACACGAGCTATGAGGCCATTTCGAGTGTTACATGGCCTGACGCATGGGTGTGTGGCTTGGCCATGTAACCCAACTCAGAGAGTTACACGGGCTGGGACACGGCCGTTTGTCCCTATTTCGATTGTTACATGGCCTAAAACACGGGCATGTGTCTCGGCCGTGTGACCCCAGCAGTTTAAAATTTCTAACTTTTTCTTCAATGTTCCAATTGTTTCTAATTTAGTCCCAAATCATTACTAAGGTGTTTTTAAGGCCTCAAGAGTTCAATTAAGGTACAAATTGCATGTATATGAATGGATTATGCTATGTTTATTTCAAGGTTTGGAAATGTACGTTTTATGTTACGCTTTTATGGTAATGCTCCGTAATCCTATTCCGACAACGGGTATGAGTTAGAGGTGTTACAAGATTTTATCCCAAAAAGATTAAGGATACCCTATGAGGGTAACACACTTATGATAAGGTCATTGGATGAGCATTGAATAGTTGCTTTCGTAATGGCATGTCGTTAGGGAGAGCTCAGCCATGATACTATAGTGGAATGGCTTCATGACTAAATAAGTTTATAATTAATAGGCGAAAAGTCGGAACCTAATTATAAATTACTTTAGCCTTAATTACATATTTCCAATTGGTCCCTCCTCTAGCTCGACGAAACAAAAAATGAATTGCATATTTGAATCAAAATGAACAGAATGAATAGAAATAGAGAAATGGAAAATATTCAAAAATGATTATGGTTTTCTCTGAAATTGGAAAATGGAATCATTTGGAAATGAATATGGTTTTCTCAAAATGGAAATGGAAATGAAAATGAGAAATGAGAAATGATTCATTTGGAAATGTACATGGATTACTAAGAAATGATTAAAAGAATGAGTTTATATTTTTTGAATTGTTTTAAAGCTCGAAAATAAAAATAAACCATTCGGTCATAATGAAGATGTTGAGTGGTGAAATGTTAAACATATTTTCTCAAAATTTTACCAAGGGTAAAATCGTCGTAATTTTACTTGGGGTAAAATTAGGATAAGAAAATTATTTAATATAAAAATATTGAATTTTTTTTGGGAAATTGAAAAACAGCCTCAAGTTAGATTAAATTACAAAGTATTGGGTCGAAAACTCTGGGAAGTACTCATAATTGGACTCGATATAATAGAGGCCCAAAATCCCCTCATGTAACATGAAAAGGGCGGCACCCTAGTAGGAATACTAGGGTGTGTCGTCCACCATACTTCCACTCTAAGTAGAAAGTTGTTTTTCTATTTGAAATAAACTACTACAACTCAGCAAGGGTTCTACTTTCTCTTCCGATAAATATATGACACTAGTAGAGCTATTAACACAACTTTGAGAGATTGTTACTTCGTTGAAAAATGAGAGAATTTATTCTCAACTATTAAACATATTTTTCTAGAATAACAATTCTACCAATTTCTATTAAAAAAGAGAGAATTTTCATTTTCACCCCTAAAAAGAAAAGAAAACTTTTTCTAGTTTTATGTTTTGATTCAATTGGTTCGAGCCCACACTAGAACCAGTTAGTGGTATGAGAATAATGGAGAAGCTCAGTTGGTTGAAAGCCAAAAAAATAAAGGATCCGCTTATCTGAAAATACAAGAATGATTTCGGTCTAAGATTTATTGCTATAAATATCACAAACCGAGTCAATTTTTAAAATTTTAATTTTTCCACTATGCAAGAAAACCGTTTTCAAACCGGATTTTTTCCAATAGATATGTACCTAGATGTAACAATATGTGTCAAAGAATAGCCAATTTTGAATACCAAAATGTTTGATATGTTTTTATGCTTTAATGGATCAATGTAAGTTTAGATATTCTATTTTAACTTACTAATGCTTACTTTGGTTGTTTTTCATTCCCTGTAGATTGTCACTTTGTGAAACTTGCTAAGCTAGATTAGCGAAGGAGCATGCGCTATCTAGATATGATAGTTTTATGTTCAATTTGAGTCTAGACTATGTGGAATGTACATAAGGGCTCATAATGTGCAAATGGTCATTTTTGGAGTTGATAGTATTTGTAAGTTGTGGTGATGTTTGATTATGAATATACCAAAATCTTTGACCTTTTTAATCCTCTTACTTCTTTTTAATTCTTGACAAGATTCATCATTATTATCAATTATTTCAAACAAAATCTCATTCTTATTTGAAGAATGAATCAGTTGTTGTGGCTTTAATTGTCTTGAAATAGAATTAAATCTATTTTCATCAAAAATAGCATATCTTGATTCAATAACAGTACTAATTGAAATTGAATCATTTGATTCAATTACCATGAACCAATATGCCTTGCTATTATGTGCATATCCTATAAATATGCATTCAATTCCTCTTTCACCTAACTTTTTACGTTTAGGTATTGGAACTTTGACAATAGCTCTATAACCCCAAACCTTCAAATAATTAAGTTTTGGTTTCCTTTTCTTCCATTATTCATAGCGGGTTATTTTAGTTTGTTTATTAGGAACTCTATTCAATGTATGGCAAGATGTTAGAACAACTTCTCCCTAAAACCTTGTCCAAGACTTGAATATGATAACATTGAATTTACTATTTTAATCAAGACTCATTTTTCCTTTCAACTATACCATTTTGTTGTGGTGTGTAAGGGGCTGAAACTTGATGGACAATTCCAGTGGATTCAAAATAACTTGGATTATAGTATTCTCCACTTCTATCTGATCCTAAGCACTTGATAAATGATTCACACTGAAGTTCAACTTCAGATTTATAAACTTTAAATTTATCAAGCGCTTCATCTTTTGAATACAATAAATATACATAACATTATCTAGAACAATCATCAATAAAAATAACAAAATATTTCTTTCCACCTAATGTAAGAGTATTTTACATGTCACATAAATCACTATGTATCAAATCAAGCAATTTTGTTTTCCTTTTAACCTTAGGGAAAAGGTTTCTTATAATTTTAGTCAACATACATGTATTGTATTTTTTAATATTATTATTAAAAGCAGAATTAAATCTAACTTATACATGTCATTCAATTTTTATGATTCAAATGACCTAATCTATAATGCCATAAATAAAAGATTCAACCATATAAGCGAAATAGCATTTTTATTCTTATTAATAATATTGAGTTTGAACATACTCTCATACATATACCATTTCCCTACAAAAATTCCTTTCTTAGACAAAATAAACTTATCTTTCTCAAAAACAAGTTTGAAACCAAATTTATTCAATAGACTTCTAGACACATAAATTCTTCTTAACTTCTGGTACATAATATACATCATTTAAGGTTAAAACCTTTCCAGAAGTGAATTGTAGTTCAAGAGACCCATTGCCTTTGATTGCTGCGGTGGTGGAAGAATTTCTCATGTACAAGATATTGTCATTTTCACATTGTGTGAACGTTGTGAACATGTTTTTATCTTTGCACACATGTTTGGTTGCTCCGGTATCAATCCACCATGTATTATCATCTTGTGCCATATTAATATCAGATATCATTACAACGAACTTTTCATTATCATCAGCCTTAGAAGATGATTTCTTCTTTAAAAATCGACATTCATCCTTGAAATGTCCCGGCTACCACAATGATAGCATGAGCCCTTTTGTTTCTTTTTGAACTTAGGTGCTCTATTGGTCTGTTTGAATTTTCTCTTAAATGGTTTAGTAGTCTATACTTCCTCCGTAACAGGCACTTTGGCATTTTCAGAATTTAGATTTTGATCTTGCTTTCGGTATTCTTCTTCTATACGAAGATGATTTGCCAAAGCCTCAAGAGATATTCCCTCTCTTATGTTTTAGACTTCTTTTAAAGTCTTTCCAAGATGGAAGAAGTTTGTCTATTATAGAGGATACAACAATCATTTCATCCATTTTCATATCATATTGCTTAAATTAATTCAACATCTTTTCAATATCACAGAATTGTTCCATAACAGAACGACCATCGACCATTTGATAATTATTGAAACGACTGACAATAAATTTATTACTTGTAACATCTTTGGCCATGCATCTTGTCTCCAATTTTCCCATAATTCTTTAGCGGTGACCTCGTTTTGGTATGTGTCGAACAAACCATCAGATAAACCATTTAATATGTGCCCCATGGACATGTAATTAGCATTGTCCCATTTTTTCCTTTCTCAGGTTGTAGCAACAAATCCGTTTTCATTCTCTTCGAGTCTTAGAGTATCCAAAACATAAGCAATCTCAAAGTTGATAATAAGAAGTGCATCTTTTTCTACCATTGTCGGAAATTGCCACCATCAAACCGATCAAGTTTGACAAAGTTGGAAGTCAACTCCCTTAGTGCTCCACTTTCATGTGTTGTGGTAGTCATCATGAAATATAACCTTAAAATTGTTAGTCTCTAGAGAGGAAAATCTCGAACACATGAACAAAATTCGAACAAAAAAAAGGAAATAGGACAAGGCTCCAAGGCGTGTATCAAGCCACTATTTTTAATGTTATATTTGCCCCCACCTATCTTTAGTGTGCAAATGAGTTCCAAGCAAATTAACCTCGAGGATACAATGAAGCTAATGACTATTTGCATTTTGCACTGACAAGAATAGACCACTAAGCACTAAGCAATGTATAGCAAGAAACTCAATTTCTATAAAGAATTTCTGCAATAACTCTTTATAGAACAATCTAATAATATTAGAAAATGAGAAGGATAGAAAGAACTTTTAGAACTTGTTGGTGTGATTTCCAAATGAAATCTCATTCCTATTTATAGGAATTTTCATGTCTCTTCATAAAGATATCTCTCAATAGGTTCCTTTATTAATAAATAAATAATAATAATTATTCATTTAATTTTATAACTATTCAAATAATATTATTTGAATAGTTATGATTCTTTAAAAAATCAAATGATTTAACTTTTGACCAATGACCAAAAGATTTATCTTTTGATTAATTATACCCATTCATTTATAGTTATAGTTATTGAAATACTATAAATATTTGAAAATATTCCAACATTTTTAACATACCCCATGTCAAATCTAAACTAATATTTAACGATGAATTAACGACTAAGCTGATAGGACCTAATTGATACAATACTTTAATACTTTGAGAACTCAATTACAATAATTTGAAGTTCAAGGACCAATGACATAGTTAGGGGATTTTTTATGAAATTAGCCGTCAAAGATATGAGCATTAGGGATATTTAAGTCATTAAGGCTTCATCCAAGTTGCGATTAAAAAGATAAATTAATAAATTAATAAAAGGAAAAAGGTCAAACTTTAATCCACAAATAATAAGGCAAAAGCAGCCATCAATCCAACTGGTTACCCCCACTAAGCAACCACCTCCAAACCATGCCACATTTCTCTTCTCCATCTTTCTTGGCGTTATCGCTTTCCTTCACAGAAAAGTCGTCCCCTCCTTCCTTCACTGTTGCAGAACCACTCTATTAATCCCCGATCAACTTAAAACGCTTTGTTTCTGTTCTCCAACTCCTTCAACTCAGTGACTCACCTATATAATAATAACTGCGTCCCTTCTTGAGGCTCTGTTCGTTGATGTTGTAGCGAGAAAAATGGATCGGGCAACAGTCGGACCGGCTATGGATATGCCGATCATGCACGACAGTGACCGTTACGATTTCGTTAGAGATATTGGGTCGGGTAATTTTGGAGTAGCCCGGCTTATGAGAGATAAGGTTACCAAGGAGCTTGTTGCTGTCAAGTATATCGAGAGGGGGGATAAGGTTAGTTTGTGTAAATTCATACACACAACCATGGCCCCTTTTTTTAGTTGTACTTGTTTTCGTCTATTTATAGAAATAAATTTGTACTTATTGAAGATAAACTGGTAAAAGTCTTCTGTTTATGTATTTTCAATTTTTTTTCTGATATTAAATTTGTTATTTTTGGAAATGTCCTATGTGATATTTTTTTGTTAATATATTATTCTTCCAAAAAGAAACCCCACCGGTTTTCTGCTCTCTCAAATCTCAACTTATTAAATTCCCTTCCCATATTCGGATTAATAATTTCTAAGGTTCTGATTAAAATTTGTGCTTCCTCGCCTTTGTACAGATAGATGAACATGTTCGAAGAGAGATTATTAATCATAGGTCATTGAGGCATCCCAATATTGTTAGATTTAAAGAGGTAAGGTTAATGGTTAAATACTTGCATTTTTTACAATTTCTCATTTTTTTGTAAAAATTAAGGTAATGTATATTTGTTACCTCAGGTTATCTTAACACCCACTCATCTTGCCATTGTAATGGAATATGCATCCGGGGGAGAGCTTTTCGAGCGAATTTGTGCTGCTGGTCGATTCAACGAGGATGAGGTTCCTTTCTTTTTCAGTTACTCTAAGAACCCTTTTGTTTATTTGATGTTTTTGTTCTATTACTATATTTTTTTTTTTTTTTTTTTTGGTGCAGGCTCGTTTCTTCTTCCAACAACTTATATCTGGTGTTAGTTATTGCCATGCAATGGTTGTTATAATTTTCCCTTTTATTAATTTCTCAACTTGTATTTGTGAATTATTCTTGCTATATGATTTCTTTGTCTTGATGAAGCAAGTATGCCATCGTGATCTGAAGTTGGAAAACACTTTGTTGGATGGGAGTCCTGCTCCTCGACTTAAGATATGCGATTTTGGGTACTCTAAGGTATATAAATTGCTGGAACCCTTGTTGATATCTCCCATCATTCAAGGAGTTAATGGTATAGAAGTTATATTCTGTGGAATGGTTGTCCTTACTATAAATTGAATTATCATTACTTTTTGCTTAAGAAATCTTGTGCTCATTTGCTGGTCTTGGAATAGTTCTTGTTTGTTTTGGTATATTTGGGTGAAATAACTTACGGCTTTATGGTATCCAATAATCTGAATTGTATCCAAGTTCATTATAATGTTTATTGTTTGATTGTCTCAGTCTTCAGTTCTTCATTCGCAACCGAAATCTACTGTTGGAACTCCTGCATACATTGCTCCTGAGGTACTCCTAAAGCCAGAGTCCCAATACGATGGCAAGGTATATTTACAGGAGAGTTCAAATTTTGTTTAAAATGTCAGTTTCCTGTTCACATGATGCAATTCCTGGTTTAAGACTTATGAGGTCAATATTTGTGTGTTTCGGTCAAGTGACATCAAATTGATGGTTTCCATCTCTTTGTTGATTTATAACTTCAGTTTAACTTTCCATAGCTTTTGCGATAGCATTTGCAAAAGATGCCGGCTTTTAAATGATATGTTGGATGGATCTGGTTATCTTTTAATTATTTAATGTGAGGATTAGGTTTATATTACTTGTACCTTTTTGACTATTGGATATTGTTAGGGACAACATTAGTATTGGTGAACTTGGTTTCTTGTTTTTTTAATACGGTCAGCTGCAACTGGAGAGCGAAGCCTGTATAGTAGTTTATTCCTTGATGACTAGGAACAGGCCTTATAGTTGCAGCATATTTCTTGAACAATAGATAATTTATTGAGGCAAACAAAAGAATGTCAGAGAGAGCTTGTATCACCTGATACTCTCTTATGCATCTTTGTCCAAGTGAGTAGATTTTGTGAATATTGTTTTATGTTATTGTCTGGTGATATCAGACTGCTGATGTATGGTCATGCGGGGTTACGTTGTTCGTAATGCTGGTTGGGGCATATCCTTTTGAGGATCCTGACGAGCCGAAAGACATTCGGAGGACAATACAAGTATACCACTGTATCTTGTTATTGCATTAATCTCATTTTTACCCCAAATACATCAATCGGCTGATCTCTTTTATTGGGTCCATGCAGAGAATTATCAACGTACAGTATTCAATTCCTGATTTTGTCCAAATATCTCCCGAGTGTCGGCATCTGATTTCGAGGATTTTTGTTGCAGACCCTACAGCTGTGAGTAATTTCTACCTATATTCAGTTCCAAATTGTTCCTTGATTTTTCAAAGCTTAACTTTTTTATTTTGGGACATGAACACCCAAGAAAAGAAAGAGAGGGACTTATGATTAAAGAGGGAGGTGCCTTCCTTTGGCAACCACCATTACTCAAAATGCGATTAAGCCTTCTGATATTGGTTTATATTTTGTAACAGAGAATTACGATTCCAGAAATTAAAAATCATGCGTGGTTCTTGAGAAATCTCCCTGCTGACTTGATGGATGAGAACACAATGGGTAATCACTTTGAAGAGCCCGATCAACCTATGCAGAGTATTGATACGATCATGCAGATAATTGCTGAGGCCACTATTCCAGCTGCTGGAGCCCATGGCTTAAACCATTTAATGGTAGACAACCTTGATGATGAGGACATGGATGACTTTGATTCTGAATCTGAGCTTGATGTTTATAGCAGCGGTGAGATCATCTATGCAATGTAATATGAAGAAGAAAACTTCTCTCCAATGTTGCAGTTGATTCAGGCATGTCACAGCTGCAGAGGGTGGTAAGATGCTGGTAAAGTATCAGAGAGGAAGTGGTAGTGAAGTTGTACAATGGTGGTCCCATGGTCCATCGAGTCCATTCTGTTCATAGCATGAAGCCTTATACAAATCTATTAAAGAATTGGTATTAATACCACTCAAGGGAGGATCACCAGGAAAAATAGATTGTATATTGGATGATCATTACCCCAACTTCCACATCCCGTTTCCATTAAGCTGCTGTTGATTTGTTGTTTTTAGTTTTGGCATTAGTCGTGTACGATGTACTTGGTTCTGTTTCTTGTAGTGAATATATACATATGTTTACTTTGTGTATTGATTTGGCATGCTGCAGATCCATTCAGAGATCAAAACTTAATATTTATTGGTACTGTTATGTAACCATCACATCTTCAGAGTTTTATAAGAAACTACTAACTATGCCCATATTTAAATTCATTTAGAATGTTTTTTCAAATTCGATCATTGCTCACAAGTTAGAAGTTCTCTTGATTTGTACTAGGGGTATATGTTATAGCTTTACTTTGCTCAGTGATGAGATATTTGTGTTATATGACATGAAAGCGTGGATTCAATCCACATCTCTTTTCTCCCTAACTACAATTATTACAAAAAAAGAAAACCCCAAGGATACTGCGAGATACATGAAAAGAGGAGATTATACAAATATCTGAAGCCAATTTAAATTGATATCTTGTTCATGAACTGTTACCTTTAAATTAGTGAGATAAGATTTGAGGAACTCCCACTGGTAGGCAGTCTCCTCATCACATATAACGTCCTTCAAATGTTGAAGCTTCGTGATTGTTGAAGGTAAGTTACAACTAGAGCACCCTCTCATAGAGAGCTTCGTTAGATTGTGCAGTTCACCGATCCGGGTAGGCAAGTTTTTGATGCTTAGACAGTCAGAAATGTCAAGAATAGTGAGCTGGGATAAGCCCCCAATGGTCTCAGGCAACGCCATGAGGTCAGTACAGGATGTTAGTCTCAAAACTTCCAAGTTTACAAGCTTTCCAATGCCTTCAGGCAGTGCACGGAGCTTGTGGCAATTGGTGATACTAAGCTTCATCAGTTGAACAATATCACACAACCCTTCACCCAGTTCCATCAGATCATCACAATAGTCTATGTCGATTTCCAAAAGATTTGGAAAATTATCTGACATTTTGTTTGTGCCCTTTTCAAAAGCCTGACTGATATTACACATGACCAAGGATATTTTTCGCAGATTCTTTAGCTGAAACGAGCTCGTACTGAAGGATGGAACCGAAACCTTCTCTAATCTAATTCTCTTTAGATTGGATAAAGAATACACAAGCTGAAAGTTACTTACTTCTGCTGGGTAAATACTATTGTTCATGGCAATCAAAACCTTCAATTTATCCATTTTCTCCATGAAGACCGGTAAGACATAGTTCTTTGCCCGAAAATTGAGAACTAAAACCTCAACTTCTGGTGCTTGAATGTAACCCCAATTGTATGAGAATGTTTCATCTGTGAAAACCAATTGCATGAGAAGTTGGTGGAAGGACATAAATTTCTTGGTTGTGTATGTCTATGAAAGTTGGGGAGGTAGAGATAAACAACCTGTGGAGATAGAGAAGAGGTGAGCACCAAGTGGTTGCTGCTTCTCTTCCAACCACCAATTCGGGAAATTGTTTCTGCTTAATTCTACAATTATCCGTCTTCTTTGTTCTATGGGATTGAAGCTGCTCTGATAGATAGCGAGCTCTCTTAGAAGATCATGCTGCATGACAAAGTGATCGTTGTAGAAGCTATCAGCTTCACTTGCATCATCTTTCCTGTTGAATAAGCACCAATAGTTCAGTAGAGATTCAAACGCTGTAACATAAACAATGGTTTATGGCCTATCTGATAAAAGTAGGAACCAACTAGCATACCTCATGACTACAAGATTAACCAGATTTCTGATGGAGAGTTCATGGAGTTTGATAAAGGCATCACAATCTTCATCAAGTTGGTATTGCTCCACCCACATATCAATAAGCGCAGTGGCTGGAGTCTGGTGATCTTCAGGGAATGAACCCAAATCTAGGTAGCAGTCCTTTATTCCTGCCTCATCATCCAGGGTATCCAAAGTGCTTTGAAGATAAGCAAGCAGATCAGTATTAGAGTGCAAGATGGATAATCCTTTAGAATGTTGTTTTGCTTGTTTTAGCCACATTGCGACAGGCTGCCCACAAAGCGATCTACCAACCACTTCAAGGGCCAGGGGAAGGCCTTTACAGCTTTTCATTACCTAAAATTCATCACACAACATGTCAATTTTTAAGGTTCATAGAATTATCACCATTTGTATCACAATGGCAAAGAGCAAGAAAGTATTTAATGTTTCATAGTTCGTACAACATATGAAAGTAAAAATAAGTTTTCAGACATGAAAAAACACCTTTTTCACGATATCTTCAGGAATGCAAGGATTTCCATTTTGCAGGAATGCATTGTGACGGAAAAGTGTCATAGCATTATCATCATTTAATGGTTTCAAACAATACGTACAATCATTAAATCTTGGGAAGGCAAATCTTGATGTTACCAAGATTTTGTAATCTGGCAATTCAAACTTGAGCTTGTGAACAAGGAATTCATACCCAGGCCAAACATCATCAAGGATGAGTAAAATGGGAACGCTTGCCAGTTGCCTAAATTTTTGTTCCAAGTAGTTCAGACCATCCTCCTCATTTTGAAATTCGGGCACTGCATAATCCTTAGCCTGCAGTAGTTTCTGAAAAATGAGCTCCATGTTGGGTGTCTTTGAAACTGAGACATAGAAGATGTTGTCTTCATATTTTCCTGTTCAAAACACTGCATTACAAAATCTTCCAAATACTCTCGAAGATAATCTGTAGCATTATCATAAGAAATAAGCAAAAATCGAAAAAAAAAAATTTCTCATCATAATGACTTTGACAAATGCTCGAGCAGTAAACTACACGTCCTATTAAGTCTTACTTAGCAAGGTAATCAATTCAAACACACGTAGACAAAACAAGGTTGACTCGTTCCAAATGAATTTTCATCACAAATATCTTCTTCTACTTCCCATAGATCATCCAAATTAAGCAATTTCAGAATTAAAGACTTAGTTTAGTTGGTTCATGCCTTCACCTAAGAATTGGAATTCAACAATCAAACAAGTCAAGAAGCAGAAGCTAAAGTCAAGCGTAGAAATCTAAGCTCTGGAATGAAAGATACCTTTGACCTCTTCATCTTGACATAGCTGTTTAACCAATGTCGTCTTTCCCGATCCTCCAGGAGCAGACACAATAATGACTGAAACCCCATCTTTCAAAAGCTTCACCTTTAGCTCTTTCAAGGGCTCATCGAATCCAAGAACTCTCCCTCGAGGCTCAGGAACTCTGCATGGACCCATAACAGCTGCCTGATTACACATCCCATTCCCGTTGCTACTCCCCTCTTTCAAACTTAATTTTCTAATTCCCACACTAATCTCTTTAGTTTCAAACAGCACCTCTTTGATGTCCCTCGCTTGATGTGTTTGCATAACAATCTGACAGAATCTCTCAAGCGATTTCTTCAATCCAAGAAGTTTGTGCGAGTAATAAGGCTTTTTGATGATGTCCCACCTGCGAATTTTACAGCACTTCGTGACAAGTTTCTTCCCTCTCTTGACGATCTCGACGAGCTGCTCTGTTTCGTACTCTTTATCAAACGCTTTGTTGAATGATTGTATTTCTTTGATTACAGGTTCAATAGGTGATAGCATGGACGCCAGTTCCTCCAAGTTATCACGAAACATGGCAGCTGTTTTACTCGCTTCTACAATGACTCTAAGCAGCTCCCCGAAACCTGCCCCTAAAGCAGCCCCTCCGATTAAACCTGCAGCCATAGCAAACTTGATGGAAACCTAGGACCTAAAATTCAAGAAAATATAAATGTTTTAAACCTGAATACAACAATTAACCCAAATAAATAAATGCTACTTCCCTCTTGTGAGCAAGCTCCTCGAAGTTTCCTCCAGGTCTAGGAAGCCGAAGGCCGCGTAGGCTTGGGAAAGAAGCAGTGAATTGTACTTGTTGAGGTTTAATGAGGGACGGTAATTAAGATTTTCTCTTTTGTCAAAGGTTCATCAACAGTTTGACTTTTGTTGACTTTGATGCCCAACCTACCAACTACTTTAGTTTCTGAACATTTACCATTTGAATATTAGATTCAAGGATAAAAATTTCAAAAAAAAAAAAAAAGGGAAAGTGTAGATTAATTAGGTTATAAATATCGAATTTATACATCCATTTTGTTATAATATATAAATTTTGATTTAGTACAATGATGTAAATATTAAAATGGTGTTAATTCTCAATCAAGTTTAAAAAAAATTATACAATTTATCATTAAACTTTCATAAATTTTCATTTTGGGTAAAAAAATAATATGGGCACTACTATTACATATTTTTATTATTTTAGTTACTATGATTACATACTTTTTATCGTTTTAATCACCCACAATTAACTTGCCATTACATACCATTACATATATTTAATTTTAATTTTTTTAGTAAGAAGGAAAACTTAGTTTTACACAAAAATTACTTGAGATTTTATAAGAAAATTTTAAATTTTAAAAGAACAACATTTTATCTTTTAATTTTTTCCTTTTTTTAGAATTAATTTTAATTTTTTCAATAAATGAAAGACTAACAAGGTTTTAGATGGAATTACTTTAGTTTTTATAGAAAAGTTGAGTTTTTACATAGAATTGAATTACTAGCGAAAATTTTGAGTTTTTCTCAACAATGAAATAACTTAATTCTCTGTATTAATTCTCTGTAAAAACTTAAGTTGAGTAACTAAAATAAGTGTATGTAATGACAAATTAATGGCGGTGACTAAAATAATAAAAGTATGTAATGATAGTGTACAGATTGCAAATTTTTTATTTTCGATGTCCAAAATAAAAATTTATGAAATTTAGGTCATCAACATAAACCATAAAATGGATATGGAGAATAAAAAATAAAAATAGATAACTCTTTTTGCAAAAAAAAGTTATTTATTTGTTAAAGTACTTAGAATGTCCCTATATGTTAAGGACTAAATCAATTTAGTCCCTATACTATTAAAAAAGAATTAAACAAGTCCAAATTGTAACAAAGATAACATTTATTGTATAAAAAGTGTCTTGAATTTTTTTCCCATTGCAATTCAATTACAAACAAAATATTTCATTTACAAAGCCATAAAAACGTTAAAAATATTAATTACATTAAATAGCAAATGATACTTTTTAAACAATAAATGCTAAGTCTATTTCAATTTAGTATTGTTTGATTCTTTTAGTAATACATGGACTAAATTAACCCATTTAATAGTAAATGGATTAATTAGATCTCTATAATAGATGAAAATTTCAAATACATTTGAAGCACTTGCATAAAATCCATCTTAAACATTTAAAATTTTAAATGAAATAATAATGATGCTTTTTATTATCTATGGAGTACTTTTATTTATTTATTTCTGTTTTAATTATAAAATAATAAAAATTTAATTAATTTATGATATGTATAGAAATTTGGATTCAAAAAGATAAAATCTAAATTCAAGAAAGAAAAAAATAAAGTATCATATACTCCGCTAGTTATTTAAATCATGAGTAAAATCTTAAAATTACATTTCATTGAGCAATTAGGTGAGGTGATTGAATTGTCTTTTATCTTCGTATTAAATGGTCAAATGATATTTTAAGCAAATCACATATTCCGTTGTGTAATAATTATGAGCAAAGCTAGTAATCGTTTAAGGTTGTGATGTATTGATAGGGGATTGGTATAAAATTTATTTTATAGAGCTCAATTTTGTTTAAACAAAAAAAAAAATTGTGTGCTTAATCAGACCTGAGAATCGATGTGTTTGTTGTTAAGGAAAGAATTATGAAATTACTAATTTAATTACATCTTTTTACTTAATTTGATTGAAAATGGCGAAAGAGGATTGAAGTTACACAAAGGATGATGAATGTATGAAATACTTAAGTGCTCATATTCAACATGATTTTGATTATAAATTTTAATAACTTTTAGACATGATTTCTACTAATTTTAATAAATATTATCTTATCTTGTACAGGTGTAATTTATGTGGTGAAAATGTTACAACTTAAGCCAATTTCATGAGAAATATTTGATTTGGAATGAAATACAATCTTAGGTGGCGCACTTGATAAATTTTGGGTATTAAAAGAAAAGACTTTTCGATGAAGTTAATTAGTAATTATTTTCTCCTTAATTGATATTTAATTATTAACTGATTTTGTTGATTTACGATTAATAATATATTTTAGGATTTTTATCATCTTAAATATTATATTTTCTATTCTCTCTCTAGAAATAAATCTCTTCTCTTCTGAGAATTAATTTTCAGCACCAACTGGAATCTTTTTCTTCTTTTTACTTTTGCCATTCTCTTTAATTATCACTACTATTAACTTTAAATGATCTGTCTTCACAAACTTGTTATTTAGAGTCTAATCTTTTGAATAATATCATTTGTATATATCATCGACAATTTTTATATGTAAAGTAAAATGTAAAAAATATTGACTAGTTAATTTTTAATATTTAACTAATATTTAGTTGCATGACATGGTCAAATCATAATGTGATAAGATAATTTATATTAGTAAATAATCTAGTAATTTGTAATCTAATTAAAATTAAGCAAATTAACTAAAAGAATATTACGCAGTCTATAAGTCTAATTGCAAAAATGTCTTATTTTAGGCATTGGAGTAAATAACTCCAGAAAATAAAAATAAAAATAAAAATTAAAAAATAAGTTGATTAAATTTCAAAAGACTCTAATTTGTCACAATAAAATAATGAAAGATCAATTTCCTTCGGGTCTGGGAAGCCGAAGGAATCTACTTTGACACTAAGCTTAGAAAAGAAGCATTGAATATTATAATTATAAAGGTTAACGGTAATTAAGATTTCCGTCCATTCTTACAGCTCTTCAACAGGATGATTTCTGTGGACTTTGAAAGTGAGTCCGTATGGAGTATCCAATGCAAGGTAAGGAAAACGTGCCCAAAAAAAAATATTGAAGGAAAGAAAAGAATATTAATTTGCTTCTAGAAAAAGAAAGGTTACTGAAAAAGGGAAAATAATTTGGAACGTGAGCTTTTACACTCCGTGGGGTTCACGATAAATGTTACACAGTTTGACCTAACTAAATTGGCTTGTATTTGTTTCGACCTGTTTTAATATAATCAATGAATTTATTCAAAAGAAAAAATCTTGTGCCCTTTTCAATTTTATTAAAATAATTATTTTAGTTATTTATTTAATTTTTTATTTTTAAATTTTAAATTTATAGTATTTATTAAATCACTCAAAATAATTTTATTGACATTTCATATATGTAGATTATCATATGAATGTCACAATCAATAATTGATTAATTTTTAAATTTAAAATTTTAAAATTTTATTTAAAAATAAAAATTATTAAATTTATTTAAAATAAAAATATATTCTTTAATATTTAAAAATTAATTAATCTATAACATGAAAAACATGTGGATTACTATGTGAGTGCCACGTTATCAAAGTTAACAAATATTAACTCTTCCATTCATTTTTGAGTGATTTAACAAAGGACGCAAGCTTAAAGGATAAAAGAGACAAAAATTTAGGTATAGAGATAAATTACTCTTTTATATAATTTAAGAGCCAAATATATCATTATGCCAAAATTATATGAAAATATATATTTATTAAAAGTTACGGAAGAATTAAATAATATTTTCTTTGATATGGATTTAAATTTCATTATACCTCTATTTATTTTATATAAAAGATAAAAATATATTTATAATAATATAATTTTGTAAACAAAATATTTTTAAATTGATAGCAGTTTGATTCGTTACACTAACTTAATCAAGTTTTAAGTATATTAGAAATCTTATAAGATGTGCATGTGAAAACCACAAATTTAAAATACTAATATACATTTAAAAATAGTAAACAATAAATAATAAAATGGGTGATTTAAAACTAAATAATCATAATATAATATATGAAATATATACTATATTAAAATACAAAAAATGGGGACTCAAACCCTCTCGTCCACGTAATTATTGAAAGCCCTCATCAGAGGATGAAGTCACAAGGGATACACTATGAAAATTGGCTGACTGATTATTGTAGAGATGTGGGATCTACAAAGTACTGCAAGCAAAACTTTGAGCACAAAGGGTGATAGAAGAGCCGGTGAAAGTGGGGGATCTTCCATGCTTCCAACATTACTTTTGTGATCAATTGCTTCCCCAATTATATATATTCATTTAATTCATTCATGATAAAATAATATAAAATTTTTGTTTTGTTATTGTTAAAATTGTGTAACCCAAATTTTTGTTAAAATAAAATATAAGTGATACGATAGGAGATCTACAAAGGCGAAGGTTACAGCCCATCATAGATCCCCAATAAGTAAAATATTGGACTGGGATCGTAATCGGGGATACGGGGTTAGGAGGCTCCTGCAGTACAGTACAGGCTACTCAAGTGAAATCCGTATACTTCCTCTATTTGATGTTTATTAGAATAATGTGTTTTAACATTATTGCATTACTTCAATTTGACTTTGATTAGAATAAAGTTTTTAAATCTATAAATAGACTTAATCGTTTCTCTTCTTGTTTTCATTTGAATTCGACATAGTAAGTTTTATTCTCAAAAAAATTTTACATAAAATTTTATATGTTCTACTTCTTTATACAATACATTAACATTATCAACGTTTTATTTTTCACTGAGGCTAAAACTTAACTGAGAATTTACTAATCGAATCTAATATATGGACACAAACTAGAAATTTAAACTTTGTTGGGAAACTTATCAATTGCCACATTGATAGGTAAATTATAATTAATTATTAATATTTCATCTAGAACGTGCAACTTAAATTAAGAAAACTATTAAATGATTGGGGAAAAGATTCTTATTTCTTTTAAATTTTGTGAAAGAGGCATATTTGTATGAGCAAAATCATTGTTCTACGTGATTTTATAATTATATTTAATAATCAATTAATTATATGTTAAATTTTGAATTTCATGCAATAGTTAGATATTCAAATGAAGAAATATTGGATGCTGAGTCAATTGATTAAAATTTTCACTGAAATCTAAAATATTTTTAATAAAAAATTTTCCAAATAGTAGTTCCAAAATTACAGCTCTTAAATAAAATTTCTTCCAGATTAAAATACAAATCATATTATATTTTTCACATCATAATATTAGATTAGATTGGTATACAAACATTAATAAGTAAATTATTAAAATAGTCCCTTTTGTTTACTTTAGAATATGTTTTAGTTCTTGAGTCATTAATTGCCATTAATGATATAACGGTAAGCTGACGTGGCAAGTTAAATCATCATTTCAAACAAAAATTTTAAGTTAAATTATACAATTGGTCCCCATATTTTTTCGATTTGAGCAATTTAATTTTTTACTTTTATGTTCTTTTTAACTTTTTTTTCCTTTTTCTTTTTTTCATTCACTTCTGCTTCTCCTTCTGTTTTCCTCCCTTTTTCCATCTTATTTTCCATTTGTTAAAACTTTTTTTATGTTTATGAAAAAAGAAAAACTAAAACCAAAATAAAACTTGCTTCACATATTCTCACTCCACAATTACAAACCCTCATCGTCCATCATCGCTTTAAGGAACCAATTTGGATCTCTCGATGACCTAGTCCACAAGCTCGCCTCACTTGAAGACCTCGCTAATCGTGACTTATGGTAGTCCACCCTCAACAAAGTTTTCAGAGCTCGTTCCCTTAACCTCCTAACCAACCCTAGCTATAACCTTATCTATCTTACCTACAACATTCTTGCCCTTTAGAAACTATGTTGTTACAAGTATTCTTCAAACGAGCTCAACATTCTCAATTACTAAAATGGTCACCATACGAAACCTACCCTAAATTTTGCCCAAATTAGTTTGGTTTCATACTCCCTTTCGCTCTTCAATTCATTCATACTTGGCTTTTAATCAAGTTTACTTGGGGATATCCAAGAAAGTTTAGATTAATTTTATTGTTTGTTTAATTTTATTCATCAAAAATAAAAGAAATGAAATGTGTAACACCCTCTAACCCTTATCCGTCGCCAGAACAGGGTTATAGAGCATTATCAGACTTTTTAGAACAAACACAAACATTACACAATTCAATTAGCATACACTTCATAAATTAATCATATAGTCCCTTTTATGGGTCCTCGAGGCCCAAAATATGTGTTTGAAATAAATCGAGATTCAATTGGAAACTCAGAGAATTTTTCGCGAAATTTCAAAATTTTTCCTAGGTGCAGGGCACACACGCCCTTGTGGTTAAGGGACATGTCCGTGCTTCATATCGTGTCCTACCTCGTGTAACTCCCTGACTTACCTCACACAGCCAAGTCACACGCTCGTGTGCTAGGCCATGTGCCTCACACGGTTGAGACATACGCCCGTGTCTCTGCCCATGTGGTAATACGTGAGCATTTTGTTTTAAATTTTTAAGATGCAGGGGATACACAGCCTAACTGTATGCCCATGTGTAAGCTGTGTGTCTTACACAATCTGGTCATACGGCTGTGTGTCAGGCTGTGTGGACTCAAAATAAGCCTTAAACATCAAGTTTACCAACCCTACAAACTTAAACAACAAGTAACTCAATAACCAAATGTTCAACCAATCCAAAACATATTCAAATACATCTAAAATTTATCAAAATCATTAATATAATGACTTAACCAATGTTCTTTCATAGGTACTTCACATATATTATTCAAATCAATCTAATTGAACACCATTCAAACCAACTTTAATTTCATACTAATTTTCTACTAAAACTTATCATTTGACAACCTTAACATATCATATATAACCAACTATTATCATATTTGTAACACCCTTAACTCGTATCCGACGTCGAAACAGGGTTTTAGAGCATTATTAGAATTTGCATATCACCATATCAAATTGTCATAAAATTTTAGTAAATTACAAATTAAGGGAATTGATGCATTGTCAATCACACCTTATCAGCAAAAATGGGTAGTGAAAATGCTAGGTTATAAACTACATCACATATAAGAAGGGTACTCAGAATAAGGTGACTGATGCATTGTCAAGGAGGTCACATAAACCAGAAGGGTAGTTGTTGCAATGCACATGTAGTATTTCTTGATCAGATGTATGTATTAGGGTGATAAAGTCTTGCTTGTTGATCCAAAATTGCAGCAATTGTGTTATGAACTTCAACAACAACCTCAAATGCATTCCAAATATACTTGGGATGGTCAAGTACTCAGGAAGAAAGTAAAAGCAATTGTGGGCAACAATTCCAGTATCAAAAATGAATTATTTGAATATTTTCATAGTGGCTTATTGGGAGGACTCTCGGGTGCACATGTTGTAAGGCACATAATGTTAGGACAACTGTATTGGAAGTGACTTTCTAAATGTGTGAGGCAATGGGTTTGAGAATGCCCCGCTTTTTAGAAGTGCAAAGCTGATATTTCAGCCACCGCATGACTCCGACAACCACTCCTAATTCCTACTTGAGCTTGGACAGCCATCAGTATGAACTTTGTGGAAGGCTTAGCCAACTCAAAAGGGAAAAATACCATATTGGTAGTAGTGGACAAACAGACCAAATATGGTCACTTCTTGACCCTTTTTCATCCTTTCACCACACTAATTGTAGCTTAAGAATATTTGGTGTAGGTTTACAAGTTACATGGTATTCCATAATCAATTGTTTCTGGTCGAGACAATTTTTGTGAGCAACTTCTGGCTGGAACTATTCAAGCAGCTTGGTACTCGATTGCACTAATCCACAGCTTACCATCCCCAAATAGATGGCCAAACTAAAGTCTTAAACAAATGTTTAGAGGGGTATTTGAGGTGTGTGGCTGGTGAGTGTCCAGGAGAATAGTTACTATGGTTACCTTCGGTAGAATGGTGGTATAACACCACCTATCATTTAGCAATACAAACAACTCCCTATGAGGCACTCTATGGTCAAAGTCTTCCACTCTATTTACCTTATTTAGCTGGCTCATCTCTTGTGGCTTAAGCTGATCGCAGTCTTCAGAATCGGGAAGCAATTAGGAAGTTCATCCAATTTTATCTAAAAAGAGCCTAAAAAAGAATGAAACAACTAGCTAACAGGAAAAGATCTGATCATGAATTTGATGTTGGTGACTTGGTGTATCTGAGACTACAACAATATTGACAACACCACTATAAGGAAGATAAGGAACCAAAAACTTTCTCCCAAGTACTTTGGACCCTTCATAGTGGAGGCTAAGGTTGGCCCAGCTGCATACGGGCTAGCTTTGCCAGTAGGATCTTGCATTCATCCCACTTTTCATGTGTCCCAACTTAAGAAACACATTGGTTAGCCCTTTAATTCACCTCTGTTGCCTTTAGTGGGTACTGATGGAGCTTTCAACAAGAAACCATTAAGAATCCTTGATAGAAGAATGGTGAGAAAAGGTGATCATGCTGCTACTGAAGTTTTAGTTCAGTGGACCAACACATTTCTTGAGGATTCAACCTGGGAGAATTTATAGGAACTTCAACAGCAATATCAAACTTTTGATCCTTGAGGACAATAATCTAGTTCGAAAAGGAAGCAATTGTTATGGAACAAATGAGAAAATCAAACAACAGTCACATCGTTTGAATATCTATTTATTTTAGTTAATTTTAGTGTAAATTACACTAACAGTCACTCAACTTTGGGGTAGCTGACAAAATAGTCACTCATGTTTCAATTCAGTCACTTAACTTTCGAAAAATAACAAATCAATCACTAATGTTATTGAAAAGTGACAAATCAGTCACTAATTAACATTTTTGTTAGATGCTTAACAGGATAGATAACTTGCCTAGTTAACTTGTTGATACGGCCAGTTAACTTGCCACATTAGACGAGTAGTCAAAGGGTCAAAAAGAAAAGAAAAATGATTGGTTTTACTTTTTTCGTTCTTTAGGTCTTTGTTTTTTTTCTTCTCATTTTTCGCTTCATCTTCTTCTCCCTCAACCTCTTTCTCCTTATGCTTCTTTTCTTTTTTCTTCTTCTTCTCTTCTTTCTCTTCATCTTCTTTTTTCCTATAACACCCCCTAACCTCAAATCGTAGTCGGAATAGGGTTACGAGGCATTACCGAACATATTGGTTAATTGACAAATAATTCATGAATAAACAACAAACATATTAAAATTAAATCATTAAGTCTCTTTTATGAACCCTCGAGGCCTAAATCACGTATTATAAATGAATAGGGACTTATTCAAGTACTCCGAAAATTTTTCGTAATATAATTACTTTTTTTTATATTATTATTATTATTATTATTATTATTATTATTATTTTAAAAAAAACTCAATATAACCTCTTTAAAAACATCTGACCTTCCCTGCAATTTCAAATTTGCAACCAATTCAACACAAACAATAACTCAATAAATACAATCTTCATCCAAATCACATCCATTTCATGACAATATCACTAGTTCTTATTTTATATAACGTTATATCTATTCATACTTTCAAGTAGTATTTAAACATCTTAGTTAATTTCCATTCATATCATATATCAACTTATATTAACTTAACTAATATATTCATGAGTTAAAACAAAACATAGTCATATAAGCTCTTATACATGCCATATAAAACCATTTAAAGTATTTATAACAAAATCTACCAGAAAATCGAGATAGTGTGACTTTAGCGTGATGATCCGATCCTCTGACCCTCCCATTAATATTTCTTTTTCCACACGTTACTTTTACAACTTACCAACTTGTCCATTCAAGGAACTACTTACGGATTTGAGTACATCGTGATTTGAAGCCCGAAGTCTAGCTGAAGCACATAAGTGCTAAACGGAAGCCCGAAGGCTAACTAAAGCACACAAGTGTTAAACGGGCTTAGAAGGTTAATCAAGCACACAAGTGCTAAACTAAGCTTGGAGGCTAATCAAGCTCATCGAATCGAATCAAACCCCAAAAGGGTTAACTGAAACTCATATGAGTTAATGGAAGCTCATAAGAGCTAAACAAAAAGCAAACATGAGAATTCGCAATAAATGCTAAATCTCGGTTTACTTGGGTAATTTACTGTCAATTCATCTTTTTCACTGAACGATCGTACTCATTTCCTACGTTCCGTTCCTCCGAAATACTCAGTTTGATTTCGTAACTTTTATACATAATTTACTTATTTTCAACAATTAACATACATAAATATTAATCACCATTCATAAAATAACATTGTACGAACTTACCCAGAACAATTTGCAGTAGTTGTAGAGATTTTTAGAACTATTCCGGAATTTTCTCTTTTCTTCGTTTATCCTCGATTTCTTAATCTAGAATATAAAATTTTTCCATTTATTCATTAGTATTTATTCAAATTCTACTCTAATTTACAGCTTATGCACTTTAATTTTTGAAATTTTACTTTTACCCCAAAATTTACAATTTTTACAATTTAGTCCTGCTCAATTAACCCTTCAATTGAACTAATTTTTCTCAATTAACACTTTATTCTATTACTTTAAACTACTTCATAACCTTTGTAAATCATAATTTCATCATTAGACCTTAATTCAAAACTTTTTCACAATTAGGTCCTAAAAATTAATTTCCACTAAAATTGCTTAGTAAATCATCATATAATAAGATTAAAACTTCAAATCCATGCTAAATAATCATAAAATTACAGAAATTATTCATGGAAGCTTTCAATTTCACTCATAGAATAAAAAACAAATGACTTTAATAGTAGGACCTAGTTGTAAAAGTCTTAAAAACACAAAAATTATAAAGAAAAAGCAAGAATTAAACTCACATGATGCAAAAATATGAAAAACCAGCTTATTCCAGGCCTCCTATGGCATTTTTAGCTAATGAGAAAGAAGAAAAATGAAGAAAAACCTAGATAATTCCAATTTAGTCCTAACTTTATTTAGTTCATCTTAGCAATATTCCAATTTTTCCCTTATTTCATTAATTTCTTGACTTTTTCTCAACTATTGCCGCCAAAATATCTCACTTGGGAAAATTTTCTCTTTAGGTCCTTCCTCATTAGACACTTAAGCTATTTAATCACTTTCACAAGTTTTACACCTTTACAATTTAGTCCTTTTTATTTAATTAACCACTCAAAGGATAAAATTTTCTAACAAAATTTTACCATCATATTACTAACACTCCATAAATATTTACAAAAATATTTTTGGCTTGGTTTTACGAGATCGATATCTCGATCCTCGTTTTCAACTTAATTTATTTAATAATTTCTCATTAAATTTTAATTTCACCTATTTAAAATATTTCTAACATCTCTCTCACTTTTAAATATTATTTTATTTTAATTTCCTAATCCCAATTGTCGGATTTAGTGATCTCGAATCACTGTTCCGACACTACTGAAATTTTAAGCTGTTACATTTCCACCTCTTTATCCTCATGTTTTCCTTCTTTCTTCATCTTTATCTTAGCCTTCTTGTCTTTTTTCTTTTTTTTTTCTGTGTTCTAATCATCTTCTTCATCATTGTGCATCTTCTCCTTCTTCTCTTTCTTTTTCTCCTCTTTACTCTTTATTTCTCCAATTTCACTATCCTCTATTTTTCGTTAACCTTCTCTTTATGTTTCTCCCCCTTATCCTCCTTATGCTTCAACTTTTCCTTTTCTACTGATTTGGTCTTCTCTACTGTTTTTCCTCCTTATGCTTCACTTTCCTTGTAGCACCCCCAAACCCGGCCCAGACATTAAGGCCGAATCTGACGTGCCACATTGAAGTCAAAAACCCGTGTTCCCTTTTTAGTGTTTTAAAAGCTGACTTTTGTTAAACTAACCAAGTGAATGGAAGCTAGGCACCAGGTAGGTATCCATAACAGAGGAGGTGAGCCATGAAGGTTGCTTAAGTACCAAGCTCTCCGACTGGATCCAATCCTAGACATGTCCACATCCATTGCCACACTTGGTTATAACAAGTTGAAATTTCTTTGAGTGGTTATCTTTGGTAAATCGAGTATTCGTGACGTCGTGTTATTTAAAAAAAAAACAAGTATCGTTTTGAAATCACGCCCTAAGTCTAGCCCATTTGAATTATTATCCATCAATTTAAAGTTATTTAAAATAATATAATCCCAGAAAATCAAAGAAGAAAATAAAGTTAAAATTACCTTATTACAACCCAAAAATTAAATAGTAATTAAAAATAACTTAAGAAAACCAGTCTCTTTTTCAAACCCAAAAGTATTCACCATGGTCACTCTGAATCTCCTCCGGCTCCAAGTCACCCACATCAAGGCTCACCTATAGGGTTAAAGAAGGGGTGAGTTTGGGGAAACTCAGTATGTAAGGAAAACCCATTCAAAGCCCAAGTCAGCTCAAGCCCATTGGGCCTAAGCCCATTCAGGTAACAGTGATATTGGGTCAGAGCCCTTTTCAGATTACAATAAACTGGGCCTTAGCCCCTTATTCAGATAACAGTATGGCCCATAGGCCTATTTCAAAATACATGCAACATCAATAACATATACAAGCCCATTTAGGGAGACTACTCAACCCACTAACCACTACACTCCACCCGTACTAGCCATACACTCCATGTGGGGAATAGCTCAACCCACCCACCAACACTCCACAGCTTGACCTTTGCACTCGATTATCAAAGAATTGAGGCAAAGCCTTCAAGACGTGGACAAGCCACTTTCAAGACTTCCTCCGTCAATATCCCAGTCCCATGCATCAGATAATAACAACATAGCATGCAGTAAATAACAACAGTCAAATATGCATTTAGGTCAATTTAACCCTAGGGGTATTTCGGTAATTTATCTTCTAGGGGTAAAATTGTAAATTTTCCACTTTTAAAGGCATTTCAGTAATTTATCTATTTTAGGGTTTTTCATGCATATTCCTACCTTTCACGTACTAACAGAGTCACTACCGAGGGTTCTTACCGAATTGGGCTCGTTGGCCCATCATTCCAATTTTGGCCCATTAAGCCCAAAAATATCGAGGGCACAGAAATCATGCACTTTGCAGTCCAAACATTGCAGCTTACCGAAAACATTAATCGATTTACCTCACGAGCATTCGCACACTCACAAATCTACAAAATACCGGTTTTTGGTATTTCGGCTTTTCGGCTTTTACCGATCTAGACTAAGAAAGAGGGTGTTAGTTACACACATGTTTGCGACGATATGCTGACGAGTTCCACACACGAACTACCTACAATTGGATTACTAACACGTTAATCTAACTATTCAAATACAAACTACGTATTAACCCCTTACAATATTCGGCCAACCACACCTACAGGTCATAGTAAGCTTATAAGAAATCAATAAGCAACTCATTAACAAATTTTTGTCAATGTTTACCACATAATCATAATTTCACTGCAAGTTGTCTTCCTGAGCAACAGTCACTAAATCATTTATAACTGGAGCTACGAAACTTCAAATCAAGTGCTGTTAATTTTCCCTGAAAATAAACTCATATATCTTCTGTCCATAAAATTTTCAGAATTTTTGGTTTAGCCAATCAATACCAGATTTTTCTCAAAGTTTCCCATGTTTCACTGTTTGACTAATCTGACCACTCTTCATTACGAATCAAATTTCTCATTGTACAGAATTCAAAATATGTTCTCGTTTATTTCATTTGCAACTAGACTCAATAATCTTTAATTACATAATTTATTCAGCTTCTAATTCATCTCCCACAATTTATGGTGATTTTCCAAAATCACATTACTGCTGCTGTCCCAAGCAGATTTATTACCAAATCACTCTTTCACACACCTATATTGCATGCATGTTATTTAAACATGTATATCACCAATCAATCATCACATATCTATGATTTTTAGTTAAGCATAATCTTCATTTCATCATTTTAAAGCACAACATGTTAGCCGATTTTTCCCTTTAGCATCTAAGGCACATGCATGATCATTTGTTTGGCTCAACTTCACCTATCTTCCATTTTTCATCAAAAGAACATGAAACAACAACCATTTCCTTCATTTTAATTCATGACCAAATGCTCACAACACACCCAAAAACCAAAATATGCTTCAAGAGTTAAGGTAGAATTAAGAAGAACTCATGAACATCAAGATAGAAGCAAACTACTGTACAAGCCCAATTATGCCCGACCCAAACTAAAAGACCAAACCCAATTAAATACAAACCCTAAAGCCCAAATCCTAGCCCCCTGCAAAGAAGAGAAAAAAAGCAGAATGCCCTCAAGCCTCAAAGAGACACTCGGCCAACCAATAGCCGCCTCGCGCACCACCACCGGCATATGCTCCCTCCATGCGTCTGACACACCCAAACCCTGCAAACATGAACAACAAAAACAGCAGCCGCAATAGAGGAATGGGAGCATTTTTTTATTGTTATTGTAATCGGTTATAAAATCGAAGGGAGAAATTTTGTAAAAAAAAAGAAAAAAAAAAGAACGAACACCAGCAATCAAAAAAATATATACAAAAGGTTGATATTCGAGTTTATCTTCTCTGTTTTTTTCATTTCGTTTCAATTCCTTTTCAATTTCTTTTTTATCTGTACTTACAAATCTATTAAACAAAAGTGGGCATAAAGAATAAAAGAAAAAGGAAAGGCTCACCTGAGTTACCTCGTGGCCCGTCGTTGGAAGTTTCTTTCCAAGATCGGAATTGGGCATGAAAGGAGTGAAAGTGGGCCTTTTTCTTTCGATTTTCGCGGGCATGGAGGGGTTCATCCTCGGATCTGTTCAAAAGGGGGCTAAAGGTCCCTTCTTGCGCATCACCGGTCACCGGATTTGATGGTGGTGTGGTGGTGCAACGGACGGTCGTGACCCTTTGGCCAAAGGAAAATGGAGAGGAAGAGAGTTAAAAGAACTCTCTGTTTCTTTCTAAAAGAAAAAAGAATGCAAAAAAATAAAAATAAAAATAAAAATTGGCCTTAATAAAAAACATGAAACGACAGAGTTGTTTTCAAGGCAAAAGTGAGGCATTTGCACTATGGGTCCTTCAGTTTTACTACCTGCTTTCAACACCCCCTTTGGCTCTTAATTTTGCGCTTTAATTTGGCCCCATGGATTTTACACTAGTCGCATTTTGGTTCTGCATAATATAAAGTGTATAAGGGCGGGGATATTCTCCTTATAAGTCCCTCTTTCTTTGCATGCATTCCATTCGGGTCCTTTCTCTTTTAAATTTGTCCCTTTAATTTAATTTTGTTTTTAATTTGGTCATAAACCTTCTAATGTCAAACTATTTGGCATATTTTGTTTATTTATTCTTTAGAAAAACATGTATTTAAACAATTATATATATATATATATATATTGCTTTAGATCTTTATATATATATATTAATTCTCTTAAAGTTATTTTAGGAACCATTTATTTAAAATGATTTATGGTATTCTTTTCAAATTGTTATTATTATTTTAGGTTACTAGTATATTTTCTTAATTAGCTACTTTAAACGGTTTTATTATATATTACTTTAAATTATTTTGTATATTATTTACTTTATGATTTTCTTTTATATACATTATTTATTTTAAACTTTTACATATTATTTATTTTAAATTTATATACATTATGTAGTTAAACTATTTTATATATTATTTATTTTAAACCCTCTTTATTAGTTATTTTAAATTGTTCTACATTGTTTATTTAAAATTTTTTTCCATGACATTTTGAATTATTATGTATATATTAATTATTTCACGTTGCTTTTTATTTATTCTAAACCCTTTTTATATATTACTTTTAAGTTGCTTATTATTTTAAATTTATAGAATGTTTATTCTTGAACTTTCTTTTATGGATCATTTATTTTCAAATTTTCATATGTTTTATTTTAAACTCTTTATACATTTCTTTATATATATTTATGTGAAGTTCTTTTATACTATGCTTCATTTCTATGTTTATCAAGTTTAATGTTAAATAATGTATGTTGTGAAATTATCGCTATTGCATGTACATTAATCTGCTTACTCGTGTTCATATTATTGCCATGCGCTTGTGGAATATTTTATGCGTGAATCATTGTTCTATGTCGCACTATACTTTATTTCATATCATCACCCCATAAATCAAACCTCGTTACATTCATCCAATAAATTGTTTTATGTGAATCCAAACGAATAACACGTTGTTTAAGTATCAAATTCGCTACTATTCAAAAAATTTTAAAGTAAGGCAATGTTTCGCATTTTGGAACATCGAAGAATTGTGCCCTAACTTACGGGGTTTCGGTTCTCTTGTTGGTTCTAAATAGCTAAATATCCTTTTGAGTTTTGAAATACACGGATTTCCAATTAAAATTAAAGACAAACTTGTGCTCGAGAGTTCATGGTATTGTGTCCTAACTAACGGGATGTGATGCTTCGATATCTTGAGACGAGGAAGTCTTTAGCAATCGTTTTGAGCAAATTCAAGAATTTTAAAATCAATATTAATAGAAAAGATCGTATTTCAAATCCATTCCCGATTTTCAATTTTCGACATTAAGACACTAAATAATCAATTCGGTACCAATTTTTGGGCGTGTCGGGGGTGCTAATCCTTCCTCGCACGTAACCGACTCCCGAACTTGTTCTCTTGAATTTCATGGACCAAAACATCGTTTCAATAAACTAAAACGTTTTATTAAAGCAAGGGTGATCCGATCACACCTAATAAAGATCAGTGGCGACTCCCGTTTTAATTTCCATTTTCAAACAAAGTCGATCCCCGCGTTTTTTCAAAAAAATGGTTTCGACAACTACCATGAACTTACCTTCAATTTTCTTCCCCAAGTGACCGAACATTCAAGAGCTTTCTCCTCTCCTTTTTCTTCTCTAACTTTCGGCTATGATGAACAAAGATGGACAAAACTTTGTTCTTTTCACCCTTTTTTCTTTTAATAAAATTTCATATTTCATCCATTTAATTCTTTAATACAAAAGACATGAAATGCCCATCATGGAACATTTACCTAACCCATTATCAATTTTTATCAATTTGTACCATAAATTATGGATATCAAGTGCACATATTATCTTCAACAACATGATGGCCGGCCACGTCATGTAAAATGGGAGGTTTGACATGCAAATCCTCCTATTTTGCACTCCTATTTATTTGGCCACTACAAATTAGCCTATAGCATTTTCAAACATTTTCACATAGGTCCTATTTCATAATTTCACTCACAAATGACAAAAATCAAAGCATGAAATTTTTCCAATATTCATAGAATTCCCGAAAATTGGGGCGTTACAACTCTACCCCCTTAAAGAAATTTCGACCTCGAAATTTACCTGATTCAAATAGTTGAGGGTATTGTTGACGCATAGTCTCTTCTAATTCCCAAGTAGCTTCTTCCCTTCCATGATTACGCCACAGTACTTTTACCAACGGAACCGGCTTCCTTCTTAGAACTTTAACCTCTCGATCTAAAATTTGTATGGGTTCTTCTTCAAAGGTCAAATCAGTCCTTACTTCAATCTCCTCCACTGGCACAACATGTGAGGATCCGATCGATATCGTCTTAACATAGACACATAAAAGACGTCATGGATTTTGTCTAACTCTGGTGGTAACTCTAACTGATACGCTACTGGCCCTACCCGCTTAAGAACTCGATAAGGCCCTATAAACTGCGGACTCAATTTGGGTTTCTTGCCGAATCTCAAGATCCTCTTCCAAGGTGAAACCTTTAAGAAAACTATATCCCCAACCGCGAACTCTATCTCTTTGCGCTTTAGGTCCGCATATGACTTCTGTCTATCAGATGCCTCTTTTAATCGATCTCTTATCAACTTAACCTTACTTTCAAGATTCGCCACCAACTCCGGTCCAAGCACTTGTCATTCACCCAACTCGTCCAACACGTGGGCGCATTTACATCTCCGCCCATAAAGTGCCTCATATGGAGCCATCTAAATACTTGCTTGGTAGTCATTATTGTATGCAAACTCCGCCAATGGCAAGTAGTCCTCCCAACTCTCACGAAAATCGATGATACAACCTCTTAACATATCCTCCAAAATCTGAATAACCCTCTCCGACTGTCCATCTGTCTGTGGGTGAAAGGCAGTACTGAAATCCAAACGTGTACCCAATGCCTCCAACAACTTCTTCCAAAACCGAGATGTAAACCTAGGGTCTCGGTCGGAAATAATCGACGCTGGCACTCCATGTAGTCGCACTATCTCTGCCACATACAACCTAGCCAACTTTTGCAAGGAGTAATCAGTACGAACTGGTATGAAATGGGCATATTTTGTTAACCTATCCACCACTACCACATAGAATCTTTCTTGGTGGGTGTCAAAGGTAGCCCACTCACAAAGTCCATAGTGACTCTCTCCCACTTCCACAATGGAATTTTCACCGGTTGCAGTAATCCAGAAGGAAATTAATGTTCAGGTTTCATTTTCTGGCATGTCAGACATTTCCCCACGAACTCCGTTACTTCTCATTTAAGCCCAGGCCACCAGTACAGTTCTTGCAAGTCGTGATACAACTTATTCCCTCTAGGATGCATGGCACAAAGTCCCCCATGAGCTTCCTTCAATATTGACTGTCTCAAGTCAGAGTCCTTCGGAACACAAATTCTTCCTCGAAGCATAAAACTCCTTCATATTCAGGTCCAAAATCCTCATTCTCACCCTTCTCAACTTGTCAAACCAAGAACCAACGAGTTATCCTTCAACTATTTTTCTTTAATCTGCTCAGTCCAAATAGGCCTCACTTGCAATTCTGTTAACAGACTTCTATCATCAAACAGACTCAAACATGCAAACAAGGCTCTCAAATCAGAAACAACCCTTCGACTCAACGCATCAGCCACCACGTTAGCCTTACCTGGGTGGTACTCAATCGAACAGTCGTAATCCTTAAGCAACTCTACCCATCTTCGTTGCCTAAGGTTTAACTCCTTCTGAGTTAACAGATACTTTAGGCTCTTATGGTCCTTGTATATGATACACTTTTCTCCATATAAGTAATATCTCCAGATTTTCAACGCGAAGATCACTGCTGCTAGCTCTAAGTCGTGTGTAGGGTAGTTCGCTTCATGAGACTTAAGCTGCCGCGAAGCATAAGCGACCACCTTACCCTCTTGCATCAGTACACATCCTAACCCCACATGTGACGCATCGTTATACACAGTGAAGTCATTCTCAGACTCCGGTTGAATCAACACTGGTGCTTTAGTCAATACCTTTTTCAAATGGTCAAAAGCTTTTTGCTGACTCTCAGTCCAGACAAATGCTACCCCTTTCCTTAATAGTTTCGTCAATGGTGCAGCAATCAGAGAAAATCCTTCTACTAACCTTCGGTAATAGCCTGTCAAACCCAAAAAACTTTGAATTTTCGATACTGATTTTGGTGGCTTCCATCCCAGAACTTCCTAAACTTTTCGAGGATCCACTCTAATTCCTTCAGCAGAAACCACATGACCTAAAAAAGCCACTTCTCGCAACCAAAATTCACACTTACTAAACTTTGCATACAGTTCCTTCTCTCTCAGTACTTGTAGCACAATACGTAGATGCTCCTCATGTTTCTCCTCGGTTTCTGAGTATGCCAGAATATCATCGATGAAAACTACCATGAATCGCTCCAAGTAAGGTTGGAACACTCGATTCATCAGATCCATGAAAGCGGCAGGTGCGTTCATCAGCCCAAACGGCATAACTAGGAACTCGTAATGACCATATCGAGTCCTGAATGTTGTCTTATGAATATCTACTTCCTTTACCCTTAACTGATGGTATCCAGATCGAAGGTCAATCTTGGAAAATACCGAAGCTCCTCTAAGTTGGTCAAATAAATCATCAATCCTTGGCAGAGGGTATTTGTTCTTTATCGTCAGTTTGTTCAACTGGCGGTAATCGATGCACATGCGCATTGTCCCATCTTTTTTCTTCACAAATAGCACCGGTGCTCCCCATGGAGACACACTTGGCCTAATGAAGCCCCTATCCAACAACTCTTGAATTTGAGCCTTTAACTCCACTAACTCCTTCGGTGCTATCCTATACGGTGCGATGGACACAGGCGCCATTCCCGGCAACAAATCTATTCCAAACTCAACTTCTCGGTTTAGAGGCAATCCTGGAAGCTCCTTCGGAAAAACATCTTGGAACTTCTTTACGGTCCTAACCTTAGCCACTGTCAGTCCCTCCTCTTCTGACTGACTTACAAATGCCAAATAGACCTCACAACCTTTCCGAATCCACTTTTCGGCTCTTAATGCCGACACCACATTGGACAAATAATCCCTTCACTTACCTATCACCATAACCTCCTCATCCTTTGTAGTATTTAACACTATTCGTTTAGCAGCACAATCCAGAGTCGCTTTATGCTTAACAAGCTAGTCCATTCCCAAAATGAGATCAAACTCTCCGAACGGTAACTCCATCAGATCTCTAGGGAAAATCTTACATTGAGTTTCTAATGGTACATCCCTATACAGTTTGTCTACCCTAACCGAGTGACCCAAAGGACTTAGTACAGATACCCCACTCACAATCTCCTCAGAGTGCACACCCAACTACCCAGATATGGTATATGCAACATAGGAATGAGTAGATCCAACATCCACCAAGGCGATATCTGACATGCTAGAAACAAAAAACGCATTCCGCTTATGACGTCAAAAGGCCACCCTCATTGCGGCGACGAGTAGCATTTACCAAAGTTGGCTGACGAGCCTCAGTGTTAATAGTACCCTTGCCAGGTGCCCCACGTCCATGGCCATTGCCACCGCGACCTCGGCCATGACCTCTTGACAGCGACGGTCCACCTCGCGCTGTTTGCACAGGTTGCACAGCCCTTTGTTCAACCACTTGAGCCTGAACTGGCCTTTTAGGATAATCCCTAATCTTATGTTCCTTTGATCCACAACGAAGACAAGCTCCAGAACGTTTCCAACATTCCCCCAGATGTATTCTACCACAATCTCCATAAGCTTGTGGTCTAACAAAGGTTCACTGGAACCGCCGAACGGTTCCTCCATCCTAGCTCTCTTAACATTCCGGTTTGCGGCACCAGTTGGTCCAAAGATCTCTCTGGCGATTCCGATCCCTATCGTGGTTCCTTCGTTCAGCTTGCTTCACCTCTTCGGCTATCTTAGCCTTTTCTACCAGTGCAGCAAAATCGCGCTCTCTTTGCGGAGCTATGAGTACCCTTAGCTCATCCCTGAGGCCATCCTCAAAGCGAACACTGCGCTCGTATTCGGTAGAGACAATACCATTAGCATACCGGCTCAACCGCAGAAACTCTGGCTCATATTCAGTAACGGTCTTACCACCCTGGGTCAGGTCCAGGAATTCCTTCTTTCGCGCATCCACATAGCTAGCTCCGACATACTTTGCCTTGAAGGACTGCTTAAACAACTCCCAAGTTACCCTCTTAGCTGGGGTACCCTCTCTCACAGTGATCCACCACTGATATGCCTCGTCCCGTAGTAAGGATACTGCTCCTTTTAACTTTTGCTCTACTGAGCAGTCCAAGTCATCCATAATCCACTTCATGGCTTCCAGCCAGTACTCAGCCACATTTGGGGCTACTCCAGATGCACCCCTAAAAACTTCCACTCCGTTGGCCCGGAGTCGCTCAGAAATGGACCCCCTATTTATGGGCCCGATATTAGCTCCGGCCACCCTTTCCAAAACTCTTAACATGGCCTGGGACAGAGCGTCATCCGCCGCGGCCCGATCATACGGCCCATTCTCATCCACCGGTAGTGGTCGTGCTACTCTAGCGGGTATGTGTTCAGAAGACGAAGATCCAGCTTGAGTACTACCTCGGCTTCGACCACGGCCTCTTCCCCGAGTAGCTCTCGCACTCATATCGATTTATCTGATTACGAATTTTATGCAGTTAGTTTACTGTTTCCACTGTTTATTACAGAATATCTTATTAGCAGATAAGGTTTTAAAGTTGTTCTCGCGTAACCACAGTTTAGCTACTGTCTCAGTTTCCTAGGGCTTAGTTTACCCTACGATCCTCGGCCAGAGCCTTTATGCTATATTATCTATAGTACTATCTCTAAGGTTTAGTACTAACTACAAGATCAGATTCAAGATATAAAATGTAATAGTACTTACAAACCTTGGTGTTGGGGATTCAGTGTGCCACCTCATCGGTTTGCAGATAAACTCAAAAGATTTAGGCTTTTTGAAATCCATTTTCCAAACATTTGTGTTAAAAAAAACAAGTTCGGAGATTATCTCCTTTAAACAGGAAATTTTCAAAAGTCAAGTTTTTCCAAAAATACCCTCTTTCTTTTTTTTTGGCATAAAGTTTTGAAAACCCTTTTTAGACCCGATCCACAGCTGAGTTGTTGCAACTGGGCTCTGTTACCACTAAATGTAGCACCCCCAAACTCGGCCCAGACGTTAAGGCTGAATCTGACGTGCCACATTGAAGTCAAAAACCCGTGTTCCCTTTTTAGTGTTTTAAAAGCCGACTTTTGTTAAACTAACCAAGTGAATGGAAGTGGGCACCGGTAGGTATCCATAATGAGGAGGTGAGCCATGAAGGTCGCTTAGTACCAAGCTCTCGATTGGATCCAATCCTAGACATGTCTACATCCATTGCCACACTTGGTTATAACAAGTTGAAATTTCTTTGAGTGGTTATCTTTGGTAAATCGAGTATTTGTGACGTCGTGTTATTTTAAAAAAAATAAGTATCGTTTTGAAATCACGCCCTAAGTCTAGCCCATTTGAATTATTATCCATCAATTTAAAGTTGTTTAAAATAATATAATCCCGAAAATCAAAGAAGAAAATAAAGTTAAAATGGCCTTATTACAACCCAAAAATTAAATAGTAATTAAAAATAACTTAAGAAAACCAGTCTCTTTTTCAAACCCAAAAGTATTCACCATGGCCACTCTGAATCCCCTCCGGCTCTAAGTCACCCACATCAAGGCTCACCTGCAAGGTTAAAGAAGTGGTGAATTTGGGGAAACTCAGTGTGTAAGGAAAACCCATTCAAAGCCCAAGTCAGCTCAAGCCCATTGGGCCTAAGCCTATTTAGGTAACAGTGATACTGGGCCAGAGCCCTTTTCAGATTACAATAAACTGGGCCTTAGCCTCTTATTCAGATAACAGTATGGCCCATAGGCCCATTTCAAAATACATACAACATCAATAACATATACAAGCCCATTTAGGGAGACTACTCAACCCACCAACCACTACACTCCACCCTTACTAGCCATACACTCCATGTGGGGAATAGCTCAACCCACCCAAACATTTCAACATTTCATTCTTGACCTTCTTTGCTCGCTTAACGATAAATTGAGGTAAAGCCTTGATGACGTGGACAAGTCACTTTCAGTACTTCCTCCGTCAATATCCCAGTCCCATGCATCAGATAATAACAACATGGCATACAGTAAATAACAACAGTCAAATATGCATTTAGGTCAATTTAACTCTAGGGGTACTTCGGTAATTTATCTCCTAGGGGTAAAATTGTAAAATTTCCACTTTTAAAGGTATTTCAGTAATTTATCTATTTTAGGGTTTTTCATGCATATTCCTACCTTTCACATACTAATGTAATCACTACTGAGGGTTCTTACTGAATTGGGCAGTTGGCCCATCATTCCAATTTTGGCCCATTAAGCCCAAAAATATCGAGGGCACGGAAATCATGCACTTTGTAGTCCAAACATTGCAGCTTACCAAAAACATTAATCGATTTACCTCACGAGCATTCGCACACTCACAAATCTACAAAATACCGATTTTCAGCATTTTGGCTTTTCGGCTTTTGCCGATCTAGACTAAGAAAGAGGGTGTTAGTTACACACCTGTTTGCGACGATATGCTGACAAGATCCACACATGAACCGCCTACAATTGGATTACTAACATGTTAATCTAACTATTCAAATACAAACTACGTATTAACCCCTTACAATATTCGGCCAACCACACCTACAGGTCATAGTAAGCTTATAAGAAATCAATAAGCAACTCATTAACAAATTTTTGTCAATGTTTACCACATAATCATAATTTCACTGCAAGCTCTCTTCCTGAGCAACAGTCACTAAATAATTTATAACTGAAGCTAGAAACTCCAAATCAAGTGCCGTTAATTTTCCCTGAAAATAGACTTATATATCTTCTATCCATAAAATTTTCAGAATTTTTGGTTTAGCCAATCAATACCAGATTTTTCTCAAAGTTTCCCATGTTTCACTGTTTGACTAATCTGACCACTCTTCATTACGAATCAAATTTCTCATTGTACAGAATTCAAAATATGTTCTCATTTATTTCATTTGCAACTAGACTCATTAAGCTTTAATTACATAATTTATTCAGCTTCTAATTCATCTCCCACAATTTATGGTGATTTTCCAAAGTCACGTTACTGCTGCTGTCCAAAAGCAGATTTATTAGCAAATCACTCTTTCACACACCTATCTTCCATGCATGTTATTTAAACATGTATATCACCAATCAACCATCACATATCTATGATTTTTACTTAAGCATAATCTCCATTTCATCATTTTAAAGCACAACATGTTAGCCGATTTTTCCCTTTAGCATCTAAGGCACATGCATGATCATTTGTTTGGCTCAACTTCACCTATCTTCCATTTTTCATCAAAAGAACATGAAACAACAACCATTTCCTTCATTTTAATTCATGACCAAATGCTCACAACACACCCCAAAACCAAAATATGCTTCAAGAGTTAAGGCAGAATTAAGAAGAACTCATGAACATTAAGATAGAAGCAAACTACCATGAACTTACCTTCAATTTTCTTCCCCAAGTGACCGAACATTCAAGAGCTTTCTCCTCTCCTTTCTCTTCTCTAACTTTCGGCTATGATGAACAAAGATGGACAAAACTTTGTTCTTTTCACCCCTTTTTCTTTTAATAAAATTTCATATTTCATCCATTTAATTCTTTAATACAAAAGACATGAAATGCCTATCATGGAACATTTACCTAACCCATTATCATGGAACATTTACCTAACCCATTATCAATTTTTATCAATTTGTACCATAAATTATGGATATCAAGTGCACATATTGTCTTCAACAACATGATGGCCTGCCACTTCATGTAAAATGGGAGGTTTGACATGCAAATCCTCCTATTTTGCACTCCGATTTATTTGGCCACTACAAATTACCCTATAGCATTTTCAAACATTTTCACATAGGTCTTATTTCATAATTTCACTCACAAATGACAAAAATCAAAGCATGAAATTTTGCCAATATTCACAGAATTCCCGAAAATTGGGGCGTTACATTCCTTATGCTTCAACCGAATGAGAAAACTGACATTTCAAGCAAATATAATTGCAAGAAAAAAAGTGGTAGCATAAAAGGTTTCAATGATAAATCAACACAAGTTTTTTCGTACCCTTAGCATTTTCTTACTCCCTCTATCTGTAAAAAAGATTTTGCTTACTGTTTTTTCTAACAACTTCATGTTGGAATCCCTCCTGTTTAAACAAATTTTTTTTTCTGAGAAATAAATGTTAAAGTCAAAGAAAATGGTGTAAAAAGGTAAAAACACCACTACCTTGTGAATAAGACCATTGTCAATAAAGAGCTTTTACTTCATTCACAGTAACTGTTGAATTATAAGAAATAATATTTTTTTTCTTGGCACTTAGACAATTAAATTAAATACCTAGATAATAGAATCAACAAAATATATTCAAGACCAGCTCACAAGGTGTTTTAGATGCAAGAATGGTTGGATCTTTATACGCAGATTTGTTTATAACTTTCTTCAAGCAAAAACAACCCATGAATGCAATTAACCTTTTTCCAATAAGAAGGTTAATATAGACCAGACATGGTGCGTTGGCTAGTGAGAGGGATTAGATCAAGTCGATGGGCAATGAACTTGTCGTTGAGGATAGAAGAGTTAACTTTGATTTGACGAGATTGATGGCTATGGTGGGAACCTCAGTAATCACGATGCTACGAAGGGCATTGGCCATGGAGGCATTGGTGTCGTGGAAGCGTAGTTGTATTTGAGTTCCTAGATTTTGACCCCTAGGAATCGCTGGTATAAAACTCATTCCATTTTCTCTTCTTCTCCTCTTTTTCTTTTCTCCATTTCTTTTCTTATTCTTCTACTACCCAGAGCTCTTAAATGGGGCTGTTCAAATTACAACTAGCCCACAGTTAAATGCCATGTCACTTTTTCGTTACGTCTGTAACGGAAAATGGTTAAAAGGACTGATTTATTATTTTTCAAAAGTTGAGTGACTAAATTGAAACCTGAGTGACTGTTTTGTCAGCTGCCCAAAATTGAGTGACTATTGGTGTAATGGTGGGGTGGAATGAGTATTGTCCAAAACGGGGCGTTTTAAACTAAGGAACCGTTTAATGAAACGGTGCATATCAAGCTGTTTAGTTACCGGCTGCATTCGAACCATTAATTTTCTATTTAGCCATCAATCAAGCTAGGAAAGCAGTTATGAGATTAGAAATCTGTTTTCTGACTCTGTCTTCCTCATTTCTCTCTTCTTCCTTCTTCTCTTTGATTATTTATCTTCTTCAAATGCCAACCGTATCATTTGACTTGAGACAATTTTTGTGAGTGAAATTGATCCAACTAAATAAATAAATAAGATTTCGATAAATCTTGATAAAGTGGGTTTATTTTAAAGGTTAGGCATTTAAGTATAAAATAACTAGTGGTAAATCTTAGGGTTTGGGGAAGCCAAATGTCATCATCTTTCATTTAGTTTGCTTCAATTTTACGGCAAATGCGAGGGTTTCTATGTTTTTTGATGATTGAGCGAATCGATGTGTCAGTGGAAATCTGTGCGGTTCCCTCCCCAAGTCCCACCTCATCCCACCACCGGTGGCTGTGGCCAGGCGGTTGCGGTGGCGGTGGGGTCAAATGTTCATCAAATCCATTTGCCAACAGCTCACGTGACAACTCCTTATTCACATTCAGTCCAGTAGGCCCTCCCCTGCTTTTATATAGTCAACAGTTATAATTACAACTTACAAGACTAAACAATTTTGATTCACCAACTTTAATTTCATTTCCTTGAATGTACATAACTGATTTCCATTTCTTTCTAGTAATTTGAGAAGTTTATTCGGCTATCATTTGAATTTGTGCATTGAGTTTCAAAATTATAAAATTTATGAACATTTTTGCTTATATTATTTTAAGAAAATTATTCCACTCTTTTAAATTTCACTGATAACATTCTTAAATAATTATCACATTATCGATAAATTAATAATAATAATGTAGAATTAGGTAAGTAAAGAATTAGTTGACTTAGGCTTATCATTTGAATTTACATCTCCCACAGGAAAAGAAATATAGTATTTTGATTATTAAATTAAAGTAATATGTTGAAATTAAGGTTTAAAAGAAACAGGCAGGCCAGCTAAGTTTAAGAAATCCTGCAAAGAAACAAATCAGGCTTTCATTTGACTTGCTAGAAGCATGGATTCCATTTCCCCCAACTTTCTCCATTATATTATTGCCCAACTATATGATAAACAAAGGGATTTATAGACTGTCCCTCTCAGATCCAACCCAAAGCTACAATATTTATGATAGGAGTGGTGAGAATGAGGACCACTTGCTTTCTGTATGTATGCATGTGAAACTGTCACAAAAACTAAAAAAAAAAAAAAAAACCTACAAAACTCAACTGTCTAATAAATTTATTATAATCCAATGCCACATTTTATTTTTACAGTTTTAGTAGAGATGTCGGGTTTCAATAGATTTTGGCTCTTCCTTTTTCTTTTCATTTTCTAATATAAATGCTGTGTTAATGGAAACAAAGTTGTGTGAAAACAAAGCTCTCAATTTTCAAAAAATGGAGAACAAAAGGGGCAGTGATAGACATCCAAACCCCTTTCTTTATCCAATTCCATTTTAATTTAAGGGTGAAAAGAAAAGGAAGCAACCAAGAAAAAGCTCTAATCAATGGCGGGATAGCAGGAGGCAATTTATAAATATATTTTAGTGAAGGAAAGAGTGAATGAGTGGATTATAAGCTTTAGGTGGAAGCAATTATCATAACGCGGAAAACGCGTGGAATGCGCCGAATATTAGTTAACCGCGACAGCCTTTACCTCATCAACTAACAATAAATTCCTTTTTCTTTTTTGTTAGTTCCATAAATAAATAAAAAAGAATGGACCACTACCTAGAGTAGCTTTTTCCTGCCCCGGTTCTTATAAAAACTACGTACCTCTTTGTTTAGATTGTGTCCTCAAAATAGCTTTACTTTCCTTTCCAGGGAGTCCCGAAACAGGTAAGTTACTCTCTTAGTCAAAGATGCTTTGGTATCACAATTCTATCAAGTTCTGTAGTTGGTTTTGGTAACTAACCAATGGTTTATTTATGAGTGACGTTCAGATATGGGAAAACCAGTGATGAAGCTTCATTTGATTATTGGAGTTTTGGCTGTTTCCCTGGTCAATGCTGAAGATCCATACTTGTATTACACTTGGACTGTCACTTATGGCACTCGTTCTATTCTTGGATTTCCCCAGCAGGTATATATTTATAGGGAATCTGTTTTTTTTTTTTTTGGAATGTTGAAAGTAAAGGCTATTGATGTGGATCTGATTTTGGGGTTCTAAAAAGTTGTGTGTTTTTTTTGCAAGGTTATCCTTATCAATAATCAGTTTCCTGGGCCAAAACTTGATGTGGTGACTAATAACAACATTATCTTGAATCTCATTAACAAGCTTGATCAGCCTTTCTTGTTGACATGGTGGGTCTCTCATACCCTTATCTCACATTGGCTCTTCTGATTTATATACTTTCATTCTTGCTGTTTTTCACAACCTCAACTAAGAAATTATCAATGGATATCTCTAAAATTGTTACTTGTCTTCTTCTTCCCTGTAAATTTTAACTTCATCTCAGTTTTGTTGAACATAACAATGAAAGATGAAACTTCCAGACCAGGAAACGTCTGTGTTTTTCTGCAGTAACGTTTGATGGCCGCTTAAAAATGACTTGATTCTTTTTGCAACTTTAAACCCTGAATTTCCGTTGTTTTCCTGTGTTCACCTGATTATGCCATATAGAATCATGCCATTTTTTCAATGATAAATGAGGGATTGGTCTGATCACAACAGGAATGGCGTAAAGCAAAGGAAAAACTCATGGCAGGATGGAGTGTTGGGAACCAATTGCCCTATCCCTCCAAACTCAAACTATACCTACAAGTTCCAAGCCAAGGATCAGATTGGGTCCTACACATATTTCCCATCAACTCTAATGCATAGAGCTGCTGGAGGATTTGGAGCACTCAATATATACCATAGAAGTGTGATCCCAATTCCTTATGCAAATCCTGATGGAGATTTCACTTTACTTATTGGTGACTGGTACAAGACCAGCCACAAGGTTAGTTTTCACACTTCTCTTTTGTTAAGATTTTCTTGCCATGCACCAAGTTTTTCCCTGCCATGTATACTTCACTCATAATATAATTGTTTTGTTTTTTACAGGCACTGCAGCAAACTTTGGACTCTGGAAAATCTCTTCCCTTTCCCCATGGAGTCCTTATAAATGGGCAGACTAAAACCACCTTTACTGGAGAACAAGGTCATCCATAACTTAGTATTCCTATTTCCTATCACGTTTAATTGCTTATAATTCATTGCATTTAGATTAATTTATTCAATACGATTAAATGAAGATTCCTCCTACATTTTCCAAAAGGGAATCATGCCTTTACTGAATAAGTTTTATTTGTGGTGTTTCAGGCAAAACTTACATGTTCAGAATCTCAAATGTTGGATTGTCCACCTCACTGAACTTCAGGATTCAGGGCCATTCGATGAAGTTGGTTGAGGTCGAAGGCTCTCATGTAATTCAGAACTTATATGACTCTCTTGATGTGCATGTGGGACAATCCGTGACTGTCTTAGTAACCTTGAATCAACCACCAAAGGACTACTACATTGTTGCATCCACAAGATTTACAAGGACCGTTCTCACTGCAACTGCGGTGTTGCACTATGCAAACTCGCAAACCCCAGTTTCTGGACCGCTACCAGCTGCTCCTGCTTACAAATATCATTGGTCAATGCAGCAGGCAAGAATATATAGGTACTAGTTGACGGAAGATCTTATTGGCTTCTTGTGTTTGATGCAGCACTTCATTCTTGAACTTGGATAAAAAATGATCTTATCTGATTTTTCTTTTCTTCATTTCCTTGAAGGTGGAATTTGACATCTAATGCAGCGAGGCCTAATCCTCAGGGCTCATTCCATTATGGGAAGATTACACCAACCAAGACGATTGTCTTGGCCAACTCAGTATCTTATATTAATGGAAAGCTGCGGTATGCAGTGAATGGTGTCTCCTATGTTAATGCGGATACCCCTCTGAAGCTCGCTGATTACTTTAATATTCCGGGAATTTTTAGCATGAATGCCGTTCAAGGCGTTCCTTCAGGTGTTGCCGCAACTGTTGCTACCTCCGTTATGCCAACTAATCTCCATGATTTTCTGGAAGTTGTCTTTCAGAACAACGAAAACACCATGCAATCTTGGCATCTTGACGGTTATGATTTTTGGGTTGTTGGGTGAGTCACAGTGCCCTGTTAGTTGTTCTATTTCATTTCTCTTGCTGAATATGTTCTTACCATTTCTAATACTACAATGCATACAGTTTCGGCTCTGGACAGTGGACTCCAAAGAAAAGAAGAACCTACAATCTAGTTGATGCTCTTACGAGACACACAACTCAGGTAATGCCACCTCAAGAACCGAAAACAACTGTTGTTGTTGAGCATTGCTAGCAGTTTATGCCTATTAAATTTCTGTATTATGTAACAAATGTTTCAAATTTTACCCACATTAGAAATGCCATACAACTTTTGATCAAACCAATGTCCTTTTCCTCTTGTAACGCATTGACCATAATTGCAATTGGCATTTTAGCATGTTAAGAACAATTCGAAGATAATACCTATTTAGGCCATCTTCATAAACAATCCTTTCCTGCTACTGATGCTTTCGTTTCGGCAGGTGTATCCAAATTCATGGACAGCCATATTGGTGTCCCTGGACAACCAGGGTATGTGGAACATGAGGTCTGCATCATGGGAAAGGCAATATCTGGGGCAACAATTTTATCTGAGAGTCTGGAATCCTGTTCGGAGTCTTGCTAACGAATACGACATTCCTTCTAATGTCTTACTCTGCGGTAAAGCAGTTGGGCGCCACCCTTAGCCAGCCAGTATGGCCCTAATGGCTATTATCTGTTACCAGTCATCAGAGTTTGACTGCTGATAAAATAGATTGAGAGAGAAGAAATTGGATTGAAATGTTTCGCCTTTATTCATTTGTATATCTTAGAAAGCAATAGAGTAAAATTATCTATACCGTAGTTATTACTTTATTATCTCTTCAATTCGTTTTCTGCAAACAGAGTTAAAATTATGAGGTTTTGTAAAATTAATCATTTTCTTAAGTATTAGGTGTGCAATTATATATATATATATATATATATATATATCAACTTACCAAATATTCATTATTATATTTATATTTTCTATATAATTATCAGAGTTATTTATAATCTCTTTCTATTTTCTATATAATTACTAGTTTTTTTTTCAAATAAGAGGATAAATATATTTTAATGCGTTCAAACTCATGTCTTCCAGTTGATTTTTATATAATTTTTATACACTAATAAAAGTTATATAAATTTAACACTTTTATAAAATATGAGATTAATAAAACGAGAGAGATCCATTGTAAAATTATACCTTCCGTAATTTTTTACATGATTAATATTTTAGCAATTCAACCGTCATATGTCATACTCTATTCATATTGATCATGTATATTGGTATAAATTAAAAATTTTAACTATTCGCTTTATGTAAATAAAACTTTCTCTTTTAAATATAATATTAATCTAAACAATATTTTAGATTGATATAATAAAAATATTAGATCGATTTAAAAATTCCATGCAAGAGAAATACCAAATATATTGATAAATTCAACAAGATGATTGTTATTTTTTAATTTCGAAACAATAAAATAAAATTTATTTTATTTTGAAAAAATGATATGGACCAATGGATTTTCAACATGTGGCATTTAAAATCCACTCAACATAAGTTTAACGGTTTGTCAGGGGTCTTAACGAAAATGACAATTCGGAGAGTCCAATTAAAGTGACTGCGAGTTTTGGTATGTTGGGGGATATCATTATTGCTGAACCCAATGCCTATATTGCATTTGCGGGTAAAAGAGTAATTGAGCAAACATTGAATAAAACAATACCGGAAGGTTCACAGGCGGCTGAATATTTATTCCATAAGGGTCTATTCGATCCAATCGTACCACGTAATCCTTTAAAAGGTGTTCTGAGTGAGTTAGTTCAGCTCCACGATTTTTTTCCTTTGATTTATTTTTAGATTAAGGATCTAATTAATTGCACTTTTCAATAAATGGCTCAACTGATTTTCAAATTATTTGTGAAGTCATGTAAAGAAATTTTATTTAAATAAGATTATGACACATTCATGAAGTGAGTGAAAAAATAATATAATAAATATATTTTAAAATTTTGATTTTAAGGATCAAATGAAGCTTTAATTTAAATGATAAAAGACATTGAAAATTATTGTGTTTTGGGTTCAAATCCCATTAAGTACATTTTCTAGATTTCACATGATTAAAATGACAAAATATTCTCACATTAGTGTTTATTATAGAGCTGATCATGGGTCATGGTTCGGCCCGCCCAAGGCCCGTCCGAAAAATGGGAGGGTTTGGGTAAAAATATAGGCCCAAAAATGGGCTTGGGCAAAAAAACGAGGCCCGTTTAAAAAACGAGCCGGGCCTCGGGTAAGAGTTTTTTGGCCCGAGCCCGGCCCGGCCCGAATTATATATTAATATATATTTTTATTTTATTTTTAATTATTTTAAATTTTTAATATAACTATTTTTTATTATATTGTTAATTTGTGTATTGTTTTAAGAATTGTTTTAGTATTATTTTTATTTGTTTTAATATTTATTTTTATGTTTTTAAATATATTTGATTTATTATATTTTTAATTTTTTTATTTAATGAAATAAGAAAAAAAATTAATATGGGCCGGGCCGGGCCGGGCTCGGGTTTAGTAATTTTATTTCGGGTCGGGCTTGGGCAAAATTTTAGACCCATATTTCGGTCCGGGCCGGGCCCGGGCCTAGTAGACGGGCCTAAAATTTTATTTGGGCCCGGCCCGAACCCGGCCCGGCCCCGCCCATGATCACCTCTAGTTTATTATTGGCATAATGATTTAATTGGCTATCCAAGTCATTTTAGCTATCTACTTAATTTTTTTTTTTATTTTTTTCATTCTTTAAACTAACGGTTTTTTTTGGTCAAATCACCTCAAAATAGATAGAAAAATTAACATTTTTTAAACTTTCCTTACATATCAAACATGACATACATGTAGATTGCCATGTGCATGACATGTCAACATTTAATTAATTTTTTAAAATTAAAAAATTTAAAATAAAAATCATTAAAATTCTTTAAAATGTATAAAAATATAAAAATTTATTCTACTTTTTGAACTTACATTTTCTTTATCAAATTATAAAACATTTAACATTTGCGGTTTTTACTAGTATAATACAAAAAAAAAACACCAAAATAATACTAGAAAAAAATATGTACCAAAATAGCACATGCAGGGTGGTGCCGACTCTGGCAGTGGCGTGACCACCTTGCTTTTCTGACATAATTAGTTTAAAAAAACATAAATTGTATAAAAAACTATTTGAAAAAAAATAGAAGAGGATGTGCTAGAGGCGGCACCAGTTGCTGACATGGCACAGGTGGCACCCACGCCCCCAAACCCTCTATTTAAGCCATTAGTGTTAAGCACACACCAGTAAAAAAAAATTGTAGAAGAAGAGAGGGAGAAGAGAAGAAAGAAAGAAAAAATAATTTTTTCCAGTAAAAAAGAAATTGCAGAAGTAGAGAGGGAGAAGAGAAGAGAAGAAAGAAAAGGTATCTTCTTTTTGTTATTTTTAAATAGAATAATTATGATAAGAAAAATTATTTTGTTAATATTATATAGTTTGTTTAATGTTATTTTTATGTTTTGTTTTAAAAGTTATTTTGTTTATTGTGATTTTTAGTAAGTTTTGTATTTAGATTAATTATGTGTTTATTGTGAATGTTATATTTTAAATTTTTTAATATATTTGAAAGTTTTTATGTTAGTAAAACTATTATAAAGTAATTGTTAATTAGTGATAACAATGAAAATATTTCATTATACATATTGTCGAAATGACAACATATTTGGTATTGTCTGATAAGATAATAACTTTAGCATGAAGGGAGAAAGTTTATAAGATGATGAGAGAAGTGCAAGATTACAGAATGAAACCAGAAGAAGACATTGTTCAACATCTTATTATCGTAAATCAAAAGATGCAAAAAGTGTTGTGGAAGGGTTATGAAATGATTAGAAATAATAAAGTGCAATACTTAACCCTTCGAGGGACATTAATAAAACGGGAGCATCAAATCATTTTAGACGAACTTTGGAAGACGTCGGTACCACGAACCTATTGGAATCTAGTTATAAACTTCACGAAGTTTATAATATCTTATGGAGCAAGGAAAATGGTGAGACAAAGTATAGGTTCATGAAAATTGACTGGAAAGCAAAATGTGTTTGACAAACCATGGATGAATAAATTAGTTGTTAGGAAATTATCAAGAGAACTTGTATATTCAGTACCCGTTATAAAGATTGAAGAGCTAGAAGATCCCAAGGAATTTCCAAATTGGATTGTAGAAGATGAATATGAAGAGAATCAAGAATTTCTAATTTAGATTGTAGAGAATTTCCCAGATGAAGATACGGGATCGGAAATAGAAGAAAACATAGAATTGAATTTAAGTGGTTAAATGTAAAGATAAATGTTGTTCATGTACAAAATGAGAACTGAAAAAGTCTGAGCTTATGAATGAATTGCATATTGATTAATTAATTTTTTATTTAAGTAATTTATTTGCTGTTCAAAATTGTTTTGAGGAATTTTGTTTATTTTTTAACAAATTAAGTATTGAAGATGGATAATCAGTTTTTCGTATGCGTTTATTTCGATGGAATCATCTTAACAACAACAGTTGGATGCGTATTTGAATGTCGGCAACAAATAGCAATAAGATTTAACAGAAATGTCTTGTTGGATGATATGAATGGAAGGATTAATGCAAAAATTGTTAGACGTTGTGGGAGAAGGATCTCGAAACTTTTCTACAAGTTTCCAGTTTTGGCAGATCCCATCAAATTCACCAAAATGGAACTTGTAGACGACGAAGACGTGGAGACAATTATCGCTCTTTATTGTGGGAATGGGAGTGACAAAAATGCACCGATTCACTTATTTGCCGAGTTAGCCGGTATAGAGTAAAATGAAGATCTCATTGCATATGGTGAAGAACATGGAGCTCAAGAACCGTGCATGGTGGCTCCAATCTCTTACGTTTATAATGAATCGACTATACGTGGGATCAATATCGATCTTAATGTTACACCCGATATTGATGTGGTTGGTGATGATGGATACAATAGTAGTGATCCTTGTAATCAAGAGGTCGATAGTGATAGTGATCCCTATGTAGCCGATGTCCCCAATGATATTGACGATGAAGACGTGAATAATGATGGCAACATTAATGCGTCTTCGATTGGGAATCAGATGCGATGTATTGTGATACACAATAATCTTGGGACACACATGTTGCTTATAAACCCCGATGCGGCGCATGTAGCTGAGTTCCCGGAGTACCCTAAAATACTTTCTACTCACCGGCTGGCCGTAAATTCTGATTCTGAGGAGTTATTCGTAGGCTAGAGATTCAAAAGTAAAGAAGAGTGTGTATTTGCTATTAAGCGGTATAGCATGAATATATCAGTGGATTACAAAGTTACAGTGTCTAAACCGACATTATATATTGGGTAATGTTGAAAGTCGGCGGAAGGCTGCAATTGATGGGTACGAGCTGCATTTATTCAAAATTTTGTAGATGTGGGAGATACGCAAATTTATTGGGCTTCACACATGCACATCAACACGTATGATAGAAGATCATCAAAAACTTGATTTCAAAACTATCTATACGTGTATCATGCCAATGGTGAAGGACATGCTGACCATTAAATTTTTGGTACTGATTGCCAAAATAATTTCAATATTCAATATCATATCGAAAGGTGTGGATAGCTAAACAGATGGCAATTGAGCAATTGTATGGGGATTTCAATGCGTCGTATAATGAGCTACAGGGATGGATAGCCGCTATGTGGGAATACGTATCGATGACTGTCATTAAGTTATAGACACAACCTTATTATGGTCCGGATGACCAACTACAGCCGGGAAAAAGAATTTTCCATTAGATGTTCTGGATGTTTGATCCATGTGTGCGCGCATTTCTCTACTGCAAGCCATTTGTGCAAGTGGATGAGACCTGACTATATGGAAAATATACACAGATCTTACTTCTTGTGGTTGCTCAAGATAGCAATAGGAATGTGCTTCCGATAGCATTTGCCATCGTAGGTAAGAAGAACATGGAATCGTGGGAATTCTTCCTTACCAACCTGTAGAGGTATATTATTAGCAACAATAATATTTACATCATCTCCGATAGAGGGAAAGGATTAATTACAGCTATTAGACGTTTCGGTATACCATAGAGATCCATTTACTACATACGATACATCGCGGCTAACTTCCATCAAGATTATAAGAATACAGACTAGAAGAGACAAGTTGTGAAAATGGGTAAATGATTACCTTATCTTTTCAATATAAGTTTTAATGATTTAGGGCAATATTGTAACTTATCTTTTCTTAATACATAAACAGCGCATGAGCTAGAGCTACACATTTTCCGCCAAAGAATGACTCGACTTGAGAGTGACATGGAGGGTCAAACGAACACATCTTTTCGACAGTGGTTGGGTACTATAGAGCCGTGGTAATAGACTCAAAGTTTTGACGAGGGCTTTCGTTATGGTCAAATGACCACAAACTTAATGGAGGGATCAACACTGTGTTGTTGAAAACACGACATCTTTTGATTTCATCTGTCTTCCCGGCTACATTCTACAGGTTGGCTACCTTGATGCCAAGAATGGGCCAGCAACAAGTCAAGCAGATGGAGGCGGGACACGTGTTTGTCGAAGATGTCAGGGATGCAATGGTTGCAAACCGTCGGATGGCGAGGTCGATGAATATAGAAATATATTCATGATGCCTTGAAACGTTTCGTGTTATGGAGACCATCAGTCGTCGACCCGGTATACCACCTAGGTCCTATGGAGTTGATCTCTGGAACAGACGATGCGATTGTAAGAGGTTCCAAACACTTCATTATCCATATGCGTATGTCGTGGTAGCGTGTACTCAAGTGAACCTTAATGTTGAACGATTTTTCGATGATGTGTACACACTTGAACGCATATTACGTGTCTGGGAAAATAAGTTCCTCGTTCTGCTTGACCTGCTATGTGGGAGGTGCCCCCGACGACTTTCGAGCTTGTTCCGAGAGGTCGTTCCCAATCATTTAGAATCGATAATGAAATGGACATTAGGGAGAAATCCGACGGTAAGCATTGTGGATTATGCATGTTAGCTGGTCATAATCGGAGTAAATGCCCGCAGCGAAACTATCATGTTGGACAATCATTACAATCGGGTAAGAATTGAGCTTATGTTGTAATGTATTTAATTTATATAAAAAAATTATATTGCAAAGTTTGTTCCAATTAGATTAATGTTGTAATGTATTTAATTTATATTATAAGACTAAGTTTGTTACAAGTTTTAGTGTTTTAATGTTTAAAATGTCCAAATTAATCTAATTTACGTTATGGTCAAATTTTGTTCCAATTTTCAAACTTCCAATTAATAGAATTAAATATATACAAAAAAATACAAAATTTTTAATATCAAAACCCAAGAAAACCCTAAAATTAATGGTTTGATGGTGTGATCCTAGGGGTATATTTCTGCGGAAGTCGACGTTCACCTTGTGGGTAATTGCGACGACCAACATTCTCTTTAGTCGTAGGTGAGTGTGTCTGATACATGGATTAAAAATCATATGGCTCGAATGGCATTGATGAACTTGAGCCGGGAGGAGTTCCATACTATAGTGGATACAACCCAAGAGGAGTGGAGTACTGTGGTGGATACAGGTAGGGGGTAGTGCTGTACTGCAGTGGATACGAGCAGGGAGAAGTGTTGTGCTGTGGTGGATACGACCCAAAGATATCAAACCCGTAATGGTATCCGCCCCCTAATGAGCTCAGAAAATAGTCATAAGCCGTCAAATCCGGATGATAAGAAGTATCAGCTGAATGTGAATGCGATCGCTCGAACTCAGCCTCCAGCTGTGGCTCGGGCTCTGGCTCTAGCTCGGGCTCGGGAGCTAGCTCTGGCTCAGGCTCTATATTGGCTACTAGCTCGTATGCCCTGTTCTTGTCGCACGCTTGGGGATTACTGATCGATATCCACCAAATAAATATGGCTTTCCCATACTAGAGTACCATTGTATGTACTCTAATGATGGTTGCAAATCGGAAGACATATTCATCTGAGGTCTTCGAGCTATCTAAGTGTTCTACATCGCAATATATTTTCAGTGCACAACCCTCCAATGACTTCCATATTTTCCTCTCTTGTTGATGTTGTGAACATTCCCCACCTGCATTGGCGGATCCGGGATATATTGGATGCAACCAAACTGTCGTAGTACTCGATCCCCATGGTACCACTCAACTACATTGAAATTGATAATTGGTGCATTAGTGCACCACAATTGAGAATCAACGTAGGCAGACGGGGGTAAAATAGCTGTAATTTTTGGTCTACGATATGACATCCGTATAAACTGCACGATTAATACCATGGTTAATATTTAACACGGTTCGAGTAAGATATACAAAGTAATTACATGTCACGAATATTGGAATAGCTTACCCCTTCCCCAGCATGTTGTTCAATCATCAGACAATATATCAGGATAGTGTATGACCTCCCGATACCCGGATAAATACTCCATCTACAAAAACAATTTTCAAGTAAATATAGTATCGTTAGAATAGTATCATTATAAATAAATTGTCAATTAATAACAAGTATCACCTGTTAACTAGTGGAAATACGTATGGCTGGTGACTAATCGATGCCAAGCATGGCATCCGATAAAGAACCCATGATTACAACAATACAAGGCATTCGCCTATGTCTATGGCATTAGGCTTTGTTGTCCGACAAAGCTCACAATAAAACATAGCTAGAACTGCAGAACCCCAACTATACGAGCGAACATTACACAAATCAGCTAATAGAAGTAAATACTGGAGATGAACCCTGTTGTTGTTCGCATTGGGCATCAGTACACCCTCTATAATATGCATAATGTAGGCTCGAGCTGTGTACATCAACTCTTCTTCAGTGGCATTAACTGATAAATACTCAAAATTGGCTCTCAACCATGTAAATTTCAAATCTGAAAAATAAGACTCATCATCGTCGAGTGAGGCTCCTAGTGGGCTATAACAAAGTGCAGCTGGCTCAGCTATCGCACTTACGCCCGTTACGGCACTCCCGTCGATTGGGAGCCCAAATTGCAATGCAACATCCTCTAGAGTGACAGTGCACTCCCTACACGGCAAATGAAAAGTGTGGGTCTCTGGGCACCAACGTTGGACCAATACGGATACTAAATCATACCACAAATCGAACGTTCGAATTAGAAGTGTTCATGGGTCAGGCTACTCAGCCCGGCCCAAAAGCCCGTGCGATATGTGGGAGGGTTTGGGCAAAAATATAGGCCCAAAAAAAGGGCTTGGATAAAAAATAAGGCCCGTTTTAAAAATGGGCCAAGCCTCGGGTAAGGTATTTTTAGCCTGGGCCCGGTTCTAATTCACTAGAGGACAAAAAAATCTACATTTTTTTATTTTTAAATGTTATTTTTCTATTTTTACTCACTATTTTGCTACCATTTTACTATTATGTTGTAACTATTTTGTTGTTATTGTTTGGATATTGTATAAAACTTAATTTATTGCTAATTTTCTTATTATTTTAAAGGCATTTGTTAATTTTTATTATTATTTTAGAGGCATTTGCTTATTAAGTTGCATTTATCTTAGCGTTATTTAAGTCTACATATTTTTAAAATTTATTTTCAATTTGTTGGGAAATATTTATTTTGATGTTTTTAGTATTTTGATGTATTATATATATTTAAAATAATATAAAATTAATCTGGATGAGTAGGGCGGGCTGAGTTTTAGTATTTTTATCCTAGTAGGCTTGGGCAAAATTTTAAGCCCGTTTTTTGGCCCGGCCCGAGCCCAATAAATGGGCATGATTTTGTAGTTGAGCCCAACCCGAACCCAACCTGGCCCAACCCATGAACACCTCTAGTCCGGATCAATGTTGCTGACCCGAATCTAGCTAGCTCTAAGTAGGGCATCAGTCGTGCATCCGGGGAATATCCTAAACTATTCACCCGACTCCTTAATGCGTGGTACGGGCCCTGACAGTGTTAAATTATAGAAAATAGTTATAATAACACAATTTATTTCCTAAATTACGTAGATCTTTTTTTAATGGAACCCGTGAGTAACAAATAACAATATATTACTATATTATTAACTGTGTCAGATATGTGATGATTTTTCGTAATCAATGAAGCCATTGCGATGCTGCAATTTCAAAATAAATTTTGGTTATTAATTTCAATGTTTGATGGATTTTAAATATTATCATAATAACTAAATTTTATATATTGCTTTTAATTACAAAAAATACTAAACAATTTTTTGACAACATATTTTTGCTATACTACATTAAAAAATAAATAGATAACAACTCAAATACAAATATTATTATTATTATTTTAAAATGATAATAAGTAAAATATTTTAGTTTAAAATATAAAATATATATATGTATAATATACGGCATGCAGTTCAATATATTTTAAATTAACTTTTATTTAATAATAATGTAAGTGATGCAATAATAATTAAAAAAACACATGATAAGTTGTTCAAGATCATTTTAAAATATATTATAATATGTAATTAAATTCATTGGGAAATAAAAAGATGGGAAAACAAGGAGGGGTTATGTTGCAATATTCTTAATTTTTTCGATGATTTTTGCCATTTGTTGGTATTTTTAATTTTCGGATTTTATTTGTTAAAATATACTATTTTCGTATTTTGTTTTTATATTATTTTAATACATAATGTTTCAAATGTATTATTTTAGTGTTTTTTATATTAATTTAATAAATAACCTTGATTTTGGCCATTTGTTTGTATTTTTAAATTTTTGAATTTTTGAATTTTATTTTTAAAATATACTATTTTTGTATTTTATTTTTATATTATTTTAATACATAATGTTTCAAATGTATTATTTTAATTTTTTATATTAATTTAGTAAATAACCCTGATTTTGACAATTTTTTGTATTTTTAAATTTTAGATTTTATTTTTAAAATATACTATTTTCGTAATTAATTTTATATTATTTTAGTACATAATGTTTCAAATGTATTATTTTAGTGTTTTTTATATTAATTTAGTAAATAACTTTGATTTTGACCATTTGTTTGTATTTTTAAATTTTCGGATTTTATTTTTAAAATATACTATTTTCGTATTTTATTTTTTATATTATTTTAGTAAAAACCGCCAACACCACTTTCCCCACAAAAGTTATTTTTTTAGTATTTTATTTTTGATTAAGATATTTTTTAGTATTTTATTTTTTATACTATTTTTGTAAAAGGTTTAAATCCTCATCACATAAAAATAAAAAAATTAATCATAATATAACATGCCAAATAAATTTCATAAAAATATATCTAATCAACCTAAATCACACTTAACAAATAAATTACATAAAATAATAATAATAAAACATTCTTTGCACATAACATACATAGGCTTTTTACTTTAATAAAATTAAAAATAAATTAGGAATGAATGAAAATATAAAATAAATACAAACATACCTTAATATCTCTTTTAACCAAATAATACATTGCAAAAAATAAATTTAAAAATTAAATCTGAATTAAATTAAAATCAACCAACAATAATAATAATAACACCTAAAATAAATAAATTATTTCCTAAATTAACATTAATTACTCAATTTATAAAAAAATTATATTTTTTCCTTCTTTTCCTTCCTCCCTCTTCTTCTCCTTTTCCTTCTCTTTTTCTTTTTCTTTTTTCTTCCCTCACCAGTGCCGCCTCCTTCTCCTTCTTCTTCTTCTCTTCTTTTCTTCTTCTTCTTCTTTCTTCCCATAAAGAACTTGGGGACCATATATTATGGTCCCCAAATAAAGAAAAAACAAAAAACCTGCATGAGGAGTCTCATCACCCGGTGCCGCCTCTACCACCTCCACCATCGGTGCCGCCTGCGGCAGGCCCTTCACTTATGCCGCCTGCCCTGTTTGTTTTTTTGTTACAGACTTTTTTTTAGCTTTTATTTTTTTTACTGTTTTTGTTTTTTTTCACTATTGGTGGCAGAAAAGTAGGGTGGTCATGCCACTGCTAGAGGCGGCACCACCATTTTGGTACATAATTTTTTTGGTATTATTTTGATTTTTTTTTTGTATTAAAATAGTAAAAAACCCTAACCTTTGCAAACATACTAACCTCCCAAAAGACAATCCAATAAACTCCTCAATAAGACAATGAGAACCTTTGCAAACATAAATAGAAAGTCAAATTGCAATAGTTATACTAAGCAATCCAAGCTTTCATGCATTCGGATCCATGATCAATCCATTAGAATCTTTGGTACCACCAAATCAAGCCCACCATTAAACTAGGTTTAATTATGCTCTTAATCTCTAAATCCTTTTTGTTCATTTGAAACTTTAGTTTTAATCTTAAGAATTTAGTCTTTTGATTTAAAGTCGAAATCTAATTGATAATAATATTAAAATAATTCACTACAATTAAAAAATATCCACAAGTATTTTAAATAATAATTATAAACTTAAATCCACAAGAATTTGAAAACATCCCAATTAAAGCCAACTAAAAGCTTTATCCCTTTTAAGCTGTGTATTGCCAACTTACTCATTTGTCTCCACTAACAGATGTTGCAACGCTACAAAAATTAAGATGTTAGAATTTAAAAAATTGATATAAATTAGTCTTAGCATTAATAGTTAAGAGTTTAATAAAATCTCTAAAGAACCAAGATTCAAATTTTACCTTTTTTCACTTTTCCTTTAAATTTTTCTTCACCTAAGGAACTAAGGTTAAAGTAACTTATGTATTATTTGTGATAAAATATGACCATAAGATGGGAATTAAGCTAATGACTAAGTTCCATCTTTTCCATTCTTTTGATTTTAGGTTCAAGCAAGTCATGTTGGTTTTACTTCCTCTTTTTATTTATTTACTATTATTGCTTAATTTCAGCCAAAAAGAGTTAATTGCTAAACAACCCTTATTGCTTTCCTAATCCAACTAATAAACCACTTCCTAGCACAGTTAGGATTTCCTATTCGATTCTAACTCAAATTGAAACCTTCATCCTCTCTATTTATTCTCAATTTTCTCTGAAAACCCTCTTTTGCACAATTCTTTCAAAGATCTTATTAGAAATTTAGCTCTTGAATCTTAACTTTGCAATCAAGTCCAAATCAAATCGTTTATCATCAATCATTGAATTTCGTACCATCAATCTCTAGATTTCTATTAAGATCGGTAAGTCTTTCTCGTTTCGCAATAGCTAGATCCCATAAATTCTGGAAAATCATTATTTTTTTTAAATCTTTCATCTGTTACGAATCTTTTACGATTTTGCCGAAAAACTCTTTAAATCTTGAAATCTGTCATTAATTCTCGTATTTTTGTCAATAAAAAGACTCGTGTAGGTAATCCGGATCGTACCTAGACATGAGAACCATCGTACGAGACCCCGAAAGTGATGTGTGTGTTCTTTTATGAAAAATCGAGTCAAAATTCAAACCTGCCCAATTGCACACGGCCTACCACACAAACGTCTATTCATTCTGTGTGGATCACACGGCCTCAGACATGGCCATGTCCCTTTGTAATCTTTCGTACCTTTGCTTCCTACACAACCTTAGGCGTGTGACTGTGTGGCCCCTACACCTTACCTATTCATTTCACACACGACCTAGGGTGTCACATACAGTCCTGTGGCCACTACACCTCACCTATTTGAATCACATAGAACTAGGGCTTCATACATGGTCCGATCATACAGTCTATGGCCCCTGAAACTCAAAAATTACAACTTTGTCTCAACTTTTATTACTTTATTCAAATATATCCCTGATTCAGTTTTTAATGGCATTTAGAGAACTAGATTATGCAATTAGGTCCTGGATTAGGAATAGAACAACGAGATATAAGGATAATTGAACTTATATATGTGGTTACTCTTGATTGATTAATTGCACAATGAATGACTTTACATATTATTTGTATGAATACCCGATTGAATAACTCATATGCCTTAAATGGTTGACATATTGAATGCTTAAATTGAAAATGAATGCTATTGATTTGCAAAGAGATAGAATATTGAATATTACAATGTTTGAATGCTTTTGAATTAATTATAATGCATTTGCATGGGTTGGGTTAATATGATTGGAGGAAGAATCGACAATATATCTGCATTTAATCATTTGTTGCGTACACACAGTTATAGCAGATTTCAACTATGACAGTTTCGTTGTGTACCCACAATTATAGTAGATCCTAACTACGGCGTTTTCACACTGCTCTCACAGTCCCTCTAACAGCTTTTATATGTGAGATGGTTGTGTTTCCACAATTACTGATAGCTTTTATCTGCAATTACTCAAATCCGAATGTGGTGTTAATTCCACAAATTGGAGTGATGGTGGAGGGAGTTCTGGGGAACGCCCAATTTTGGAGAGCTAGTGGTTGGGGTTAGGACAACCAATTTTTAAACCGATTTTTGTATGGCATATTTGTCAATTTATGCATACATGACTGAATTTACTTGATCAAATGATTGAACTGATTTATGTGCATATATCTTTTGTGAACAGAATAAATAACCCTAAAATTAATTCAGTTAATTGTCTATATTTGGGAATATTATTATTGCTTGACTAAAGTAACAACACAAAATTATCGTATTTGAAATTGACATATATTTATAACCAATTGAGTCTTGATAGTGTTGTATGATGTTATTTAATGTTTAAAAGTATAACTATATGTTTGGTTTATTGTAAAGGAACTCACATTGAGCTTCCATAGTTCACTCCCCCTAATTTCCATCTTTACAAATAATCCTTCAGACTAGGACGCAAACACGACACTCGAAGGGTCTCGGCTTTTGTTCCATTTTTATTTCTGTTAACATTATTATTTTTAATTCCTTAATAGGTTGAGTATTTTCTGTTTTCATTCATTACGAATCGTGGTTTGGGATTTGGTTTTAATTTAATTGTTAAGTGCATCTTATTCAAGATAGGTTATAAAAATTAAGTTATTATTTGTTAATATTTTATTAAACCAATTTTTTATTAAAATAACATGTTTTAATTCTGATGTTATTTCTAACCAGTTAAATTAGGATATAGATTGTAAATCACTTTTATAAACTTGAATTTTAAAAAGGAAAATCGATTTTGATAAAAACCGAACCATTTATATGTTTAATACAATTTCTTGAATTCGAGTCTATCGTCTAAACCGGATTGAAGAGGTTCCACATGTCGCGTTCACCGTGACCCCAATTTGTTTATTAAGTAATAGTAGCCTTCTCCATTGGTTACGAGGATCATAGCAGAAACCCTATTGCATTTATTCCTTTTTAAGTTTGAACAATTAGCAGAAACCCTATTGCATTTATTCCTTTTTAAGTTTGAACAATTATTCTCTTAAAGGCAAGCAATCTACTGTGCCTCGAATATGTGTTGGGAAACGAACACTAGACAATAACATAGTCCCTAAAAGGTCCGTGACCAATGGTCGCATAACCCCATCGCATTAACTTCTCAAACGCCCAAGTCATTTGGAAATTATTAATAGGCCGAGTCAGAGGTTGATTCGTTTCAATATGAGTTTAGTGGTTCCACCTCTGAAATTCCTTCATTTGTTGGACAGCCTCTAGCATCATATTGGATAATTTATGTGCCACTGCTTTGGTTTTATATGGATCCGGGTGCACATCATTAAATATTACTTCGTTTCTTATTTTCCATATGGATCACATGACATGATTGGGGTTATGTAATATTGTAATTTAATAAAATGTTTAATATGGTATTTATATTTTAAAAGTATTTAATGTGGTATTTAAATTATCAATTTTGTATAAATATGGTACTTACATTATTAATAGTGAATTTTAAATCAACCAATGAAAATTCAACTTGTGATTTTTTTCAAATAATCAAATCCAGATAATATAACATTATGTAAAAAACTAAATACAACAATAAGATTAAATTAAATAACAAATAGCTAATATTAAACCATACATGATTAATAAAAGAAAAGTAAATAGTAAACTTACCTAAGCAAAGACGTCATCTTTTCCATTAAAATAAATTAGGGTTTCATGTAAAGGAAACTTGATTTCAAATAGAAAATTCTTTAGAGAAGATAACATTATTTTTACTTTAATAAAAACAATGTTTTTGCTTATATAAGTTTAGTATTAACTTTTTTTTATTAATTTAGGTTTAGTTATTTGTTTATTTGGAAAATAATTCTACATGTTGAATTTTTATTGACTAGTTTAGCATTCATTAACGATGTTAACTTCAAGTGTCATAATAATACATAAATTTATAATTTAAGTACCACATTAGATATTTTCAAAATATAAATATTTCATTAAACATTTTATGAAAATATAAATACTAAATAAAAAATATTATTCAAAGGGAATCTTTTGACAATATACAAAACATAGGAGTTTTCAATTTGTTGGTCAATGATGTGCCTATTTGATCCCTAAAATGAAAGTTAAGATTACTGATGAGGGCAGATGTTAAGAATTCATCTATGATCCATGAAGCTTCCCCCACCCCCCCCCCAAAAAAAAAAAACCAATCTAATTTGCCTTAATTTCCCTTTGCCCGCCAGATCTCGCATTGGGATTCCTTTTGAGCTGACTTTCATATCTGAACAGTTCACAAGTTGACTTTCTAAATTTAATCTATCGTGAGTTATGATCTGTTCTCATGCATGTCATGTGCTTGTTTGGTTTCATATTACATACCTAGTCACCATAAAAATTCTTACCATTTAATTAACCATTCATATTATGCGTTTATCACATGCATTATATTAATTTGTATAGTTGTACAAGACACTGACTTATAGTATTTATTAATGTAATTGTTTTTAAAAAATAAAATTTAATCTTAACATAAAAAATCGATAATACATATTAGTATATAAAATATATGTTTTATTATTAAGTTTGGAAATATGATGTTAAAATGATTATAATAAATAGAGATGTTAATTATTAAAATATATTGAAAATGTTTGGATTTAAAATATTATGTTAACATGATTATAATAAATAGATATAACAATGTTTTATTATAAAATTATGTACTAACAGACAAATTAATTTATGAAAAAGAATTTTATTATATAAAACAATAGCAAATAAGATTAATTTTAAAAAAGTTTTATAAATTGTAATATAATGTTTAAAGTCAATTATCTTATATAATTTAAAAGACTAGGAGTACAAGAGTAATTTATCTGAATTGGAAATAAGTGCATTAAATAAGAGTGTTATGTGTAAAAGGAAATTGTAACACACTTATACTAAAAAAAATATTTATCAATACTAATACTAGTAGAGGTGTGCATGGGCCGGGCAGCCCGGCCCGGTCAGAAGGCTTGCCCGAAAAATGGGAGGGTTTGGGTAAAAATATAGGCTCGAAAAACGGGCTTAGACAAAAAACGAGGCCCGTTTAGAAAACGGGTCGGGCCTCGGGTAAGATTTTTTTGGCCCGAGCCCAGCCCGGCCCGGCCCGATTTTAATATTAAATTATTTTAAATTTTTTTATTTTTAATTTTAAATAACTTTAGTACTTTTACTTTACTTTTTTTTTGTTGTTTTGATGTTATTTTGATATTGTAAAACTTTTGTTATTAATATAATTTAATTCTTAATTTAGTTTTAATTTGTTTCAATTTTTCAATTTTAATATAATTACTTTTTATTATATTTTTAATTTATGTATTATTTTAATAATTATTTTAGTCCATTATTTATTTATTTTTGTTTTAATATTTGTTTTATGTTTTAAATGTATTTGATTTATTATATTTTAAAGTTTTTATTTAATAAAAAAGCAAAAAAATTTAATATGATCGGGTAGGGGCAGGCCGGGCCTTCAGCCTACCATTTTTTTCGGGCCGGGCTTGGACAAATTTTCAGGCCCATAAAACGGGCCAAAATTTTTTTATGGGCCCGGCCCGAACCCGACCCGGCCCATGCACACCTCTAAATACTAGTCTGCCTTATGGCATGTGCGGTTTCTTTGTTTGTTTGTTTGAACTTCATTTTTCCAATTTTTTTTTTTGTGAGGATGTTGCTTCTCATATTCGACTATGGAAGATGAAATTACAGGTGTAACACCTCTAACCCGTATCCGTCATCGGAATAGGGTTACGAAGTATTACCGGACTTATTACTTAAACAAATATACAATTCTCGTACATTTTTCATAACCAAATAAAAGTCATTCACAATCAATCATATTGTAACAGCTCGAGTTTAGCTAAATCGAAATAGTAGTTTCTGAACCACAAATCCGATGTTAGAAAATTATTTTAATATTATTTTCGGTATTTGCAACATGTTATTTGATATGTGTGAAAATTTAGTGAGTTAATTTTATCGTTTGAATAGTCAATTTGAGAAAAAGGATTAAATCGTGTAAAATGTAAAAGTTGCATTCTACTTGTTAAAGGTGTCAAATAGCTTTGGTTTTTAAATATGATGGCCTTAAATGGTAACTAGACCATTTTAAATGTTAGTGGACTTTTATGGACATGTATTAAAGTATTTTGATAGTTATTTACTAAGGTTAAAAAGGTAAATTAGTTAATTAAGTTATAATTAAATAAAAACAAGCCAAAAATTCATCTTCATTCATCTTTGGAAACCGAAAATTAGAAAAGAAAGATAGGGTTTGAAGCTTTTAAATTTTGGCACACTCCTAGCTTGATTAAGGTAAGATTTTAGCTTGGTTTTTGATGATTTCTTTGTTTTTGTAATCGTTGCAGCTTAATTTAGCTAGCCCGTACCTTTAATTTTGAAACTGTTAAAAATTTTAAGAGTTTCCATTGATGATTTTATGTGTCCTTTGGTGTTTGAAGATGAAATATGAATTTTTGATAATAGATTTTCATTTTTGTAAAAGTGATTTTTGATGAAAATGTATAATAGGGATTAAATTGTGAAATGTGCAAATTGAGTGGTCAAAAAGTGAAATAAATGAAATTTTTGGGCTGGTAGGGACCTATGAATAGTTTGACCAAGCTTGGGTTTATTGAAAATATGTGAATTTTGTGTATTTGTGAAATAGGGACTAAATTGTTAAAAGTGTAAAAGTTTAGGGGCTAAAGTGCAAATAGGCCTAAATGTATGTTTTGGACTAAATTGAATGAGTGGTTGATTAAAGAAGTTAATTTTGGATATATTTAGATCAAGAAAAGAGGAATTCAGAATTAGATCAGAAGAAAGACAAGATTATCGAGTAATTGACTCATTTTGTCGTTTTCATACTCGAGGTATGTTCGTATATGGTAATTTCATTATAAAAGTATGTTAAAAGCTTTGATATTGTATAAATTGTGATTATGAGATTATGGGTTATGTTTGAATTGTGAAAACGACTCTACGAATGCATTCAATGATAGAAACGAAAAGTGTGAAGCCCTAGTTGAACTTTAGGATTAGGTTTGGATACTAGTTTCTTGTTATTAGATGATAAGTTGAGTTGGCTTCGTGCCATGATATTAGCACTTCGGGTGCGAGTTACACTGATTTGGCTTTGAGCCACGCATATCGGATGATTTGGCTTCGGGCCATGATAATTTCTTTTTTGAGGATAAGTTACCTTGATTTGGCTACGGGACATGGTATAGGTACTTATCATGAGACTATTGAGTATCCAATTTCTATTCCGAATGGTTCAACGAGTAAACAAATGATGTGGTTGAGAAAGAGGTTAGTACGAGGCGATACATGTATGTACAGAACCTATTCGAGTATTAAATAGAGAAAGGTTTGTAGTTAATGTGAAATTGGTTGATTAACACTTATGCGATAAATCAAGTTATTTACATACGAGCTTACTAAGCTATGAAGTTTACTGCATGTTATTTTTTTCTATATTTTATAGTGAATCAAGGCTAGCTCGGATCCGGAAGTCATCGGGAACATCATCACACTATCAAACATCTATTTGGTACTTCTGAGTTGTGTATATATGGTATATGGTATGTATAGGATAGATGTGGTATTTTGGTTGTGATTATAGCCATGAGAGCTGGCTTGTAAATGATGTTAATGTTGATGTGTGTTTGGCCATTAGAAATGGCTTGTAATGTATATGTTTTGGTTTGTATATATAGCCATGAATGATGACTTACTTTGGCATGTTTGGTATGAATATGGTTAAATGACTTGTGAAGTATAAATGCTTGAGATATGTTTTGATGAAGTATGATTTTAGCAGTTGAGTTGATAAGTATTTGATTAGGTAAATGGCATTGAATTGATTATTTAAATTGGTTGAAATAGATATTATATGAATTGTACATTTGGTTGATGTTTTGGCTGCCTAATTGTATGATGAAATGGTACCATTTTGATTGTTTAGGTGTGCATGAATAAGGGTGGCAAATTGGCCTTTCAAATGGCCTATTTTTGTCTCACAGGCAGAGACATGAGCGTGTGTCTCAGCCGTGTGTGACACATGATCATGTTACATGGCCATGTGTTCCCTAGTGTTGTTATTAAAATAAAGTCAGTATGCTCTACACGGTCTCGCACACGGGCGTGTGATTGGCCTTGTGGTGCAAGTCAGTGTACCCCCTAATTGGCACACGGCCTAGCACACAGGCGTGTGGCTTGACTGTGATGCATACGCCAGTACCCTACAGTTTTGGCATGGCCTAGTGCATGGCCTGGCACATGGGCTAGACACACAGGCGTGTGGTTGGCCGTGTGACCCAAGTCAGTATGTATGCCCTGTTTCTACACGGCCTAAGACACGGGTGTGTCTGGAGCCGTGTAAGGCACACGGTTTGTTCACACGGACGTGTGACCCCTGTATGATTGAAATTTTTCTAGGTTTCCAAAATTTTCATATAATATAAGTTTAGTCCTGAACCACTTCTAAAGCATGTTTAAGGCCTTATAGGCCCTTATAAAGGACAATGTGATTGTGTTGAATGATTATGAGAATGAATGCTTTATGGTTGACAAAGATATGCTATATGTTGTGAATTGATTGGTAATACCTTGTAACCCTACTCTAGCGATGGATACGGGTTAGGGGTGTTACATTTTATTGGTATTAGAGCTACGGTTTAGTTGATTTTAGGACTAACGTAATGTAACACCCCTAACCCGTATCTGTCGCTGAAATAGGTTTACGAGGCATTACTGATCAAAGCACAACATATAATATACATTTCTCATACATGATTCAATTTCACATAAATATCAATCTAACATAATCATATTGTCCCTTATAAGGTTCTACAAGATCTTAAAACATGCTTAAACGAGGTTCGGGACTAAACCGATAACATTTGCAAAATTTAGGAAACACATAAAATTTTCAAACATTCAAGGGTCAAACGCCCGTTGGAATAGGCTGTATGCCTCACAAGGCCTCCAGACATGCTCGTGTCATATATCATGTGAAAACAGGGCATACATATTGACTTGCACCACATGGCTAGAGACACGTCCGTGTGCCATGGCTATGGGAAAATTAGTGGGGTTACTAACTTGGGTCACACGGCCAGCCACACGCCCATGTGTCAGCCCGTGTGCCACACACGGCCAGTAGACACGCCCTTGTACCTAGGCAGTGCCAAACCTGTAGGGTCTATTGACTTAATTTGAAGGGCTACCCGAAGGGACACACGACCGTGTAACATGAATGTGTGTCACACACGGCTGAGACACACTCCCGTGTCTCTGCCTGTGTGGACAAAAATAGGCTATTTGCAAAGCCAATTTGCCACCCTTTCCTCATGCACACCTAGCAACCAAAATGGTACCATTTCAATACATTTCTAGGCAGCCAAAACATGCCAATTCATATACAATTCATGCCATTTAGAAACCATCCTCTTAACTACTCAAATCCATGGCCAAAACATACCAAATCAATATGCCAAAATCATCAAATTTACATAACTTCTAAATGTATTTCTTCATTATTTTAATTACCATTTCTTGTCACAAAACATACCGTATCATCATCATCTCATAATCAAGCCACTACATGCTATCTTCCAGACAGTAATACACCAATTATCAACTAGCTACACAAGCAAACTTATAACTATTACAAAATAAGCCAAAACATAAGGATATATATATACACATATATATATGCATCACATATATCACTTATCAAACACATAATTCAAGCCAAATTAAATGGCCAAATGCATACCAACATTTACAAGCCAAATCTCGTGGCTAATATCATCACTCAAAACATACCCAAATAATACTAGCCTATACATACCATATATACAAAGCTTTAAAAGTACCAACAAGAATATCGATAGTGTGACGATGTTCCTGATGATTCCCGATGTCCGAGCTAGCTTCGATAATCTATAAAATAGGGAAAGAACACACAAAGTAAGCTTTAAAAGCTTAGTAAGCCATATACAAATAAAGTCATCATAAGAACATTTGCATATCAATTCAATTATGCTAAGCATAGCTAAACACATACAAGTTCACTACACCAACATTTACAAGCCAAATCTCATGGCTAATATCATCATTCAAAACATACCCAAATAATACTAGCCTATACATGCCATATACCATATATACAAAGCTTCAAAAGTACCAACAAGATGATCGATAGTGTGACAATTTTCCTGATGATTCCCGATGTCTGAGCTAGCTTCGATAATCTATAAAATAGGGAAAGAACACACAAAGTAAGCTTTAAAAGCTTAGTAAGCCATATACAAATAAAGTCATCATAAGAACATTTGCATATCAATTCAATTATACCAAGCATAGCTAAACACATACAAGTTCACAAACCTTTCTCATTGTACACGTATTCAATATCATAATTGAATTCATCAAATACTTCCCTTTTCAATACTTGTATGAATTTCATACGTACTTGAGTCACTTAACTCATTCATACTTTCTTTATCGATTTGACTTTGCCCGTTGAACCATTCGGAATCATTAAGGATACTCGAAAATCAAAATAGCTCGTACAATGCCATATCCCAGATATGGTCTTACATGTTATCACATATTGATGTCCCTATCCCAGACAAGGTCTTATACAAAATCATATAACGATGCCAGTATCCTAGACATGGTCTTACACATAATCATAATACAATGCCAATGTCCCAGACATGGTCTTACATGTAATCATATCTCGATAACCTAATGTCATGACATTCGTATCCTATACTATTCCTAAGGTACGAGATTTTCAGATGTAGTAACTCTATCGATTCTTGCTCGTATTTTTTCATTCAACATTCATAACAATTCAATGACAATTAAAAATATATAATTCAATTTAAAGACATATATTTTCATATGAACTTACCTCGTATTAGGGATTGACAAATCGGGTCGACTACTCGACAACTTTCGTTTTCCCTCGATCTAAATCTGATTTCTTCTGTTCTTGATCTATATACATTGAAATTAAATCATTTATTCATTGATTCATTCAATTTAATCCAAAAATACATATTTGGGCATTTTTACACTTTAGCCCCTAAAGTTCCACATTTATTCAATTTAGTCCTTATTTCACAAAAACACAAATTACACCAAATTTGACAAAACTCATGCTTGGCTGAATTACTATAGTGCCCCTAGTAGCCCAAAACTTTCATTTATTTCATATTTCAACCCCTCAATTTACACATTTCTCAATTTAATCCCTAATATGCATTTTTACCAAAAATCACTTTACAGAACATGAAAATCTATCAACAGTTATTCATTTTCCACCATCAACATTCAAAAACATCAAGCTATCATCAATGGCATCTCAAAAATTTATCAGCCAATTCAGAAATTAGGGTACGAGCTAGCTAGAATACCAATCAACGATCACAAAAACGTAAAAATCATTAAAAATCAAGCTTGAAACGTACCTCAATTGCTTGAATTAGTCTAACCGAATGAAAAGCCCTAGAATGGATTTCTTCTTCTCTAGTTTCGGTTCAAAAAGAAAGAAAGATGGATAAATTTTATGTTTTAGTGTATTTTAATTAACTTATTTAACAATTACCAAATTAACCTTAACATTAAACCATTAATTAATATCTATTAAATGCCCATCTATGTCAAATTCCACTATCAATGGTCTAATAACATCATAAGGACCTTTAGTTTAATAAACCATAGCAAATAGACACTCTTAATTTATAGCATGCTACTTTTGCATGTTATGCGATTTAGTCATTTTCTTAAATTAAACATCCAAACGATAAAATTATTTCACGAAATTTTCACACATATATAATCACATTCTATAGACACCAAAAATAATATTAAAATAATTTTCCAACCTCAGATTTGTGGTTTCAAAACCACTGTTTCGATTTACCTAAAACCGGACTGTTTCACGTAGCGTGTGTGAGAGTCTAGCTATACATGCCATATATACTATGTGATAGTGTGATGATTTCTGACAGCTTAAATAATGTTTTCGTATAGTAATGGATTCTGAACGAGCTGTAGCCGATGATGTAGAGAGTAATGCGCCCGCTCCCGCTCAGGAGGCAACGCAATCAGACTTTAGGCCTGTAACGAGTAGCCAACGGAGTTTGTTTGAATGAATCTAGCTGCTCAACAACTTCCACCCCCACATATTCCTCAACAAATCCCTTTTGTTCCTCAAGTTATAGACTCGATATGGTTGAACAAGCCGCTAGAAGATAAGATTCCTAAACATAGAGCTGAAGAGTTTCGGGCTACTTTTGATGATGATGCTGAGAGAGTTGAGTTCTGGCTCAAAAATACGATTCGAGTATTCTATGAATTGTTTTGTACTCCTGATGAATGTATTAAATGTGTTGTATCTTTACTGAGAGATACTGCTTATCAATGGTGGAACATGTTGATATTTGTGGTTCCAGAAGAACGGGTTACTTGGGAATTCTTTCAGACAGAGTTCTGAAAGAAATATATAAGTCAGCGATTCATTGATAAAAAACATAAAGAGTTTCTAGAGTTAAAACAAGGCAGAATGACTGTTGCAGAGTATGAAAGAGAATTCGTACAATTAAGCAAGTATGCTCGAGAGTATGTGTCTACTGAAGAAAGAATGTGCAAGCAGTTTGTTGATGGGCTGAATGAAGATATAAAACTTCTAGTCAGAGTTCTAGAGTTGAAAGAATTTGTCGTTCTGGTTGAAAGGGCTTGTAAAGCCGAAGATCTTAGCAAAGAAAAGAGAAAAGCAGATTCAGAGGCTAGAGACTCAGGAAAAAGATCGATGAGTAAGCCATATCAATCTTAATCAAAGAAATTCAGAGATTCTTATGCTCGTTTAAATGCTTCAAACGTATATTCAAATAGAGATCGTAGAAAACTATACTCAGGTTCTAAAGCTCAAGCTACTTCGGTAGCGAGTGTTGACAGTGTGAGAGACAACAAACCCGAGTGTTAGCAGTGTGAGAGGTGACATTATAGAGAATGTTGGAATAAAAATAATAAAGCTTGTTACAAATGTGGTTCATTAGATCATTTCATCCGGGGTTGCCTTGAGATAGCTGAGAAAGATAAAGCTTAGAATGTAAGACCAAGTAACACGTTGAATAGAGGTAGACCTCCTAGAGTTGCCAGAAATATAAGTAGTAGTAGAAGGGCGACAAAGGATTTAGCCGTGAGGTTCGAGGCCAGAGCACTTGCTAGAGCCTACACTATTCGCACTCGTGAAGAAACGTCATCTCTAGATGTTACCACCGGTACTTTCACCCTCTATGATACTAATGTGATTGCTTTGATAGATCCAGGATCAACTCATTTTTATATATGTATGAATTTAGTATCCAGTAAGACTTTGCTTGTAGAGCATATTGAATTTGTGACTAGAGTATTGAACCCCTTAAGCAAATGTGTTTTGGTTGACAAAGTTTGCAAGAATTGTCCGTTAATGCATCGGGATTTCTATTTTCTAGCTAATCTGATGTTGTTGTCATTCGATGAATTTAATGTTATTTTGGGTATGGATTGGTTAACGATGCATGATGCTATAGTGAATTGTAGACAAAAGACAATTGAGCTGAAATGTCCGAATAATGAGATTATTAGAATTGAATCTGATGATTTGAATAGTTTACCAGATGTGATCTTGTCTATGTTAGCTCAAAGATTTGTGAGAAGGGGTGTGAAGCTTATCTTGCATATGTACTTGATATGAAAGTGACAGAAACAAAGATTGAATTAGTACCAGTTGTGTGTGAATATCCAGATGTATTTCCCGAAGAATTACTGAGTTTTCCACCTATCAGAGAGGTTGATTTTGGTATTGAATTAGTACTGGGAACAACACCGATATCGATAGCTCCATACAGAATGGTTCCGACAGAGTTAAAAGAATTGAAAGCTCAGTTGCAAGAGTTGACAGATAGAATTTTTTTCTAGACCGAGTTTATCTCCCTAGGGTGCACCAATGTTATTTGTGAAAAAGAAAGATGGCATGATGAGAATGTGTACTATCGACAGCTTAATAAAGTGACGATCAAGAATAAATATCTTTTGCCATGAATAGATGATTTGTTTGATCAGTTAAAAGGGGCAACAGTGTTTCCAAAAATTGATTTGAGATCGGGTTATTACCAGTTATGAGTTAAAGACTTAGATGTGCCAAAAATTGCATTTAGAACAAGGTACGGACACTACGAATTTCTTGTTATGCCTTTCGGACTAACAAATGCACCTGTTGTTTTCATGGACTTGATGAACCAGATTTTTAGGCTGTACTTAGACTGATTTGTAGTTGTGTTTATTGATGACACTTTAATTTACTCTTGAGATGAATCTGAGCATGCTGAGCATTTGAAAATAGTGCTACAAACTTTGAGAGATAACAGTTGTTAGCAAAACTCAGCAAATGTGAGTTTTGGCTACAAGAGGTTGGTTTTCTAGGACATATAGTTTCAGCCATGGGTATCCAAGTTGACCCGAGCAAAATTTTTGCAATTATAGATTGGAAGCCTCCGAGAAATGTATCTGAAGTCCGTAGTTTTCTGGGACTAGCCGGCTATTACAGACGATTTGTAAAAGGCTAATCTATGATTGTGACTCCGATGACAAGATTGCTTCAAAAAGATGTTAAATTTGAGTGGTCAAAAAAGTGGTCAAAGATTTGAATTTGAGGCAGCAGAGATGGTTAGAATTGTTAAAAGACTATGAATTAGTGATTGATTGTCATCCGGGGAAAGCGAACGTAGTTGCTGATGCTTTGAGTCGAAAGTCCTTATTTGCTTTACGTGCTTTGAACACACAGTTCGCTTTGTTTGATGACGGTTCGATAGTAGCCGAGTTGAAAGTGAAACTATTATTTCTACAGCAGATTTGTGAGGCTAAAAAATTTGATAAGGAATTGCAAGCAAAACGAGCTCAGTGTGAGTCGATTTCTAATTTAGAGTTTCGAATAGGGCCTGATGACTGTTTGATGTTTTGTTAAAGAATATGAGTACCAAGAAATTCTGAGCTCATTCGGAAGATTCTAAACGAAGCACATAGTAGTTGTTTATCAGTACATTCGAAAAGTATGAAAATGTATAACGATTTGAAACAGCTTTATTGGTGGCACGACATGAAACGAGATGTCTTAGAATTTGTTTTGAAATGTTTGAGGCCTCGCAGGCCCTTATAAAAGACAATGTGATTGTTGAATGATTATGAAAATGAATGCTTTATGGTTGATAATGATATGCTATACGTTGTGAACTGATCGGTAATACCTCGTAACCCTACTCTAGTGATGGATACGAGTTAGGGGTGTTACACATATTGTCCCTAATACGAGCCTACGAGGCCCAAATCATGCATTAGAAGTGGTCCGGAACTAAACCGAGAACTTAGAAAACTTTTTGGGAAACATAGAAAATTTTCAAAATACAGGGGACACACGCCCGTCTGGCCTGCCCGTGTGTCTCACAGGGCCAAAGACATGCCCGTGTCACAAGCCGTGTGGACATTCAAAATGGGATCACATGGCCGTGCCTCAGCCCGTTTCCAACCCCGTGTAACTCTTTGACTTGGGTCACACATCCAACCACACGCCAGTGTGACTAGCCCATGTACCCTTCAAAATGGCCTCACACACCCGTGTGCTAGGCCGTGCTAAAACTGTAGGGTATACTGACTTATGTCACCTAATCGTATGTCACACACGACGAAGACAGACACCGTGTCTCTACCCGTGTGGACAAAAATAGGTGATTTACCAAGCCATCTTCCTTACCCAAATTTGCATCCACCTAAACATGGCAAATGGCATATAACATAGCATCAATAGGCATTCAAACCAATCTCAACTAAGCCTAAATCATGCTATACCAATATCAACAACTATAATGCTCATAAGATCATGTTTTGCCAATTCAAAACATACCAATTTCACATTCACAATTCATCTAAATGGTTAACTTCATATGTGCATTAACTTGCCTAATGCTTACATACTAATACATTCTCAATTTCATCTATTTGCTACCTTCAATACCAATTCTCAACAAGGAATTCACAAAACAAATATAGACCACATAACCAAATACCATTTGCACATATATATACACAACCAAGTAAACTAAAACAAGCCAAATCACATAGCTATACACATAACCAAAACATTCACCATTTACAAGCCAAATTAATTGGCTAAATACATTACTAGCATATAGGCTATGTTAACCACAAATCCTATACATGCCATATAACCGAATACACAAGTTCAAAAGTACCAAAATGACAACTGGATAGTGTGATGAGATCTTTGATGACTACCATTCCAAGCAAGTTTTGAAATCACTATAAAACACGAAAACAAAGTAAGCCATAAAGCTTAGTAAGCTCGTATGATTAATACATATAACTGACCAATCATTCACAAATTAAGTTATCTATCATAAAATACTACAATTTAATTTAATCACAAAGCTAATATAAGTTCATCCACATAGTAGATCATGTAACTCACAAACTTCATAGATTTCAATACTTATACAGTTTACGTACATACCTGTACTGATACGTATTAATCTCTTACCCTTTCATATCCTCAATATACCTATTGAACCATTTGGAATAATATCGGATACTCACGAATCTTACACCCTAAGTGCCACTACATGGTCGAAACCATCTCAATCTCATATCTCATATAATGCTTACTCTCGAGCTATCAACGGGTCTGCTCACATAAGCTGACGGTCAAGACGTAACTACACGGTGCTACTCACACAATCTGACGAGAATTCGCAACACATGCTGAAAAACTCAGTCACTGGTAGAACGTATAGACCAGTACCCAAACGTAATAAGCCCTAATGACATGTCATTTGTATCCTAATCTATTCCTAAGGTCCAACCGGGATTTCACACGTAGCAAATTCTTTGTTGAATATTTTTTCAGGTCATATTCATAATTAATTCAATAACAAAGCATTTAGAACACAATTATATTAATATTTATTAACATACGAACTTACCTCGATCATAGAAACATCGGAACAGGATCGACTAGTCCAATACTTTATTTTTCCCCCAATCTAGATCCGTACGTTGCTTTTCTTGATCTATATAATCAAATTTAACTCATTTAGTTATCATTCTATTCAATTTAATCCAAATTTCATATTATGGAAATTTTACACTTTTGCCCCAAATATTTCAACTTCTTTACATTTTAGTCCCTAACTCATGCAAATTCAAGCAATTGAGTCCACACCCATGCTAGCCGAATTTCACCTATAATCATAGCAGCCCATATTTTTTATTATTTCACACATTTACCACACAATTTATCAAATTTCCCAATTTAATCTCTAATAGACAACTTTATCAAAAATCACTTAAAAAATGTTGTTTATCTAACAACAACCATTCATTTTCTATGATCAAACATCAAAATACACATATATTCATCAATGGTAGAACTCTAAACCTTTAACAGTTTTGCAAATTAGTCCCTAGGCTAGCTAGATTAAGTTACAATAATTCCAAAAACATGGAAATCATTAAAAAGGGGACAAAAACCACTTGCCTAATAGCAAGATGAAGTTGCCGAAAGTTTGAGCATAAAAATGGCTTCCCAAAACCTAATTTTTGGTTGATGATGATGAATAAAAGATGATAGCATAATTTATTTCATTAGTTTTTATCATTATTTATCTATTTACTTAATTATCCTTAAAAATCAATTCAATTTACAAAATTGCCAAGTCATTATCATCTACTAACATGCTAATGGTCTAATTACCACTTAAGGACCTCCAATTTAAAGTTCTATAGCTATTAGAAACCTTTAGCTAATGGAACTTAACTTTTACACTTTACACGATTTAGTCCTTTTTTATCGAATTGAGCATTCAAACGATAAAATTTCTTAATGAAATTTTTACACAATCATACTATCATGCTGTAGACATAGAAATAATAATAAAATAAATATTTTGACCTCAAATTTTTGGTCCCAAAACCACTGTTCTGGTTTAACTAAAAATGGCTTGTTACAACTCTCCCCCTTAGGAATTGTTGTCCCCGAAAATCTTACCAGAAAATAAGTTAGGGTACTGTTTTCTCATAGCTTCCTCAGGTTCCCACATAGCTTCTTCGACATTGTGAAGTTGCCATAAAACCTTCACCAAAGCTATGCTTTTGTTTCTTATTTCTTTAATCTCTTGAGCCAGAATTCTGATCGGTTCTTCACTATACGTCATATCAGGCTCAATTTCAATCTCTGTTGGAGAAATTACATGCGATGGATCTAATCGATACTGTTGTAACATCGACACATGAAATACATTATGAATATTTTCTAATTCTGATGGTAAAGCTAGCCGATAAGCTACTGGCCCAACTCTTTCGATAATCTCATACAGCCTGATAAATCGCGAACTCAATTTTCCTTTGCGACCAAAACAAAGAATCTTCTTCCATGGAGATACTTTTGGAAACACTTTGCTACCGATTTGAAATTCAATATCTTTACGTTTCAAAACCACATATGATTTTTGTCAATCTAAAGCTACTTTCAAACTGTCATGAATTATGTTAACTTTATCTTCGGTTTCTCTAACCAAATCAACCATGTGAATGTTTTTCTCGCTAAGCTCGGTCTAATATAACAGAGTTCTACATTTACGACCATATAAAGCTTCATACGGTGCCATCTTTATGCTCGATTAAAAACTATTGTTATACGCGAATTCAACCAATGGTAAATATTTTTCTCAGTTGGCCTCAAACTCTAAAACACAACAACAAAGTATATCTTCGATAATCTGAATTACTCTCTCAGATTGACCGTTGGTTTGAGAATGAAATGCAATAATAAAGTGCAACTGCGTACCCAAAGCTTCTTGCATTTTCTTCCAAAATCATGACATAAATCTCGGATCTCTGTCTGAAATAATTGAGACTAGCACCCTGTGCAATCTAACAATCTCAGAGATGTACAATTCAGCTAATCTCTCGAGTGAAAAGTCTGTACGTACCAGAATGAAATGTGCAGATTTCGTCAAATGATCTAAAACAACCCATATAGCATATTTCTTTTTCAAAGATAGAGGTAACCTTAATACAAAATCCATTGTAACTCTATCCCATTTCTACTCTAGTATCATCACTGGCTGAAGTAGTTCTGAAGGCACTTGATGTTCAGTTTTAACTTGTTAACAAACCAAGCATTTTGATACAAATTCTAAAATGTCTCGTTTCATGCTTGACCACTAGTACAACTATTTCAAATCATTGTACATCTTAGTACTCCCCGGAAGAACAGATAAACAATCACTTTGTGCTTCGTGTAAAATTTTCTGAATAAGCTTGGAGTTTCTCGGTACATAAATTCTACTTCGGAGTAGTAAACAATCATTGGATCCGATCTGATATTTTGAATCAGTAGTCGACTCGTATTTTACTCTTTTAGCTTGCAATTCCTTATCACATTTTTGAGTCTCAAAAATTTGCTAAAAAAATACTAGTTTAGCTTTTAACTCAGCTAAAATTGAACCATCATCAGACAAGGTTAATTGTGTGTTCATTGCCCACAAAGCAAATAAAAATTTTCTACTCAGAACATCCGCGACCACATTCGCTTTCCCCGGATGATAGTCAACACTAATTTATAGTCTTTCAACAACTTGAGCCATCTTCGTTGTCATAAATTCAAATCTTTCTGAGACATTAGATACTTTAAACTCTAGCAGTCAGCAAAAATATGGCACTTCTCACCGAATAAATGATGTCGCCAAATTTTCAATGTGAACATAATAGCAGCCACTTCTAAGTCGTGTGTCGAATAATTCTTTTATGCAGTTTTAACTGTCTGGACGCGTAAGCTATCACTTTGCCTTCTTGCATTAATACACATCCCAAACCGTTTAATTACGCGTCACTAAAAATCAAAAACTCTTTACTCGACTCAAGCTGAACTAAAACTGGTGCTTCAGTTAACAGTGTTTTCAACTGTTGAAAACTCTGTTGGCATTTCTCGGACCACTCAAATTTCACATCTTTCTGTAATAATCGAATCATCGATGTAGCAATCATCGAGAACCCTTTTACAAAACGCCATAGTAGCCAGTTAATCCTAGAAAACTTTTGACTTTAGATACGTTTCTTGGTGGTTTCTAGTTAACAACTGCTGAAATCTTACTCGGATCAACTTGAATGCCTTCTGCTGAAACAATGTGTCTAAAAAATCCAACTTCTTGGAGCCAAAACTCACATTTGCTGAATTTAGCAAACAGTTTCTTATCTCTCAATGTTTGTAACACAATTTTCAAATGTTCAGCATGCTCAAATTCGTCTCGGGAATAGATTAGAATGTCATCAATGAATACAACAAAAATTTTATCAAAATAAGATTTGAAAATTCTATTCATCAAATCCAAAAAAAATTACAGGAGCATTAGTTAATCCGAATGGCATAACAAGAAATTCATATTGTCCGTACCTTGTTCTGAATGTAGGATTCGACACATCCGTATCTTTAATTCTCAACTGATAATAACCAGGTCACATATCAATATTTGAAAATACTGTTGCTCCTTTCAACTGATTGAACAAATCATCAGATCTCGACAAAAAATACTTATTCTTAATTGTAACCTTGTTGAGTTGACGATAATCAATACACAGTCTCATTGATCCATCTTTCTTTTTTACGAACAGATCTGGTGCACCCAATACAAAAAACTAGGTTGCGCAAAACCTCTATCTGTTAACTCTTGCAACTGAGCTTTCAACTCTTTCAATTCTGTAGGAGCTATTATATACAGAGCTATCGATATCGGTGATGTTCCCGGTACTAATTTAATAGCAAATTCAATCTCTCTTCTCGGTGGCAACCCAGGTAACTCTTCTAGAAATACATCCAGATATTCACAAACCACTAGCACTGATTCAATTTTCAATTCAGACACTTTTGTATCCAGTACATACACAAGATAAGCATCATAACCTTTCCTCACATATTTCTGAGCTAACATCGTCGATATCACTATAGGAAATCCACTCAACTCATCAGATTCAATTCAAAGAATTTCATTATTATGACATTTCAACTCAATAGTCTTTCATCTACAATTCAAAACAGCATCATACAGAGTTAACCAATCCATACCCAAGATCACATCGAATTCATCAAACGGTAAAAGCATCAAATCAGCTAGAAAATAGTAACCCCAAGTTATCAACAGACAATTCTTGCAAACTTTATCAACTAGGACATACTTGCCTAAAGGGTTCAATACTTTAATCATAAATTCGGTTGACTCAACAGGTAAACTCTTACTATATACTAAATTCTTACAAACATACGAATAAGAAAATATACCGGTGATAACATCTAGTGATAACACATCTTCGCGAGTGCGAATAGCGTAAGATCTGGCTGGTGCTTGAGCCTCGGATCTCACTACAGCATCCTTTGTTGCACCTTTGCTACTAGTCACATTTCCTGTATTTTTAAATGGTCTAGCTCTGGTAGTTGTATTGCTCAATCTTGTATTTAGAAATTTGTCTTTCTTAGGTAACTTAGGACAATCTCGAATAAAGTGATCTTGTGAGCCACATCTAAAACAAGCTTTGTTATTTATCCAGCAATCTCCAAAATGCCATCTTCCACACTGTTGACACTCGGGTTTGTCAGTTCTAACACTACCAACGCTCGATACTGAAGTGGCTTGAGCTTGAGGACTCGTGTATTGCTTCCTAAAATCTCTATTAGAATACCCCATTGAAGCATTTGAATGATTATACGAATCCTGTGATTTCTTTGAAGAAGAATGGTAGGGTTTACTCATTGGCCTCTTTCTCGAATCTTTAGGATCAAAATCGGCTTTTCTCTTTTCTTTGCCAAGTTCCTAGGATTTACAAGCTCTGTCGACCAAAGAAACAAATTCTTTTACTTCTAAAATTCCAACTAGAAGTTTAATGTCTTCATTCAACCCGTCTTTGAACCACTTACACATAATTTCTTCAGTTAAAACACATTCTCGAGCATATTTACTTAGTTTCACGAATTTCTTTCGTATTCAGTCACAGTCATACGACCCTATTTCTGTTCCAGAAATTCTTTGCGCTTTTGATTGATAAATCGCTAGCTTATATATTTTTTTTTCTAGACTTAGTCTGAAAGAATTCCCACGTGACTCTTTCTCTCGGCACCACACATATCAAAATGTGCCACCACTGATATGCAGTATCTCTCAGAAGTGAAACAGTGCATTTGACATATTCTGCTGGCGTGTAAAATAGTTTATCAAATACTCGAATCATATTCTCAAGCTAAAAATTAGCTCTCTTAGGGTCACTATCAATTGTAGCTCTAAACTCTTCAGCCTCGTATTTTCAAATTTTATCAACAGGCGGCTTGCTCAAACATTAAGGTTCCAAACCTTGAGGAGCTATAGGAACCGATTGGGGAATAGGTGGGTGTGGAGGTTGCTGAACAGCCAGATTCGTTCAGACAAACTCAATGAACCATTCGTTCATCATTTAGAAGAAGGCTTCATTAGCCTCTTCTCCTTGACTCCTAGATACAAGTCTCGATTCAGACTGCGCTACTCCCTGAACGGAGGTTGGTGCATTACTTTCTACAGCATCAACAACTGCTCGATTGGGATCCGTTATTTTATAAAAACACAATTTAAAATAGTCAGGAGATATCACACTATCACAGGTTAAATATGGCATCTATAGCTAGACTTACACACGCTACGTTAGTTTGAGAATAGACTAAACTGTAGCTCTGATACCAATAAGTGTAAAAACCCTTAACCTGTATCCAATGCCAAAATAGGGTTACAGAATATTACTGGACTTATTACTTAAACAAATATACAATTCTCGTACATTTTTCATAACCAAATAAAAGTCATTCACAATCAATCAAATTGTCCCTAATACGAGCCTACGAGGCCTAAATCATGCATTAGAAGTGGTTCGGAACTAAACGAGAACTTAGAAATTTTTTTGGGAAACATAAAAAAATATCAAAATATATGGGACACACACACGTGTAACAGGTTGTATAGACATTCGAAATGGGATCACATGGCCGTGTCCCGGCTTGTGTCCAACTCCGTGTAACTCTCTAACTTGGGTCACATGGCCAACCACACACCCATGTGACTAGCCCGTGTACCATTCGAAATGGCCTTACACACCTGTGTGCCAGACCGTGTACCCTTCGAAATGGCCTCACACGCTCGTATGTCAGACCGTGTGCTAGGTCTTGCCAAAACTATAAGGTATACTAACTTATGCCACACGGCCAACTCACACGCCCCTATGCTAGGCCGTGTGGAGAATATTGACTTGATTTCTAAATAAGTATCAGGGGACATACGACTATGTCACCTAACCGTGTGTCACACATGGCTAAGACATACGCTCGTGTCTTTGCCCGTGTGGACAAAAATAGGCTATTTACCAAGCCATCTTTCTCACCCAAATTTGCATCCCCCTAAACATGTCAAATGGCATATAAAATAGCATCAATAGGCATTCAAACCAATCTCAACCAAGCCTAAATCATGCTATACCAATATCAACAACTATAATCCTTATAAGATCATGTTTTGCCAGTTCAATACATACCAATTTCATATTCACAATTCACCTAAATGGTTAACTTCACATATGCATTAACTTGCCTAATGCTTATCATACTAATACATTCTTAATTTCATCTAGTTGCTACCTTCAATACCAATTCTCAACAAGGCATTCACAAAGCAAATATAAACTACATAGCCAAATACCATTTCCACATATATATACACAACCAAGTATACCAAAACAAGCCAAATCACATGGCTATACACATAACCAAAACATTCACCATTTACAAGCCAAATTAGTTGGCTAAATACATTACCAATATATAGGCTGTGTTAACCACAACTCCTATACATGCCTTATAACCGAATACACAAGTTCAAAAGTACCAAAATGACAACTGGATAGTGTGATGAGATCTCCAACGACTCCCAATCCGAGCAAGCTTTGGAATAACTATAAAACATGGAAAAGTAAACAAAGTAAGCTATAAAGCTTAGTAAGCTCGTATGATTAATACATATAACTTACCAATCATTCAAAAATTAAATTATTTATCATAAAATACTACAATTTAATTTAATCACAAAGCTAATATAAATTCATTCGCATAGTAGATCATGTAACTTACAAACTTCATAGATTTCAATACTTATACGGTTTACGTACATACCTACAATGATACGTATCAATCTCTTACCCTTTCATATCTTCAATATACCCGTTGAATCATTTTAAATAATATCGGATACTCAGGAATCTTGCACCCTAAGTGCCACTATATGGTCGAAACCATCTTAATCTCATATCTCATATAATGCTCACTCTCGAGCTATCAATGGGTTTGCTCACACAAGCTAACGGTCAAGACGTAACTATACGGTGTTGCTTACACAAGCTGACGAGAATCTACAATACATACAGAAAACTTATCCACCGGTAGAACGTACAGACCAGCATCCAAACACAATAACCCCTAATGACATGTCATTTGTATCCTAATCTATTCCTAAGGTTCAACTGGGATTTCACACGTAGCAAATTCTTCGTTGACCATTTTCGTAAGGTCGTATTCATAATTAATTCAATAATAAAACATTTAAAACACAATTATATTAATGCTTATTAATATACGAACTTACCTCGATCACAAAAACGTCAGAACATGATCGACTAGTCCAATATTTTATTTTTCCCCCGATCTAGATCCGTACGTTGCTTTTCTTGATCTATATAATCAAATTTAACTCATTTAGTTATCATTCTATTCAATTTAATCTAAATTTCATATTATGTCAATTTTACACTTTTGCCCCTAATATTTCAATTTCTTTACATTTTAGTCCCTAGCTCATAAAAATGCAAATTCATGCAATTGAGTCCACACTCATGCTAGCTGAATTTCACCTATACTCATAGCAGCACATATTTTTATTATTTCACACATTTACCACACAATTTATCACATTTATTAATTTAATCTGCAATTGACAACTTTATCAAAAATCACTTAACAAATGTTGTTTATCTAACAATAACCATTCATTTTCTATGATCAAACATTAAAATACACACATATTCATCAATGATAAAACTCTAAACCTTTAATAGTTTTACAAATTAGTCATTGGGCTAGCTAGATTAATTTACAACAACTCCAAAAACATAAAAATCATTACAAAACGGGATAAAATCACTTACGTAATAGCAAGATGAAGTCGCCAAAAGTTTGACCATAGAAATGGCTTACCAAAACCTAGTTTTAGGTTGATGATGAATAAAAGATGATAGCATAATTTATTTCATTAGTTTTTATCATTATTTATTTATTTACTTAATAACCTTAAAAATTAATTCAATTTATAAAATTGCCAAGCCATTATCAACCACTAACATACTAATGGTCTAATTACCATTGAAAGACCTCCACTTTAAAGTTCTATAGCTGTTAGACATCTTTAGCTAATAGAACTCAACTTTTACACTTTACACGACTTAGTCATTTTTATCGAATTGAGCATTCAAACGATAAAATTTCTTAACAAAATTTTTACACAATCATACTATCATGTTGTAGACATCAAAATAATAAAAAATAAATATTTCAACCTCAAATTTGTGGTCCCAAAACCACTATTCTGATTTGACTAAAAATAGGCTATTACAATAGGTTTATCCCTTCATGATGACGAGGAAAAAACATAGATGATTACCCCTGATGCTTCAAGTAGGGTTTTCAATTTTGATTTATGTTTGGTGGGTAGATTTCTAACTGAGAGTGTGATCTGCTTCGAAGCCATACGCTCGATAATGGCGAATCTTTGGCATCCCATTGGGGGTGTCTCTATTTCTGATCTGGGTGAGAATTGCTTTCAATTTCAATTTTATGAGGTTTTGAACATTGATTGAGTACTCCAAGGTAGCCCTTGTACTTTCAATAACACTTTCTCATGTTTCATCATTTAATGTCGGGGGAAGATCCTTTTAAAGTATCCTTTGATTTTGTAGACTTTTAGGTTCAAATTCATGACATCCCAGTGGGGTATAGGAATGAGAGTTTGGCACGAAAATTTGGTGCTTTTCTTGGCACTGGACTCTTCAACCCCAAGTTCTGGTCTACAACAGATTCTTCATATTCAGGTTTGGTTGGATGTCCAACTTCCGTTAATACAGAAAAAGTACATTGCTTTAACTTCTTAACACTGGGTATATGCACGATTTTGCTATGAGTGACTGTCCCTCTTTTGCTTCTTTTGTGGCAAATTGGGCCATAACAAAAGTTTCTGTTCTCGTAAGTTGACTCTTGGTTCTGCAGATGTTTTATTGAAGTGGGATATTTACATGCGGGTACAACCGTGTTGTCAACAGTCTCTTACTAGTGTTTAGTTGATCAATAATCCACTGATTGTTGCACCACTTTTGGGGGATGGATCGCATTCCTCACATACTTCCCCTTCACTACTTTCTACTTTGGATTTTATTCAAGAAGTGGGTACTACTTTGGGTCTATCTTTGGACAAACCAAATCCCACTGGGACTAGTTATGTGGCCACGATAGTGGATGACCATTTTTCCATTTTGACAGAGTTTACACAGTGTTCATAAAAAGGAACTCGACTTGTTTTGGGTGGAAAAAAATGGGCACAACTTAGTTCTTCTATCTCTGTTGTTTTTACAACCTCGAATTCGGCACAAACTACTTCTTCTAGTGATGCGACTGGCTCTGCGATGCAGAGTAGCTGACTATTATGAATCTGATGAGTTGGAATATCTGTGGTTTGGGGAACCCACGGAGAGTTTGTCGTGTACAACATATGCTGCGTCGTTACAATCCACAACTACTGTTTCTTTTGGAAATGAAACTTGATGTTAAGCGGATGGAGTTGATTCACCATCGCTTCTATTTTCTATATGGTCTGGATGTTCCAATTATTGGTACTCAGAGTGGCCTTTTTTTAGGATCGAAATCGGGATAAAAAAATCTATTTGTAGAGTTATTCGGCTCACCATTTAGATTTGGTAATTGTTGATGATACAGATGAGACTAGTTGGCAACTGATAGGTTTCTATGGTTCGCTAGTAGAGCATGAGCGATCTGAGTCATGGAACCTTTTTTGATGACTGCAATGTGACCTTGATTTGCCCTGGATGGTTTTTGGCGACTTTAATGTGATTGTGCATGCTTTTGAGAAATTGGGCTGGTTGACTTTATCGGGATAGACAGATAAAGGATTTTCGTTCTACTCTGGTTGACTGTGATATTCATGATTTGGGCTTTCTTTTTACAGAGGTTACTTGGGAACGGGCTAAGTTCTTGGCCTTAAATAGTCGAGAGTTCTTAGATCATTGTGTTGCAACTTCTTCATAGAATGATAGGTTTCTTGCTTCACAGGTTCGACATGCTCCCCATTCGATTTCTGATCAATATCCTCTTATTGTTACTATTAGTGCCACTTTGTCTGTTGGTTCTGTTGGTGTGCCTAAGAGTTTGTTTCGGTTTGAGCCTCGTTGGGCTTCTGAGCCTACCTATGAAGACTAGATTTGACGTGCATGGTCTGATAGTTACGTGTCGATTCCTTCACGCCTTCATGCGTTAGGACTTACTTTTCTATGTGGGGTTGAGCACTCACTCAGTCGAAACAAGGAGTTGAGCAAGATACTCTCGCTAGATTGGACTGTTTGATTGCTGCTGAACCTTTTGATGACATTTTGGTCGAAATAACGGATATTAAGTTGGATCTTAATTTGGAGGCAGAACAAAATGAGATGTTTTGGTGTCAACAATTAGAGTGAATTAGTTGCGTCAGGGAGACCGTAACACAATATTTTTTCACATATATACCTCTTTTCGGAAACATCAGAACATGATCCATTATCTGATAGATCAGGACAAGGCTGTTTGTACTGCATATACAAATATGGCTCAGGTGGCTTTAGATTATTTTCGAACATTGTTCTTGTCCCTAGATATGGGTGACTTCTCTCATCTTTTAGAGGTATTGTTGTTTTTGTCACTCCTTCGATGAATGTGAGTTTGATGTCAAATTTCTTTTCGAAAGAAATTAAATTTGCTGTTGATGGCATGATTCATTTGAAGGCTCTTAACAAGGATGGTTTTCTAGCTTTGTTCTTTCAACGGTATTGGCACATTATTGGCCATAATGTTATTGAGTTTTGTTTGAGGGTACTTCGGGGTAACATTCCTCTCACTAATATAAATGTGACAAAATTTGTCCTCATTTTTAAGGTTTGCAACCCGATGCTTTTGTCCCAGTTCTACCCGATTAGTCTCTATAATATGCTCTATAAGATAATCTCCACTGTTCTAGTGAATCGATGAAACAAGTCTTGCCTATTTGGATTGACGAGACATAGAGCGCTTTTGTCCTCGGTAGACAAATTCTTGAAAATTACCTTATTGCGTATGAGGTCATTTATTCTTTCCGACAGAAACGCTATGGGAACTTAGGTTCTTTTTCCCTTAAGCTTGATATGAGCAAAGCCCATGACCGGTTTGTGTCGGATTTCCTGGAGGCTGTTTTCTCTGGATGAGTTTTTGTACTGCTTGGGTCTCTTTGATAATGCTTTGTGTACGTACAGTATCTTACTTTGTGGTCTTTAATGGGAGTGTGGGGGCTTTTTTTTACTTTTACGTGGTCTTCGATAGGGTGACCCATTGAGTCTTTTTCTCTTTATTTTATATAGGGAGGGGCTCTCTACTTTGTTCAGGTTGGCTCAATAAACTTGGGTCTTTTCCAGGGTTCGTGTGGGGTGGTCGGGTCTTTTATTTGCTGATAATTGTATGGTTTTTGGCTACAGCTGATAGTGCCTCCACAGTTCAATCTATCCTCCATGAATATGGGAGGTGTTCAGGTTAATTAGTGAATTTTGATAAATCTGTGACCTATTTTAGCACCAACGTTAGCCTTTCTATGAGACCTCTTTTTGGATCAGTTTTGGGTATACGTGTCGTTGATCACTTTGACAAGTACTTGGGCCTTCCGCCTTTAGTTGGGAGAAATAAATAAGCTACTTTCCAACACTTTAATGATTGGTTTCGACGTAGTGTGGATAGGAGGAATATGTGATGTCTTTCGCAAGGTGGTAGGGGTGTCTTTATTCAGTCATTTTACAGGCGATCCCCACATTCGCTATGTAGTATTTTCTGTTTCCTATTTCCCTATACCGTGATTTGAAGCTTATTATGAATAAGTTTTAGTGGTGGATATTAGGTCGTAGTTGGGGTATTCCATAGAGTTCATAGTCCTTATTGTGCGCTCCCAAATATGTTGGAGGGATGGGCTTTCTTGATTTGGCTACCTTTCACATTGTCCTTCTATCGAAGTAAGGATGGTGTCTTGTGACTAAACCGACTAGTATTTAAAGTTAAGTTTTGAAAGCTCGTTACTTTCAGTATATAGATTTCTTAGGGGCCGAGTTGGGATCTCGCTCTTCTTATACTTGGCATGGTATTTGGTGTTCTTGGGTATTGTTGAAAAAGGGACTGGGTTAGAGAGCGGGTGATGGTTGCTCCATTTTGATTTGGAATGAATGTTGGCTCTCTGCGCTAGGACCATGTCATATTGTGCATACACTTGTTATTACTGTTGTTTCATTGGTTAGTGATTTAATTATCCCTTTTTTCGCCCTTTGGAATGTTGCTTTGATACAAGCTCTCTTTCCTGCTGAAGAGGCCACGCATATCTTCTGTATTCTCTTGTCTCTTTTGGCTGGCCACGATGTGCTTATTTGGAATGTGGATCCAACTGGTTGTTACTAGGTCCAAAGTGGATACTAATTGCTTCGATCGTTCTCGACTCCTATCACTCTCCCTCTTACTTCTGATTCTAGTATGAGTCTGACAGCTCTTTGTACATAGATCTGGAAGGCTTATGTCATTCCTAAGGTATAAATTACAACATGACATTTTTTGAAGAACTATGTGCCTACTTTGTCTAATCTTATACAACAAATCTATTTCTCTTACAATTTTTCTTACCTAGTTCTGCCCTCGGGTCTTACTGTGCCTGAAACTATAGTCCATGTTACACGAGACTGTCTTTCTGTTGTATTGGTATGGGGTTGTTTGGACAGCTCCTAGTCAGATACCTATAATGATTTTGGGTTTGTTAGTTGGTTGGGGCATTTGTGTACGTTATCCATAGAGGGTGGAACAGAAATTACACTTACAACAATCTAGGCTCTTTGGTTAGAGAGAAATCACTTATATCATGAAGGCATCGCTTCCACTCCACTAGAGTTGGCTTCTTTCATCCTCTCCTATTTGTCTTTTCTGCCACTGCTTGCTGTTCATGTCTCGGTCCCCAAGGGTTTTCGATCTACGCATTGGCAACCAATAGCTGCCCCCATGGTAAAGGCGAACTTTAATGTTACATTCCGAGGTGGAACAAGTTCCTTTTGCTCAGGAGTGGTGATTCGAGATTGCTAAGGACAGGTTTTTGGGGCTTGTACTCATCAACATCAGTATGCATCCTCTCCTTTTGCGGGGGAGATGCTGGTTTTTCTCACTGTGGCGATCTTTGCCCGTGATCTCAACCTCTCTCGGGTTCTGTTTAAGGGAGATTCTTTGCATGTTATTCAACGATTAACATCCTCACAAGACGATTATTTCGAAATCAGGGCACTCATTCATGAGGGCAGACGACATTTACTTACAGATTTCTCTGAAGCTGCTATTCGCCACTATTTTCGAGAAAAAAAATTCAGTGGCCTATCTCCTTGCCGTATTAGGATTTCGTGGGAAGAAGATCGGTTTTGGTGGAGGAAGTACCTTTCCAGGTGGAATTAACAGTGGCTGCTAAAGCGAAGTAGCTCTACACTTGGTTCATGGTCTCCCCTAACGCAACAGCACTTGATTGCTTTCCTTTCTTCTGTTTCTCACGTGTCTCTCCATTGTTACTCTGCTTTTCCTCATCTGCTTGGATAGTGGAAGGCTTTCAGTTTCCTTTAACTGTTGTCTGGTAAGGTTATTGTCTTGCTTTTGTTTTTTCTATTTTGAAACTTTCTTGTTGGGTCATTTGTTGGGCCCGTGTATATGCTCTGTTCCGCCTGAGCCTTACCCAACAGGTGCTTTGTTTGTTTTATGCATAAATGGAAGCCCTTTTGTCTCAAAAAGAAATTATAACATAAACATGCTTGTTCATTTCCATTTTTCATAAAAAAAATTATGTAAATTTTATTTTTTTTCCAAATGGGGAGTGCCACGAGTTGATTGTATGTATTAATTAAATTACAATTAATTATTTTAAAATTTTTATAAATTTTGTAACTTTATGTTAATGAAATTAAAACATAATAATATATAAGGTAAATTTTAAAAACATGATACTAAATATTAGACTGACAATATATTGAAATATTTTTAAAATATAAATTTTATAATAATAGATTATATGAAATTCTAATTTTATATATAGTTTCCAACTTTATTTTAATGATTAATTAGGAAAGTAGATTGTTAATTAAATTTAAAATGTGACTACACATTTTTTTAAAATTTTATTAATAAAATGAGAAATAAATTTAAATATAATATTTCAAAATTAAATTTTAAAATTTTTGTTAAAATTTATTTTTAATCAATTTGTTAAATTATTATTTTGAATTAAATTAATTAATGTTATGGATAGATTGGCACGTACGTAGTGCAACAATTTTTAATATTGTAATATAAAATTTTAACTTGAAATTTTCAAATATTTTTATATAATAATTCCAAATATTTTAATTTTAAAACATACTAATTTTTAAAACTATTTTAAACATGAATTTTTTAGAAAAATATGATATTTTAAAATGAAATTAAACATTTTAAAAAAGTATTTATACTATTCTAATATTTATTTAATTTAATATTTTTGAAATTATATTTTATGTTTTAAAACATAATATAATAGTATAATATTATATAGATTATATAGATTATTCATATATTTGTAACTAACTAGTTTCTAGTGTTACATGCGTTGCATGTAAATTTGCACATTTAATTTTTAATTAGTTTTTAAATAATATATAAATTTGGAATCATATAACAAAGTTAACTATAATTTTAATTTAAAAATAGGTAAAAATAGGCAAAATAACATGTAACAATTATAATAATAGTTAATGATAAATAGAAAAGATATTTAAAATAAATTAATAGATATATTTAATAATAGTGATTAAAAATAATTGTTGAAATTTGACTTTCTTTTCAAAACAAACCCATAAAACATTTTTCACCTACACCAAACAAATAAAAAAATCATAAAATCATATTACCTCATCATCAACTAAATAACTTTCGATGCTATTATTGTTTAAATATGATTAATAACGCCTATTCAAAGAACCATGGTTTTAATTCTTCATTCTTTTATAATTCTAACTTATTAATGCTAAAAATCTCTTCTTCTTTTTTACTAATAATTTTTCTTAAATGTTATTGGATTGAATATGCTTAATTACCGAATGCTATTTATAAAGCTAAACTTATATTTTAATTGGTACATAACTCTAATATTAATTAAGTGATAATTAAGATGCTCAGAGTTCTATTAAAGTAATTAGGGGTGTTCACAGTTCGGTTAAAACTGAATTAACTAACCAAACCGTTCTAATTCGACTAATCAGTCGATGGTCGAATTTAATTCGGTTAAAGATCAATTAATGATTTTTTGAAATTTCGATTATCAGTTTTTTCAATTTGAAATTGAGTAATTAACCGAAATAAATAATATACTCAACCCATTATTCATCCCTTCTCCCAAAAAAACTTATCCCAGACCCTAAAACAATTTAAAAAACCCTAAATCAGTTCACTGTTCATTGACATTTAGCAATAGCTTCACTACCATTCAACAGTAGCTTCACCGTTGTTTTCTACCGTTCACTATTCACTAACATTCAGCAGGAGCATCGCCGCTGTTCATTTCTGGTCACCGTCCGTTGTTGTTCACCCTTCATTGCAGTTCACTTTTCACTGCCGTTCAGCTTGGGGCACCTATTTCTCTATTTAATTTTACATCATTTTACAGTAACTTGTTTTATGTCTTTCACGTTCTCTTTAATCAAATATATACAACTAAAATTAGATATGTTTTGTATTTATTTTAATAAAAAAATATAAATTTTAATTAATTCGTAATTCAGTTCGAGTATTAACCGAACTAACCGTTTGAACACCCCTATAAGTAATAGTTCTAGCCAAATGATAATTTTATTTTACATCAATAAACACAATAAAAATAAAAATAACACAACATTTTACATATTTTATAACAAATAATTATAAATTAAATTATAGTCATAATTATCACAATTATTTTCTATATTTTATGCTTAGAATCTTATCTAAATAATGACTCTATGAATACAAATGTTTTTTTTAATATATAAACACAACTGTTTTTAAAGCACTGTAATATATATCAGTAGAAAAACTGGAATGCCTTTCTCACTTAATAAAATTTTGATCACTTGAATATATAATTTACATTAAAATCAAATGGATGAAAATCTGTTATAAAAGAAATGCTGTAGTGAACTTTAAATTTATTATAATACAAAACAAGTAATGTCCATCAAAATATAATTTTTTCTTTAATTTCATTATAAAAATTTTAAAACTTCAAAAATCAATTTTATTTAATTCTAATTTATATTTTTAATATTTTATTTTATTAAAATATTTAAAAATATGATGATGTATGTATTGAAGCTTTTATATTATTTATTTTAGTATAATCGTTCTTATTTTATAATTTGTAAAATTCTAATAACTTGATTTTCCTTAAAACCATTATTTATCCCAATGAAGTAATTATAATGGTTAGGGTTAAGGAATTCTAAAATATTAACATTTTAAAAACAAGAACCAAAGTTTTAAAAGTTTTCATCTAAACACACATTACAACTTTAATCTTGTCATTTTAACTAAAAACTTATTTTATTTTTACTTAAAATTTCTATAAATATTAGCTTCTAATGTTATATGCATTGTATGCAATTTTACGCATTTAATAATTAAATATATTTTTAACATTCTATTTTTAATTACAGTAATTAGCTTAAAATAATATTTTTAATTTGAATTATTGGATATAATTAAAATATATTAACTTATGAATTCAAATATTATAATAGAAATTTTAAAATAATAATTAAAGCATTTTTAACCTATTCAATGTAGTTTTACAAACAACATAATTCAAAAATAAATAATTAATATAATTAATTCTAATATTAATTAAAATATTTAGAATTTTATTCAAGTAATAAATCTATTTTAAAATTAGAATAATTTTTAACTAACAATTATTATTTAAATTCTGTAATTATTATAACTTCTATTAAATGTATAATTATAAAAATTTCATCTTCTTTCAACTTTTTAATTAATAATTTTAAATTAAATATTATAATTATTTTTAAATACAACTTTAATAATATGAAAAAAATAAATGATATTTTTTTCTAAAATCGTAGATAGATATTTATACATAAAATTTGTTTTGCTTATTAAACCACAATCTAGTTGAAGTTAAAAAGACTGTTCCAATGAAACTACAATTAAAACCCAAATCTCTCTCTCCACGTTCCCTTGCACTTAATTACGATCCGTACACGGATGCGTTGTTGTCGCTCCCGCCATCCCTACATTTTCCTTCTTTCCCTCTCCCGCTACTATTGTTATTGCTGACGCTTTCCCAATCCAAATATATTTTAGTGAACTTCTCCTCTTGGGCTACCAAATAATAATAATAATAATAATAATAATAATAATAATAATGATAATAATAATAAAAATATTCTCAAATATATCCGAAACGTCTGAATTAATAATACTTAGCTGGCAATATATTACTTTAATTATTCCGAGTAATTTTCATCAGGTACATGAGTTGTGATAGCTCATGGAGTTTGCATTGAGCATGAAGTGCGGCGCAAAAGAACAAGTTCTGCATGTTGTCATATTTTCACGATCTTTAACCATCCACTTCCATATATAAGTATAAACAAGGCTGTGTCATTGTTCGTACACTACTCATCCAAAGTCTAATTGTTGGGAAGACCTACAATTTCGGTGGGTTTCTTTCTTTTACACCTTTTGAGTTTACTAGTAGTATATAATTTGGTTGTTCCTGTAAACCTCACATCAAGGGTTTTATTTTTCTTTCTTTCAACCTTCTTTAGGGCAAAAAGGATTGAACTGGGAGGAAATAGTTCAGCTAAAACGATGAAAGAGGCCACTTTGCTGCAATTTTTACTTGGAATAATTGTTTGTTCTACTCTCTTCTTCTGCACCAATGCAGAAGATCCATATCTATTCTATACTTGGGAAGTCACATATGGAACTCGGGCACCTCTTGGTGTTCCCCAGCAGGTTTGTTTGTAATCTTCTTTTCTTTTTATTATTTTCTGTTAAAGAACATTAATAATTAATGTTCATACTCAGATGTTTACTTTTACCTGAATTCTAAGCAGAAGATTTGTTTTTCGTTTAATATTTGCAGGTTATTCTTGTTAATAATCAATTCCCTGGACCTCCAATTGAAGCTGTGACTAATAACAACATAGTTGTTAATGTCATCAATCATTTAGATGAACCCTTCCTCATTACCTGGTTCGTTGATCCCCAACCTTAACTTTCTTTTTTCTTCTTACTTATGCATTTGCTTTAATTTATAACTAGATTATATAAAAATGAAAATATATCTTTATTATATTAGTATTTGATTTAGGGTTTATTTTTATTTTTAGTTAATTTTAACTAAATTGATATCATACTTTAATTCAATATAATATAGATATGCATGGCAATAACCTGATTTGTTTTGGAAATTAGGCATGGAATTATGCAAAGGAGAACATCATGGCAAGATGGTGTGCTAGGAACCAATTGCCCAATCCCTCCCCACTCAAACTGGACATACAAATTCCAGGTGAAGGATCAAATTGGGACCTTCATGTACTATCCTTCAACTATAATGCATAGAGCTTCGGGTGGCTTTGGGGCTTTCAACATTAACCAAAGATCTGTGATTTCAATCCCTTACCCAGCATTTGATGAGGATGTAACTTTGCTTGTTGGTGATTGGTACATCAAGGGCCACAAGGTATACCATTTCTTATTTCTTTAACTAGATCATCGTCAATGGCTTCTATCCAATCATTCGAATCAATTACAAGTTTTTTACACAGGCCTTACAGAAGCAGTTGGATTCAGGCTTGGATCTTCCTCTGCCAGATGGGCTCCTCATAAATGGTGGTAGTAACTTTACTTTGACTGGTCAGAAAGGGAAAACTTACAAATTTAGGGTTACAAATGTGGGAATATCAACATCAATTAACTTTAGGATCCAGGGTCATCCAATGACTCTTGTTGAAGTTGAAGGATGTCATACTCTGCAGGAGGTGTATGAATCCATCGATATTCATGCGGGTCAATCCATAGCTGTTTTGGTTACCTTACATGGGTCGGTTAAAGACTACTTCATTGTGGCTTCGACCCGTTTCACCAAGCCCATCCTCACTACTACTGGTATTCTTCGCTATCAGGGTTCCCAAACTCCGCCCTCTTTGCCATTGCCTGTTGCCCCAACTTATCACGTTCACTGGTCCATGAAACATGCCAGGACTATCAGGTGCTGCTCTAACATTTTCTTTTTTGCTCTTTAAATATACAAATGAATGCTATCATGTACCATAATCCTAACCCTTCTTTTTCCTTCATTTTTATGTTTTAGGATGAACTTGACAGCAAATGCAGCTAGGCCTAATCCTCAGGGATCATTCCACTATGGGGCAATAAAGGTTGTGAGGACAATTTTATTGGCGAATGAGAAAGTCGAGATAAATGACAAATTGCGGTATGCTGTTAACGGGATATCCTATGTGGATCCAGCCACTCCATTGAAGCTTGCAGACTGGTTTAACATCCCTGGTGTCTTCGTCTTGAACGGGACCAAGGATGCTCCTCCTTCAGGGCCTCCAACCTTGGGTGCCTCGGCCTTTGGACTCACCCTCCATGACTTTGTTGAGATTGTCTTCCAGAACACTGAAAAAACCATCCAGTCTTGGCATCTTGACGGTTATAACTTCTTTGTTGCCGGGTATGTTTCCATACCCCCTGTATTTTTATCTACACACACACATATATATAGTAGTTTAACAATTAACGTGTTCTTTAAAATTTCAGATATGGCGGTGGCAACTGGACAACCGACGTAAGAAGACGAAAAAGGTACAACCTGGTTGATGCAGTATCTAGGAACACTGTTCAGGTAACCCTCTTGGAGATTGATTGGGGTTTCCCATGTTTCAAAAATAGGACATATAAATAATTAAAATTAGTAAAATCTTGGCAGGTTTATCCTAAAAGCTGGACTTCAATTTTGGTCTCATTGGACAACAAAGGAATGTGGAACTTGAGGTCGCAAACCTGGTCAAAGCGGTACTTAGGCCAAGAAGTCTATCTTAGAGTCTGGAACGACGAGAAAAGCTTGTATACTGAAACTGATATTCCTCCAAATGCACTATTTTGTGGCAAGGCAGTTCAATCTTAGAACACCATTAATGTCGTCTTGGTGTAATCTACATCAGCTAATTTATTTTCTGATTTTTTTGTTTTTTTTTAGGAGGGTGGGACTGTTTAGGAAGGGAAATAAGACATAAAAATACAGTAAATTTATTGAGGCTAGATTTTAAAAAAAATTTTATATTAAATCACAATAATGAGTTTCTTTTATCTATCATATATAAAATAATGTGGTGCGTGCCATTAATCCTTGAATGTTTCGATTTCCTATAAAATTCGAAAATCGAGTTTCATTCGGTCAATAGCCAGCTCCCTCCTTGATATATAACGTGTTGCGTGAACATGCACCCATGTTTGAGAATAAATTTTCGTTCGATTTACATCTTATTTTATTTTATTTTTGGTGAGATTTTTGAGATGAATGCTAAGGTAGATTTTTTAAAATATTGGGTAAATTACCTGGTTGGTCACTTAATTTTTAGGATGTTTTTATTTTGATCACTTAGATAGAATGAAATCTTTACAATTTGGTCACTCAATTTTTACGATGTTTCCATTTTAATCACCTAAGTGTTAAATCTTTAATGACTATTAACTATACATACCATATCATGTTTACCCTTTCATTTTGCTCACCAAAAAAAAAATATTATTTTTAAGTGTTCATTGGGGTTAAAAATCAAGGATTAAAGTGAAAAGTTGTAAAACTAAAATAACACACAAAATTTCAAATTATACTTGTTTATCCCATTTCCAAAATTCTAAATTTATTTTTTTAATATTGAAATTTTAAATTTTAAAAATAAAAATAAATTGAATAAATTGTTGAAAATTTATTATCTATTGATACTTGTCAATCGATTTGTTACTATACTATTAAAATTAATTAATCTAACCACTTTTTAAATTTTATTTTATGTTTCTAGATCATCCTTAATGAAATTAATTCAAATAACTCATATTTAATAATTGTATAGGAAATTTAAATTTTTTAATTATATAATTTTGAATCTTTCATGCTAAGCTAGAAGTGAAGGAAAAAAGTACTTGCAATTAATTAAATTAATTACTTATTCTTCGTTTAGGTAGAGAAGTGATGAAAAAATTATGAGCTTTGTTTGGAATGGAAGATAAAATTATTTAATTTAATTAATTGAAATAATTTTTCTTTGTTTTAGCTTAGCATAAAAATTTTAAGATCATATAATTAAAAGAAATTTAAGTTTCAGTAAAAACTATTAAAAACAATAATTTTCATTGATAATTTCTTGAAATAATTTCAAAACATTAAAATAATTTAAATAAATTGTTGAAAAATATTTTATCCATTATAATGTCAACCGATTTGCTATTATAATTTTGAATTTTAATATTTAAAATTTATATTTCAAAATTCAAATTTACGATTTTTGACAAAGGGATAAACAAGTACAATTTGATAATTTTTGTATGATTTTAGTTTCTATCATTTTTCACTTTAATCATTGATTCTTTTTACCCCAATCAATACTTAAAAATATATATTTTAGGTGACTAAAATGAAAGCGACCTAGAAGTTGGGTGATCGAAATGAAAGTACAAACATGATATGACATGTACCGTTAACCACAGTTAGAGATTTAATGTTTAGGTAACTAAAATGAAAGCATCCTAAAAATTGGATAACCAAAATGAAAGCACCTTAAAAGTTGGGTGACCAACTAGACAATTTACCGAAAAATTTTATATCTTGATTTTCAAAAATAATTTTAATTTTAAAAATTGAAACTCTTTTAATAAATAAAAATAAATTTACTCCAAAACACATTTAGTAACTATTTTTCTATAATCGAAATATAAGAAATAAAATAAAATTACATTTATATAGATTCGAATCAGGGTACCGGAATTAATATTTGAAACATTGTTGAAAAATAACATTTTGAATTTTGAACTTGTACGAATTCATTAAATTTTTTAACCATTTTACTTTTACAAACATTTTAGTGAAAACAAAAACAATTCTTATTATTTTTAATTTTCAAATAAATTTTTTATTTTCTAAAATTATTTTTAAAATTTTCAATCAGATATATTCTCTTCAATATTTTTCATTTTCGAGGAAAACAAAAATAAGAATGACGTATATATGTTTAAGGAAATCAAAGAAAGCCTTATTTTCTTTATCATGAACAATAAACAATAATAATACATAGACGTAATACAAATTACAAACAACAAATAAAATACTATAAATTGTTGCACCAATACCATTATCTACTAAAAGCCCAATAGAAGAGAAAGATTAACAATAATCGAAAAGTTTAGAAACAAACTAAAGATACATTTCACTAATAATTGTAAAGATTTAACCTATTTCATTAAAATAAGAATAGTAGTAATATAATCTGATGGGAAAACTTTAAGGAAAACTAGTCTTGACTCAGGAAGAGTGGGAGAAGGAATGTAGTTTCATACAAGGATGATACCCTGATGGCAGGGGATGAAGCTGCAGCAAAAGCTATGGAAACGGAAATTAATAGTAAAAGCTAGAACCAATGTCTTTTAACATTTGTGAATATTTAATCTTTATATGTTCCATATATATATATATATATATATATTATAATTTGTTATTAAGGACTATATAAATATCATATAAACATTCTCATCCTTACAAACATATCAGCATCCTTTCCAAATCAAATCTTATATTTTTTAACCTACTGCATGATATTAGTAATTTTGTAATTTAATGATTCTTCAAATTTACATCTTAATTCGAAAACACTGAAAATATTTTCTAATAACAACATGACTTCTGATCACAATGGTCATATTTTCTGTCCAAATTAAAAAGAGGTAAAAGAAATTGGTTGCATAAAATAATTGAATTAAAAATAGTTAAACGTTGAAAATGTTATTAATTTATTGGATAGGATATAATTAATGTTCTATGGAAATATAAGTAAAAATTGAATATTTCAAAATTTTGATTTAAATTAAACATTAAATTGATAGAAATAAAAAATATTTATTAAATATGAAATAATTATATTTGTCTTAATTCTTATTACAAAAATTATTTAGTAATTTAATCAATAAAGTAGTAAACTATCACTCGAAATAAAAGTATTCCTTTACTTTTAATTGTGAAATATATAAAAGTTTAATATCGTAATATTATTATTGTTTGCAAAAATATTATTGTAGACATTTCATTTTAGAATAATGTTTTCTAAATTATAAATATTTATATTTCTATGTATAAATTAAAAATGTAAAACATAATGATTATTTATTTAAAATGCTAATAATAAATAACTCAATTGCTAATAAATCACCTATGTTGGTTATTTGTTTAAAATCCTAATCAAGTAATTATATATTAAGCCAGTAAAACCTATATATTTATAATTTCATATGCCACTTGTCATCCAATCAAGGATATCAACAAAGCTTCCATTCCATATTTGTCTAAAAACTTGTTATAAATTATATATATAAATATATGATGGGTTAATTTTTTTGTTGAAAAAAAAAACCTTAAACTAAACTTACAATATAAAAAACACCATTAGCTTTATCACTATCAATGTCTTTTAATAATTTTACAGGAACTGTTATCAACACATTTAGTTCCACTATATCAGTAGAGATCATCTTGGCAAGATGTGTTTAACCACCCAAAATTCTTTATGTTATAGTAGCTTTTGGATTCGCCTAACCAGTGCAAAGATTGAACAAGCTGAATAGTCTTTTTTTATTGTTTGGACCACCTCGAGATTATTTGTATAGATAAAAATTCTTTCCAACCCCTGTTCTTTTAATAGGATAAGACCATTCAAAATACCCCATAAATCAACATCAAAGACAAAGCATTTTCCCAAGAAGTGATTAAACCTAGTAATCCATTTCCCAAGGTAGTTTCTCATCACTCCCTTAGTGGACGCATATCTTGTAAACTCATTATTATTTAAAGTAACATCATTATCTAAAAATGAAAACAATTAGTTACTGATAAATTAGACTCGACCAAGTGGCTCATAATACAACAAAAGATCGATGGTTGATTAATTAATACTATGGAAAACAAACACTTCAATGCAAATATGATTAGAATTACTTTGTTTTAGTAAATCATTATTATCTTGAAATTCTTTAACAAACCAAATTTTACCAACCACTCAAAATCGGTGGTTGAAAATTAATCAAACAAAATTATTGGCTAAGTATATAGAAAATGTTCACATCCCAAAAATCAGGTTAGTAGAATCGAATTATTAAATAGAGGGTTTAGGTTGAAACTTCAATTTCGACAAAACTAGCTAGTTTTTAGTAGTGAAAAATGAGAGGCTTGATTTCTATTTTCTTTCCTGTTTGGTTGTGTTCAAGGCTATTTTTAATGGGTTTGGAATGTTTTTGTTGTGTGTGCAAAGTGCTGGATCAATCGAGAGCCATTTCGAGCAAGTCTAAATGTACTGAAAAGCTTGTTTGAGCTTTCAACTAGAAAACAGAAGTGTGATTGGTGAGTGTCCGAAGTCGTTGCTGGTATACAAGATATGTAGTATTAATCAGAAGCTTAAGGTTAGCCTAAACCCTATCCTAAGTTTCGAGAGTAAGTCTTTTTTATACTTGTTGCTTTTGTTAAAAAGTCATTCCTAAGTAAGCTGGGTTGTGTTATGTGATGCTATTGCAACAGGTAATATGCGAAAAAATGTGAATGTAATATGTAATATATTGTTTTTAACATGCACAGATGAGATTTGACAGATGATAACTCAATGAGAATTATTGTGGCATTTAAAGTGCAACTAAATATGAATCTAATGAGCATGCATTGTGTATGATATTGTGATGTGAATTGATGAATATGGACAGAGGTTATGTGTATTAAAACAATAATTAAATATGTGTAATTGTGGATATTTGACCTTGTGATCTATTAAAATCATTGAATATAATTGGCATGCCATAGGATTGTGAGTACTCACCTTTGTGTTTTGTGATTTGGGCATTGAGGCCTCGGGTCAGGTTGGGGAGATAAGGGAATGCCAAGCTAAGCTCCATTCATCGGGACAGGTTAGGGTGTTGGAGAGTGTTTAGCTTAATTCTACACTTTTGGGACATGTTAGACTTTTTGAGTCATTGGTGTGATGGAGATCCGTTTATCCGAAGTGTGGTGATAGAGTACACTTTTATGTTTCATAATCTTAGGCTACTAAATTATCATTACTTGAATTATATATATATATATATATATATGAGATATGTTGTGTGTAAATGCATGTAAGAGCATATGCTAGACTTGTGAGATAATGAAACATGAATACATTATTTTTGACTTGATAAATATATGGTTGTGAATGTGCCTTAGTATACTCTTGCTTAACTTATGTTGTTGTGTATGCTTTACAGTAATGCCGAACATTTACTAAACTTGAAAAGCTTACACTATTTCCTTAAAATTCATAGGCTAGTAATGCATTCAAAGAGTTCGGAGTGGGCAGGCGTCGATCCTTCCAAGGCTTAACTTTTGAGTAGGTGGTTTTATGATTTTTGGACACTTTGAATAAAGGCAATGTGGGTTATAGTTATTATGTAACAACCCGCCCGACAAAGTCTATGTATCTGGTTACTGTTTGGTGTGTTATTGGTAAAATATGGATCAATATGAGTAAGTAAAGTGTTTGTTTTGACTAAGTATACTATTTGTGTGAAGCATCATTTAGTGAACTCTTTGTTTATACTATTTGTGTGAAGCGTCATTTAGTGAACTCTTTGTTTTGGCGTGTTTTGTGGTTTGGCGGACTCTTCTATAAGTATCCCCCCAAGTCAGATGTTTTGGGTGAACTCAATAAGTTTGCAGTTATTTAGATTTGTTTATTATTTAAGTATGGTAATTTTGTTAGTTAAGTTGAGACTTAGTTAGAGTGGAACTAGACTACTGTAGATGATAAGACTTCAATTAAGTTAAGAGCACTTAATTAGGAGAATCAAGAGAGTTAGTGGAATTATCTAATTTTTCACTAATCCTTGTCTCCAAGCTTAAGTATATTAGTGGAATTATCTAATTTTTCACTAATCCTTGTCTCTGAGCTTAAGTATATCAGTATAGCGGCAGTCTCTCTGAACACCCTTATGTTTTTTTTTCTTGCTTGATTTTCTCTGAAAGCTTTTTGAAAACTTAAGTTCATAAAACCTCTTTGAAGTAAGGTTCACAATATTCAGATAACTCATGCATTAGTACCATCTTACTGGTAATTATTGATGAACCCTAGGTTATTCTTTAAGTTATTTATGTATTCTTCATTCTACATGTATAAGTGTCAGAATGATGTGTGAGGAAAGAAAGTTCCTGATTCTGGTTTAAGTGTTGTTAATTCTTGCATGCATGATCAAATTTGATATAATGGTAATCTGGTATGGTTAGTTATCTTTATTTTATTTTAGCTCAAGAAGATAACATAGGTCTAAGTGATAAGGGCAACGGACTTGCTTTATAGACTTGTGTTAGAGTTTCTGGTGAGCTCCTTCTTAATTTCATGTGCTATAGTTTTTTTATTTTATATTTTGTGTAAGGTAAGTATTCTTCCTCTGTAAAGGATGACAAGTGTGTAAATGGATAACGAATGAAAGATATTTGTGTGGATAATAGATATCCACGGTTATTAGTTTAAGTATAGTCTATTTATAAAATGAAGTAAACATCATTCTTCATGCTTAAGTCACTACCATCTACTTCTAATATGTATGATACAAAATTATTTGATATGTGGTGTTGAGCATGTGGAGTTATGGAGTTATGTTTGTGTGCCTTCGGTAGGGTAGATATATTGCAAATCAGATTGAGAGATCATGATAAAACATGCTATTCTCAATAAAAATGATATGAGGATTTAAGGGGGAGAATGATGTGAGCAATTATGAATTATATGCTATTGATTTTGTATTCTGGGTATGTGGCTAGAATGAAAAAGGATTTGTCTAAGTTATGTTAAGTTGGCATACAATATACACCTAAATGATAAGTAAGTTGGCGTTGTGAGTCTGTCTGTGTTCTATATACACCAGTGGGCATACTCTATGTAATTCGTGTATGATTTTCAAAGGGGTTTGGTAAATGTACTAAGTAATGTATTTTATAATTTTTCTTTGGAACTTACTAAGTTCAAACAAACTTACTCTATTATTCTTTTTTCCTTCTCTAGATTGCTGATAGAAGGAAGATTTTGTTCAAGAACTATGCCTGAGTGTTGGCACAATTGTGAGTCGATTGCTTTGTATTTGTGTTATGCATTTCTTATGGGGGTAGCATATAACTGTATTTTTAAAAGGAATTATATAAAGAACTTTTTGTTAAAACTCTACTTTGATGAGATTTTTATGAAGTACTAATATTTGGTTTAAGTTAATATAATTTGTTTACAAAGTTACCATATTTGAGCTTATAAGCCATATGACTTGTATATCATTTTTAAACTGATGATATATGTTTCACCTTGGTAAAATAACAATTAAAATATGTTATATATATAACTTTGTAAGAATTATTCAAAGCTTTCACTGAAATGTTTTAAAGTTAGTTTGCTTTCATGTAGTGACACACCATACTCGAATTCTATTATAAGGTTGAGTTTAGAGTGTTACAAGTTTGGTATTAGAGCCAAGGTTGAGCCAATTCTCGTAAAATCTAAAGGATATTTCACGCCTCTGGCTTAGTCCTTATTGTTTGAACTAATTTGAATTTTCATGTAGTGATATAAGAAAGTTGTCAGATGGATCAAGGGAAGCTATTGGAGAAGAAATAGTAAGCCATATGCCTCATGCTACTTAAGAGTAGAGCCTTGCAAATAGTATGGGCACCACTAGAAATTCTTTCAGAAATGTCTTTTTCACAATGATAGCACAGATGTTTGATAAGTTTATGGGGAATACTCAAATGCCCCAGCCACAACAACCTCAACAACCTCAGCATGAAGTGGTTCGTCCAGCATAACCTTGAAAGTTTCCAAAAGAGCTTTTAATAAAACTGTTCTATAATTATTAACTAAAGAACTGAACTTAAATAGAGAAAACAGTCCTAATCTTAATTGGGAAAATAGTTCCCTTATTCTAATAAACTACTAAAACATAAGGGAAAATAGGTCCCTTATTTTAATAAACTACTAAAAGATAAAATAAAAATATTCCTAGAATATGAATAAAATTTATCTACCTAAATAAGATTTATCTATCTAAATAAATTTAAAATATATACATATTTCAACACCCTCCTTCAAGTTGGTGCATATATATCAATCATGCCCAACTTGCTTATAAGAAAATCAAAGCTTGTCTTAAAGAGTCCTTTGGTGAGTATGCCAGCAATCTGTTGTTCTGAAGGAACAAATGACATGCACACTTGGCCTTCTTCAATCTTCTCCTTGATAAAGTGTCTATTAATCTCAACATGTTTAGTTCTGTCATGTAGGACTGGGTTGTGAGCAATACTAATGGTAGCTTTGCTATCACAGTACAACTTCATTGGTGAAGTTATTGGTTTCCTCAGCTCTTCCATAATTCTTTTTAACCATATCATTTCAAAAATTCCTTGAGCCAATGATCTAAACTCAGCCTCTGTACTACTTCTTGCTACAACACTTTATTTTTTGCTTTGCCAAGTCATAAGGTTTCCCCAAACAAATGTACAGTATCCTGATGTAGATCTTCTATATGTTATTGAGCCTACCCAATCTGCATATGTATAAGCTTTAATTCCTTTTTGTTCAGATTTCTTGAAGAATAAACCCTTCCCAGGTGAACTCTTCAAGTATCTTAGGATTCAAAATACTGCCTCTTCATGTTCTTCCATTGGAGAGTGCATAAATTGACTCACTAAGCTCACTGCAAAAGCTATGTCTGGCCTTTTATGTGATAAGTAAATTAACTTACCAACTAATCTTTGGTACTGCCCTTTATGAACTAATCGACCTTCTTTATTTTCAAATTTTACATTTGGATCAATTGGTGTGTCAGCTGGGTGCCAACCACTCATCCCAGCCTCTTTTGAAAGAGCAATCACATATTTTCTCTGAGAGACCACAAGACCCTTCTTTGATTGAGCAATTCCCATTCCAAGAAAGTATTTCAAAGGACCTAGATCTTTGATCTCAAACTCCAATGCTAGATGCTCATTAAGATGCCTTGTTTCATCCACATCATCTCCTGTAAGAATGATATCATCGACATAAACTATAATAACTGTTATTCTACCTTTTTTTGAATGTCGATAGAACATTGTGTGATCAGCTTGCCTTTGTAAGTAACCTTGTTTTTTAACAACTTGAGTGAACCGTTCAAACCAAGCTCGAGGAGACTGCTTTAGACCATACAAAGATTTCTTGAGTTTACATACTCGAGTTCCAAATTTTTCTTCAAAACCTGGAGTAGGATCCATGTAAACTTCTTCTTCAAGTTTCCTATTTGGGAAAGCATTCTTAGTATCTAGTTGTTGTAAAGACCAATCAAGATTAACAGCAATTGATAAAAGAACGCTAACAAAATTTAATTTAGCTACTAGAGCAAATGTTTCAAGATAATCTATCCTGTATGTTTGAGTGTACCCTTTAGCCACCAACCGGGCTTTTTATCTATCTAAAGATCCATCTGATTTGAATTTGGTTGTGAACACCCATTTACAACCCACTACTTTTTACTTACAGGTAATTCTATTGTTTCCCATGTACCTATTTTTTCAAGAGCGCGCATCTCCTCAAAATAGCCTCCTTCCACTCAGGAACTTGTAAAGCATCTTTCAAATTTTTGGGTATTTTTACAGTATCGAGACACGAAACAAAGGTTGACAATGTCGAAGACAAGGCTTTATAGGATACAAAGTTAGACATGGGTTATTTGACAATATTTCTAAAACCTTTTCTTTTGGAAATTGGAATATCTAAATCAGAAAATTCATTGGCTGGATTATGAGCTTTACCTGGACTTTTGACAGGATCTTGCGGGTCGGATTCTTGGTGAAGAATCTGATGGATTCAACTTTCTTGATTTCGATTTCGTTTTGAGTAAACAATTAACTCTTTTGGTTGTTCTTTATTCTCATGATCAGACTCTATACCTTCATACTCCTTTTCATTAACATTAACATCATTAATTTCTGTGTTAATCATAAATTCGCCTTCCCTATTATTAGAATCTCTATGCTGTATATTCTTAGTCTTTTCTTGATCAATTATAGAATCTTCCGTACTATAATTCCCTCCCTGAAGATTAGAATCAAAATAAGATTGTGTTTCAACAAATGTGACATCCATGGTAACAATAATCTTCCTATCAATTGAATTGTAACATTTGTAACCCGTTTTATTAGAAGCATAGCCAACAAAGACACATTTTTTTTGCTCTAGGATCTAGTTTACTTTGGTTGTGAAGATGAATAAAAACACTACACCCAAAAACTCAGAGGAATAAATTTGTGATCAATTTAGAGTTAGGAAAGTTATCTTTAAAGAGGCGAAAAGGAGTTCTATAGTTTAAAGTTTTACTGGGCATTCTATTAATAAGATATGTAGCTGTTAACAGGGCTTCGCCCCAAAGATAACATGATACTTGACTAGTGAACATCAAGGCTCTAGTTACTTCTAAAAGATCTTAGTTTTTTCTTTCTGCAATCCCATTTTGTTGTGGTGTATTTGTACAAGAACTTTGGTGGAATATTCCATGTTTGGTTAAGAAAACGCCTAATTGTTCGCTAAAAAATCCCTCACCATTGTCAGCCCGAAATACTTCTATTTTCACACCAAATTGTGTTTCCACCATAGCATAAAAAGACTGAAACACATTTTTAACTTCAGACTTATCTTTTAATAAAAACACCAAACAAATTCGAGTATGATCATTAATAAATGTGACAAACTAACGTTTTCTTGAAAAAGTTGAGACTCTTTAATGTCTCCAAACATCACTATGAATTAACAAAAAATGTTTGGAGGCTTTATATTTTTGAGGTGGAAAGAATGACCGATGATGTTTAGCCAATTCACAAAATTCACAATGATAAGAAAAAGGACTTCTATTTTTAAATAGATTAGGTAACAAATATCTTAAATAGTAAAAATTAGGATGTCCAAGCCTATAATGCCAAATCATAACCTTATCAAAATCAGAAATAGAATTTAAACATAAAGTAGTTGTTAGTTGACTTAGATGGTCGTCTTTAAGAAAGTAAATTCCACCAAATTTTTTAGCATTGCCAATCATCCTCCCCGAGACCATGTCCTGAAACTTACACATAGAGGAGTCAAATATAACATGACAATTTGAGGACTGGGATAATTTACCGACCAATATGAGATTACAAGCTAGATTTGGCACATGTAAAACATCATGTAAAACCAAGGAAGATGAAATTTTAACAGTGCCTTTCCCGGCTATTGCCGAGAAGGACCCATCTGCTACTTTGATCTTTTTTTTTCTTGCGCAAGGTGTGTAAGTTGAAAAAAGAAAATGACTACCAGTCATGTGATCACTAGCTCCAGAATCAACAATCCACGTGTTTTTTTACAAGGCTTGATACTGAAAAAAATAGAAAAATCAGTACCTGATTGGGCAAAAGAGGAAGAAGGATTATTGGATGAGTTAGGAATAGAAGAATTCATCTGAAACTGTGGTGATTGAAAAAACTTGTGTAGATGCTCTAATTGTTTCTTAGTGAATGAAGACCCTTCTAGAGAAATTTGGCCCTCATAATTTCCATTAGTTGTTTGGAAAGTTTTGCTATCCCCTGATTATGAACCACGACCATTGCCACTCTTTTTCCTTCCATTTCCCACAGAGCTTCCAACACATTTCTCGAGTGTGCCAATATTTTTGCAGTGATCGCACCAAGGTTTAACCATGATGTCACTAGAGATTTAACCTAGCTCAGATGCCATGAGAGTTTCCAAGAGAGCTTTTAATAAAACTGTTCTATAATTATTAACTAAAGAATTAAACTTAAATAGAGAAAATAGTCCTAATCATAATTGGGGAAATAGTTCCCTTATTCTAATAAACTACTAAAACATAAGGGAAAATAGTTCCCTTATTCTAATAAACTACTAAAATATAAAATAAAAATATTCCTAGAATATGAATAAAATTTATCTACCTAAATAAATTTAAAATATATACATATTTCAGCAAACCTGCCCTACTAGTACCTACTGTGGGTCCATCTAGAGTTGACCTTATGAAAAAATTCATAAAATAGGTGCTAAGGAGTTTCTTAGGGCTAAAAATGATTATCCCACTATGGCTGAGAAGTGGTTATCTCGTGTATGCAGAGTGATAAAAGAATTGAAGTGCACATCATAAGACAATTTCTTATGTGCCATGTCTTTGCTAGAATAGGAAGCTTACTAGTGGTGGGAAACATTGATTAGTGTAACTCTTGAAAACCTAATTGATTGATACTTCTTTTTGAAAAGTTTAAAGAAAAGTATGTAAACTAGATGCATGTTGAGCAAATGAAGAATAGAATTTTTGTATTTGAGATAAGGAAGAATGTCTGTGATGGAATATGAGCGAGAATTTGTTAGATTTAATCTTTATGCTAAAACATGTTTTGAATGTAAAAAGAAATGTGTGATAAGTTTAAGTAAGGGCTAAGAAATGAAATCATTCGTTAGTAGCAGCTTCAGAACGTAAAAGTTTAGCAACCATGACAACCAATGCTCATGAGATAGAAACTATTATTAGAGATAGGAGCAAAAATTTTGAAAGAGAAAAGATACAGAGGGGAATGACTAGTTCTCCACCTCCAGCAAGTTTTAAGAAGCCTAGAGATCAAACTTTTTCAAATTCAAGAAGAGATTCACAGTCTACAAGTTTCAAGCGTCAAGGATTTAATAGACTAACTATCTCAATGGCAAGTTCTGGTGTGTCTAGAGTGGTAAGAAATGTTAAATGTTAACACTTTGGCAGAAACCATGGTGGGGAATGCTGAAGACGTTCAAACGCATGTTTTGGATATGGATCTAGGGATCATATGGCTGAAGGTTGTCCCTCCAAGATAGAAACAAGCGTAGAACAGTCTGTTCGAGGATTTAAGAAGTTTCATCAAGAGACCAAGTCTAGAATGACAACAAAGTTTGGTTTAGTACAGAGAGCACCAAGGAAAAAAAATTAGTAAGCCAAGTTCTAGAGTGTCAAACCAAGCATATGTAAGGAAAATAGAAGATGCTAATTGCCAAAAGTTATAATGAGTAAATTTTCTTTTATAAGAAATAGAATTTATGCTTTGATAGATCCAGGATCCACTCATTCATATATCTGTACTAAAGTTATAAAGAGTCTAAGTCTTGATATGACATATTCTGAAATAAATGTGTTAGTAACTAATCTACTAGGTTAGAGTTTTATAGTGAATAAGATGATAAATAATTTCTCATTGGTGTTTAATGAGCACACAGTTTTGGAATACTTTTTGTTACTGAGTTTCCATGAATTTGATGTTATTTTGGGATTGGATTGGTTGACTCGGCATAATGCTATGGTTGACTGTCATACTAGAGGTGTATGTCTAATAACCTTTGAGGGTTAGGAAGTATTGATGCTCGACGTATAGGTTAGTTTGGCGAATAGAATAAATTTTGCTGTATCTGCCAGAAAGTTGATTGTTAAGGGTACAAATGCTTATTTGGCATACATAATGGATTTATTAGAGTCAAGAACGAAAGATAGTCAAGTTCAAGTTGTAAGGGGATTTTTAGATGTGTTTCCAAGAGAGCTTCTAAGGATGCCACCTGAACTATCGTAATTCCATGTAGTAGACTAAACTAGTTTGCGCATTTGAACAGCTTGAATGCAAACATTTTTATTATGTTTTAATCAAGTTTTCTTAGTTTTGTTTACATTGAATAAAAAGTGTAATTTGAGTCTTTTATTGACCTTAGGGGCCAAATGAGGCCTAAATGTGAGTTAACATACTCTATGAGTGTACAGAAGATCATTAGAAGTTGTACCAACTCAATACTGGCTATTGAGTTGCAACACGGAGAGTTTGATATTGCAACATAGGGAGTAGAGAGCAAGAATTCCAAAGACTGCCTTCAGTGTTGTGACACCACCAAGGGATGTTGCGACATACCCCTAAATCTACACTGAGTATGTAATACCCCAGAATTTAGGGTTAGAAGTTTTGAAGTTTTAATGTTAGAATGAGCCTGCTGGTTTGATGGTGGTGAGTGTGTTAGTTTACCTTTGGGTTCCGGGTTCGAGTCCTATGTGTGTTTTGAAGAATTAATTTATTTTAGTTTTTTTTAATTTTTTTAAGATTTACTTTTAAAATTTGAAAAAGGAGTCTTCTTTTAGTTTCACGTTCTTTTTCGTTCTTTGTTTTCCTTCCCCCATTGTTCCTCTTTTTCTATTCTTTCAAATTTCAATTTCATTTGTTTCTTACTTCTTCTATTTTACGCAATTGTTATTTATCATTCTGTCAAAGGAGATTGCTCTTGTGTGTTTCATGTAATCAGATGTGAGTCAGAATAATCTTGTGGAGGTGAAGCGGTTAATCTTTGTTGTTTGCAATTTTGATTTAAGGTGTGTCTCCAAAAATATTGATTTTAAGTGTTGAGTTATTGATGGATTACATGATATTCTGCATATTTCAGCATATTTTTGGGTTACCAGAGGATAGCGATAGTTTTGATGGCAAAAACACGAATTTTAGGCTGTTTCAGTGTGGTTTCGTGACCACACGGGTAGCCACACAAGCGTGTGCCACATATGTGTTGTCCACATGGCCATGTGCAATTGGGAATTTAGGGTTTTCGACGGTTTTTGGTTCCACATGGCTTGGCCACATGAACGTGTGTACCCACACGGGCGTGTGAGATCTCCACACGGCCGTGTCTCCTCTGCTTTTTATTTTTGGCATTTTTAGACAGTGAGTTACACAGGCTACTCACACGGCCGTGGCGCACGACCATGTGGCCCTATTTTGCAGAATTTTCGTTTTGCGTCATAAACTATCTATTTTATGTTTCTGTGTAATCCGACCCTCAGTCAAGCCTCGATAAGTGTGTTTGGGACTCGATTCAGTTTGGTTCGTGTATAAATGTGCATTTATGGTTTTTAATTTTATTGCTCATTTATGTAATGAATAAGTATGAGTTTATTATTGTTATCGTAACTAAAAATTAGAATACAAGTGTAATTAAATTTGAATCTGTTCATCTCGAAATGCTAATGTCTATTTCTGTATGTTGCCTGCGTAATTTGTGCATTGTTGCATAGCATGAAAATTTTGGGATCTGGTTATGAAAAGGAAGAAGACAGACTTAGCAGTTTTCAATGCGATACTTTTGTATAGCAGTTTACTGCACTATCCAATACATATATCAGCTCAGCTGTATACAGTTACTCAAGTGGCATAGTTCCACATTGCGGTGTGTAGGGTGGAAGAACCTATTATGGTTCTATGTGGTGTGCATGGTGGACGGGCCTACTATAGCCTTTATGTGGTGTGCTGGATGGACGAAGTGGTGTTTGGTTGGTGGGGTGGGATTTTGATTGTGCATCTGTTCGCATCTTAATATACCTCTATTTGTCAGAACATTTTGTCTGTTTGTGTGAACTTTTGGTTATTGACAATGTAGTTAATGTCATGTAATATGTTCTGATTATTGCGTATGATTGGAACATTATTTCTGTGGTTTGATATTGTATTTGACATACCGATTGAGACTTTCGTAAGTGATATTTTTATACATATGCTTGTTTGAAGTATTTATTGTATCACTCCGTCTTTTGCCATCTGTTCATGTTTCGGACTCACATTGAGCTCGCGGAGCTCATCTCTGTAGTGTCTTTCCTTTCAGTTACATTCTGTGATTTGGAGCTGGACTCGACATACTGGTGGTCTCAGAAAGATATGGTTTGATTCGGTTTAAGTAAAATCTCATAAGTTTTATACGGTTAATTTTAAGTCGATTTGTAAAAGGATTATATAAACTGTGGTACAAGTTTTTAAGCTGGACTTTCGTAAGGTGTTATTTGGACTGAACTTTAGAAACTGTGGATTTTATTTCTGAATGTTTGATGTCGGTTTAATATTATTTCAAACATAATGAACATCTTGTTTTGAATTAAAGTTTTTGTTTTCCGCCACTTTTAGTGGCCAATGTAACCTCAAGGATTTGGTCTAAACTTTTAGGCTGGGTTTTAGGGTGTTACAGAGTACGAATATACTGCCTTCAATGTCGTAACACAGGCACTAGGGTGTCACGACACTGGTCCTGTACAAAAAATACTTACGAGCCAAGGGCATTTTGGTCTGTACAATAAAATATTAAACATGAGAGCGTCAGCTGATCTAGGGTTGAGAATGACGACAACCCTAACTCTGTAAATAGGCTCATTTAGCACTTGTTATAGACAACTTTTCATACCGTATAATTTTCTTTATAGTTTCAGTTTTTTAGTTTTTCCCTTTTCTTAGGCTTTAGGTTATTTTTAGTTCTACATTTGTCGAGAGATCTGATTTGTGGAACTCAATAAACTCTTTGTGGATTTCGTGCTTCAATTAAATACAATTCAGGCTTCTTTTAAACCTTCCTATCTTGATTTACTATTCATATTCATCTTTTATATCAAGTTTATTATGTTCTTGAGATCTATTAGGAACATATCCTCTTGTGGGGGGTTAGCAAGTGAAGGTATGATTAATTGATTGTTGTGTAGGGTTTTCTTAGTAAATCATCTGTCTGGGAAATAAAGAATTTAAACCCTGCCTTAAAGAACCTAGGAAGTCATTTAGGTGAGAATTAACCTAAAATTGGCATAGTTTATCAGTGAACACTTTTACTTGGAACCAGTCTGGACTATAAGTTTGAGAGATAAGTTGTTCTTGTTGACTCGTTATTCTAGTGGAAGATTAAGAGATCCTGCTAGGGTAACGACTAGTTTATTTAATAGGGAAGTCGAAGCAACAGTTAGTTATGATTACCAAAACAAGCTAGTCACTGCTCAGATCTCATTAAGTTTCCATATCAAATTTCCCAAAGTTTTTCCATTTATATTATTTTATTTCTTTAGTTATTAAAAACTCTCTCTTTCTGTTTAGTCATAATATAATTTATTTAAAGTACTAATTAGCTTTTTTTTTTTTTGCTTAGGTTAGGATTAATTTAGTGCTTGCCTCCCTTTGGTACAATCCTCGGGGTACTGACATACTTCATTGTAACTATATTACAACCTGACCTGTATACTTGCGGATACCCTTTATTTAACATATTTTGTGTAGGATTTCTACTCTAGATAAACCTCATTTTGTGTGTTATGATGTTCTGATAAACTGAACTGAGTAGGATACTAAACGTATGCCTGACTGTACTGCAATATGAATATTTGTATCTATATATACGCATGCTGAGCAAGTTTAATCTGTTATATCTGTATCTGATTTTCTATATCTATTATTGGGGTAAGATTTGTATATGAGGAGGAAGTATTCTGTACGGAGATCGTCGCCTATATTCTGGCAGCTTGGCTACACATTATCTGACATGTGTCGTAATGGCACAATATGGTGTGTAGGGATAGGTGGGTGTTTTTAACCCCACATGGTGTGATGGGATGGTCAGAGTTGGTGTGTAGGGGATGGGGGTAGAATTTTGTTTCTAATCTGTATATCTGAATCTGTGTACTGTATCTAGGAAGGCCATGAGTCTGACTCTTTATCTGTATGTTTGCATGCCTTTTTTTGTTGGATTACACACTGAGTTTACGAAAACTCACATTCGTTTGTGTCTTCTATTCAGGTAATTCATAGACTTAGGCGAATCTATACGACGGAGACTCAGCAGTGACCACGCGACCGTAAACTGTTAAAACTTGTTCATTTATGGTCTTGTTAAGGTTTTTGGGTTCTGATTGAGAGTTTGTAATTTTTGGGACTTTCTAGACTTTATGGTTTTAAACTGTTGATTTTTGGTTTGTTGATAATCTGCATGCTTTGATTAAATTATTTTATCAAATCATTGATTTTTACACAAAAAGGAGGTTTTCTAAAAATTAACAAATCGGGTTTCTAAAATTTATCACAATTATTAAACTTCCGCTATAGTAAATGTTTTGTAAACAAAATAATTAAATAATGTTTTCAGTATAATCGTGATCGAACACAAGGGATCTGAAATTTGAATGATTTATCAAGTCTATACCGTTTTCAAAATCATTCCTTGTGACACCACCAGATTCAGCCATAACGTCTAGGCCGGGTTTGGGGTGTTACATTTAGTGGTATCAGAGTAAGGTTGCAAAACTCGGGCTGTGAATTTTGAGTTCCAAAATTTTGTTCTAAAAAGAATTGATTTCTAAATGGTTTGAAGAGTAAGTGAAAGTATGTGGTACATCGAGTCTCCGGTGCCGATCCTGTAAGTATCTCTTTACTTAGATAAAACTATTCTAAAACACTGTAGATAATACTTCCTAAAACTGTAGTAAAATAGTTAGAAGACTGAAACCTCTGAAAACATTTCTGAACTTATGATAATTTTCGCATAAAATATCTGCTAATAAATACTGGAACTGATACATAAAACTTTATAATGTAGATAAAAATTCAAAATTTATGATGAGCGCTCGTGGAACTCGTGGACGTGGTATTCGTGGCCATGGTAGAGGCCGTAGGGGGGTTCGACTTGAGTCTTCTTCTCTAGGCAGTATAGGAAACTTAGACATTAATTGACACTGGTTTCGCCTGCTACTGAGATTGGGTCTCAAAGCCGATCGCTAAGGATGACGCATTGTCCTAAGCCATGCTAAGGATTTTGGAGAGGGTTAGTGGACCCCATTCTGGAGTTATAGGCCGAGGGTCAGTAACTGAACGACTCCGATCTAATGGTGCTGAGTTGTTTAAGGGTGTCACTGGAGTCGGCCCTAATGTGGCTGAGTACTGGTTGGAGGCCACCGAGAGGATCATGAATGATCTAGACTGTACTCCTGAGCATAAACTAAAGGGTACAGTCTCTTTGTTTCGCGAGTGGTGGTTAATTGTAGAGGAGGGTACTCAGCCTGATCGTTTGAACTGGGATTTCTTTATGACTACCTTCTAAGGGAAGTATGTGGGGGCGAGTTATGTGGATGCTCGTGGGTGTGAGTTCATGAATCTTATGCAAGGTGATAGATCTATGGCCGAGTATGAGGCTGAGCTGCTACCCTGGAGGCATGATGGCGTCTGAGTATGAGAAGTGCATTCTGTTTGAGGATGGCTTGAAGGATAACTTAAGGGTACTAATTGCTCAATAGAGGGAGCGGAAGTTCGCTATTCTAGTTGAGAAGGTGAAGATCAGCGAGGATGTTAAGCGCATGGAGCGCCAGAATAGGGACTGAGAGAGATGCAAGAATGAGAGGGATTCGTAGCCCTCTAGTTTTGTTCGAAGGCCTAAGAAAAAGGTCAAATCTGATGGGCCGGTTAGAGTGGGAGCCCCTGTTGCTCCACCGAGATTCAACCTTATGGAGACTATGGTAGGCGCCATCCAGGCGAGTGTTGGACGATGATTTGTCTCTGAAACATCGTATTAGAGAGTGTCCACAGCGGATAGATTAGATGCAAGCTTCAGGACCGAGATCTGTACAGCCTCAGTGGGCAGTTCAGCAGCCACCTAAGGGCCGTGGACTAGGGGTGTTCAGTCGGTTAACAGACTCAAAATATCATTAACTAAATTAACTGACCTTTCAAAATTTTTAACCGTTAACCGAACGAAAATTTTTTCAAAAAAATTAACCGAACCGAAATTTTTCGGTTAATTTGGTTGGTTAACCGAAAATTATATATTTTTTTATTTTTGGTTAAAAATTACCAAAGTAACCAAATTAACCAAATTAACCAAATTACCCGAATTACCCGAATTACCTGAATTGAATCACTACATAATTAAAAACATTACATAAGTCTTGAAATTAACACATAATTGAAATGTAAGTCTTCAATATTTTCCATTTGTATCCATTTCTTCTCTCCAAAAGATCTCCATTTGCATTAAACCTACAAAAAAAAACATGTGCAACAATTTAGCATATAATAGAAATGTAACGCCCTTTACCCGGGACCGTCGCCGGAGTCGAGCATGAGACATTACTAAACTTATTTTAGCATTTAAACAAGTTCAAACAATTCTCCTAGTAAACTGTCTATCTGCGTCACAGTTGCTAAAAAAATCATATCTCGAGTTACGAAACTCAAAATCAAATTTCGTAAATTTTTCCTAAAACTAGACTCATATATCTACTTACTAATTTTTTTATAGAATTTTTTGTAGGGCCAATTAGTACAGTTTATTAGTTAAATTCTCCCCTGTTTTAGGGTTTGGCTACTCTGACCCCTGTGCACTACAAATCAAATTTCTTCTTGTACAGAGCTCTAATGACCATTTCATTTGTTTCTCTTAAAAATAGACTCAATAAGAAATCCATAAATATAAAGTGTGAGTACTAATTATATCTACAAAATTTATGATAAATTTCTAAATTCAGAATAGGGAATCCAGAAATCGCTTAGACCCTGTTTCACTAAAACGTAAGTATCTCATAAAATACGACTCTTTTACCTATTTTGTTTCTTTCACATGAAAATAGATTCATTAAGATTTAATTAAATATTTTATTCATCATCTAATTCTATCTCTACTATTTTTAGTGATTTTTCAAACTCACGTTATTGCTGTTGTATGGCACTATTTTATAGTAAGTTTCACCTTGTTATGAATTTCCATGGATTAAATAGCACAACAAGCATACATAACACCAAATATGATTTTTGATTAGCCATTCGAATGGCTAATATTTACCAAGAATTTCCTTATCATTCAATAGCCATATCATAAGATTATATACACAAAATGATTATAGTGCTATACATGCCATATTTCAAAGTATACAAGCCACTATACCAAAATGGTCCTCGGATAGTGTGAACGAGCCTCTGATCGTTCCCGACTTCCAAGCTGGCTTGTCAAAACTACAAAGAATAGAAAGGAGGGAGTAAGCATAAATGCTTAGTAAGTTCACATGTAAATAGCAAGTAGCATAACCATGCAATAATACGAAATCCACATTTGTATAATATCACCAAAGCATTCATATCATATTTCTCATTCATGATCCTACCATATTATTGTTTTATTGAAGTCTCAACCCGAGGGTTAAATACATACTTGTACAAATTTTCTCATTCACCACACTTACCAACATGTCACCTTCGTTTTAGGTACTCACCTTATCCACTTAAGATTTACCCGTTGAACACATCGGAATATGATTCGAATACACGGATTTCATGCACATAAGTGCCATACCCGCAGCTAGACAAACACAATAGCCTGCGAAAATTATGTAGCCAAGCTACCATGTAACCTGCCCATAAGTGAACTCAGACTCAACTCAACGAGCTCGGGTGTTCGCATCCATAAGTGAACTCGGACTCAACTCAACGAGTTCAGATGCCTAGTTACATCTCACGAACTCGGACTCAACTCAACGAGCTCGGACATTCGCATCCATAAGTGAACTCGGACTCAACTCAACGAGCTCAGATGCCCAAATATCCTAATCTATTCCTAAGGTTCAACGGGACTTTCCTCGTTCATACTTTTTTACCTGTAATGACCCAAAATCCACGGGCACCGAAAAAGTGAGTTATAGGGCCTCCGTCTTAGTGAAATAAGTTCGAAAATAATTATTAAAAATATTTATGAGCCTAGTGGCGTGTCTAATTAGGATTTAATTAGGTGAATTTAGCTTAATTTAGAGTAAGTAATAAAAAGGATTAAATTGAATAAAGGGTAAAAGTTTAATTATAAAGTAATAGAAAATAAAAAGGAATAAAATGACAATTAAGCCATTGACTGCAAATGAGGTGGCATATTGGTGAAATAAAATCAAAGATTTTTTTAGGTTTTATATATTATAATGATTATTATTATGGTTTTATATTAAATTATTATGATTATTTAATTAATAATATATTATAAATAAATTAAATAGTAGATAATTGTATGGTAATAAAAATATATATGTGTAAAAATTACATTAGTACATTTGTAATTTAAATACTTAATTACTTATAATTTAAGTAAAAAGATATTTGTTAATTAAATAATTAAAATTATGAGATTTTTGTTTGAGAAACAAATTAAATAATGACAATGGTAATAAAATTATTGGTACAAATGTAAAAATAAATATGTATCCAATTGTAATATTAATATTTGTATTAAAATAGATATTTATTAAATTAATTAAATATAAAATATAACATAAAAGAAATAAAACAAATGAAACGTAAAAGAAGTAAAAAAAGGAAAGAAAGTTACAGAGAGCATTTGAAACAGGGAAAGAAAAGAAGAAAAAGAAAGAAAAAGGGAAAATAGGGTTTTTGAAGCTTGGAGTTAATTTGGTAAGTCAATTAAGTCCTTTTTAGTTAATTTTGATGTTTTAGAAGCTTTAAAACAAGATTTTGATGAAATTAAGTTGATATTTCAAGAGTTCATATGTTTCTAAATATGGGTCATGTTGGACAAATTATGGAATTAGGGATTTAATTGAATGAATTCTAAGTTAGAATTGATTAGGGATTAAATTGTAAACTAGGCTATAAGTTTTATGTTGTAGGGACTAAATTGAAGAAATTTCGAAATTAGGGAAATATGCTAGAAATTTTATAGTTAAATATAAGTTTAGACAAAATTTGAATAGAAAAAGAGAGTGAATTGGATTAAAAAATAATTAAGTTTAGTTAGGATTAAATTGGGAATAAGGTAGGAATTGTTTAGAAATTTAATTATTTATTATAATTAATGCTGTAAATAATAATGTAAATTACTATTATTTTCGTAGCCAACAAAGAACCTGAAGCATCAGCATCAAAATGAAAGGAGAAAGTCATCGAGGACTAAAACGGGAGAATTACGGTGTGTATTACTATAATTCAAATTTTAATTATTATTGATTGCTGAATTTTTAATTGTTATGTATGGTAAGTAAGATTTGAGGTAAGTATGTGAAATTGATATGAATATTGAGTGAAAATGAAAGTGATGCAAATTGAATTAAATTGATTAGAATAAGTGAATTATGGAATATGTGATTATTTGAAAAGTGTATTGATTGAAAAATGAATGGTAATTTGAATTGTGAATTGAAAGTGATATAGAATTAAGAAAGTGAATTGAATACCCTATTAACTAGTCGGGCTGAGTCGGATATAGTTGGCATGCCATAGGATTAGAAGTGTTCAGGGATACTTCGACCTCGAGTTGATGAGACACTGGGTGTCACTAAATTTCTTCGGATAGATTCGATGAGGTACTGGGTACCAACTTTACTTCGGCTAGGCCGATGAGACACTGGGTGTCAACTATTACTTCGAATGATCCGATGAGGCACTAGGTGCCATATTGGTGTGTTTGGTTGGATCTGTGTATCCGCCAAAGTCCGAGTTACGTTAATAGGGTGAAAAATTGAAATGTGAATTTAAGGCATTGAAATATATATATAAAAAAAAGAAATTGAATTATGAATAGAAATTTGAATTGTGATAGAAAGAGAAAAGTATGAGCTAAATGTTCATAAGTGGTTTAAATTCAAGTTTGTGAAAAATACATTGATTGACGAATAATTAAATTGAATTGTTATTATGAAATGATGAAAATAAAATAAAAATAAAGTATGAATTAGTATTTAAGAAATTAGTGTTATGTATTTTAATATTTATATTTTTATTATTGATGATATATTTTGAATTATGGTAATACCACTTGAGTATATCTATACTAAGCGTCACGGTTGTTTCGTGCATGAGTTAGTAGAAGTCAAGTGTCCCTACCAAAGATCCGAACAATCCCGACTCCAACACAAATTTGGTGATGTATATTTTTCTTTTGGGTAAAGGTGGCATGTACATAGGTGTTGTTTAGTCATTTGAATATGTATATTTCTTTGGGTAGCGAAGGATGAATTATAAGATTTAGATGGTTAAATGAATGAAGTTTTTAATCAATTTAGAATGATGCTATGATAGTTATTAAGTTAAAAAAAATTATGTTAAAGATATAAATATTAGTTATATGAATGTGAAACATTGGTGTTGGTTGTTTTGGTTTGAATTTGCAGGGGGTTTTAGGTAAAAATAAGCAGAAATGCTGCCAAAATTTTTATTAAAAAAAAAATTTCCCGGAATACTCGAACAAGTCCCGTTCTACTTTTAATACGTGTTTGAACTTCGAGAATCCAATATAGGGACTTAATTATTATATTATACTATGAAAGTTTTATTAATTGTAAATTATTCGTAAGTTGTCTAATATGTTCGGTAATGCCTCATAACCTCGTTCCAGCGACGGTTTGGGGTTAGGGGGTGTTACATTACCATTCTTCTTGGAATACCAATGACGATACTTCGGTAGTCTTTCACATTTTTCACATAATTCATAAAATTTTTGCATGTTGTCCAACAATGACCACAAAGCATAGAATTGCATGATAACAATCATAATATCGTATAAATAAAATTAAATGATTTAAAATAACGGTTGTTTTACAATATTTACATATGAACTTACCTCGATACAAAATGAGAATAGTCGAGCCTATTCCTCGTAAACTTTATTTTTCCCCCGATCTCGACTCGAATCTCTTTTCTCTTGATCTATAATACCAAATTAATTTATTTAATACACACATTCATCAAAACAGCCCCTAGTACGAACTTTGGAAAAATTACCATTTTGCCCCTAAATTTTCACATATTTACACTTTTGGCCCAAGGCTCGTAAATTAAACCTCATCCTATTTTCTTATGTTTTATGACACGCTGATCATTTTTCCCTTCTATAGCAACATCAAATTCTCACTCTAACATGTAGTTATAAACATTAGGTATTTTTACCGATTATGTCGTTTTACTCGTTTTCACGTAAAATCGCTTAGTAAAAGTTGTTTAACACAATTTCAAGCTTTATATTCTACCATAAAACATCAAAATAAACACATTTCACCTATGGGTGTTTTTCCAAATATAAACCCTAGGTTAAATTGCTAGAATGAGCTAAATCAAGTTACCGGGACTCCAAAAACGTAAAGAACATTAAAAACGGGGCTTGAAATTACTTACTATGGAGCTTGAAAGCTTGAAACAAACCCTAGCTATGGAGAACCCTTGAAATTTCATCCTAATGAAGAAGATGGACATATTTTTCCATATTTCTCCTTTTTTTAATCTTTTAATTACCAAATGACTAAAATACCCTTCATTAAAAACTTTGGTTATTTCTACCTATGTATGTCCACTTTTGTCCATGAAAACCTAATGGTATAATTACCATTTAAGGACCTCTACTTCAATTATTCTCTTCAATTAAATCCTTTAACATCTAAAACTCATATTTATCAACTTTTGCAATTAAGTCCTAATAGGCAAATTAGACATGCAATTCATGAAATTTTCTATCGATATTCTAACACATGCATCTAATCACTCAATAAATTATAAAAATTAATCAGAATAAATTTTTCTACTTCAGAATTGTGGTTTCGAAACCACTATTCCATTTTGGCCCTAATTCAAGATATCACAAGAAATATATGCATTTAAAAAATCAAATAATATAAACAAACGAATAGATTATAAGTTAAGAAGAATAAGATAGTAAGCATACCCTTCAACTCACGAAAGCTCATAAATTTAGGGTAGGATCTGATGCATTCCAAGAAAAGTCTAAACATTGAGTCAATTAAATAAGTAGGAAAAAAATTAAAACTATTAAAATAAAATAATAAATATACCATTTTCAATTTTGTCAAGCTCTTGGATTTGTTCTTTAATCTTTTTTATGTCTTCTTATGATGATGATTTTCGAATCCAATCTTGAGTACACACAAGAGCTTGTACAATTTTAAGAGTTAAAGAACTCTTATATTGATCAAGCATACGTCCCCCGGTGCTAAATGCAAACTCTGAAGAAACTGTAAAAACTGGTATAGCTAACACATCTCTGGCCATTTTTGAAAGAGTGGGAAATCTAGGGCTATTCACTTTCCACCACAATAAAATATCAAAATCTTCAACAAATTCCTCATTAGCCTCAACTAGATATTTATCCAACTTAGATGTTTTATCCTCACCACAAATTTCCAACTCACGCTTTTGGTACAAAGCTTGCATTCTCCTTTTCATTTTTTGTTGTGGTTCACCGAGAGAAACATGTGTTGGCAAACTCAATTGGCTACAAGTACTATGAAGTGGAGGCTTATACTCATCAAAAAATTCATACAAAGATTCCTTCAATTTTTGCATCATCTCACTAAGTGCAAATTCAGGATACTTTAGTTTTTGTCTAGGATCTAAAACACAAGCAACAAACATAAACAAATTCATCTTATCAATATCACCCAAATAATTATCATACTTCTCTTTCATCTTGATGGCCATAAAATTGAAATCAACATTACTATTTAACTGAGCATCTCGTAAAAGAATATCAATTTCAGAAAGCTCATCAAAAAAATTATTGGATGTGACATATGAAGTGCCAGATATACGCAAAGTGACTTCATAAAAGTGTTCCAAGAAATCCCTCAAGTCTCTAACATTAGCCCAATCATCCACGCTAGGTCGACCCTCTCCCCTTTCAAGTTCAGCCCTAAAGTTTGTGTCTTTCTCCTCGAATCTCTCAAAAGCTCTCTCAAAGTTCTGAGCAGTGTCTAACATTAAGTAGGTCAAGTTCCACCTAGTACAAACATCAAGACACAACATCTTCTTACACTCTTATCTTTTCCACCACAACACACTCCTTAAACTTTTGTAATCTAGCTGGAGATTGTCTCGCATATCTTACAGCCCCCCTAACACATTCAACAGATTTATTCATTTCCTTTAAGCCTTCAACAACAATCAAATTCACAATGTCTGCCATGCATATCATATGAAGATATTTACCATTTTGAACTAAACCCCCTCGAGGGTTAAATTTCTTTCTCAAATAACTGATAGCAACATCATTTGAACTTGCATTGTCAACAGTAATAGTAAACAACTTATCAATCCCCCAATTCAACAAGCATTTCTCAATCACCATCCCAATAGACTCACCCTTATGACTAGATATTGGACAAAATTTTAAAATCTTTTTATTCAATTTCCAATCGTTATCAATAAAGTGAGCAGTGATACACAAATAATAACTCATTGCAAAAAAGCCCATGTGTCAGTAGTTAAGCAAATTCTAGAGTAAGAACTTCTCAAAAGTTGTTTTATCTTGACCTTTTCATCTAAATATAGTTGATAAACATCCCTAGTCATAGTAGTTCATGAAGGAATATGAAACCTACGACATGCCACAAACATAAATTTCTTAAAGCCTTCACTTTCAACAAACTTGAAAAGTAATTCATCAATCACAATCATTTGTGCTAATGCTTTCCTACATGCTTCTTGATCAAATCTCCAAGTTGAAAGATGCCCTTCCCCCATCAACTCCCTTTCTAGGTAAAACTAGTTGTCTTTAACTAGTGTCAACAACATTACTAGGATTTTTTTTACATGAACCAATATGATATTTCAATGACCCTGTACCATTTTTTTTCATATCACAACAAAATTGCTTTTGACAATAATTACATTTTGCCTTACTTGCACCCTCACTATTAATAATCTTAGTGAAATGAGACCAAACTTTTGACCTTTGATGAGTGGCTTTTCTTTTCCCAGTAGTCCCTTTTGTTTGGCTTGAAGTTCCAACTCTCGAATTTTTAGAATCTATCGAAGTAGGAGGTGTAACACTACTCTCAGTAGATGTTGGTTTGGTGGACATTCTGCAAGAAAAAAATTATATAATAAATTAAAATACATTTATAATATCAAACATATTTTGATGTTGAGGTTTAGAGAAATAAATTCTACTTTTATACATTTCTAGCATACAAGTTCTAGCATAAAAGTATGTACAATGATACAAGACATGTTTCAACATTTTACATTTTAGAAAAAAAAAACAGCTTTTATTGTTTATTCACCAAACACATTTTCCAAGAAAAAATAGTATAAAACAAAAGCAGATTGCAAAAATAAAATTTCAAACCAAAAATAGCCTTAAAATTGGTAGACTCAAAATAAAATAAATTGAAGGTAAAATGATTGACAAGTGCATTAGAACAAAGTTGAAACATAAGAACTATTGAAATGAAAAAAAAAACATCTATTAAATTCTGGGTATATGAGGCACATAAATATAACATGGCCTCCCTTCCTATTGCTATTTGGATTTAGGTTGGATGCTCATCTTAAAATTTTTATTCTGCAAGAAAAAAGTTATATAATAAATTAAAATTCATTTATAATATTAAACATATTTTGATGTTGAGTTTTAGAGAAATAAATTTTGTTTTTATACATTTCTAAATGATATTCTAAAAATTTCTTTCAAAAAAGAATGAATCCAGTTTAGAAGATTTAAAAGTAACCTCACACAGTTCAATCCTTAACTACTATATGTGCCAATTTTTTTCCCATAGGTCAAAGCATATTCAATCTCTCATTTTATATTGCCATTGGACTCTAAAACCTTGGGGCTCTATTTTATATTATATTAAACTTTACATCAAATGGTCCTTGACCGACAGGTTCATAACAAATTATCATGCAAAGATAATTTTATAAAAAAATACTATTTATTTAATTGATTTTTCAATAAAACAGTGAAACCAAAAAAAAAAAAAAAAAATGTTATACACTTCCTTGGCCCTTTAGGCCTTTACCTAATACAAAATAGTGAAACCAAAAAATTGATTGATCAATTTTAATGCAACTCCTCAACATCATGTAATTCAATCACAAAATAATTCCATTGTTTTTTTTTTACCTTTTTTGAAACTCCTCAATATCACATAACTCTAATAAATCTTTGCCTTATTTCAGATTTCATGCTTACAGTATTTCCAATTTAGGCAAATTGGCATCGATGAACAATTGTGAAAAAATTGTACAAAATCAATTTTCATAAAATTTATATATAATTATAATATTTATCCTTAAAAATACAATAAATCATGTTAAATGATCTTACACAACATGAACAAATTAAATCTAAGAATTTAACACTATGTTTGGGTATATCATTATAAAGGAAAAGAAAGGTAAAAGGAAGATGAAGTAAATAAAATAACATATGTTTATTTTGTATAGATGGGTACAAATTGTTGGAATAGAAAGAAAAGGTTAAAAGTAGAAAGGAAGACCTTTCTTTTCCTGGAGTAGATGGCGGGTTGTAGAAATGAGAGAAGAGGAGTCAGTATCTTCATTAGAACATTAAGACAAACTAAAACATCGCACATTCACACTGTCTAGTATCTAATGTATCTGATAAAATTTGAGATGAATACCAGAAATGGAAGTAGACACCGGTGATGGATGGTGACCTGGTAGACACCGGAGTGCCGGATGGAAGGTGGCTAGCCTGGTTCAATTAGGGATTTGAAGTTAAAGGCTAGGTTTTTTTTTCTGTCATCTATTCTCTGTTGACTAGTGTTGGGTTTACTGTAGACTTTTAGTTTTAGTTTTAGACTTAGTTTTAGATTTTTATTTTTATTTATTAAATTAATTGTTATTTTTAAGATTGGGTTGGGTTGGGTAATTCATAATTGGTTGGGTTGGGTAGTTTATGTAATTATGAATTGGGTAATTCAAATAATCTGATGTGGGTCTGTGGGATTGTGGGATTGCATGAATTGGACCTATTTATATTAGATAAATTTTTTTATGAATTTTTTCAGTTTAACCGAAAAATTCAGTTAACTGGCCGGTTTCGAACCGAATTAATCATTAACTGAAAAATTAAAAAATTATTAATCGACCTCCGACTGAAAAATTCGATTAATCGACTAAATTTGGTTAATCGATGGTTAACTAAATTTTTTCGGTTTTACCCGAATTTTGCACACCCCTACCGTGAACAGGCTAGGGTGGTAATGGTGTGGGTCATGGGCAGAGAGCACTAGGCAGAGGTGCTAGTCAGACCGAGGTGAGGCAACCTGCGTTGGTTTATCCTGATGTTATCACCGATACGTTCTTTATTTCTAATGTACCTTATACTGCTTTGATAGACATAGGTTCTACTCACTCCTATGTAGCTAGCACTGTATCTGAAAACCTGGGGATATCTGTTGAGAGCACATCTAGTGAGGTCACTGTATTAAGTCTATTAGGGTAATCTATTCGGGTTAGTAAACTCTATAGGGATGTTCTGTTAGTGGTGCAAGGGGCTGTTTTTCTGGAAAATCTGATGGAGCTTCCATTTGGGGAGTTCAATTTAATTCTAGGAATAGACTGGTTGGTTAAGCACCGAATCAGTTTGGACTGCGCATCTAAGGGAGTCATTTTGAGGACCAAAGATGATATAGAGGTGGTTGTGATCACTAAGTGATGAAATTATTTATCCAATGTGATCTCGGCTCTTGTGGCTAAGAAACTGGTTCGGAAGGGGTGTAAGGTGTATTTGGCTTACGTCAGTGTTTCTGCTTCTGGGGACTTTGCTATCGGGGATATCAAAACTATGAGGGATTTTTCGAATGTCTTTCTTAAGGATTTTCGGGTTTACCTCCAACTTGAGAAGTTGATTTTGGAATTAAGCTTCTACCGGGTATAGCTCCGATGTCAATCGCTCCCTACTGAATGGCACCAAAGGAGCTTATAGAGCTTAAGGCTCAACATCAAGAGCTTTTGAATGGTGGTTTCATCTGCCCTAGTGTGTCTCCCTGGGGGGCACCAGTTCTGTTTGTGAAGAAAAAGGATAGCACCATGAGAATGTGCATCGATTATCGACAACTGAATAAGTTGGCTGTGAAAAATAAGTATTCACTTCTGAGGATTGATGATTTGTCTGATCAGTTCCGAGGGGCTTCTGTGTTTTCGAAGATTGATATTCGTTCCGGGTATCATCAGTTGAGATTTAAGGAGGTGGATGTTCATATGACTGCATTTAGGACTTGTTATGGACATTACGAGTTCCTTGTTATGCCTTTTGGTCTGACGAATGCTCCAGCTGCATTCATGATTTGATGAACAGAGTGTTCCAACCATAACTGAATCAATTCATCGTGGTTTTTACTGATGATATTCTGGTTTACTCTAAGACTGAGGATGAGCATGACGAACATCTTAGAGTGGTACTTCAGATACTTCGTGAGAAACAACTCTACGCTAAGTTGAGCAAGTGTGAATTCTAGTTGCGTGAGGTGACTTTTTTAGGGACATAGTTTCTGCTGGGGAATCCATGTTGATCCAAATAAGATCGAGGAGGTGGTTGATTGGAAACAGCCTAAGAATGTATATGAAATTTGCAGTTTTCTGGGTCTGGCAGGTTATTATCGGCGGTTTGTTGAGCGGTTCTCTCTGATTGCAGCTCCTTTGACTAAGCTTTTGCATAAGGGTGTTCCTTTTGTTTGGACTGATGTGCAAGAATCGAGCTTCAAGAAGCTCAAGTCTGTTCTGACTCAAGCTCCTGTTCTGATACAGCCTAAATCTGGTAAGGAGTTTGTGATGTACAATGATGCATCGCAAGTTGGTTTGGGATGTGTACTTGTAACACCCTATTCGTTGTCGTAATGGGGTTACGAGGCATTATCGATCAAAATAAAACTCAAAACAGACATTCATTTCAATTCATGCACCAAATAATATAATCATTTCAATAGTAATCATCTAGTCAAATTTGAAACTAATCTAACATGCTTTGATTTTATAATTCATACACTTTCCATATTAATATTCAAACATTATAATCATTGAATCATAGCAATCGAATGTTTAACTTATAAACAAGTATATTTCATGTCATATACCGAATTCATAAACCATATATATAAGGCACATTTAAAAAATATATATATAAGGCACATTTAAAAAAAACAAACATTTAACTTAACACATATGAAATATAAAACCAATAAAGTCAAATCATGCTTGTACACTTCTTCCACATATATGCAACATGTTTAATAATTTATCCTTATCAATATCTTTTAATTATTCAAATTCCAAACCAAAGTAACATACTTCAAAACCATGTTTGCTATATCATAATTCCCACATTCGAACCATAAGACCAAAATATCATAGCATTCGAACTCCTGAATATAATTAAACATAATTTAACTCATATACCCAGCCTTCATTAAAAACATTCTTTAATATAATTTTTGAACATAAAAGACAATTCATAGTATACCAAATTTACATGCTCAAACCAATTCAAACTACCTATACCTAGCCATTTAACTATATCTATTCGGTTATCAATACTACTTCCAATGATCAAACCAATTAACAAATAAATCACATTCATTCTTTATCATCACCAATCGAACCTAAATAACCAATCCAAAAATAAGCATGTCATAAAAATATACCATTATTTTGACTAGGTATAATCGAATATAATCATACCTTAAACAAATTACCATTTATCTCACAAAATAACCAAATCCAAACATATCACCAAAACACAAATCATACCTATCATATAATATGCATACCAAATCAAACTCCAACCATGTCAAATATAACCATAATTTATTCAAACCTTGAAACTGAACCTAACAAAATAAACAAGCCATTTTCGCATGGCTTATATATATACACAAACCAAAATCCAACATTTTCAAATATTATCTAGCCTATACATGCCATAGCTTCGAAATTTAACTTATAAAGTGCCAAAAATAGTCAATAGTGTGATAAACTTCATCGATGATCCCCAAGCTCGTAACTTGACTCCAAAATTTATAAAATAGAGGCAAACATACACACACAGTAAGCTATCATAGCTTAGTAAGTCATATGCAAATAAATAACTCAATGACAATATCAACTCAATTTATCCAAACAAATTCATACTATCATAATTACATTTAATTTCAAACTTACAATTTCAAGTACAACATAAAATTTCATTTAGCCGAATGTACATATAACCAATATCAAAATATCATTCAATATCTGTAACACCCCTCACCCGTATCTGGCACCGGGATAGGGTTCGAGGCATTACCGAAACTTTTCATTTAAAACATGCTGACTCGAATCACCAGGTTTAGCTCCGAACTGGAACTTACAAGCATTCACATCTCGTCCTTTAAATGGGCCTCCGAGGCCTTAAATATACATAGAGATGATTCGGGTTAGGACCGGGAATGTTCCATAACTTTAGAAAAATTTCCTTATTTAGAAGTGTCACACGCCCGTGCATGAGGGGCCGTGTGATCACCCACGCCCGTGTGGCCTAAGGCACGTCCATTCCTTTAACCCGTGGGCAATACTGACTTTTAGACACGGCCAAGGCACACGCCCGTGGGCTCACCCCGTGTCTAAAACTTGAGCATTCTGTTAAATTAACACAGCCCAGACACACGCCCGTGTCTCCTACCCGTGTACTAATTTGACTTAAAGTTTTAGGTGTAGGGGACAAACGGCCATACCACACGCCCATAGGGATAGGCCGTGTGTCACACACAACATAGACACACGCCCGTGTGTCTAACCATGTGGACTTTAATAGGCTATTTACCAAGCCTTTAATCCCCCATTTCTACTTTTTTTCTTAAAAGATACCAAATTCAAAGTAAAACATGATTATACATTTGTAAATGATCTTGATGAAATTAGTTGTATGAAAACCTCATATCATTGGTTTCATTCAAAAAGGTTATTTCCCATCTAATATTTATGGGTTCTTATGTTATTGTAACACATTCAAAACTTGTCTCATTTTTGAACTCATTGCCACTTGAAGCGACCCATCATAATGGAGCAGAAACATGCATATAAAGGCAGGTCATAGTCTACTTTCAAATATGCCAATTTCCATGGCCTTGTACAAAAAGATGAATGCATCTTTACATGCCTTCATTTGGCAATTCAAATGACTCATATGACAAAATACTCAAAGCCCTATACATGCCATTAATAAAATAGAAATGTCTTTATACCAAATGCACTCCCGCGAACCTCACATCATATAGCAGGATTACCAGTCCAGGCTAAATCCCACATATCATGAACTCGTAAGGTGATGTCGAGATTACCAGTCTAGGCTAAATATTTTATACCGAGAACACCCTCAATGAGTTCGGATCTGAATTACCAGTCCAAGCTAAATTCAGACCCTAATCAGATTACCCGTCCGGGCTAAATTTATAATGCATATATATTCTTCGAGAGGCTCGATCATTCAAGGAACACTCATCCGGGCTAGATCTTTTTCATAATTGAGATCAACGGATTACCCGTCCGAGCTAAATCCTTACTGCAACACATGCAGGATCTCGTTACACATATCAATCAGGGTTTATCCATCGAATCCCCTTTATCAACCTCAACCGAGATGGTTTTCAACAAGTCATTACCAAAGATGCATTTTATGCATCTTCATACTATCAATAAATGCAAATTTCATGCATTCATAAATCATACAATTATGCATATTAGGGGTTTACTTTAAGTTATCCGAACTTGCCTGGCATTCTTTTCAGGATTGTGTTTTGGTTATTCTGAAACCTTGCGTTTACCACAATCGACCTCCGAAACTTGTTCCTCGGGGTCTATAACAGAAAAATTAACTCATTAATACCCCACATAATACATTTCAAGTTTAATATCGACCCCCGGTCCAATTGACCGTTTTGCTGACATTTTTATGATTTAGTCCCTAAGCTCGTATAATGAAACCATGCAATTTCTATCTTACCCAAGCCTAACCGAACATTTTTCTCTCTTATAGCAACCCACATTTTTCATTATCTTCCCCATTTCTACCACACATTTACATCTTTTACAAAATAGTCCCTATAAGGGTTTCTCATGGAAACCAACTTGGAAAAGATGTTTAACACACATTAATCTTTCATATTCCTCCATAATCCATCAAAATACCAATAACTCATGTATGGGTAAATTTTTGAACATAAAATCTAGCATGAAATATGGGTAGAAATAGGAAGAGCAAGCTACCAGGATTTCAAAAATACAAAGAACATGAAAAACGGGGCTTGGGAGCACTTACTATTTAGCTTGGAAAGCTTGAAAACCCTAGCTATGGTGGCCCTTGAAATTCGGCTAGATGAAGGAGAAAATGAGCTGATTTTGGTTCATTTTTCCCATTTTATTTCATTAAAAAGCCTAATGACCAAAATGCCCTTATGCCCTTTCCTTAAAATTTCATCCATGCAAGCCCATTTTTGTCTAAAAATTTAGAATTTAGGCAAATTACTATCCAAGAGCTACTAATTCATAATCTAAAGCAATTTCATAAAAATTTCTTCTAGAATCCAAGTTTTGCAATTTATTCAATTTAGTCCCTAATTTCCAATTGGACACCTTATGCTTAGAATTTCTTCATGAAACTTTAACACATGCATATACTCATATTCTAGGCCTCATAATAATCATAAAATAAATATTTTGGTGTCAGATTTATATTCCCAAAACCACTATTCCAACTAGGCCTTATTTCGGGATGTTACATTTCTCCCCCTTTAGGGACTTTCGTCCTCGAAACTCTTACCAGAAAACAGATTCGGATATTGACTTCTCATAGTTTCTTCCGGCTCCCATGTAGCCTCTCCTACACCATGTCGATGCCATAGAACTTTTACAAGAGCCACATCTTTATTTCTCAACTGTTTAACTTCGCGAGCCAATATCATAACCGGTTCCTCACCATAGGTCATGTTCGGTCGAATTTCAATCTCAGTCGGTGAAATTACATGAGAGGGGTCTGATCTATATCTTCTTAACATGGATACATGGAACATATCCTGAATCTTTTCCAGTTCGAGTGGCAACGCCAAACAATAGGCTAACAGTCCAACCCTTTTAGTGATTTCGTGTGGTCGGATAAATCGTGGGCTCAGTTTACCTTTTCGACCAAACCTCAATACCATTTTCCATGGAGATACTTTCAAAAATACTCTATCCCTAACTTGAAACTTAATTTCCTTTCTTTTCAGATCAGCATAAGACTTTTGCCTATCTACTGCCGCTTTTAAACAATCCCGTATCACTTTAACTTTTTCTTCAGTTTCTTTAATTAGATCAACTCCATGAATCTGATTTTCCTTGAGTTCTATCCAGTACAATGGAGTTCGACATTTCCTACCATACAAGGCCTCATAAGGTGCCATCTTCAAACTTGTTTGGAAACTATTGTTGTAGGAAAGTTCTACCAATGACAAGTATTTTTCCCAAGTACCCTGAAATTCAAGGATGCAACAACGCAACATGTCCTCGAGAATCTGAATCATTCACTCAGACTGACCATCGGTCTGAGGGTGAAAACCTGTGCTAAAACTCAACTTTGTACCCAACGCTTCTTGTAACTTCTTCCAGAATCTCGAAGTGAACCTCAGGTCTCTGTCCGAAATAATTGACGTGCAATCTTACTATCTTAGAAATGTACAAATCGGCTAATCTATCAAGGGAATAATCCGTCTTTATCGAGATAAAATGAGCCAACTTTGTCAGTTTGTCCACTATAACCCATATGACATCTTTCTTTTTCGGAGTCAAGGGTAATCCTGTCACAAAGTCCATGGTAACTCTATCCCACTTCCATTCGGGGACCATTATAGGTTGTAACAAGCCTGAAGGTACTTGATGTTTAGCTTTAACTTGCTGACATACTAGGCATTTCGATACAAATTTAGAAACATCTCTTTTCATGCCGTTCCACCAGTACATCTTCTTTAAATTGTTGTACATCTTGGTACTTCCCGGGTGAACTGACAAACAACTGTTATGTGCTTCTTGCAAAATCTTCTGAATAAGTTTATTTTTTTTGGGTACACAAACCCTATCTCTAAACATTAAACATCCATCAGGACTAATTCGAAAATCTGACTCAACACCATATTCACATTGAGCCCTTTTTTCTTGCAAGTCATCATCACTTAACTGTGTATCATGAATTTCCTGTAGAAATGTTGGTCTAGCCTCCAGCTCGGTCAGAATTGAACCACCATCAAGCAATGTCAAACGGGTATTCATGGCTCTGAAGGCAAACAAAGATTTTTTACTCAGTGCATCGACGACCACATTTGCCCTTTCCGGGTGATAGTCAATAATCAAATCATAATCCTTAATTAGTTCTAACCATCTCTGTTGTCTCAAATTTAATTCTTTCTGAGTCATCATGTATTTTAAACTCTTGTGGTCCGTGAATATACACCAAGTCTCTCCATACAAATAATGCTTCCAAATTTTTAAGGCAAAAATAATAGCGGCAAGCTCTAGGTCGTGGGTTGGATAATTCTTCTCATGAGGCTTCAATTGCCGTGAAGCATAGGCTATCACCTTACCATCTTGCATAAGCACACACCCCAAATCCATTTAAGGATGCATCACTGTATACCACAAATTCTTTTCCCGGTTCAAGTAGCACTAAAACAGGAGCTTCGGTCAGCAATGTCTTTAACTTCTCAAAACTTTGCTGACACTTCTCCATCCAATCAAACTTAACGTCTTTCTGAAGTAGCTTCGTCATCGGAGTCGCTGTCATGGAAAATCTTTTTACAAATCTTCGATAGTAACCGGCTAAGCCCAAAAAGCTTCTAACCTCGGTTACATTCTTTGGCGGTTTCCATTCAACAATTGTAGAAATCTTATTTGGATCAACTTGAATGCCTTCACCCGAAACTATATGACCCAAAAACCCAACTTCCTGGAGCCAAAACTCACTCTTGCTAAACTTGGCATATAGTTTCTTTTCCCACAAGGTTTGCAACACAATTCCCAGGTGCTTCGCATTCTCTGTCTCATCTTTAGAGTAGATCAAAATGTCGTCAATAAACACAACGACAAACTTATCCAAATATGGCCGAAAGATCCTATTCATTAGATCCATAAACACAGCTGGTGCATTCGTCAGCCTAAACGGCATGACAAGAAATTCATAATGGCCACACATCGTTCTGAAAGCTATCTTGGACACATCCGAGTCTTTAACTTGCAATTGATAATAGCCAGACCTCAAGTCTATCTTGGAGAATACGGTGGCTCCTCTCAACTGGTCAAACAAATCATCGATCCTCGAAAAAGGATATTTATTCTTGATAGTCACCTTATTTAGTTGTCGATAATCGATACATAACCTCATCAAACCATCTTTCTTCTTTACGAACAACACAGGGGCATCTCAAGTTGAAAAACTTGGCCTTGCGAATCCTTTATCCATCAACTCTTGCAACTGCACTTTTAAGTCCTTCAACTCAGTAGGTGCCATTCTGTACGGAGCAATAGAAATGGGAGTCATCCCTGGCACCAACTCAATACCAAACTCTATTTCCCTTTCAGGAGGTAATCCGGGTAATTCCTCTAGAAATACATCTGGGTACTCACATACTATCGGCACAAACTCAATTTTCAATGCAATTTCCTTAGTGTTCATCACAAATGCAAGGTAGGCTTCGTATCTTTTCCTCATATATCTCTGGGCAACCATTGCTGTGATTACAATCGGTGGCGAACCTAATTCTCTTGATTTGACCCTCAGAATCTTACCATCCGGGCATTTCAATTTAATATACTTACTACCACAATTCATTGTTACATCATGAAGGGCTAACCAATCCATACCAAGTATTGCATCAAATTCGTCAAATGGTAACAACATAAGGTTAGCCGGGAAACAACAACCTTGAATCGTCAAAGGACAATTCTTACAGACTTTATCGACTAGGACTGATCTGCCTTGTGGGTTCGAAACTCTATAATGAATTCTGTAGGTTCCACAGGTATGTTTATACTAGACACCAATCTCATGCAGATATATGAATGCGTTGACCCCGAGTCAATTAAAGCAACAACACTCGTATTAAAAAGAGAGAAAGTACCTGTAATAACATCAGGAGCATAGGCTTCTTCTCGAGCACGTATTGCATACGTTCTTGCCGGGGCTCAAACCTCTGGTTTTGCAGCGTCTTTAGTCACTACTCGACTATCATTAGCACTCCTTGGGTATCTCGGAGGTCTACCTCGTGGAATAGGAGTACTCAATTTCGGGGTTACATCCACTTCTTTTTCAACTCACTCTGGGCAGTCTCTGAGGAAGTGATCAAGAGAACCACATCTGAAACATGCACCGCTCTTCATTCGGCACTCCCCAAAATGAAATTTGTTGTAGCCCTTACACTTTGGTTTTTGATCATCTACACTCCCCACACTAGTCACCATCGAGGGGAAAGACTTTTGACCTTGTCGCTTAGAGTTTCTCGATCTACCCGAATATCCCACTGACGAAGTGGAGCGTTCATGCAAGCTCCTAGCTTTCTCTACAGAGAATGAGAGTGTTTTACCACCAAACCTCTTGCTTCCAACTCGAGCCTCTCTCTTAGCTTGTTTTCTTTCATTATTAAGTTCTTCAGCCTTCTTGGCTCGATCGGCCAATACAGAAAACTCCCGTATTTCTAAGATCCCAATTAACAACTTGATGTCCTCATTCAGGCCTTTCTCGAAGCGTTTACACATCTCTGATTCAGTTTTGACCCATTCAGTTGCGTACTGACTTAGTTGTACGAACTCTCTCTCATATTCTGCTATAGTCTTGTTACCTTGTTTGAGTTCCAGGAGCTCTTTTTGCTTTGAGTCCAAAAACCGTTGGCTAATATATTTCTTCCTAAACTCTGCTAAGAAGAAATCCCAAGTAATATTTTCCTTTGGCACTACTGAGGATACGGTCTTCCACTAATTGTATGCAGTGTCCTTCAAAAGGGACAAAGCACACTTCAAACATTCCTCGAGTGTGCATGACAAATCATCTAGCACCCTCGTAGTGTTCTCGAGCCAGAACTCAGCTCTTTCAGCGTCATTATCAACTTTCGCTCTAAATTCCTTAGCCCCATACTTCCTAAGCTTATCTACAGGGGCTTTACTGATTCTCACCGGTGCCATTCCTCGTGGCACATCCTCGTCAGGTTGGTTAGGGGGCAAGGGAGGTCTTGGTATATTGGGGCGATTTCTTAGATAATCCCCAAACCATTCATCCATCATATCAAAGAAGCAGTTCGGGCCTCTTCTCGGCCTTCTGACATCAGCCTTCTACTACTACTAGATATAGCTCATTGTACAGAAGCTAGAGCATGGCTCTCGGCTCCCTCGGACTCATCTTGTGCTTGATTGGAAGACATTTACTATATTCAAAACAATTTAAACAATTAGGAGACGTCACACTATTAACATTCAAATAATGACATGTATAGTGAATCTTTAACATCTTTTACGGTAGTCCTAGAACCAACTAAACTGTAACTCTGATACCAATAAACGTAACACCCCTCACCCGTATTCGGAGCCGGGATAGGGTTCGAGGCATTAACGAAACTTTTCATTTAAAATATGCTGACTCGACTCACCAGGTTTAGCTCCGAATTGGAACTTACAAGCATTCACAACCCGTCCTTTAAATAGGCTTCTGAGGCCTTAAATATACATAGAGATGATTCGGGTTAGGACTGGGAACTTTCCATAACTTTAGAAAAATTTCCTTATTTAGAAGTGTCACACGCCCGTGCATGAGGGGCCATGTGATCACCCACACCCATGTGGCTTAAGGCACGTCCATTCCTTTAACCCGTGGGCAACAATGACTTTTAGACACGGCCCAGATACACGCCCGTATGTCCTACCAGTGTACTAATTTGACTTAAAGTTTTAGGTGCAGGGGACACACGGCCATACCACACGCCCATGGGGATAGGCCGTGTGTCACACACGGCATAGACACACGCCAGTGTGTCTAACCATGTGGACTTTAATAGGCTATTTACCAAGCCTTTAATCACCCCTTTCTACTTCTTTTTCTTAAAAGATACAAAATTCAAAGTAAAACATGATTATACACTTGTAAATGATCTTGATGAAATTAGTTGTATGGAAACCTCATATCATTGGTTTCATTCAAAAAGGTTATTTCCCATCTAGTATTTATGGGTTCTTATGTTATTGTAACACATTCAAAACTTGGCTCGTTTTTGAACTCATTGCCACTTGAAGCAACCCATCATAATGGAGCATAAACATGCATATAAAGGCAGGTCATAGTCTACTTTCAAATATGCCAATTTCCATGGCCTTGTACAAAAAGATGAATGCATCTTTACATGCCTTCATTTGGCAATTCAAATGACTCATATGACAAAATACTCAAAGCCCTATACATGCCATTAACAAAATAGAAGTATCTTTATACCAAAGCCTGACTAGTTGATAGTGTGTTGACTCTCCAATCGTCTTCCAATCTTTATGAGTCCTCGAGCTCTGTAAAACAGTGAAAAGAGAGGGGGTAAGCATTTTCATGCTTAGTAAGCTCAAATAACCGGAAAGTAAACTTACCAAGTAATTAGCATACATCCATACTTAATTCATGAAATCATCCACTATGAAATGATTTCCTATCACATGCACTCAATCAATGAGTTAGTCACATAATCATGTATCATATAATCAAACTAGATGAGCTCATCATTCAACATTTCATTCATATATGTATATCCCATGCTAATCTTGTTGAGTTTCTAGGAAATCTCGATGGAATATCCATTATCCGTCAATTTATAGGAATGATCATTCCACATATGCACTCCTGCGAACCTCACATCATATAGCAGGATTACCAGTCCAGGCGAAATCCCACATATCATGAACTCGTAAGGTAATGTTGAGATTACCTGTCCAGGCTAAATCTCTTATAGCGACAATACCCTTAATGAGTTCGGATCCAATTACCGATCCAAAGCTAAATTGAGACCCTAATCGACACCGTCCGGGCTAAATCTGTAATGCATATATATTATTCAGGAGGCTTGATCATTCAAGGAACACCCGTCTGGGATAGATCTTTTTCATAATTGAGATCAACGGATTACTCGTCCGAGCTAAATCTTTACTGCAACACATGCAGATCTCGTTACACATATCAATCAGGGTTTATCAATTGAATCCCCTTTATCAACCTCAACCGAGATGATTATCAACAAGTCATTACCAAAGATGCATTTCATGCATCTTCATACTATCAATAAATGCAAATTCATGCATTCATAAATCATACAATTATGCATATTAGGGGTTTACTTTAAGTTATCCGAACTTACCTGGTATTCTTTTCAGGACTGTGTTTCGGTTATTCCGAAACCTTGCGTTTACCATGATCGACCTCCGGAAATTATTCCTCGGGGTCTATAATAGCAAAATTAACTCATTAATACCCCACATAATACATTTCAAGTTTAATATCCACCCCCAGTCCAATTGATCGTCTTGCCGACATTTTTACGATTTAGTCCCTAAACTCGTATAATGAAACACATGCAATTTCTATCTTACCCAAGCCTAACCGAACAGTTTTCTCTCTTATGGCAACCCATATTTTTCATTATCTTTCCCATTTCTACCACACATTTACATCTTTTGCAAAATAGTCCCTATAAGGGTTTCTCATGAAAGCCAACATGGAAAAGATGTTTAACACACATTAATCTTTCATATTCCTCCATAATCCATCAAAATACCAATAACTCATGTATGGGTAAATTTTTAAACATAAACTCTAGCATGAAATATGGGTAGAAATAGGAAGAGCAAGTAAAATAAGAAACCAAATTTCTCATGAAACAAATTTTGTCGATTTTCTTCAATCAGAAACCAAACAGTAAAATAAGAGATGAAACTCATACCTGAAATCACAATCCGATGAAGAACGGGATTTCAATATCATAAAAGGTGAAACTCATCACAATCCGATGAAGAACGGGATTTCAATATCCTGTTATCATTAAGAATTTAGGGAGACATTGGTGACCCTTGAAATTTGGTTGGATGAAGGAGAAAATGAGCTGATTTTGGTTCATTTTTCCCATTTTATTTCATTAAAAAGCCTAATGACCAACATGCTCTTATGCCCTTTCCTTAAAATTTCATCCATGCAAGCCCATTTTTGTCCAAAAATTTAGAATTTGGGCAAATTACTATCGAAGAGCTACTAATTCATAATCTAAAGAAATTTCATACAAATTGCTTCTAGAATCCAAGTTTTGCAATTTATTCAATTTAGTCCCTAATTTCCAATTGGACACCTTATGCTTATAATTTCTTCATGAAACTTTAACACATGCATATACTCATATTCTAGGCCTCATAATAATCACAAAATAAATATTTTGGTGTCGAATTTATGGTCCCGAAACCACTATTCCAACTAGGCCCTATTTCGGGATGTTACAATATCAAAACCATAATATCATTATTTAACTGAATATACATATACTCATATACATATAATCATGAATCATTTCATTAATATTCATACTTTATATTCATAAGTCCGAATATAATCATTCATATATGTTTGCACATAGATCACAAATATGATACCACTATACATAACTTTTGGCTGAATGTACTTTTAATAGACACATATATTTTCATTTACATCATATATAATTTGCATCACATATTAAATAACCAACTTACCTTATTTTCAAATAGGTAATAGCTATCTCATACCTGATCACTTTAGCATGTTTTATACATTCGATCACAACTTATCATTGCCTGTTGAACCATTCGGAATTGAATAGGATACTCGGATAATCACACATATCGTACAATGCCAACGTCCCAGACGTGGTCTTACATGTAATCACATATCGATGTCACTGCCCTAGATAGGGTCTTACACGAATCAAATACGATGCTGATGTCCCCGACATGGTCTTACACTTAATCACATATCGATGCCAAAGTCCCAGACGTGGTCTTACACGAGAACACATATCGAAAATCCTATGCCATGACATACGTATCCTAGCTATTCCTAAGGTTTGTACGGCACTTTTGGACGTCGTAACTCGGTCGAATCGAACTCGTACACATAGATTTCAAGCTTATACATATTCGACTTTGTCATATATACTATGACATTATACCTTTCAGCATATATATTTCATAATTAATCAAATAAATAACATCTATTTGCTTATAAACTTACCTCGAGCAACAGTAATCGGAACAGGACGACTAATCGACGACTTTGGTTTTCCCCCGATCCATATCCGATTTCTTTGGTTCTTGATCTAAAAATATTCAAATTAAACTCATTCAAACATAATTCCACTCAATTTAGTCCAAAAACACATAAATGGAAAAATTACCATTTTAACCCTGATATTTTACACTTTTTACAATTTAGTCCAAATTACACAAAACACAAAACATGCAAAATTTGAATACACTATGCTTAGGTCGAATGTTCCTTATATTCATACAAGTCCATACATTTCATTTATTTCACATTTTAGTCCCTCAATTTATTATTTTTTTCAATTTAGTCGTAATTACTCAAAATCATCAAAAATTTCAATACAAAACATATTAATCCAAAACATATCTTTCATAATTCATCAACTAACATCACAAAAATAAATTATTCATCAATGGCATAACTCAAAATATTCATCAAAATCAGAAATTCAAGCATGGGCTTTGTACATTACACTGTAACGATATCAAAAACGTAAAAATTATCAAAAATCGAACAAAAACTAACCTTGAATCAAGCTTCCAAAGTGCCAAATACCCTAAGCTATATTTTATTTCTTTCTTTCTCAATTTTAGGCAAGAACAAAGTAATATGCATGCTTATTTCAATTTTTATGTTTTATTAAATACATGTTATTACACATTTTACATATTTAACCTTTATTCTAAAATATACAACCATTATAATATAAGGTCACAACCGTCCATCATATATAATTATGGTCTAATTGCAACTTAAATGCCTCATGCAATAAAGACAACATCAATTCGGCCTTTTTAAAATTAACCATCAAATTTTCATTTTACGCGATTAAGCCATTTTTATTAAATCGGCACTCAAATGACAAAATTAAATCATGAAAATTTCACACATATAAATTCAAACATAATAAAAACAGAAAATAAATTTTAAATATTTTTTCTGACTCGGGTTCGTGGTCCCGAAACCACCGTTCCGAATAAGGTCTAAATTGGGCTGTTACATTACTGATGCAAGATGGTAAGGTTGTGGCCTATGCATCCCGGTAGCTTAAGACACACGAAGGGAATTATCTGACTCATGATCTTGAGTTGGTTGTGGTGGTCTTTGCGTTGAAAATCTGGAGGCATTATCTGTATGGTGAGAGATGCATTATCTACATTGATCACAAGAGCCTCAAGTACCTCCTTACCTAGAAGGATTTGAATCTTAGGCAGCATCGTTGGATTGAGGTACTCAAAGATTATGACTTCACGATAGAGTATTATCCTAGTAAGGACAATGTGGTGGCTGATGCTCTTAGTCGTATAGCGATGTCTGACTTGAGAGTGATGTTAGCTCGACTTTGTTTGTTTGATGATGGGAGTTTGTTAGTTGAGTTGCAAGTTAAGTTGACTTGGATTGATCAGATTTGATTTAAGTAATTGGGGGATGAATCTCTGCGTTTGTGGTTTTATTAGGTCAAGAGTGGCAGTATTTTGGACTTTGGCCTGAATAATGATGGTGTTCTGTGGTTTTGAGGTCAGATTTATGTGCCGAATGATTTTGACTCGAGGTAGTTGATTCTGAGGGAGGCGCATAGTAGCCCTTATGCTATACATGCCGGTGGTAATAAGATGTATTGCGATATTTGTGAAATGTACTGGTGGCTGGGTTTGAAGTGTGAGGTCATGGATTTCATTGCTCGTTGTCTGGCGTGTCAGCAAGTTAAGGCTGAACACTAATTACCTTCGGGTTTGCTACAACCCGTTAAGATTCCTTTGTGGAAGTGGGAACAAGTGACAATGGACTTCGTTAGTGGGTTGTCCTTGACATCCACTAAGAAAGATTCTGTTTGGGTCATCGTGGACCGATTGACCAAGTGCACTCACTTTACTCTGATTCAGATGAACTATTCTCTGCAGAAGTTATCGAAGCTCTACATATCAAAGATTTTAAGACTACATAGGGTTCCTGTGTCAATTATTTCTGATAGATATCCTTGTTTCACTTCTCGATTCTGAAAGAAATTGCATGAGGCTCTGGGTTCGAGATTGGACTTCAGTACTGCATTCCATTCTTAGGCTGATGGTCAATCTGAGAGGGTGATTCAGATACTAGAAAATATACTTCGGAGTTGTGTGATAGATTTCCAAGGTAATTCGGAGGATTATCTTCCGCTAGCTGAGTTCACCAATTATAATTTTTTTCAGTTTAGCATCCAGATGGCACCTTACGAGGCTTTATATGGTCGTAAGTGTTGCACTCTGTTATATTGGACTCAGCTGGGGGAGCGTCAGGTTTTGAGTCTTGAGTTGGTTTCTGAGACCGAGGATAAGGTTAGACTGATTTGAAATCGTTTGAAAGCGGCTTCTGGTAGACAGAAATCTTATGCAGATCTGAAGAGGCGTAATATCGAGTGTTCTGTAGGTGATTTCGTGTTTCTCAGGGTTCCTTTACAGAAGAAGGTTTTGAGATTTGGTCGTAAGGGTAAGTTGAGCCCTAGGTTTATTGGGTTGTATTGGATTCTAAAGCTTGTGGGACAGGTCACTTATCAGTTAGAGCTACCTCTAGAGTTAGACCGTATTTACGATGTGTTTCATGTCTCGAGGTTGAGGCGGTACTGGTCTGACCCATCTCACGTTGTCTCTGTTGAGCGGATCGAGGTTAGACTAGATTTGACTTTTAAAAAGGAGCTAGTTCAAATTCTAGATCGAGATGTCAAGGTTTTGAGGAGGAAGTCCATTCCATTGGTGAAGGTTCTGTGGTGGAATCATAGCATTGAGGAATCTACGAGGGAACCTAAGGACTCGATGTGTTAGTAATATCCTCATCTTTTCTGATCAGGTAAATTTCGAGGTCGAAGTTTCTTTCAGGGGGTAGAGTTGTAACGCCCTTAATAATATATTTCTACTTCTGTGAGTATCTGACACAATTTCCTGTTTGCTTCAGTGGTTAAGTGTTCTGGGTGTTTATATAAGGTCTTGGGTTCAAGTCCCACTTCTGTCAATTTTGTTATTTTTGGATCCAAGCCTTATTTTTATTCAGTAGGCTTTTATTAAATTTTTTGTTAATTCATATTAGAATGAGCCTGCTGGTTTGAGTGGCGCGAGTGTGGGTATTATTTTTTGCTCGATTTTGTGGTAGAGTTCTGATGGATTTTTAATTCTGAAGTGGTTGAAATTAAGGTGTTAGTGGGAAGTTGGGGGATATCAAAATTGAATTTTATTTTTGTTATTTTTCCCAAATTCTCTCTGTTTTGACATCCTTCTTCTTCCAAAAACAAAATCCCTATTTTTGCTTTTGTTTTTTTTTCTTTTCTCACTATCAGAAATTAAAATCTTTTCTCTGTTCTTGTCTTTATTGTCAATCCTTCCTATTTGGCGTTTCGAATCCTTGTTTTCCATGTAATCGGTAAGTGGGTTTTTGTTTGTATTCTTTTTATCGTTATTTTCTAAAGGTTGAAACATTATTGTATCTTGTGGTGTAGGAGAAGGCATTGAACTGTGAGTTCACTTCGTTTGTTTGATCGGAGTTAGCGATTTTCTCATTGTTGGTAAGTTGATTTTTTATCAGATTGTTGATGACGAATTTGAAAATTTAGTCGCTTAATCGGTGTTTGGTACACTATTTTTAGGTTTCGGAAGGCTCATGAGTGGTTTCGCATCAAACTGATAGCAAATGTGTACTCGAAACGCAGAAAAATGAGCGTCGACGAAAGCCGAAAAACCTCATTGTTAACGCCACACGGGCATGTGCCTGGCCGTGTGCGAGACACGGCTTTGTGATCGACGAAGGCATGACTGTGGGCAGGGCACAACCGTGTGGTGGTCGGAGTGTTACCGTGTGGACCACACGGGCTAGGCGAAGTTGGGCGTATGGGCTATACGGGCATTCCACACGAGTGTGTGGGTTTTTGGTCCAGGCCATGTGGGCCACACTGGCAAGGCCAATCTGGGCATGTGGGCCACACGGGCATGTGGGCCCATGTTTATGTAATTTTTCCTAGGGTCGTATAGTTCGTTTCAATTACCCGTAGGCCTACTGTAGGGTCAATAAGGGCTAATTAAACCTCATTTTGTGTGTTATGATATTCTGATAAACTGAACTGAGTAAGATGCTAAGCGTATATCTAACTGCATTGCAATATGAATATTTGTATCTGTATATACGCATGTTGAGCTTGTTTAATCTGTTATATCTGTATCTGTTATTGGGGTGAGATTTGTATATGAGGAGGAAGTATTCTATACAACGATCGTTGCCTATATTCTGGTAGCTTGGCTACACATTATCTGACATGTGTCATAATGGCACGATATGGTGTGTAGGGATAGGTGGGTGTTTTTAACCCCACATGGTGTGATAGGATGGTCGGAGTTGGTATGTAGAGGATGAAGGTTGGATTCTGTGTTCTAATTTGTATATTTGAATCTGTGTATTGTATTTGGAAAGGCCATGAGCCTGACTCTGTATCTATATGTTTGCATTATTGTTTCTGTTGGGTTACACACTGAGTTTAAGAAAAGTCATATCCATTTGTCTGTTCTGTTCAAGTAATCCACAGACTTAGGTAGATCAGCACGGCAGAGACTTAGCGGTGACCACACGACCGTAAACTATTAAAACTTTCTCATTTATGGTTTTGTTAAGGTTTTTTGGTTCCGATTGAGAGTTTGTAATTTTTGGGACTCTCTGGACTTTATGGTTTTAAACTATTGATTTTTGGTTTGTTGATAATCTGTATGCTTTGATTAAATTATTTTATGAAATCATTAGTTTTTACGCAAAAAGGAGGATTTCTAAAAATTAACAAATCGAGTTTCTAAAATTTATCACAATTATTAAACTCCCGTCGTAGTAAGTGTTTTGTAAAAAATATAATCAAATAACGTTTTTAGTATATTCATGATCAAACACAAGGGATATAAAATTTGAATGATTTATCAAGTCTACACCATTTTCAAAACCCATTCCTTGTGAGACCACCAGATTCAGCCATAACGTCTACGCCGGGTTTGGGAAAACGGATGTGAGTTTTTGTAAATGAATGTGAGTTTGTCGTCAGTTGAACAAGGTAACTATAAAGGATAACTATCCTCTGCCTAGAACTGAAGATTTTTTTTTATCAATTATGTGAGTTTAGGGTTTATGATTTAAGGTTTAGGATTTTAGGGCTTAGTGTTTTGGGTTTAAAGTGTCATGTGTTTTCTAATCATAAAAGTTTAAAGTATTTGATGACACAAAAATATTTGAATCTACACCAAAGGCACTGGATGGAACTGTTGAAGGACTATGATTTGGCTATTGAGTATTGTCTTGGTAAAATAAATGTTGTGGCTAATACTTTAAGTAGAAAAATAGTGGCATCATTGAGATCACTGCAAGAAAGAGTGAGTATGGTTAATGATGGATCACTGTTGGCAGAATTAACTGTTAAGCCAACTTTTTCTCCTCAAATTCTGGATAAGCATATGAAAGATGCACCTTGTGATTTATATAAATAATGAATGATGTCAGAAAAAGCAACAAATTTCAGTCTGAGTAAAGATGCTGAGATTCATGGGAAGAATGTTTATACCAGCTGGGAAATGATTTAAAGAAAGAATTGCTAAGAGAAGCTCATCAGAGACCCTTTTCACCCCATCCAAGGGGTATCAAGATGTACAGAGAATTGAAAAAGTTTATATTGGTGGCCTGGGATGAAAAGAGAAATCACAGAGTATGTTTCAACTTGTCTGACCTATCAAAGAGTTAAAGCAAAACATCAAGTTCCTTCGGGTAAGTTGTATCCTTTGGATACACCAGAGTGGAAGTGGGATAGAATCACCATAGATTTTGTGTCAGGGCTACCCCTCAACCCTTAAAAGGAAAATTCAGTTTGGGTGATAGTAGATCGACTTACTAAGCCATCTTATTTTCTTCCAGTGAACACTATTTATTCTCTGAAGAAGTTAGCTGAGCTTTATAATTTATAAGATAGTATGCCTGCATGGAATCTCATCTTCCATAGTTTCAGAGAGAGATCCGAGATTTACTTTAAGATTTTGGAAGCAACTACAGGGATCATTGGGAACTAAGCTGCAATTCAGTACTGCATTTCATCCTTAGACAAATGTCCAGTCTGAAAGAGTTATTAAATTTTTTGAGGATATGTTAAAATGCTATTTAATTGATTTTGGGTTGAACTGGGAAAGGTATCTACCTCTGGTTGAATTTACGTACAACAACAGTTATTATGCCAGTTTGAAAATGTCTCTATTTGAAGCTCTGTATGGTAGAATGTGTAAAACACCCAAATGTTGGATGGAGTTGAGTGAAAGAAAATTAGTAGGTCAGTTAGTGTGTGAAAAAAAAAAGAAAAAATCTTTGTTATCCGTAATCATTTGAAAGCTACATAGGATCGTCTAAAAGTCTATGCTGATCTGAAGAGGAAAGAGATTTCTTTTGAAGTTGGTGACAAAGTATTCTTAAAGGTCTCTCCGTAGAAGATGATTATCAGGTTTGGTCGTAAAGGAAAATTGAATCCACGATTTCTAGGGCCATATAAAGTCTTAGATCAAGTTTGACCAGTGGCTTATAGATTGGCTTTACCTTCAGAGTTATCCAAGATTCACAATGTGTTTCAAGTGTTTATGCTGAGAAGATATAGATCCAATCCAGATCATATTGTGCAGAGTGAAGAATTAAAGGTAGAATCAAATATTTCATATGAACAATAGCCCAATCATATTTGGCAAGAGACATAAAAGACTAAGGAATAAGAGGATCCTACTAGTAATAGTATTATGGAAAAATCATAATACAGAAGAGGCTACTTGGAAAAGAGAAAGTGTAATGAAAGAGCAATATCCTCAGTTATTCACATATATGAATCTTGAGGATGAAATTTTCTAAGTGAGGGAGAATTGTAACAACTCGCCCTGCAAAGTCTCTATTTTTGGTTACTGTTTAGTTAGTTATTGGTAAAATAATGATAGATATGAGTAAGTAAAATGTTTGTTTTGACTAAATATAGGATTCTGTGTGATATGCCATTTAACGAACTCTTTGTTTTGGTGTGAATAGTGGTTTTTCAGACTCTTTTGTAAGTATTCGTCCAACTCAGATGTTTTGGGTAAACTCAATAAGTTTGCAGCTGTTTAGATTTTTTTGTTATTTAAGTATGGTAATTTGGTTAGTTAAGTTGAAACTTAGTTAGAATGGATCTAAACTACTATAGATGATAAGAATTAAATTATGTTAAGAGCACTTAATCACAGGAATCAATAGATTTAGTGGAATAATTTGATTTTTGCACTTTTGAGCTTCAATATATAATGATAACAATGATCTCTCTGAACATCTTTACATTTTCTTCTTCTTTCTTGATTTTCTCTAAAAAATCTTTGAAAACTTAAGTTCAAAAAACCTCTTTGAAGTAAGGTTCGCAATATTCAGCTAACTCATGTGTTAGAACTAGTTTACTTGTAATTGCTAATGAACCCTAGGTTATTCTTTAAGTCATTTACGTGGTCTTCATTTTGCATACACAAGTGTTAGAATGGTGTGTGAGGAAGAAAACTTCCTAATTTTGATTTAAGTGTTGTTAATTCTTAGATGCATGATCAGATTTGGTAGATTGATAATTTGATATGTTTAATTATTTTTATTTTATTTTAGCTCAAGAAGATAATGAAAGTCCAAGCGATAAGGGAAAAATACCTACTTTATAGACTTGTGTTAGAGTTTCTTGTGAGTTCCTTCTTATTTCCATATGATGTAGTTTCTTTATTTTATATTTTGTATAAGGTAAGTATTCTTCCTCTGTAAAGGATGAAAAGTGTGTGAGTGGATAATGAATGAAATATGTTTGTGTGGATAATAGATATCCACAATTATCAGTCTAAGTACAGTTTGTCTGTAAAATAAAGTAAGCGTCATTCTTCATGTTTAAGTCACTACCATCTACTTTTGATATGTATGATATGAAATGATTTGATATGTAGTGATGAGGATGTGGAGATATGTTTGTGTAGCCTCCAATAAGGCAAATATATTGCAAACTGGATTGGCAGATCACGATAAAACATGTTCTAAATAAACATAATATGAAGAGTTAAGGGGGAGAATGATTGTGAGTAATTATGAAAGATATACTATTAATTCTATATTTTGGGTATGTGGCTGGTATGAAGATGGATTTGTCTGAGTTATGTTAAGTTGATGTACAATATATGCCTAGATGATAAGTAAGTTGGCATTCTACATACACCAATGGGCGTACTCTATGTAATTCGTGTATGATCTTCTGAAGGGTTCAACAAATGTACTAAGTAATGTATTGTATGATTTTTCTTTGGAACTTACTAAGTTCAAATGAATTTACTATGTTATTTTTTTTTCCTTCTCAGGATTGCTGATAAAAGGAAGATTTTGTTCAAGGACTACGCTAAAGTGCTATTACGATTGTAAGCTGACTGCTTTGTGTCTGTATCATACATGTCTTATGGGGGTGACACATAACTGTATTTTGAAAAGGAATTGTATAAAGAACTTGTCACAACCCGTTTTTTAGTGGTGACAGAAACAGTGGTTTCAGGACCATAATTCTGACGTGTGAGTTCGTAAATATCAATTATTTTATATTTACGAGGTCATTAGTGTTATATTAAAATTAGTTTCATATCAAAATATTTAATTTTGATGTTTGGCTAGTTAATTAAAGAGAAAGGATTAAATCGTAAAAGTTGGAAAAGTTACTTGCTATTGATTTTTCTTAACTAAATGGCTTAAACAGTTAAAGTTGGAGAATTTATGTTGCAAATAGACCATAACTAAGTAATATGGACGATTAGTTGAAAGAATTGAATTAAAATTTGGTATTTTATAATATTATTATTACATGAAACAAAAGTTAAAATAATAAAAACAAAAGAAAGTGACATCTATCTTATTCTTTTGGTTATTTTCCACCGAAAAACTCCATGGTTGTGAGCTTTGGTATTTCAACATTCTAGTTCTCACGCATGTAAGTCCGTTTTGAACCCATTTCTCTTAAATTTTATGTTTTTGATATCATTGTAGCTTAATCTAGCTAACCGATGGACTATTTTGTGAAACTGTCAAAGTATTGAAAACTTTTCATTGTTTTTCTTGAAGCTTTCTTGATTTTTATGCTTGGGTTTAAAGCTTGATGTTAAAATATGATTAAGTGATTTTACATAGTTTTGAATTTAGGGACTAAATTGTTAGATGGTTGAAAAATGTTATGAATCTCTTATAAATTATATGATTTTAGGGTTGTTTTAGGATGATAATGAATTAGTCATAATAGTTTTGGTGTAACACCCCGTACCCGAGACCGTCGCCGGAGTCGGACACGAGGGGTTAACGAGCTAAATCCCCTTATTGCACCGACCAATTTGACATTTCCAGACAAGCTGGATAACTGCGTCATTGTCGCCTTAAAAATAATATCTTGAGTTTCAAAGCTCGAAAATCAGTTTCGTAATTTTTTCCTGAAACTAGACTCATATGTCCATCTACATATTTTTTTCTAGAATTTTTTGTTGGTCCAATTAGTACAGTTTATTAGTTAAAGTTGCCCCTGTTACAGGGGTCGACTACACTGACCTTCACACATTACGAATTGGATATCTCCCTATGAAGGTCTTCAATACTGATGCCGTTTGTTTCTATAGAAACTAGACTAAAGGAGGAATCTATACATATATGGAATGACTCCTAATTATCTCTGGTTAATTTATGGAAAATTTTCAAAGTCGAAACAGAGGATCCGGAAACCGTTCTGGCCCTGTTTCACGAGAACTTTAATATCTCTTAATATACAACTCATATGACCGTTTCGTTTCTTCCATATGAAAGTAGATTCATCAAGGTTCATTTACATAATTTATTCACTATTTAATTCCATTCTTTCTATTTTTAGTGATTTTTCACATCCACACCACTGCTGCTGTCAGCATCTGTTTTCAGGTAAACTCTACCTATTTCGTGGTTTCCATGGACCAACTAGAGTTTTGTCATACATAGGTCCACCTATGATCATATTTAGCCATTCCAAGGGCTGATCATTGCCCAACACTTCCATTCCAGTCCATAGTCACATCATGAAACCATATATACATACATAAACACAAATAGTCTAATGCCATACTCCACTTCTACGAGCCATTTTCGCATGGCTGTACACACATACATCACAAAAAGTACTTGAAAAACAACAAAGGGTAGTCCTATACATGCCATTTCAAAGCTCAACCAAAATTGTACCAAAAGGGGGCTTTGATAGTGTGGGAGACTTCGACTTCCAAAAATCCCGAGTCCGATAGCTGACGAGCCAAAATCTATAAAACAGAGAGCAAAGAAACGGAGTAAGCAATTTATGCTTAGTAAGTTTTGAGCAAGGGATTCCGGCACAACAAAAGCATAGCATTCATATAGTTAAACGGATAATTTCATATGCACACATTCTCAATATCATGCTTACTTCACATTACCAACCCTTATGTTCATACACAAAAGATCAACTTAGCCAAAGGCCGGTAGCTCGTTTATCAACTGAGCGAATACTTACTTGTAAGGACTCAACTAATTCAAGCACATACGAACATACCTCATTGCTGGAATTTTTTGCAAGCGTATTAACTGAAATTTTTACAGCAAGATTGCTCATTCCCAAATCACGTACCTTCGGAGTTTAACCGGATATAGCTACTCGTTCAAACGCCTTCGGGACATAGCCCGGTTATAGTAGCTCGCACACATGCCTTCGGGACTTAACCCGGATATCACAACTCGCACAATTGCCTTCGGGCTTAGCCCGGATATCACAACTCGCACAATTGCCTTCGGGCTTAGCCTGGATATCACAACTCGCACAATTGCCTTCGGGCTTATCCCGGATATCACAACTTGCACAATTGCCTTCGGGCTTAGCCCGGATATCACCCGAACAATCATACACATCTCAACCAATCGTGACACATCTATGTTTCAACTTCATAACAAAAATTTATGCACAAATCACTTAACAAGCAATGCCATTTTCGGCGCAATGGCCACATACAAAGGGTACGATTTTGATTTGCTTATAACATCATCTAATCGAATCAAAATCTAAGTTTCGATGCTCAAAAACTTACCTCGGATGTTGTCGAACGATTCCGATGGCTATTCGACCACCTTTTTCTTCCCTTTATCGAATTTGGTTCCCCTTTGCTCTTGAGCTTAATTTAACAAATAAATTGATTTAATCATTTGAGCATCGACAAGAGGAATTCAAGGTACTTAGCCCACATATATTCACTAGACATTAAAGTCACATATGTACGGAGTTCATGAATCAAACTCAACACATTAGTTAGTACTCTCCTTAGCCGAATTTTCCAAGCCAAGAATAGGCATCAATATGATTGCCTCTAACCGAATGCATGCACACCAATCCCCCTCATGTGGCCGAATATGCATGTCCATGTTGAGGCCAATTATACACTTAATACCACACAAAAACAGCATACATTTTACTAACTAACGCATTCCATATTGTAACTCAATACGCCTCAATCATTTATTTCATAACCGAAACATCATCATATGCAAATATATATATATATATATATATATATATATATATGCTAGAGCCGAATCTCAAAGTTGATTATAACTAAACATGAACATAAATCCAAAACACAAATCTTACCTACCATGCAATAAGCATAAATTATACTTATGGATGTACCATGGCCGAATACATCTCAACACCATACCATTTCAATTTTGGTCATGGTTAAACAAAGAACTTAATGTCTCACTCAAAAATGCTAAAAAGAAAGTCCAAAAGCCATCAATCCACCATCACATGTATCATTAGCAAGCTTCATATTTAACATGCAATGGCATTAACACAAAATCCACCTTGGCCGAATACCATCCCCATGACATAGCAAAGATTTGAACCATGGGCCAACATGAACATCAAGCTAGCAACTAAAACATGCATGAATCTCATGGCACAACCTCAACATACCTTAATCTAGATACAAGTATGGCCAAACCTCCTCCTAATCCTCTTCCAAACCAAGCATGAAGCAAAAACCCCTTCCTTCTTCCTTAGAATTTTCAGCTCAAAGAAATGAAAAAAAAAAGGATGAACAACAATTTTTTTTTCTCTCTTTTCTTCAACTCACGGCAATGGGGGGTAACACACTCATTCTTTCTTTTTTTTTTCTTCCCTTTCATTATTAAATTCCCATGCTCATTATTTTATTTTTTTCTTACATACACCATTGTCACAACATGTTTCATGACATGTTTTGCCCATAATCCCTTGTCATGGCCGGCCACTAGCTATTAGGGGGGGAATTTGACATGCAAGTCCTCCCTTTTGATTACATGCACTATTAGCTCCTTATAGATTAGCCTATCACATTTCAAAAGTGTCACACAAGTCCTAATGACTGAATTCACATGCAATCGACTAAATCGAAGCTTGAAATTTTCACACATTCATAAATACATATTCTAGACAATAATTATTACGTTCAAACATTTCGGTGACTCGGTTTAGCGGTCCCAAAACCACTTCCCAACTAGGGTCAATTTTGGGCTGTCACAACTCTCCCCTACTTAAGAAATTTTTGTCCCCGAAAATCTTACCGGTAAATAGGTTTGGGTATCGCTCTTTCATAGAGTTCTCGGGTTCCCAAGTAGCTTCTTCTATCCCGTGTTTGAGCCATAACACTTTCACTAGCGGAACCCGCTTGTTTCGCAACTCTTTCACTTCACGTGCTAGGATATGAATCGGTTCTTCTTCATAACTCAAGTCAGATTGAATTTCAACCTCTGATGGACTAATCACGTGTGATGGATCAGATCTGTAACGTTGAAGCATTGAAACATGAAAGACGTCGTGAATCTTTCCGAGTTCAGGGGGCAAAATCAAACGATACGCAACTGGACCAACTCGTTCGGAGATTTCGTACGGCCCAATGAATCTCGGGCTCAACTTGCCCTTATGGCCAAATCTGAGTATCTTTTTCCAAGGTGAAACTTTAAGAAATACTTTATCTCCCACCTGATATTCAATGTCTTTTCGTTTCAAATCCACGTACGATTTCTGACGATCTGTGGCCGCCTTCAGACTTTCACGGATTACCTTTACTTTCTGTTCAGCATCTTTAATCAAATCAACTCCGAAAATTTTACTTTCACCAAGCTCGGTCCAAAACAACGGTGTACGGCATTTACGACTGTACAAAGCCTCGTAAGGTGCCATCTTAATACTTGATTGAAAACTATTGTTGTGGCGAATTCAATCAAAGGTAAATACCGCTCCCATGAACCATCGAACTCGAGGATGCAACATCTCAACATATCCTCAAGTATCTGAATTATCCGCCGGATTGACCATCGGTTTGGGGGTGAAAGGCGGTCTTGAAATGCAACTTGGTACCCAAAGCTTCTTGCAATTTCTTCCAAAATCGCGAGGTGAATCTCGGATCTCTATCCGACACAATGTAAATCGGTACCCGTGTAATCTCACAACCGAGAAACGTACAATTCAGCTAGTTTATCCAATGAAAATCAGACACGCGGGGATAAAGTGAGTCGACTTAGTCGATCTATCAACAACAACCCAAATCGCATCCTTCTTACTTGTCGACAATGGCGGTCCGGACACAAAGTCCATTGTGACTCGATCCCATTTCCACTCGGGTATCGTGATCGGTGAAGTAATCTGAAGGCACTTGATGTTCGCTTTCACTTGTTGACATATTAAACATCTCAAACAAAGTCGGAGATGTCTCGTTTCATACCATGCCACCAAAATTGACGTTTCAAATCGTGGTACATCTTCGTACTCCCCGGGTGAATTGACATTCGGCTACAATGGGCTTCGTTCAGAATCATCAAAATGAGTTCTGAATTCCTTGGAACACACAGACGACTTCTGAACCTCAGACAATCATCATCATCAATTTGAAACTTCGATTCCTTGTTCGGAACACACCCAGCCCGTTTTGCAACCAACTCATCGTCGACTTTCTGAGCTTCACGAATTTGATGAATCAATAATGGTTTGGCCTTTAATTCGGCTACTAACACATTATCGGGTAGAATAGACAAGTGTACATTCATCGCTCAGAAGGCAAATGCGATGATTTCCGGCTTAAGGCGTCCGCAACCACATTAGCCTTTCCGGTGATAATCAATGACAAGCTCATAATCTTTTAACAACTCGAGCCAACGTCTTTGTCGTAGATTCAAGTCTCTTTGAGTCATCAAATATTTGAGACTTTTGTGATCCAAAATACATGGCACTTCTCCCCAAATAGGTAGTGTCGCCATATTTTCAAAGCGAATACGATGGCGGCTAGTTCGAGATCATGGGTCGGATAATTTTTCTCATGTGGCTTTAATTGTCTCGACGATAGGCCACAACTCGACCTTCTTGCATCAATACGCAACCCAACCCAAGTAGGGAGGCGTCACTATAGATGACAAACTCTTTGCCCGATTCGGTCAGTACTAAAATTGAGCTTCAATCAAATAAGTTTTCAGTTGATCAAAACTTTTCTGACATTTTTCCGTCCATTCGAACTTAACATCTTTTTGAAGTAGCTTCGTCATGGGTGTGGCTATCATCGAGAAACCTTTCACAAACCGTCGGTAGTAACCGGTAAGTCCCTAAAAGCTCCGAACCTCAGTAATATTTCTCGGAGGCTTCCAGTTAAGTATGGCTGAAATTTTGCTCGAGTCGACTCGAATACCCGATCTGCAGATACCACATGACCCAAGAAGCTAACCTCCTTAACCGAACTCACACTTGCTGAACTTAGCATATAACTGCTTATCCCGTAAAATTTACAACACTAATCTCAGGTGTTCAAGATGTTCGGTCACATTTCTTGAATAGACCAAGATGTCATCAATGAACACAACTACGAACCGGTCCAAATCATCGTCTCAAGATCCGATTCATCAAATCCATAAATACCGCAGGGCATTAGTGAGCCCAAACGGCATCACTAAGAACTCGTAGTGACCATACCTCGCTCAAGGCGCTTTGGGTATGTCTGAATCTATAATTCATGAATCGATAATAGCCCGATCTCAAATCTATTTTTGAGAACACCGAGGCTCCTTCAGTTGATCAAACAAATCATCGATCGCTGTAACGGATATTTGTTCTTTATTGTCACTTTATTAAGTCGACGATAGTCGATGCACGACCTCATGGTTCCGTCCTTCTTTTCACAAACAACACCGGTGCACCCCAAGGTGAAAAACTCGGCGAGCAAAACCTCTATCCACCAACTCTTGCAACCGAGCTTTCAACTCCTTTAATTCCGTTGGTGCCATACGATACGGAGCTATCGAAATTGGCGTAGTCCTGTACAAGCTCAATACCAAACTCTATCTCCGAACAGTGGCAAACCCGGTAATTCTTCTGAAAAACATCCGGTATTCACAAACCACCGCGCAGATTCGGGTTTTATTTCTAACTCCTTATCATCAAGTACATACGCAAGGTATGCTTCGCACCCTTTCTTACATATTTCGGGCCAACATTGATGATATTACAATGGCAACCCTTTAAGTCCGTAGACTCAACTCGGATCATCTCGTTATTTGCGCACCTCAAATCCATAGTCTTGCTTTTGCAATTCACAACCGCATCATGCACGATCAACCAATCTAAACCGAGGATAATATCAAATTCAGTCAACGGCAACAACATCAAGTCCGCGGAAAGCAGAACCTCGAATTACTAGGGGCATTTCTTACACACTTTTTCGATAAGCACGTAACGACCCAAGGATTTGACACCGAATTACGAACTCAAGAGACTTAATAGGTAAAGTCTTCTTGGATGCTAAGGTTTCGCATATATAAGAATGAGTAGAACCAGGTCAATCAAAGCAATCACATTAGTATCAAAGAGAGTGAAAGTACCGTAATAACATCCGTGAGGAAGCATCCTCACGTCGCGTATGGCATAAGCCCTAGCAGAGCGCCGAGCCTCGGATCTGGTCGTAGCATCTCTAGATCCTCTCGACCACCACTAGCATTGCCCGTATTTCTAGATGGTCTACCTCGGCGATGGTAGCGCCGGTTTCCCACTCGATCTACATTCATTCGAGACAACCTCGGGCAATCTTTAATGAAGTGGTCAACGATCCGCACTTGTAACAGGAGCGGTCACGGAATCTACAACTTCCGAATGCCATTTGCCACAATGTCGACACTCAGCTACGTCTCGACGTTCATTCCCAACACCGGCGATCAAGTGCCTCGTGTACCCACAGGGGGTCGATCACGATCTCGTCTAAAAAGGCCCGAAGTGCCTTTAGACCGGCCCACATCATCACGAAATTTCTTCGATGCCTGTTGAAGAGACTTTCCCGAGGATCTTTTACGAAACTCTCCAATTCCCACATCAACTTTTTGTTTTTCTTTTCTAAGCTCTTCGGCTTTACAAGCTTGCTCAACAAGTACTACGAACTCTCGTATTTCAAGAATGCCAACGAACATTTTTATATCTTCATTCAGCCCATCCTCGAAGCGTTTACACATGACAGCCTTGGACGAAACACATTCCCGAGCGTATCTACTAAGTCTAACAAATTTTCGCTCGTAGTCAGTAACTGACATAGAACCTTGCTTAAGCTCAAGAAATTCCTTTCGTTTTTGGTCAATGAATCTCTGACTGATATACTTCTTTCGAAACTCGGTTTGGAAGAACTCCCACGTTACTTGCTCTCGGGGCACAACAGAAGTCAGAGTACTCCACCAATAGTAGGCGGAATCGTGTAGCAAGGAGATAGTACACTTTAAGCATTCATCGGGTGTACAAGATAGCTCATCGAGCACCCGGATAGTGTTGTCCAACCAAAATTCAGCTTGCTCGGCATCGTCGCTATCCGTAGCTTTAAATTCAGTAGCCCCATGTTTTCAATTACATCAACTGGGGCTTACTTGACCTTATTTGGTCGATTCATCAAGGTATTGTAGGTGCGGGGGTTGCATTAGTCGGGAATGGAGGTTGTGGAACAGCCGTATTAGTTCGAATGTATTGGTTGAACCAATCATTCATCACGCTGTAAAAAGCTTGCCTAGCCTCATCATTCGGATTGCTAGCAATAGGTTGAGAGTCCGCCGGCGCTGTCCCTTGCGCGGGAGCAGGCGCCACACTCTCCACATCATCAGCTATTGCTCAGTTGGGATCGGGATCCATTACTATAAATAAACACAAATTCAAGATGTCAGAAATCACCACACTATCAATTAATCACATAATGGCATGTATAGCTAGACCCAAATGTATTACGGTAGTCCTAGAATCGACTAAACCGTAGCTTTGATACCAATAAAATTGTAACACCCCGTACCCGAGACCGTCGCCGGAGTCGGACACGAGGGGTTAACGAGCTAAATCCCCTTATTGCACCGACCAATTTGACATTTCCAGACAAGCTGGATAACTGCATCATTGTCTCCTTAAAAATCATATCTTGAGTTTCAAAGCTCGAAAATCAGTTTCGTAATTTTTCCCTGAAACTAGATTCATATATCCATCTACATATCTTTTTCTAGAATTTTTTGTTGGGTCAATTAGTACAGTTTATTAGTTAAATTCTCCCCTGTTACAGGGGTTGACTACACTGACCTTCACACATTACGAATTGGATATCTCCCTATGCAGGGCTTCAATACTGATGCCATTTGTTTCTATAGAAACTATACTCAAGGAGGAATCTATACATATATGGCATGACTCCTAATTATCTCTGGTTAATTTATGGAAAATTTTCAAAGTCGAAATAGAGGATCCAGAAACCGTTCTGGCCCTATCTCACGAGAACTTTAATATCTCTTAATATACAACTCATATGACCGTTTCGTTTCTTCCATATGAAAGTAGATTCATCAAGGTTCATTTACATAATTTATTCACTATTTAATTTCATTCCTGCTATTTTTAGTGATTTTTCACATCCACACCACTGCTGCTGTCAGCATCTGTTTTCAGGTAAACTCTACCTATTTCGTGGTTTCCATGGACCAACTAGAGTTTTGTCATACATAGGTCCACCTATGATCATATTTAGCCATTCCAAGGGCTGATCATTGCCCAACATTTCCATTCCAGTCCATAGTCACATCATGAAACCATATATACATACATAAACACAAATAGTCTAATGCCATACTCCACTTCTACGAGCCATTTTCGCATGGTCAGTACACATACATCACAAAAAGTACTTGAAAAACAACAAAGGGTAGTCCTATACATGCCATTTCAAAGCTCAACCAAAATTGTACCAAAATGGGGCTTTGATAGTGTGGGAGACTTCGACTTCCAAAAATCCCGAGTCCGATGGTGACGAGCCAAAATCTATAAAACAGAGAGCAAAGAAACGGAGTAAGCAATTTATGCTTAGTAAGTTTTGAGCAAGGATTCCAAGACAACAAAAGCATAGCATTCATATAGCTAAACGGATAATTTCATATGCACACATTCTCAATATCATGCTTACTTCACATTACCAACCCTTATGTTCATACACAAAAGATCAACTTAGCCAAAGGCCGGTAGCTTGTTTATCAACTGAGCGAATACTTACTTGTAATGACTCAACTAATTCAAGCACATACGAACATACCTCATTGCTGGAATTTTTTGCAAGCGTATTAACTGAAATTTTTACAGCAAGATTGCTCATTCCCAAATCACGTACCTTCGGAGTTTAACCGGATATAGCTACTCGTTCAAACGCCTTCGGGACATAGCCCGGTTATAGTAGCTCGCACACATGCCTTCGGGACTTAACCCGGATATCACAACTCGCACAATTGCCTTCGGGCTTAGCCCGGATATCACAACTCGCACAATTGCCTTCGGGCTTAGCCCGGATATCACCCGAACATTCATACACATCTCAACCAATCGTGACACATCTATGTTTCAACTTCATAACAAAAATTTATGCACAAATCACTTAACAAGCAATGCCATTTTCGGCTCAATGGCCACATACAAAGGGCACGATTTTGATTTGCTTATAACATCATCTAATCGAATCAAAATCTAAGTTTCGATGCTCAAAAACTTACCTCGGATGTTGTCGAATGATTCCGATGGCTATTCGACCACCTTTTCCTTCCCTTTATCGGATTTGGTTCCCCTTTGCTCTTGAGCTTAATTTAACAAATAAATTGATTTAATCATTTGAGCATCGACAAGAGGAATTCAAGGTACTTAGCCCACATATATTCACTAGACATTAAAGTCACATATGTACGGAGTTCATGAATCAAACTCAACACATTAGTTAGTACTCTCCTTAGCCGAATTTTCCAAGCCAAGAATAGGCATCAATATGCTTGCCTCTAACCGAATGCATGCACACCAATCCCCCTCATGTGGCCGAATATGCATGTCCATGTTGAGGCCTTTATACACTTAATACCACACAAAAACAGCATACATTTTACTAACTAACGCATTCCATATTGTAACTCAATATGCCTCAATCATTTATTTCATAACCGAAACATCATCATATGCAAATATATATATATATATATATGCTAGAGCCGAATCTCAAAGTTGATTATAACTAAACATGAACATAAATCCAAAACACAAATCTTACCTACCATGCAATAAGCATAAATTATACTATGGATGTACCATGGCCGAATACATCTCAACACCATACCATTTTAATTTTGGTCATGGTTAAACAAAGAACTTAATGTCTCACTCAAAAATACTAAAAAGAAAGTCCAAAAGCCATCAATCCACCATCACATGTATCATTAGCAAGCTTCATATTTAACATGCAATGGCATTAACACAAAATCCACCTTGGCCGAATACCATCCCCATGACATAGCAAAGATTTGAACCATGGGCCAACATGAACATCAAGCTAGCAACTAAAACATGCATGAATCTCATGGCACAACCTCAACATACCTTAATCTAGATACAAGTATGCCAAACCTCCTCCTAATCCTCTTCCAAACCAAGCATGAAACAAAAACCCCTTCCTTCTTCCTTAGAATTTTCAGCTCAAAGAAATGAAAAAAAAAGGATGAACAACAATTTTTTTTTCTCTCTTTTCTTCAACTCACGGAAATGGGGGGGTAACACACTCATTATTTCTTTTTTTTTTCTTCCCTTTCATTATTAAATTCCCATGGTCATTATTTTATTTTTTTCTTACATACACCATTGTCACAACATGTTTCATGACATGTTTTGCCAATAATCCCTTGTCATGGCCGGCCACTAGCTATTAGGGGGGGAAATTTGACATGCAAGTCCTCCCTTTTGATTACGTGCACTATTAGCTCCTTATAGATTAGCCTATCACATTTCAAAAGTGTCACACAAGTCCTAATGACTGGATTCACATGCAATCGACTAAATCGAAGCTTGAAATTTTCACACATTCATAAATACATATTCTAGACAATAATTATTACGTTCAAACATTTCGGTGACTCGGTTTAGCGGTCCCGAAACCACTTCCCGACTAGGGTCAATTTTGGGCTGTCACATTTGGGCTTAATTAAGAAAAATGAGCTTGTTTCTATTTAGGGAATAAATTAAATAAAACGTAAAAATTTAGGGAAATTATGAAAAATGCCAATAAAGAAGTCATATGCATCAAATGGACTTTTATAATGTACTTGGAATTGATAATTGAAATAAATTATCATATAGATCAATAAGCAATAGAAAGTCGTGGAAAAGAGAAAATTGTTGACTAGTCCATGATATTTCTATCTCTGCAGTTTGGCCTTGATAAGTTCATACGATTTAATTTAGTATAATCTATAATATTATGTTGACTTGTGAATTATGGATTGTCGAGTATATGTTTATATAATTAAATTGTTACAAATTAATACAAGGTGAGAAAGTGATTGAATTGTAAAGTGTTATACGATCTTATGTATCAGCCTAGATGAACATAGGATATGATACAATTGACATGTCAATAGGTTATTTTGCGCATTTTACGGGATTGACTTGTGATGAAATGATGATTCTTGACTTATTATGCACTAAATATACCGGAGTCCAGCATTTGTTCCGGACTACCAAGTTATATATGCAACGATTCTAGCGTGTTTCTGAGGGAGGATGTAAAGCCTACGAACTTGGCCTTTAGTGCCCAGGCCTTTTTTGGAGGGATGTTAGCCTACAGACTAGGCACTTGGTGCCTAGGCATGTTATTGGTTAGATTGCTCAGTTGAGCATTCTGACATGTCTTGGGTGGATAACCATGTATACATGTCTATTTATATCGTTCATCAAGCAAATTTTTCAATGGTTAAAAGTGTAATATCCTGAATTAGGGCTTAATCAGAATAGTGGTTTTGTGACCACAAATCTGAGATAGAAATAATTATTTTATAATTATTTTGATGAATATGATATGATTGCATGATTGTGTGAAAATTTCGTGATGAAATTCTATGCCTAAAGTGCTTAAATTGAAAGTAGGGACTAAATCGAATAAGTTGCAAAATTTGCATTCTAGAAATTTTTAGTATGAAATTGTTTTGGAATATTAATGAGGAGGTCTTAAATAGAAATTTGACCAATTTTAATTTCATGGACAAATTTAGGACATGGAAGGAATTTTTAGAAAGTTTAGTAGTAAGGATATTTTGGTCATTTAGTTATTAAAATGAATTAAAAATAAAATTAAAAGCCAATTTTTGTCCATCTTCTTCATTAGGCCGAAATTTCAAGGGTTCTCCATAGATAGGGTTTGTTTCAAGCTTCCAAGCTCCATAGTAAGTGATTCTAAGCCCGCTTTTAATGATTTTACGTTTTGAGATCCCTAACTCGATAAAGCTTATGTTAGCAATAATTTAACCTAGGGTTTATATTTGGAAAAATACCCATAGGTGAAATTTGTGTATTTTGATGTTTTATGATAGAATATGAAGTTTTAAATTATGTTAGACAACTTGTACTACTCGATTTTAAGCAAAAACGAGAAAAAGGGCTTAATCGGTAAAAATACCTAATAGTCACAAGTACATGTTAGAGTGAGAATTTGATGTTGCCATAGAAGAGAAAAGTGATCAGCATGTTGTAAAACATAAGAATAAGGAATAGAATTTAATCCCGAGCCTAGGGGAAAAAATGTAAATATGCAAAAGTTTAGGGGTAAAATTGTAATTTTTCCAAAATTTGAGTTAAGGATTAATTTGATAATGTGAGTATGTTATTTTAGATCAAGAAAGACGTGGAATCGACCTCAATCGAGGAAAAGAAAAGATTGTGGACTAAATTGCAAAATCTTTGTATTTTGGTACCAAGGTAAGTTCATGTGTAAATGTAGTAACATAATTGTCATTTTAAGCAATTTAATGTTGTTTATATGATATGATGCTGATTATTATCATGAAATATTATGCTTTGTGGTTATTGTTGAATAATATGTAATTATGTGAATTACTGGATGAGTATGAACTATCACCGAGTATCGATTCTGATATTCTGTGGAAGACGGCAAAGATGTGAGATCGAGGAAAAAAAGCCCGTTTGAACCTTAGGAATAGATTAGGATACAAGTGATATGTCACTAGGATGGTTGAGCATCCGAACTCGTTGAGTTGAGTCCGAGTTCACTTATGGATGCAAATGTCCGAACTCGTTGAGTTGAGTCCGAGTTCGTGAGATGTAACTAGGCATCCGAACTCGTTGAGTTGAGTCCGAGTTCACTTATGGATGCGAACGCCCGAGCTCGTTGAGTTGAGTCCGAGTTCGCTTATGGGCGGGTTACATGATTGCTTGATTGCATATATGGCACTTATGTGCAAGTGATCCATGTATCCGAATTATATTCCGATGTGTTCAACGGGTAAAGTTCTACTCAAATGGAGGAATATTTGAGATGTAAAGAGACATATTGGTAAGTGATATGAAATGGATATTTTGGACAGGTATGTATTTAACCCTCGGGTTGAGTATTGATACAACCACGATAAGGTAATAAGATGATGAAAAATGATTAAAAATGTGATATGTGTTTTAGTGATGCATGCTAATGTTGATTGGTATGACTATTTGTTATGTTACTTATTATTTGCATATGAACTTACTAAGCATTTATGCTTACTCCTCCTTCTTACTCGTTGTAGTTTTGGACAAGCCATTTCGAGAGTCGGGATAGGTCAAGGCTCACCACACTATCCTAAGACTTTTGGTAATGGCTTGTAAATTTAAGTATGGCATGTATAGCAATATACCTTTTTTGTGTAAATGATCTTGTGGTATGGTGATGGAATGGTTGAGGAAATGCTTGATAATGATAAATTATGAAAATGGTTAGTTTAGATTATGTTTGATGTAAGGAAAATTAATAAGATACTTAGTGCATAAAAACTCATAAAAGGGATGAAATTTGCCATAAACAGGATACTGCAGCAACACTGACACGAGTTTGAAAATTTACTAAAAATCATATAAATTGAATTTGGTGATGGAATACATATAAAATTGAAGCTTATTATGTCTAGTTTCACATGAAACAAATGAAACAAGTAAAGGAATTATATGTTATAAGATATTTGAATTTTAGTGAAACAGAGTCATAGCAGTTTCTGAATCCCCTGTTCCAACTTTAGAAATTCACCATAAATTGTAAAGATATAATTAGGTGGTGTATTTTATATTCTCAGAATCCTTATTGAGTCTAGTTTCAGGAGAAATAAACCTCACAGTCTTATGAATTTTTTACAGAGAGAAATATGGTTCGTAGTAAACAGAGGTCAGACCAGTCAAGTCCTGAAACAGGGGTAACTTTAACTAATAAACTGTACTAATTGGCCCAACCAAAAATTCTAGAAAAAAATTAGTAGATAGGTATATGAGTCTAGATTCAGGAAAAATTTACGGATCTTGATTTCGAGTTTCGTAACTTGAGATATGATTTTTCTTGTGACTGTGATGCAATTAGCTTAAAAGCTGTGAATGTAGAAATAAATAATCCAAAGTTCTAAATATGTTAAATTAAGCTTAGTAACACCTCATACTCGACTCCGGCGACGGTCTCGGGCGTGAGGGCGTTACAAAAAGACATTGTGATGATATGTAAATGATATTTGGATATGATGTCTTGTTGATGACTTGTATACGTTTTCATGATTTCTGATATTATATCGTGACTTGATAATGTTTTATATTGCACAAGTGATATGTTTAAAATCACTCGTATATATTATCCTCACCTTTGAATGCTTTTGATTGACAGAGTTAATGTTAGTTAAAGAATTTGTTAGTTATTAAACTATGAAAATATGGTAAGTTGTATCATTTCAACCCGTGAGCTTACTAAGCTCGTAGATGATTACTCGTGCTGTTATTCTTGTTTTCTTATAGATATTGTTTTGCAAAACTGACCCATCAAATCAAATTGAAGATTACACAATCCAGCTAATTTCAGTAGGCTTTGAAAACATTTATTTTGGTATATGTGGCATGTAATAGGAGTAACTTGTGTTAGAATATTAGTGTTCATATTAAGTGGTATGTTTTGTACTAGTATATGTATAAGGTTAATGTTTGTGGCAAATGATGTGGTGAATCATAGCTTGAATATGAGATTTGAATGTTATGATATGTTACTTGTACTTATAATCTTGATAGTAAATAGTTTAATAGATGTGATTTAGTTGTTGATTATCTTTTGGTGCAATAAATTATGTTAAATTGTTACTTTACATGACCTTGTCTTGTTTTATTTGAACTTGGCTAGATAATGACTTTGGATGATAGGTTCGAATGTTGCTTATGATGGTGCCTTATGGCATATTGGTTAGATTTTGATATGTAGCATGTTTTGATATGTTTTGGGGTGTGCTTAAATAAGTTAAGCGAATGGATATTTTTATGCTAGTTACATAAGAGAATTGGGTTAAAGGCTTGTTATTTTAAGTTGAGATGTGTATGTATGTATCCTTAAAAGAAGTAGGTGACTTGAACATGAACTGAACCTTTAAACTTATGGTTTTTGACCATTTTGAAAAAAGTACCGATAAAAAGGATCAAGGTATTGATACCAGAGTGAACAGTTTAAATTTTGACAGAATGCCAATTTGGTATAGGTATTTTGCTCTAGTATCGATAAATATTTAAAAATATCGATACCTCCAAAAAGGCATCAATAAAAATGTTTTGAACCAAAAATTCCCAAATTTAGTCGTATGCCAAAATGGTATCGATATTTAATTTGGTATCGATACCTAATAACAAAATATCGATACCTATTACAAAGATATTGATACTTTGTGCAAGATTTGAAAAGTTTATAATTTGGTCCTTTTTCATACTCGAGTCTACTCTTCATATCTTAAAGCTCAATTTAAGCCTGCTTTTGGTATGAATATCATGTTAAATTAATACTTGTCTATTAACAATTATTTTAATTAAAATTTAAATTGAAATTGTATGTTTTAGACTTGTTAATTATTGTAGCATCTCGTAACCCTAATCCGATGACGGAGACGTGTAACACCCTTTACCCATGTCCAACGCCGAAATAGGGTACGAGGCATTCCGAACTTAATCGTTCACAAACATGCAAAAATCGGGTTACAAAATTTCATTTGTATCAAAAATTTTCATACACATGTATAATGTCCCATACACGGGCCTATGAAGCCCTAAACATGCACCAAAAGTAGTTAGGGACTAAACCGAGAACCTTAGAAAGTTTTGGGAAAACTTAGAAAATTTTTCCATGACACAAGCTCACACGCCCGTGTGGACAAAATGACACGCTCTTGTGCCTTCGACACGCTCGTGTCCTCAGGCCGTGTAACTCCCTGACTATGACGTCAGTGAATAGTTTGAACCACACGGCCAAGCCACACGCCCGTGTGCTAAGGCCGTGTCCCCCACATGGTTGAGACACACAGCCGTGTCTCAGCCCGTGTGGCTAATAGTTAGGCTATTTTCCAAGCCTTTAAGTTACCCTTAATCCTTCACATATTTATGTCAATATTACACATTTAATTCATAGCCATGACCATTTAGATTGGTCATAAAACATTCATCATGCACATATTTCATAACACCAACCATATATGGCCAACAAGCATAATCACATCACAAGCATTAGAACATAGCATAAATAGATAGGTTCACAAACCATAAAAAATATGAGCCGCCTTTCATGGCCATATACAAATAACTTAATATAGGCCAATACATTTGGCTAGTCATGTTAACACATATCATAAAAAAAAAAAAAAACAAGTCCCTATACATGCCACTCACTTGAAGGCACTTAACATATATATATAGATATATATCAATATTCCAAAGGTGATGGTTTGATAGTGTGGTGCAGCCTCCGACGATCTCCAACCCAGAGCTAACCTGGCAACACTAAAGAAAAGGAAAGGAAGGGAGTAAGCTTTATAGCTTTGTAAGACCATATGAAAATAATAAGCAATTTATCAACTTGTTCCTCAAGGTAATACAACCATATTTGCACTTTTACTTAAGTTCAGGTCAAGTTGTTTTCTCAAGTCACAGTCATTAAATTATTTATTTCTTGAGCTATAGAACTCCAAATCAAGATCTGCTAATTTTTCCTGAACCTAGACTCACATATCTTCTTACCATAAAATTTTCAGAATTTTTGGTCAAGCCAATAAGTATAGTTTATTCTTTAAATTTACCCTTGTTTTGCTGTCCAATAGTTCTGACCCCTCTTCACTAAAAATTAATTATCTCTTCGTACGGGATTCAGATTATGTTCCCTTTTATTTCTTTTGAAAATATACTTTCAAAGATTCTAATCATATACATTATAACCCATAATTATTTTTTTACAATTTTTAATGACTTTCCCAAATCGGAACGGGGGATTTCGAAATCATTCTGACTCTGTCTCACAAAATTTCAAATATCTCATAATATGAACTTCTTTTGCTTACACCATTTCTTCTATATCAAACTAGACTTAATAAGATTTAATTTCCTATTTTATTCATCCTCTACTTTGATTTTTATAGTTTTTGGTGGGTTTTCAAATTCGGACTGCTGCTGCTGTCCAAAACTGTTTCAATGCTAATTTTACCCTTTCATAATTATCTTTAAATAGACTTTTATGCCAATCAATTTCTCTTTTCATATTCATTAGGCCATAAGGTGAAAGGATAAACATATCATGTCCCAATTTAGTTTGACCTAAAAGCCTCACACATAATCATAAACATAGCTTACTCATTTTCATTCCTTACTAATCATAAAACATAAATTGAGCACTCATATCATGAATTTCATGTAAGTACCTGTACCACTCACAACATGGTCATAACCTCTCTTATTCTGACATAAACCGTAAATTTCCCGTTGAACCATTTGGAATACTACAGGATATTCAATAAGCCTCAAGGATAGGGTAAGATGCTGATGCCATGTCCCGGACATGGTCTTACACTAGCTCATATGTCGAGGCCGATGCCATGTCCCAGACATGGTCTTACACTAGCTCTCGTCTCCATGCCGATGCCATGTCCAACATGGTCTTCCACTGGCTCACAATCAACGCTGATGCCATGTCCAACATGGTCTTACACTGGCTCTCAATCAATGCTGATGCCTTGTCCAACATGGTCTTACACTGGCTCTCAATCAACGCCGATGCCATGTCCAACATGGTTTTACACTGGCTCTCAATCAACGCCGATGCCATGTCCAACATGGTCTTACACTGGCTCTCATAACATTGTTGATGCCATGTTCCAAACATGGTCTTACACTGGCACATGAAATATGGCTGATGCCATGTCCCAGACATGGTCTTACACTAGCACACATATCGCCCTAGTACCATGGCATGAATATCCAACCTATTCCTACGGTTCAACCGGGGATTTCCCCGTATCAATTTTCATCATACATTGTTTATAGTCACATTCAACATTTTATGCAATACCAATTATTCAATGCATAATAACAATAAAGTTGTAATATTTACGCACAACTTACTCGTTTCAATGAAATATCATATTCCATCAAATTTCCAATGTATTCAATCATCACATAAATGTTATTAACATTTGGCATCACTTTCTCATACTCAATATCATCAAAATATAATTAAATACAATCATAGCAAGATAGATTTCAAGTATATTAACAATAACTTGGATAACATGCTTATTTAGTCACACGAACTTACCTCGAATGCAAAAACGGCTAATTATTCCCTTTTTGTCCTAAACCACGTACTTTCTCGATTTAAGCCCGATTCTTGATTTTCTTGATATAAAATAATAAAATTTACTTATTTAATCATCACATTAAATTAAGTGTTCCACAATTCATACTCTGGCAAAATGACCATTTTGCCCCTAGACTTTCACAAAAATTACGATTTTGCCCTTAGGCTCGTAAAATAATTTTTATCAAATTTCATCATTAGCCAAGCCTAGCCCAACATTTATTACTCTTTTAGTAACTCAAAATTCCAATTATTTCACACAATTCTCATCCATTTAACAAACTTTACAAAATGGTCCATATTAGGTGTTTTCATGAAAATCCTGTCACAAAAGTTGTTTATTTAACAACCAAGATTCATTTTCTTCCATAAAAATTCATTAAAAAACATGAATACTCTCATGTAAAAACCCTATAATTTCAACCATTTTGCAAAATAGTCCCCTCATTAGCTAGATTATGCTACAAGGGTCTCAAAAGTACAAAAATTATCAAGAAAGGCCATCAAAATCACTTACTTGTAAGGGATAGAAGTTGCTGATATTTTTGAGCTTTCAAAACCCCCTATTTTTTGGTATTTTTGGTGGGGAAGAAGGAAGATGAAAGATGATACCACTTTCTCTTTATTTTATTTTATTTCTAGTCAAATTAGTCACCAACATTTTACCTAACTTTGACCCTACAATATTTTTGTCTCCTTGATCAGCCACTAACATATTTATGGTCCATTTACTCAATAAAGACCCCTAATTATGGTTCTCTAGCTATTTAACACATTAGGTAGCAAAACAAAACTTTTGCCCTTTATGCGATTTAGTCCTTTTTCGCAATTAAGCATGAAATCACTAAAATTATTTCACCAAAATTTTTATGCACTCATATAAATATGCTATAACACAGAAAATAATATTAAAACATAATTTCTCTTACCTCGGGTTAGTGGTTCTGAAACCACTGTTCTGGTTAGGCCCAAAATTTAGCTATTACAATTTTCCCCCTTAGGGATTTTCGTGCCCGAAAATCTTACCAGAAAAGTGATTTTTGTATTCATGTAGACTTCTCTTTCCCATAGTCATCGTTAAAGAACTTTCACTCGACTGTGCCTCTAATACTTATCTCTTTACTTTCTCATATCAGTGTCATAAGCGGTTCATTGCTATACCCCACTTCGGCTGAATTTCAACCTCCATCTAAGAGTTCATATACAAAATGGTGCAATCTATTCCATCATGTCACATATACGCACATACTTGAATCTTTTCAAATTCGAATAATAAAACTAGCCAGCTTGTAACAACCAGGTTTAGACCCTAGTCGGAACAGTGGTTTCGGGACCACAAATCTGAGTCAAAAAGATATTTTAATATTATTTTGTGTTTTTATGGCATGATATTAGATATCTTTGAAAGTTTGGTGTGTTAATTTTATCGTTTAATTGGTTAATTTGAGAAAATAACTAAATCGCGTAAAATGCAAAAGTTACATTCTATTTGATAAAGGTTTCTGATTGTCATGGCTTATTAAATGAAAGGTCCGTATGTTGTAATTAGTCCATTCATAGTGGATATGGACATAAATGGCCATAAAATGAATGTTTTTAAATGGTTTAAATTAAGGTTAAAATTGTAAATTGGTTAATATGTTAATATTAATTAAACCAAAAACATTCTATTCATCATCTTCCACTTATATTTCCTAAAATGAGAAAAGAAATAGGTTTTTGAATGTTTAAAAACATTCGACACTTGTGTGGCTTAATTAAGGTATGTATTTTGCTCGGTTTTTGATGATTTCTACGTTTTTGTGATTGTTGCTTTGAGTACTGCTAGCCCATGCCTAAATTTTGGAATGTGTTGATTATTTTGAAAGTTTTCATTAATGAATGCTTGAGTTTTTGAATGTTTGATGATGAATAATGAATGCTTGGTGCTTGATATACATGTTTTGTAAAGTGATTTTGAGTAAAAATGCATATTAGGGATTAATTTGTGAAAATATGAAAATTTGGGGTTAAATATGTGAATAAATGAAAGATATGGGTTGGTAGAGACTATATGAAAATTTGGCTAAGCATGATAAATGTGAAATTATGTGAATTTTGGGATTTTATGAGATAGGGACTAAAATGTCAAAATGTGAAAGTTTAGGGGTTAAAGTGCAAAAATGTCCAAATGTGTTATGGGATAGGTGTTGATGAAATGCATTTAGAAGTCATACAAGTTTAATGATTTTGGGTATATTTTGGTTATAGAACTGAATAGTTGAAATGTTGTGTAAAGATGACATAATATGAGTATGAATTAGTTGGTTTTGGATGTTTATAAATGTCTTGAAATGGTACCATTTAGGTTGATAGATATGCATGAGAAAAGGGTGGCAAAATTGGCTTTTCAAATGACCTATTTTTTTCCACATGGGCAGAGACACGGGCGTGTGTGTCAGCCTTGTGTGACACACGGTTATGTTACACGGCCGTGTGACCCCTGGGGCAGTCCTACAATTTAAAGTCAGTCTCGAGCACGACCTAGACACACGGGCGTGTATGGTGGCTGTGTGAGACACATAGCCTTGGCACATGGGCGTGTGTGGCCATTTCGGAAAGTACACGGGCTAAACACACAGGTGTGTGGTTAGCCGTGTGACCCAAGTCAGTTTTGACCACGACCAAGGCACACGGGCATGTCTCCGACCGTGTGGTGCAAGTCAGTATGTATGCCCTATTTTCACACGATCTATAACACGGGTGTGTCTGGAAATCGTGTGAGGGACATGGCCTGTTCACACGGGCGTGTGACCCTATAATTAAAGAAAATTTTCTAATTTTTTTAAATTTTTTAAATGTTATCAGTATAGTCCTGAACCAGTTCTAAGCATGTTTTAAGGTCTCATAGACCTATGTAAGGGACATTATGAATGATTTATATGAACTTTGATTATGATTGCTTAAATGTATGAGAATGAACTGTATTAATTGGTAATGCCTCGTAACCCTATTTCGGCTATGGATACAGGTTAGAGGTGTTACACAGTTCATCTTGGCCTTACACTCTCTATAATTTCACACAGTTCGCTTGATTACCAAATCAACTCTCAATTGCCTTTAAATTTCAAAGCCTCCTTTAGCTTTCCCAAGAAATCACAATATATAACTCAAATCTCTGTTTGATTAGTGGAGACTAGTATTTCAAGAAATCCAACAATCATATAGACACAAAATTTCATAAATCTGATGAGCGGGGATTCAGTACATACCGGCATGATTCACAGATCTCGTCAAACATCTAGCAATAAACTACATCAAATTTTTCCTCTTTCCAAGACAAGAATAATTCTGATATGGCCTTGAGAATAATCCTTTCCCATTTCTATTCTAATATTAGCACTGGAGAAGATGGCTCCGGTAAAACCTGATGCTCAGCTCTAACCCCATCAACAATTCAGAACTCTTTGTAGCATCGAAAGCTCTAAGCTATCACATTATCTTATTGTCTTAAACACATCACAATTCATACAATAGTGCATCACTGAAAATTAAGAAGTCTCTGTCCAAGTGAAGACTAGACCAGTTCAAATGCTTCGGTTAACAATATTCTTATCTGTTCAAGTTTTGTTCACATGGAATAAGCCATTCGACTTTCATAAGATGAAAATTTTATCATACAATCATTCAAAATTCACTCATCATGCTAATCAAAGACCATTTCACTTGCATTAGCTCAAATAACCAATATATCTCAATTGAATACATTAGCTTTGATTAACTTACTTGAGAAAAAGGATCCACCATACCAATTGAAATTCGAAATCTCACCACTTATGCCTTTGCTGATGTCAAATCCTTACACGGAAATTAGAGAAATCCAAATGCTAAAATCTCCGTATTACCATGATCAAATCAGGAGCATAGCCACACTTAAAATGATTATCACAAGCTAAAGAACACACTTTGAACATGAGTCATGATTGACAGATTATGGAACAAAGATAACAAGAAATCCAAGTAAAGAAATCCAAGATAGAGAAATTCCAAGATATGATGCTATATCGGAAGACTGAAAACAAACTCTTAAGAAAATATGAAAGACCTCAGTAATTCCTCAGAGAGAAAAAGTCCAGAAGAAACATTATTTCATCCCACTGGAATCAAATGCAACAATTAAAATAAACAAAATCATAGCATCATATGCATTTTCTCATAAGTTCCCAACAGACAGAATATAACAAAATACCAGAAAAAAGTAGAGCAAAATAGATTATAAACTGGTCAAACCGACAATGCCTTCGTCTGACATTTAGATCAAATAGCATTCTCATATAACAAGAATTTCATCAGAAGATAGATAGATACTATAACACTTCCGAGAACAATGATCTTTTAGAAAATATCAAGAGAGGCAGTCATCATCTATTCACTGTAATTACCATACTCAGACATCTCATATTTCAAATATTATTTCTCCAACTATTTTTGTCATCACAAATCCCATACTATTCTTTTCACTAAAGAAGATCAATTCTGAGAAGATCTCTATCATTACATTTTCTCGACCTCGTACCTGAGTAATTTGATTTACCAAAGTAAATTTCTTCTCTAACTATGGCAATGCAATACTCAAATAATCTTTATGTCAACCTAATACTTTTCTAGCTCTGGCTTACTTATCAACTCATTCTCAATCTCTAATCATGTTTATAGTTATTCCTCCACTAAACTCTTTGGTTTTACACTTGTGAGTTTATTCAACACAAATCTCATGAAATTCCATTACAAAACACCACTCTGGTAAGAGGGTAAGGTCGTAGGGCCTCTGACTTGACTCTCATATACACATGTATATGACACAACTTTCATCGTCATAGCAACACCATCACAATCATGTCATTCATTTCAGGAAAAATTATCGTTCATATTTGTATTTCACAAATTTTCTGATTATCTTATTCACTCAAGTTCACTTATGCACACATTCTATGAATTTTGGATAACTTTTCTCGTCACATTCACTTAATTAAACACATCAAGTACATAAAATCATATAAGGGCCAACAAACATTGATGAATATACATTACAATCGAAACTTTGATTTCGTACATCATCATATTCATGTCATTACAATCATATAAATCTATCCAACAATTTAACACATTTACTCAAGCTATACGAGTTTGCCAATCAAAATCATTCAAATAATTATACATGAACATTCATTCTATCTATATTTTTAGTAAGTTACTTAAACACATGCATTCACTCGAACAAGTCAATCTTATACACCATAGGATTATCAATCAATCGTAGATAAGCTCATTATGCCATGTACACATTCTATTTCATGTTTTTTATATCACAAATATGTACATATACATTTCACGAATTCTTATTCGTACCTTTTCGAGTTTCAACTCCTCATAAATGCACTTTATTTGAATACTTTAGTATCACTATCTACGTGATCAGGTGTAGCTCGGTTGGAAAGTACCTTGTCTACACAAGATAGCTCTCATTCGCGTCGAGAGACATCACACTATCACAAATTTGTAGCATGTATAACTAAACTTTTACACATGCTAGGTTATTCTGAGAACTGACTAAATCATAGCTCTGATACCACTAAATGTAACACCCTTTACTCGTGTCCAATACAGGAACGGGTACAAGGCATTACCGGACTTAATCGTTCACAAACATGTAAAAACTGGGCTACAAAATTTCGTTCGTATCAAAACTTTTCATACACATGCATAATGCCCCATTCACGGGCCTACGAAGCCCTAAACATGCACCAAAAGTAGTTAGGGACTAAACCGAGAACCTTAGAAAGTTTTAGGAAAACTTAGAAAATTTTTCCATGACACAAGGTCACACGCCCGTGTGCTTTTGACACGCCCGTGTCCTCAGGGCATGTAACTCTTTGACTATGAAGCCAACGAATAATTTGAACCACACGGCCAAGCCACACATCAGTGTGCTAAGGCCGTGTCCCCTACATGGTTGAGACACACGGCCGTGTCTCAGCTCGTATGGCCAACAGTTTGGCTATTTTTCAAGCCTTTAAGTTACCCTTAATCCTTCACATCTTTATTTCCATATTACATATTTAATTCATAGCCACGACCATTTAGATTGGTCATAAAACATTCATCATGCACATATTTCATAACACCAACCATATATGGCCAACAAGCATAATCACATCACAAGCATTAAAACATAGCATAAATAGATAGGTTCACAAACCATAATCAATATGAGCCACCCTTCATGGCCATATACAAATAAACCAATATAGGCCAATACATTTGGCTAGTCATGTTAACATATATCATAAAAAAAACCAGGTCCCTATACATGCCACTCACTTGAAGGCTCTTAACATATATATATATCAATATTCCAAAGGTGATGGTTGATAGTGTGGTACCGCCTCCAACGATCTCCAACCCCGAGCTAACCTATCAACACTAAAGAAAAGAAAAGGAAGGGAGTAAGCTTTATATCTTAATAAGACCGTATGAAAATAATAAGCAATTTTTCAACTTGCTTCTCAAGGTAATACAACCATATTTGCACTTTTACTTAAGTTTAGGTCAGGTTGTTTTCTCGAGTCATAGTCTTTAAATTATTTATATCTGGAGCTACAAAACTCCAAATCAAGATCTGCTAATTTTCCTTAAACCTAGACTTACATATCTTCTTACCATAAAAATTTTAGAATTTTCGGTCAAGCTAATAAGTACAATTTATTCTTTAAAATCACCCATGTTTTTCTGTCTAATAGTTTTGACTCCTCTTCACTAATAATTAATTAACTCCTCATACCAGATTCAGATGATGTTAAAAATAGACTCATTAAGGATTCTAATCATATAAATTATAACCCATAATTATTTTTGTACAATTTTTAATGATTTTCCCAAATCGAAATAGGGGATTTAGAAATCATTCTGACCCTGTCTCACAACAATTCAAATATCTCATAATATGAACTTCTTTTGCTCACAACGTTGCTTCTATATGAAACTAGAATCAATAATATTTAATTTCATATTTTATTCAGCCTCTAATTTGATTTTCACAATTTTTGGTGGATTTTCAAAGTCGGACTGCTGCTATCCAAAACTATTTCAATGCTAATTTTACCCTTTCATAATTATCTTTAAATAGGCTTTTATGCCAATCAATTTCTCTTTTCATATTCATTAGGCCATAAGGTGAAGGGACAAACATATCATGTCCCAATTTAGTTTGACCTAAAAGCCTCACACATAATCATAAACATAGCTTACTCATTTTCATTCCTTACTAATCATACAACATAAATTGAGCACTCATTTCATGAATTTCATGTAAGTACCTATACCACTCACAACATGGTCATAACCTCTCTTATTATGACATAAACCATAAATTTCCCCTTGAACTATTTGGAATACTACAGGATATTCAATAAGCCTCAAGCATAAGGTAAGATGCTGACGCCATGTCTTAGACATGGTTTTACACTAGCTCACATGTCGAGGCCGATGCCATGTCCCAGACATGGTCTTACACTAGCTCTCGTCTCCATGCAGATGCCGTGTCCAACATGGTCTTACACTGGCTCACAATCAACGCCGATGCCATGTCCAACATGGTCTTACACTGGCTCTCAATCAACGCCGATGCCATGTCCAACATGGTCTTACACTAGCTCTCATAACATTGTCGATGCCATGTGTAACGCCCCAATTTTCGGGAATTCTGTGAATGTTGGCAAAATTTCATGCTTTAATTTTGTCATTTGTGACTGAAATTATGAAATATGACCTATGTGAAAATGTTTAAAAATGCTATAGGCTAAATTGAAGTGACCAAATAAATAGGAGTGCAAAATAGGAGGATTTGTATGACAAACCTCCCATTTTACATGAAGTGGCCAGCCATCATGTTGTTGTAGAAAAAATGTACACTTGATATCCATAATTTATGGTACAAATTGATACAAATTGATAATAGGTTAGGTAAATGTTCCATGATAATGGGTTAGGTAAATGTTTCATGATAATGGGTTAGGTAAATGTTTCATGATAAGAATTTCATGTCTTTTGTATTAAAGAATTAAATGGATGAAATATGAAGTTTTATTAAAAGAAAAAAGGGTGAAAAGAACAAAGTTTTGTCCATCTTTGTTCATCATAGCTGAAAGTTAGAGAAGAGAAAGGAGAGGAGAAAGCTCTTGAGTGTTCGGTCACTTGGGGAAGAAAATTGAAGGTAAGTTCATGGTAGTTGGCTTATATCTTGATGTTCATGAGTTCTTCTTGATTCTACCTTAACTCTTGAAGCATATTTTGGTTTTTAGTTGTGTTGTGAGCATTTAGTCATGAATTAAAATGAAGGAAATAGTTGTTGTTTCATGTTCTTTTGATGAAAAAAATGGAAGATAGGTGAAGTTGAGCCAAACAAATGAGCATGCATGTGCCTTAGATGTTAAAGGGAAAAATCAGCTAACATGTTGTGCTTTAAAATGATGAAATGGAGATTATTCTTAAGTAAAATCATAGATATGTGATGATTGATTGGTGATATACATGTTTAAATAACATGCATGCAAGGTATGTGTGAAAGAGTGATTTGGTAATAAATCTGCTTGGGACAGCAGCAGTAACGTGACTTTGGAAAATCACCATAAATTGTGGAAGATGAATTAGAAGCTGAATAAAACATGTAATTAAAGCTTATTGAGTCTAGTTTCTAATGAAATAAACAAGAACATATTTTGAATTCTGTACAATGATAAATTTGATTCGTAATAAAGAGTGGTCAGATTAGTCAAACAGTGAAACATGGGAAACTTTGAGAAAAAATCTGGTATTGATTGGCTAAACCAAAAATTCTAAAAATTTTATGGATAGAAGATATATGAGTCTATTTTCAGGGAAAATTAACGGAACTTGATTTGGAATTTTGTAGCTCCAGTTATAAATAATTTAGTGACTGTTGCTCAGGAAGATAGCTTTCAGTGAAATTATGATTATGCGGTAAACATTGACAAAAAATTTGTTAATGAGTTGCTTATTGATTTCTTATAAGCTTACTATGATCTGTAGGTGTGGTTGGCCGAATATTGTAAGGGGTTAATACGTAGTTTGTATTTGAATAGTTAGATTAACGTGTTAGTAATCCAATTGTAGGCGGTTCGTGTGTGGATCTCAAAAGATATCGTCGCAAATGTGTGTAACTAACACCCTCTTTCTTAGTCTAGATCGGCAAAAGTCGAAAAGTCGAAATGCCGAAAACCGGTATTTTGTAGATTTGCGAGTGTACGAATGCTCGTGAGGTAAATCGATTAATGTTTTTGGTAAGCTGCAATGTTTGGACCGCAAAGTACATGATTTTTGCGCCTCGATATTTTTGGGCTTAATGGGCCAAAATTGGAATGATGGGCCAACGGCCCAATTCGGTAAGAACCCTCGATGCGTGATTCGTAGTACGTGAAAGGTAGGAATATGCATGAAAACCCTAAAATAGATAAATTACTGAAATACCTTTAAAAGTGAAAATTTACGCTTTACCCTAGGAGATAAATTCTTGAAATACCCTTAGGGTTAAATTGACCTAAATGCATGTTTGATTGTTGTTATTTATTGCATGCCATGTTTTTATTATCGATGCATGGGATTGGGATATTGATGGAGGAAGTACTGAAAGTGGCTTGTCCACATCTTGGAGGCTTTGCCTCAATTCTTTGATAATCGAGCGAAGGTACGCAACTATGGAGTGTTAAATGGGTGGGTTGAGCTATTCCCACATAGAGTGTATGGTGATGCGGGTGGAGTGTAGTGGTTGGTGGGTTGAGTAGTCTCCCCAAATGGGCTTGCATATGTTATTGATGTTGCATATATTTTGAAATGGGCCTATGGGCCATACTGTTATCTGAATAAGGGGCTAAGGCCCAGTTTATTGTAATTTGAAAAGGGCTCTAGCCCAGTACCACTGTTACCTGAATGGGCTTAGGCCCAATAGGCTTGAGTTAACTTGGGCTTTGAATGGGTTTTCCTTACACACTGAGTTTCCCCAAACTCACCCCTTTTATTTTCATCCACGCAGGAAATCCCCAACCATAGTGGGCTTGGAGCTGTGAGGGAATTCGGAGTGGCCACCCGTTCTGAAAGTTCGATTTTCTTCTAGTGAACTGGACATCCTTTTATTTACGTTTAAAGTTTTGGTTTTTTAAATGTAATAAGGCCGCTTAATTATTTTTAATGGTTTTAATATGTATTACTAATATAGGTATTACTTATTTTAACTGTTGAAATTGGATAGCTTTAGGGCGCGTTTTCAAAAACAACAGTTGATTTCAAAATAACACGACAACAAGCAAAGCTTCCGCAATGAAAGTATTTTCCAAAATTAATCATTTTTCCTTAAAATGACTTAATCAAATCGGTTTCCTAGAAATATCCATGACGTTAAGGTGTGGCAATGGCGGTATGCATGTCTAGGATTGGATCCGAAGGAGCTTGGTATTAAGCAATCCGATGGACTCACCACCTCTTTTCCGATTTCCTACGGTGCATGACTTCCATTCACTTTAACCTCTAATGAAATTATCTTTTAAAACACTAAGTAGGTTTTTCTGGATCAACAATATAAAATGTTTTTAACGCTTCGATGTGGCATGTCGGATCCAACCATAACGTCTGGGTCGGGTTTGGGGTGCTACATTTAGTGGTATCAGAGCCCAGTTACAACAACTCGACTGTGGATCGGGTCTAAAAAGGGTTTTTAAAACTTTATGCAAAAAAAAAAAGAAGGTATTTTTGGAAAAATATGACTTTTGTAATTTCCTGTTTAAAGGAGATAATCTCCGAACTTGTTTTTTTAACACAAATGTTTGGAAAATGGATTTCAAAAAGTCTAAATCTTTTGAGTTTATCTGAAAACTGATGAGGTGGCACACTGAATCCCCGGCACCAAGGCTGTAAGTACTATTCTGTTTTATATACTAAACTGTATTGTAGTTAGTACTAAACCTTAGAGACAGTACTATAGATAATATAGCGTAAAGGCTACGAAATTGAGACTGTAGGGTAAACTAAGCCCTAGGAAACTAAGACAGTAGCTAAACTGTGGTTACGCGAGAACAACTCTGAAACCTTATCTGTTCATAAGATATTCTGTAATAAACAGTGGAAACAGTAAACTAACTGCATAAAATTCGTAATCAGATAAATCGATATGAGTACAAGAGCTACTCGAGGAAGAGGCCGTGGTCGAGGCCGTGGTCGAGGCCAAGGTAATACTCAAGCAGGATTTTCATCTTCTGAACACATACCCACTGGAGTAGCACGACCACCACCGGTGGATGAGAATGGGCCGTATGATCGGGCCGCGGGTGATGACGCTCTATCCCAGGCCATGTTAAGAGTTTTGAAAAGGGTGGCCGGAGCTAATATCGGGCCCATGAATAGGGGGTCCATTTCTGAGCGACTCCGGGCCAACGGAGCGAAAGTTTTTAGGGGTGTATCTGAAGTAGCCCCAAATGTGGCTGAGTACTAGTTGGAAGCCACGGAGCGGATTATGGATGACTTGGACTACTCAGTAGAGCAAAAGTTAAAAAGAGCAGTATCCTTACTATGGGATGAGGCGTATCAGTGGTGGATCACAGTGAGAGAGGGTACCCCAGCTGAGAGGGTAACTTGGGAGTTGTTTAAGCAGTCCTTCAAGACGAAGTATGTCGGAGCTAGCTATGTGGATGCGCGAAGGAAGGAATTTCTAAACCTGACCCAGGGTGGTAAGGCCGTTGCTGAATATGAGGCAGATTTTCTACGATTGAGCCGGTAAGCTAATGGTATTGTCTCTACCAAATACAAGCGCAGTGTTCGCTTTGAGGATGGCCTCAGGGATGAGCTAAGGGTGCTCATAGCTCCGCAAAGAGAGCGCGATTTTGCTGCACTGGTAGAAAAGGCTAAGATAGCCAAAGAGGTGAAGCAAGCTAAACGAAGGAACCGTGATAGGGATCAAAATTGGTTCAGGAGAGATGCTTTGGACCAACTGGTCTTTAAAACCGAATGTTAAGAGAGCTAGGATGGAAGAACCGATTCGGCGGTTCGGTGAATCTTGTTAGACCACAAGCTTGTGGAGATTGTGGTAGAATGCATCTGGGGGAATATTGGAAATGTTCTGGGGCTTGTCTTCGTTGTGGATCAAAGGAACATAAGATCAGGGATTGTCCTAAGAGGCCAACTCAGGCTCAAGTGGTTGAACAAAGGGTGTGCAACCTGGCAAACAAATGAGGTGGACCGTCGCCGTCGAGAGGTCATGGCCGAGGTCGCGGTGGCAATGGCCATGGACGTGGGGCACCTGGCAAGGGTACCGTTAACACTGAGGCTCATCACCACTTTGGTATATCTTTGCTCGTCATGAGGAGGTGACCTTTTGACGTCATAATCGATACGTTTTTATTTCTAACATGCCGTATACTGCCTTGGTGGATGTTAGATCTACTCATTCCTATGTTGCATGTGCCATATCTGGGTCGTTGGGTGTGCAGTCTGAGGAGATTGTGAGTGGGGTATCTGTACTAAGTCCTTTGGGTCACTCGATTAGGGTAGACAAACTGTATAGGGTGTACCCTTAGAAACTCAAGGTAGGATTTTCCCTGGAGATCTGATGGAGTTACCGTTCAGAGAGTTTGATCTTATTTTGGGAATGGATTGGCTTGTTAAGCATAAAGCGACCCTGGATTGTGTTGCTAAACGAATGGTGTTAAGGACCACAAAGGATGAGGAGGTTATGGTGATAGGTGAGCAAAGGGATTATTTTTCCAATGTGGTGTCGGTATTAAGAGCCGAGAAGTGGATTCGGAAAGGTTGTGAGGCTTATGTGGCATTTGTAAGTCAGTTGGAAGAGGAGGGACTGACAATGGATAAGGTTAGGACTGTAAAGGAGTTCCAAGATGTTTTTCCGGAGGAGCTTCCAAGATTGCCTCCGAACCGAGAAGTGGAGTTTGGAATTGACTTATTGCCTGGAACGGCACCTGTGTCTATCGCACCGTATAGAATGGCACCGAAGGAGTTGGTGGAGCTAAAGACACAAATTCAAGAGTTGTTGGATAGGGGCTTCATTAGGCCAAGCGTGTCTCCATGGGGAGCACCGGTGCTATTCGTGAAAAAGAAGGATGGTACGATGCGGATGTGCATTGATTATCGCCAGTTGAACAAACTGACGATTAAGAATAAGTATCCACTGCCAAGGATTGATGATCTGTTCGACCAGCTTAGAGGAGCTTCGGTATTTTCCAAGATTGACTTTCGATCTGGATACCATCAGTAAGGGTAAAGGAAGTGGATATTCATAAGATAGCATCCAGGACTTGTTATGGTCATTACGAGTTCATAGATCTAATAAATCGAGTGTTCCAACCTTACTTGGACCGATTCGTGGTTGTTTTCATCGATGATATTCTGGTATACTCGGAAACCGAGGAGAAACATGAGAAGCATCTACGTATTGTGCTGCAAGTGCTGAGAAAGAAGGAACTGTATGCAAAGTTTAGTAAGTGTGAATTTTGGTTGCGAGAAGTGGCTTTTCTAGGTCATGTGGTTTCTACTGAAGGAATTAGAGTGGATCCTCGAAAAGTTGAGGCAGTTCTGGGATGGAAGCCACCAAAATCAGTATCAGAAATTTGGAGTTTTCTGGGTTTGTCAGGCTATTACCGAAGGTTCGTAAAAGGATTTTCTTTGATTGCTGCACCATTGACTTAAATCATTAAGAAAAGGGTAGCATTTATGCGGACCGAAAGTCGATAAAAGCTTTGACCATTTAAAAAGGTATTGATTGAAGCACCGGTGTTGATTCAACCGGAGTTTGGGAAGGGCTTCACTGTGTACAATGATCGTCACATGTGGGGTTAGGATGTGTCTTGATGCAAGAGGGTAAGGTGGTCGCTATGCTTGGCGACTTAAGTCTCATGAAGTGAACTACCCTACGCATGACTTAGAGCTAGCAGCAGTGATATTCGCGTTGAAAATCTGGAGACATTTCTTATATGGAGAAAAGTGTATCATATACACGGACCATAAGAGCCTAAAGTATCTGTTAACTCAGAAGGAGTTAAACCTTAGGCAACGAAGATGGGTAGAGTTGCTTAAGGATTACGACTGTTCAATTGAGTACCACCCAGGTAAGGCTAACGTGGTGGCTGATGCGTTGAGTCGAAGGGTTGTTTCTGATTTGAGAGCCTTGTTTGCACGTTTGAGTCTGTTTGATGATGGAAGTCATTAGCGTAATTGCAAGTGAGACCTATTTGGACTGAACAGATTAAAGAAAAACAGTTGAAGGATAACTCGTTGGTTCTTCGATTGACAAGTTGAGAAGGGTGAGAATGAGGATTTTGGACCGAATCTTGAAGGAGTTTTATGCTTCGAGGAAGAATTTGTGTTCAAGGACTCGACTTGAGATACCAATATTGAAGGAAGCTCATGGGGACTTTGTGCCATGCATCCTGGAGGGAATAAGTTGTATCACGACTTGCAAGAACTGTACTAGTGGTGCAGGCTTAAACGAAAGTAACGAGTTCGTGAGGAAATGTCGACATGCCGACAAGTGAAAGTGAACATCAATTTCATACGGATTACTACAACCGTGAAAATTCCATTGTGGAAGTGGGAGAGAGTCACTATGGACTTTGTGAGTGGGCTACCTTTGACACCTACCAAGAAAGATTTTGTGTTGGTAGTGGTGGATAGGTTAACAAAATCTGCCCATTTCATACCAGTTCGTACTGATTACTCCCTACAAAAGTTGGCTAGGTTGTATGTGACAGAGATAGTGCGACTACATGGAGTGCCAGTGTCGATTATTTCCGACCGAGACCCTAGGTTTACATCTCAGTTCTGGAAGAAGTTGCAGGAGGCATTGGGTACACGTTTGGATTTCAGTACTGCCTTTCACCCACAGACAGATGGACAGTCGGAGAGGGTTATTCAGATTTTGGAGGATATGTTAAGGGGTTGTATCATCGATTTTCGTGGGAGTTGGGACGACTACTTGCCATTGGCGGAGTTTGCATAGAATAATAGCTACCAAGCAAGTATTCAGATGGCTCCATATGAGGCACTTTATGGGCGGAGATGTCGTACGCCTACATGTTGGACAAAGTTGGGTGAACGACAAGTGCTTGGACCGGAGTTGGTGGCAAATAGTGAAAGTAAGGTTAAGTTGATAAGAGATTGATTAAAGGAGGCATCTGATAGACAGAAGTCGTATGCAAATCTAAAGCGCAAAGAGATAGAGTTCGCAGTTGGGGATATGGTTTTCTTAAAGGTTTCACCTTGGAAGAAGATCTTGAGATTCGGCAAGAAAGATAAATTGAGTCCGCTGTTTATAGGGCCTTATCGGGTTCTTAGGCGGGTAGGGCGATGGCGTGTCGATTAGAGTTACCATCGAGTTAGATGTAATCCATGACGTCTTTCATGTGTCTATGTTAAGACGATATCGATCGGATCCCTCACAAGTTGTGCCAGTGGAGGAGATTGAAGTAAGGACTGATTTGACCTTTGAGGAAGAACCCATACAAATCTTAGATCGAGAGGTTAAAGTTCTAAGAAGGAAGTCGGTTCCGTTGGTAAAAGTACTGTGGCGTAACCATGGAAGGGAAGAAGCTACTTGGGAATCAGAAGAGACTATGCGTCAACAATACCCTCAACTATTTGGATCAGGTAAATTTCGAGGCCGAAATTTCTTTAAGGGGGTAGAGTTGTAGCGCCCCAATTTTCGGGAATTCTGTGAATGTTGGCAAAATTTCATGCTTTAATTTTGTCATTTGTGAGTGAAATTATGAAATATGGCCTATGTGAAAATGTTTGAAAATGCTATAGGCTAAATTGAAGTGACCAAATAAATAGGAGTGCAAAATAGGAGGATTTGCATGACAAACCTCCCATTTTACATGAAGTGGCCAGCCATCATGTTGTTGTGGAAAAAATGTACACTTGATATCCATAATTTATGGTACAAATTGATATAAATTGATAATAGGTTAGGTAAATGTTCCATGATAATGGGTTAGGTAAATGTTTCATGATATTGGGTTAGGTAAATGTTTCATGATAAGAATTTCATGTCTTTTGTATTAAAGAATTAAATGGATGAAATATGAAGTTTTATTAAAGGAAAAAGGGGTGAAAAGAACAAAGTTTTGTCCATCTTTGTTCATCATAGCTGAAAGTTAGAGAAGAGAAAGGAGAGGAGAAAGCTCTTGAGTGTTCGGTCACTTGGGGAAGAAAATTGAAGGTAAGTTCATGGTAGTTGGCTTATATCTTGATGTTCATGAGTTCTTCTTGATTCTACCTTAACTCTTGAAGCATATTTTGGTTTTTAGTTGTGTTGTGAGCATTTAGTCATGAATTAAAATGAAGGAAATAGTTGTTGTTTCATGTTTTTTTTATGAAAAAAATGGAAGATAGGTGAAGTTGAGCTAAACAAATGAGCATGCATGTGCCTTAGATGTTAAAGGGAAAAATCAGCTAACATGTTGTGCTTTAAAATGATGAAATGGAGATTATTCTTAAGTAAAATCATAGATATGTGATGATTGATTGGTGATATACATGTTTAAATAACATGCATGCAAGGTATGTGTGAAAGAGTGATTTGGTAATAAATCTGCTTGGGACAGCAGCAGTAACGTGACTTTGGAAAATCACCATAAATTGTGGAAGATGAATTAGAAGCTGAATAAATTATGTAATTAAAGCTTATTGAGTCTAGTTTCTAATGAAATAAACAAGAACATATTTTGAATTCTGTACAATGATAAATTTGATTCGTAATGAAGAGTGGTCAGATTAGTCAAACAGTGAAACATGGGAAACTTTGAGAAAAAATCTGGTATTGATTGGCTAAACCAAAAATTCTGAAAATTTTATGGGTAGAAGATATATAAGTCTATTTTCAGGGAAAATTAATGGAACTTGATTTGGAGTTTTGTAGCTCCAGTTATAAATAATTTAGTGATTGTTGCTCAGTAAGACAGCTTGCAGTGAAATTATGATTATGTGGTAAACATTGACAAAAAATTTGTTAATGAGTTGCTTATTGATTTCTTATAAGCTTACTATGATCTGTAGGTGTGGTTGGCCGAATATTGTAAGGGGTTAATACGTAGTTTGTATTTGAATAGTTAGATTAACGTGTTAGTAATCCAATTGTAGGCGGTTCGTGTGTGGATCTCGTCAAGATATCGTCGCAAAAGTGTGTAACTAACACCCTCTTTCTTAGTCTAGATCGGCAAAAGTCGAAAAGCCGAAATGCCAAAAACCGGTATTTTGTAGATTTGCGAGTGTGCAAATGCTCGTGAGGTGAATCGATTAATGTTTTTGGTAAGCTGCAATGTTTGGATTGCAAAGTACATGATTTTTGCGCCTTCGATATTTTTGGGCTTAATGGGCCAAAATTGGAATGATGGGCCAACGGGCCCAATTCGGTAAGAACCCTCGGTACGTGATTCGTAGTACGTGAAAGGTAGGAATATGCATGAAAACCCTAAAATAGATAAATTACTGAAATACCTTTAAAAGTGAAAATTTACGCTTACCCCTAGGAGGTAAATTACCAAATACCCCTAGGGTTAAATTGACCTAAATGCATGTTTGACTGTTGTTATTTACTGCATGCCATGTTGTTATTATCTGATGCATGGGATTGGGATATTGACGGAGAAAGTACTGAAAGTGGCTTGTCCACATCTTGGAGGCTTTGCCTCAATTCTCGATAATCGAGCAAAGAAGGTGCAAATCGTGGAGTGTTAAATGGGTGGGTTGAGCTATTCCCCACATAGAGTGTGTGGTGGTGCGGGTGGAGTGTAGTGGTTGGTGGGTTGAGTAGTCTCCCCAAATGGACTTGCATATGTTATTGATGTTGCATGTATTTTGAAATGGGCCTATGGGCCATCTTTTATCTGAATAAGGGCTAAGGCCCGGTTTATTATAATCTGAAAGGGCTCGCCCAGACCACTTATTACTGAATGGGCTTAGGCCCAATAGGCTTGAGCCGACTTGGGCTTTGAATGGGTTTTCCTTACACACCGAGTTTCCCCAAACTCACCCTTTTATTTTCATCCACGCAGAAATCCCCAACCATAGTGGGCTTGGAGTCGTGAGGGAATTGGAGTGGCCACCCGCTCGAAAGTTCGATTTTCTTCGTGAACTGGACATCCTTTTATTTACGTTTAAAGTTTTGGTTTTTAAATGTAATAAGGCCGCTTAATTATTTTTAATGGTTTTAATATGTATTACTAATATAGGTATTACTTATTTTAACTGTTGAAATTGGATAGCTTTAGGCGCGTTTTCAAAAACAACAGTTGATTTCAAAATAACACGACAACAAGCAAAGCTTCCGCAATGAAAGTATTTTCCAAAATTAATCACTTTTCCTAAAATGACTTAATCAAATCGGTTTCTAGAAATATCCATGACATTAAGGTGTGGCAATGGCGGTATGCATGTCTAGGATTGGATCCGAAGGAGCTTGGTATTAGCAATCAGATGGACTCACCACCTCTTTTCCGGTTTCCTACCGGTGCATGACTTCCATTCACTTTAACCTCTAATGAAATTATCTTTTAAAACACTAAGTAGGTTTTTCTGGATCAACAATATAAAATGTTTTTAACGCTTCGATGTGGCATGTCGGATCCAGCCATAACGTCTGGGCCGGGTTTGGGGTGCTACACCATGTTCCAAACATGGTCTTACACTGGCACATGAAATGTAGCCGATGCCATGTCCAAGACATGGTCTTACACTAGCGCACATATCACCCTAGTACCATGGCATGAATATCCGACCTATTCCTACGGTTCAACTGGGGATTTCCCCGTATCAATTTTCATCATACATTGTTCATAACCACATTCAAACATTTTATTCGATATCAATCATTCAATGCATAATAACAATAAAGTTGTAATATTTACGCACAACTTACACGTTTTAATGAAATATCATATTCCATCAAATTTCCAATGTATTCAATCATCACATAAATGTTATTAACATTTGGCATCACTTTCTCATACTCAATATCATCAACGTATAATTAAATACAATCATAGCAAGATAGATTTCAAGTATATTAACAATAATATGGATAACATGCTTATTTAGTCACACGGACTTACCTTAAATGCAAAAACGGCTAATTATTCCCTTTTTGTCCTAAACCACGTACTTTCTCGATTTAAGCTTGAATCTCAATTTTCTTGATATAAAATAATAAAATTTATATCATCACATTAAATTAAGCATACCACAATTCATACTTTGGCAAAATGACCATTTTAGCCCCTAGACTTTCACAAAAATTATGATTTTACCCCTAGGCTCGTAAAACAATTTTTATTAAATTTCCTCATTAGCCAAGCTTAGCCCAACCTTTATTACTCTTGTAGTAACTCAAAATTCCGATTATTTCACACAATTCCCATCCGTTTAATAAACTTTACAAAATGGTCTATATTAGGTGTTTTCATGAAAATCCGTTCACAAAAGTTGTTTATTTAACAACCAAGATTCATTTTCTTCCATAAAAATTCAGCAAAAAACATAAATACTCTCATGGAAAACCCAAAAGTCCCCTCATTAGCTAGATTATGCTACAAAGGTCCCAAAAGTACAAAAATTATCAAGAAAGGCCATCAAAATCACTTACTTGTAAGGGATATAAGTTGCTGATATTTTTGAGCTTTCAAAACCCCCTATTTGCTGGTATTTTCAGTGGGGAAGAAGGAAGATGAAAGATGATACCACTTTCTCTTTATTTTATTTTATTTCTAGTCAAATTAGTCACCAACATTTTACCTAACTTTGACCCTACAACATTTTTGTCTCCTTGATCAGCCACTAACATATTTATGGTCTATTTACTCAATAAACACCCCTAATTATTGTTCTCTAACTATTTAACACATTTAGCTAGCAAAACAAAACTTTTTCCTTTTATGCGATTTAGTCCTTTTTCACAATTAAGCATGAAATCGCTAAAATTATTTCATCAAAATTTTTATACACTCATATAAATATGCTATAACACATAAAATAACATTAAAAAATAATTTCTCCGACCTCAGGTTAGTGGTTCCAAACCACTGTTCCGACTAAGCCAAAAATCAGGCTGTTACAAGACAGGTGAGGGGTATTACTGAACTTCTTTTTGTTAAGACTCTGTTTTGATGAGATTTTTATAAAGTACTAATATTGGTTTAAATTAATACAATTTGTTTATGTAGTTACCATATTTGATCTTATACGCCATATGACTTGTATATCATTTTTAAACTGATGATATTTCTTTCACCTTAGTAAATAACAACTAAAATATGTTATATAAACTTTGTAAGAATTATTTAAAGCTTCCGCCGAAATGTTTTAAAGTTAGTTTATTTTCATGTAGTGGCACATACTCGGATCCTATTATGGGGTTGAGTTTGGCGTGTTACATATTATTATTTTCATTATTATTTTGGGATTAGACTTATGGCCTGCTGATGTTAGTTTGGAGTTTTATTGCAGATATTTTGATGCTTGAGATTGAATTTGATAATGTATGTTAGGTTTTCTCGATGAATATGTATTAATATGGCACGTAAAATGGTTAAAATATGTTTATTTGTATAATGAGTAGGAATATTGTTTCAAGCATGAAGATCATTTTAACTTGTGAATTTTTAACATTCTATGTAAAAATATCAATACTCAAGACCAAAATATCGATACCTTGCTAAAGAAAAGTTTTAAAAAATCTACAATATATCGATACCCAAGCACTAGTATCGTTACCAGTGATAAAAACACCGATACCTCTGCAAAGGTATCGATAAAACGTTTTGAATCAAAATTTTACAGAGAGTTAAAATGGTATCGATATTTACTTTAGTATCAATATCTAACACATGAATATCGATACCTGCTTATTTAGTATCAATACTTACGCTGGATTTTAAAAAATTTTCAAAATGGTCCTTATTTCTCGAACAATTCTATTTCTATTATTTATTAAAATGTTTAATTAGTCATTATTTCATCTCTAATGGTTGAATGTGGTAGCCATTGCACTTATTTGTTATTGTGTATGTATTTGTATAATTTCTGGTAGTTGTTTTAGCATCCTATAGCTCGGGTCCGGCAACCGGACTGGGTGAAGAGTGTTACAAAAATAAATAAAGAATAGGTTGGTGTGTAGGGATAAAAATGAACTTATAAGAAATTAACGAAGGCTTTAAGGCATGTATCAATGTCACTTTTTTAAAGGTTCTATTCGTCCCTACCTATATTATGGTATGCAAAAGAGTTATTACCAAATGAACCTCAAGAATACAATGAAGCCTAATGACTGTCTGCGTTTTGCACTGATGGAAACATTCACTAAGCACTGAGCACTGAGCACTGAGCAAAACATAGCGAAGATATCAATTTCTATAAAATAAATTCTACAGTAATTATTTATAAAACAATCTAGGAATATAAAAGATAGGGGAAGAATAGAAAGAAACTTGTTGTGTATTTTTTGTGTGTCATACAAATGAAAATTTACTCCGATTTATAGGAGGTCTCATGTCTCTTCACAAGGACATAACTACCTAAATGGATAGTTATATCTTAAGCAATAAATATAATTATTCAACATGTATTTACTTGAATAATTATGACTATTTGTTAATAATCAAGTGACATAACTTTTGAATTTAAGAGACATAACTCATCACTATAAATAGTGACATCTTTTGTAACTAACCAAGTGATATAATTTTTTTTGCTTATAACTTTTCATTTGCAACTATTGAAACGCTATAAATATATTGAAAATGTTCCACCAAAGAAAATATTTAGATTTATATATTTTATTAATAAATTAAATGATTGAATTAATAAAATATTAATAATAAATCATTATGAAAAATATATAATAAATTTCATTTTATATGAGAGAAAATATATGTTTTTTTTCTTATGAGATGAATAACAATGCAACTTTAAAAAGAATTATTTAAGTATTATACAAAGAGATAACAAAAATAATAATCATATATATTAAGTATAACTAAATAATTAATAGTTATGTATAATATTTAGAAACATTAAACTATAGATGTTGAATATATATTTACATCAAAATTATACTACGGCCGCTCACATTTTAAAAGAATAATGCACAGTGTTTTCCTTTCACTTTTTAAGAATGCAATATTAACAAAAAAAATCATGAAATGAATTTAATGCAAACTATTATAATTTTATAAAAATTAAAGTCATGTAAACATTTATGGGGCATTAGTGGGATATTGTCCTTCTTGATTTTCTATTTAAAAAACTCTTACGAGCAATGAAAAATTAAAAATAAATAATAATAAATATATGATATATTAGTAGCATAAATTTTTCTATAAGCAACATTAAAATATTCATATGTATTTTTTCTTTAAATACTATATTATATAGAACATTGTCAATTCTTAACTCTACTTATAAAGTGTAAAATTTCATTAAAATGTGTCAAATAATTTCTCAATAAAAGTACACACAACTTCTTATCTTAATATACATAAGTTTCTCCATTCCCGATCCTTATACTGGTGATCACTAACCTAACGACCATTACCAACCCCATGAACAATAGGTCATGCGTCATTTTTCATCACCACCAATTATCTCTCATCTAAAACCAAGCTCCTACACATTCGCTGCATCGTCAAACCTTGCCAACATTTAAAACTGATTTTTCATTGGAACCCAAATCACACCAGTGCCCATACCAAAACTACCACGAGAGAGAAAATAACCACACCAAAAGAAAAAAAAAAAAAAACCAAAGAGACCGATTTCAAGTTTTCTTTTCTCCTACCGTTCAAGGTTTTGGTCAGAGATAGGAGAGGTCAAGGTCACAAGCTTTGGCCTCAGATTCAAAAGACTCGGAACAGATTTTAAGATATTCTCATAGATCGAACTAAAGGATAAGATGAAGATTTAGAATCGAGACTCATAGGAAATTGTGCATGACGGCTTCAAGTTCAGCCTTGGTGCATTCGGTTCATTGTGAGAAGAAAATTGTTAAAAAAAAATGAAAGAAAAGAAATAAAAAGGAAAATTAAAGAGGTATTATTTTGTTAATTTGTAATTTTATTGAGTAAAATTGGATTGGATCCAATCAGATCCTATTATTCAATCCTTGGATCGTGGATTTTGGATTGAACTAAAACTCTAATTAATTAGTTGTCAAAAGTATATATTTGCATTACTTGTTATTGCTATATTGTTGTTTTAGAGGGATTGTGATATATCTTTTTATGTTAGTAAGTCTCGAATTAATCTATTGAATCGAGAGACTTTTATAGTTTATTGTACTAAGAGTTTTATGTACTTAACGTGTTCGAGTAAGGAACTTTTCTTAGAGTGCAATTTGATAGTAAAGCTATTTGTGTTGTGATTTTACTTGTTGAGTTCACAAAGTGAACTTAATGATGAAAGTATTGATTTTCAAGGTACAAAGGTAAGGTAAATTAATTGGCACTGGATGTATGATAGGATAAAATCACTTGTTGTAATCATTGAAGAGAGTGAATATTTCTCACTAAGATTGACACCGTTGACATAAAAAACCGAACTACGTAACAAATTCTTGTGTGATCTGTTTGTTTATTGTTTACTGTTTGGTGCCAAAAAAAAGTTTTCATTTCTTTATCACTCCTTCCAAATACTTAACTTATTTTGCGATTTTAAAACTTCAATTAAAAATTCTACCGAGGTTATACTTGGAGTAAATTTCAATTTTATAGTAACAACGTAAATTTCAACTCAATCCTTGTATTTTTAGATTTATTTTTTTAAGTGTTTGATGATGTACTCTTTACTCAATGGGGGGTCATGGCCCCCAAGGTTTAAAATTTTTGTAATTTAACTCTTTGTAGATATATTATGGCCCTTCCAAAAATATAAGTAGGCCCCCTAAGGTTTAACATTTTTGCAATTTCTCCATTTGTATATGGCCCTCCAAAAAATCGATTGTCATGGTGGAATACTACGTATTCTTCTTTTGAATCAATTGTTTATATGTTTAAATCAATTGTTATGTAGCACGTCTAATTTTAATTTGTCTCTAAAATTAACATTATGGCTCCGCCATTATCTTTAGTGTTTGTTAATTATCTCATATTACATTAGTGTTATTATTGTTTTGTATTATCAATAATATTACATTATATTTGATATAATGTTTTTAATGTTATAGGCCATATTGTTATTTATTGGTATGATATTCTCATAATCTTAATAATTCATTACCTACAAATTTCGATTAATTATCAATCAGAAGTGTTTGCAAAGTTTTTAATATATATTTAATTTCTTATTAGGTATATCCTTTCCTTTACATTATTACTAATGGATTTCTTATTTTTAGTTACTATTTCCATAATTCGTAGATTTTAATATTTGATGTACGATTTTTTATGTTAGTTATATAAAATTTTAAACCTTCAAAAATGAAAACCATTCTATGTCAACTATATAGAATTTAAAATATATATTATATTCTGTATTAATATTTTAATCATATTATTCTTGAAATGTTATAATTTTTAATAATAAAAATGATTAAAAGTAATTGTATATGTCCCTTTTTAACATGTTTAATACATTGAATTGAAGCAATCCATGGAAGGGAGCTAATTTCTACACAAAGGTAGGCGCTGGGATCTTGCATCTACTAAGACGACAAAGGAAATTTGGAGAGATGAAGAAGTTGGCTGACCAGACAAGCCGCAATTCTTGACGCACATCTTTTGATTTATCTCCACATCAAAGCCAAAAGGTAGGTAAGATATACTATTATTTTTCTTTTTGTAGCAATAAAGCACATATCCTTGAGGGACAAGGGAGAGATGTAAAATATTATTGAGCTCTCTACTAACCAAAATTAGATATCTTGCTTCAAGTTAAAAACAAAAAATGAAAAGAAGAAAGGAAAAATCCTTACCTTTTTTTTTATGAATAAAGGTATTCTACGTTAATACGATACTTAATTGTTGCTAAATCTTTATGTTTAACTTATATCATAAAAATAAAATCATTAAAAAAAGACTGATAAAACTGAAAATGTCCATAAATGAAAGAGGAAAATGTTAGTCCAGGTACCCAACTGGGACCTTAAATCAATAAAAAATCAACTTTTGAATTCAAAAAGGTATTGCTCTTTTATCTCAATTAAAATGTGATTATTAGTTTTCTTTTATCAAATTTAACTTTAATTCTTTTAAATGTTTTAAATTTTATCTCAATTATTTTGACACCTTTAGATATGGTGAGTTCTTATTCTTTAATTTCGATGGAAGAGGCGGCTATTTTTTTTTTCTTTTACTCGAAAGATACAATTAATTAAATGTAACTCCACCAACCTATTAGAAGCAGCTCCACCAGCTAGCAAAGTCTCTACTAAAATAGAGTTATCACTGTAACACTCCCTAACCCCATACCATGACCAGAATAGGATTACGAGACATTACCGAACATATCTGATAATTTACGATTAATTCACAAATAATAACATACATATTATAATTTAATGATTTAGTCTCTTTCATGGACCTTCGAGGCCCAGAATACGTATTAGAAGTGGAACGGGACTTGTTCGAGTACTTCAGAAATTTTTCGTAAATATATATATTTTTTGTAAATATTTTTAATAAAAACTCAATATAATCCCTTTTATAAACATCTAACCTTCCCTGCAATTTTCAAACGCAACCAAAAACAATTTATACTCAAATACACTTATATCATAACCAATTCATTAACATAGTAATTTAATAATTAAACATTCATAATATCATTCAAAGTTTACTAATAACTTCATTCATTTTCCATTCAACCTTAATACCAAATTTTATAGTATACTCTTTACCATTTCACTTAGACTAAGTTCAAAACATTACAAACCATCCACACTTTATAATTAAAATCATATGACCCATGTATATGACCTAGGTACATGCCACATTTACCAAAAGAAAAAGTACATCACCAAAGTTGTGCTGAAGTCGGGATTGATCTAGATGCTGAACCAGAACCTTTGATTTCTACTGACCTACGTACAGAAACAACCGTAGGCTGAGTATTTCATATTTAGTGGTATTACCATAATTCAAATTATATAACTCTAATGAATTAAAAATATTAATCATATAAACACTAAACATGTAAAATTTATAACCCATAACAACTAATTTACATTCAATTTCATATTTCATATATAATAATTCATCATCAATATCATATCTTAATAAAAATTTGCATTTTTTGATCAATTCATGAACCTTAGGTTCATGTTTCCAAATCTCTCATACAATTTCAATTCACAATTCGACTAACAATTTCTTTCTTATACTTTTAGTCATACGATCAATCAAATTTGTTCAATTCACTCATTTCGAATATTCACCCTATTAACAAACCTGGACCTTGGCGGATACACGGATTCCAACCAAACACACCAGTACGGCACATTGTGCCTAAAACGGTACTCAGTACCTGATCAATATATCACAAGCATTATACGACACATAAAGTGTCTGAAACGACACACGTGGTGCCTAATACGACACATATAGTGCCTGATCGGCAAAGCCGATAAGTTCCCATACTCTTCCAATCTTATGGCATGCCAACTATGTAACACCCCAAACCTGGCCCAGACATTACGACCGAATCCAGCGTGTCACATTGAAGCGTTACTAGAAAAGTCATGTTTTATCTAAAGTCTTTCTTAGTGTTTAAAGAATATCTTCGTTAAAGATTAAAGTGAATGGAAGCTGTGCACCAGGTAAGATGCCAGAAAAGAGGAGGTGAGTCAATTAGATTGCTTAAGTACCCAGCTCTTCACAGATCCAATCCTAGACATGCACACAACCATTGCCACACTTTAACTGAGTGATTGTTCAGGGAAAACCAATTCGTTTAAAACCATTTGAAAAGGTCATTAATTTTGAAAACATTTTTGTTGCGGAAGCCTTGCTTTGTTATCGCGATGTTTTGAAATCAAGTAACCTTTTTAAAACGCACCCTAGAGCTATTCAATTTCAAACAGTTAAAACAATATCATATCTAAGCTAACAAAACATACTAAAAACAACTAAAAATGATTAAAGCGGCCTTATTACAAATTAAAACCCGAAAACATAAAGGAAATAATCGAAAATAAAAGTGAAGGTATAAACACTTATTTTAAATAGTTCACATGGCCACTCTGAATTCCTCCAGCTTCAAGTCCACCGATCTAAGGCTCACCTGCAAAGATGGGAAAAATGGGGTGAGTTTGGAAAACTCAGTGTGTAAAGTATCCCAACCAGAGCCCAAATCAGTTCAAGCTTTACTGGGCCTAAGCCCTATTCAGAAATCAGAGTTAATTGGGCCTTAGCCCATATTAATATTAATCTGGGCCATAGCCTCTTACAATATCAGAGTATACTGGGCCTAGTCCATGTCAGTATCAATCTGGGTTGTAGCTCTATTACAAGTCGAGATATATTGGGCCTTGCCCATATTAACACAGTTGGGCCCATTTCAATACAGTTGGCCCATAACAAAACAGTCTCATATGATTAATGCATGATAACCCCATCCAACCTCGCACTTGCTTTCGTCCATCCCTACACTTCCTTTAGGGAATAAATCACCCACGCTATCCCTACAATTACAGTGTTAGCACTAGTTGCGGCACTAACTATAATCTGCAGCAAAGCTGCTTATATCAGAATATGTGGCACAGCCACCAGAACGGGTTCTTCCTCCATAACAAAACCCAACCCCATGTAGTATGACATTTATACAGAATATATATAATTAACAAGGCATGCTTCAGAAAGACAGTCAGATTATAGTGTAAGAACAGTTATTTACCCTCGAGGGGTGTAATCGTAAACTTACCCCTTCAGAGTTATTACGGTAATTCTACCTTATAGAGGTATTTCAATAATTTTATCAGTCTTTTTGGGGTTTCATGCTTATTACAGTTATTAACGTATTAACAGAAACACTTACCGAGCGTTTTTACCGAATTGGGCCCGTTGTCCCATTAACCCGATTTCGACCCATTAAACCCAAATATACCGAAGTGCACGAAATTGCGCACTCTGCAATCTTACCGTTGAAGTTACCAAAATTATCAATACAAACAATCCCACGAGCGCTCGCACGCTCGCAAGTTCTCGAAATGTCAGCTTTTCGGTATTTCGGCTTTTCGGCTTTTGCCGATCTAGTCTACTAGTGGGTGTCGTTTACACACCTGATTTGCGACAACTGCTACCGAAATCTCCCACGATATCCTACAATCAGTCACTAGACATATCAGATCCAAAGTATAATGGCAAACATCATAAACGTACTTACCATAATCGGCCATCAATACATATGGCCCTTGAGATCCTACCTTTGCCAAAACTAGTGACTAGATCTCGATCTAGTCGTTCCACTTGTCCAAGCCTTCGATCAGCAGCCTCTAGATCACACTAACACCAAAAAAAAATCAATTGTTACAACCCTTAGAGCCTTAAGCTCTATTCGACAGCTTCCCTATGCCTTTAGGGATTTCGGCTTTTCTAAAACCCGAAATAAAGAATAGATCTGAATACTTACCACAAGTTCTTTTAACCAAAACAATTACACTTCAGTTTCTACTCAGATCTGATGCAGATCCAGCCCTTAAACACTTGCAAAAATTAAATCTTAGAGATCTAAAGATTCGGCTATATGTCCCTAAAAACTATGGTGTTTTCTGCTTTTGAAACTGTGAAGAGGAAGATGATTTGGTATGGTGGTTTTTGCAGTGGTATTGCCGACAGGGGTTGAAGTTTAGAGGATTTGAAAATCGACCAAAAGAGATGAAGAAAATAGGAGGATTTTGGCTAGAAGAAATTGGCACAAGAAACAACTTTTGGGATTTCGGCTTTTATGGCAATCGGCTATAAAGGTTTAGAAAAGAATGGGTATGAAAAATGAGATGAGTAGAATGGTAGGAATGTTTTGGCTAGAGAAAAAAAGAAGGAGAAAAAGAAAATATAAGAAGAGAGGAGAAGAAAGGAAGAATTCGGCACTCAGGAGATCTAACTTTGCGTTTTTCGGCTTTTTGAGATACTGAGGAGAAAATAGAATGAAAGGGAAGGCTCTAGATGGCTAACCCTAATTCAGCAAAACAAAAAGAAAATAAAGCTTGCCCTAATGGCCATTCAGACCCACGGCCCAACCTTCCTAAAGCCCTAGCCGAATTTCCACTTAAGCTCTGTCACATGCCCAGCACATGCACACAAAAATAAAAGTAACAACACGCTTACCTTGTGACTTGAACTCTGGCTCCCCCTAATCATCCACACATCACTCCCCAAACACCTAGGTGGCCCCACATGCCACTTTTCCATAGATCTTTTTGTGTCTTATTTTACCACCTCAATTTCAAAAGCCCATATCGCCAGAACCCTCTCTCCCAAAATTAAAATTCAGGAATTGCCTCGAATTAAATTTACTCTTAGGCCTTTTTTCCCACACCATAAACCCTTCGTAATTTATTTAATTACTAAACTAAACATATGAAATAATAATAAAAATAATAATAATGATAACATCCAAATTATTCGGGCCGTCTTCTACCCGAACCCAGACTCAAGGCCCAATACTTTTTGGCCCAAAAATCGGGGCATTACAAACTATATCCGACTCAGCCCGACTAGTTAATAGGGTATTCAAATCATTTCTCAATTTCAATTTCACTTTCAATGTACAATTCAATTCAATACAATTTTCCACTTTCCAACAATATACTATCAAATATTCATACATAATCATACTTCATCCCACTTTCATTCAATTCAATATTGATACTTACCTTATAATTTTACTTACCATACACATAAATTTAAATATAACATTTAATAAGTAATAGTTTGAATTATAGTAATACAAACCGTGAATTTCTCGTTTTAGTCCTCGACAACCTTCTCTTTTCCTTTGTGTGTCGATGCCCCGGGTTCTTTGTTAGCTATTTAAGTTCCAAGATTTAAAATCCCTATTTCTCCCTTTTCTTTTGTTTTCTTCTTTCCCTTATCTGTTTTCGAATGATTCTGTTCCTTTTATGCTTTGTTTTGTTTCATTTTATTTTACTTTAGTTTATTATTTTATTATATTAACTTAATAAATATTATTATTTCTTAAATAATAAGTAAATAAATATGTATATTACAATTGTATGTATATGATTTATTACACTTGTATTTTACTATCACCTTACATTTGTCAACTTATTAATTTATTCATTAATATAATAATATATTAAATAAATAATAACAATAGATATAATAAATATCTATTTAGTACACAAATACATATATTACAAATGTTCACATATAAATTGTTACATTTGTATATTATCATCATCATCCACTTGTCAAAATATTAATTTATTTATCCTATAAAAATCTTATAATATAGTTATTTTAAATTAATTTATCATAATTTATATCTAAAATATTAATTATATAATTAAAATATTACATAAAAATCTTAGATTTTTATTGCATATTTGCCGCCTCATTTCTTATTAATGGTTTAATTACCATTTTAGTCCTTTTATTTTCTATTGATCTATAATTCAACTTTTACCCTTATTCAATTTAGTCTTTTTCCTAATTACCCTTAATTAAGCTAAATTCACTTAATTAAAACTTAATTAAACACACCACTAGGCTCATAAATATTTCTAATAATTATTTACGAACCCATTTCGTTAAGACGAAGGCTCGATAATATACTTTTTCGATGTCCGTGAATTTTGGGCCACTATAGTTATCACATTCTAGATAAATGTCAAAATTTAAATTTCATATACATAATAAAGTTTAAACAATAAGAAGTTAAAATTTAAATTTTTTTATAGATAAATGTCAGAATTAGATATGAACTTTTTTTTTATGAATTATAATAAACATGACTAGCGTGACTCAAACCCAGGCCACACCTGGGGTGGTGAACACCCTTGACCATCAAGCTATCACATGGGGTTCAACTATATATGAACTTTGATATAATATGAAACGTCATGCATGAACTTTGATTTTGTATGATTTTATATATGAAAATTTAGTTTGATTATATTTTTACAAAAATCACTAACAACATTATTGAATTAGCACCATTTTATATTGATATATAACATACACAAACAATTATATTGATCCAATATGAAAATAAGTATATGTATTTATTTATTAAAATATGACAATTGAATCAAAATCAAAGTTTCATGTATCTTGAGATTATTAATCTATTACTAGTGTGTCAAGTTAAGCTTTAATTTGATAAAAGTTTTGATATAACAAATATAATGTTTTTGAATAAAACTTGTTTTTGAGATAAAACTTGATAAAATTCAAAGTAAAAATTTGTTTCAAATTATTTCTAAGAGATAAAATTTTAAATCTAATCTTTCAAACACTTCGAAAATATTTTGGAGGTTCTTCAAAACAACAAACAATTTTGCAAACATTTTTAAATTAGTTAAAATGCTCCCAGGGGTCAAAGAATCGATACCCTCTATAAGGTAATAATACCCTTACCCAAAGTATCGATACCCCTTCCTGTTATCGATATCGATTTGAGCTTCGAAGTTTAAAAAAATCGAGCAAAAATAAAAGTATCGATACCTCTAACCAAGTATCGATATCTTTCAAAAATTATCGTTACCCATGCCTGGTATTGATACCAATTTGATCTTCTGTTTCACTAAAAAAACATTGACCACAAATATAAAGTATCGATAGCTTCATAAAATTATTGATACCCTCCCCTGGTATCGGTGCCATTTTAAGGTTTGATGTTTTGGAAAGAAAAATTGCCCGAGTATCGATACCCTCTCCAAGGTATCGATACCTCATAGAAAGTATCGATATTTCCTCTACTGTATCGATACCATAGACTTTAACAATCACTAAATTTAGGCATTAAATGTCCAAAGTATCGATACTCCTTCAAAGGTATCAATACATATTGTTGCAAGAGACATTAATGCACTAGTTCTTACATCTCCATCAGCTTTATTCAATTTCTCACCAACCCAAACGGTTGGAAATCAATTAGAAGGTATTAATACCAACTTCCAAAGCTTTTACAACAAGAAGAGAGATTACAAAAGATCAAGAGCTTCAAGATACATAAAAATTCATTATCAACCTTTTGTGCTTCAATTCTTCATCTTTTTCCTACAAGCACTTGTGAGCAATTCTATGTTTTATCATCTCAAGTGTTTTTGTTGTGTGAATACTTAATTGGAAAACATCCTAATATTGTAAGGATTGTTTCTTTGTTTTCTCATTTGTTTACTCTTTTGAGAAGGTTTAAGTCTTAAGATTTAGGTAGAAAGTTTAAGGGAGTTGTAAGGTTAAATCTTATCCTCAAAGGTTGAATCAAATTAGCGAATTTGGAAAAATCCTTAGTGGTAGAAAGTTAAGGTAGTGGAATAGGCAATTAGGGCCGAACCACTCTAAATTCTTGTGTTCATTGTTTCAATTTTTCTTTTCTTGCTTCCATAATTTTTTTTAAAAAAGGCCAATTCACCCCTCCTCTTGGCTATTTCCATTGATTGATCAAACTAATACAATGAATAAACTAAGTTCTTAGAAGGAGTAATGGGGAAGTTTTTATGGCACCAAATCTAGAAATTGTCAATGTAACACCCTATACCCAACCCGATCGCTAGGTTTGGGTACTGAATGATAAAATGACCCAAACAACTTAACAATATTTCTAATTCTACTTTCATTACATACTTAAACAACTTAAATTTCAAAATCTAACTATAAAAAAAACTTGTACAGAACTAATGATAAATTCTTACAAATTTGATTCCAACAATTATTTATTAAGTTTCAATTAAACTCGAATACAGATATAATCAACTTAAACCCTAAGGCGTGGCCGCTAAGGGTGCCCTTCTATATACATGAAACAACTATTGCGCCCGCTTCTAGAGTTTGGCGGAGTCTAGCTTGGTCTCTTCACTCAATTCCCGAGTCTTTATCTACCTTACATACACACATTAAATATAGTAAGTTCAAAAGAGCTTAGTGAGATATGTACATAATTGACCATGAAAACTACTTAAAAATTTAGGAAGAGGCGATTTTATGCGCCAAGTTAAAACTCCCTAAATTTCGTGGGCAAATTCGTAATTTTTGTTGGTGTGACCAAAGTCTTGTTCTCTCTCTCTCTAAGTCAACCTTTGGAAGACACAATGGTTGGTCTGATTATGTAACACCCCTAACCCGAATCTGTCATCGAAACAGGGTTACAGAGCATTACCTAGGTTTACAGATCAATCAGATAGAAATTTCAAACGTTTCGTTTCATATCAATATTCAGAATAAAACCAATCAAAAATCATATATATTGTCCCTTAAATGAGCCCTCAAGGCCCGAGATACATATTAGAAACAAGTCAGGACTAAATTGGAGACTGAGAGAATTTTTCTAAAAAAGTAGAAAAGTTTTCAAGCTGCAGAGTTCACACGGCAGTGTGGCCAGGCCGTGTGACTTAAACGGACAGGAGACACTCCCGTGTCTCAAGCCATATGGGCATTCAAAATAAGGACACACGGTTATGTCCAGCCTGTGTCCATACCTGTGTAACTCTTTGACTTGGGTCACACGCCCATGTGCTAAGCCATGTGAGCATACTGACTTGCATTTTTAAGAATATGTAGGGGACGCATGGTCATGTCACTTGACTGTGTGTCACACACGGCTGAGACACATGCCTGTGTCTCTACCAGTGTGGACGAAAATAGGACATTTTCTAAGCCAAATTTCTCACCCATATTGACACCAACCTAGCCTCAACAAATTGCACATCAACAAGCCATAACAAGGCATTCAACACAAGCTAAAATCAAGTCTTAAACATGTATTAGCACCACACACAACTATTAAACCTTTAGGCATCTCAAATATCAACTTAAAAACATGTCAACCAAGTATCTAACCTTACCTAATTAATTTATCTAACCAAGTTACCAAAGTTCACTTTAACTCAATTATTTACATACATATATCACTTATATTGACATCACAATCATACCTTAATTTCATACCAATATGTATGTTGGTTATATAAACAAAATATTATTCATAATATTTACATAAGCTAACTTTGACTAAGTCCATACAAGAGCCTATACATGCCATATAAATCGTATTTAATGTTTCAAAAACTACCTAGTTAAGATGGATAGTGTGACTTGAGTTCTAATCCAATCGTCCAACCTTTTGAAAATCTACAAAAACATTAAACAATACTAATAAGCTTAAAGAAGCTTAGTAAGTTCGACGAGTTAAATAAAATTTTACCGAACCTACTATAACAAGTCAAATAAATAAAATCATTCATTTCAATTCCCTGTCATTCCCTGTCAATTTCCTGTCATTCACAACTTCTATTGATAAGTACATCCGAATTCAAATCAATATAAAAATAAATAACATGTATTTCAAATTCATTTAATAAATCAACTTACCAAAATTTTTCTATTTGAAGAACGACTTACGGATAAGAGTACATCGTCAACAGAAGCTCATAAGAGCTGGTCCATCTGAATATGCTAACAGAAGCTCGAAAGCTGAACAGAAGCTCGTAAGAGCTAATCCACCCAATTACGCTAAATAGAAAGTAAAACATGAGAGTTTGCAACAAATGCTAAACCCCGGTTTACTTGGGTAAAATGTTGATATCTCCTTCCAATACCATCATACACCAAGTTACGAATGTACTCAAATCTTGCATTCAATTCAAACCGAATATTCAATTCAATATTATAATTCCAACAATAATGTATTTCCAACAATAGAATAAATGCATAATACCATTTATCAATTTATACAAATGTTAAATTTTAACCGCACGAACTTACCTGGACTGAATTATAGTAATTGCATAAGTTTAGGGACTATTTTGCTATTTTTCTATTTCACGAGTATCTACAGAATCTTAATCTAAAATATAAAATTATTCATTTATTAGCATATATTTCATTTCCAATTCATTCCACAATTAATCTCCTTTTATTTTTCAAATTTACACAATTAACCCAAACTTTTACAATTTTTTCAATTTAATCCCTTAATTAGTTAATCTATCAAATTAACTAATTTTCTCAATAAATAATCTATCTAAATATTATAGGCCTTCATAAAGCCCCAAATAAACCAAAAATTCACTATTAAATTCTAATATTTTAACTTTTTCACAATTTAATCCTAAAATTAATATTTAACAAAATCATTTTTTATAAAATCATCATACAACAAAATCAAAGCTCTAAATCTATGTTATTCATCAAAAAATATAATATTTATCAAAGGCAACTTCCAAAATTTTTAATAAAATAAAAAACAAAGGTATGATCTAGTTGGACCTAATTGCAACAATCTCAAAAACATAAAAATTACAATAAATAGGTAAGAATTGAACTCGCATGAAGCCAAAGTATGAAAAACCAGCTTAAGCTTTCTCTCCTATGGTTGTTTAGGCCGAAAATTTAAGAAGAATTGTCTAGAAAACTATCCAGCTCCAATTTGTTTTATTTTAATTTCATTAAAATTACCATTTTGCCATTGAATCCTTTTATTTTATTATTTTCTTTTCATATGCCGCCTCATCCCTTTATTTTAGGTATAATTGTTTCTTAAGTCCTCCCTTATTTATTAATCAAGTCATTTAATCACTTAATTATTATAATTAAAAAGTTTTGCACATTTTTCAATTTAGACCTTTTAATTAATTAACTATCAAACGTTAAAATTTTTAATAAAACTTAAATACCACTTTAATGACACTTCTTAAATATTTATAAAAATATTTATGGCTCGATTTATAGAAACGAGGCCCCGATACCTCACTTTCTAAAACCACTTGACCTAATAAATTATTGTAAAACATAAATTACCAATTTAAAAACCTTTTTAAAACCATATTTGACTCGTAAATATTAAATAATAATATTTACAAACTTACTCGCCGGATTTGGTGGCTTCAAAACCACTGTTTTTGACACTATTGAAAAATTAGGTTATTACAGATTATAACCATGATCCACGTAGGAATATTTTCTTATGGGCCTTGACTGGGTTTATCGTTGTTCCCAACTTTCTTTATACTTTTCTTGATAGACCTCTTCACTGTGATCCATATTCACCATTCTAGGATGGTGATAACTATTGGCGTTTAACCAAGTATTTTCCATAACTGCGGATCCTTACCTTGATCCCTTTTATCTTACACTAACTCCAAATGAAATCACCGTACCATTTCATTGATTACATGCTTTTTTCAACCTAGACTATGCTTGATCTCCTTTATAATTAAGGCCTCTTCTTGGACTCTTAATTTAGACTTCATTACGATGCTTGGCTAACGAAACATCACCTTCTTTTCCTTAGTGGGCTCATGCTCACAATGTAACTCCATAGTACTTATTTTTTTAGTCCAATCCTTTAAGGTGCTCCATTAGATCGGTGGTTCCCTACGTACTATCTCCTACTCAGGTTTACCTTGACAGTTTCCACCATTGGAAGACTTGCAAGGTCTTTGATGGACTTCTGCATCTTATTATTTTCTGGTGGACTTTATTAGTCATTCAACCTTATGCGGACATTTCCTCCCATGAGGTCTCTTGACGGACAACTCACTCTTCAGGCTACCTCTTAGTCAATTGCCAAATTAAGATTTTAACCTATAATAATCAATTTTGTACCTACTTAGACAATGTAAGTTTCGTGACTTCTCTGGTGGGCTCTTGTTGGTGCCCACTATGTTTGCCAACTGTCTAAGGAATTTCTCCCTCATTTCGCGCATATTTGTGTTAAGACGCTTCTTTGGCTTCACTCATCATTACATTGTGGAAAGTCCTTTTATTATCCCGTTTGTCTGTATTCCCAAATACGCACTGGCCATCATGTTAAACTATCTACCGTGTGAGTTATTCGACAATATCCCATTTTCGTTCCCTATCAGCTTATTGGTTCATCATCATGTCGGACTTCATATGGCACTATAGCTTAGTTGTAGCCTTACACAATATGATCCCATGTTTATTGTTCTGGCAGACTTTATATGTTGCCATAGCCTAGTTGTGGTCTTACACAATATAAACCCTTTTTTGTTGTCCTGGCAAACTTCATATGTTGCCATAGCCTAGTTGTGGTCTTACACAATATAATCCCATGTTTATTGTCCTGACGGACTATTTCGAGTAATCAATAAACATCTTTTGAGGTGTCATCCAGAAGGACCTATAAATCATCATCGTGGTGTCGCTCCATAGAGTCAATAGACCGTCGTCATGGTGGCGCTCTAGCGAGCCAGTCGATACCATTACACAATGCCGCCTAACTCCCTTAAATCCCATTTCAATCCACCTCATCATTCATTATGCCAATTTTTCCTATTTTCATCTACCCCGACAAGGTAAATAGCTCTGTGCTTTGCATACAAACTACTCATACATTTCATACAAACAAGGTATTTGATACATAACACAAAGTACGCCACATATATTCAACACCACGTGATAATTGTTTGACATTCAATGATCATACTTACAAATATTCACATACTTGAATAAGGTTATGCATTCACAGCATGCTCACTCACTATTTTTACACAAAACAACCGATTTAGACAACTAGTGTTGCAAAATCAGGTTTGGAAAGCGTAGAGAAAAATAAGTTTAAAGGAAAAATTAGAGTTTTAATTTTTTTTTTCCAAATACAAGAACTTGGTTGTGATATCTAAAGTGATAAACACTTAATCAAAATTATAGTTTTTTGATTTGTCTTGGATGAATGCTTCAATAGAGTAGTCTTCTCCGTTATCCTCAAACTCACTTTTGCCAAGTGTGGACTCGATTTGAATCAATAAATTTTCCACAAAATTACCAGTGGGTCAATTATTCAATTTCCCTAAACTTCTAGGTCAAGTTGTAAATAAGAAAAATATCTCTAGAAATCTTCTGAAATAATTTGTCTAGAGAATTTTATCTCTACAACTTTCTCTTAAATTCAAGTGTGTTAAAAGTAAAAATCCACGACTCTCTTTATATAGGGATAGTTTATTGAAATCAATTACGATTTAATGTAATCACTTACTATGAAATTAATATAATACTTATCAAGATAAATATTAGATTAAATTTAATATTAAATCTATTAAATTAATATAATACTTATCTATAAGATAATTATTAAATTAAATAGTAAAACTAAATAGTAAAACTATTAAAATAATATTATTTTTTGCAATAGTTAATCTGAAATCAAATTATCTCATAGAGTCCCATTAGGAGTGTAATTCCTCCATTACTCAACTGCCGAAAGACCACCTGCCAGCAAACGGAATGTCGTTGTTGCTACCGTTGGCACCATCATGTTCGATGTTGCCATTAAAGATGTGACACCCTCACGACACCTCGAGTCAGTTCGGCTATTGCCAATTCAATTCGAGCTAATGACGGCCCAACTAGTTTGATCTAGCCACTGGCTAGTTCGTTGGCACGGTTCGACCTCGGTCTTAATTTTTCGTTCTTAGATCCAATTTTCGATATCAAGTCCAATTTTCAAGTTTAATTACCTATTGGGCCAATTGTCTGATTTCAAAATTAATTTCCAAAAATATCATATTAATTTTAGTTAAATTGATTAATTTAATTTTACTTGATTAAAATTAATTTTCTTTAAAATCACTAAGATTTTCCAAATTAATTTTTCAAGAAAATTCTTTAATCAAATTCTCTGATTGAACCATTCTCACGATTACCCAATTTAATTTCACATCGAATAAATCGACTAATTAAATTATTTCCAAAGTCATAGAATTTCTTCTGATTCAAATGCTACCTGATCGAGCTTTTGTTAAGCTACCAAAGGGACCAATCAAACATATACAATTAGGCTTAAGTAATTGCAATTATATCCAAAAGCATCATTTCGATCATTTGCAATTTACTCAATCATTGAGTCAGTCCACAAGAAGTATCATGATTGAAAACTCCCTATTGTAACAATTCATTCAAATGTTTTGTCTAATGATCTCGTCATGTGTGTTACCATCATATGATATCCTTGATTCCTTTGAGTTAAATTCGTTCACTCAATACAATTCTATTTTATCTCATTGTCACCTTTGTGCCTTCTTAATGATTAGTATGATCACTGGCAACAAATGATTATGATAAATTACTTGTTCAAGAACAAGCAACCCGTGGTCATGTTCCATATTTATCAATCTACACAATGCCAATGAGAGGATATCATTAACTCTTTAATCGAGCTATGAATTCCATTGTTGCTAGTAAATCCATGTCATACACAAGTCGTTTACCTAACATATCGACTATGGGCTTAAACATCTTTAGAGCATAAACCTCCACCTATATCAAAGCACATGAGTTGCATACGCATGGTCAATGACTAACTTAAGATTTAGGTAAACCACACCATGAACGTCACAAGTGAATTAATTCACAAACAGATTCAGAATTAATTCATCTTGGGTCCTGTCTAATATATCATTCTTCCAATGAATACACCTATCTCTCTACCCGTGGAGTTAGCTACTCCGATAGTCAAGACTAGCCAGCTCCCCTATTGGAATTGTAGACGACATAATAATCTTCTAAGTATTTTAATCAAATGCTTATTGTGATTCTTTTATAGGATTACAGACTCATTTAGGTTATTTATTGTAGTAAGTTGCTTTCTCGCATTGTAGACGTTCTTATAATGTCACTTATCATCAGTTCGAACTTAGACAATCAATGAGCTAATATTCGTTTGTAACAATTTTGTTATGCATGCAAAACATGAAAGATAGAAACACAAAATACATAATAGTGAAATGTGAAATTTACTTTATTTATTCATCGTTCAAATACATAGAAAACAATTACATGTTTACTACAATATGGGCACATTTTCCAACACCAAGAATAGTCACAACACAAATCATTCAACAAATCAATTTCATTATCCATCCATGATAAAGTATAGAAACTCACCTTAATTTCTTTATCCTCGTCAACTTAGGTTGTCCAAACGCTAGAGCCTCCTTCATTCTAGCAGCTAATCATGACAACCATTTATCGGTTAAATCGCAGGTATTAAGCCTTAAAACCCAGAACCCAATTTACAGAAACTTATTAGGAGTCATTTCCCTCCTTCTTTCTCTAATTCTCGAGTATAAAAAGTTAAGAAATTTACCAATTTCTCAATTTCTCTACTTCCAGACTTCAATTCTTAAGACTTCGGCTCCATGCATAGCTCCTAATTTTTCTTCTTCTTTGGAACAATCAAAGAAGACAATGTAAGTAAGAAGAAATTTTGTAAATGGAATTAAGGAGAATTTCCTTTGAAAGAATGTCCACTTTCACCCATATATATCCTATGCAAGATATCCCAATCTCTTTTAGCCAATCACCGGTAATTATTATGTCTCCCACTTTGGAACCAGTCGATTTCATCCCAACCAAACCAGAATTGAAACTTAACTATTTACCCAACAATCACAAAATTTTCCAAAATTCCTAGTAGAGTCTGCCAACTCACTATTCATTTAATTAAGTCCCCAAAATCATTTAAATTAGATTCCTTACAGAAATTCGAGTGTGACAGTGAACACAAAGAACACAAAAATTGTTTACATAGCTCGTTTTCTCTATGTCTGCGAAGCCTAACTTAGTGAGAAATATTTACTCTTCAACAGTTACAACAAGTGAATCTAACCTATCACACACCCTGTGATAATTCTCCTCACTTTCGAACCTTGAAAAACAATACTCTCACCACTAAGTTCACCCTTGTGAACTCAGCAAGTAAAACTGCAATACAATCAATTTTATTAACAATTTGCACTCTAAGAAAAGTTCCCTAACTTGAACAAGATAAGCGCTAAAAAAATACTCAGTACAAAAACCTATACAAGTCTCTCCCTTAAATAGATAAATGTTCGAGACTTGCTAACATAGGAGGTCTATAACAATCCCATTAAAATAGTGCTACAATAAGTTGTTTACAATATGATAATAGTGAATAAAACAAATGTGGAGACTTGGCAGCGAATCTCATAGAGTTTCAATCCAATCCAAATGTCCATGTTGCAAGCAATTGTCTCGGGTGTTTTAATTAGATCTAATCTTCCATGCGAAGTTCCCAAATAATATGACCTTTATTGTTCCATGTGACTTTCCCAAGTAATATGACATTCATTGTTGAGCTAAATATCCTCCAAATAATCAGTACAACCCATTCAATCTATTTAATAAATTGTCAACACTCAAATATGGAAACGATCATTCAACAACTCTAGTGCTAGGGAAGTGGGCACTTCCCCGGCACTTAAAGGTCAATTTCATATTTTTTAACATATACATATGAATCATAATTTAAGTTTTATATATATAGCTACATCAAATCAAAATTGATGTATTAAATTGTATATTAAACTAAAATTTATGTATAAATTTGATGTTTATCTCAAAATATTGTTATACTTTTTTTATATACATTTTTCAATACGACTCTTAGATCCTTCAAAGGCCTAACTAACCTTAGTCACTTGAAAAGATATTATGTAACTAAATACACTCAAGTTAGGAACTTCAAGCTGCCTTTGGATTTGAAATAACTCCATGTGCAGCGAACTTGGGCAGCCTTTTTTTGCCCAAATGTAACTCAACAATCCATTTCGACTGCAAGCCCCAGTGGAGTTCATAATTTTTTTTTTCAACGCACTATTTTAGTTTTCCTTTTATTTGTCTTGTGTCATATATTCACCTTTTAATTTTTTATTTAAATAATTTTATTAATTCAATTTTTGTACCTTATTACCAAATTCAATATAATTTTAATTTTTTAAAGTAAATGTTTTAAATTATTTATTAGTTTTATTTTTAATTATTTTGATTTAGAAGTATTCAATATTTCTATTTAATATAATAAATCTAAAATAAATATAAAAATAATGTACCAATATTTTAGTAATTATAACATTTTTAATTATTTATTAAAATTTCAAACATGTTATACGTTTCACTGCATACAAATATTATTTTAATATTTTTAATGGTCATTTTCTTTTTTTCATTATAATTCCTCTCACTATTGCGATTGAATCCAAATAAATTTCTCACATAATTTCACTGTCACCACTATTTTTAATCTTATTATCCATACAAATTAAGCCACGACATTAATAGGAGCAAAGCCTAAGTTATAAGCCTTGACCCTTTATAAAAATTAATAATTTCATCAAAAATTTTTATAATCAATCTTATTCAAAATTAATAATTCAATTCAAACTTTTTTATATATAAACAATCCAAAGTCCTTAATTAAATATAAAATTCACATTATGTCCCTTTATAAAATTAATAATTTAATCCAACTTTTTAATCTAAAATTTTTAACTTTAACTTCAAAATTTTATAATCTTGGTGTGGATTCAAACTTATATTTGGTTGACGAAATCTTTAAAATATATTAGATTATGACATGCCTACAATATATGGTAAAAAGAAATATATGAAAAACATATCTATACAAAGTTTATATTAAAACCAAGTGAGGTCTTGGTTGAAAAAGTAAGTTAAAAGTTTAAAACATGTCTCATGTGTCACAAGCTCAAATCTCATTATAGTAATATTTATTAAAATGAAAAATACAAAAACATCCTTGTATTAGTATTGTTACTTTGTATATTAAAGAGTATTTAATAATTTTGTAATTGAATTGATGTTCGATTGACTCGTAACAATGATAGTGATCGATCTTAGGACTAAATTTTAGGGGCTTAGTAAAATTTTTAAAGATTTTAGGATTTAATGAGAATTTTTTTAAAAAAATTTGAGGGCTCTAATTAATTTTTTGTGAAATTAATGAGAAATTTAAAAAAATTGAAGGTCTAATTAAAATTTTTAGAAAAATAAAATTTCCCAAAATTTTAAGGGCTAAGGCCGACCTAGGCCTCTGCCTCTAAACACCAGCCTAGTAGGGCTTATTATAAGTATAGATAGATATGCCTATTCGATAACAGAAGTCCATTTAAAGGAAGAAATGCATTAATGGCAAACACAACACACTAACAGGAGACTAGAAATGGAGAGAAAACAGCATTTTGTATTAATCCATGGAAGCTGCCATGGAGCTTGGTGTTGGTACAAGGTAGTGAATCTCCTTAAAACGGCTGGTCATCAAGTCACGGCCTTGGACCTTGGTGCTTCCGGGGTTGATCCAAAGCGGCTCGAAGAGATTACTTCTTTCTCAGATTACTTGCAGCCATTGATGGATTTCTTTGCTTCTCTTCCTGATGAACAAGATCGGAAGGTCATTCTTGTGGGTCACAGCTACGCCGGTCTATGCATTTCTCTAGCCATGGAAAGGTTTCCCAAGAAAATTTCGGTTGCAGTTTTTATCGCAGCATATATGCCTCATCATAGCTCTCCACCAGCGACTCTCATACAAGAAGTATCGATCCTACCCTACTAATTAGTTATTGCTAATTTAACTGTATATGATCAATATAGCAAGGTAATTTTCCTTTTGTTTTGTTGATTTAGTACTTCAAAAGGACTAAAGTGGAGTTTTTGATGGATTGTGAGTTCACATTTAGTAATGGCCTGGACAAGCCGCCAACGTCAGCTCTCTTTGGTCCAAACTTCATGAAGGCCATAGCTTATCAACACTGCCCATTAGAGGCAAGTTAACATAACTCATGATCTTAATAAAGGCTATATATATAGTTTCAAGAACTTGTATGTGATAATGATGTTAGAGCTTTCAGGATTTGGAGTTGGGGAAAATGTTGGTGAGACCAAGCGGGCTGTTCGTGGAAGATTTGGTGTCGGGGAATTTGTTGACAGAAGAAAAGTTCGGGTCCGTGGATCGAGTTTTCATTAAATTAGAAGGAGATAAAGTGATGATGGAAGAGTTTCAACAGCTGATGATTCAAAACTCGCCCAAAGATGTGAAGGTCATTAGTGAAGCCGGCCATATGGTCATGCTTTCCAAGCCCCATGAGCTTTACCGGCTTTTACAAGACATCGGAGACAATTTCTCTTGAATATTACTCTTATGTTTTAATTATTTATTCCATTTATGGTTATTGCTTATTTCCATTATAAGATACTGATATCTCCCATATCTATATTTATGACACGTGATCAGTTTTCATATCACAGTTAACGATTATACCCATGGATATTTTGGGTTGTTTTGTCGTACGTAAATGGATGGAGACATTACGTCGCGCGTGATTTAAATTATAGTGCGGCATTTCAGACAGGGTAAGGAGCCCATTTATCTTTCCATTAGCACTAAGCTGCAATGGAGTGATAAGGTGGCCACTTGATTTGACGAGTGAGCCATCCTCGTAACACCACCAAGTCAATTAACCCATACCATCAACTACAACCGTCGCGGGCTTATCTTTCTCATACAATTTTGTCTTTATTTCATATGGTATTGTTATTTTGCAATGACCAAAAGTACCTGAGTTTTAAGCTTACTTGAGCCCTTTTTCTTTCGACTTAAAAGATTGAAATGGGTTAAAATTAAACATCATAAAAAAATTAGGTTAATTTTTTTCTTAATTATTATAATTATAATTAAAATTTATATATTTATTTAAATTAGTTTTACAATTTATCCTCTACCTATATTATTATAAAATTTTGCCCGAAATAATGGTGGGTGTTGAATCCACCAAAAATAGAAATACTACGCTTAAATAGGATATAAATTCTCAATATAGGAAGTAGGGGTGACTTATAGAGATTGACCTAACTAATTGATATTTCTTACAACCAAAACATTTTGTGGGTCATTTTAGATCCACAACTTTTGCAGTCCTATGAAAAATACAGAGGGGATGTATAAAAATAAATTAAACCTGTAATATCCTAAAAATTAGGGTTAGAATTAATAAAATCATCAAGAAATAAGCTTTAGTTTAGGTGGTAGAGAGCTCAATAAACTCCCTAGAGAGTTAAGATTTAAGCCCCACTCTAATCATTTTTCCTCTTTTAATTTTCAGAAATTAAGGAACAAAATCAAGCTAGCATATATATTAAATGTGTTAGAAAATAATTAATTATGGGCAAATAGCCCAAATGGTAAGGCCTTGGCACATTTTCCCTTTGCACTTAGGTTCAAATCATGCTAATTTTCTTCCATTTTATTTTAAATCAGCCCTCTAAAATTTACTTAACCTAGCCATTTAATTCCATTTCTAATCATATTAGAATTTTCGGTTTTCTTTTTCAACCTAAACAAGAATTGTTTTCCCTATTTCTTCCGTTATTCTTCTACATCTTCCTCTTTTCAATTATTTTCTTGATATTGCTGGAAATTTTATCTTGATCCCAAGTTTGAAACTGAGTCCAGTTCAATCCGTTATTCGTATCGATTTAGCGTAACACTATTAATTTCATCTCTAACGTACCAAGATCGGGAATACCATTTCAAACCTTGACAATTAGATCTCGAATATCTATAGAGTACTTGTTCTCAAAAATTTCAAGATCAATAAAAGGATATTTTACAAAGCTTTCTTGAAAATTTTGATGATTTCAATAAATATTGAAAGTCGACTTTAGTTTTTATGTATTTGACTATCGAAAGACCCGTTGTAGGTTCCCGAACCAGACTCGGATGTGAGGATTACAGTACGAACCCCAGAAGTCAGGTGTGTGTTCTTTTATGAGAAACTCGAGGCAAAACTGAACTTATCCCAGATCACACGACCAACTACACAGGCGTTTGGGTCGCTCATGTGGACTACAAGGTCCCATACACAGCCAAGCCACCCCTGAAACCCTAGAATAATCCTTTCACACAGCCTAGGACCCCCCACATGACCGTGTCACTCCTATAGGTTGGATTTTCAAATGTCACACAGCCTAACCACATGGTTGTGTACCCTTTCCACATGGCCCAAGGCTTCCTACATGGTCCGGTCACACGACCATATGTCCCTTAGAACCAAGAATTTATAAATTTGACTCAAAATTTTATATTTTGATCAAATTAGTCCCTGAATAGGTTTCAAACTATTTTTAGTGAATTAAATTATACGAATAGGTCCCTGATGATATGAAATATACTAGAATCCATGATTGATCAATTTAATATGGTTTTTATTTTTAGTTATGAATATTTGTATGAATTATGAATAGTGTATGTTACCTTTATATCTATATACTTGCGAATGTACGAATGACATGCCTTATATTATTGTCAAATTGAATACATGAAAAGTTGATTTTGCTATTGATTTGCCATATGTTAGCTTATTAAATATTATTATATGAGATTATATTCAATATGTCTTAATGCGTTGCATGGGTTGGGATGATATGTACAGAGGATGTAACATCCTAATCCGGCCTAGATGTCCAAACCAAGTCCAGAGAGCTACATCAATGATACTAAGACCACCACATTTATAACGCAGTCAGAATGAACCATTTACTACATAACATACAATCACAACAATGAACTAAATATAAAATCATTCTAAACTTTATAATATCTTAGAAAATAAAATTTTCTTAATAGTAGTATTTAGAAAAATGATAAAAGCTTGACCGATATCCTGCGGCACCGACCCGTTTAAGTCTGAGAACCACCTAAAATCAAATCAATAACAGAATGAGTTTTGAACTCATTGCATAAAATAAATTCAATAAAATGAAATACAATTGAAAGATTATTCTCTGTGAAAAATAAAATAGAATAAAATAAATACCAATTTGTGAAAAATAAAATAGAATAAAATAAAGAAAAATAAAGAACACATAAATTTTACGTGGAAACCCTTTCGGGAAAAAAAACCACGGGCAGAGGAGAAGAAAATTCACTATGTCGAAAATTTTTTTTACTCAAATACAAGAGGAATAGACTATGTCTATTTATAGGCTTGCAAAGCTATATTCTAGTAGGATTGAAACACCTTATCCTAATCAATATAAAATAGATGGAGTTTAATAAGGTTTAAAACCTTATTCTAAAATAAAATAAAAGAAGTCTAGTTCTATATGGATTTTACTTTTATTTTATTTTCCATCGTATTTTATTTAAATAAGAATTTTGGGTCACTTAATTCTAACAATCTCCACCTTGACACAAATTCTCAATGAACAAGTTCTTCATCGCGAACGCTCAATAAACAAGTTCTTCACCTCTTCCAAAAACCCCTTAAGGGTTTAACTTCAACAATGAACACCAACCAAGTCTAAGCAATGCTCAAACTTGGTTATAGGAAGTGACTTAGTCATCATATCTGCAGGATTTTCATGAGTGCTAATTTTGCTCACAACAATATCACCACGAGCAATAATATCACGAACAAAATGATACCGAATATCAATGTGTTTTGTTCTCTCATGAAACATTTGATCTTTTGTAAGAAAGATGGCACTCTAACTGTCACAAAATATCGTCTCGATTTGAAGGTCTTCATTGAGTTCACTAAATAGTCCCTTCAACCAAATAGCTTCTTTACAAGCCTCAAGAATCGCCATGTACTCGACTTCGTTGGTAGACAAAGCGATCGTAGTTTGCAAAGTGGCTTTCCAACTAATTGCACAACCTCCGATTGTAAAGACGTAACTCGTGAGAGATCTTCTTCTATCAAGGTCTCCAAGAAAATCAGCATCAACATACCCTATAACTCCATCTTTAGTTCTTCCAAACGTAAGCAAACATTAGTAGTGCCTCGTAAGTATCTTAAAATCCATCGAATCGCTTTCCGGTGTTCTTTACCAGATTCGCCATGTATCGCTAATCGCACCGATCGCATATGATAAATCGGACGTGAACAAACCATAGCATACATGAGAGATCCTCTTGCACTAGAGTATGGAACATGTGACATGTACTCAATCTCATTATCGATTGAGGAGATAAGGCCGATGAAAGTCCGAAATGGGTGCTAAAGGAGTACTAACGAGCTTAGCACTCTGCATATTGAACTCGCAAAGAACTTTCTCAATGTACCCCTTCCGACTTAGGTACAATTTACTTGCTTTTCTATCTCGAGAATCTCCATACCAAGTATCTTCTTTGTTGGTCCTAAATCTTTCATCTCAAATTCTTCACTTAGTTGGGCTTTAACCTTTCTTATCTCTCTTTATCTTTTGTCGCTATCAACATGTCATCAACATAAAGAAGTAGATACACAAAAGAACCATCACTTTTTTTCTTAAAGTAGACACAACTGTCAAAACTACTTCTTTTGAAATCATGAGAAGTCATAAAGGAATCAAACCTCTTGTACCACTTGTCTTGGTGATCTGTTTCAAACCGTAAAGGGACTTTTTCAAGAAGCAAACATAGTCCTCTTTTTCGAGACTATAAAACCCTCCGGTTGTTGCATGTAAATATCTTCCTCAAGTTCTCCATGCAAAATGCGCTTTTACATCTAACCGCTCAAGCTCCAAATCATGCATGGCCACAATACCAAGCAAAGCTCGAATCGAACTATGCTTAACAACCGGAGAGAACACATCATGAAGTCCACTCGGAATTTGATCAGTAACCCTTTGCAACAAGCCTTGCTTTATATCCGGTTCTTCAACTCCGAGTCCTTCTTTCTTTTAAACACCCATTTACAACGAATGCCTTTTTACCTTAAGGAAGTTTTACAAGATCCCATGTTCTGTTTTTGTGGAGTGATTCCATCTCCTCTTGCATAGCAAACATCCACTTTTCTCGAGTCTTCACAACTAATCGCCTCGAATAATTAAATGGCTCTTGATTCGCATCTATATCTTCACCACATTTAAAGCATAAGCAACTAGATCAACCTCGGCATACTTCTTTGGAGGTTTAATTTCTCTTCTTGTCCTGTTTTTGGCGATAGAGTATTGCGGTGAAGAAGCAACTCTATTCTCAATTTTGTACTAGCTTGAGGAGTTGATTCAGATTAATCGATGCTCCACCGCTTTTGGTTTTCTTTATTGGAAGAGTCTTTAAGAGATAAGTTAGGTAGCATAGCGCTTCATCAAAAACAACATCTCTGCTAATCACAACTTTTCTATTTTCAGACACCATAACTTATAGCCTTTTACACCACTTTATAACCAAGAAAACGCATTTAATGGATCTCGGTTCCAATTTTCCATTATCAACATGAGCATACGCAGACACCCAAAAATCTTTAAATCGAAATAATTAGCGGGATTACGGACCATACCTCTTGTGGAGTCTTTTCTCAATGGCAACGGATGGAGATCGGTTGATCAAAAACATGCAAGAGAGGTCGCTTCGCCAAAATGACTTCGTAAGTTGGCATTTGACAACATACATCGAACCTTCTCCATGATCGCTCTGTTCATTCGCTCGCAACGCCGCTTTGTCAGTGGAGTATGACGAATCGTCAAGTGTCTCATGATCCTTCGACTTGCACAATCTATTAAACTCATCGTAATGTAACTCTAAGCCATTGTCTGCACGGAGGTATTTTATCTGCTTTTCCGTCTGTTTTCAATCATAATTTTCCAAGACTTAAATGTGGAAAACACATCGCTTTTCGCTTGGAAGAACGCCCAAACTTTTCTCGGAAAATCATCAATAAAGGTTAGCATATAATTAGCTCCACCTCTCGAAGGCACTCGACGGCCCCCACGATCGTAATGGATATACTCCAACGCTTCCTTCGTGTTATGGATTCCTCTAGTGAATCGAACTCTCTTTTGCTTCCCAAAACACACGGTGCTCACGAAATTCGTTTGCAAATTCCTTGCCCATTAAGAAGTCCTCTTTGCTTAATTCGCCATGCCATTCTCACTCATATGCCCTAGGCGATATGCCAAAGTTTAGTAATATCATCATCGACAAGGAAGAGGAAGCGACAATTGCATCACCAAGAATGATAGAGAACCCAGAAACATATAACTTGGCAATCTTTCTTTGCCCTTTCATCACAACAAGGGACCCTTTGAAATCTTTAAAACCCCACTTTCACCGTGTATCTGCACCCTTTTGAATCGAGAGTACTCAACGAAATTAAATTTCTTTTCAATTCGGAACATGCCGCACGTCACTAAGTGTTCGACAACTCCATCAAACATCTTAACTTTAATTGTTCCAACACCGCGATTTTACATGAAGCATTATTTCCCATCAAAACAACACCTTCAGACATCGTTTCATAAGTTGTAAACCAATCCCGATTGGGACTCATGTGGAAGGTGCAACTGAATCAAGTATCCACTCCTCACTTACTTTAGAATCATTGATGAAGCAACTAGAAGTTCACCATCGCTGTAGTCTTCTACAACATCAGCTTCACCGAATTTTCTAGGTCGTTTTCCCTTTTGATTCGCAGCCTCCCTTTTAATCTTATTTTGTAGCTTATAGCACTCAGATTTAATGTGCCCTTTCTTCTTGCGAAGTTGCAAGTTTTACCTCTGCTTGAAGATTTCGATCTACCCTTAGATTTACCACGAGGATTCCGCCTCGTGTTCTACCACGATCATCATCAACATTCCGGTCTTGTCTCCCACGAACAATGAGACCCTCTCCCGAGAGTTGGGTTTAACCACAAGATGCTTCATCTTATCATACGAGGTTAAAGAATCATAAACCTCATCAACCGTGAGAGACTCATGCTATATAAAATCGTGTCTCTAAAGGTTGAATAAGACGGGCAACGAACAAAGTAGAATCAACCCTAGATCTTCCTTATCATACTCGAACCTCCATGGCCTCCAAGTTTGAGAGAATTTCTTTAAACACCGTTAAGTGTTCGTGTACGACGCACCTTCCTCCAAACGATGAGCATAAAGACGCCGCTTCATATGCAACTTGCTTGTTAGAGTTTTCGACATACATATTTGTTCTAGCCTCTTCCATAATGCAATGGCGCTTTTCTCTTTCATCACATCCTGCAAAATTTCGTTGGACAAATGCAGATGTAATTGTGTTAATGCCTTTCGATCCTTACGCTTCTTCTCTTCATCTGTTAATGTCGAAGGCATCTTATCTATCCCTAGTAGGGCATCCTCTAGATCCATCTGTGCAAGAACTGCTTGCATCTTAATTTGCCACAACGCAAATCTGGTGTTGCGATCCAACAGCGGAATTTCATACTTCAAAGACGCCATTACCGTGATCGAGATGAATAACCCGGAAGCTCTGATACCAATTTGTGAAAAATAAAATAGAATAAAATAAATACCAATTTGTGAAAAATAAAATAGAATAAAATAAAGAAAAATAAAGAACACATAAATTTTACGTGGAAACCCTTTCGGGAAAAAAAACCACGGGCAGAGGAGAAGAAAATTCACTATGTCGAAAATTTTTTTACTCAAATACAAGAGGAATAGACTATGTCTATTTATAGGCTTGCAAAGCCATATTCTAGTAGGATTGAAACACCTTATCCTAATCAATATAAAATAGATGGAGTTTAATAAGGTTTAAAAACCTTATTCTAAAATAAAATAAAAGAAGTCTAGTTCTATATGGATTTTACTTTTATTTTATTTTCCATCGTATTTTATTTAAATAAGAATTTTGGGTCACTTAATTCTAACATTCTCGAATCCCAAGATTCAAATAATCAACAGAAGTCACTCCAGTTTAGATACAGAGTAGTTTTGTTATAGAACAGAAGCAATTCGATTTTATTTACAGAGAAAATCAGTTTCATATGCAAGTTTTCCTACCCCCAACCTTTACACATCATCTTCGGCCATCCCAAAACACCATTAAAGGCGTTCAATGCCCATCCAACCCTATACACCATATATTGTCTGTTTAACACGTTTACAAAGTCGCAACTTGGCTACCAATTCAAAATACGTCAAAGTACCAAATTTAGAGTTATCCACATTGTGGCTTAGCCACTAGTTCAAAGCAAAGTACTTTCTTCTTCTCAATATCTCAACCCATACATATGCAATATACAAATATCCATATTTACAGAGAGCAGTTCAATATAAAAATAGCTATCGTAGTACAGATGTGGTTATGCTATACATATGTCAATCATAGAGCATTAAAGAGCCCTCATACAATTGAATTTATATTATTCATACTTTGAAGAGGTCAGAATCAATGTTGGCCACACACATAGCCTCAAAGAAACGAGATTCAGACCCGATTTATATGCCACACGGCTTGGACATACAATCATGTCCTTACCCATGTGGTTCACACGACCTGGACACATGCTCGTGTGGTTCTAAAACATAAACAATAAGTTGCACAGCCTGGATACACGCCCATATCCTTGATCGTATGCCTCATACGGCCTAGGCACATGCCCATGTTCCTGGGCTTGTGGTTCTAAATCACAAACAGGGAGTTACACGGCCTGGACACACGCCCGTGTCCTTGCCCGTGTGGCACCAAGGCAATGAATAGTAAGTTACACTGCTTAGACACACACCCGTGTCCGTTGGCCGTGTGAACCTTGCACTAATATGGCCACACATGGCTTGGACACATGGCCGTGTGCCTTGCCCGTGTAGCCCAAATTTGATGAACAGTGAGTTACACAGCCACTCACATAGCCTATCACACGGCCTTGTGGCTCATACGGCCTGGACACATGCTTGTGTGCCTGGCCGTGTAGCATCAACAACCATGTTTTCCTGCAATCGAAATTCATGAAAAAATAGGGTTTTTGGCACGCACTTGAAAAGACTATGAAGTAGAGACAGCACAGAGAGATCCTAGAACCTAATTTAACCACTCCACAACTAATTAACAACTATAACCATGAATCAATGTACATTAACACTCAAGCAAACATGTCAAAACTTCAACGTTAACTTTTGACGACGAGCGCTTATCGATAATTCGACAATGCTAAATCGGAACAACTCGCGTATGATCACTTCCCTCTGTACTCACGCCTAAGGAAGCAAAACAACTAATTATCAGAGAGTTTACAAATAACAAATTAGAAATTCCCAATTGGCAATGCAACAGAAACTAATGAAACTTCGTAGAAATTGAAGGATTCTGACAGAACTTACACAGAAATCTTCCAATCGATTAAGGTTCTTACTAATTCCACTATTCACTTGCCGAACGCAATCAAGAAAAGGAATCGAAGAAGCACAAAGAAAAAGAAAAGAAAAAGAAAAGGAAATAAAAATGAAAAAAGAGGGAGAAGAGCATGTTAGGAAAACCAAAGAATAAACATTTAAGTTTTTATCTTAACCACCATCCAGTTTTCCGATAACAAGCAAAAGATTTCTTCTAACGCGTACGATGGGATTCAAACTTGAGAACAGATAGAATACAGATAGATGCTTAACCAGTGAACTAGCAGGCTCATTTTTTACACAGATTTACACAGAATTGCACTTAACTACGTAACACATGGATAAGGGTTGTTTTAAAAAAAACAAAACTTTTAACAATGCAACTCGAACTTCAGACCCTAAACACAAAAGCAAAGCACATAACCAAAGATACAAAAAATAAATTACTGCAGATTCTCACAATTAAATTCTAAAATTTTGAGGTGTTACAGAGGAAGATCAAGCAATATATCTACAAGAAAAATGGCAATTGCAGAGCATAACCATACCGTAGTTCTTATCTGCAAAATGATTTGTATTCACAGCCAAATAGAAGATTCCATCTGTGGGTACTGTTGTGAATCCACAGCCAAAGACTGATTCCAATGATAGGTTTATGTTGTAGAATCTATAACCAAAAAGCAGGTTTTATCTGCAGGAATTTTACCGTGAACCCACAGCCAAAAACGAATTCCACTCGTGAGGACTCACTATGTGTCCACAACTAAATTATAGTTATTATATACAAACTAGTAGTGGTTTTTCCACAACGTGGCGTAAAGATAAAGGAGTTCTGGAGAACTCCTACTATGGTATGTAGCGGTGGGGTAGAAATTATTCTGTTTAAAACCTGAATCTATATGGCATCATTTAAATCATGTGCATACAAATCTAAAAATTATGTTATGATACATATGGGTGAATCTATATATATATATATATATATATATATATATATATATGTTTATATATGCATGAAATATGATTATTGTGGCAATTCTGATGATTTGACTATCCTAAAAACTATTATTGTGATTTCTGATATATCAGTGATGGTCACATTTGAAAAAATCGATATTATGAACAGAATTACTATCTTTGATTATTTTGTGCAATGTTAATAAATATGTCCTAATGAGTGTCGCATTGATTTTGTTGTGAATGGGCTCACACTGAGCTTCAAAGCTTATTACTCATTTAATTTCATCCTTACAAATAACCCACCAGGTTAGGATGTGAGCATGACATCCGGAGAGACTCAGTACAATCCATTTTATTTTCAATTATTTTAGGCTTAATCTTTTGATTAATTTTATTATTCAAAGAAGGTGATGTTTTATTTTATCTATTGCATGAGATTTAGGACTTATGATGCTTTTATTGTTGCGTGGCATTTAATTATGGTTTTAATTAAGACATTGAATTTTCATTATTAATTGATTATGCATAAGCCCCGATTTTTATTAAAAACTTAAGAAAATACCATCTTTTCTGCTGCTAAAAGGTAATTAGAACGTTGACGGATAATAAATTGGCATCAAAACCAAGTTTTCTACTAAAATTAAATAAATGTTTTAAATCAACTTTTTTAAAAACTCCAATAACCTTGTTGGGCCATCTCAATGGCTAACTTAGTCTTCCGAACTCAGGTCTAACATCTAGGCTAGGTTGCAAAGGTTACACAACCAATATACTAAGAACTTTAGCCCTAGACACAACTTTGGTTTTGGTTCTGAACTGATCACAGATTATGAATTTCATTCTACTCAATGATAAGTCAATTATAGATCAAAGAACAACTCAAACCTCCAATACTTTTGTAGTGATAAACTAACTATGAGAATAGCCCGACAACTAACCCTTGCCAAGTGAATAACCTTGAAGGCAACACGATTTAATTCCTTGGTAGCCTTGTAAACTAGAAAAACCTAACTGAAATCAATGGTCTCAACTACGCAAGTCATTTAAACTTGATTGATAACTTCCTTAATGAATCCAACCACTCACTCAATTGGTCAAAACAATTTGTTCTTTGGTGGAACGAATACAACAATTATGGATTGTATCGATTTGCCAACAGTATGTTGTCCAATATCGAACCAAAGGGTGCCATTCATATAATAAGACAATGTTATGAGGTGATTGAGTCTGTCTCCTAAACTAGAGAACTAGTGAATACCAAGGTGAAGAGTGAATCATAGTTTTGGATCTCATAGTTCTAACATCAAATATTGTCAACCTTAGGCTAGATTAAATTTGGCTACTCAGATTATTGTTGGGAGGGGTAGCCACAAACCTCGAACATGGACCGTAAAATAGACATGCATAATATATATATATATATATATATATATATATATATATATATATAAGCTACTAAAAAGAAACCAAAGAAGTTATTGAAAGGAAATTTTATTCAAAGGAAAATAGAATAAAAAAATAAACTTAAAACAATAAAAGATGGTGGTTGTGGTGTCATTTCATTTTTTTCATTATGTTATATATAAGGTAGAATTAGTAAAATATACAAAAAAAAATTTAATTGTTCAAATAGGTCATTTTTTTTAATTTAGGAAAATAGGCTATTTTTGAAGAGAGAGTGTGACCCACTTTTTGCATAATAGCTGGGTGCACTTTCCCTTTAAGTCATATTTTATGATTTTTTTAATATAATTAGTTTTTTTGGTTAGATGATTAAATGGTAGTAGTTTTTACTTGAGTTCTAGGTTCGATTCTCTTCCACTTACACTTGTATTTTTTATTTCATGTTACTTTAAGCTATTTTTATTTTAAATTAATATTTTAACATATCAACTCCCTTGGTTAAATGGTTAAATAATAATGATTTATTCCTTGAGTCTCGTGTTTATTTCCTCTTCAAAACACATTTTTAATTTTTAATTAATAAATATTTTTAAATTTTAAAATTTTAATTCATTTTTAATTAAGAACTCTTTTATTTATAAAATCAAATAATTATTACAAATAGAATTATTTTTAGTAAATAAATTTTTATACGTGTAATATTTATTTGTCAATCCATACCATGAGTGTAGTAAATTTTAGTATTATATATTTTTGTATGTGTATTTAAAATATTTCACATATAAACAAAATGGTATTTAAAATAATTAATTGAAATATTTCACATATAAAAATATTTGAAATATCATACCCACAATGTAGATAAAAATAATGATATTTGAAATATTTTAGATATAAAAATAATAATTATTTGAAATAATTATTTCATTTTATAATATTAGAAATCACTCTACCCACAATATACGTGGAGAAATAAATATTTGACATATAAATATTATATATAAAGAAAAATATATCAAAAAATTAGTTGTTGTTTATATTATATATAAAGGAGTTATTAATTTCAAATATTTTTAACATAATGATATATGTAAAATATATATTTTATTACATAATTACATATTTATTATTTAATTTTATGAATAAAGGGTTATTAATTAAAAAGAATGAATTAAAAATATTTTTTGAAAAAATTATATTTATTAATTAACAATAAAAAATTGAAGCAACATGAAATAAAAATTACAAATGTGTTTGAAAAGGAATTGAACCTAAGACTCAATGATAAAACCATAATTATTTAACCATTTAACCAAATGAGCTAATATGTTAAAAACATGAATAAAAAATAATAAAAAGCTTAAAAAACATGAAATAAAAAAAAATTACGAATGTGAGTGGGAAACCCACGACTCAAGGATAAAACCACTAACCTTTAACCACCTGACCAAAGAAACTGATTATATTAGAAAAGTAAAAAAAATGCAACTTAAAAGGGAAAACGCATCCAGCTGAACACAGTTTCGCACAATCTCTCCAAGAACAACCTTCCCTAAATTAAAAAAAAAAAGAGAGCCTATTTTGCTAATTCAACCAATTTCGTATGTCAATTCGATTTTTTACTCAATTTATTTTAAATTTTTAAATCTATACTATTTATAAAGGTTTTCATTTAAATGGTGTTATCCATCAATTGGGTCCTAATTTAGTTAGAGAAATTACTTTAATGTTCATTTAAATTTAAAGTATTATTAAAGGATACTTTAGTTTTTTTATTTAAAACAATAAAAATATGCCTACAATGAGATTTGAAATCATGCTAATTAGGTTAGTGAAACTTTAAATTTACCACCCAACTAAAATTTTATTTTGATATTTTTATAGTACATTTTAATTTTGTTATGCACACATTACCTCTATCACTTGTATATATTAATAATATTGTTAAACGAGATGATGCCACAAATTAACTTGACACTAACTTAAAATTGATGATAGCACTATGACAAAGAATTTTATTTATTTAGTATTCTTAATATGATGTATTCATAAGTTTAAAATTTGTTTTACTTACAATTTAATTTATTTTTATTTTAATATCGTATATATTTAATGTGTTATTATTAATTGTTTTTAAATCATATATTTTATTATTTATTATATGTTATTTTTAAGCACAAATTTATAATTTAAATATGCAATTTCCACATGCTTACGTTTGTAACAAAGTTTCTAGTAATATACTTAAACCAAGTTACCCATTCCATCATTAGCAAGTTTGGAACACCCTTGACCCAGCCTAGGAGTTTTGGCTTAGTCGAAAGCATTACAGTGATCACTAAAGTGATCCAGTAAAGCCATTCGTTTGCTTGAGTTGATTTGTATGAAAACTGCTCTTTTGTTTTTAAGAAAAACATTAATTTAATCAATCCAACTTTACTTAGTAATCTAATTACAATATTATTAACATGAAGTTTTTGAGAAAATAGTTGAGGTTCAAAAAGTCTTATCAGAACTTTTAAGTATTTTGCAAAGCAACGGAAAACCATAATAGGAGTATTTGTTTTCTAAACCAACTAGCATGCAATACTTAGATAAATAACTAAATGGCATACTTAAAACTTTATAAGCTAAATAATCTCAAACCACAGTTATGAAAGAAATAAATAAATAATAGTTTACAACCTGATAAACAAACCAATAAAATGATTAAAGAAAAATTCAATAGATAATAATAATAATAATAATAATAATAATAATAATAGTAATAATAATAATAAATGATATGCTAGTCCAAGGTTCCTTTGATACCATTCTGAGTCCTAGTTTTATGTGTTACCTGAGAGGTAAGGAAAAGGGAGAGTGAGCTTATGACAGCCTAATGTGAGTCTAAATTTTAAACCATTACATATAATTATTCAAACGGTACATCATTCAATTTATAGCATCATAGCAAAATTAGCACAATGTAAGAAACATTTAGTAAATCAAAGCATGTACAAATTATGTTTCGTAATGTAATGCATATAATTTTAAATTTCCACCCATCCATCCTATCCACCCTTGAGCATCACTCGACACTCTAAAACACATATTAATAACTAACCATCTCGAATTTCCCGATGACGATGGTCGTTCACATGTCATCTGTGATGATGGCTTTTACTACAATAACTTACCATTCCGGTTGACCAGTTTCGATGGCTTTTTAAACTATCATTTCGGTTTATCCGGTTTCGATGACATTGTCACCTATATTGTACAGTACTGACTTTCGGTGTGGTCTTAAATTGTCACTTTCTCCTACGAAACTCCTCTGTCCTATATACCCAAATTTTATGTAGTCATGCACATAAACTCAACATGTCATGCTATTTATCAACAATCAATGCTATGCTTGTCAAGCACATTCATTTACTTAATACTATCATCTAAAAGCATATATTCATACATTCATTCATATCAATTTCAAACTCAAAACTTGTATCAATATAATAACAATAGGTTGTTAACATGCTAGTTCAACTAACACTTACATAACAGGTTTGCATATAGGGTTTGCACATACAAAGTTTGCATGTAGAGTTCACACATACAAGGTTCGCATATAAGGTTCACATACTAAATCACATGAGGGTTCGCATAATAAATCACATAAGGGTGCACATATTAAATCCATAAGGGTTCACATAATAAAACATATGGGGGTTCACATACTAAATCATATAAGGTTCACAAATTAAAACATATAGGGGTTTGCATACCAAATCCATAAGTGTTTTCAAGTAGGTTCGCATATCAGCTGTAGTTCGCATATCAATCTGTGACAGAGTTTTCATGTATAGATGTTTATGTAAGAGTTCGCCTAATCATTTACTTAGGGGATTGCACAATATTCACTAAGGGATCGTATGACAGTTCACCTAGGGTTCGCATACATGGGGTTCGCATGTATAGGGGTTCACATAATAAATTACTCTAATTAATGAATCATACACAATGGTCTAAGTTAGATCCCGCACTTGATTGAAGGCACAAAAACCTTAATTTTTGGATGAAGAAATTGACAATGACTAGGAGGAGAAGGATGAAATTGAAAACCTTGAAATCTTTTAAGAACCCTAATTGCAACGAGGGTTTCAGTAATGAAGAAGAGTGGATTTTGAGAGCTTTTCTTGAAAAATCTTCTAAGTATGAAATCTAGGTTTTGAAAAGATTGGCTATTTATAAAACTTTTCTTCCCTACTTGCAATAGGATTAGGAATTAGTTTAGAATTAGGGTTATTTAAATTAATGATTAAATTAAAATAATAGTTTTTGGCTAGAGTTTGGCTTGAAAATCTAATACTTTATAAGGGTAAAAATAAGAAAAAAAAATATTTTGACTTAAAATGCACAGGTGGTTTCAAACTTGGGACCAAAAGGGATGCTAAGTCTTAACCATTGAACCATTCGAGAAGAAAATGATCCTATTTGACCACTGTACATTGCTAGCATCAGGAAATGAAATAATCGCGAATCTCAAGTAACTGGTCAAGCCGCCAAAGTCGCTAAAGTGATGATAAATCCTGTCAATAAAATGGGCCCTATAGAAAGTCCATCTATTCCCAATATCCAGTAAAAATATAAAAAGATTATCCATTTATAATCTTCTGCCAGCTGGATTAATGGATTGTCCAATCGGAAATGATAACAAAATGCATAGGTTATTAGAAGGAGTTTGAAAATGCATATACATATTGTATACCACTTAATTAGCTTATTTCCTTTATGAGGAAGAAAGAAAAGTAATTATATTTTGAGCCATTGAGAGCTCAATTGAATTTTTTTTATGAGAGCTCAAATAATTTTTTAAATTTTTTACTGAAGGTTTTTTTTACCCTTAACCTAATGTAAATAAACTTAAATTTTATATTTGTAATTCATTATTTAACTCTCCTCCACGAAATATAAATCTCTTTTAGATGAATTTGCACTTCCATGATAAATTAAATTAATTTTTATTTTTATTTTTTTCTAAGCCATTTATTTTTTCTCTCTTGTTTTGTCTAGTGTTAGTGCTAACTTTTAGGTTGGCTACTATCTATCATTTTTCCCCTTCCTCTCACTTAGGGGTGAGTATTCGATCGAATCGAATCAAATAAATTTATTTTTAGTTAATTGAGTTGATGAGTTGTATTTTATCATCTTATCTCGATTTTATATTTTCTCAAATCGATTTTAGTGAGATGAAATTTGAATCGAATATATTTATTTAAGTTAAATTTAAAAAAAATGACTTTAGTGTTGTTTATTTTATTTATTTTTTAAAATATTTTTTAAAGTTATAAACATGATCATACAAAAAAATTAGAATAAACAAGTGGACAAATAAAACAACACAACATGAGTCTAAGTAAACAACAACATTATATTCAAAAACATAAACAAAAGTCATATATAACAAGATTTCAGAAAAAATTCAGGTTTTAAATTTTACAATAATTAATTGGGAAATATAACTCAACAACATTATTAGTTCTATTTTGAAAATAAGATACACAAGATAGGAAATTATTGGCACTAAAAATAGTACCAAACTACTAATCATGGATGAAACTGATTACTCTATTATCTTCTTTGATCTTCTTTGACTTATTTATTAGAAACACATTAGAAAATGAAAATCTATAAAAGTGCATCGTTTTACTAGCTTTCTTTTCTTTTTCTTTTTCTTTTTTTTTTTTGTCTAATTTTTACTAGCTTTTATGGCAGGTAAAATGGTGCATCAGATCATAGAGGAAATGACCAAAGATGCTCAAGTGGGGGCATATTGCCAAATGCCAACTTTGCTATCTATGATTAGCAGATAATAATTCCAGTGGTAACTAAAAGTAGGAAGCAAAACCTACCATACCTTTTTTAATCGCAGACAATGACAACAATATAAACACAAATTGCATACTCTTTTAAAATGCAACAACCATATAGCTTATCATGAGAGATTAAGACAAATAAGTTAACCAAACAGCAAACAAACTGTAATAGTCGATTTTTAGTGAAATCAGAATAGTAGTTTTAGGATCACAAATCTGATGAGTGAATATTATTTTATTATTATTTTAATGTCTATGGGATGTTAATAGTATTGTATTAAAATTTCGTTAAAAAATTTTGATGTTTGCATGATTAATTAAGTAAAAAGGACTAAATCATAAAAGGTGCAAAAGTGGAGTTCTATTTGTTAAAAGGGAAAAATGGCTATGAAACTTAAAAGTGAGCTTAGATGGTAATTAGACCATTCAAATAGTTAGTGGACTTTTATGGACACAAATTAAGTGATTTTTAAGTTTAAAGCTAAGGTTCAAATAGTAAATTAATAAATAAACTTAAAATTAAAGTAAAGAAAAAATGTATCATATTCTTCATGTTATTTTTCCACCAAAATATTGAAAGGGAAAAAGCCATTTTAGGGTTCGATCATTCGATTGGTTTTCACTTTTGCATGTAAGTGTTTTCGAGCCCCTTTTTAATGATTTCTATGTTTTTGAAGTCGTTTTAGCTTAATCTAGCTAGCCCGGGGATTAATTTGAAAAATCGTTAAAGATTGAGGGTTATGCCATGAATGATTTTTTATGATTCTTGATGTTTAATGATAGATTATGAGTCCTTGTTGATAAATAAACAAGTTTTGTAAAGTGATTTTTGATGAAAATTGTATTTAGGGATTTGCTCGTAAAAATGGTAAATTTTCATGGTAAATTTATGAAATGATGGTTTGTATGGATTGATTTAAGTCCCTAGAGAATTTTTCTAGCTTGATAAAATGATTAAAATGCTTAAATTTCAATTTATGAGCTTAAGGACTAAATTGTGAAAAGTTACAATATTAGGGGTAAAATAGTAATTTTGTATAAATATGAAATGTGAACTAAATTGAATAATAGAAGTATTAAATGGATTTAAATTGTCTATTTAGATCAAGATAGACCACGTACGAATCTAGATTGGGGAAAAGCTAAAGCCTCGAATTAGTTCGACTTTGTTTTTATGCCTTAATCATCGAGGTAAGTTCATATGTATGGATTACTATATTCATGTTATTCAATTTTATGTTATTATGTATTTATACTGCTATTGAACAATGTGTATCCAAAGAAATGCTATGACAGTTATCGTGTTTCGATTGAACCTTATGAATTCATAGGATACAAATGACATGTCATTAGGGATTTCATATTTCGGGTGCTGGTCTTGAATGTCCTACTGATGGCTTAGGTCCTGTATTTGTTGCAGATACTCAATAGCTTGTGTGAGCAACGATGTAAAGGAAAGGTTACAGTTATATGTTTAAGCACACTTTGTATGAGCTTTCCCGAGTATCTGATGATATTTAGGTGGTTCAATAGGTATGAAAAGGAAAGGAAATGGTAAGTGTTCAAATGGAATATATCATGTATTTAAGAAAAGGAAATGGTGACTTAAATGTTATGAATAAATATGTAAGTTACTTGTTATGGATGAACTCATTTGAACCATGTATAAATGCACTAACTTGTGTATTTGTTGATGTTGTATAGGCATTTTGCCAAGCTTATGGTATTAGCTAATGCTTTAATTATGCTATTTACATTATGCAAATGAATGGTAAGTTGTGTTTATGTTATACAAACTTATTAAGCATTATGTGCTTATGTAGTTTCTTTCCTATGTTTTATAGATTATTGGAAGCTCAACCGATTTGGAAGCTCATCGAAGATCTATCAAACTATCCAATATAAATATCGGTAGTGTTTGATGTTTTGGCCAAGGTTATAATGGCATGTATAGGTGGACTTATAATGATGTTTAGTTGAATGTTTAGATTATGACTTGGTATGTATAAGTTGTTTGGTTTGGTACATTTGATGCCTTGCTAGTTAGTGTCAATGTGGCTATGTTTTTGCGTGTTTGGATGGCTCAAATGGTATGTGTTAAGTTGGTTTGATTATGGTTAAGGTATGGCATGTTTTGGGAAGGTATTGAGCTAGATGTTGATGATTGAAATGTAGTAACATATACATGTTTAGGTAAGTTTTGGATTAATGTATTTAAAGTGCCTTGAATGGCATATTGATTAGTTGATTTAGGACTCTTGAATTGGTTATTATTTGTATGTTTTTGGTAAGATTGTGATGTATTGATTATATGCACAAAAGGCCTATAGGTGTATGCATGAATTGGTGTTGGAAATGGCTTGATTTTGGGCAAATTTATGTCTACACGGCATGAGACACGTACATGTGACTTAGCCGTGTGTGACACACGGCCTGGAGACATGGCTGTGTGTCTCTTGTAGGTTCCTTTGCATGCAAGCCAGTTAGTTACTTGGCCTAGCACACAGGCGTGTGGGGCTATTTCGAAAGTTACACGACCTGGCACATAGGCTAGTGACATAGCTGTGTGACCCTACTTAGAGAGTTACACGGGTGAGGACACAGGTTGGAATATAGCCATGTGTCCTTAGTTTGAAGGTTACACGGCTAAAGACATGGGCCTGTGTCTTAGCTGTGTAAGACACAGCCGTGTGACCCTTTTATTCAAAATTTTCTAACTTTTTTTTAGACTTTCCAAATGTTTCCAATTTAGTCCCAAATTGTTTCTAAGGTGTTTTTAGGGCCTCGAGGCTCGATTTAGGGACGATATGTATGTGAATGAATGTTTTATAATATGTTTTCGATGATGTATGAAGTGTATGTTTTAATGTTTTGTTTGTATGTAATGCTCCGTAACCCTAATCCGACAACAGATATGAGTTAAGGCTGTTACACAAACACATTAACACCCAAATCAATTTCCATCTCATTTCTCTCTTACTATGCCTTGTCTTAATCATCATCACAAGTTTTAACTATCACTAAAGAAGGTGCCCCTCACAAAAGAACCTGAGCGGTGGCCACCAATGATGACTTCTTTAAGATGATATATGGAACCAAGCACCTTACCAGTCTTTTGTAAAAACACAAAAGATTAAAAAAGCAACGTTAATAATATCCCAAGGCATAGTCAAGTCAATCACAGATGAGAAAGAGGAGGGATGAAACAAAGGGATAGAAAATTAATAAGGAAAAACACTCAATATGCACAATACTATAACAGTTTAGCTCTAAGACAACCGTTTACAACAAACAACTTAGCTTGGTAGGCATAGGAGCTGGGTGAAGTAGTAATGAAGGAAGAGGATTGGGGGAACGTTTAGGGATTTTTTTGAGGACTATATTGATTTAGAGGTAAAGGGTGGGTAAGGCAGATGGGGGAGGGGGAAGTAAAAATGTATGAGGGTAAAACTAATTAATAATATAAATTTAAAATATTATAGTTTAATATTCTATTAATTCGAATTCGAAAATTTAACTCGACTCGAACTCGAAATTCGAAGAAAAAAATTCAAGTTGATTTGATTAACTCGATTCAAATAAATCGAAATTCAAATTTTTTTATTTTTCGAGTCAAGTCAAATTTTGCTCACCCTACTCCCACCAATCTTTTTTTTTCTTTGTTCTCCTCATTCACTCCACATCCTTTCTTTTTTTTCAATTTGTAGATCTGTTTTGTAGGTATTTTCACTATCTTCATAAGTTGTGATGGACGGATGACAATATTTGTTGTCCTTGAACCTTCACTGGCCACTAGTAATTTCTCCTAGAAAGTGGTTTAGTTGTAGATGCTCAAATGGTGGCTCTTCATCGGCTTCTTAGTCTTACTTTTAGGCTTTTTAAGAATCTGACCCTATAAATTTATAAAATTATAAAAATGACCTAACTTTAAGATTAATTATGGGAATAACCTAATTTCGACAGTAGAGTTGGGTGTCACCACTTTTCTAGGCGGCACTTGTAACACCCATAACTCGGTTTGATCTTTGGACCTGAGTTACAGAGTGTTACAATCATAGCCAGAATAGAACACATTCAAATTACTTTGATTAACTCAAACAAACATGGAATACTACATAAATGCATAATTATTACTCAAATTTAACAAAAAATCATCCAACATAATCAATTAAATTTACGATTGACAAATATGTCATTTCTCAAATCATATATGAACTTATATATGCTCCAATACCATCCAAAATTTAACTAGGACTAGTGTGCAACATTTTTAAAATTTCAGTTCAATTATAAATCACAATAGTTTAGAGCTCCATTTAATCATCATAAGTTAATAGTTAATCAGTAATCATAGCAATCATACAAAATGGCCTTAAATCGAGCCTATGAGACCTTAAAAATAGTTTGGAAATAATGAGGGATTAATTTGAAACAAAATAGAAAAATGTGGAAAAAACTAAAAAACAGGGGTCACACGGCCTTGTGGTCAGGTTGTGTAATAGAGCCTAGACCGTGTAGCTCAAGAACATGTCGTGTGGACAAACCGTGTACCTAAAATCAATAAGAAAAATGGTCGTGTGTGGCACAGGATCGTGTGAGGAGGCCGTGTATGATACATGGCCGTGTAGCAAACTATGTCCCAAGTCGTGTGCAACCAAAATGACTCCAAAAACAAGTAATTTCGAACACCATTTCTTAGGTATCAAACCCAACCATTTTCACATATTCAAAGCACATTCAAACATGTCAAAAACATACCAAAACATTCATCCTAAGTGCCTAACCAATGTACCCTCATTGGTACCACGATTCAAATATTTAAAACCCAAATCACATATATCTTTACATAAAACACCAAACATGTATCTATCAAGCATTTCATAACCTTAAACCACAATCAAAACCAATTTGTAAAGGCATGAATCTTACCACTTATATAAATATGTTCAAAACATACCAAAACTGCCTAGTAAACACACCCATAACATCAATTACAAAATATGAAACAACATATCTAATAACAAGTAAATTCAAACTTCTAGTACATGCCATTTATAACCCAACTTCAAAATGATCAAAACATCTATCAATTTGGGAACAAAAAGTGTGTATGCTCTGACTTGAACTTCCAACCGATCAAGATTTTTGACGATCTACAAAGAAAGAAACAATGGGCATATGCTTAGTAAGCTCGTATATAATAGGAACTTGAACTTATTGAATTTGAATCATTTGTACATTTCATGCATAACTTCATTAAGAAGCTTATGAATTCATTCATTTCCTATACACACAACAAATCTCACAAGTTAGTGAGTTCACATATATACATGAAATTTGAGCATACCATAGCAAAACATTCAAATAACATATTTACCAATCAACTCGTCCAAGTCATATTCAAATGGTAAATCACATTCCATTTTATTATACCCTATCCAATTTCTCCTTTCAATGATTGGTTCCATGTAGCTACTGCACCTATTCCTTTCACTTCACACATACAATGTAATGCCCCAAATTTTTGGATGATTGAATGTATTTGTTTGACAAGTAATTTGATTTGGTGTGCTGTTTAGGTACTTTGAATGTTTGTTTTAGGTTCCAAGTTTGAATCCCTCGTTTTGCATTTTTTATTAATTTTAGCGTTAAGATAAGTTTGAGCCTTAGGGCTTAAATCAATGTCTTTGTTGAGTTATGACAACGATGAGCCTAGTGGTTCGATGGTTAAACATTTGGATTACTTTATGATCTTAAGTTTGAATTCTGTAATACGTAAGTTGGGAAGAAATATTTTTGCTTAGTTTTTGTTGGGTGATAGAGTGTTGTTTAAATTCTAGTAAGATCTGTCGAGTGGGGATTTGGATGAAATTATAATTTCTTTTTGGATTTATTTTATTTGTTTTCATCAAAATCCCTATTTTCCCTTATTTGTTTCAACTGTCCAACCCCTATACTTGACACATTTTTTTCATTCTTCCCTCAAGTTTGCCAATTGATTTTTCCCCTTTTCTTTATTCTTTTTTTTTGTTTCATTTTTCCTCTTAGAAATTCTTGTCTTATTAGGTTAATCTTTGCTGCCGATTTCGTGTAGGATTTCATTACCGTTTTTTTTGTCACTAGGAAATAATAGTGTAAGTTGTCATGAAATCCTTTTATGATATTATTCATTTCAATTAATTCTTTGATAAGGGTGAAATCTAATACGAGTTCTATTCCATATCTTACTTTTGCGCTTGATTGATTTTCTTATTAGATGAAAGGATTGAAAATCAAGATCATCTAGTGGTGTGCTATTATCGTTGTTCGCTAGTTGTAAGGGTAAGTGTTAAAGTTCATTTTCGGGCTATTTTGTATAATAAAAGTGAGGCGGTGAAGTAGAAATTTGTGGATTTTAGTATGTTTAAATGATTTGTTTTTATGTTGTATGTTGGGTTCGGAGCTCTTTATTTGTGGTTTTCATTGTACTTGCTATCAAGTGTGTAAAAATGACCCAAAATCTCAACAAAATTTCGAATGAAATCACAAAACAGAGGCAATTTCAGAACTGCCCAGTTTCCACACAGCTGTGTGGGATTAAGCAACCTGTGTGGGCCTTTTTGGCCAGTTTTAGGGCTGATTGACGGTTATTTAGGGACTTTTATGTTTGGGTCTACGATCATCGTAAGGGCTAAAAAATTGTAAGTTTGGAATTTAATGTGTATGAGTGGTTTTAAAGGCATGACAAGTATGTTGGCTAAAATTAAGTTATAAGTTATGTGTAAAATAAGCTATGTATGTAAGCATGACATGTGATATGTGCTATATGTATGTATGCCATCTGTTTATGATCATGATAAGTATAAGATATGTATATGATATGTATATGTTTGGGGTGGGATATGCTATGACGGGGGAAGTGTATATGGCCAGTATTTACTGAAAATATTTTTCCACTATAAAAACAAATTGAAAGACTTTATGATAAAGGGATATTTTGTACATGAATGTGAATAAGTGAATTTGGAATTAGTTATGGAACGTAATTAAGCTTTGGATTTCTGAAAAGTTAAAATGTCTTTATTTGTTTCAAAATCACCGAATGGGTTTTCTTAAATTGAACATTTGTTTCCTTGCAATTTTAAGTGTTGTAACCTCTATAATTCGACCGTAACGTCTAGGCCAAGTTTGGGGTGTTACATATAAAAACTTAAAACATATAATATCATATAATGTTCATATATAACAACTGCAATTCAATCACCCCTCTCAATGTATAATATGTGACACAGTCCATTCAAAGCTTGATACCATATAGCCATTTATAATTATTCCTTACATAAATCAATTTACATATAGCCATTTCAAGTATCGACCTTATCACAACATGATTCAACAATTTCTAGATCAGTAAACATTTAAACATACAAATATTCAGAATTCATAATTCGCTTACTTAAATGAAACAGTTTCTTATAAAATAACCTTTATTATTCCGATGGATCTTTGTAAAATTATTCAATACATAAGTCCAGAAACAGATACGTTGATAGGAGCTAATCATATACAAAATAAATGTGTTAGGTTATCCGTCCGGACTAAACCAGTGACAACACAAAAAATAGTCTAGCTAAGGCTATATATACATGTAAGGTTACCAGTCCAAGCTAAAACTTTAAAACCACAACTGATTGTTAGTCCAGGTTAGATCTGAGTCACATTATACCCGAGTCCACAACACATGTTAGAGCTTGGTCTAGAATAGTAATTCAGGCAGAAATCTCATGTATGAAACTTTTACTCGATCTATCGAAATTATTTTAGAAATTCAATATTTTCCACATAAACCAGTTTCATTTCAGCAGTGTTAAATATATAAATATAAACCAAAGATAACAGTATGAACTTACCTATAAGATGATTATACTATTATGGACTAATCGACAATTTTCCCTTTTCCTCATAAGTCCCCCACTCGTTGAGTTTCTTGATATGCAAAGGGATATCAATGGCTGAATTCAAAACCCTCTAATGGCTTCTTTTTCCTTCAAAATTCGGTGGAATAAAACAAAAGAAGAAAATGACTTCTTTATTTTTCTTTAATTTATATTAATAATACTCTAATTACTATTTTACCCTTAGTGTTTTCATCAAAACAAACTAATTTTCTAACCTTTTACCGTCCATTAACACAAACAATGGTATAATTGCCTCATAAATCCTCCCACCAATGTTAATTAAGCCATTTGATCATTAAAATTCAATAGAGATTAAGTCTTTTACAAATTATTCCTTTTTCTTTAATTAATTAATTAAACAATAAAATTTATAAACCGAACCTTCACATACCTAAATGGTAACTCTGTAAAAAAATATTTACGGAGCTCAGTTTACAGAAATGAGGTCCCGATACTTCATTTTTTGAAACCACTTAACTTACAGGACAATCGTTTATACTTTAACTTTTTGTTCAATTAGCAAAATTTAACCAAATCAAGATTCATTATAAATATATTTAACTCACATATATAAAATAATAAAAAAATTTGGACTCAATAGTTAGATTTGTGGTTCTGAAACCACTATTTCCGACACAACTGAAAACGGGTTGTTACAGCACCACCCCAAAAATCCTCCCAATCATGCTTTAATCATAAAAAAAAAACAATTTCTTTGGTGTTACCTGACAAATTGGCGGCACCAGATTAAAGCGTGCATGGACAAAACATTTAAGGACCTAATAAAGTAATTATCCTTTTTAGATTGGTTGAAAAAAAGGTGACACCTGACAATATGACAACACCAAATTAAACTTTTGGTCTATTTTTATATTAGGTCCATCCCCTTTTGAAATTAGATTTAAATAACCCTTAAAAGATATAATAATAACAAAATAAATCCTTCCCATTTTTTTAAAACAATAAACTTAAAATTTTATATAAAATTCTTATTTAAATTACCCAAATATATCCCTAAAAAATTTCCTCAAGTTTATCTAAAATAAACAGTTTCAATTCATTCCTAGCATATTTGAATTTAGATAAATTTGAGGAAATTTTTGAGGAATATATAATTTAAATAATAAATTTTATATAGCTTTTAAGTTTATTGTTTAAAAAAGATGAGAAGAGTTTATTTTTGTTATTTTATATCTTTTAAGGGCTATTTAAATTTAATTTCGAAAGGGGACAGATCTAACATGCAAATAGACCAAAAGTTCAAATTTGTGTTGGCATACGGTTATGCGGCACCTTTTTTTTTTCAGCCAATCTAAAAAGAATAATTACTTCATTAGGTCCTTGAACGTTTTGCCTTTGCACGCTTTAGTCCGGCGCCACCAATTTGTTAGGCGACACAAATATATATTTTTTCTCTTGGTAGTGATTAAAGCATGATTGGGGGGATTTTTAAGGTGGTGGCATCTAGGAAAGTAGAGGCACCCAACTCTACTATAGAAATTAGGTCATTCCCATAATTAATCTTGAAATTGGGTCATTTTCATAATTTTTAAAATTTATAGGGTCATTCCTAAAAAAGCCTTTACTTTTTGTAAGTGATTTTAGATAGGCCTGTTCTTGACATTTTTGGAGCCTTAGGTGAAATAATAAATTGGGCCCTTTTAAAAAAATTATAAAATATAATACAATAAGATAAAATTATATACTAGTAATTTCATTAAAATAATTCGTTTTATATATTAAGCAAATAAGATATTTTCTAACAAAATTAAAAAATATATTTTTCATTCAATCTAATCCTATGTTATCAAAAAAGGAATTAGGGAGAAGCTAAATATAAGGTTGACTTAATGACTTTATTAGTTAAAAAAAAAAATTAAGAATGAAAATATTACAAGAAAGAAGAGGAATGAGGGAGAATTATACCTACAACAATGGTAGATCTGGCAGATTGAGGATGTGAGGCTCTCAATCTCTCAAATATAAAGTAAAAATTAGTAACTTCAATTGATTAATGTTAATGAATGATGAATGATGTATTACTAAAATCAAATTTGGCCTTGTTTAATTTGTAGAAAATTTCTCCCATTGCTATGATTATAGGAAAATAAAGAAGGTTGAATACTAGTAACGATTGATTTTTTTTTTAGGAAAATTGAAATTCTTTTTTAATTTTAATGGTAAGAGTTGGAATTTGAGAATTATAGGAGGTTTGGAGAAGTCAATGAGTTGAAGATGAAATATTTATGGCTAAGAATTGAAAAACCTATGCATTTAATTGTTTTATTTTAGTTTTATTTTTTTTCAACATTAAAAGCTGAATAAATAATACTTTTGGAGCTCTTTTTAGCCTTGGGCCTTAGGCGGCTGCACCTCAAAACAAGCCCCAAGGCCGGCCCTGATTTTAAAGATGGTTTTATTGTTGCCCTTTCCAATTTGGCAGATGCTCGATTCTTTTGTCTATTTTTGTCTGCTGCTTTGGACCATTTAGGGCTGATTTCTTATCGTGTTAAGTGCTTTGCAATCACTTCAAAAATGTATGTTTGAGTTGTGACAGAATAAGTTGTCAATGTGTCATAATATTATATTGAAGTTAAGCTTGAAGTCTTTGTCTTGTTGATGAAATTTGTCATTCTCCAATTACGACTAGTATTTGTTGTGTTTTTTTATCCCATTTATAAAATAAATTAATAATTTCTTCATTAAAAAAATTAAAAGCGAGCTTTGCAATGGAAGCCTTAAAATTTTAATATTATATTATATTAAGAGATATGGTAAAGAAGAATAAAGTTGTTTCACCAACACTAATGGAGTATGGAGCTTCTAGGTTTTTTTTTTTTTTGTCAAAAGGAACCGCAATGAAATAAAGATCTCAAAATACTCCTAAAATTATGCCTTCCTATCAGCTTTGATAACTTTGTTTAAGCAGATAATCTTCTTCTTATATTATTTGAATCATGAAAATTATATGGGCCACACCCCCAAGGTGGATATTTGAGCTGTCCATCGTGAATTTAGAGTTGGCAAGCGGCTGAATTTGTTGGATTTGGCTTTTGTTTGATTGAGATTTTGTTTTGATTTAAAATTTTTTGGGTTTGGATTTTTTGAGTAAAAGTTTTTTAGATTTAGGTTGTATCGAGTTGATCACGTTTTGAGGAATTTAAATAATTTTTAAAATTTTAAATTATAAATATTTTAATTTTGAATGTAATAATTTATTTTATTTTTATACAATAATAATATGATTTAAATTTGTTTTATAAAAATATAAATTATATATCTAATAAAGTTCTTTTATATAAAAGAATTAAAATGTTTATTATATTTAATATTTATTATTCTATAATATTATATGAAATTTATTAGAGATAGTGGAATAATTTTTATCTTTACTCTTAAATTTATTAATCTAATAGTTATATTTTAAAATATTTATTCTCAAACTCAAATGTATTATATTAAACCCAAACCCAAATAAAATATTCATTATTACACAAACTCAAAATAAAATAACTATAGTCAAAATCTCATGTTCAAATAAAAATAAAATAAACTCAAGACCCAAAATCTAATTTAATAAAAATAATAATTTATTAGGTTATTAATTTTTAATAATATTTTATGTATTGTTAGTTATAAACATGTATTTTAATATACAAAACTACTCATAACTATTGATGCTATATGTAATAACCAAATTTGCCCGGCCCATAAATGAATAAATAAAAACAAAAACATAAATTAAAAAAAATAAAGTTTATACAGTCCATGTACAAAGCCGAAAACTCATTTACATTTACAGCCCATTCCTGTTTACATTTGCACCCAAAGGCCTAAAACCCTTAGCCCAGATACCTAAAACTACCCAGTGCCCAATTACACCCAAGCCCGTATGCTACCCAAAATACATAGGGCCCAAGTGGTCCAATCTGTTAACGGAAGACAGAGAGGCCTAGGGTTTCAGAAACCCTAGGCGCCGCAACCATCCCAAGCGTCACGCCCTTTAGTCCCGCGCCGTTTCAGTGGGCTTCATCGGCGCCGTGACTCCGGCCTCGTAGCACGCCGCAATCAACGGGTGAATCAACGTTAGCGAATTCACTGATGGAGTTTTTGTCGTCGGTACCTGCAAGAAAGAAAGAGTCACAACAGCAAAAGAAATAAACAAGGAAAGAAATCAAAAGATTCTTTCCTAAAATGTAACAGAGGGTTATAAAAACCCTTTTTGTTCCAATTTGTAGACACGTTTTTTTTTTATAGAGAGATTGAATAAAACAGAATACCCTTTTATACAGAAAAGAGAATCACAGTCGATCGAGGAACACATAGGTGAATATTTTTCCTTTTCTGAATATATATATATAGATATTGTAACAACAAAAAATAAAATGGAAAAGGGGAACCCACCGTTTTTATCTGTGTCGGAAAAGGGAATTTTTCCAATTCCCGACCACTGTACGTGGTGGCGTTGGCTGGGGCGCGTGAGCACTTGAAAGCCCCAAACGGAGTCTCGATAGAACTCCGAAGGCCGGCCCCAGATCCTCTTCAGAGGATTTATTTTTTTTTTTTTAAAACTGGGTTTCAAAATACATTTAAGTTTAATGTTTGGCTTTTATAGCCTTATAAGAATGACGTCGTTTAGCTTAAAACGATAGGCTTCAAAACGACGTCATCTCAGGGCCAGGATCCGCGTGTTGACCTGTGACCCTGGAAGGATCCGCGTGTTTTCGTTTAAAGGGCTAATTGCCCAATTGGTCCTGCCTTATTTTTAATATTTATGAATTCATTTTATTTTTATTATGATTAGATAGGGCCTTTTATAATAGTTTCAATTTAGTCCTAGTTGCTATAGTAAGGCTTTATCTTAAATGGTGTCATTTTAGGGATTAGGGCCAATTGCCCAGTGAGTTCCTCAGTTTTTAATGCGTATTTCAATTAAGTCCAAATTTTTATTTATTTATAATTAACCCTAGTTTTAAATTAAATTCAATTTTAGTCCCTTTTTATATATATTTAATTTTTTAAATATTATATGTATTATTTAAACATTAGCTATATGAAAAATAATATATATCATTTATAATATTATATACATTTTATAAATTTTACTATATGTTATGTTTTTATTATATATAATATTTATTCTATTATATTCACATTTTATTATATGTTATATATTTTACTATATATATATTATTTATTTTATTATATTTCACTTATTCTATTATTTTTATTATTTTTATATTATTTATCACATAGTTTATATCATTATATATTTTGTTTATAAATTTTATTATATGTTATATATTTAACCATATATTATTTCCTTACATTATTATCATTTTATTATGAAATATATATTTTAAATATTTTTGAATTTCGTTACTAAATAAATATGTGTAATATCAATATTTAGCATATTATTTTTAATATATTTAAGTTATTATATCCTATAATATAATATATATATTAATTTTTTATTAAAAGATTCTACTTATCATTCTTATATTATTTCTAAATATTTTTAAATATCTTTATTTTAATTTTAGTTAATTTATATTTTTATATGATCAGAATTTGCATATCTATTTTTGTTTTTAGTATTGTTTTAGTAAGTTAAATTTTATAGATTTATTTATTACTTTATGTTATTGTTTTTATATATTTGCATGAAAATTAATCATCAAGTTACATTTGCATAAAATATTATCACATATATATTATGCAATTTATATTGTTGTATTCATTACGCTCTATGTTATATTTAATATGTAACGATAATGCATGTATATTTTATATTATCTATGATCACATATGCATAAAAAGATGATGTATATTGTGTAATTTATGCTATTACTCATCATCTTTATTATATTTGCATAGAATGTTAAAATAGGTATCATGTAGGTTAATATTGATCCTTTGTAACATGTTAAATGCATCATCACTTTAAAGATTTTTTATATTTCATTCGATCCAAAAAGATTTTTTTTAAAATAAGGCAATATTTTTGGTATTTAGGAATTCTGGAGGTAGTGCCCTAACATGCTGGGTTGCGATTTCCCGTTTGTCTAAATACCTAAAATATCCTTCTAAATAAGTTTTGAAAATCACAAGATGATTTTAGTTACGAAAGTTTAAAAATATCGTGTCCAATCATGCTGGATATGATGTTTATATTCTTTTGAAGCCAAAGAATCTTGATTCTTTTTAACTCAAATTATTACGGTTTTAAAGAGATCTTATTTCTAAATTCTTTCAAACTTTTGACATTAAGACAAAATTATTCAATTTGGTACCAATTTTGGGGCGTTACGAGGGTGCTAATTCTTTCTCGTGCGTAACCGACTTCCGAACCTATTTTCTCATAATTTCGTAGACCAAAACGTTTTATAAAGTGATCCAATCACACTTTAAAAGGTTGGTGGCGACTCTCATTTTTAAAATACCCTCTCTGTCTTTAAAAATCCCATTTTTTAAAAAAAGGGATGTTTCGACAGCTTGGTACTCCACTGGGGACAATAAGAGAGTCAAGCCAAGAAATTGATTCTTTCCTGTCTTAATGTCGGAAGTTTGGAAAATTTAAAAAAATGATCTTTTTTTTCATGTGTTTGCTGCATATGTTTGTTATCCTGTTGCCATACATTGCATTTGAATGACCGTTGTGGTCGCACCCTTAAGTGGGAGTGAGAAGCTACACTTTTGTGAGGTTTTCACCTCCGTATGAGCTAGTGGATTACTTCCGAGATATTGTACTTATGTCTTCATGAGATTTTCATCTCCGCATGGCCATAGGGAAATGTGTTCCCCTGAACTGAACTTGGTCTGTATGAGCCTATAATGGGTGAGGACCAAGGAATCTGCTGGTTCAGGTACTCTTGCTTTAGGACTAAAACTCATATAGTGAACTTTAAGTGCTTACCCTAGGGAAAATAGTGATAGCCTTTAGTAAGATACCCTCGTAAGTACTTGTTTATCATTTCTTATATATATATGATACTGACCTATTTTATTTTGCTATCATTACATGTCGTTCAACATTCAAAGATATCGATTCACGATTCGATTTCTAAGTTAGAAAGTTTTGTAATAGGGAACGAATATCTTGATAAAGTGGAGGACAATGCCTCTGTCTGTACCTGGTCAGAGAAAACCCAGTTAAAGAAAAGAGATAGTGTCACTGAGGGGCATACATCAGAGTTATGGGACTTCACCCGTATTAATTCAACGCAGAATGAGTTTCAGAAGTTGAGAGATATTTGGGCCCAATGGGATGACGAGGCTAAGCAGCTTTTCTATTAGAATTATGGAGACCTTCCCTATTTTCTAGACTTCAAAGTAGATAGGCACTTGTTTCGAGCTATGGTACAGTTCTGGAACCCTGCTTATAGTTGTTTTACATTTGGTGATGTTGATCTTGTACCTACTTTGGAGGAGTATACGACTTTACTGCATTGCCCGAGGATTCAGGGTCACAAGGCTTATGTTAGGCCTGCTAGTCTTCCAACTTATGCAAAGAAGTTAGTGATGATTACTGGGATGAGTGAGCAGTAGGCTATAGCTCGTGTGCAGTAAAAGGATGATAGTAAGTGCGTTCCATGGGCCATTTTGAGGGATTTGATATCAACACATCCAGACGTAAAGAAAAGGGTTGACGTCCTAGCTTTGAGTATTTACGGCATGATGATTTTCCCAAAGGCGTTGGGGCACATAGATGAGGCAGTTGCAGATTTGTTCGATTTTGTTGGTAAGCAGAATACACCGGTACCAGCAATCCTAGCTGAGACATTTAGATCTTTGAGTGCATGTGGGAGGGTCGGCGAGGGAAGATTTATTCGATGTGCGCAATTGTTGCTAGTCTGGCTCCATAGCCACTTCTGGAAGCTTGATAAGGTTTCTTGCAGAGTATTCTTTGAGGGTTATTCTCTCTTAAAGGAAGCAGTAGACATGCCTAGGAGAGATAACATTTCAGAGGAGAGGTGGATAGACATTCTTCAGAATCTTCGAGAGGAAGATATTATGTGGAAGGCTCCTTGGTTGGTTCCTAGTGAAGTCCTTTACCGCTGTGGCAATTTTGATTGGGTCCCTTTGCCAGGAATTTGGGGAGTTGTGGATATGCACCATTGCTTGTTCTAAGCCAATATCGAGCAAGACAGTTCATACCGGCTACACAGGGTTTAGCTCAGAGTGATGTTTCTTATAAAGGAGATCACTATAAGAAGAGGATGCGAGAGATTTCTGAGGCTTGGAAGAAGCCTTTCTGTATGAAGATCTTGATCGAAGGCTCGATGTCAACCCTTGAGTATAAAGGATGGTTTAGTAGAAGAGTCAATGATAATGTCCCTAGGCCGATTTTGGGGGTGGCTCGATCATTAGAGGAGAGCTTACGAGTGATTCCATCAGAGTTAGAGGTTATGAAGCAAGAGTTCGAGAGAAAGAATTCAGAGCTTGAAAAGAGGATCTCGAAGAGGAAAAAATGTGCTTGAGTCTCGACGTCGATGTTCAAAAGATGTAAGTCGAGAAGGTGAAAAAGGAAAAGAGAAAGATCGAGGAAGATAGAGATGATTTAAAGACGCACTACAAGAAAGCCCAAGTAATGTTGAAACGGGTCGAATTAGGGAGATCTTCAGAGCAGTGGCAGTAAGAGATTCAAGAAAAAAGAGCCAAAGCTGAGTATTGGGAGAAGAAGTTCCAAGAAAGGCAATCGCGTAATCAAGCCCTAGAGAAGGAAAATCAAGAATTAAAAACCAAGGTGGCTGAACTTGGATGGTCTCTTCATCTTCAACGAAGTCGTAGCTCCGCGGTCGAGATAAAAGAATTGGAGAGCCAGCTTGAAAGTTTGGAGTCAGCTTTGCATAATAGTAGGCTTCGAATCGAGCAGCTTAAGGCACGAGAGGGACATTGGAAAGGAGAATTCCACCAATCTCAAGGACGAGTTAGAGATAGAGATCATGTTATGGAAGAGGCCTTAGTTCGGATTCGAGAGGTTGCTGAACACTTGCAGGATTTAGCAACACAAGCTAGAACGCTGAGTATAATATATGAGTCATCGTTAGATAAAAGACGAGAGTTAGCATTGTTATTAGATAGGGTTAAGACTCTAGGCCTACAGGCGAAAGCGTATTTGTAATCCGTTTTATGAAAAGATTTTTGTTCCTTAAATACGTTTTCTAAAATGAAACTGAATCAGAATCGACATCTTTTGCATTTATGCATTTGCATCTCATCACATCATATGCATTCAAGTTTGTAGAAAGACTCTAATTAGTTAAAATTATTAGGGAGAAAGAGAGTAAGAGAAAGAAAATCTGGAAATCACACATTACTACGGAACTTGTGCAAAAACTAAGAACATGGACCTAAGATTTGAACAGCTACAGAAGGACATGCAGGACCAATTGCAAGAGCTATTGGCAAAAATGCAAAACGACATGAGGGAGCAAATGTTGGAGGCTCAAAGGAACATGATGGCTGAGATGGCTCAATTACTGAGGGCCACTGATAAGGGAAAAGCTCCCATGAAAATTACTGGCGAGGATGGTGAGGATCATCCTCCAGGTTTCACCCCACCCCATATGTCTACACAAACCGAGGCACTTCCTAGGAGGTCATCTGTCACTATAAGGCCCCAACAAGGGTCGGTCGATATTGGGATCCCCATAAATTTCCCAACTGGCTCAGGATTCAATTTGGGTGACAATCCTACAAATCCTGTCATTCCTGACGTATACATGGCTGAAAAAGAGGATCTAAGAACTGAGGCTGCAAAACAGTTAGAAGAATGCTGCAAATGGTTGGAGGAAAAATTCAAGGCTTTAGAGAATACTGATGGGCATCATAGAGTTGATGCCAAAGATCTAAGCTTGGTCCCAGACTTGGTGCTCCCTCATAAATTCAAGATGCCAGAATTTGAGAAGTATAATGGGATTACTTGCCCAGAAGCCCACATTACGATGTTCTGTAGGAGGATGACTGGGTATGTGAATAATGATCAACTGTTGATCCACTATTTCCAAGACAGTTTAATTGGAGCATCAGCCAAGTGGTATAATCAACTGAGCCGAGCCAGAATAAGTTCATGGAGGGATCTTGCACAGGCCTTCATGCAGCAGTACAATCATGTGCCTGACATGACTCCGGATAGGATTACGCTGCAAAACATGGAAAAAAAGCCTAATGAAAATTTTAAGCAATATGCACAGAGATGGAGAGAGGTGGCAATGCAAGTTTAACCACCGTTGTTGGAGAAAGAGACTACTATGTTGTTCATCAACACTCTAAAGGCTCTATTCATCACTCACATGATTGAGAGCACCACTAAAAGCTTTGCGGATATAGTCATGGCGGGAGAGATGATCGAGAATACCATAAAGGGTGGTAAAATCGAGGGGGAAGCGACCAAAAGATTGGCCCTAAGGAGAAAGGATAGTGAAGTGAATAACACAAGCACCTTCAACACGAAGGCAATCACAGTTGGTCAATCTAAAACAGCTGCGGTTGAGAAACAGAGTTCTCAAAGGCAGGAGTCGGGTACAAGGCAGAATTCTGAAAGGATGCAGTTCACCTTCATCCCCGTGACGTACCGTGAGCTTTATCAAAGCTTATAAGATGCACATGCTATTTCTCCTTTTCATTTGAAACCACTGCAACCCCCATATCCCAAATGGTATGACGCGAACGTCAAATGCGAATACCATACTAGAATACCGGGGCATTCGATCAAAAGCTGTACCGATTTTAAGAAGGCCGTAGAGAGGCTTATTAAGATGGGGGTAGTGAAGTTCGACAATACCCCTAATACTAAAAACCCATTGCCAAATCATAACGATCAAGGAGTGAATACCATTGGCGAAGCTAGTGAGAGGAGAATGAAGGAAGATATTGCTGATGTGAGGATGCCTATGACGGTGATTTGGGAGGAGCTGATGAAGAGAGGTATGTTAACCTCTAAAAATGAGAGAAGAGAAACAAGGAACTATGGTGAGTTCCATGAGAAAGAAGGACATGGCGTTCAAGATTGTGAAGAATTTAAGGCCTTGGTACAAGGCTTTATAGACAACAAAGAGATACAAATTTTTGAAGGTAGCTCTTGTGAAAAACAAGTATGTGTGCTGGAGAATGAGCAGAAAGGAACTAGCTGGCCAAAGATTATTATTTCCCTGCCAGGGAATAATGAAGTGGGGGCACAAACGGTGCCTAAGGTTATTATCCATAAGCCTATGCCTTTCCCTTATAAATATAGCAAGAGGGTACCATGGAGTTATGACTGCAATGTGACAGTGCCGGAGGAAGAGAGTATAGCCAGTACGTCTAAGGATGTACAAGTTGAGGGTTGCTATACACGGAGTGGGAAGCAATATGATACGGTAGGCGTCAGAGAGGAGCCCACAAAAACAAAGAATGTTAGTGCGGAGATGGAGAAAGAGGCTGAAGTGCCTGTCAAGGAGCCAGTAAGGGAGGGGGAGGCTAAGGAATTTCCAAAGTTCCTTAAGCATAGCGAGCATAGCATAGTCGAGCAGTTGCATAGGCAGCTGGCTCGCATATCAGTATTGGCTTTACTTCTGAGTTCTGAGGTACATCGGGATGCATTAATGAATGTGCTCAACGAAACATATGTCACCCATGACATATCTGTTAACAAGTTGGACCGGTTGGTGAATAACATAAGTGCGGATAATTTCATCCACTTTAATGATGATGAAATACCACCGGAGGGCAGGGGGTCAACTAAGGCCTTACACATCACCACTCGATGCAAGGGGTACACACTCCCAAGCGTGCTCGTCGATAATGGATCAGCCTTGAATTTTCTACCGTTGTCTACATTGAACAGATTACCCATTGACGGTTCTCACATGAAGACATGTTAAAATGTGGTAAGAGCCTTCGACGGTACAGAAAGGAAGGTGATGGGAAGGATTGACATCCCCTTGGAAATTGGGTCGAGTATATACGAAGTAGACTTCTTGGTAATGGATATCAAGCCCTCTTACAATTGCTTATTAGGGAGGCCATGGATACACTCAGCGGGAGCGGTGCCCTCATCGTTGCACCAGAAATTAAAGTTAGTGACGGATGGACGGTTAGTAACCATCAATGTGGAGGAGGACATTATAGCCGCAGTCACTAGCAAGGCCCCTTATGTTGAGACGAACGAAGAGTCTATTAAGTGTTCCTTTTGCTCTTTAGAATTTGTTAATGCAGCCTTCATTTCAGAAGGGAATGAGCTACCGGTGCCAAAGATAGCAAGAGCCACGAGGATGGCTCTACAAATGATGGTGGGAAAAGGAGCCTTACCAGGAAGAGGGTTAGGAAAATACCTGCAAGGAGGGACTCAAATCCCAGAACTGAAATAGAAGAGAGACCACTTTGGTCTGGGCTTCAAGCCAGACTATAAGCAAAGGAGGAAGGAAGTTGAGAAGTGCCAATAGGGAAGAAGGGCGCGCCTTAATAGAAGAGAAATGGAGTGGAAGCCGATGACATTCCCTCCAATATCCCAAACCTTCATATCGAGAGGTTTACTTATAGAAGAAAGTCATCAGATTAATGCTATACACGGCGAAGGATCAGAGCAAGGAAACCTTGAGGGCATTCGTCCTTACGAACCAGGAAGCTCTCTAAACAATTGGATTGCGGAGGAACTTCCTGTAGTTTTTAGGAATTTTTTAGAGTAATTATCGAAACATTCTTGTTACTTTAGGGCCTAGGAGTAATAGGATTACATTTGTGGAATGGGCTTACGATCATCTATTATTTTTTTAAATAAAACATAACTTTTATCAATATGAACGAGTATTGTTTCATTTTTATCAACCAATATTCCGTTAAACTTTTGCAATTCTTATTCTTTCATTCATAGCATATAAATAATCATTCTTAAATTCATTCATTCTTTGTATATTCTTTATACTTCACAAGTCCCTAGATATCAATGACATGAGCACTGATATTACAAATCCTGATTTCTCTCACAAGCAAGACATGTGTTTAGAGGAATCTCAGGATTTTGAAGATGTTCAGGATTGTTATGTGTTTTCGGATTTGTTGAGGATAGTAAAACAGGAGGAGAAACAAATCATGCCCCATGAGAAAGAGGCAATAGAGAATGTAGCCCTAGAGGAAGGGAAAAGGTGAAAATCGGCACGCATATTGCCGAGGACACAAGACAATGATTGATTGAGTTGCTACATGAGTTCAAAGATATCTTCGCAATCAAGATATGCCAGGTTTAAATACCAATATTTTGGTGCATCGTCTTCCAATAAGATAAGATTATAAGCCAGTCTAACAGAAGTTGCGAAGAATGAGGCCAGATATCGTATTGAAGATAAAGGACGAAGTCAAGAAGCAGTTCGATGCAGGATTTTTACAAGAGGTGAAGTACTCTGAATGGGTAGCTAAAATTGTACCAGTCCCTAAGAAAGATGAAAGGTATGAATGTGTGTTGATTACAGAGATATGAACAAACCTAGCCCAAAAGATAATTTCCCTCTGCCACACATAGACACTTTGGTAGACAACACAGCGGGATATTCGTTGCTCTCTTTCATGGATGGTTTCTCGGGGTACAATCAGATCAAGATGCATCCGGAAGATATGGATAAAACCACTTTCATAACATTGTGGTGCACCTTCTGTTACAAAGTAATGCCGTTTGGATTAAAGAATGTAGGGGCAACATACCAACGGGCTATGGTGAACTTATTCCATGATATGATGCTTAAGGAGATCGAAGTATATGTTGATGACTTGATTGCTAAATCTCAAATAGAGAAGGAACATATTGAAGTTTTGAGGAAGTTATTCCTGAGATTAAACAAATTTCAGCTGAAGCTTAATCCGACAAAGTGCATCTTCGGAGCTAGGTCAGGGAAGTTATTAGGTTTTGTGGTCAGCGAAAAGGGAATAGAAGTTGACTCAGACAAAGTTAGAGCTATACGAGAATTGCCTCCACCATGTACTTAGAAGGAAGTTTGGGGTTTTCTTGGAAGATTGAATTATATTGCTCGGTTTATTTCACAATTAATTGAGAAATGTGATCCTATATTTCGCCTCCTTATAAAACACAACCAAGGTACTTGGGATGAGGAATGCCAGAATGCTTTTGATAAGGTTAAGCAATACTTGTTAAATGCTCCAGTGTTATCTCTACCTAGTCCAGATAGACCATTAATTCTGTATTTATCAGTGTTTAGTAATTCTATGGGATGTGTGCTTGGCCAACATGGCGAGTCGGGAAGAAAAGAGAAGGCGATATACTACCTCAGCAAGAAATTGACAGAGTGTGAGATGAGATATTCGCCAAATGAGAAATTGTGTTGTGCTCTAATTTGGACGACTCGAAGGTTAAGACAGTACATGCTATGTCATACTACTTGGCTTATTTCAAAACTTGATCCTTTGAAGTATATGATGGAGTCAACAGCTTTGAATGGGAGAATGGCGAGGTGGCAAATTTTACTTTCAGAGTTTGACATAGTCTATATGAGCCAGAAGGCTATAAAATAAAGTGCGATAGCGGAATTTCTGGCTAGTAGAGCTCTAGAGGACTATGAGCCGTTGAATTTTGATTTCCCAAATGAGGAGTTGATGTATGTAACAACTACAGAGGATTGTCCTTGGAAGTTAAGCTTTGATGGGGCATCCAATGCGGTGGGAAATAGAATTGGGGCAGTCTTGGTATCCCCAAATGGTGATCATTATCCATTCACGTGCAAGTTGGATTTTGATTGCACAAACAATATGGCTGAATATGAAGCGTGCATCATGGGACTCTGAGCGGCTATAGAGTGAGGAATAAGAACCTTGGAAGTATATGGAGACTTTGCGCTAGTAACTTACTAGCTTAAAGGTGAATGGGAGACAAGGGATCCTAAATTGATCGATTATCGAAAGGTAGTTTTGGGGTTACTTGAAGAGTTCGATGACATCACTTTCAATTATATCCCACGAGACAAAAACCAGATGGCAAATACTCTAACAACCTTGGCTTCAATGATTAAAGCGAATAAAGAGGAGGAGATGAGACCCATTCAGATGAGTATCTGTGAGGCTCCAGCTCGCTATTGTAACATTGAGGAAGAAGAAAATGATGATAACCCTTGGTATCAGGGTATACTGCGATATGTAAGAGATCGTAAATACCCAGAACAGGCAACTGAAAATGATAAGCAAACTTTAAGGAGATTAGCCTGCGACTACGTTTTGGATGGGGATATCTTGTACAAAAGAAGAAAGGACCAAGTATTGTTGAGATGTGTTGACGCCGTGGAAGCTAAGTTAATCTTAGAAGAAGTTCACGAGGGTGTATGTGGGACGCACACTAATGGTTTCAAGATGGCTAGACAAATCATGAGGTTTGGATATTATTGGTCTACTATGGAAGGGGATTGTATCAACTACGCTAAGAAATGCCATAAATGTCAGATTTATGGAGACAAAATTCATGTACCACATTCACCTCTACATGTTATGATTTCTCCATGTCCTTTTTCCATGTGGGGCATGGATGTCATTGGGCCAATATCACCAAAAGCTTCAAATGGGCATCGCTTTATCTTTGTGGTCATTAATTACTTCACGAAGTGGGTAGAGGCTACTTCTTATGTGAATGTTACTAAGTCGGCTGTGAGTCGATTCTTGAAGAAAGAGATCATTTATCGGTATGGGATGCCTGAAAGGATCATATCAGACAATGCATTGAACTTGAACAACAGAACGATAGCAGAAGTTTGCAGTCAGTTCAAGATTAAGCATCATAACTCTTCTCCGTATCGCCCAAAAATGAATGGGACAGTAGAAGTAGCCAATAAGAACATCAAGATAGTGGGAAAATGACTGAAACCTACAGAGATTGGCATGAGAAGTTACCATTTGCACTCTTAGCTTATCGAACGTCCGTCAGAACCTCTACTGGGGCAACTCCTTTCTCGTTGGTTTATGGGATGGAAGCAGTGTTACCCATTGAAGTAGAAATACTGTCTCTCCAAGTCTTGTCAGAAATAAAGTTGGATGAAGCTGAATGGATACAATCGCGATATGATTAGTTGAACTTGATTGAGGAAAAGAGGTTAAAGGCCATTCATCATGGTCAGATGTATCAGAAGCGAATGATGGGAGCTTACAACAAGAAAGTACGACCAAGAGAATTCCACGAGGGGGATCTTGTGCTGAAAAAGATCCTTCCCATTCAGAAGGACTTTAGAGGAAAATGGATGCCAAATTGGGAAGGGCCGTATGTCGTGAAGAAGGCCTTCTATGGAGGTGCATTGATCTTAACGGAAATGGATGGGAAGAGTTTACCCAATCCAGTGAATTCAAACTCAGTCAAAAAGTACTTTGTCTAAAGGAGAGGAGAATCTAGGGTGAAAACTCGCAAATGGCGCCTTGAGTTTTCAAAAAAAAAATGGAGAGGCCAAGGTGAAAACCCGCAAAGGGCGCCTTATGACCAAAGGGGTTTTGAGTTGAAAACTCGAAAGGGCAGCTCAAATTTTGAAGAGCATACGATAATCTTGCTATATCTGACTCAACAAAGAGTGAAGCGTGTTGTATATCGAGGCATCAACAAAGTACTTTGGATCTTTGAAACACATGTTGAACTCAAGAAAGCCTTCATGGAGCTGGTGAACAAATGCTCAAGCGGTGATATCTACGGCATCTAACTTTTTTCTTGTTATCTTTAGATTCTCTTTCTTCTCGAAGATAGGCTATCAGATTAATTTCCTTTGTATTTTCAACAAATTCATTCAAATCTAATTATTCTCAAGATTAAATTCATCTTCCATTATTCTTAAAGTATGTTGCATTAAAATAATGATAGATGAATTAAATAATTTTCACAAATGAAGTTTTGCTCATTACTCTGGAAATTTCTAGATAATACAAGGAACTAAAACAGAACAATTGTTCGAGGAATTCATGTAAGTGAGGTTTGAAAGAACTCAAGGAAATTCTTTCTTTAGTCCAAAATGATGATTGGACAAATCAAACGATTCGATCCTAAGAGAAGATCATCTTACAGACATTTTTGGTAGGTCATAGCATTTGAAGAATGGTACAAACTCATAGGCTGAGCAAGAATGATACTTCGAGAAAAATAAAGATAAACTTCGATGAAGGAATGAGTGGTGACGTTTGGAATAAGGGTCATATTCATAAACATTTTGCATTATAACAGGTTTAATTAGGAGCATTTGACTCACTTCGATCATAGCATCCTAATCATTAGGCATGAACTCATACACATTATACAGGTTATGTCCTTCAAGGGACAATGAAGATTAATGTGCCTTAACCCCCTAAGTAGCAGGGAAACAAGCTAAAGCATAGCAGATCTGAAGCAAATCTAAGATGATTTGGCATCTCTGTATTGTCAGAGAACAAATCGAAAAAAATAGATTTGGCATCTCTATATTTGACAGAGAGCAGATCGAAGACATATCAGATCTAACCTTCGGATGTTTTTTCATCGAAGTAGATCCAAGATGATTTGGCATCCTTGCGTTTACAAGGAGCAGGTCAAAGATAGCAGGTTTGGCGTCTCTGTATTGTCAGGAAGCAGATCAAAGATAGCAGATTTAGAGTCTCTATATTGTCAGAAAGCAGATCGAAGATAGCAGATTTGGCATCTCTATATTCGACAGAGAGCAGATCGAAGACATAGCAGATCTAACCTTCGGATGTTTTTGCATCAAAGTAGATCCAAGATGATTTGGCATCCTTGCGTTTACAAGGAGCAGATTGAAGATAGCAGGTTTGGCGTCTCTGTATTGTTAGGGAGCAGATCAAAGATAGCAAATTTGGCGTCTCTGTATTGTCAGAGAGTAGATCAAAGATAGCAGATTTGGCATCTCTATATTCGACAGAGAGCAGATCAAAGACATAGTAGTTCTAACCTTCGGATGTTTTTGCATCGAAGTAGATCCAAGATGATTTAGCATCCTTGCGTTTACAAGGAGCAGATCGAAGATAGTAGGTTTGGCGTCTTTGTATTGTCAGAGAGCAGATCAAAGATAGCAGATTTGGTGTCTCTATATTGTCAGAGTGTAGATCGACGATAGCAGATTTGGCATCTCTGTATTGTCAGAGAGCATATCAAAGATAACAGATTTGGTGTCTCTGTATTGTCAGAGAACAGATCAAAGATAGCATATTTGGCGTCTCTATATTGTCAGAGGGCAGATCGAAGGTAGTAGATTTGGCGTCTCTGTATTGTCAGAGAGCAGATCAAAGATAGCAAATTTGGCGTCTCTGTATTGTTAGAGAGCAGATCGAAGGTAGCAGATTTGGCGTCTCTGTATTGTCAAAGAGCAGATCGAAGATAACAGATCTGGCGTTCCTGAGTTTGCAAGAAACAGGTTGAAGATAGCCAATTTGACATTCTTGAAGCTATCAGAATACCTCTGAGGAAGATGAGGATCAAGATTTCGAGACTTGGCCAGGCCAGACAAATTAGGTCCTTTTATAATCTTTGCTCCATTCCTGTTACGTAGTAATGAGCAAAGAGGGGCAGCTGTAATAACCAAATTTGCCCGGCCCATAAATGAATAAATAAAAACAAAAACATAAATTAAAAAATAATTAAGCTTATACAATCCATGTACAAAGCCCAAAACTCATTTACATTTACAGCCCATTACCCGTTTACATTTGCACCCAAAGGCCTAAAACCCTTAGCCCAGATACCTAAAACTACCCAGTGCCCAATTACACCCAAGCCCGTATGCTACCCAAAATACATAGGGCCCAAGTGGCCCAATCTGTTAACGGAAGACAGAGAGGCCTAGGGTTTTAGAAACCCTAGGTGCCGCAACCATCCCAAGCGTCACGCCCTTTTATCCCGCGCTGTTTCAGTGGGCTTCATCGGCACTGTGACTCCGGCCTCGTATCACGCCGCAATCAACGGGTGAATCAATGTTAGCGAATTCACTGATGGATTTTTTTCGTCGGTACCTGCAAGAAGGAAAGAGTCACAACAGCAAAAGAAATAAACAAGGAAAGAAATCAAAAGATTCTTTCTTAAAATGTAACAGAGGGTTATAAAAACCCTTTTTGTTCCAATTTGTAGACACGCTTTTTTTTACAGAGAGATTGAATAAAACAGAATACCCTTTTATACAGAAAAGAGAATCACAGTCGATCGAGGAACACATAGGTGAATATTTTTCCTTTTCTGAATATATATATAGATATTGTAACAACAAAAAATAAAATGGAAAAGGGGAACGCACCGTTTTTATCCGTGTCGGAAAAAGGGAATTTTTCCAGTTCCCGACCACCGTACGTGGTGGCGTTGGCTGGGGCGCGTGAGCGCGTGCAAGCCCCAAACGGAGTCTCGATAGAACTCCGAAGGTCGGCCCCAGATCCTCTTCAGAGGATTTCTTTCTTTTTTTTTTAAACTGGGTTTCAAAATGAATTTAAGTTTAATGTTTGGCTTTTATAGCCTTATAAGAACGACGTCGTTTAGCATAAAAGGATAGGCTTCAAAACAGCGTCGTCTCAGGGCCAGGATCCGCGTGTTGACCCGTGACCCGGGAAGGATCCGCGTATTTTTATTTAAAGGGCTAATTGCCCAATTGGTCCTGCCCTATTTTTAATATTTATGAATTCATTTTATTTTTATTATGATTTGACCCGGGCCTTTTATATTAGTTTCAATTTAGTCCTAGTTGCTATAGTAAGGCTTTATTTTAAACGGTGTCATTTTAGGGATTAGGGCCAATTCCCAGTGAGTCCCTCAGTTTTTAATGCATATTTCAATTAAGTCCAAATTTTTATTTATTTATAATTAACCCTAGTTTTAAATTCAATTCAATTTTAGTCTCTTTTATATATATTTAATTTTTTTAAATATTATATGTATTATTTAAACATTAGCTATATGAAAAATAATATATATCATTTATAATATTATATACATTTTATAAATTTTACTATATGTTATGTTTTTATTATATATATTATTTATTCTATTATATTCACATTTTATTATATGTTATATATTTAACCATATATTATTTCCTTACATTATTATCATTTTATTATGAAATATATATTTTAAATATTTTTGAATTTCATTACTAAATAAATATGTGTAATATCAATATTTAGCATATTATTTTTAATATATTTAAGTTATTATATCCTATAATATAATATATATTATTTTTTTATTAAAAGATTCTACTTATCATTCTTATATTATTTCTAAATATTTTTAAATATCTTTATTTTAATTTTAGTTAATTTATATTTTTATATGATCGAATTTGCATATCTATTTTTGTTTTTTAGTATTGTTTTAGTAAGTTAAATTTTATAGATTTATTTATTACTTTATGTTATTGTTTTTATATATTTGCATGAAAATTAATTATCAAGTTACATTTGCATAAAATATTATCACATATATATTATGCAATTTATATTGTTGTATTCATTACGCTCTATGTTATATTTAATATGTAACGATAATGCATGTATATTTTATATTATCTATGATCACATATGCATAAAAAGATGATGTATATTGTGTAATTAATGCTATTACTCATCATCTTTATTATATTTGCATAAAATGTTAAAATAGGTATCATGTAGGTTAATATTGATCCTTTGTAACATGTTAAATGCATCATCACTTTAAAGATTTTTTATATTTCATTCGATCCAAAAAGATTTTTTTTTTAAAAAAGGCAATGTTTTTGGTATTTAGGAATTCTGAATGTAGTGCCCTAACATGTTGGGTTGCGATTTCCCGTTTGTCTAAATACCTAAAATATCCTTCTAAATAAGTTTTGAAAATCACAAGATGATTTTATTTACAAAAGTTTAAAAATATCGTGTCCAGTCATGCTGGATATGATGTTTATATTCTTTCGAAGCCAAAGAATCTTGATTCTTTTTTAACTCAAATTATTACGGTTTTAAAGAGATCTTATTTCTAAATTCTTTCAAACTTTTGACATTAAGACAAAATTATTCAATTTGGTACCAATTTTGGGGCGTTACGAGGGTGCTAATTCTTCCTCGTGCGTAATTGTAACACCCCAAACCCGGCCCAGAAGTTATGGCCGGATCCGGCATGCCACATCAAAAACGTAAAAAAAAAATTTCCTTTCTAAGTCCAGAAAATCGTACTTGATGTTCAAAAGATTAATTCATTAAGGGTTAAAATGAATGGAAGCTATGCACCAGGTAGGAAACTGGAAAAGAGGTGGTGAGTCCATCGGACTGCTTAAGTACCAAGCTCCCTTCGGATCCAATCCTAGACATGCATACCGCCATTGCCACACCTTAATGTCATGGATATTTCTAGGAAAACCGATTTGATTAAGTCATTTTTAGGAAAAGTGATTAATTTTGGAAAAATACTTTCATTGCGGAAGCTTTGCTTGTTGTCGTGTTATTTTGAAATCAACTGTTGTTTTTGAAAACGCGCCCTAAAGCTATCCAGTTTCAACAGTTAAATATAAGTATTACTTATCTTAGTAATACATATTAAAACCATCAAAAATAATTAAGCGGCCTTATTACATTTAAAAACCCAAAACTTCAAACGTAAATAAAAGGATGTCCAGTTCACCAGAAGAAAATCAAACTTTCAGAACGGGTGGCCACTCCGAATTCCCTCACAGCTCCAAGCCCACTATGGTTGGGGATTTCCTGCGTGGATGAAAATAAAAGGGTGAGTTTGGGGAAACTCAGTGTGTAAGGAAAACCCCTTCAAAGTCCAAGTCAGCTCAAGCCTATTGGCCTAAGCCCATTCAGGTAACAGTGGTACTGGGCTAGAGCCCTTTTCAGATCACAATAAACTGGGCCTTAGCCCCTTATTCAGATAACAGTATGGCCTATAGGCCCATTTCAAAATACATGCAACATCAGTAAACATATGCAAGCCCATTTGGGTAACAGTGGTATCTGGGCCAAAGCCCTTTTCAGATTACAATAAACCGGCCTTAGCCCTTATTCAGATAATGAGATGGCCCATAGGCCCATTTCAAAATACATGCAACATCAATAACATATGCAAGCCCATTTGGGGAGACTACTCAACCCACCAACCACTACACTCCACCCGTACCAGCCATACACTCCATGTGGGGAATAACTCAACCCACCCAGCCCAACACTCCACAGCTCTGACCTTGTCAGCTCAGCTTATCAATAATTGAGGCAAAGCCTCCAGTACGTGGACAAGCCACTTTCAGTACTTCCTCCGTCAATATCCCAGTCCCATGCACCAGATAATAAGAACATAGCATGCAGTAAATAACAACAGTCAAACATGCATTTAGGTCAATTTAACCCTAGGGGTATTTCGATAATTTATCTACTAGGGGTAAAACTGTAAATTTTCCACTTTTAAAGGTATTTCAATAATTTATCTATTTTAGGGTTTTTCATGTATATTCCTACCTTTCACGTACTAACAGAATCACGTACCGAGGGTTCTTACCGAATTGGGCCCGTTAGCCCATCATTTCAATTTTGGCCCATTAAGCCCGAAAATATCGAGGGCACAGAAATCATACACTTTGCAGTCCAAATTTTTGCAGCTTACCAAAAACATTAATCGATTTACCTCACGAGCATTCGCTTTTCGCAAATCTACAAAATACCGCTTTTGATTTCGCTTTTCGCTTTTGCCGATCTAGACTAAGAAAGAGGGTGTTAGTTACACACCTGTTTCCGACGATATGCTGACGAGATCCACACACGAACTGCCTACAATTGGATTACTAACACGTTAATCTAACTATTCAAATACGAACTACGTATTAACCCCTTACAATATTCAGTCAACCACACTTACATATCATAGTAAGCTTATAAGAAATCAATAAGCAACTCATTAACAAATTTTTGTCAATGTTTACCACATAATCATAATTTCACTGCAAGCTGTCTTCTTGAGCAACAGTCACTAAATCATTTATAACTGGAGCTACGAAACTCCAAATCAAGTGCCGTTAATTTTCCCTGAAAATAGACTCATATATCTTTTATCCATAAAATTTTCAGAATTTTTGGTTTAGCCAATCAATACCAGATTTTTCTCAAAGTTTCCCATGTTTCACTGTTTGACTAATCTGACCACTCTTCATTACGAATCAAATTTCTCATTGTACAGAATTCAAAATATGTTCTCGTTTATTTCATTTAAAGCAAGACTCAACAAGCTTTAATTTCATAATTTATTAAGCTTCTAATTCATCTCCCACAATTTATGGTGATTTTCCAAAGTCACGTTACTGCTGCTGTCCCAAGCAGATTTATTACCAAATCACTCTTTCATACACCTATCTTGCATGCATGTTATTTAAACATGTATATCACCAATCAATCATCACATATCTATGATTTTACTTAAGCATAATCTCCATTTCATCATTTTAAAGCACAACATGTTAGCCGATTTTTCCCTTTAGCATCTAAGGCACATGCATGTTCATTTGTTTGGCTCAACTTCACCTATCTTCCATTTTTCATCAAAAGAACATGAAACAACAACCATTTCCTTCATTTTAATTCATGACTAAATGCTCACAACACAACTAAAAATCAAAATATACTTCAAAAGTTAAGGTAGAATCAAAAAGAACTCATGAACCTCAAAATAGAAGCAAGGTACCAAGAACTTACCTTCAATTTTCCTCCTCCTAATGACCGAATACTCAAGAGCTTTCTCCTCCTTTCTCTTCTCTAACTTTCAGCTATGATGAACAAAGATGGACAAAACTTTGTTCTTTTCACCCCTTTTCTTTTAATAAAACTTCATATTTCATCCATTTAATTCTTTAATACAAAAGACATGATATTCTTATCATGAAACATTTACCTAACCCATTATCATGAAACATTTACCTAACCCATTATCATGGAACATTTACCTAACCTATTATCATGGAACATTTACCTAACCTATTATCATGAAACATTTACCTAACCTATTATCAATTTGTATCAATTTGTACCATAAATTATGGATATCAAGTGTACATTTTGTCTACAACAACATGATGGTTAGCCACTTCATGTAAAATGGGAGGTTTGTCATGCAAATCCTCCTATTTTGCACTCCTATTTATTTGGCCAATTCAATTTAGCCTATAGCATTTTCAAACATTTTCACGTAGGTCCTATTTCATAATTTCACCCCTTTTTTCTTATGGAACAAAAATTAACTAAAATTGTCGGGTTCTATCTTAAGCTTAGGCTTTCTAGAGGCCCACTAACATAATTAAACCTATGCCAACATTCACAGGATTCCCGAAAATTGGGGCGTTACAGTAATCGACTTCCGAACCTATTTTCTCGTAATTTCGTAGACCAAAACGTTTTATAAAGTGATCCAATCACACTTTAAAAGGTTGGTGGCGACTCCCGTTTTTAAAATACCCTCTCCATCTTTAAAAATCCCATTTTTTAAAAAAAGGGAGGTTTCGACACTATATATATTATAATCTATAATATAATAATAGTTTTATATACCAATACTTATAAAATATATTAATTATTATCATATATTGTTGTTTATTATTATCTTGGTTAAAATATGCTCTAAGTTTCTAAATGTTTTGTACATTTGAAAGTTTGCTCTCCTATTTTATTATAGAATTCTATATCATGTTATTATATATTTTATATTATCATTAAATTTTAATTTTGTAATGTCCCAAAATTTTAGAATTTTATTGTGAGAATTTGTAGTAATTAAAATTCTGTATTTGTGGCCCCTGTGTTCTGTTATTGTGTTTAAGGTTTGGAGTTTAAGTTGCATTGTTAAAAGTTTTGTTATTTTAAAACCAACCCTTATCCATGTGTTATGTAGTTAAGTGCAATTCTGTGTGAATGTGTGTTAAGAATGAGCCTGCTGGTTCATTGATTAAGCATCTATCTGTATTCTGTCCGGTTTTGAGTTCAAGTCCTATCGTATGTGTTAGGAAATAATTTTTGTAAAATGGCGGAAGGTGGGATGGTTAACTTAAAACATTCTGAAAGAAATTCTATTGTTCTTTCTTTTTTTTTTTTAAATTTCTCTAAGTTCATAGTTTTCTTTTCCTTTTCTTATTTACTTTTATTTTTGCTTGTTGCTATACTCGATTCTGCGTCAATTGGGAATTCTTCATTGTATGTGAGGCCGATTGTGCAATTATTATGTAAGTTTCGTCATTATTGTGCTATACTTGATTGGTTACTTTTTAGGCGAGGATATTACGAGAGATGTTCCTCTGTCATGTTAGCCTAGTTTCCTCTATTTCATGCGAGGTAAGTGTGCGAATTAAGTTTTGGTTGCGTCGAAACTTTCGACATAATTTTGACGATAGGTTGATTTTAGTAAAATATTAAGAATGATGGTGTAATTGATTATTGGATGGTCGTATTAGGTTTTGGAATCTTCTTATGTTGTTTCTGCATCATAACTACTTCAAGTGCATGCCGAAAACTTCATTTTTCGCGAATTTCGGTCGCTGGAAAACATGGATGTCGACGCCACACAGCAAGGCATACAGGCATGTGCCTAGGCCGTGTAACTCACTGTTCATCAGTTTCGAGCCACACGGGCATGTGTGACCATGTTAGTGCAGAGTTCACATGGGTAAAAGACACGGGCATGTGTCTAGGCCGTGTAACTCCCTGTTTATGTTTTAGAACCACATGGGCAAAGGACATGGGTGTGTGCCCAAGCCGTGTGAGCTACACGGGCAAGGACATGGGCGTGTGTCCAGGCCGTGTGGCATATAAAAAGGGATCGAAACCCTTTTTTGAGGCCATAAATGTTGTTTAAGACTGATATTGACTTTCCCATTGTATGAATGATCTGAATATGGTTGAACGAGAACTCTTTGATACTCTGTGACAGACGTATAAATACCATAACTGTATGTGTACTGTGATACTTAATTGGATATTGAATTGTGTTATCTACTTGTGAAGTAATTTAGAATAATTGAATACTTATTGTGAATATCTGTAATCTGCATTTGCATGGGTTAGGATATTGTGAAGAAGGAAGTATTCTGCTCTGAATTAGTGGCTAAGTCACCACGTACATAACTCTGGTTCTGGCGCTTCATCGCATTACGATCTAGCAGCTAAGCTGCATTTCTGTAAATGTGTCAGACAAACACTCTATGGTGTGTAGGGTTGGTTGGGCATTGAACGCCCTTAACGGTGTGTTGGGATGGCTGAATATGGTGTGTAGTAGATGTCATGCATGGGTAAATTTCTAAACATGAACCCTGGCTTGAAATATGAGTAGAAATAGAGAGAGCATGTTATAAGGATATCAAAAACATGAAGTACATTAAAAACGGGCTAGGGAGTACTTATTTTTAAGCTTGAAAATGTTGAAAACCCTAGCTATGGAGAGCATGCAATTTTCAGCAGCATGGAGAAGAATATGGACATGATTTTGGCCTATTTTTCCCTTTTTATTAAGTTTATTACCAAATGACCAAAATGCCCTTCCTTACAAAACTTTCAAAATTTTCCATGCAAGCCCATTTTTGTCCAAAAACTTAGAAATTGGGAAAATTACTCTTTAAGACCTTCTAATTAAGAATCCAAAGCAATTTCATACAAATTGCTTCTAGAACCCTAGTTTTGAAACTTATTCAATTTGGTCCCTAATTTCCAATTGGACACGTTATACTTAGAATTTCTTCATGAAACTTTAAAAAATACTTAGTTTCATATCCTAGACCTCATAATAATCATAAAATAAATATTTTAATGTCAGATTTGTGGTCCCAAAACCACTATTCTAACTAAGCCCAATTTAGGGATGTTACAGTTAGTGAATTTTTAAATGTAGTTTATGTTGAATTAATTGAAGAATTAGGGGTTAAATTGATAGAATTTCAAGTTATAATTTAGTAATGGATTGAATTGTAAATTTAATTATAAGTTTTGAATATTAGGGACTATATTGAAAGAACTTTGAAAATAGGATTTTATGGTGAAAATAGAGAGTTGAAATTAGTTTAAAGTGGAAATTGAATAAGATGGAATTAGTTTTGTAAGAAAAATAATTAGTTTTGATTTAAGGACTAAATTAAAATTTAGGTAAAAGTTGAATATAAATTGAAACATTCAATGTTAAATTGTGTTGTGTTGATGATTTTCAATTATTTTAATTCCGTAACAAATGTTGAACCGGAGACCTCGGCTAGGAATGGAAAAGACAAAGTCAACGAGGATTAGCTCGGAAATTACGATTTGTATTTCTATAATCCGAAACTAGTTATTAATTGTTATATTTTTTATTTAATGTATATGGTAAGTGTTAAGGTGAGAACTATTGTGTTTTGCAATTGAAATGGATTGATTTAGAATGTGATGAATTTATTGAATTTATATCGATTGACTTGGTATATATATATTGAATATATATTGATTATTTGAATTGAAATGAATATTGGTTATATTGGAAAAGTGAATTATTTATTGAATGAATTGATTTTGAATTGAAATGATTGTATGTGTAATTATGTGATTATATGAAAAAAAAGTTGATATTGGATATTGATTGTTGTTAAAAAAAAATATTGAGTTGAGATTTATGTGAATTTGTGATTAATGTGATAATTGAATATTGAATATTGGTTGTATTTGAAAATGTGGATTGAATACCCTATTAACTGTATTGGGCTAAGTCGGATATAGTTGGCATGCCATAGGATTGGAAGTGTTCAGGGATACTTCAACCACGAGTCGATGAGACACTGGGTGTCAAATTAATACTTCGGATAAATTTGGTAAGGTACTTGGTACCAATTTACTTCGGCAAGGCCGATGAGACACTGGGTGTCAATCTATTGCTTCGAATTATCCGATGAGGCACTGGGTGCCATATTGGTGTGTTTTGGTTGGATCCGTGTATCCGCCAAAGATCGAGTCTTGTTAATAGGGGTAAATAAATGAATTGACAAGATGAATGATATTGAATGATTTTGAACATGAAATGGATTGGGATATTGAATTGAGCTATGATATTGAAATGTATGAACCAATGGGTTCATGAAATGGATATTGATATAGTGAGATGGTATATGTATTCTATTGAGAAAAGCTAATTGAATAGCAATTATGAAATTGAAATAGTAAGAGAAGAGAATTGAAAATGTTATGAATGATTGTTTATGATATTGATTAATTGTTTGAATGATTTTTGTTATATGTGTTTAAATATATATATAAATATTATAAATTCTTATTTAATAATTATTCGGATTATAAAAATATCATTTGTTTCCGCACGCAGTTAGGTATAGTCAAATCGTTGAATCAGCATCCATAGCCAATCACAAACTCAAGTGGTGAAGTATGTTTTCTTTTTGGTAATGGCATGTATCTAGGGTGTCATTTGTTTGATATTTGAGTTGGGTTTGTAAATGATGTTATATGATTATAAACTATTTATATACTTAAATATATGTATAATAAATTAATATTATAAAATGGCATGTTTATATTAATGCATACATGAGTATGAAATTGTTAAACTTTGGGTGAAAAAGTTGTATATAAATTGAAATAATTGATATAAAATTTAGAAATGCTTTAAATGGTGCTATATTGAATTGTTTTGGTTAAAATATGAAAAGTACCTATAAGAGTACATTGATTTGGTTATTAAGTCTATCATTTTGGCATGTTTTAAAAGTGTTTAATCGTGTTTTGATTTGGTTGAATAATTGGATATAGAGTTGTTTGTTGTTTAAAATTTGGAGGGTTAGCAAAGTCTAATGTGTATATTAAATATTTATGAGATTATTATAAAAGTTTAAATTTGACTAAAATCACACAAAGTGGCTGGCCCAAACTAAGACTAACAAAAAGAATAATTTTACTCATCACGCAAGAACTCAAACACCCAATCTCAACACATTTAAAGCACTGAAGTAGACATTTAATTGTGACAAATTTTAATAAATAAAGATTCGTATTTTTGGGACATTACCATCTATATATAATACGTAAAACAAACTCATCATGTTTGAATAATTGACTTGGCATACTTCGAAAACATGCGTTTAAGATTTTAGAAATGTTAATTTTTTCGGTAATATATAATGATTTTTCTAATGTTACTTTTTGTGTTATGTATTAATTCATATGCTTTATTATTATATTTTAGTTTAAAGAAACTTTTTGTTCGCTTTAATTTTTACATATTCGTATTTTAACTTATTATATGTTTCGCATAATTTATCACAATAGTTCAATTTTTTTTTAAATTTGATTTTTATTTTTAAAATATTTTAAATTTATCTAATTTTTATATATACCAATAATTAATATCAATTCATTCATTGTTATGAATATTGTATTAAGTGGATATCCATTAATATCAAAACAAGTTTTGATTAACTTTAAACTCTAATAATCATTAGAAGTAGAATTCTATTTCGTTTATACTTTTATGTATATAAATATAAATTTTGGAGCAGCATTGTAAATTACTTCTATTGATCAATAAAATACGCTTTTTCTTTTGCTCTCCTATTTTTATTGTTCTTTATTCTTTCTCTTTTTTTTTATAACACGTTATCAGCATGATTCTTTTTTAATTATCTTAGTTGTGGATTAAATCGGTAGCAATTTTGCGAACCATTGAACCTCTATAATACCAAAATTCAGCCGCCAACCACTAAAATTACTCTTATTTTTCTATTTCGTTGGCTCCTTTGCTTCTTCAAATGGCTATTTATTGTTGCTGGTTGCTATTCAAATTGAGCACTTACTTCCTTAATTCTCCATTACTTGCTGCCTTTCGCTTGCTATTGTTTGCAACTCTTTGCAGGAAGTTTTTTTTTTTTTGTCTATTTAGTGTTTTATATCTAGATTAATTTTCAATTAAGTTAAATTAATTTTATATTATTTTAATTAACTTGTTTTACTTCTTATTAAAGTTGGTAAAAGAGTATTACTCTGAATGGAAGATTTAAGTATACACTAAGAGGCTCACACCAAGATGGACACTGCAGTTTATTGCTTTGGATGGTGAAAAAACAAATTTAATCGCAGATGGATTTTGGATTTATAGAGCGAATTTAAATTAGTAAAGAGCTTCAATTTTTTGAGGTATGATTATTATTTATTTATTTATTTTAAGTCTGATCAAATTATTAAGTTATATTATTAAATATTGATGGGTTCTTAAGGTTTACTAATAAAACTTTATAATATATTATTTTAAATGGTTGTTTAAATATATATTAATTGTCAACGCAAAATATAAGTTATTGTGATATTGATCCCTTTTAAAGAGATTTTTATTTTGTTATTGATGAATGATTTGGATTATACTTTTAGATTGAATTATAAAGTAAATTTATTATAGCATTATAAGATGCTCTAAATTATATGTACTATGTTCTTATGAAAGAATAGTTATTTTAGCACTTGTAATAGTGCTCGTTATAATAGCCAAGGTGACGATGATGCTGTTAAAGATATTCAGGTATATTTTATTATGATTTATTAATTATAATTGGAGACTAATCATGACAACAAGAATAGATAGACTTTGATTTGAAATCCATGCATGTTTTGTAATGGTGATTATGAAATAAAGAATCAATAGAGGCGTTTAGAAATTTGTCCTACCAGATTTGTTGCATTCCTTGAAGTGATTGTAAACATAAAGAAAATAAAAGATATAATCATGGACAACTAAAAGTGGGAATAGAGTAATAAATAAGAGAACAATGAGAGTTTTCAAAAGTGGGAATAGAGTAATAAATAAGAGAACAATGAGAGTTTTCAAGATAACTCTTCAAAGGGTAAAGATAACTTAGGTCATCAATGTGATATGAAATATTATTGGCCACATATGTGGTATATGTCCAAATATTTTGTTTCTATTAATCTTCTTTGAGAAATGATATGAGAATGTAGTAATGAGTTCTATCATTATAGATAAAAATATTTATCTTATTTGGTATTGAAACAAACAAATATTATTCCAATATTTGATAGTACGAAATTAGTTAAAAGTCGTAGAAGAGCTATATATCAATATCTAAAAAGCACAAAATTTGTGATGGTTACTGCATTAGTTTTTAAAAGATATTCATTATAATGCATATCATATTGGGATTGTGAATGAAGAAAATATTATATTTCATATGAATCAAAAGAGGATTAGGTTATTGATTTATATTTATTACTCTTGTTATAAATTGAATTGATTGTGATTATTTTTGTGATCTTCTTTTGTCATCATCTCCGTTAAGGGGTTGAAAGTGAAATATTTGATTGTGAAAGATCTACTTATGAGTAATAAAATATGGTAAACCTATCTAAATCTCGTTATGGTTGGATGCACCTGAAATTGCAATTTTTTTAAAACTGTGAGTATACCTCTATAGTATTCAGAATAAGTTTTCAATTAAAATTACGTGGCAAAATATTATTGATGAGAACCTTGCAAGAGAGAACTTATTCAACTTTTAATAATTCAAATGTGGTCCCACGGTAGCAATATCATGGAAAAAAATTTACTTATGATTGAACAAAAGTTTTTAATCACGAAACTTAACCATTCTTTGAAGAGAATGTAACAATATGTAATAAATTTGAATGACATTGTAACGCCCCAATTTTCGGGAATTCTGTGAATGTTGATAAAATTTCATGCTTTGATTTTGTCATTTGTGAGTGAAATTATGAAATAGGACCTATGTGAAAATGTTTGAAAATGCTATAGGCTAAATTGAAGTGGCCAAATAAATAGGAGTGCAAAATAGGAGGATTTGCATGATAAACCTCCCATTTTACATGAAGTGGCCAGCCATCATGTTGTTGTAGACAAAATGTACACTTGATATCCATAATTTATGGTACAAATTGATACAAATTGATAATGGGTTAGGTAAATGTTCCATGACAATGGATTAGGTAAATATTCCATGATAATGGGTTAGGTAAATGTTTCATGATAATGGGTTAGGTAAATGTTTCATGATAAGAATTACATGTCTTTTGTATTAAAGAATTAAATGGATGAAATATGAAGTTTTATTAAAAGAAAAAGGGGTGAAAAGAACAAAGTTTTGTCCATCTTTGTTCATCATAGCTGAAAGTTAGAGAAGAGAAAGGAGAGGAGAAAGCTCTTGAGTATTCGGTAATTAGGAGGAGGAAAATTGAAGGTAAGTTCTTGGTACCTTGCTTTTATTTTGAGGTTCATGAGTTCTTCTTGATTCTACCTTAACTCTTGAAGTATATTTTGATTTTTGGTTGTGTTGTGAGCATTTGGTCATGAATTAAAATGAAGGAAATGCTTGTTGTTTCATGTTCTTTTGATGAAAAATGGAAGACATGTGAAGTTGAGCCAAACAAATGAGCATGCATGTGCCTTAGATGCTAAAGGGAAATCGGCTAACATGTTGTGCTTTAAAATGATGAAATGGAGATTATGCTTAAGTAAAAATCATAGATATGTGATGATTGATTGGTGATATACATGTTTAAATAACATGCATGCAAGATAGGTGTATGAAAGAGTGATTTGGTAATAAATCTGCTTGGGACAGCAGCGGTAATGTGACTTTGGAAAATCACCATAAATTGTGGGAGATGAATTAGAAGCTGAATAAATTATGTAATTAAATCTTATTGAGTCTAGTTTCTAATGAAATAAACAAGAACATATTTTGAATTCTGTACAATGAGAAATTTGATTCGTAATGAAGAGTGGTCAAATTAGTCAAACAGTGAAACATGGGAAATTTTGAGAAAAATCTGGTATTGATTGGCTAAACCAAAAATTTTGAAAATTTTATGGATAGAAGATATATGAGTCTATTTTCAGGGAAAATTAACGGAACTTGATTTGGAGTTTCGTAGCTCAGTTATAAATAATTTAGTGACTATTGCTCAGGAAGACAGCTTGCAGTGAAATTATGATTATGTGGTAAACATTGACAAAAATTTGTTAATGAGTTGCTTATTGATTTCTTATAAGCTTACTATGATCTGTAGGTGTGGTTGGCGAATATTGTAAGGGGTTAATACGTAGTTTGTATTTGAATAGTTAGATTAATGTGTTAGTAATCCAATTGTAGGCGTTCGTGTGTGGATCTCACAAGATATCGTCGCAAAATGTGTGTAACTAACACCCTCTTTCTTAGTCTAGATCGGCAAAAGTCGAAAAGTCGAAATGCCGAAAACCGTATTTTGTAGATTTGCGAAAAGCGAATGCTCGTGAGGTAAATCGATTAATGTTTTTGGTAAGCTGCAAAATTTGGACCGCAAAGTGCATGATTTACGTGTTCTCGATATTTTTGGGCTTAATGGGCCAAAATTGGAATGATGGGCCAACGGCCCAATTCGGTAAGAACCCTCGGTACGTGATTCTGTTAGTACGTGAAAAGTAGGAATATGCATGAAAAACCCTAAAAGCAGCTAAATTACTATAATACCCCTATGTATGGAAAATTATTGTTATACCCCTAGGTGCAAAATTACCAAATACCCCTAGGGTTAAATTGACCTAAATGCATGTTTGATCGTTGTTATTTACTGCATGCCATGTTGTTATTATCGATGCATGGGATTGGGATATTGACGGAGGAAGTACTTGAAAGTGGCTTGTCCACGTCTTGGAGGCTTTGCCTCAATTTATCGATAACTGAGCAAAAAGGGTCAAGAATGTGGAGTGTTAAATGGGTGGGTTGAGCTATTCCCACATGGAGTGTATGGCTGGTACGGGTGGAGTGTAGTGGTTGGTGGGTTGAGTAGTCTCCCCAAATGGGCTTGCATATGTTTACTTGATGTTGCATGTATTTTGAAATGGGCCTATGGGCCATCTTGTTATCTAAATAAGGGCTAAGACCCGGTTTATTGTAATCTAAAAGGGCTCGCCCAGACCATCATATTACTGAATGGGCTTAGGCCCAATAGGCTTGAGCTGACTTGGGCTTTGAATGGGTTTTCCTTACACACCGAGTTTCCCAAACTCACCCTTTTATTTTCATCCACGCAGAAATCCCCAACCATAGTGGGCTTGGAGTCGTGAGGGAATTCGAGTGGCCACCCGCTCAAAGTTTGATTTTCTTCCGTGAACTGGACATCCTTTTATTTACGTTTGAAGTTTTGGGTTTTAAATGTAATAAGGCCGCTTATTTATTTTGATGGTTTTATATGTTTTATTAAGATAGATAATATTTATTTTAACTGTTGAAATTGGATAGCTTTAGGGCGCGTTTTCAAAAACAACAGTTGATTTCAAATAACACGACAACAAGCAAAGCTTCTGCAATGAAAGTATTTTCCAAAATTAATCACTTTTCCTAAAAATGACTTAATCAAATCAGTTTCCTAGAAATATCCATGACGTTAAGGTGTGGCAATGGCGGTATGCATGTCTAGGATTGGATCCGAAGGGAGCTTGGTACTTAAGCAGTCCGATGGACTCACCACCCCTTTTCCGGTTTCCTACCTGGTGCACAGCTTCCTTTCACTTTAACCCTTAATGAATTAATCTTTTGAACATCAAGTACGATTTTCTGGACTTAGAATGGAAATTTTTTTTTTACGTTTTGATGTGGCATGCCGGATCCGGCCATAACTTCTGGGCCGGGTTTGGGGTGCTACAGACATAATCTTTGACGTGTATGTAATCAATTGGACTATAATAATAGTCATGGGGGATGGTCGTAATAAAGTTTCTCATAACCAGAAGTGGGAAAATGAAGAAAGCAAGAAAAGAAAAAGAATTTCCAAGAACTTTTTAAGAATGGAGACAATTTATTTATGAAGAGTCATTGGTTATGTACCTATTGTACAATTGGAAAATAATATCCACTCTCAAAATATTCTATTAATAGATTTTGATTGGATTCAAAGTCAACTACTGGAGTTTAATTTTCTTACTTCTTAATAAAATCGTTAAGACTCAACACGAAAAAAAAAGGTACATCTTTAAATATTAAATCAACTTGATTATATGATTTAAATATTTGAGATGGTCTTTTTTTTAAGTTTTGATTACATGAGTTACATATTGTTTTAAGCATCTCATTTGTTCATGAAAATGAATATTAACTAATTTATTTATGTCGCTATAGTAGGTTTTATAATTAAATAATATATTTGATTAAAACATATTTAATATGTAAATTTGTGTTAATAAACTAATGAATTTATGGTTATTCGGATTTGATTTAGTTTAAAGAATTGTTAAAGGTAGTAGTTCATACATTTTATATTATTCCATTTGTTAATTATTTAGAGAAATGACACGAGCAATTGTAAATGAAAAGTTCTATTAGTTTGAATAGTTGGATTTTGAATCAAATTTCATGCATGTTTATGATGATAGTTATGAAAAAAATTGTTATTTTTTCATTATGCCATATTTTTATGTTTGAGATGTGACATTTATTGATATATTTAATATAGGCTTGTTTTTGTACATGACATAGGTAGTCATTCTTGGTAGTTAACTAATTATGCAAAACGCTTGTTAAAAGGGTTTTTAAAGTATTTTGAATTGAACTCGAGACTTCTTGCATCTGAAGCAAGGATCATACCACTCTACCAAATGCACTGCATTTGAAGATTTTGGCATATTCCCTGAAACGGATATTGCATATAATTATTTGAAAATTATATTTATTGACTTAGTGGCAGTATAGACTTCACATTGATTTAAACAATCCCAGTAGTAAATGTCACAATAGTACTTATATGTGGATACAAAGTAAAATGATGATAGTAAAATTATCGATTTGTTACAATTTAGTACAATTGAAACGCATGTTAAAGTAAACCAGAAGTTTACTGATACGAATGCCTTCACTATTTGGCGTGACCAGTTAGACCATCCTGGATCATAAATAATGCGAAAATTAATTGATAATTTATATGGACATTCATTAAAGAACTAGAAGATTCTTTGATTTAAAGAATTACCATTTGTTGCTTGTTCTCAATGAAAATTGATTGTTAGAAACTCATTAGCTAAAGTTGAGATTTAATGTATTGCGTTTTTCGAAATGAATATGGGCTCATTCATCCACCATGTGGATAGTTTTGATATTATATGATTTTGGTAGATGCATTTACAAAATAATCACGTATGTGTTATCAACTTGCAACCTGTCGTTTGCAAGATAGCTTGTTTAAATAATTAATTTTTGATCATACAATCAAGACAGTTCATCTTGCTAAGACTGATGAGTTCATATCTCAGTCTTTTATTGATTGAGTGTGAAAAACTTTTGTAAAAGTTTGTTATTTATGTGCAAAATGGTTTAGAAAAATTATTGATTGAACTCCTCTAATTAATGCTTAAACCATTACTTATGTGAACTAAATTTCCTCTTTCAACATGAGATTATGTTGATTTATATGTTGTACGCATCAAGCCAATAAGTTATAAATACTCCCCATTACAATTGGTTTTTGATCAAGAGTTAAATATTTCTCATCTTTAAATTTTTGTATGTGTATATGTGTTCCAATCGCTCCACCATAATACACAAAATGGATTTATGGATGATAAACCGTAATTTATACATATTTTTATCCCATGCTTAGCACATTTATGGATGGTTTCTCCTTAGATTTGGCGAATCCGATGCTCCTAATTCTTTAATTTCATGTTTTATACTTAGGTGAGCATAGGAGACTAAAAAGAGCGAGAAACAGGCCGAAAACTGAGAAAATGGACCCACGTGGGAAATCAACACGGCCTGGACTTCCTCACACAGGCGTGGCACACGGCCGTGTCGATTTGGCAGGATTGAAGCACGACTTATACGGGTAGACTACACGTCTGTGCCTATTCAACAGCCTTGACCACGGGCTGGAGTAATCGCACATGGGCGTGTCCCTGCCGAGCCAAAGTATAGTCCTATTCAGAAAAGGCCACTTTTGAGGGCTCTTAGGCATTCTAAAGCCTATTTAAACACCGGAGGAGGCACTTAGAAGAGACACACGGAGTAGAAGGCAAGGAATTACTCAAGGGAAGCCGATTGATCCATCTTAGAAGCCGGATTCATCGTCAAGACTGAATATCTCCTTTCAATTTCCATTCAGGGTTTTTGGGTTTTCTTTATGTTTTGTTATCTTTATTCTTTTGAGATGTTTTCTTTCATAATTATGAACTAAACCCCCTAAATACCTAAGGGGAATGAAACCTAAGACAGATCTTGTTATTATTATCTGAATTGTATGATAAATATTTGACTTGTTCTTAATTATGTGTTCTTAATTCTTGTTTTAATATTCTAGGATATTGATTCAAGTTAATGCTCTTGTTTAGAGGAGGAAAAGACCCTATCTAGGAGTTAATTTGTCGTAATTAAGCGGAGTTGATTGCACGCCTAGAGATAGGGTGATAAGATTTTTCCAGATTAGGGTAAAGCCTAATAAGGGGATCTATAGATCAAGTTAATGCAACACTAGGGCGTTAATTAGACAGAGATTTCAATTAATCGACCTAGGGTTAGACGTTATTGGTCTCAAGAGAGATAATAATATAACTTATGGATTCCTATGGATCAAGTCAAATGAATAAATCGTCTAATTCAGAGTCAAATAACAAGTGAAGTTTAGGAGGATTTTTCCTTGGATATTGTCTTAATCAATCGAGTTCTTCCAAAAGCTTTTCCCAATTTCTCTCTGTGCACTCTTAGTTTAGTTAATTAGTTTAGATAAACAAACTCCTTAATTTTTAGGCTAGATAATAAAAAGGAAGTAATTACTAGTACTTTTGGTTCCTTTGGGTTCGACAATCCAGTCTTGCTAAAGCTATACTACTGTTCGATAGGTACACTTGTCTTCATCGTGATAATAGTTAGTTTCAAGAACGATTATTTATAAATTTTTAAAACCTGTCGCGAATATCACTTATCAATAAGCATGTGGGGTTGTATATATATTATATATGTGGGTTTTATTATATAATATATATAAGTTTATAGGTTTTGTTTTATCTAGTATACATAAATGTATATGAGACTTTTAATGTATGCTAAAATTTCATGTAACAAAGGACACTAAATAGGTATGTATATATATGTAATATATATTCGTATATGGTTATGCAATGCTTGCGAATGACTATAAAAATAAATATTATAATATGGATTTTTATAACATATGAATTTTATTGATAATGCACATTTATGCCCATCTGTAGAAATTACGTGATTGAGAAATTAGACCTCGCGAAGCCAAAACTCACATTTACTGAATTTTGCAAACAACTATTTTTCACATAAACTCTATAACACAGTTCTTAAGTGTTGAGCATTTTCGGATTCTATTCTAGAATAGATCAGTATGTCATCAATACATACAACCACAAATCTATCCAAATCAGGCTGAAAAACCCAATTCATCAAATCCATAAATGAAACAAGAGCATTAGTTAATCCGAAAGGCATCACCAGAAATTCATAATGACCATAACAAGTTAGGAATGCGGTTTTTGGCATGTCATAATGACCATAAATTCATAATGACCATAGCTGGATCATCCTCTATTCTACCTCGAAACCTTTTAGCACCGTATTCTCTAACTTTATCGATAGGAACCCGTTGACTCGTCTTAGTTGCTTGAGGTGGTGGAGGTATCACATGAGTGTGTAGGTTGTTGAGCCACTAGGTTAGTTTGCATAAATTCCGTGACTATTGACCTATTAAATCAAAGAAAACATTTTTAACCTCATATTAAGACATCTATAGAAACAATAAGCTATGACTTGTTTCTTGTTCATTAGTTGGGGTATTACTATTCACTTCATCAATGTCAACACGATCAGATTTTGCCGACATCTTTAAAATCTATAAGAAAATCAAGGGTTAGATTAGATCAATAATATCATACTATCATAGGTTTACAGACCTTAAACATACTACATTCAGCTTGAGAACCGACTAAACTATAGTTATAATACCACTAAATGTAACTCGTTGTCAGATTAAAGTTTTAGAGTATTATAGAGCAATTCAAAACATTTAAACTCAAATAGATACAAGTATACAAATTATTTAGTATCATTTAATAATTCATTTAAATCAAGTAGGAAATACATATATGGACCTTAAATCGAGCCTACGGTGCCCTTAGAATAACTTGAAAACCATCAAGGGTCATTTTGAATCAAAACAGAAAATCTGAGAAAAATTGAAAAACACGGGTCACATGACCGTTTGGCCAGGCCGTGTGACACAGCCCATATTGCGTGAGTACTTAAAGTATGAACACACAATCGTGTCCTAGCCCATGTGTCTGCCTATGTGAATATTCAAAATAGGGTCACACAGTCGCGTTGTAAGATGTGTGCCAAACCTTGAGTATATTTGAATTATGGACACACTACCGTGTTGCAGGCTGTGTTCCAGCCCTTTTGCCAGACCGTGTTACATACTAACTTGAGACACACAGCCATGTTGCAGGTCGTGTGATACTTGCACCTTAAATAAAAATGACACACAGTTGTGTAAGGTGGTCATGTGTGGCACACAGCCATGTGACAGTCATTTCCCAACTCGTGTGATTCTAAATGTGCCTTCAAATTCAAGTTTACCAAATTTTAACTACTTGTGTAACACCCCGAACCTGAGACCATCGCCGGTGTCGGACGCGAGGGGTTAACGAGCCAAGTCCTCTTAAAGCACCGACCAATTTGGCATTTCCAGACAGGCTGGAAAACTGCATCACTGTAGCCTTAAAAATCATATCTCGAGTTTCAAAACTCGGAAACTGATTCCGTAAATTTTCCCTGAATTTAGACTCATATATCCTTCCATGGATTTATTTCTAGAATTTTTGGTCGGGCCAATTGGTACAGTTTATTAGTTAAAGTCACCCATGTTACAGGGATCGACTGCTCTGACCTTCGCGCGTTACAACTTGAATATCTCTCTGTACAGGGCTTTAATACTGGTGCCGTTTGTTTCTAATGAAACTAGACTCAAAATGGAATCTGCACATATAAGGCTTGACTTCTAATTCTTTCTGGATAATTTATAGTAAATTTTTAAAGTCACGACAGGGGACCCAGAAACCGTTCTGGCCCTGTCTCACGATAACTTTAATATCTCTTAACAAGTAACTCCTATGACCGTTTCGTTTCTTCCATATGAAAGTAGACTCATCAAGGTTAATTTACATAACTTATTCACTATTTAATACCATTCCTAAAAATTTTGGTGATTTTTCAAAACCACACCACTGCTGCTGCCAGCATCTGTTTTCAAGGTAACCTTTACCTATTTCATGATTTCCACGATTCAATTGCCCCTCTTTGCATACATAGCACAAAGTGTGATCATGATTAACCATTCCAATGGCTAATCTTCTCAAAACAATTCCATACCCCATAATGATCAACATACAACGATTATAGTATCATACCAAAAACGTATATAAACCATTTTCGCATGGCTATCCAAGTTTACACAAAACCGAAAGGTACATGACCTTCAACAATAGGGTAGTCCTATACATGCCATTTCAAAGTTCAACCAAAATTATACCAAAATGGAGGCCTTGATAGTGTAGATGACTTGACTTTAATGATCCCGAATCCGATCGCTAACGAGCAAAATCTATAAAACAGAGAGCCAAAGCAACGGGTAAGCATTTTTATGCTTAGTAAGTCTCAAGCAATAAAATCAGCTTTAACTAAAGCATTACATTCACATAGCCAAATGAATCATTTCATTAATACACATTCACATAATCATACTTACTTCACACTTCATCATTATATACTTTCACAAGATATCAACCAATTCAATAGCTGAAAACTCGTTAGTCGATTGAGCGAATGTTACTCAAACATATCGACTTTTCCAATGCACATATAAACATACCTTATCCTTTGGGCTTTTCGAGCGTACTAATTAAATTTATTACAGCAACCAACGCCACCTCCAGCCCAAGCCTCTTCGAATACAACCGGATATAACCACATGCACGAATGCCTTGGTCTTAGCCCGATAGAACGACTTGCACAAATGCCTTGGGTATTAGCCCGGATTTAACAACTTGCACGAATGCCTTGGTCTTAGCCGGATGTAGTCACTAGCACAATTGCCTTCGGTCTTAACCGGATATAATTACTAGCATAAATGTCTTCGGACTTAGCCGGATATCATTCAATTGCTTATGCACACACATACATCAATAATCATTACACATCCATGTTTCATTTTCGTTACTAAGGCTCAAACACAAACATATCACTAGCATAATCGCCTTCGGGACTTAGCCCGGGTATCATTCAAATACTCATACACACATAAATCAATAATCATTACACATCCATGTTTCATTTCACATAATTCGAGTAGGGTCATTTCTTGAGGACTTACCTCGGATGTTGTAGAACGGCTTCAACGGCTATTCGATCACTTTTTCCTTCCCTTTATCGGATTTAGCTCCCTTTTGCTCTTGAGCTTAACGAATACAAGTAGAAGTATTCAATATTTCTATCAATAATGTTTACTAGTCAATCACATTCGCATCTCATATCATCTCACTTTATTATAATTTATCATTCAACCTTTGAACCCAAAACGCCATTATATGGCCACATATACATACATCCATATATTTAAGCTCAAGAATTTTAACATAACATCAAGTGCTCAAATTACTCATGTGGCCGATTATACATGGTCATAAATACACAAAATCAAAAATAATTTCAAGGTTTTTCACACTATACATGTACTAGGCCGAATGTACATGCAAATTTCACAACATTCTTCAACAAATTTCTTCTTTAAACAAACATATTTATCACTTTCTTCATAATCAAAATATCATGTGCAAACATATATACACATATAGGTGCAAGGCCGAATTTCAAGGTGTCCATAACCATCCAAAACACAAATTTTAACTAACATGCAAGAAGCATAAACCATGCTCATGAATGCATCATGGCGAATACATCACAATCATGCCCCTTTCAACTTCGGTCATGGTTAAACAAAAAAAAACTCAATGTCTTACTTAAGATTGCTACAAAGAAATTTCAAGAGTAGTCAATCCATCATTGCATGCATCATTAGCAAGCTTCACATTTAGCATGCAATGGCTTTGACCCAATAACAACCTTGGCCAAATACCATTTCCATGGCATAACAAGGATTTGAACCATGGCTAACATGAACATCAAGTTAGCAACTAAAACATGCATGAATCTCATGACACAACCTCATACATACCTTAATCTTGATGCAAGTTTAGCCAAATCTCCTTCTAGATCTCTTCTAAACAAAGAAAATGAAGCAAAAATCTCTTCTTCCTCTTAGGAATTTCGCCAAAGGAAGGAGGGAAAAGATGAACAATTTTTTGTTTTTCTTTCTTAGTTACACGGCAATGGGGAATGCTACACTCTCACACACATTTTTTTTATTTCTCTTCCCACATCTAATTATTTTATCACTTAATACATCATGCATTAACAAAACATGTCATAACATGTTTTCTTTGCCCATAATTCCTTGCCATGGCCGGCCACCACCTATAAAAAGGGGAATTTGACATGCAAGTCCATTGTTTTGCATGCATGCTTTAATTAGTCATCACACAATTCCCTATCGTACTTTCAAAGTTCACTACTAAGTCCTTTCTAGTGAAATTCACCTTTATAACACTAAATCAATCACCAAAAAATGTCACACATGAGCACACACATATTATAGGCATCAAAATAAATTTTAAATTATTTTTATGCCTTGGTTTTGGGGTACCGAAACCACATTCCGACTAGGGTCAATTTTGGGCTGTCACAACTTGGACAACAAGCAATCCAATTTCCATCATTTAAGCCTACTCAAAACACGATTAAACAAGTTCAAAACATATCAAACCATCCATCTTAAGTGCCTAACTAATGTATCCTCATTGACACCATAATTAAATTTTCAATCAAGTTGCATACAAAACTCATAATCCCTCATCAAGAACATATATCAAGTTTTCCCATTCACACACACTATTCAAGATTACTTTTAACATAATATGACCTTCAATAGTAGCATATAGCCAAAATATTAAAGCTCTTGTTTATGAACCAAAACAAGCCAAACATGAAAGGCGTATTTACACATAACCAAAATATATCCAAGACAAATTCATTCAAGTATGGAAAGTTGTAACAACCCGTTTTTAGTGAAACTAAAATAGTGGTTTTGGGACAACAATTTTGACGAGTAAATTATTATTTTATTATTATTTTAATGTCTACGGTGTGTTAGTAGAGTTGTATAGAAATTTCGTTAAGAAATTTTAACGTTTGCATGCTTAATTAAGTGAAAAGGACTAAATCGAAAAAGGTATAAAAGTAGAGTTCTATAAGTTAACAGTATCAATTAGCTATGAAATTTTAAAGTAAAGGGATTTTTATGATAATTAGACCATTATTATTAGTGTACAAAGATGGACATAATATTACATGATTTTAAGGTTTATAACCAAGGTTAATTTTGTAAATTGTAAAATTAACATCAATCAAATAAATAAAAACAAAAGTTATCATCATTTTAGTTCATCCCCATCGAAATTAGGTTAAGAAATCTCCATTTAAGGAGCTTGAATATTCGGCTAAGAGTATCACTTGCATGTAAGTGTTATTTTGTCTCTTTTTTTAATGATTTTTATGTTTTCGATATCGTTGTAGCTTAATCTAGCTAGCCTAGGGACTAGTTTGAAAATTTGTTAAAGGTTTAGAGTTTTGCCATGAATTTTCTCGCATTTTTTTGAATTTTAATGGAAAAATATGAATCTTTTTTGTTTAATAAACAAGTTTTGTAAAATGATTTTTGATGAAAATATTATTTAATGACTTATTTGTAAAAATGATAAAAGAACATGGTGAAATTGTGAAATGATGGTTTGTATGTGTTTTTAGATGTCCTTAGTGAATTTGACTAGCATGAAATGTGGATGAAATTGCTTAAATTTTATTTTACGAGCTTAAGGACGAAATTGTAAAGAAGTTAAAATAATAGGGAAAAATTATAATTTTGCAAAAAAAATATGAATTTTGGACTGAATTGAATATAAGTATTAAATAGATTGAATTTTCCTACTTAGATCAAGATAAACTTCGTATGGAATTAGATTAAGGAAAAGCCAAAGCCTCGGATTGATCGACTATGTTTTTTGCGTTTTGTTTGTCAAGGTAAGTTCATAAGTTTAAATAACAATTTCATGTTATTTTGATTCACATGTCATTATGCTATATATCATGTAAATAAATGGTTGAAATCCAATGATGTTACGATGATTATCGGGCCCTATTTGAACCTTAGGAATATATAGGATACAAATGACATGTCATTAGGGTTACCATGTCTCGGGTGTTGGTCCTAAATGTCCTACCGATGGCTGAGGTCTGACATTTGTTGCATATACTCAACAGCTTGTGTGAGCAGTATCGTGTAGCTTACATTATGACCGTCAACTTGTGTGAACAGACCCATTTCACGGCTTGAGTGAGCAACGATGTAAAGGAAAAGGAAATGTTATATATTTAGCACACTTTGTGTGAGCTTTCCCATATATCTAATGTTATTTTAAATGGTTCAATGGGCATGAAAAGGAAAGGAACAATAAGTACTTAAATGACTTATGTCATGAATTTATGAAAAGAAAAGAAAAGGATATGTTCTATGAAAGTATGTCTATGTTTATGAAACTGACGATTTCAATTGGTATTGTTCATGTATAATTACTTGTTTCATGTTAATTCAAGTGAATTATGAGTTGATGCACTAACATGTGTTGTTGATGATGCTTAGGCTTCTGCCAAGCTTATGGTTGGATTGTATCATGTTTAGTTTTAAAGTTATGTATTGAAATGGTAAATTATGTTCATATTTTACGAACTTACTAAGCATTATATGCTTACGTAGTTTTCTTCTCCATGTTTTATAGATAATCAGAAGCTTGATTGATTTGGAAGCTCGTTGAAGATCTATCACACTATCCAACGAATACATCAGTAGTTTTTGATGTTTTGGGCAAGGTTATAATGGCATGAATAGGTGGACTTGTGTTCGATATTAGTTGATAAGTTTGGCATGTATATGTTATTTTGGTTGGTACATTTATGGTACTTTTGATGCCTTGATGGTAGGTTTCAATATGGCTAAGTTTTAATGCATGATTTAATGGCCAATATGGTATATGTTGGAATAGTTTTGATATGGTCAAAATAAGGTAAGTTTTGAAATGGTATTGATCTTGATGTGTATGTATGAAATGTGGTAATGTTTCCATGTTTAGGTAAGATATGGTTGAATGCATTTAAGGTGCCTTGTTGGCATATTGGTTGGGTGGACTTATGGTTCATTGAATTGGTTGTTTCATGCATGAATTGGTATGTTTTGATGCCTTGAGTTTGAGTACAAAATGCTTGTAGGTATATAATTGAAATAGGTGATGAAAATGGCTTGATTTTGGCTAATTTCATGTCCACACGGCCTAAGACACGGGCGTGTGTCTTAGCCTTGTGTGATACATGGCATGGGACGTGGCCACGTGTCCCTAGTAGGTTTCAAGGGTTGAAAGTTAGGTAGTTACAGGACCTAGCACACGGGCGTGTGTCTTGGCCGTGTGACCCAACTTAGAGAGTTACAGGGCACGGACACGGCTGTGTGTCCCTATTTCGAATGTTACATGGCCTAAGACACGACCGTGTGTCTCAGCCGTGTGAGTCACATGGCCTAGCCCCACGGCCGTGTGACCCCTGCAGTTCAATTTTTCCAACTTTTTCTTACATGTTCCAAATGTTTCTAATTTAGTCTCGAATAATTTTTAAAGTGTTTCTAAGGCCTCAAAGGCTTGAATAAGGGACGATATGTATGTGTTTGTATGATTTATATCATGTTTATGTTGATGTTTGAAATTTATAATTTAAAGTTACATTTTTACGGTAATGCTCAGTAACCCTGTTCCGACGATGGATACGGGTCAGGGGTGTTACAAAACTACCCCAAATAACTAAAAATCGAAACATTTACAAAACACTTGTTGCATTCTATATAACCAAAAGTTAATATTCAAAACTACCAAAAGATATCCAGATAGTGTGAATACTTTAGCTTGATCCAATTGCCCAATTTCCATGAAATGTTATCTACAAAGAAATAGACAAATAACACAAGTAAGCTTTTATATAGCTTAGTAAGTTCATTGATTCAAAATAATAAAGCTTACCAAAATAACATGTAAACTAAAATAACAAGATTAATGTTCAGTGTTTCCTATCAACCACAATTTGTAACAGGTGAGTTATACATTAACAGGTACAAAATACATTTGAGTATAATCATACTAGAACAGTCAACCTAAATCTATAATGCCAACAAGAATTCATGAACAATACATTTAACACTAGAAATATTGCCTGATGAACAATAGACGGATATAAGTACACAGTTATCCATCTGAAACACACCAAACTCTCTAATGAGCCAATCCAATTGAAAACACGCCTTGGCACCAGGTGCCTAGCCCGAAGACTATCATTCCTCAGAAAACATGCTTGGGCACCAAGTGCCAAGCCCGAAGGCTTTACATTTGCCCCTGATAACACGATAGAATAACTGTAATATAACTCGATAGTTCGCAACATATGCTGAACCTCAATATATTCAGTGCATAAACATAAATCAAGTATCAAATCCCATCACATCTCAATCCCGTACAGTGCACTCTATAACTATGGGCATGAGAATTGTACTCTATCCTATGTTCATCCATCTAAATCACATTATCGTCAAACATGTTCCAAACAATTATGTTCTCAATTTTATACTAAAAACTCATTAAGCATTCAATCAAAATATTCAACAACTACTTTTATTCAACACGCATTTTAATTTATCTATTTACAACAAACCCAAATGAACTTACCAAGGCTAAACTACAGTAATGAAAAAAGTCTAAGGACTATTCCACAACCTTCCTTTTTCCTCGATTATCAACTTCTTCTTGATCTATAATATGATTTATTTCAATTATTAATCTCAATTTCATATAATTCTTTATTTACAACTTTGTACATTTGTCGCAACTATTTACACTTTATTCAATTTAATCCCTAATATCAAAATGAGCCTATTTCTTAAATTAATCCTTATACCCAAGTGCCAAATTCATTTACACCCTAAAACAGTTCACACATGTTGAAATTTTCAATAGCAACATGCCTATTTTAATTTATTTTCAATTTAACCCCATAACATTCAAGCTATCCAAAAATTCACTTATTAATTTGATAAAAACCAACATCAAACTTCAAGCTAAAAAATAACATCAATATAACTCCAAGAATATTAATGGCCAACTTTATAACCTTTGACATTTTCATAGTTCAACCCCTAATCTAACTAGACATCAACTCAATTATCATAAAAATACAATTCCCATAGAAAAAGAGTAAAGAAACACTTACATGCACAAGCTTTTTTACCAAAACCTAAGCTCCTTTAATGGAGTTTTTTACTTGGTTTTTCGATGCAAAATTCTACTAAAGAAGATGACCCTTATTTTTTTAGTTTACGTTCAATTTAACTAATTACAATTTTACCCTTTAACAAAACATGCATTTTAATTATTGTCTAGCCTAAAACTGTCCACTTAAATCACTATGGTCTAAATAACATTTGAGCCCTCACATATCTAGCAATTTAAACTATTAAGTCAATAAAATTCAATAATAATCAAGTTTTGCATCTTTTACGAATTAGCCCATTTTCTTTAATTAACTTATTTAACGTCAAAATTTCAAAAGAAAAATTTAGTACGACACTTAAGACCTCATAAATATTAAATAGTTAATATTTACGAATTGACATGTCGAAATTGTGGGCTCGAAACCACTATTTCTAACACCACTGAGAAACAGGTTGTTACTATTGGCGTGTCATCCATGTGGTAATCTACGTGTATGCAACGTCAACAAAGTTAAAGAGTGTTAACTTTTTTGTTCATTTTAGGGTGATTTTACAAAAGATGCAAGTTTATAGGCTAAAAAAGATGAAAATTCAATAAATGACCATAATGATTTTTTTTAAAAATTTAAGGGCCAAATATGTTATTCTGCCAAAAAAAATGTTACTCTTATCTTTTGATTTTACTTTATTAATTCCTATGATATTTTAATTATACATAATATTTTGAAAAGTAAATTCATTAATTCATTAAATGAATGAAACTATACAATTTAGGGAAAAAAATAACAAACACTTGTCGTAGATGGTGAAGGACAAGCTCCATCAACATGATAAAGGTTTTAGCCTTAGCATCAATAGAACATCATGACACATTGACAATTGAATTTGTCACAACTCATGCATGACATATCTAGAGTGATTGTAAGCGCTTAATATGGTAAGGAAATCAACCTCAAATTGATCAAAGCAGAGAGTAAAAATCGATAAAAGAGTCGAGCATTCACCAAACTAGAGAGGACGACAGCAAAACCATCCCTAAAATCACTTGTAAAATTAAGTTTACATGCATAAGCAAGACTAAAAAATGTGCTACAAGAGGAGACAAAAACTTCTGAAACTAAAAACTTATTAAACAATGGAAAGCCAAATAGAAAACATATAAAACTTAAGACAACACGGGTCCAAATCGACTCGTGAAATCATTTATTATTCTAAAATACTCTCAAAATAGAAACATATTAAGAAGTTGATGAAGAAAAACTACTAGTGGTCGGTGGAGTTTTAGCGAATGACATGCGTTGTCATCTATCCATCACAACTTGTGAAGACAACAAAGATACCCACAAAATAGATATGCAAATTGAAAAGAGAGAAAACATGTAGAGTAAATGAGAAGAAGAAAGAAATAAAAGGTTGGAGGAAGGGAGAAAAATGCAGGCAATAACCAGCTCAAAGCCTAGCATCGCCACTAGGCAAAACAAAATATAAGTAAATGACTTAGAGAAAAAAGAGAAAAGTTTTTTTTAATTATATATAATTAAAGAAAGAAAAAGAAAAAGTGAATACAAATAGTGGGTCATTATCTTATTAGATGGTATGCTACTAGAGCTGATCATGGTCAGGTGGTGGCCTGCCCAAGGCCCGCCCGAAAAATGGGAGGGTTTGGGTAAAAATATAGGTCCGAAAAATGGGCTTGGGCAAAAAAACGAGGCCTGTTTAGAAAACGGGCCGGGCCTCGGGTAAGAGTTTTTGGCCGGGCCCTGCCCTACCAATTATATATTAATATATATTTTTTATTTTATTTTAATTATTTTAAAATTTTAATATAACTATTTTTATTATATTATTAATTTGTGTATTGTTTTAAGAATTGTTTTAGTATTATTTTTATTTGTTTTAATATTTGTTTTATGTTTTTAAATATATTTGATTTATTATATTTTTAAATTTTTTATTTAATGAAATAAAAAAATTAACATGGGTCGGGCCGGGCCGGGCCGAGCTCGACCTTCGTAATTTTATTTCGGGGGGCTTGGGCAAAATTTTAGGCCCATATTTGGTCAGGCTAGGCCCGGCCTAGTAGACGGCCTAAAATTTAGATGGGCCCGCCCGAACCCGACCTGCCCGCCCATGATCACCTCTATATGCTATCATATTCTTGATATTTATATTTTAGGATAATGTTCGAATTTATTATAATATTTTAGCTAAAATTTGATGATTGGTTATCATAATTTTGAATTAAAGTAAAGTCTATTTTAATGTTATATCAAAATTTGTAATTTAAAATAATTTAAATATAAAACTTACTTTATGTTTGGATTGGAGGTAGACAGGGGATAAGAAAGGAAAGTAAGGAAAGAATCAACCTTTTACTTGTTTGGATAAAGTTAATAATTTAGGTAATGGAAAGTAAGAAAAATTGAGTATCCCTTACTTTCCCTAATTTTATGTTTGGATTAAAAGTAATAAAGAAAAAAGAAATGAAAGGAAAGGAAAATAAAATAAAAGAGCGAAAAGTTAAATAAAGTAAATGATTACTTATTATCTTGTTTGAACAGTTAAAATTAATAAAAAAAATGAAATAATTTTAATAATTTTTGTTAGGATAGACGGTGGAAAAGAATGAAAATGTTTAATTATAGTGAATTTTTACAATTATAAAATCTCATAAAAGAATTTATAAAAGAAAGGAGGGTGAAAAAACATTATACACCTTAACATTTATTTTGCTTTCTTTTCTTTTATCTTTTAATTTCCTCCAAGTTGGCATAAATAAATAAAAAATGAACTTTCAAAATGAGGGATACTTAACTTCCCTTACTTTCCCTTATCTTTTCCTCCAAATTGGGATAAATAAATAAAAATTAAACTTTCAAGGGAAAACAGGGATAATCAACTTCCGTTACTTTCCCTAGCTTAATTTATAAAGGCCTTGTTTTTCATTATTTTATCAAAAGAGTTTTGGAGTCGTAACAATACTCAACAAAACTTTTAAAGTAAAATATGCTTTTAAACTCAAAAGCAAAAATACTTTTCTAGCTATAAAAAAAAAATATTCTTTAAAATTAATTAAGTTTCCTTTCTTGTTATTGTTAAATAACTTGTTGGACAATCGGTTACAATAAAATATACAAATTCTAAAATCATTATTTAAATTTAATAATAGTCGTTTTCGAATATCCAATGAAGAGACAATTTTTAGCATCCAGCCGTGGCAAAATTGCATTTTAAATTTTTAAGCAAATCTTCGTATCAAAGAAAATAAGTTTTATGATTTTATTCCAAAACATAAATTTATTTCATATATATTTCTTTTGGTACCATAAGGAAACATCCAATACATACCGACGGCTATTTCAAATTATTTAAACATATAGCAATCAGGGATTACGAAAATCCAAATATAAAAAACAATATCTAACTTCCCCATATGAATAACCCACCATATCTCCATGAAAGCAATGCCTATTGATTAAAAAATCAAAGGCGCCCCTGTTCATTAATTAACATCACCCATATTTATGTCCTATTTCTGACAGACAGTTAAAGAGTTTATCTGGCTTTGAGAACATTGACATATGATCTGCATCCTTAATCTCCATCACATCGTTAACTTCAAAATTCTGGATCATCCAACGCTGGAATTCCTCTGGTATCCCATTGTCTTCTTTGCATACAACGTAGACTCGGGGAACACTTCCGAACTTTTCCTTAGACAACTTGTCTGCCTTGGACAAATCGCTTAAAAACATTGATCCTGGCCTGATCAGAGCCTTTGCCAACTCCAGGTCCTTTACAGCAAGTATACAAAACCTTTTAGTAATGAATGAAAGTACTTAATACAAACCGATACTTGTTGAAAATCAAGGGTCTCAACAACAACAACAAAAATTAATTTGGAGTATTCAACAAGCAGAAGGAAAATTGCAAAACGGATACCTCAACAGGGGATAGCTGATAAAGTTTGGATGTTAAGAACTTGGGCCCAAAAAACATCGACATCGAAGAATCTTCTGGTCTTCCGTATGGAGCAAATTCAGTGTCCAACCAAGCTTCCGATGGTGTCCTTTGCCAATACTTTGTAGAAAATTCAAGTCAAGCATAACAAGTTAATAATTGATAACAACCAGTTTAACTCTTTAATTAACCCAAGCCAACAAAATAACTAAAAACATTTAGATTAATCAAATCTCTAAGTGGGTTTGCTGTGAAGAAAAAACTAAACCACCCCTGCAATCCTGAAATTATACTAACATGGAAGAATTTATGAAAGAAATTTCCGGGTTGCAGTACCTGTTCCAAAACAAATGAAGGGTGGTGCGCAGTATCCGGCATGAAAGCAGCCAAGAAAACAGCGGCTGAAATCTTCTCGGGGTACTTGTCCATGGCCAGGGCCAAATTCAGGCCTCCCAGGCTATGGCCAACGAGAATAGCCTTTTCGCCGGAAGCTAGTGAGGCCAATATCTCCAACAATGGTTTACTGTAATCGTACATGGAGTGAACACCCTGGATTGCTTTCATGTTGATGCCTGAGGCAGCCATGTCGACGGCCGTCACACGGTGGCCTGCTGACTGGAGCCGTGGTTTTAGCTTGTACCAGCACCAAGCTCCGTGGCATGCTCCATGTACTAGAATGAAATGCTTTTGCTTGTTGACCTCTGCCATTACCCAAACTTAATTTACTTCCTTCTTCCAATCAAAGCTTTCTAGTCTGCCTATTTATTTCCAAAAATTTAATATGGTCATCCCCACTTCAGATTTTCTTGTTCTACAATCCGATTAATTTTTTTTTTATCTTTTTACTTTTTAAAATGATTATTATTCACACATGTAAATTTTCTTATTTAATTATGAAATATTATACTATAAATATTCCTTGCGTTAAAAAATTAAATTGAGTTTGAATTTACTATGTATTGATACCTAAGATGCAACTGACCCCACAATACTTAGGAATATCAGGCCAAAAATTACCCCAAAAGTATTACTAGACTTAACCATAAACATAAACGAAAACCGGGCTATAAAATTTCATTTAATTCAAAACTTTTCCAACACATGCATAGACTCATATTTAAAGACATATAACGTGGCATAAATGAGCACTTACACATCCATAATCATGCAATAACATGTCTTTCACTTTAAACATATTTGCTTACCATCCTGTATATAATATACATTCTTACATTAACTAGAACTAAACATGCTAAATCTTATTCTCATTTTATACCATCATAACGTAGTTACCAATTTGTCCATTAAACATCCATATTCAAGGCAACATTACTCATTTCCATTTAATTCATGATCCACTGGCCTGCATTTAACTTACCTGATGTATTACCAATCATGCATAACAAACAAAGCTAACTATATCATCACATCAAAGCATAGGACATGGCATGATTAATTAAACTTATAAACCATAATGGATAAGGACCACATCTCATGATCATATACGATAACTCAATGCAGACTGATACCTATGGTCAAAATCATAATAATAATACATATCACAAACCAACTTCCTATACATGCCACTCACTTGATATTTCTAATATTTGAATTAATTCTTCCAAAAATGATAGTTTGATAGTGTGATTTTGCCTCCGACGATCTCCAATCCTGAGCCGACCTGCCAATACTAAAGAAATGGAGAGGATGGGTAAGCTTTACGCTTAGTAAGTCCATATGAAATTAATAAGCAATTACTAACATGCTTTTCAAGATAAAACACTATAATTGTACAATTACACATGTTTAGGTTAAGCTTTTTTATCGAGTTATAGTTACTAAATCATTCATATCTGAAGCTAAAAAATTCCAAATTTAGTTTTGTTATTTTTCCTTGAAACTAGATTCATATACCTTTCTCCCATAAAATTTCCAGAATTTTTGGTTTAGCCAATTAGTACAGTTTATTCATTAAAGTTTCCCCTGTTTTGCTGTCCAACAGTTCTGACCTCTCTTCACTAAAAATTATTTATCTCATATTTCAGGATTCGGATGATGTTCCCATTCATTCCTCCTGAAAAGAGACTCATTCAATATTTTATTCGTATAAATTATAACTCATAATTATTTTTATACAACTTTTAACAATTTTTCTAAGTCAGAATAGAGGATCTCGAATTCATTCTAACACTGTCTCACAAAAATTAGAATATCACATAATATAGAACTCTTTTACTCCCCCTGTTTCTTTTATATGAAAATATACTCATTAATATTTAATTCCATATTTTTTTTAAAATTTAATTCAACTTACACAATTTTTAGTGAATTTTCAAAGTCACGTAACTGCTGCTGTCTAACACTGTTTTACTACTAAAATTCACTCTTACATAATTTCACTTAATCCATTTTGTCTTATCGAAGTTCACTCAAATATCGAGCACATTGCTCATAATTTTCATAAACATATACCTGCACTTATTCATCATATAATCATGTTCACATGTATTTTTACTTAATCGATTTTCCCGTTGAATTCTTCGGAACAATAACTGATACTCAGTTGCTTGCACATATTTTCACACTTGTAGACAAGGCTATCTAGTACGCATAGTAGCCTGCACTTAGTACTACACATGCAACTAATTATCCGGTACACGTAGTACCCTGTACTTAGTACTACACACGTGACCTAACCAACTTAGTACTACACACGTGATCGAAGTTATCGGGTACGCATAGTAGCCTGCACTTAGTACTACACATGCGACCATTTATTCGGTACACGTAGTAGCCTGCACTTAGTACTACACACGTGACCTCACAATAGATCATTCGTATCGTTTCTATTCCGAAGGCTCAACCGGGAAATTCCTCACTTTCCAACATGTTACAAATTTATTCATAATCCTTTTTCAATTTGCAATTTACAACAGATAGTCATTCTATAGGCAGCCACATTTCATATGATAACAAAATATAATAAAATAAAAAGAAACAATAAATTATTTACATACAAACTTGTCGAAATCTCATCAGGAACAACCGTGTAGCAATTCATACAACCCAGGTAATAGCAATTTAACACTCAATTCATGTAACAATAATTTGCCATTCAATTTCACATGACACAACAAGCATTACATTTTTCCATATCATACATACCATCCATCAACTTCTCTTAAACATATTAAATCATACAATTTATTCCATATCAATAGAGAATTACAATTCATGCATGGTATTGCATTATTATTAACACACGAACTTACCTCGATCAAGAAATGACAATTTACCATTTTAGTCCATAACCTTGTATTTTCCTGATTTAAGCCCGAATCTCGATTTCCTTCATCTATAATATCACATTTAGTCTAATAATTAATCACATTATTCATATGGGTCCAAAAATCATATTTTTACAAATTTTCATTTTGACCCTTAAACTTTTGCATATTTACACTTTTGCCCAAGGTTCGAAAATTAAACTTCATCCTATTTTCTTATGTTTTATGACATGCTGATCATTTTTCCCTTCTATGGAAACATCAAATTATCACTCTAACATGTACTTATGAACATTAGGTATTTTTACCGATTATGCCGTTTTACTCATTTTCACATAAAATCACTTAGCAAAAGTTATTTAACACAATTTCAAGCTTAATATTCTACCATTAAACATCAAAATACATGCATACCATTCATGGGTAAATTTTTAAACACAAACCCTAGCTCAAAATAATGGTAGAAATAGCTAGAACATGTTACCGGGACTTCAAAAATGTAAAGAACATTAAAAACGGGGCTCGGGATCACTTATAAATGATCTTGGAAAGCTTGAAAACCCTAGCCATGGTGTTTTTCATGAAAAATTCAGCCATGAGGAAGAAGATGAGCAAATTTGGCTTATTTTGGCATTTTTAATTCATTTAATTACCAATTTACTAAAATGCCCTTAATAAAAAACTTTTAAAAACCTATCATACCATGTCCATTTTTGTCCACAAACTTCAAAATGGTCTAATTACCATTTAAGTACCTTTAATTTAAAAACTCATAACAATTAGACACTTCTAACATGTAGAACTCAACTTTTGCACTTTTTACAATTTAGTCCTTTTGACCAAATTGAGTGCCACGTCGAAATTTTTGAACGAAATTTTCACGAAATCATTCCGTGAAATTGTAGACCATAAAAATATAATAAAAATGAATTTTCCTCATCAGATTTGTGGTCCCGAAACCACTGTTCTGACTAGGCCCAAAATCAAGATGTTACATTGACCATCCGTTTGCAGATGAAAAGCAGTGCTAAAATACAATTTAGTACCCATAGCATCTTGCAATTTCTTCCAGAATCGTGATGTAAATCTCGGGTCTCTATCAGACACTATTGACAATGGCATACCATGCAATCTCACAATATCAGAAATATACAACTCGGCTAGCTTATCAATCGAATAATCAAACCAAATCGGAATAAAATGAGCTAATTTCGTCAAACGATCAACTACAACCCAAATTGCGTCTTTCTTTTTCGAAGACAGAGGCAAACCCGAAACAAAATCCATGGTCACATGATCCTATTTCCACTCCGGAATCATAATTGGTTGTAATAACCCAGATGGCACCTGATGCTCAGCTTTGACTTGCTGACAGATCAAACATCTCGAAACAAAGTCAGAAATATCCTTTTTCATTCCCGACCACCAATATAGTTGTTTCAAATCGTTGTACATTTTCGTACTCCCCGGATGTACAAAAAATCTACTACTGTGGGCTTCACTCAAAATCGTTTGAATCAAATCTAGATTTTTTGGAACACAAAGTCTATTTCTGAACCTCAGACAGTCATCATCATCAATTCGAAATTCAGAATCATAATCAGAATTACACTGAGTTCGTTTAGCCATAATCTCATTATCAACCTTCTAAGCTTCGATAATCTGTTATAAAAACAAAAGTCTCGCTTTTAATTCAGCTAAAACTGAACCATCATCAGACAGAACTAAATGAGCATTCATTGCAAATAACTATTTTCGACTCAAAGCATCAGCAACCACATTTGCTTTTTTCGGGTGATAATCAATCACAAGTTCATAGTCTTTTAACAGTTCTAACCATCTTCTCCGTCATAAATTCAAATCTTTTTGCATCATTAAATACTTCAGACTTTTATGATCAGAAAACACGTGACATTTCTCACCAAACAGATAGTGACGCAAGATCTTCAAAGCAAAAAAAATGGCAACTAACTCAAGGTCGTGTGTCGGATAGTTCTTCTCATGCGACTTTAATTGTCTCGAAGCATAAGCAACAACTTTTCCTTCCTGCATTAAAACACAATCGAGTCTATTCAACGAAGCATCACTGTAAACAATGAATTCTTTACCTGACTCAGGTTGTACCAATACCAGAGCTTCAGTTAACAGAGCTTTTAACCGATCAAAACTTTTCTGACATTTCTCAGACCATTCAAATTTCACATCTTTCTGAAGCAATTTTGTCAATGGATTTGCTATCATAAAGAAATCTTTTACAAATCATCTATAGTAACTGTCAAGTCCCAGAAAACTGCGGACTTCAGATACATTCCTCGAAGGCTTCCAATCCAGAATAGCTGAAATCTTGCTCGGATCAACTCAGATACCAGAAGCTGATACAATATGACCCAGAAAACCAACTTCTCGCAACCAGAATTCACATTTACTAAACTTTGCATATAACTGTTTATCTCACAGAGTCTGTAGCACTATTTTTAGATGTTCGGCATGCTCAGATTCATCATGTGAATAAATCAATATATCATCTATGAATACAACAATAAATTGATCTAGATACATTTTGAAAATTCTATTCATTAAGTCCATAAATACAGCAGGTGCATTCGTTAAACCAAAAGGCATAACTAAAAATTCATAATGCCCGTACCTCATTCTGAAAGCAGTTTTTGGAATGCTAGAGTCCTTTACCCGCAACTGATAGTAACCCAATCTCAGATCTATCTTTGAAAACACAGCAGCACCTTTCAACTAATCGAATAAATCATCTATTCTAGGTAGAGGGTATTTGTTCTTTACAGTCACTTTATTAAGCTGACAGTAATCAATACATGTTCTCATTGTGCCATCTTTCTTTTTCATAAACATAACAGGAGCACCCCATGGTGAAAGACTCGGTCTAGCAAATCCTCCATCGGTCAATTCTTGTAACTGAGATTTTAATTCCTTTAACTTGGTCGGAGCCATTCTATACGGAGCTATTGAAATCAAAGTAGTACCAAGTACTAATTCAATGCCAAACTTGACTTCTAGAATCGGAGGCAAACTAGGTAGTTCTTCAGGAAACACATCAGAGAAGTCACAAACAACAAACATTGATTCAACTTTCTTATCATTCACTTTTGAATCTAACACATAAGCTAAGTAGGCTTCACAACCTTTCTTCACATATCTCTGTGCTTTCATTATAGATATCACGGTTGGCAGTCCATTCAGATTACTAGACTCAATTCGAATTATCTCATCATTCTTACACCTTAAATCAATGACTTTTCGTTTGCAATTCACAATAGCATCGTGCAAAGTCAACCAGTCCAATCTCAAAATTATATCAAATTCGTCGAAAGGTAAAAACATCAGATCAGCAGGAATATAGATATCTCGAATCAATAATGGGCAATTCTTACAGACTTTATTAACCAAAACACTTTTGCCTAAGGGGTTCGATACTCTAATTACGAATTCAGTAGACTCTATGGCAAAGTCTTACTGTGCACTAAATTCATAAAAATATAAGAATGTGTTGATCCAGGATCTATCAATGTAATCATAGAAGTATCATAGAGAGTAAAAATACCAGTAATCAAGTCTGGAGACGAGGCTTCCTCACGAGCTCAGGTAGCGTAGGCTCTGGCAGGTGCTCTGGCCTCAGATCTAACAATAGTATCTCCAGTAGCTCTTTGACCACTACTTGCATTTCTTGCATTTCTGGAAGGTCTACCTCTAGCTGAGGTGTTACTCGATCTCAGATTCTGTACATTTTCTTGCTCAACAGGTTTAGAACAATCTCTTACAAAATGATCTAGAGATCCACATCGAAAACAGGCTCGGTCATTCAATCTACAATTTCCTGGATGTCTTTTACTGCAGTGTTTACATTCAGGTCTCTCAGATCGGACATTCTCGACACTTGCAATAGAAGTAGCAGGGACTCTGAAGTTTAAATGCGATCTAGCTCGATCTCGATTTGAATGTCCCACATTAGCAATTGAACGGCTTTAATCATCTCAGAATTTCTTTGGCACAGACTGAAATGATCTACTCAAAAATCTCTTTCTAACATCTCTGGCTTCAGAATTAGTTTTTTTTCTCTTTACTTAATTTTTCAACTTTACAAGCTCGCTCAACGAGTACAACCATTTCTTTAATTTCTAGAATTCCAACCAACAGACGAATATCTTCGTTTAGTCCATCTTCAAACCTTTTGCACATTATTTCTTCATTTGATACACATTCCCGAGCATACTGGCTCAATCTCACAAATTCACGTTCGTATTTAGTAACAAACATACGACCATGTTTAAGCTCGAGAAACTCTTTACGTTTCTGATCAATGAATCTTTGGATGATATATTTCTTTCAAAATTCTGATTGGAAGAAATCCCAAGTAACCCGTTCACTCAGAACTACAAATATTAAAGTTTTCCACCAATGATACGCCGTATCTTTCAGAAGTGAAACGGCACATTCAACACATTCCTCTGGACTCAGAGACAATTCATCAAACACTCTTATTGTATTTTCTAACCAGAATTCGGCTCTTTCAGCATCATCATTCGTTGTAGCTCGAAACTTTTTAGCCCCATACTTTCTAATCTTATCAATCGATGGTCTACTCAACTGAACCGGACTCACCGAGGGTAGAACAAGAATTTGAGAAGGATTAATTGGGGGTGGAGGTTGTTGTATAGCCGGATTGGTTCTAATGTACTGGGAGAACCAATCATTCATCATCTGATAGAAGGCTTAATTAGCCTTGCTATCATGGCTACTCATAGCCGATCGTGAATCATCTTGCACCGTCCCTTGTGCTGGAGTAGGCACATTACTTTCAACATCGTCAGCTACAGCTCTATCGGGATCCATTTGCTATATAAAAGCACATTTCAAAGTCAAGAGTCATCACACTATCACAGATTCAGATATATGGCATGTATAGCTAGACTCACATATGCTATGGTAGTCCTAGAACCGACTAAACCATAGCTCTGATACCAACTAAATGTAACACCCCTAACCCATAACTGACATCGGATTAGGGTTACGAGGCATTACCAAACAGACAGAACATTTCGGACCAATTTAGAATAATAGATATTATTCATCAATGTGGTCTACGAGACCTAAAATATACATCTAAAGAAAGGTTGAAACTAAACCAAACCTAATCAAAATTTTCAGAACTTAACCAAATCTTCCAAAACTATTAAAGTCACACGCCCGTGTGACTATGCCGTGTGGCACACACAAGCACTAGACACGCCCATGTAAACCAACGTGCTAAAAATAGGTTCAATACTGACTTTTTCACACGGCCAATAGGCACGCCCATGTACTATGGCCGTGTGATACTTAGCTAGCTACTGACTTTAGCCCATGGCCATATGACACGCCGGTGTTAAGGTCGTGTGATTTTTGGGAGAATACTACTTTTTTTACACGGCCACAAGGCAGGCCCATGTCCTCTGACCGTGTAGCACAATGGAGGCTTGGTTTAAGCCAATTTGCCACTTCTCTTTAGGCCAAATCTACAAGCAATGATATACAACATTTATACCATACTTTCCAACCAATTCCGTGCTTAAAACATGCTTCATTATAACAAAAAACATATTAGCTCATAAAACACTACAGCCATGCATCATTTGGTGCCATTAACCAAATACCAAAACTATATACAACATTTCATCTGCTAGCCAACTCCCATGGCATAATATATACACATCAAAATTTATAAACATAGTCTTTCAAGTCTATACACACCATACTTTAAAATATATATACTTTCAAAAGTACCAAAATGAGATCGATAGTGTGATGATGATCCTCAACTATCCCCGAGCCTTTAGTAGCTACGATAACTGTAAAACAGACAGTAAACACATAGAGTAAGCTACAAAAAGCTTAGTAAGCCAAATACAATTGGTCTAATTACTAAAGCTTATATGTACCATTCAACCATATAGATTCATAACCATTTCATAGAATAATTCATACTTAACCATACACCATTGTTTGCATAAATGTCATGCTTCATTTCCAATTCCATACATATTTCACATAGACAAAATTTTTCATATTTAGAAATTTAGTATGATACAAACATACCTGCATAGGTTATACATTTCATATACTCATATTTCGTACGCTATCATCAGACGATTCAGAAACGATACAATGCCAACGTCCCGGACATGGTCTTACATGTAATTCAATATCGATGCCTCTGTCCCAGACAGGGTCTTACATGAAATCAGATACAATGCCAATGTCCCAGACATGGTCTTATAAATAAATCTCAATCGAGGCCTGTGTCCCAGAAGCGGTCTTATGCGATGTCTCAGACAGATGTCAACCTTTCTTTAGAAACATATAGAGCTTTTTGGATACTATCATATTATCAAAATTTATTCAAAATCCATTTATCAGGCTCTCAAGGCCATCCAATACAGATTATAGTTTATATGTATAGAATTTATTTCAATTAACACGTAATTGTAATTTGACTTACCTCGGAAGAATTTCGGATAAAACAAGTCATCTATTCAACTATTTTGGACTTCCCCTGATATAAGTCCAATTTTTTTTGTTCTTGATCTAATACAGTACAATACAAATTCAACCATTCAATCATTCATTTCATTCAATTTAATCCATATACACATATTTATGGCATTTTACATTTTAGCCCTTACATTTTCACACTTTGACAATTTAGTCCATTTTCCACAAAATCACAATTACATAAAATTTTCTTGTACACAAGCTTAGCCAAATTTTCATGACTCTTATACAAGTCCATACAACATGTTTAATTCACAATTTAGTCTTTCAAAACCTCATTTCACAATTTACCTCAATTAGCTCTATTTCATCAAAATTCAAAGACAAAGCTTGATAATCTCACACATATCTTTCATAATCCATATAAAAACATCACAAAGCTGATATAATCATCAATGGAACATTTCATAATCTTCAACAAAAATAAAAATTCAGACATGGGTTTTGAAGAACACGAAACAACCATCACAGAAACGTAGAAATTATCAAAAACTGAGCAAAATGGACTAACCTATTCACTCATGCAATGGCCGAATACTTTGAAGCTTCAATGGCTTCTCCTTTCTCTTAATTTTCGGCTAAACCAAATTTTTTGCATGCCTTTCTTTTTCATATTCTTTAGTTTAATCTATTTATTTCATAGATTACCATTTTGCCCATGGCAATAATCATTGAATTTTTACCAACTCATGTCCATGTTTGTCCACCACTAAGATAAATGGTCAATTTGACATGCAAGGACCTTTATTTTAAAGGCCAAGCCAAATAGGTGCTTTAACATTTAGCACTTAATTTTTACACTTTACGCCATTTAATCCTTTTTCGTAACTAAGCACAGAAACAGACAAATTAAATCACGGAAATTTCACAGATGTAACTTCACCTATCACAGACACAAAAAATAATATTAAAATATTTTTAGACTCAAACTAGTGGTCTCGAAACCACTATTCCGACTAGGGTCAAAACTGAACTGTTACAGGGTTAGCTTGTGAAAGGTCAGTGAGTGCTCAAACATATTATAAATAAACACATCAGTTAGGTTAAATGGTGACAAACAATAATGGTTCACATACTATTGTAGTCTACACAAAATAGTAACTCACACGACACAATAGTTCTCATACAATAAGTAGTGCACGTATAACAAGTAATACGCATAAAATGGGCAGATCACATAAATTATCAATTCGCACCAAAGATCTGTTCATATGAAATAATAGTTCATACCGAATAACAATTCATGTAAAATAATAGTTTATGCTCCATCATAACTCTTATATCTCAAATAATGATAAACTGAAATTTTTGTGATTATGAAACATATAGCGGACCCTATCACCACCAATAAGTGGACTCTATCACCACATATTGGATAAATAGATCTCCAAAACACACCACATGACTCATAAAGTCATATGTTATCTCCATGTAAGTGTAGCGCGTATGCTCACACTATCCAAACACACCACGATATCAATAGTGAATGGAGCTATGCTTGACATTCCTTTATCTTTCCAACGCATCTCCGGGTCACAATGCCCATCGCAATAAAAAGGCTGAGTACTCACTATCCTATAGCATGCAAACTATATCCAATGGTTCCATAAAGTCACAATGTTAAAATATCTCTTTAACGCATTCAAAATACTCAGTATAATAGGGCTCACAATTAAGTAGAGCTTGCACAATGTAACACAATTTGCAATAGAGCATAGTTCTCAAATAATATCACTTCCATGCAATATATATTGAACTCATAATCACAGTACACATATCATTCATGACAGCTCACATAAATCATTTTTTGCATATTTTATTTAGCATAGAGTACTGTAATATCCTGAATTAGGGCTTAATCAGAATAGTGGTTTCGTGACCACAAATCCGAGATAGAAATAATTATTTTATAATTATTTTGATGATTATGATATGATTGCATGATTGTGTGAAAATTTCGTGATGAAATTCTATGCCTAAAGTGCTTAAATTGAAAGTAGGGACTAAATCGAATAAGTTGCAAAATTTGCATTCTAGAAGTTTTTAGTATGAAATTGCATTGAAATATTAATTAGGAGATCTTAAATAGCAATTTGACCAATTTTAAGTTCATGGAAAAAATTAGGACATGGAAGGAATTTTTGGAAAGTTTAGTAGTAAGGGCATTTTGGTCATTTAGTTATTAAAATGAATTAAAAACAAAATTAAAAGCCAATTTTTGTCCATCTTCTTCATTAGGCCGAAATTGCAAGGGTTCTCCATAGTTAGGGTTTGTTTCAAGCTTCCAAGCTCCATAGTAAGTGATTCCAAGCCCCGTTTTTAATGTTCTTTACGTTTTTGGAATCCCGGTAGCTCGATTAAACTTATGTTAGCAATAATTCAACCTAGGGTTTATATTTGGAAAAATACCCATAGGTGAAATTTGTGTATTTGATGTTTTATGATAGAATATGGGGTTTTAAATTATGTTAGACAACTTGTGCTACTCGGTTTTGAGTGAAAACAAGTAAAAGGGCTTAATTGGCAAAAATACTTAATAGTCACAAGTATATGTTAGAGTAAGAATTTGATGTTGCCATAGAAGGGAAAAATGATCAGCATGTTATAAAACATAAGAATAAGGAATAAAGTTTAATTCCCGAGCCTAAGGGCAAAAGTGTAATTATGCAAAAGTTTAGGGGCAAAAGTGTAATTTTTCCAAAGTTTGTATTAAATGCTGTTTTGATGAATGTATGTATTAAATAAGATTAATTTGACATTATAGATCAAGAGAAACGAGATTCAAGTCGCGATCGAGGAAAAAAAAATATTGTGGACTAAATTGCAAAATCTTTATATTTTGGTACCAAGGTAAGTTCATGTGTAAATGTAGTAACATAATTGTCATTTTAAGCAATTTAATGTTGTTTATATGATATGATGCTGATTATTATCATGAAATATTATGCTTTGTGGTTATTGTTGAATAATATGTAATTATGTGAATTACTGGATGAGTATGAACTATCACCGAGTATCAGTTTCGATATTCTGTAGAAGACGGCAAAGATGTGAGATCTAGGAAAAAAAGCCCGTTTGAACCTTAGGAATAGATTAGGATACAAGTGACATGTCACTAGGATGGTTGAGCATCCGAACTCGTTGAGTTGAGTCCGAGTTCACTTATGGATGCAAATGTCCGAACTCGTTGAGTTGAGTCCGAGTTCGTGAAATGTAACTAGGCATCCGAACTCGTTGAGTTGAGTTCGAGTTCACTTATGGATGCGAACGCCCGAGCTTGTTGAGTTGAGTCCGAGTTCACTTAGGGGCGGGTTACATGATTTCTTGATTACATATGAGGCACTTATGTGCAAATTATCCGTGTATCCGAGTTCTATTCCGATGTGTTCAACGGGTGAAGTGAAATGGAAGAACACTTAAGATGCAAGTGACGTTTTGGTAAGTGTGGTGAAATGGACACTTTGGACAGGTATGTTCTTAACCCTCGGGTTGATAATAGATACAACAACGATAAGGTGGTAAGATGATGAATGATGTTTAGAAATATGACATATGTTTTGGTGATACCATGCTAAAGTTGTTTGGTATATTTGTATTGTTATGTTACTTGTTATTTACATATGAACTTACTAAGCATTTATGCTTACTCCCTCCTCTTTATTTACTATAGTTTTGAACAAGCCAGCTCGGGAATCGGGACGGGTCGAAGGTTCAATCACACTATCTAAAGGACTTTCATCTAGGTAAATGGCTTGTAAAACTTAAGTATGGCATGTATAGCAATATACTTATTTTGTGTAAATAATTTTATGATATGGCCATGATTCGTTGAGAAAATGTTTGATATTGATAAGTCATGGTGATGGTTAAATTTAGATCATGTTTGATATCATGGAAGTTTAATAGGTTATCTAGTTCATAACAACTCATGAAAAGATGAAATTTGCCTTAAAATGTAATATTGTCTGCAACAATGACATGAATTTGAAAAATCACTAAAAATAGTATAAATGGAACTAAATGATGAGTAAGTTATGAAATTTAAGATTAATAAGTCTATTTTTAGTAAGTTATGAAATTGAAGATTAATGAGTCTATTTTCATGTGGATTGAACAAAACAGGCATATAAATTATATTTTATGAGATATTTAAACTTTTGTGAAACAGGGCCAGAGTGATTTCTGGATCCCCTGTTCTGACTTTAAAAATTAATAATAAATTTTACAAAAATAATTAGAAGTTGTTCTTTATATTTACAGATTTCTTATTGAGTCTAGTTTTAATATAAACAAACCTCATAGTCATTGAAATTTTGTATAGAGAGATATCTGATTCGTAATACACAGAGGTCAGAGCAATCGAACTCTAAAACAGGGGAGACTTTAACTAATAAACTGTACTAATTTTCCCAACCAAAAATTCTAGAATAAATTTAGTAAATATATATATGAGTCTATATTTAGGAAAAATTTATGGATTTTGATTTCGAGTTTCGTAACTCGAGATATGATTTTTCTTGTAATCGTGGACGCAGTAGCTAGAAAGTCGTGAATGTAGAAACAAATGATTTGAAGTTCTTAATTTGATAAATTATGTTCGGTAACTCCCCAAGCTCGACTCCGGCGATGGTTTCGGGCGTGGGGGCGTTACAAGTACGCAATAGCTTAGCTTACATACAATACAACTCAAAATCTCACAATACACAGTTTGACAAATTAATATAGTTCATCATATTAATATAGATCACTAATTTAACATAGTTCGCCATAATAATATAATTCACCAAGTTAACATGGTTCACAATATAACATAGTACACAAATATAATTGGCTCACATTACAATTGAGTTTGCACTTAGCATTCATGATAATATAATTTTGCACTAATCAAAGCTTGCAATATCGTAAAACTCATAATTCACTTACGGCTTAACAGGTTAACAGGTTAATATCGTTGTTTTGTTAAGAATTTTTCTATTTTTGTTTCACTGATGACCAAGTTGTTATATAAAAATGTTGAGTTCGTTTGGTAAGATAAATGTCAAAAGAGTATTGATCAGTTGAAAAGTATGTTAACAGAAGCTCTACTACTTATTCAACTTGAATCCAGAAAAGAATATATGTTGTTTATAATGACGCGTCGCTCAACGAATTGGGTTGTGTGTTGATGCAAGCCAAAAAAGTAATAGCTTAAACGTTGTTTCTTCAGTGAATTCAGGAGTTGCAAAATGATGAATGTGGACGGTTATTTTTTAGCAGAATTGAAAGTTAAACGTTGTTTCTTCAGTGAATTCGGGAGTTGTAAAATGATGACTCAATGTTGATAGCTAAACGAGATCAAGTTCAAAGTGATTCATCTACAGAATTTAGCATTGATACTGATGGTATACTATACTTCCGCAAGAGTATGTGTGTTTCGAATAATTGGAAACTGAAACAAGACATTTGTCTGAAGTAAACAGTAGTATGTATTCTATTCATTCCAGTAGCACGAATGTTTTATGATTTGAAATAGATGTATTGGTGGCCAGGTACGAAATGTGAAATTTTTAAGTTTGTAGCTAAATGTCTAGTTTGTTTGTAAGTAAAAGTTGAGCGTCAGGTACCATCTAGATTAATACAGTTTGTCATGATCCCAGAATGGAAGTGAAAGCGAGTCACGGTGGATTTTGTATTTGGATTGCCTTAGAAAGATACAATTTGGGTTATTGTCAATAGATTGATGAAATTGACTCATTTCATTTTGGTCAGAATAGATTATTTGCTTGAAAAGTTAGCCGAGTTGTTTGTGTCTAAGATCGTCAAGTTACACATAGTGTCAATATCTATTATTTTGGATCGAGACTCGATATTCACATCTAGATTTTAGGGTAAACTTCAGAGACTCTAGCCAGTAAAATAAATTTTAGCACAACATTTCATTCACAGAAAGACAAGCAGTTTGAGCAAGTAAATACAGATTTTGAAAGACATGTTACAATGTTGCATTCTCGAGTTTGAAGGTAGTTGGGAGAAATATATGCCATTAGTTGAATTTGTTTATAATAATAGCTACCAATCTAGTATCAAAATGACACCATTTGAATCTTTATATGGTAGAAAATGTAAAACACCATTGTACTGGTCTGGATTACGCAAATCTAAGTTAATTGGAACTGATTTGATTCATGAAACAGAAGATAAAGTTTGAGTTATTTGTGATTGCTTGAAAAATGCACTAGATCGTTAGAAGTCATACCCAGATTTGAAAATAAAGGATATAGAATTTTCTGTTGGTGATCAAGTGTTTTTGAAAGGTTTACTATAGAGCAAAGTGTTTCTGTTCAGTAGAAAAGGAAAATTGATTGCATGGTTTGTCAGACTATATGAGATTATTGAAAGAATCAGTCTTGTAGCTTGCAGATTAGCTGTGCCTCCTAAACTTGAAAAGATTCACAACTTTTTTCATGTTTCGACGCTAAGGCATTATAGATTAGGTCCTTTGCATGTGATTACTTCCAATGAAGTTGAGTTATAGTTGAATTTATCATATTCTGAAGAACTGATAAAAATTTTGACTCGTGAAGTAAAAAAACTTCAGAATAAATGAGTACTATTAGTAAAAGTTCTGTGGCATTGACATGGTATCGAGGAATCTACTTGGGAGATTGAGGAATCAATGAGAATTCAATACTCAAACCTATTCACTGGTAAGAATTTCGAGGATGAAATTTCCTAAGGGGGAAAGTTGTAACAACCCATTTCCCAATGGTGCAGGAAACAGTGATTTTAGGACCATAATTCCAAATGTTTCAATCTTTAGTTAATATTTACGAGGTCTTAAGTGTCATATTAAATTTTTCTTTAGAAATTTTGACGTGAAATATTTTAATTAAAGAAAATGGGCTAATTAGTAAAAGATGCAAAACTTGATTATTATTATTGAATTTTATTGACTTAATAGTTTAAATTACTAAATATATGAGGGCCTAAATGGTATTTAGACCATAGTGATTTAAGTGGACGATTTTAGGCTAGACAATAATTAAAATGCATGTTTTGTTAAAAGGAAAAATTGTAATTAGTTAAATTCAACTTAAACTAAAAAAATAAGGGTTATCTTTTTTAGTAGTATTTTCCATTAAAAAACCAAGTGAAAACCTCCATTGGAGGAGTTTAAGTTTCGACAAAACAAGCTTGTGCATGTAAGTGTTTCTTTTACTCTTTTTTTATGGAACTTGTATTTTTATGATCACTAAGTTGATGTCTAGTCAGATTAGGGATTAAATTGTGAAAATGTCAAAGGTTATAAAGTTCTCCATTGATATTCTTGGTGTTATATTGATGTTATTTTTGAGCTTGAAGTTTGTTGTTGGTTTTGATTTAATTAGTAAGGAATTTTTGGTTAGCTCGAATGTTATGGGGTTAAATTGAAAATAAATTAAAAGAGGCATGTTGCTATTGAAAATTTCAACATGTGTCGACTGTTTTAGGGTGTAAATGAATTTGACACATGGGTATAAGGATTAATTTGAGAAATATGCTTGTTTTGATATTAGGGATCAAATTGAATAAAGTGTAAATAGTTGGGGCAAATGTACAAAGTTGTAAATAAGAATTATTTGAAATTGATAGTAATAATTGAAATAAATCGCATTATAAATCAAGAACAAGTTGATAACCGAGGAAAATGAAAGGTTGCGGAATAGTCCCTGGACTTTTTTCATTACTACAGTTTAGCCCTGGTAAGTTCATTTGGGTTTGTTTTAAATATATGAATTAAAATGTATGTTAAATAAAAGTAGCCGATGAATATTTTGATTGAATGCTTGATGAGTTTTTATTATAAAATTGAGAACATAATTGTTTGGGACATGTTTGATGATAATGTGATTTGAGCCGGATGAATGTAGGATAGAGTACGATTGGCATGCCAATAGTTATAGAGTGCATCGTATAGGATTAAAATGTGATGGGATTTGATACTTGATTTATGTTTACGCACTAAATATATCGAGGTTTAGCATTTGTTGCAAACTATCGAGTTATATTACAATGATTTTGGCGTGTTACCGAGGGCGAATGTAAAGCCTTCGGGTTGGCACTTGGTGCCTAGGCATGTTTTCTGTAGGATTGGCTCATTAGAGCGTTTAGCGTGTTTCAGATGGATAACTGTGTACTCATATCCGTATATCGTTCATCGGGCAATATTTCCAATTTTAAATGTATTGTTTATGAATTCTTATTGGCATTATAACTTGAGGTTGAATGATCTAGTATGATTATACTCAAACGTATTTTGTACCTATTAGTGTATAACTCACATATTACAAATTGTGGTTGATAAGAAACACTGAATACTAATCTTGTTATTTAAGTTTACATGTTATTTTGGTAAGCTTTATTGTTCTGAATCGACGTACTTACTAAGCTATATAAAAGTTTACTTGTGTTATTTGTCTATTTCTTTGTAGATAACATTTCATGGAAATTGGGCAATCGGATCAAGCTAAAGAAGTCACACTACCCAAATATCTTTTAGTAGTTTTGAATATTAACTTTTGGCTATATGACATGTAATAAGTGTTTTGTAAAGGCTTTTATTTTTAGTTATTTGGGGTAGTTTTCATACTTGAATGAATTTGTCTTGGATATATTTTGGTTATGTGTAAATATGCCTTTCATGTTTGGCTTGTTTTGGTTCATAAGCAAGTGATTTTAATCTTTTGGTTATATGCTACTATTGAAGATCATATTATGTTAGAATTAATCTTGAATGGTGTGTATGAATGAGAAAACTTCATATGTGTTCTTAATGAGGGATTATGAGTTTGTGTGCAACTTGACTGAAATTTTAATTGTGGTGTCAATGAGGGATTATGTGTTCTTGATATGTGCATTGAATTGAATGTGAAATGTATATTAGATTAATATATTGAATTTAATTATTATATAGATCAAGATTTGAATAAAAAGACAACAACTAAGGCAAGGGGAAAATAGTGGAATAGTCCCTATGTGTTGACCGGAATCAAATCGTAGGTAAATACATAGTAATATGTAAATGAAATCCTACTTGTAATATTATATTATTGTTCTTCAGTTTATATATTTATAGATAATTATTGTACGAATGCACATATGTGCCACTATTTGTACTTCGGTACCCCTGAATGCACATATGTGCCCCTGTTAGTACTTCGATACTCTTGAAGGCATATACATGCTCCTTATTTGATTATGATATCTTGAGAACATTATAACGTTACATCATCTGATCATTTTTATTCTTGAAATTTTAGTAATCAAATAATATGTAAATCGTGTCTAATTTTATTTAGATTAAACGTTATATTATGTCCTTACTAAGCTATGTGAGCTTACGAGTTTTTGTGGATTGTTTTGTAGATAATTGTTGTTGACTATTTTAAAGGATCAACCAATCGACTCACACTATCCATCTATGTTGGTAGTTTTTGTATCTTTTGGGTAGTGGCACGTATATATAGATAAATATGTGGTTTTGAAATGTTGATAGATGTAGTCCATGAATGAGATGTGTGTTTTGCTTAGGGTATGTTTCGTATTGATGAAACAAGTACACATATATGATGCATAGATGAACACTTTGATGTTTAGTTGTTGAATGAAGTGGTTTTGATCATAGTGTAATGCTTATTTACTTAATGTCTTAAAGGAGGTCTTTTGATCATTTTTGAGATTGAATGTTTAGTAAATATATGTAGTGCCTTTGAACGGCATATTGGTTGGATGAAATAGGTTGATTGATTTGGTATATTTAGGTGTGTTGGAGTAGTGCCTAGGTCTATTGAATGTGTGCATAATTAGAGTGATGGAATAGGTATGGTTTGGTCTTAAAATGGTATGATTTTTGGGTCAAATTTGGTGCACATGGCCTAAGACACGGGCTGTCACACGGCCGTGTGACAGACACAGCCTGGCGACATGGCCATGTGTCATTTGTGAAATCCTAGTGTTTTAAGTCAATGAGTTACATGGCCTGGCACACAACCTGGCACACAATCGTGTGTGGCAATTCAGAGAATTACACAGTCTGGCACACGGCCTATGATAAGGCTGTGTGGCCCTACTCAGTGAATTGCACGGGTGAGGACACGAGCTGAGACACGGCCATGTGTCACTTGTTCGATTGTTACACAACATTGTCACATTTTACAAATTTTTCTTAAAATATCTGATTTGTTTCAAATTAGTCCTAAATCGTTTCTAAACTATTTTTAAGGTCTCGAAGGCCCAATTTGAAAGCTAAAATTGCATATTTTTGGTAGGTTCTTAATGAGTTTCCATTAATTAATATTGAATGACATTAATGGCATATTTTGATATAAATTTTATGGAATTTCTTGGTAATTATCCGAAACCTTAATCTGGCAATAGAGATGGGTTAAGGGTTTTACAACCCGAGTCAAAGGCTCCGTCAACTTTTCCACGAACTTCAACACCAAGCAAGTTGTGAATGGTCCTGTCTTCATGCGTTTGTGTTCCACAGCAAAATACTGCAATCCTATTCTACCAGTTTGAACAAAATGTTGATATTGTTATGGTTTTTGAAGGTTTTAATGTTCTCTTATAAACTGCAGCTCCTGCTTAGTGTTTTGGACCATGTATCTGATTTCCTTATGATTATTTGGAACACTGTTAAGCTAACAGGTGCTTGGTATATGATGCAATGGCTTAAACAGGTTAAGTCTATGAGACACTATGGGACTTGTAGGCTTTTTTGGTGGAGCTTGTTCTTGATTAGATTGTGAAGGTGATAAATGTTACGAGATAAAAAAGGACAGTTCTTATGGTTTTGCTTCATGAGCTTCCTGTTTTGATACTTCATTTTCCCCAAATACATAGTTTTCAAGTTATTTTGTGCTATTTTAAGGACTCTTCTCTCTTCTTGGGTCTAATGGCTTCCAGAAATTGTACACATGTTATAACGACCATTAGGATGTTATGCTCCAAGTAGCAAAACCAGCAACTCTTTGATGGGATGTTCATCCTCCCCACACCCTCTATAGATAGAAATGTTTGATTTTGTGAAGACAACAATATAAGAAAACCTCTCTTGAGGCTATTGGCCACATAAATCTAGTTGCACCCAGTAACAACCATTCACGTTAAGGACCCAAACATTATTGTAGTAGTGTTTATCTCTAGTCCCTCTAACAATAAAAACCTTTATTCCAATAATCACAGGAGCATGACTTGCTCCAACACCTAGTAAGGAGCCTTGAACAGTCAACCTTGACCAAATTGAATTGTCCTTATCAAACACATCAACATCTCTATGACATCGATCACTACAATCCCTTCCATACACCATGAGCTTATTCCCAATTGCAGTAGCACTGTGACTGTCTTTAGGGACGGAGATATGAACTTGCATGGTAGGAGAAGTCCATCTCATAGTCCTAAGGTCTAGGACATGAAAATTATTCAAGGAAACTGTTTCACCTTTACCACTACCTCCGAAAATCACTACCTTATCTTCACCAACAAATGTGGTAGTATGACTTTCATGAGGAGAAGGTGCAACAACATTATATTAAGCTTGTATCCACTCTTTCGATGCGAGGTTCAGTACATGAAGATTATTTACCTTATTGGAACTATTAGTGCCCCTAAATACCATTATTTTTTTCTCTCAACATTGGGCTATCTCTAGGGCCAGTTCCCTAGCTTGCGGTTCCAAGAGTTCCCCATGCCATTTTGTTGAGATTTAGCATGAGAGTAACACAAAAATGTAGACCTCCATAACACCCCTGATTTCCAACAGGCTGCCCAAGTAAATTTTCCACAAGTGACTCCACATCAAATGCTCCATTATGACATCCGGCAGTAACTCTAAAATAGTGTTGCAGAAGATGCTTTAAGCTATTTCATTTTAATTTCAAGACCCTTGAGGCTTTGCCAGTGTCAAGGAGATCGTACAAGTGTATGCCAAAGTCCCGTTAAAGCCATAAGATATCTCGGTTTGCTCTATGCATAACCTCTCTCTTCATGGGATTCTTGAATATTTCTCAAAAATAATGGCTAATATGAATTCGAAGCATCAAAGTATCTATAATAAAATCCTTGGTTCTAGTGGAAATTTGCATCAAACAAGTTAATCTTTGAAGAGATCGATATTTATTATGTTCCAAATAATCGCAAAGTTATCCATATTGTGTAATTTAGTTGCTAACTCCAAATCTTTTACTTCTTCCACCAGTTTGAAAGGGATATACTCTATTGATGGGGATTCTATTGGTTCAAGATTTATCATATTTTTATCTACAAAATCCAATGCAGAGAGGTTCTCCGGAACATTAACTGACCTCCTGTGGAGACCTCTATTGGCACTACAGGAATGAATCTAGGAAAGGATGCCCCCCAAATTTCCTTACCTTTAGCTGAGGTTGATGCGTTACTAGTGGCAAGATTTGGGTGTGACTAAATCTTAGATCGTCGCTCACCCATGAGCTCATCCTTTAACTCCTTGAATCTGGCCTCTAACTTGGCATCCAACTTAGCATCGACTTGGGACTCTACTTTGATATTCATTATCTTCTACTGCAAAATGCCCACATCCTTTTACAACCGCGTGGTAACACCATCCCTAGCCACAGAGAACCGTTGAAGCTCTGATACCTTTGTTATGAGTCGAAAAGTTGAAAAGCATGTAGAGAGAATTTGAGGATAGAGAGAGAATAGAAAAGAGAGAAATTAGAGAAAAAAATATTATGTATTTTTTTACTTGCTTTTTCTGTTTCCTTACAACATAATAAAGGAAATGAAAAACAAATAAAACAAATTAGTTGATTACAAAAACAAGATAACAGTTGCTTTCTAGGCCTAACCAAAACACCTCATTTAACTTATCCAACACACACCGTTTTAACATACTGTCACTATGCACAGTTTCCATTAAACTAAATGCCACTATTTCATTAGTTCAGATTTTTGTCCCATAACATAAAGGCTGCTTTGTTTATATTTATTTATTTATTGGAGAATTAAAGACTCTTTGTTTTACTCTTTGTGATATTCACATTGAGGAATTTTGTTTTACTATTTGATGTTAAAGGTGGTCATTAGGTAAATTTTAACAACATTAAGTTCTAATGTATAAAATATTACTGTAGCATGAATTTGACATACTATAATTTAATTTTGATCACATATATAATAGCTTTAGTTCATCATATTAAATTGCTTGATGAAGATAAAATTTAAAGACAACTATTTTCGTTCTTGAATGTTGAATAGTATTAAGATTTGAAACCATAAAACATGGGTTTAGCTAGTTGAGAATGAGATCAGTTTCATGCCTTGATGGGGACAGAGTTCTTGTCATTTCGAATATGTACGGTGCCAACTATGATTAAATAAAAAAATAATCAGATTTGCTTAATATAATATAAAGGACAATTTTTTGTTTGTTTATTTATAATAAAAATGGATTGACAATTTGAGACATAGCATTTGTTGTTCGCTTAATATAATAAAAATATAAAAAGTTTTTATTATTTATTTATTTAAATCAAACATATAATCTATTCGACTCGACACAAATTAATATCACTTAGCTCAATTTTAAAAATAAATCAGTTTAGTTAATAATATCACTTAGCTCAATTTTAAAAATAAATCAATTTAGTTAATAAATAAGATTTGTCAACTCAAGGATATCGTAGGAGACTTGGTCTCCCTTGATTTAGTATATTTTCCTCTTTAGGCTTTTAAATTTTGGTAAATTTGAGTAAGTGGTAAAATTTTTGTTTTAACCTCCTAAAATTTTTTTGTTTAATACTGGCCCCTCCACTATAAAATTTCTAGCTTCACCCCTGGACTAACTTAGACCTTTTTCACTTGATTTAACTCAGCTCGATCGTATGCTCACCTATAGTTGAATAAAAGAAATCATAAATCTTCATAATGCTCTTATTCATTTCAAGCTCTTTAACAATTTTTTTTATTAATTTTAAATTGCTCATTGTATATTGTCTTGTACATGTCAACTTTGTGTTGGAACATTTTCAAATATTTATAGTGTTCCAATAACTATAAATGAAATGGTGTAATTAATCAAAATTAAATCTTTTGATTATTGGTCAAGAGTCATATCACTTGATTTTTTACAAAATTATAACTATTCAAACAATATTATTTGAATAGTTATAATATTAAATGAATAATTATGTGTCTTTTTAAAGACATTATTATTCAAAAAGACACCTATTGAAAGATGTCTCTGTAAAGAGACATGAAAATTCCTATAAATAGAAATGTGATTTCATTTGGAAATCACACCCACAAATTCTAAAATTTTTTCTTTCCTTCCTCCATTTTCTAATATTATTAGATTATTCTATAAAATATTACTCTAGAAATCCTTTGTAGAAATTGAGTTTCTTGTTATACATTGTTCAATACTTAGTGGACTATTCTCGTCAGTGCAAAACACAAATAATCATCGGCTTCATTGTTTCCTCGATGTTAATTTGCTTGAAACTCTTTTGCACACTAAATATATGTAGGGGCAAATATAACCTTAAAGATAATGGTTTGATACATGCCTTGGAGCATTATCCTATTTCTTCATTTGCTGTTCAACTTTCATTCATGTGTTCGATATTTTTCCTCACCGGAGTTTTATACTAACACTTCGCACTATAGTTTTTGGGTTGGTCTCGCATCAAATTAATTCTTCAAATCCTTAATGGATAATTCCCTTCTATCATCTTAATATCAAAAAAGTAGATAATAAATCATGTTAAAAGAAATGGTGCAAAATAAAATTTTAAAAAAGTAAAATAAGATTAAAAAACCTTAAAATGTGAGTGATTTTTTATAATTATTTATTGTGTTTCATCATCTATAGAGGAATCCTATTCATAATCCTTCATGCATACATAAAATGGAAGGAAGAATGGTGGACTATGAATACTAATTTTGTTTGATACAATTTATTCCTTAATTGTTATGTTTTATTTACCATAGTTTTTAAATGTATTTATTGTTGTATATGACATTAATTTACTTAAAATGGAATTTTAACTAGTTTCAAATACAAATGTAGCAAATAAGGTTAAATATGAAATAAGTTGTTGACGTTATAGGTGGTAAATATATCCATTATCTACTATTATGGTAATTAATCAACTTAGTTGTAAATTATGTTATTAGTAAAATACAATTCAAAATAGAGTACTAGAGACTAATAATACAAATACAAAAAGTGCATTGATGAGTTGTTTAGAATGTTTAATAATTTAGAATTAGTAATTAATGTAATAATTTAGAATGATCATATACCATTGACTTTTACGACTGAGGCGATTGCATGCCTTCAGGTGACCCAGATGGGTCTGGATATAATGTAACACCCCTCACCCGTATTCAACATCAGAATAGGGTTACGGAGCATTACCGGACTTATAAAACAATTAACAACCGTTTAGTGTACATAACATCATTTCTTACATTCATCATTCAAACTCAATCAATTTGTCCCTAATACGAGCCTACGAGGCCCTGAACATACTTTGGAAGTGGTTCAGGACTAAACCGAAAACTCAAGTAACTTTTGCGAACTTGGAAAATTTTTCTCAAAATAGGGGATACACGCCCGTGTGGCCCGGTCGTGTGTCTCACACGACCACCAGACACGCCCGTGTCACAGGCCGTGTGAACATTCGAAATGGGAACACATGGCCATGTCCCATCCCGTATCCTATCCCATGTCCAAACAAGTGAGCTTACTGACTTGGGTCACACGGCCAACCATACACCCGTGGGTCTAGACTGTGTCCCAGGCCATGTGTTAAGCCGTGCCAAACCTGTAGGGTATACTAACTTATACCACACGGCCAAGTCACACGCCCGTGTGAGGCCGTGTGGAGTATACTGACTTGATTTCAATTCCAACACTAGGGGACACACGGCCAGGCAACATGACCGTGTGTCACGCACGACTGAGACACACGCCCGTGTCTCTACCCGTGTGGACAAAAATAGGTTATTTACCAAGCCAATTTGCCACCCAAATTTCATGCACCTACACCACAATTCAAAAGCACCAACTCAAGGCATAATAGGTGTTAAATCAATCTCATACCAAACATATTCCATACTATTTCATTACCCATTAATACAAATCACAAAATACCATAATAAACCATCTAATTTCATGCCAAACTAGATCTTCACAAAACATCAAAAGGCCATTTATAAATATACATTATTATGCTCAATTTCACTAATATACTAATTCACAAATCAACGATTTAAATGTAACACCCCAAACCCAGCCTGGACGTTATGGCCGAATCTGGCGATATTACATGAGAGTGTTTTTGAGAATGCATCGATACATTTAAAATCATTCTAGTTATTATCTTTTACTCAGTCCGAAAAAAAGAGTTCTCACTAATTTGTTTTAAAACATATCTCTTTTACGCGGAAGCTTTAGAAAACCTTCTATTTTAGGAAAACTGTTTTCTTTAGAGAAAACCAAATTTTAATCGTACTTATAAGTAATTAAAATCATCAACAGTTCAAAAGCCGAAATTTAAAAGCCAAGGAAAAAGTCCAAAGTCCAAAAATTATAGCAAAAACCCAAATAAATAAGCAATCCAAAACTGAAAAAACCAATGGAAATAGTCTAAAATGTATTACATGTGGCCACCGTCGAGTCCTCCGTTACACCGATCCTCTAATGCTGAGGATTACCTGAACAAATTAAACAGAAAAGAATGAGTTTGGCAACTCAGTGTGTAATCCCCACAGATATCAACATACAAAATAATCATTAGCAGTTAGAAATAGACAGTCTGGGGCCAGAGCCCATTACAAAATTAGCTCGGGCCTTAGCACATTTAGATGCAGAATCAGATATAAATTAGGCTTTTAGCCCAATCAGATACAGATGCAAAATGGAATATCAGAATCTTACCCACCAGCCTCTACACTCCATCTCCGTCCAGCCCTATACACCATGTAAGGATATAATCAACCCACCCAACCCTCTACACCAAACTGTACCAAAATGCGGCACATAAACAGAATAATGCAGCTGAGCTGGCAGATAGCAGGCTTCAAGCCTTTCAAAAACTTCCTCCGAAAAATCATCAACCCAATCCCCGATGCAATGCAGCATACCAATATGACATGCTATAATACTGTAACGGCCCACACCCGTTTATGCCGGGACAGAATACGAGGCATTACCTACTTTGAACACACGCATTCCTATGTTTCTAAATCATCAAGACCTGGTCAAATTTAAAACTTTGTCTAAACTTCTTCAATATGGCCTACGAGACTCCAAACATTCATTTTAAAACCAATCGAGACCAATTTTGGTCCTTCAACGAACTTTGAAAAATAACACTAGATACAGGGGCACACGCCCGTGTAGGAGGGGTAACACGCCCGTGTAACCAATTCGACATGGTCGTGCTGTTAGCTCGTGTGACTCACACGGCCTAAGCATTCAAGACACACTCGTGTCCTTACCCGTGTGGAATTAATTTTAAATTTTAACCTACAAAGGTTTCACATAGCCTGGCACATGCCCATGTCCATGGCCCATGTCCCTCACACGGCCATGACACGCCCATGTCTTAGTCCTTGTGCAAAAACCTGGATATTCTGTTTCTGACATCAACAATTCTTAAGGGTCACACGACCAAGGCACACGCTTGTGTGCTAGGCCGTGCCCTTTACACAGCTGAGGCACATGCTCGTGTGCTAGACCGTGTCTCTGCTCGTGTGTTTACCACCATGCACACTGACTTGCAAATTTTACATGCAGGGGACACACGGTCTGATCGCACGCTCGTGGGGCATATCTTGTGTCACACACGGCCTAGACACATGCCCATGTGTCTACCCGTGTGGGCAAAAATAAGGCTATCTACCAAGCCTCTTTGTCACCCTTACTCACATAACCTACACAAAATCAATCAACACCAATACAAGAATGATCCACGTAACTAAAACAACCATAATAGACAATATTTCACATATGCAACATACTCATCCATGAAAATAACATTTTTTATGTATATATAACAAAATGAATATTAGCCCTCATTCAAGGCTTTATACAAAATAAAGGGTTTTAGCCCAAGCCAACACATTTGACCAATTCCCAACGACACAAAACATTAAAGCCTACGCCCTATACATGCCATACTCAAAATAAGTAATCTAACTATACCGAGTGCTTCAGCTGATAGTGTGATCGTTGGCTCCGACATCCGTTGTTCCTCGAGCTATTTAGGTGATGCTATAAGAAAATGGAAAGGAGAGGAAGTAAGCACAAAGCTTAGTAAGTTGCATGCAAATAAATATAACAACAATTCTACCATTCATCAACATGCTTATAATACAAGAGAAGGCATAACCACAACTTACTCATCACTATAAATTACAAATCATATAGCATATTTTGATCTCACATCTCATACATACTAAATTAGTACCTGTACAACTCACAACAAGGTTATACTTTTCTCATTTACTTAAACCATAACTTTCACTACTGGATAATCAATAAGCCTCAAACATGGGGTAGAATGCCGATGCCATGTCCAGACATGGTCTTACACTGGCTCATATCTCAAGTCGATGCCATGTTCCATACATGATCTTACACTAGCTCTCACATATCCGTGCCGATGCCATGTCCCAGACATGGTATTATACTGACACATCTTAGCCGATGCATGTCCTAGACATGTCTTATACTGGCTTACGTCTCGAGGCTGATGCATGTCCCAGACATGTCTTACACTAGCTCTCATCTCAATACCAATGACATGTCCCAGACATGGTCTTACACTGGCTCATAATAACCCATACGTCATGGCATGAATATCCGATTTATTTCCTATAGTTCAAACATGAGATTCTACTATCTCAATTATCATCATGCATTCTCAATTCCACAATCAAGCAATTCATGCTATAGCAATCCAAAAACATATAATAGCAATGTAGTTGTATTATTTACATACAACTTACCTCGGATTACAAAATATGGCGATTAGTCGGTCTAATCTACTTGCTTGACCTTCCCCGGGTCTAGGTTTGGATTTTGAATTTCTTGATCTATAATAATAAAATTCACTCATTTTTTCAGCACCTTAATCTAGACACTCGAAAATTCAATATTGGGCAAAATGACCATTTTGCCCCTAGACTTCCACAAAATGACCATTTTACCCCTATGCTCGAAAATCAATTTTTATCAAATTTCTTCATATCATAAGCCTAGCCGAACCCTTTTTACTATTATAGCAATCCAAAATTTCCACTATTTCACATATTTATCACTTGTTTTACAGCTTGTACACAATGGTCCTTAGTTAGGGTTTCCATGAAAACTTCTTCACAAAAGTGGTTTATTACACATCTAATACTCATATTCTTTCATAAAATTTTAGAAAACTATATGAAAACTCTCATGGTAAAAACCTATAGTTTCAACCATATTGCAATATGGTCCCGTCATTTGAAAGCTCATGCTTTAAGGGGTCTAAAAATGTAAAAATAATCAAGAAAACTATCAAAATAACTTACTTGAGAGAGGGATAAGTTGCTGAAACCATTTAAAGACCTCCAATTTAGGTTCTCTAGCTATTTGACACCCTTAGCTATCAAAATAGGACTTTTTTACTTTATGCAATTTAGTCCTTTTTCGTAATTAAGCTCATAAACGCTAAAATTACTTCACTAAAATTTTTATGCACTAATCTAACATGTTATAATATTAAAATAATAATAAAATACTTTCTCTGACCTCGAATTAGTGGTCTCAAAACCACTGTTCTGACTAGGCCCAAAATCGGGCTGTTACAAATGCAACTATCAGATCATACAATCGGTCATATACACATGCTAAGAGTAACATGCTTAATACATACATTTCATAGTCAAATCATAGAATCAGGGGTATAAGTAATACTTACCGACCCTATGGTAGGTTACAGTCAACTTGAGGGACCCGTGCAACCTTACGGATTATTTCAGAAAAATTGGGCTCACACGCCCATGTGGCCCGCCTGTGTGGCCACAAGGCCTATTCTGCCTCACGCGGCCTGGCCCAGAATCTCACACACCCGTGTGGGCCCACACACCCATTTGGCTCACACAGCCCAATTGGTTGAGCCCATGTCTCGTACACGGCCTCACTGGCCATCACACAGCCGTGTCATGCGCCCATGTCTAGCACGCACGGCCTGGCTCATCGATCACCTACCTGTGTATTGCCACACGGCCTACCACACAGGCAACCACACGCCAGTGTAGCATCGACAGTTTCGTATTCGTTGTTTACGCAATCTCAAGATCACTAGCACCCTCGGTAAGAAGCAGCGTTCTTGAACACGAGAACCCAATTAAGGCCTTCGAGCAGTACCTAAACATGAGTGAAATGATTCCTCCGTTATCCAATTAATCCAAAAGTATACTGTTAGAACTCAAGAAGAACCACTTACTGAAACAAGGGAACAACTGTTGCACAATAGAAAATCGATTGAACGAAGAACCAAAGAGGAGAAAATATGAATTTTGGCACACAAGAAAAGAGGGAGAAATCTTGAGGAAAGTCGGCAGCAAGGGGGAGGAAAAGAGAAGAGTAAAGGCCAAAAATTGCCAAAAAGAGTAGAGTAATCAGAAATTCGGTAACCACCTCCCTCAATTCCTTATTTTCCTCCTAAAAACCGTCCACTAATTTCCCCCCACAACTCAAACACTCAGCATTTGACTATTCTTCAAACTAATACACGACAAGAATAACAAAAATAAAGCTCCTCTCCAGACTCGAACATAATACCTCAAGTAACCAACACTCTACTTAACCACCAGACCAGCAGGCCTATTCTAATATGCTTTTACAATTAACTTAATATAAACCCATTGAACAGAGATAGGGCTTTGTTCCAAAAATAATCAAAATTTGCCAAAACTAAAGCTTGGACTTGGGACCTCTGACACATACCTAGAACACATAACCACTGAAGCAGATACAAACTTGTATCAATTAATTACAAAATCAGAAACAAAAAATTTAGGGCGTTACAACTCTACCCCCTAAAAGAAAATTTCGGCCTCGAAATTTTACCTGATCAGAAAAGGTGAGGACACTACTGTCGCATTGCATCCTCAGGCTCCCATGTAACCTCCTTAGTGTTATGATTATACCATAGAACCTTAACCAATGGAATAGATTTTCTTTGCAGAACCTTAATGTCACGATCTAAAATCTGAACTGGCTCCTCCTCAAAATTTAGATTTGGCCGAACCTCAATTTCCTTCACAGGAATCATGTGCGAGGGATCAGAGCGGTAGCACCTCAACATAGAGACGTGGAACACATCGTGAATGCGATCCAACTCTGGAGGTAGCTTCAACTAATATGCGTCTGGCCCCATTCGTTTCAGAATCTAATACGGCCCAATAAATCGAGGGCTTAGCTTGCCCTTGCGATCGAACCTCATTACCTTCTTCCATGGTGAGACCTTGAGGAAAATGAACTCTCCCACAGAATACTCTATCTCTCGACGCTTCAGATCTGCATAGGACTTCTACCTATCAGAAGCTATTTTCAGCCAATCCCGAATCAATCTAACTTTATCCTCAGTTTCAGAAACCAATTCTGGAACCAGAATACATCGCTCACCCAACTGCCTCAGAAATCGATAGCACAGCTCCTCAACATGTCCTCTAGTATCTGAATCACCCTCTCCGACTGACCATCTGTCTGATGGTGGAAAGCAGTACTGAAGTCTAACCTCGAACCCAGAGCTTCATGAAGCTTCTTCCAAAATTGAGACGTGAAATGTGGATCCCTATCGAAAATAATCGAGACAGGTACCCTATGGAGCCTCACTATTTCAGAGATGTAGAGTTTAGGCAATTTCTGAGGAAAGAAGTCTCTCTTAACTGGGATGAAGTGAGCAGATTTGGTCAATCGATCCACGATGACCTAGACAGAATCCTTCTTAGTGGGTGTTAGAGGTAACCCACTAATGATGTCCATCGTTACTCGTTCCCATTTCCATAACGGTATCTTCACTGGCTGCAGCAAATTTGAAAGTAACTGATGCTCAGCTTAACCTGCTAACAAGTCAAGTAGCTAGCAACGAAGTCAGTAACATCATGCTTCAACCCTGGCCACTAGTATAATTCTCGCAAATCTCGGTACATATTGTTCCCGCCAAAATGCATAGCATAAGGGCTACTATGCGTTTCCCTTAGAATTGACTGCCTCAAGTCCCCATCATTTGGTACACAAATTTGACCTCAGAAACACAATACCCTATCCTTATTAACCCCAAAATCCATAGTAACACCACTCTCAGTGTGACAGCCCTAAATTGACCCTAGACGGGAAGTGGTTTCGGGACCACGAAACTGAGCCATAAGAAAATAATTAACAGTCATATTTAATGCTTATTATATATGAACATGCACGTGTGAAAATTTCATGCTTAAATTTTGTATATAGTATGTGAAATTTATCAAATAGGACTTGTGTGAGAAAATTTAGGATTGTGCTAGGCAAATGTCAAAGTGGCCTATTAATGCATGTTAGAAAATGCTTGTACTTGCATGTCAAATTACCCAAATTTTAGATAGTGGCCGGCCATGCTATGGGTTAAAACATATTATAAATATTTTGTGTTAATATTTTGTGTTAAAAATAATAAAATAAAAGGGTTAGTAATAAAGTAATAAAAATTGGGGGGGTGAAGAAAACAAAGTTCATCTTTGTTCTTCCTTGCCAATTGAAAAGAAGAGAAGGGGAGACTTTCGGTCATGGAAGGAGAAGAAAGGTTAGTGAAAGGTGTTAGATTTGTTTTGAAATTCAAGCTTGTTTTAGGTTAATCATCTTGTTTCTTACTTAGCCCATGCCAAAATCTTGAATCTTGATGGATGTATGGCACATTCGGTTATGGTTAATGAGGAGATAATTTGATTTTAGCCTTTAAACTTTAAGGAAGAAATTGTTGTTGCAAGAAGTTGAGCTTATTGATAGTATAAATTTCTAATGCACCTATGGTAATAGCCGAACATGTAGTTGTTTAATGTTTTGAACAAGTGCCGTTTAGATGTTCTAAAATTGTCTAAATTATATGTTTAATCATCTAAGGGTTCAGCATTTTGCATTCTTGTTAAGAGTTTGATTTGAAATCATGAGATCTTGTTGACTTGTGTTTAAATGACATTCGGTCATGGTCTATGGGTGTTTGCTAATCCGGTTTAAGTGCATAGGTGCTAAATACTTTGTATTGGAAATTTTGATGTATAAGTAGAAGTTAATTAAGATGATATTGGGTAAATTTTTAGCTTAGTTGTGTTAAGTATTCGGCAATATTCATAATAATGAATATGAGAGTGTATATAAATACGTGGTTGTGCATAACTTAAGTAATCGACTAAAATATGAACACCACATAAGTATATATATACTTATATGTATGTTAGTGCCTTATGTATACACCTTGTGTCATTGAGACCTTCGAAAATAAATATGTATTAAAGTAATATTTGTAGTAGTTTAATGTGACTTACCAAGTACACAAATTTGAAAGCGAAATGGTGATAGACTTAAGTGGTAAATTGATTCAAATGAATTGGTTCTAAAATGTATATGAATGCCGTATGATTGTGTTTGATTGAGAGGTAAATTGTTTGATTTAGCTCAAGAGCTTAGAGGATCAAAGTTGGATAAGGGAAAGGAAAAAGTAATCAAATAGCCGTTGAAGTCGTTCGACAACATCCGAGGTAAGTCTTTGAGTAATGGAACTTAGTTTATGATTTGATTAAGTCATGACATATAAGCATAATAAATAAACGGTGATATAATGATTCTACTTGAATTATTAATCGAGGTAATTAGTTATACTTATGACTGGTAGCCGAATGTGCATGGAGATCATGTTACAAAGCCAACCAAAATCATGCTCTTTGTATGTGGCTATTGAGCCGAAAATGGTAAAGGTTGATAAGTGTCTTGTGTTTGAGTTCTAGTAAATGAATTAAGTCCGTTAACACCTCGTGTTCGACTCCGGCAACGGTCTCGGGTACGGGGCATTACAATTTTATTGGTATCAGAGCTACGGTTTAGTCGATTCTAGGACTACCATAATACGTTTGGGTTTAACTATACATGCCCTTATGTGTTTATTTGATAGTGTGGTGATTTCTGACAGTTAAAAATGGGTTTACTTATAGTAATGGATCCCGATCCCAACCGAGCAGTAGCTGATGATGTTGAGAGTGTAGCGCCTGCTCCCGCGTAAGGGACAGCGACGGTGGACTCTAAACCTATTGCTAGTAATCAGAATGATGAAGCTAGACAGGCTTTTTATAGCGTGATGAATGATTGGTTCAATCAGTATATTCAAACTAATGCGGCTGTTCCACAACCCCATTCCCGACTAACACAACCCTCAAGACTGCGATACCTCCGTGGCGACGGATAAGGTTAAATAAGCCCTCGGTTGATGAAATTGAAAACACGGGCCACCGAATTTAAAGCTACTGAGCAGGGGCGATGCCGAGCAAGCTGAATTTTGGTTGGACAACGCTATTCGGGTACTTGATGAACTATCTTGCACACCCGATGAATGCCTAAAGTGTACTATCTCCTTGCTACGTGATTCTGCCTACTATTGGTGGAATACGTTGATTTCTGTTGTGTCCAGAGAGCAAGTAACTTGGGAGTTTTTCCAAACCGAGTTTCGAAAAAAGTATATCAGCCAGAGATTCATTGATAAAAAACGGAAAGAATTTCTTGAACTTAAACAAGGTTCCATGTCGGTTACTGATTATGAACAAAAGTTTGTAAGGCTTAGCCGGTACGCTCGAGAATGCATTTCTTCAGAAGCTGTAATGTGTAAACGTTTCGAAGATGGACTGAATGATGATATAAAACTGTATGTTGGCATTTTAGAAATAAGAGAATTTGTGGTACTTGTCGAGCGAGCTTGCAAAGCCGAAGAGCTCAGTAAGGAGAAAAGAAAAGCTGATATGGGAGCAAAGGAGTTTCGTAAGAGATCTTCGGGAAAGCCCTTTCAACAGTCATCGAAGAAATTTAGAGATGATTTCGGCCGGTCTAAAGACACTTCAGGCTTTTCTAGACGAGATCGTGATCGACCCCCTGTGAGTACACGAGTCACTTCAGTTGCCAGTGTTGGAAATGATCGTCGAGACAGAACAGAGTGCCAGTATTGTGGTAAATGGTATTCGGGGAGTTGTAGATTCCATGACCGCTCTTGTTATAAGTGCGGATCAGCTGACCAATTTATCAAGGATTGCCCGAGACCGTATCGAACAAAATGTAAATCAGAGTGGGAAACCAGGTGCTACTATCGCAGGCGGACCATCTAGAAATACGGGAATGCTAGTGGCGGTCAGAGAGGATCTATAGATGCTACAACCAGATCTGAGGCTCGTGCTCCTACTAGAGCTTATGCTATCTGGCAGCGAGGATGCTTCCTCGCCGGATGTTATTACCGGTACTTTCACTCTCTTTGATAATAATGTGATTGCATTGATTGACCTGGTTCTACTCATTCATATGTATGTGAGACCTTAGCATCCAAAGAAGACTTTACTGTTGAGTCTCTTGAGTTCGTAATCAGTGTCGAATCCCTTGGGTCGTTATGTGCTTGTCGACAAGGTGTGTAAGGAATGCCCTTAATAATCCGAGGCTCTGTTTTCCGGTGACTTGATGCTTTTACCGTTTGATGAATTTGATGTTATTCTCGGTTTGGATTGGTTGACCGTACATGATGCGATTCTATGAATTGCAAAAGTAAGACTATTGATTTGAGGTGTGCAAATAATAAGATAATCTGGGTCGAGTCTACTGTTTTGAATGGATTGCCAAGAATAATATCCTCGATGTTAGCTCAAAAATATGTGAGAAAAGGGTGTGAAGTGTATCTTGCATACGTATTTGATAATAAAGAACCAGAAAAGAAACTTGAATCGGTACCAGTGGTTTGTGAATATCTAGATGTTTTTCCCGAAGAATTACCGGGGTTACCACCTATTCGGGAGGTAGAGTTTGGCGTCGAACTTGTACCTGGGACTACACCGATTTCGATAGCTCCGTATCGTATGGTACCAGCGGAATTAAAGGAATTGAAAGCTCAGTTACAAGAGTTGATGGATAGAGGTTTCGCTCGACCAAGTTTCTCGCCTTGGGGTGCACCAGTATTGTTTGTGAAAAAGAAGGACGAAACCATGAGGTTGTGCATCGACTATCGTCACCGAATAAAGTGACAATAAAGAATAAATATCCGTTACTGCGTATTGATTATTTGTTTGATCAACTAAAAGGAGCCTCGGTGTTTTCAAAGATAGATTTGAGATCGGGTTATTATCGATTCTTGAATTCGAGATTCGGATATACCCAAAACGCTTTCGAGCGAGATACGGTCACTACGAGTTCTTAGTGATGCCGTTTGGGCTCACTAATGCCCTACGGTATTTATTGATTTGATGAATCGGATCTTGAGACCGTTTTGGATCGGTTTGTAGTTGTGTTTATCGATGATATTTTGGTCTATTCGAGAAATGAAACCGATCATCTTTGAACACACAGGATTAGTGTTGCGATTTTACCGGATAAGCAGTTATATGCTAAGTTCAGAAGTGTGAGTTCGGTTAAGAGAGGTTAGCTTCTTGGGTCATGTGGTATCTGCATCGGGTATTCGAGTTGATCCGAGCAAAATTTCAGCCATACTTAAATGGAAGCCTCCAAGAAATATTACGAGGCTCGGAGCTTTTGGGACTTGCTTTTACTACTGAGACGGTTTGTAAAGGGTTTCTCGATGATAGCCACACCAATGACGTAAACCGCTTGAGAAAGATGTTAAGTTTGAATGGACAGAAAAATGTCAGAAAAGTTTCGATAAACTAAAGACTTATTTGACTGAAGCTCCAGTACTAGTGTAGCCCGAATCAGGCAAAGAGTTTGTCATTTACAGTGATGCATCCTTACTTAGGTTGGGTTGTGTATTGATGCAAGAAGGTCGAGTTGTAGCTTATGCGTCGAGGCAATTGAAGCCACATGAAAAAAATTATCCAACCCATGATCTCGAATTAGCTGCCATCGTATTCGCTTTGAAAATATGGAGACATTACTTATTTGGTGAGAAGTGCCATGTATTTTCGGATCACAAAAGTCTCAAATATTTGATGACTCAAAGAAATTTGAATCAGCGACAAAGACGTTGGCTCGAGTTGTTAAAAGATTATGAGCTTGTCATTGACTATCACAAGGGAAAGGCTAATGTGGTTGCGGATGCCTTAAGTCATAAATCCTTTGTTTGCTTTACTTAGCGATGAATGTACACTTATGCATTCTATCCGATAATGTGTTAGTAGCAGAATTAAAGGCCAAACCATTGTTGATTCATCAAATTCGTGAAGATCAGAAAGTCGATGACGAATTGGTCGCAAAACGGGCTGAATGTGTTTCGAATAGGGAATCAGAGTTTCAAATTGATGATGACGATTGTTTGAGGTTCAGAAGTCGTTTGTGTGTTCCAAGAAATTCAGAACTTATTTCGATGATCTTGAGCGAGGCTCATAGTAGCCGAATGTCTATCCACCCGGGTAGTACAAAAATGTACAATGATCTGAGACGTCAATTTTGGTGGCATGGTATGAAACGAGACATTTCCGATTTTGTTTCGAAGTGTTTATTATGTCAACAAGTGAAAGCGGAACATCAAGTGCCTACAGGTTTACTTTAGCCGATCATGATACCTGAATGGAAATGGGATCGAGTCACGATGGATTTTGTATCTGGGTTGCCATTGTCGGCAAGTAAAAAAGATGCGATTTGGATTGTTGTTGATAGATTGACTAAGTCGACTCATTTTATTCCCGTACGTACGGATTATTACTGGATAAACTAGCTGAATTGTATGTTTCTCAGATTGTAAGATTACACGGGGTACCTATTTCTATTGTGTAGGATAGAGATCCGAGGTTCACCTCGCGATTTTGGAAGAAATTGCAAGAAGCTTTGGGTACCAAGTTGCATTTTAGCACCGCTTTTCATCCTCAGACCGATGGTCAATCCGAACGAATAATTCAGATACTCGAGGATATGTTGAGATGTTGCATCCTTAAGTTTGGTGGTTCGTGGGAACGGTATTTACCTTTGATTGAATTCGCTTACAACAATAGTTTTCAATCAAGTATTAAGATGGCACCTTACGAGGCTTTGTACGGTCGTAAATGCCGTACACCATTGTTTTGGACCGAGCTCGGTGAAAGTAAAATTTTCGGAGTTGATTTGATTAAAGATGCTGAGCAGAAAGTAAAAATAATTCGTGAAAGTCTGAAGGCAGCATCAGATCGTCAGAAGTTGTACGCGGATTTAAAACGAAGAGATATTGAGTATCAGGTGGGAGACAAAGTGTTTCTTAAAGTTTCACCTTGGAAAAAGATACTCAGATTTGGCCGTAAGGGCAAATTGAGTCCGAGGTTCATAGGGCCGTATGAAATATCCGAACGAGTTGGTCCAGTGGCATATAGATTGATTTTACCCCCTGATCTTGAGAAGATTCTAGCGTTTTTCATGTTTCGATGCTTGACGTTCTGATCGATCCTTCGCACATAATTAATCCCTCCGAGGTTGAAATTCAATCCGATATGAGTTATGAAGAAGAACCGATTCGTATCCTAGCTCGTAAAGTGAAGGAGTTGCAAAACAAAAGGGTGCCGTTAGTAAAGGTGTTATGGCTCAAACACAGGATCGAAGAAGCTACTTGGGAAAACGAGAACTCTATGAAAGAACGATACCCAAACCTATTTACCGGTAAGATTTTTGGGGACAAAAATTTCTTAAGTGGGGGAGAGTTGTGACAGCCCTAAATTGACCCTAGTCGGGAAGTGGTTTTGGGACCACGAAACCGAGCCATAAGAAAATAATTAACAGTCATATTTAATGCTTATTATATATGAACATGCACGTGTGAAAATTTCATGCTTAAATTTTGTATATAGTATGTGAAATTTATCAAATAGGACTTGTGTGAGAAAATTTAGGATTGTGCTAGCCAAATGTCAAAGTGGCCTATTAATGCATGTTAGAAAATGCTTGTACTTGCATGTCAAATTACCCAAATTTTAGATAGTGGCGGCCATGCTATGGGTTAAAACATATTATAAATATTTTGTGTTAATATTTTGTGTTAAAATAATAAAATAAAAGGGTTAGTAATAAAGTAATAAAAATTGGGGGTGAAGAAAACAAAGTTCATCTTTGTTCTTCCTTCTTGAATTGAAAAGAAGAGAAGGGGAGACTTTCGGTCATGGAAGGAGAAGAAAGGTTAGTGAAAGGTGTTAGATTTGTTTTTAAATTCAAGCTTGTTTTAGGTTAATCATCTTGTTTCTTACTTAGCCCATGCCAAAAATCTTGAATCTTGATGGATGTATGGCACATTCGGTTATGGTTAATGAGGAGATAATTTGATTTTAGCCTTTAAACTTTGAGGAAGAAGTTGTTGTTGCAAGAAGTTGAGCTTATTGATAGTATAAATTTCTAATGCACCTATAGTAATAGCCGAACATGTAGTTGTTTAATGTTTTGAACAAGTGCCGTTTAGATGTTCTAAAATTGTCTAAATTAGATGTTTAATCATCTAAGGGTTCGGCATTGTGCATTCTTGTTAAGAGTTTGATTTGAAATCATGAGATCTTGTTGACTTGTGTTTAAATGACATTCGGTCATGGTCTATGGGTGTTTGCTAATCCGGTTTAAGTGCATAGGTGCTAAATACTTTGTATTGGAAATTTTGATGTATAAGTAGAAGTTAATTAAGATGATATTGGGTAAATTTTAGCTTAGTTGTGTTAAGTATTCGCAATATTCATAATAATGAATATGAGAGTGTACATAAATACGTGGTTGTGCATAACTTAAGTAATCGACTAAAATATGAACACCACATAAGTATATATATATATATATATATACTTATATGTATGTTAGTGCCTTATGTATACACCTTGTGTCATTGAGACCTTCGAAAATAAATATGTATTAAATTTATATTTGTAGTAGTTTAATGTGACTTACCAAGTACACAAATTTGAAAGCGAAATGGTGATAGACTTAAGTGGTAAATTGATTCAAATGAATTGGTTCTAAAATGTATATGAATGCCGTATGATTGTGTTTGATTGAGAGGTAAATTGTTTGATTTAGCTCAAGAGCTTAGAGGATCAAAGTTGGATAGGGGAAAGGAAAAAGTAATCGAATAGCCGTTGAAGTCGTTCGACAACATCCGAGGTAAGTCTTTGAGTAATGGAACTTAGTTTATGATTTGATTAAGTCATGACATATAAGCATAATAAATAAACGGTGATATAATGATTCTACTTGAATTATTTATCGAGGTAATTAGTTATACTTATGACTGGTAGCCGAATGTGTATAGAGATCATGTTACAAAGCCAACCAAAATCATGCTCTTTGTATGTGGCTATTAAGCCGAAAATGGTAAAGGTTGATAAGTGTCTTGTGTTTGAGTTCTAGTAAATGAATTAAGTTCGTTAACACCTCGTGTTCGACTCCGGCAACGGTCTCGGGTACGGGGCGTTACACTCAGCCTGATGAAAATGCAACTCTAGAGACTTATCCCCTATTTCTTTATCTCTGATCTGATCAATCCATGTTGGTCTAACCTGAAGTTTTGCCAACAGACTCCTATCGTTGAAAGGACTTAGTTGAGCGAAAATCGCTTCAGATCAGTCATAGCCCTACAGCTTAATGCATCGGCCACCACATTGGTCTTTCCAGGATGATACTCGATAGTGCAGTCGTAATCCTTAAGAAGTTCAACCTATCAATGCTATCTAAGGTTAAACTCCTTCTAAGTGAGGAGGTATTTGAGGCTCTTGTGATCAGTGTAGATAGTACACTTTTCACCATACAGATAGTGCCTGTAGATTTTCAGAGCGAAGACTACCACTACCAACTCCAAATCATGCATCAGATAATTAGCCTCATGAGTCTTGAACTGCCAAGACACATAAGCAACTATCTTTTCGTCTTGCATCATAACACAACCCAGACCCACATGTGACGCATCACTGTAAACCACGAAATCTCTACCAGGCTTAGGCTGTATCAAAACAGGAGCTTGTGTCAGAATAGTTTTGAGCTTATCAAAGTTCTCTTGCAGTGCATTAGTCCAAACGAAAGGAACTCTCTTACATAGTAGCTTAGTCATTGGAGCTGCGATCAAAGAGAACCCTTCTACGAAACATCGATAATAACCTGATAGCCCAGAAAGCTGTGAATCTCAGACATATTCTTCAGCTATTTCCAACCCAACACAGCCTCAATCTTATAAGAGTCAACTTGTATCCCCTCAGCAAAAACTACATGTCCCAGAAATGTCACTTCCCGAAGGCAAAACTCACACTTGTTGAACTTCGCATACAACTATTTCTCACGAAGAATCTGTAGAACCACTATGAGATGATCATCGTGCTGATCCTCTATCTTAGAATACACCAATATGTCATCGATGAACACCATTACAAACTGATCCAAGTAGGGCTGAAATGCTTGATTCATCAAATCCATGAATGCCGCTGGTGCATTAGTCAACCCAAAAGGCATAACAGAAACTCGTAATGCCCATACCGAGTTCTAAATGTCGTCTTATACATATTGACCTCCTTAACTCCCAACTTATGGTATCCTGAATGCAGATCAATCTTGGAGAACACCGAAGGCCCTCTAAACTGATCAAATAGATCATCTAACCTCGGAAGTGGGTGCTTGTTCTTAATCGTTAGCTTGTTTAGTTATCGGTAGTCAATACACATCCTCATTTTCCTATCTTTCTTCTTCACAAATAGAATCGGTGCTCCCTACGGAGACACACTGGGACAAATGAACCCACTATCTAACAGTTCTTAAATCTGAGCCTTGAGCTCAGTAAGCTCCTTCGGTACCATTCGGTACGCGGCGATAGACACCGGAGCTGTACCAGGAATCAACTCAATCCCAAACTCTACCTCTCAGCTCGGAGGCAACCCGGTAGCTCCTCAGGAAATACATCTGGAAAGTCTCTCACAGTTCTGATGTCCTTAAGAGGAGAGTCCTGAGAATCAGAAATAATGACGTAGGCCAAGAATGCCTTATACCCTTTTCGAACCAACTTTTCTACTACCAAAGCTGAGATCACATTAGTCAGGTAGTCTCGACGTTCCCCAATCGCCACTACCTCACTGTCCTCCTCGATCCTCAAGACAACTCTTTTCACCGTACAATTCAGACTCACCTAGTGTTTAACCAGCCAGTCCATTTTGAAAATTAGATCAAACTCCCCAAACGGAAGCTCCATTAGATCAGCCAAAAATACTATCCTTTGGACCTCTAACGAAACATCTCTAAACAATTTACTTACAGGATAGACTATCCCAATGGACTCACAACAGTTACCTCGCTAGAAGTACTCTTAACCAGAATGCTCAAAGTTTCAGACACAGTGCTAGCTACGTATGATTGTGTAGAACCTATATTTATCAATGCAAGATAAGGTACAATATAAATTAAGAACATACCCGTGATGACGTTCGGAGCATCTTGATCCTCATAGTGACGAGCAACATAAAACAAAGTAGGCTGCCTCGTCTTAGTCGATCCAACACCTCTACCCGGTGCTTTCTGTCCTTGGCCTATGCCGTTACCACCCCTGGCCTGACCTCAGCCTCTAGATGGCTGTTGAACTACCCTCGGTGGTTGTACAGTACCAATACCCATAGCTTGCATCTGATCGGTTCCCAGCGGACAATCTCTGACTCGATGCTCAGTAGAGCCACATCTTAAATAAGCCCCAATAGCCCTTCAACATTCGTCCGGATGGCATCTACCACAGTGGCCACACAGTGCCACCCTAGTAGGTGCAGTAGGAGGTCCAACTCTCATTGGCCCATCAGATTTGGCCTTTTTCTTAGGCCTCAACCCAGAACTCGAGGGCTCCGAATCCCTCTTGTTCTTACCCCTCTCGCGATCTTTGTTCTGGCGCTCTACGCGCTTAACATCCTTAGTAATCTTAGCCTTCTCAACCAAAACAGCAAACTCACGCTCCCTCTGCGGAGCTATCAATAACCTCAGGTTATCCCTAAGACTGTCCTTAAAACGAACACATCTATCATATTCAAACGCCACCATGCCTCGCGCACAACGGCTCAGCCTTAGAAATTCGGCCTTATACTCGGCCATTATACGGTCTCCCTGGGTGAGGTTAAGGAACTCCCGTCTTCTCGCGTCAATGTAACTGACCCCCACATACTTACTCTGGAAAGCCATATTAAAAAAATCCCATGTCAAATGGTTGGGCTGAGTGCCCTCTTTAACCATCAACCACCACTGGTACGCTTCATCACGAAGCTGAGATACAGCTCCTTTAAGCTTCTGTTCAGCAGTAAAATCCAAGTCGTCCATAATTCTCTCAGTGGCCTCCATCTAATACTCGACCACGTTAGGGGCGACTCCAGCTGTGACAGCCCTAAATTGACCCTAGTCGAAAAGTGGTTTCAGGACCGCTAAACCGAGTCACTAAAGTATTTGAGTATAATATTTATTGTCTAAAATATGTGAATATGAGTGTGTGAAAGTTTTAAGCTTCGATTTAGTTAATTGCATGTGAATTTAGTTAATAGGACTTATGTGTGACACTTTTGAAATGTGATAGGTTAATCTATAAGGATCTATTAGTGCATGTAATCAAAAGGGTGGACTTGCATGTCAATTTCCCCACTTTGATAGTAGTGGCCGGCCATGACAATGAGGATAGACAAAATGTGTTGGGTAATAACAATAAAATAATGTATTAATGGCATAAATTATAAAAAAAAATAAAGAAAAAGGGTGTTAAACTAATTAAGTGAATAAAACAAAGAAAAGAAAAAAAAGTGTTCATCTTTTAACATCCTTGGCGAAAATGCTAAGAAGAAAGGGAAGGGAAGCAAATATTCGCCACTCCTTCTAGTCTTGAATAAGGTATGTAATTCATGGTAGCTTTTGAAATTGTTGAATGTATTAAGCTAGTTACTAAGTCCCTTAGTTAGCCCATGTCCAAATTTTGGATCTTGTTGGTAACATGAGTAATCGGTCATGAGATAATGTTCAAGAAATGGTTGTTGTTCATGTTATTTGGATGAGAAATGGTAGTTAGGTGAAGTAGAGTCTAACAAATGAGCACATATGTGCATTAGTTGCTAAATGGAGAAAAATCGGCTAACAAGTGTGTACTAAGGCCGAATATGATTTTGAATATTATTGAGTAATGTATGTGTTTTGAATTGATGGAATGTAGAGGATGCTTTAATTGTGTTATGAACAATTATATGTTAAATTAAGGTTTGCTAAGCTAGCTATTAAGGTGAAGTGCAAATGTTAGTATTTGATTACTAGTGTATATATGTGTATTAGCCGAGTTTTGAACTTGAAACAAAATGGTATTTAGTCAATACAAGTAACCATATTTGTAAAATGTATTAACTATATAATCGGCCTCAACATAGACATGCATATTCGGCCACATGAATGAATACATAGATTGATGTTGTACGTTCGGCTATAGGTAAGCATATTGATGGCTTTATCTTGACTTAGAAAATTGGCTAAAGGAGAATATTGGCTAATATGTTGAATTTGATTCATGATTTCATACATATATGACTCTAATGCCTCATATATATGGGCTAAGTACCTTAAATTTCTCTTTGATGTTCAAAATGATTAAATCAATTTATTTGTTAAATTAAGCTCAAGAGCAAAGGGGAACAAAATCCGATAAAGGAAAGGAAAAGGTGATCGAATAGCCGTTGAAATCGTTCGACAACATCCGAGGTAAGTTTTCGAGTAATGGAACTTAGATTATGATTCGATTAGGTCATGACATATAAGCATAATAAATAAACAGTGATATAATGATTCTACTTGAATTATATATTGAGGTAATTAGTTTATACTTATGACGGCAAATAGAATGCGTATGGAGATCATGTTATATAGCGAATCAAAACCATGCTCTTTGTATGTGGCTATTGAGCCGAAAATGGTAATGGTAGATAAATGCCTTGTGTCGAGTTCTAGTAATGAAAACGAAATAAAGATGTGTTATGATTTGTGGACATATGTGCATGATTATTCGGATGATAACGGACTAAGATCCGAAGGCATTCGTGCGAGTTGCTATATCCGGGCTATGTCCCAAGGCATTTATGCTAGTGATTATATCCGGCTAAGACCAAGGCATTTGTGCGAGTTGTTATATCCGCTAAATCCAAGATACTTGGGTTTGGAAGTGAGCGATCTTGCTGTAATAATTTCAATTAATCGTTCATAAAATCCAAACGATAAGGTATGTTTCATATATGCATCGGAAAAGTCGATTCGTTTTAAATAGTATTCGTTCAATTGATTAACGAACTTTCAGCCTTTAGTTAGGTTTGATACCTTGTGTATGAATATATTGATTGAAGCGTAAAGTAAGTATGATTATGAGAATGTGCATATATGAAGTTATTCATTTAGCCATATGAATGTTATACTTTAGTCAAAACTAATTTCATTACTCAAAACTTACTAAGCATTAAATGCTTATTAGTTTCTTTGATTCTCTGTTTTATAGATTTTGGTTAAATCACTATCGGACTCGGGAGTGTCAAAGTCGAAGTCGTCCACACTATCTAAACCACTTTTGGTACTCTTTTAGTTCAATTTGAAAATGGCATGTATAGGGCTGACCCTTGTTGTTAATTGAGTACCCATTTGTAATGTATATTCGTATAGTCATGCGAAAATGGCTCGTATATTTTGAAGTATAACATCATGGTCTTATGGTATGGTTATTAAGTGACGTGGAAATGTTTGGTAATGACTAGCCATTGGAATGGCCAATCATGGTTCTATTGGTGCTACGTACGTCGTGGCTAATCGTGAACATACTTGGAAATAATGTATGTTAATTTGCTAATTGAATCATGGAAACTATGAAATAGGTGAAATTTGCCTTAAAATAAATGCTGACAGCAGCAGTGTTGTAAGTTTTAAAAATCACAAAAAATAGTAGAAATGTAAATAAATAATGAATAAATTATGTAATCTAACCTTGATGAGTATATTTTCATATGGAAGAAGCGAAACGACCAAATGAGCCGTAATTTACGAGATGTTTAAGTTTTCATGAAACAGGGCCAGAGCGATTACTGTATCCCCTGTTCTGGATTTGAAAATTTACCATAAATTAACCAGAAATAATTAGAAGTCATGCTTTATATATACAGATTCCTTTTTGAGTCTCGTTTCATTAGAAACAAACGGCATATGTATTGAAGCCCTGTACAGGGAGATATCTAAGTCGTAATACATGAAGGTCAGAGTAGTCAAACCCTGAAACAGGGGAGACTTTAACTAATAAACTGTAGTAATTGGCCCAACCAAAAATTCTAGAAAAAAAATCTATAGTTGGATATATGAGTCTAGTTTTAGGGAAAATTTACGGAATCAGTTTTCGAGTTTTGGAACTCGAGATATGATTTTTAAGGTGACAGTGACGCAGTTAGCCAGCTTGTCTGGAAATTTTAAAATGAACTGTGTAAATAAATGAATTAAGTTCGTTAACACCTCGTGTTCGACTCCGGAAACGGTCTCGGGTGCAGGGCGTCACAATTTTATTGGTATCAGAGCTATGGTTTAGTCGATTCTGGGACTATCGTAATACGTCCGGGTCTAGCTATATATGCCGATATGTGTTTATTTGATAGTGTGGAGATTTCTGACAGTTAAAAATGTGTTTATTTATAGTAATGGATCCCGATCCAAACCGAACGATAGTTGATGATCTTGAGAGTGTAGCGCCTGCTCCCGCACAAGGGACAGCGCCGGTGGACTCTCAACCTATTGCTAGTAATCAGAATGATGAAGCTAGACAGGCTTTTTATAGTGTGATGAATGATTGGTTCAACCAATACATTCGAACTAATACGGCTGTTCCACAACCCCCATTCTCGACTAATACAACCCCACACTGCGATACCTCCGTAATCCGACGATAAGGTTAAATAAGCCCCAGTTGATAGAATCCAAAACACGGGCTATTGAATTTAAAGCTACTGACAATGACGATGCCGAGCAAGCTGAATTTTGGTTGGACAACACTATTCGGGTACTTGATGAACTATCTTGCACACCCGATGAATGCCTAAAGTGTACGATCTCCTTGTTACGTGATTCTGCCTACTATTGGTGGAATACGTTGATTTCTGTTGTGTCCAGAGAGCAAGTAACTTGGGAGTTTTTCCAAACCGAGTTTTGGAAAAAGTATATTAGCCAGAGATTCATTGATCAAAAATGAAAAGAATTTCTTAAACTTAAACAAGGTTCCATGTCGGTTACTGATTATGAACGAAAGTTTGTAAGGCTTAGCCGATGACGCTGAATGCATTTCTTGAAGTCTGTGATGTGTAAACGTTTGAAGATGGATGAACGATGATATAAAGTCTGTATGTTGGCATTTTAGAAATCGAGAATTTGTGGTACTTGTCGAGCGAGCTTGCAAAGTCAAGAGCTCGATGAGGAGAAAAGAAAAGGCGATATGGGAGCAAAGGAGTTTTGTAAGAGATCTTCGGGAAAGCCCTTTCAACAGTCATCAAAGAAATTTAGAGATGATTTAGGCCGATCTAGAGACACTTCGGGCTTTTCTAGACGAGATCGTGATTGACCCCCTGTGAGTACACGAGTCACTTCGGTTGCCAGTGTTGGAAATGATCGTCAAGACAGAACAGAGTGCGATATTGTGGTAAATGGCATTTGGGAAGTTGTAGATTCCATGACCGCTCCTGTTATAAGTGCAGATCAGCTGACCACTTTATCAAGGATTGCCCGAGGCTGTCTGAACAAAATGTAAATCAGAGTGGGAAACCGGGTGCTACTATCGCCGAGGTAGACCATCTAGAAATACGGACATCCTAGTGGTGGTCGAGAGGATCTAGAGACGCTACAACCAGATCTCGAGGCTCGTGCTCTGCTAGAGCTTATGCCCTACGTGCGAGAGGATGCTTCCTCGCGAGATGTTATTACCGGTACTTTCACTCTCTTTGATACTAATGTGATTGCATTGATTGACCCTGGTTCTACTCATTCTTATATATGTGAGACTTTAGCATCTAGTAAGACTTTACCTGTTGAGTCTACTGAGTTCGTTATTAGAGTGTCGAATCCCATGGGTCATTGTGTGCTTGTTGATAAGGTGTGTAAGAAATGTCCCCTAGTAATTCGAGGTTCCTGTTTTCCGACGGACTTGATACTATTACCGTTTGATGAATTTGATGTTATTCTCGGTTTGGATTGGTTGACCGTACATGATGCGGTTGTGAATTGCAAAAGGAAGACTATTGATTTGAGGTGTGCAAATAATGAGATAATCCGAGTTGAGTCTACTATCTTGAATGGATTGCCAACAATAATATCCTCGATGTTAGCTCAAAAATATGTGAGAAAGGGGTGTGAAGCGTATCTTGCATACGTGCTTGATAATGAAAAATCAGGAAAGAAAGTTGAATCCGTACCAGTGGTTTGTGAATATCCGGATGTTTTCCCAAAGAATTACCGGTTACCACATGTCGGAGGTAGAGTTTGGCATCGAACTTGTACCTGGGACTACACCGATTTCGATAGCTCCGTATCGTATGGCACCAACGGAATTAAAAGAACTGAAAACTCAGTTGCAAGAGTTGACGGATAGAGGTTTTGCTCGACCGAGTTTTTCACCTTGGGGTGCACCAGTATTGTTTGTGAAAAAGAAGGACGGAACCATGAGGTTGTGCATCGACTATCGTCAGCTGAATAAAGTAACAGTAAAGAATAAATATTCGTTACCGCGTATTGATGATTTGTTTGATCAACTAAAAGGAGCCTCAGTGTTTTCAAAGATAGATTTGAGATCGGGTTATTATCAGTTGCGAATTCGAGATTCGGATATACCCAAAACCGCTTTCAGAACGAGGTATGGTCACTACAAATTCTTAGTGATACCGTTTGGGCTCACTAATGCCCATGCGGTATTTATTGATTTGATGAATCGGATCTTCAGACCGTTTTTGGATCGGTTTGTAGTTGTGTTTATCGATGATATTTTGGTTTATTCGAGAAATGAAACCGATCAGGCTGAACACCTGGGATTAGTGTTGCAAATTTTACGGGATAAGCAGTTATATGCTAAGTTCAGTAAGTGTGAGTTCTGGTTAAGAGAGGTTAGCTTCTTGGGTCATGTGGTATCTGCATCGGTATTCGAGTTGATCCGAGTAAAATTTCGCCATACTTAACGAAAGCCTCCGAGAAATATTCTGAAGTTCGAGCTTTTGGGACTTGCCGATTACTCTGACGCTTTGTAAAGGGTTTCGATGATAGCCACACCAATAACGAAACTACTTGAAAAGATGTTAAGTTTGAGCAGACGAGAAAAGTGTCGAAAAGTTTCGATCAACTGAAAACTTATTTGACCGAAGCTCCAATACTAGTGCAAATTTAATCGGGCAAGGAGTTTGTCATCTCTGATGATGCATCCTTACTTGGGTTGGGCTGTGTATTGATGCAAGAAGGTCGAGTTGTAGCTTATGCGTCGAGACAATTGAAGCCACATGAGAAAAATTATCCAACCCATGATCTCGAATTAGCTGCCATCGTATTCGCTTTGAAAATATGGCGACATTACTTATTTGGTGAGAAGTGCCATGTATATTCGGATCACAAAAGTCTCAAATATTGATGACTCAAAGACACTTGAATCTGCGACAAAGGCGTTGGCTTGAGTTGTTGAAAGATTATGAGCTTGTCATTGATTATCACCCGGGAAAGGCTAATGTGGTTGCGGATGCCTTAAGTCGTAAATCACTGTTTGCTTTACGAGCGATGAATGTACACTTGTCTGTTCTATCCGACAATGTGTTAGTAGCTGAATTAAAGGCCAAACCATTGTTGATTCATCAAATTCGTGAAGCTCAGAAAGTCGATGATGAATTGGTTGCAAAACGGGCTGAATGTGTTTCGAATATGGAATCAGAGTTTCAAATTGATGATGACGATTGTTTGAGGTTCAGAAGTTGTTTGTGTGTTCCAAGAAATTTAGAACTTATTTTGATGATTCTGAACGAAGCTCATTGTAGCCGAGTGTCAATTCACCCGGGGAGTACTAAAATGTACAATGATCTGAGACGTCAGTTTTGGTGGCATAGTATGAAACGAGACATTTCTGAATTTGTTTCGAAGTGTTTAATATGTCAACAAGTGAAAGCGGAACATCAAGTACCTACAGGTTTACTTCAGCCGATCATGATACCTGAATGGAAATGGGATCGAGTCACGATGGATTTTGTATCTAGGTTGCCATTGTCGGCATGTAAGAAAGATGGGATTTGGGTTGTTGTTGATAGACTGACTAAGTCGGCTCACTTTATCCCCGTACGTACGGATTTTTCATTGGATAAACTAGCTGAATTGTATGTTTCTCAGATTGTAAGATTACACGGGGTACCTATTTCTATTGTGTCGGATAGAGATCCGAGGTTCACCTCGCGATTTTGGAAGAAATTGCAAGAAGTTTTGGGTACCAAGTTGCATTTTAGCACCGCTTTTCATCCACAAACTGATGGTCAATCCGAGCGGATAATTCAGATACTTGAGGATATGTTGAAATGTTGCATCCTTGAGTTTAGTGGTTCATGGGAGCGGTATTTACCTTTGATTGAATTCGCTTACAACAATAGTTTTCAATCAAGTACTAAGATGGTGCCTTACGAGGCTTTGCATGGTCGTAAATGCCGTACACCATTGTTTTGGACCGAGCTCTGTGAAAGTAAAATTTTTGGAGTTGATTTGATTAAAGATGCTGAGCAGAAAGTAAAAATAATTCGTGAAAGTCTGAAGACAGCATCAAATAGTCAGAAGTCGTACGCGGATTTAAAACGAAGAGATATTGAGTATCAGGTGGGAGACAAAGTGTTTCTAAAGGTTTCACCTTGGAAAAAGATACTCAAATTTGGCCGTAAGGGCAAACTAAGTCCGAGTTTCATTGGGCCGTATGAAATCTCCGAATGAGTTGGTCCAGTTGCATATAGGTGCTTTACCCCGAACTTGAAAGGATTCTACAACGTTTTCATGTTTCGATGCTTGACGTTCTGATCGATCCTTCACACATAATTAGTCCATCAGAGGTTGAAATTCAATCTGACTTGAGTTATGAAGAAGAACCGATTCGTATCCTCGCTCGTGAGGTGAAAGAGTTGTGAAACAAAAGGATTCCATTAGTAAAGGTGTTATGGCTCAAACACGGGATCGAAGAAGCTACTTGGGAAACCGAGAACTCTATGAAAGAACGATACCCAAACCTATTTACCGGTAAGATTTTCGGGGACAAAAATTTCTTAAGTGGGGGAGAATTGTGACAGCCCTAAATTGACCCTAGTCGGAAAGTGGTTTCGGGACCGCTAAAACGAGTCACTGAAGTATTTGAGTATAATATTTATTGTCTAAAATATGTGAATATGAGTGTGTGAAAGTTTTAAGCTTCGATTTAGTTAATTGCATGTGAATTTAGTTAATAGGACTTATGTGTGACACTTTTGAAATGTGATAGGTTAATCTATAAGGATCTATTAGTGCATGTAATCAAAAGGGTGGACTTGCATGTCAATTTCCCCACTTTGATAGTAGTGGCCGGCCATGACAATGAGGATAGACAAAATGTGATGGGTAATAACAATAAAATAAGGTATTAATGGCATAAATTATAAAAAAATAAAGAAAAGGGTGTTAAACTAATTAAGTGAATAAAACAAAGAAAAGAAAAAAAAAGTGTTCATCTTTTAACATCCTTGGCCGAAAATGCTAAGAAGAAAGGGGAAGGGGAAGCAAATATTCGGCCACTCCTTCTAGTCTTGAATAAGGTATGTAATTCATGGTAGCTTTTGAAATTGTTGAATGTATTAAGCTAGTTACTAAGTCCCTTGGTTAGCCCATGTCCAAATTTTGGATCTTGTTGGTAACATGAGTAATCGGTCATGAGATAATGTTCAAGAAATGGTTGTTGTTCATGTTATTTGGATGAGAAATGGTAGTTAGGTGAAGTAGAGTCTAACAAATGAGCACATATGTGCATTAGTTGCTAAATGGAGAAAAATCGGCTAACAAGTGTGTACTAAGGCCGAATATGATTTTGAATATTATTGAGTAATGTATGTGTTTTGAACTGATGGAATGGAAAGGATGCTTTAATTTTGTTATGAACAATTATATGTTAAATTAAGGTTTGCTAAGCTAGCTATTAAGGTGAAGTGCAAATGTTAGTATTTGATTACTAGTGTATATATGTGTATTAGCCGAGTTTTGAACTTGAAACAAAATGGTATTTAGTCAATACAAGTAACCATATTTGTAGAATGTATTAACTATATAATCGGCCTCAACATAGACATGCATATTCGGCCACATGAATGAATACATAGATTGATGTTGTACGTTCAGCTATAGGTAAGCATATTGATGGCTTTATCTTGACTTAGAAAATCGGCTAAAGGAGAATATTGGCTAATATGTTGAATTTGATTCATGATTTCATACATATATGACTCTAATGCCTAATATATATGGGCTAAGTACCTTAAATTTCTCTTTGATGTTCAAAATGATTAAATCAATTTATTTGTTAAATTAAGCTCAAGAGCAAAAGGGAACTAAATCCGATAAAGGAAAGGAAAAGGTGATCGAATAGCCGTTGAAATCGTTCGACAACATCCGAGGTAAGTTTTCGAGTAATGGAACTTAGATTATGATTCGATTAGGTCATGACATATAAGCATAACAAATAAACGGTGATATAATGATTCTACTTGAATTATATATTGAGGTAATTAGTTTATACTTATGACGGGCAGCCGAATGCGTATGGAGATCATGTTATATAGCGAATCAAAACCATGCTCTTTGTATGTGGCTATTGAGCCGAAAATGGTAATGGTAGATAAGTGCCTTGTGTCTGAGTTCTAGTAATGAAAACGAAATAAAGATGTGTTATGATTTGTGGACATATGTGCATGATTATTCGGATGATAACCGGACTAAGGTCCGAAGGCATTTGGGGCGAGTTGCTATATCCGGGCTATGTCCCGAAGGCATTTATGCTAGTGATTATATCCGGGCTAAGACCCGAAGGCATTTGTGCGAGTTGTTATATCCGGCTAAATCCCGAAGATACTTGGGTTTGGAAGTGAGCGATCTTGCTGTAATAATTTCAATTAATACGTTCATAAAATCCAAACGATAAGGTATGTTTCGTATATGCATCGGAAAAGTCGATTTGTTTTAAATAGTATTCATTCAATTGATTAACGAACTTTCGGCCTTTAGTTAGGTTTGATAGCTTATGTATGAATATATTGATTGAAGCGTAAAGTAAGTATGATTATGAGAATGTGCATATATGAAGTTATTCATTTAGCCATATGAATGTTATACTTTAGTCAAAACTAATTTCATTACTCAAAACTTACTAAGCATTAAATGCTTATTCCGTTTCTTTGATTCTCTGTTTTATAGATTTTGGTTCGTCACCATCGGACTCGGGAGTGTCAAAGTCGAAGTTGTCCACACTATCTAAACCACTTTTGGTACTCTTTTAGTTCAATTTGAAAATGGCATGTATAGGGCTGACCCTTGTTGTTAATTGAGTACCCATTTTTAATGTATATTCGTATAGCCATGCGAAAATGGCTCGTATATTTTGAAGTATAACATCATGGTCTTATGGTATGGTTATTAAGTGACGTGGAAATGTTTGGTAATGACTAGCCATTGGAATGGCCAATCATGGTTCTATTGGTGCTACGTACGTCGTGGCTAATCGTGAACATACTTGGAAATAATATATGTTAATTTGCTAATTGAATCATGGAAACTATGAAATAGGTGAAATTTGCCTTAAAATAGATGCTGACAGTAGCAGTGTTGTAAGTTTGAAAAATCACTAAAAATGGTAGAAATGTAAATAAATAATGAATAAATTATGTAATCGAACCTTGATAAGTCTATTTTCATATGGAAGAAGCAAAATGACCATATGAGCCGTAATTTACGAGATGTTTAACTTTTCGTGAAACAGGGCCAGAGCGATTACTGGATCCCCTGTTCTGGATTTGAAAATTTACCATAAATTAACCAGAAATAATTAGAAGTCATGCTTTATATGTACAGATTCCGTTTTGAGTCTAGTTTCATTAGAAACAAACAAAATATGTATTAAAGCCCTGTTTAGGGAGATATCTAAGTCGTAATGCATGAAGGTCAGAGTAGTCAAACCCTAAAACAGGGGAGACTTTAACTAATAAACTGTACTAATTGGCCCACCAAAAATTCTATAAAAAAATATGTAGTTGGATATATGAGTCTAGTTTTAGGGAAAATTTACGGAATCAGTTTTCGAGTTTTGGAACTCGAGATATGATTTTTAAGGTAACAGTGACGCAGTTAGCCAGCTTGTCTGGAAATTTTAAAATGAACTGTAAATAAATGAATTAAGTTCGTTAACACCTCGGGTTCGACTCCGGCAACGGTCTCGGGTGCGGGGCGTCACACCAGCGACACCCTTGAATAGCTCAGCCCCATTGGACTGGAGTTGTTCCGTAACCGACCCACGACCCCTAGATCTAGTGTTGAGCCATGGGACCCTCTCCAAAATCCATAGCATCGTCCCCAGTCGTATGACCATGAGACCCTGACCTAGTCTCTATAACAGGCGACACCAACGTCTCACTAGTGTCTAGATTCTATATATTATCCATGAAAGAGGACTCAGCTCGAGCCCCTCTACGGCCTCTACCTTGGCCTCTCATACCTCATCTGCAGATCCTCATGCACTTATCATAGATTCAAAGTTTATCTACATTAATAGTTTTATGAATTAGTTACAGTTTCGATATTTATTAGCAGATATTTTATGCAAAATAGTATCAGAAGTTTAAAGTTTGTTATCATGAATTGCAGTGTTTGTCAGTTTTCCTTACAGTCTCAGAGCGTACTAACTATAGTATTTCCACAGTATACTAATAGTATTTTTTAGATAAGACTTATCAAAGTTTCAGAACACTTACAGGATCGTCGCCGGAGACTCAGTGTACCACACATTCAGTCAAATCATTTGAAATCATTTGTAAATCAGTTCTTTGAAACCAAACTTTTAAAACCCAAAATCCATAGTCGAGTTTTGCAACCTAACTCTGATACCACTAAATGTAACACCCCAAATCTGGCCTGGACGTTATGGCTGAATATGGCGATATCACATGAGAGTGTTTTTGAGAATGCATCGGTACATTAAAATCATTCCAATTATTATCTTTTTCTTTCTCCCTAATTTGCTTTAAAACATAACTCTTTTACGTGGAAGCTTTAGAAAACCTTCTATTTTAGGAAAACCATTTGCTTTAGAGAAAATTGAATTTTAATCGTGCTTATCAGTAATTAAAATCATCAACAGTTCAAAAGCTGAAATTTAAAAGCCAAGGAACAAGTCCAAAGTCCAAAAATTACAGCAAAACCCCAAATAAATAACCAATCCAAAACCGAAAAAAACAATGGAAATAGTCTAAAATTTATTACGTGTGGCCACCGTCGAGTCCTCTGCTACACTTATCCGCTAATTCTGGGGATCACCTAAACAAATTAAACAAAAAAGAGTGAGTTTCGTAACTCAGTGTGTAATCCCCACAGATATCAACATACAAAATAATCATTAGAAGTCAGAAATAGATAGTTTGGGGGCCGAAGCCCATTACAGAATTAGCTCAGGCCATAGCCTATTTAGATGCAGAATCAGATATAAATTAGGGCTTTAGCCCAATCAGATACAGATGCAGAACGGAATATCAAAATCCTACCCACCAGCTTCTACACACCATCTCCAACCAGCCCTACACACCATATGAGGATATAATCAACCCACCCAACCCTACACACCATACTGTACCGAAAAGTGGCACATAAACAGAATTATGCAGCTGAGCTGCCAGATAGAAGGCTTCAAGCCTTTCAAACACTTCCTCCAAAAAATCATCAACCCAATCTCCGATGCAATGCAAGAAACCAATATGACAAGCTATAATGCAACTTATCAGATCATACAATTGGTCAGATACACATGCTAAGAATAACATGCTTAATACATACATTTCATAGTCAGATCATAGAATTAGGGGTCTAAGTAATGCTTACCAACCCTACAGTAGGTCACAGTCGACTTGGGTGACCCGTGTAACCTTACGGATTATTTCAGAAAAATTGGGCTTACACGTCCATATGGCCCTCCCGTGTGGGCCTATAGGACCGTGTGGCCTACATGGCCTAAATCGACCTTGGCCGTGTGGATCACACGGCCTGGCCTAGAATCTCACACGCTCGTATGGGCCCACACGCCTGTGTGGCCCACATAGCCTAATTGGTCGAGCCCGTGTCTCGTACATAGCTTCAGCGGCCATCACAGGGGCATGTCATGCACCCGTGTCTAGCGCGCACGACCTAACTCGTCGATCACCCGCTTGTGTACAGCCACACGGCTTACTACACGAGCAACCACACGCCTATGTGGTGTCGACAGTTTCATTTTTTAGCTTTTTCTGATTCTCATTTTCTGTGTTTTCGGGTACACACCTAGTTCATTTTTGTTGTTTACGCAATCTCAAGACCACCAGCACCCTCGATAAGAAGTAGCGTTCCTGAACACGAGAACCCAATTACGGCTTTCGAGCAGTACCTAAACGTGAGTGAAACAATTCCTCCATTAATCACTTAATCAAAAAGTATATCACTAGAACTCAAGAAGAACCACTTACCAAAACAAGGGAACAACTGTTGCACAATAGAAAATCGATTGAATGAGGAACCAAAGAGGAGAAAAAGATGAATTTTGGCGCACAAGAAAAAGGGAGAAATCTAGAGGAAAGTCGGCAGAAATGGGAGGAAAAGAGAAGAGGAAAGGCTGAAAATTGCCAAAAAGAGTAGAGTAATAAAAAATTTGGTAACCACCTCCCTCAATTCCTTATTTTCCTCTTAAAAACCGTCCACTACTTCCCCCCACAACTCAAACACTCAGCATTTGACTATTCTTCAAACTCCTTCATGGCAAGAATAACAAAAATAAAGCTCCTACCTAGACTCGAACACAAGACCTCAAGCAACCAACACTCCACTTAACCGCCAGACCAGCAAGCCTATTATGATATGCTTTTACAATTAATTTAATATAAGCCCATTGTATAGAGATAGGGCCTTAGTTCCAAAAATAATCAAAATTTGTCAAAACTAAAGCTTGAACTTGGGACTTCTCACACATACCCAGAACACATAACCACTGAAGCAGATACACACTTGTGACAATTAATTGCAAAATCAGAAACATAAAATTTGGGGCGTTACATTAATACTCAATATGCCCATTATCTTCAATCATCCCAACCAACTCATTAAACACAAAACATAAGCATATATATACACATGATTCAAATATACCAATTACACCGAAGTTAAGCCATCACCCATGGCTATATATATATATAAACCAAAATATAAACATTTACAATGCCAATTCATTTGGCCAACATCATTACCAAAACATAACCATTCATAAGCCATTTCCAAATGGAAAAACTCACTACCAAGAAACATATCAAAATGACTAAAATCCTATACATGCCATATGACCAAACTATGAGATCAAAAGTACCAAAGTGATGGTTGGATAGTGTAACGTAGTCTTTGACGATCCCTGAATCTGAGTTAGCTTTGAAATCACTATAAGACATGAAAAATAAACAAAGTAAGCTTTATAGCTTAGTAAGCTCGTATGATATAAACTTAACTAATCACAAATACACCATTCATCAATTTAAACATATTAACATGGAATTCATAATTACTAACAAACCTTTCACATGCTTATTCATACACTTATATGTAAACTTCGTAACTTCTTCGATTTAAAGCTCATACTATGTATGTACATACCTGTATCAATCCATAACAAGCTTATACATATTCGAAATACATTGAATACTCAATATCTCGCACACTAAGTGTCGTACATAGCTGAAGCTATCTCAAATTGTACACTAAGTGCCATGTATAGCCAAAGCTATCTCGATCATGCACATTAAGTGCCATATATAGGTGAAGCTATTTCGATCTCACACACAAAGTGCTACATATAACTGATTTGTTGTCAAACATGACTGTAGTCCCGTATATTTTATTTATGCAATATCAAAGCATTAAAAACATAATTATAACAGTGCTTATTACATACGAACTTACCTTAGATATTAAAATGGCAAATCAGAGTGATTAGTCGATAACTTTTGTTTTTCCCCGATCCTGGTCTGAATTCTATTTTTCTTGATCTAAATATATTCAAAATTAACTCATTTAATCAACTATATATTCAATTCAATCCAAAATATACATTAGGGATCTTTTATGCATTTGCCCCTAAACTTTCACATTTTTCACAATTTAGTCCTTATTTCATAAAATCACAAATTAATGAAATTCTAAATATATCCAAGCTAGTCGAATTACCATTATGCCCCTAGCAGCCCATATATCTCATTTATTTCACATTTTAACCACTAACTTTACACATTTCTCAATTTAATCCCTATTTTACATTTTCACTAAAAATCACTTTACAAAACTTGCTTAACTATCAACAACCATTCATAATCTATCAAGAAACTTCAAAATAAAATCATTCAAAATATTTAATAGTTTTGCAAAATATTCCTTGGGCTAGCTAGTACTAGATACAACAATCACAAAAACATAGAAATCATTAAAAACCAAGTCAAAACGACTTACAATTTAGCAAGAATAATGGTCGAACCTTCAAAACCCTAACAATGGTGTCTTCCTTCTAATTTTTGGCTAGAAAAGATGATATAAATCAAATTATAGTTTTTTTTATTTAATTCATGATAGTTATGTTAATTACTATTATAACCTTAATGAAAAACCATTAATATCATCCATTTAATGTCCATATATGTCCACTCATGTTATTAATGGTATAATTACAACATAAGGCCTTCTTATTTTAAGTTCCATAGCTATTAGGCACCTTTAGCTAATAGAACATCACTTTTACATTTTACGCAATTTAGTCTTTTTTCTCAAATTGACCGTTTAAACGATCAAATTTCTTAACGAATTTTTCAAGCAATCATTCAATCATGCTATAAACATTAAAAAATAATAAAATAAATATTTTGACCTCGAATTTGTGGTCTCAAAATCACAGTTTCGATTTGACATAAAACGGGATGTTACATCTAAGGTGTAGAGAGATGGTGATTGAAGGTGATTCCCTCATTGTAGTAAGAAAACTAAACTCCACTGATGACGACATATCAGTTATCGGAGCTTAAATTGAAGATATTAAAGCATTAAAAAAGGGGTAATTGCAGTTGTACCTATTTGTTTGCCACAAAAAGAAGTAACCGGTTGGCACACATATTGGCAGTTGAGGGGTTAAGAATGGGTGAAAAATCATACCTGGTAAGAGAGGCGTCGGAGTTCACCGTGGTGGAGGAGGAACGAGATGAAAGAGAGGTGAATCCACTCGATCTACAAAGGTCTAGAATGAGAAGCGAGGTTAATAGAGTCGGAAGGAGGGTTTTGCAAATGAAACATAGAAGATGAAGAGTTACTAGATTTTGAAGAGAAAAAAGAAAGATTGGCAACAAGAGCGTGGCCTTACAAGTTGAATGTATCTCCGGTGAGATGAGGGAGGCATTGCTGGGATGGGACGAATGACCTTCTAGGGAGATATGGGGCATAGAAAAGTTCAACATGTTTCTAAGGAAAAGGAAACTCTCACTTGATTAGTTAGGGTTCCTTTCTAGGGACAATGGGGACTCATAGAAGTTTTCTAGTCTTATTTTAGTTTTTCTTATGATTGCTTTGATTGACCTATTGTTTTATTAGTTGTTACTTTGGTGACTATCACTATTTTAATAAAGTAGAATCCTTTTCTTTTATCAAAATAATACATCATTATTATTAATGGTAAAAAATAATTGTAACACCCCTAATTCGTATTCGTCATCAGAATAGGGTTACAGAGCATTATAGAATAAATGTAACCTAAATCATTCATTTCAAAACATTACAATAAACATAACAGAATCCAACATTAAACATGCATATTGTCCCTTATTCAAGCCCTTGAGACCTTAAAATCACTTTAGAAACGATTCGGGACTAAATCGGGAACATTTGAAAAAATTAGGAAAAAGTTAGAAAAATTCAACTATAGGGGTCACATGGCCATGTGGCTAGACTATGTGACGCACACGGCTGAGACACACGCCTGTCTCTCAGGCAGTGTAACTTTTGAAATAGGGTCACACGACCATGTCCCAGCCCGTGTCTGTGTAACTCTCTAACTTGGGTTACACGGCTAAGCCACATGCCCGTGTGCCAAGCTGTGTAACTCTTAAAATGGCCTCACACGCCCGTGTACCAGACCGTGTGCTAGTTGACTTGTTCCCTAAGCACTCAACAGACGACACACTGCAGTGTTGCCCAGCCGTGTGTCTCACACAGCCAAGCACACGCCCGTGTGTCTGGCCATGTGGACCTTAAGTGTACCTTAAACAACAAGTTTATCATTTCCTACTTGCTTAGGCATTAAGCAACTCAAAAACCAAACATTTAACCTATCAGAAATACGATCAAACATACTCCAAACATGCTAAGATAATAATCTTAGGTGCTTAACCAATGTACCCTCATTGGTACCACATTCATATCATCAAAACCTATCAGCAATGCATCATTCAAATCAAAGTTTAAAACATACCAAAATCACTTAATTTATCCTAGCTTATAACCATCTAAAACATCAAGCTTAAATTCACATACACCTAACAAGCCTTGGTTCAAAACAACATGCCAAATTATGGCTTCAAACACAAACATATGTTTATATATATACCAAACCAACATTATACTTAAACTCAAATACATCTCATATACCAAATTCACTAACAACCAAACACATCCTAGGTACATGCCATTACAAAAGTCAAACATCACCACATTTGAGATTGGGATTGTTGTTGGATGCTGAGTCGACGATCAAAAGAGAAGTACCTAACCTACATATGGAAAACAAAATTGTACGTTGAGTAAAACTCAGTAATATTTCTATAATCCAAACAATTAAAGACATAATGATACAAGAATTCATAATTTAGATTATAGGAACATAATATTGTCTAAGCTTACAATTACCATATACCATCATTTCAAATTCATGCATGTTACCATATCATTTCATACTATACTCAATTTTTACATGCTATTATATTTGATCTGTTTAACATATATCTCAATTCACATCACTTGCTATATAAATATCTTTTCACATATCAATCCACATTTGTTTTTACAATGACATTATCCATTTCATATTCAATTTATGAGTACATAACTCATGTATTTCATTTAATCACAGCATATCTCATTTTTCATGTTTCAATTCATTATCTCATTTCCATTTCACATACCATGCCGTTTCAATATCGATTATAGAACTTTATTATTTAGTTACCCCTATTAACACAACTCGGATGGATACAAGGATCCAACCAACACACCAGTTTGGCACCTAGTGCCTCATCGGATAAACCAGAAGTAATAACTGCACCCAGGGCTATATATATTGACACCTAGTGTCTCATCAGTTAAACTTAAGCAAATTGGCACCTAGTGCATCATCAACTCAAAGTCGAAGAAATCCTTGAAATCTTTCTATCCTATTGCATGCCATCTATAACCGACTCAGCCCGATATAGTTAATAGGGTTTCATTTCATTTTTCAAATGTAATCAATATCCAATTCTCATATTTGCATATTATCACATTTAAATATATATTCATTCCAATTTCCAATTTGTCAATACACTCATAACATATGCCAAATCAATTTAATTCAAGCAACAATGAATTCAATTCAATTAAAAAGCAAATTAATTCTCACCTCCAATGTTCACCATATGCAATAATTCAAAATGCAATAATTTACAACTTAGTTCAAATTATAGAAACACAAACCGTGGATTTCGAGCTATTCGATGTCGACTTATCCTTCTCCTTTTTAGTCGAGGATTCTGATACGACGTTAGCTATGGAATTAAAACAATTAAAATACATCAATACAACACAATTCAATTCCACCTTGAATATTCCAATTTTTACTCAATATTTGCTTAAATTTCAATTTAGCCCTTAAACTGAGACTAATTTTTAATCATCACAATTTAGCTCTATATTTTCATACTAATTTCAATTTCAACTAAATTTAACTCCCTATTTTCAATTATACCTATGAATTTCAATTTTTTCACAAGTTAGTCCCTATTACTCAAATTCAAGAATTAACTTCACCATCTAGTCCTTTTTCACTTTTCACTTAAAAATCTGTCAGTTTAATCTCTAATACTTAATCTACTCAACAATAGTAACATCTAACATTCTAAACAATACCGAAAATTACAACACGGGTCGGCTAGCCTTAAGTACCAGGATTCTAAAAACATAAAAATTACAAGAAAAGAGACTAAATTAACTAACAAATTGAAATTGAAAAGTTTTAAACCCTTGTGGCTGTGCATTTCTCTTCTTTTCTTCTTTCTTTTTATTTCTTTTATTTTCTATTTAAATTGCATGTCTTCTTTCACATTTCTCCACTTTCTTTCTCTTATAATTTCATTTATTATATATTATATATTATATAAAACATATATACATACCTTTAACTTTTAATTTATTAACTATTATAATATACATAATAAGTTTACATATATGTTATATAAATTTCATTAATGTGGTCCACTAAATAAAGCAAATGTATATTTGCTACTTTAGTCCTTTAATAAATTTTTAATTTATAATTCAACTTTTACCCTATATGTAACAGCCCGATTTAGGGCCTAGTCAGAACAGTGGTCTCTAGACCACAAATTTGAAGTTAAAAAATTTATTTTATTACTATTATGGAGTCATGGCATGATTATATTAGTGCCTGAAAAATTTGGCGAGTAAATTTTAATGTTTAAGAGCCCGATTGCGAAAAAGAACTAAATCACATAAAAGGGAAAAGTTGCATTTTAGTACCAAGATGTGTTAAATAGCTAGAGAACTAAAATTAAGGGCTTTTAAAGAGCAATTAGACCCCTAGAAACAAGGTGGCCGGCCATAGGAAGCAAATTTAGTCAAAAGGTCAATGTTAGGTGACTTGATGAAATAATCTTGTGATAAAATAATACCTATGAGCTTAGCTATCAATTTCTTTCTTCTCCATCTCTTCTCCCCACCAAAAATATCAGAAAATATGGAGGTTTGAAAGCTGAAATTTTGTAGTAACTTATTCCTCTCATAATGTAAGTGATCTTGATGATTTTCTTGATGATTTTCACATTTTTGGCATGCTTATATCATGGGCTTTCAAATGAGAGGACTATTTTGAAAATTGGTGAAAAGTCTAAGGATTTACCATGAGAGATTTTATGTTGTTTCCTGAAATTTTATAGAAGAAAATGAATCTTAGAAAAGTTCTAAACAACTTTTGTGAAAGGTGTCCGCATGAAAACACTTAAAGGGACTACTTTGCATAAGTTGCAAAATAGGTGGTAAGTGCATGAAATAGTGAGAGTTTGGGGTTGTTATAAGAGTAAAAAGGGGTCGGTTAGGCCTAGAATAAGAGGAAATTTAATAAAAATTAATTTTTGAGCATAGGGGAAAAATGGTCATTTTGCCAAGGTCTAGGGGCAAAATGGTCATTTTAACTAAGATGTAAATTTTAGATTGCCTAATTGTGTTTAATGACTAAATAAGTGCATTTTTCTATTATAGATCAAGATTCACCGAATTTGAACCCAGACCAGGGGAAAGCCAAGCAAATCGACTAAACCGACTAGTCGAGTACATTTTGTAATCTGCGGTAAGTTGTATGTAAATAATATAACTACATTGTTAATACATGTATTTGCATTGTCATTGAATTGATATAGCATGAATTGCTAAATTGTGAATTGATAATGCTTAGTAATAATTGAGATAGTAGAAAGACCCCGTTGAAACCATAAGAATCAAACTGGATATTCATGCCATGACATTTGGGTAATTTGTGTGCCAGTGTAAGACCATGTCTGGGACATGGCACCAGAATTGAGACGAGTGCCAGTGTAAGTCATGTCCGGGACATGTATCGGCCTCGAGACGTAAGCTAGTGTAAGACATGTCTAAGACATGCATCGGCTACGAGACATGTCAGTGTAAGACCATATCTGGGACATGGCATCGACATAGATACGCAAGAGCTAGTGTAAGACCATGTCTAGGACATGGAATCAACATGTAAGTACGAGAGCTAGTGTAAGACCATGTCTGAGACATGCCATCGGCCTCGATGAGGATAGCCAGTGTAAGATCATGTCTGAGACATGGCATCGACAACTTAACCCATGTTTGAGGCTTATAGAATATCTGGTAGTATTCTGAAAGGCTCAACTTTAGAAGTTATGAAAGTTAGTTAGTAAGGAAAGTATAATAATTGTTGTGAGTGGTACAGGTACCTAATTGGTATGCATAAGTATGAGCACAAAATAGAAAATGTGACTTGAGTAGACGGTAATGAGTAAGTCAAGCTTTCTTTGTGCTATTAGTATGATGACTAGAGGTGAAATCGTTGTGGCATATTTATTTATATGCAACTTACTAAGCTTTATGCTTACTCTCTTTCCTTTCCCTTTTCTTTCAGTGTCGATTTATTTGTTCAAGGATCCCTTGAAGTCAGAGATATCGATCACACTATTAGCCGTAATACTCGGTATAGTTGGATTTATATTTTTAATTATGGCATATATAGGGCTAGACCTTATTATTTTGTGTCTTTGAGAATTGATCAAATGTGCTGGTCTAGAATGGATTCTACTATTTACATTGAGCCTTGAATGAGGGCTTTCATTTTGAGTCTATAAAAGATGCATCTTCACAGTTGGATGAATGTCTATTATGCTTGTTTTGGTATTGGTTGGTATTGACATGAAAATAGGTACCCTAGGGTGGCAAAGAGGCTTGGTAGATAGCCTCATATTTTCTACACGGGTAGGCACACGGGCATGTGTCTAGGTTGTGTGTGACACACGGTCAGTGCCATGGGCGTGTGAGAAGGCCATGCATCCCCTGCACCTAGAAATTTCAAGTCAGAATGCATGGTAAGGGTCACACAGGCAGAGACACGGCCATGTGTCTCAGCTGTGTGGAGGGCACGACCTAGTACACGGGCGTGTGATGCTAATGTCAGAAACAGAATACCCAAGTTTTTGCACACGAGCTACCCACGGGCGTGTTGTAGCCTTGTGAAAGGACACGGATGTGTGTCCAGGCCGTGTGAAGTCTATACTTGTTTTATGAAAAATTGTAAAAATTAAATTGGCCATACGGGTGTAGGACATGGGCGTGTCCCAAGCACACGGGCGTGTGCCCTATACCCACACAGCTGTGTGGAACCTTAAAGCACGAAATTTTCTAAGTTTTTCTTGAGCCCTGGTTTATTCCCGCACCATCTTGAATGTATGTTTTGGGCTTCTAAGCCCAATTAAAGGACAGTTTGCATATGAAATGAAAAGTTTTAATTTGATCAAAATTTATGGCCCGATTTTCTATTATTGGTTGAGTTTAAGTTCGGTAGCACCTCAAGCCCTGTCCTGGTATTGGATACGGGCGAAGGGTGTTATATTTAGTGGTATCAAAGCTATGGTTTAGTAAGTTCTAGGACTAACCTAGCTAGAGCACGAATCTAGCTATACATGCCATAAATATATATTGATAGTGTGAAGATTTCTGACGATTATAAATTATGTTTTTCTTATATAGTAAATGGATCTTGATAGAACCACGGTGGATGACGTGGAAAGTAATGTGCCAGCTTCCGCTGAGGGGACCGCTCCAGTAGAGAGTGAGCTCGTGAGTATGGGCCAAGGCGGAGGGGCTAGAGCAACCAACCTCTTAATGATGGATGGTTGGTATTCGGAGTTTGTTCATGCGAGCCCGAACTCTCCACCTCCCCCTCCTCCTCCAATTCCTCAGTATGCCCCGGTAGCTCCGCAAGGTGCAGACATTTTTAGAAGAGAGAAGCCTCCGGTTGACAAGATCTGAAAATAAGGGGCCGAGAAATTCCAGGCTAACTTAGATAATGACTCGGAGGAGGCAGAGTTTTGGTTAGAAAATACCATAAGGGTGTTCGATGAATTATCATGCACACCTGAGGAGTGCGTGAAGTGTGCAATGTCACTCCTACGAGGTTCAGCTTATCATTGGTGGAATACTCTCATGTCTGTGGTACCGAGAGAAAGAGTAACTTGGGAATTTTTCCAAGAAGAGTTCAGAAAGAAGTACATTAGCTAGAGGTTCATGGACCAGAAAAGGAAGGAATTTTTAGAGTTGAAATAGGGTAATAAGACTGTGACAGAATATGAGCGTGAGTTTGTGAAACTCAGCAAGCATGCGCGGGAATGCGTATCCACTGAAGCTATCATGTGTAAGAGGTTTTAGGATGGCCTCAATGAAGATATCTGAGTGTTTGTGGGCATCCTAGAATTAAGAGAATTTGTGGTGCTCATTGAGAGAGAGTGTCAAGCAGAAGAGTTGGTAAAAGAGACGAGGAAAGCAGCCATTAAGTCGCGAGATTTTAAAGAAAAGACAGATGGGGAAGCACATCAGTCCTCATCCAAGAGATCAAAAGAATTTACTACCCGATCGAATGTTTCAGTTGGGTATTCGAGGAGAAACAAGAATCAACAGAATATAGTATCTAAAGCCCAAACTACTTCGGTCGCTAGTGTTGGTAGCAGTCGACCAAGTAGGCAAGAGTGTCCACAATGTGGGAGACGTCATTTAGGCGAATGTCAAGTAAACGAGAGGGGTTGTTTCAAGTGTGAGTGATAAAACGTAATTTATACATATTTTTACCCCATGCTTAACGTATTTTATGGATGATTTTTCCTTAGAATTGGTGAATTCGATGCTCCTAATGCCTTAATTTCATGTTTTATACTTAGGTGAGCATAGGAGAGCGAAAGGAATGAGAAACAAGCCAAAAATTGATAAAATGGGCCAAAGTACGAAACCAACACGGCCTGGACTTCCTCACATGGGCAGACCAGATGACTGTGTCAATTTGGCAGAATCGAAGCACGACTCACACGGGTAGACCACACGCTTGACCACGGCCTGAAGTAATCGCACACGAGCGTGTCACATGGGCATGTCCCTGCCGAGCCCAAGTTGAGTCCAATTCAGAAAAGGCTAATTTTGAGGGCTTTTAGGCATTCTAAAGCCTATAAATACACCCTAAAGGAAGAGAAAAAAAGACATAGAGAGAAGGAGGCAGGGAACTGCTCAAAGGAAGTCGATTGATCCATCTCAGAAGCCGGAGTCACCATCAAGACTGAAGATCTCCTCTCAATTTCCCTTTAGGAGTTTTGGGTTTTCCTTATGTTTTGTATTCATTATTCTTCTGAGATGTTTTCCTTTTTAGTTATGAACTAACTCCCTTAAATACCTAAGGGGAATGAAACCTAAGACGAATCTTGTTATTATTTTTTGAATTGTATGATAAATATTAACTTGTTCTTAATTATGTGTTTTTAATTCTTGTTTTGATATCCCAGGATATTGATTCAAGATAAGCTCTTATTCAGAGGAGGAATAGACCCTGTCTAAGAGTAAATTTGTCATAATTAAGCAGAGTTGATTGCACGCCTAGACATAGGGTAACAAGATTTTGCCGGATTAGGGTGAAACCTAATAAGGGGATCCATAGATCGAGTTAATGCAACCCTAGGGTGTTAATTAGAGAAAAGTCTCAATTATTCAATCTAGGGATTAGACGTTATTAGTCTTGAATAGGGATAATAACATAACTTAAGGATCTCCATGGGACAAGTTAAATGAATAAATCGTCCGATTCGGAGCCAGAATAACAAGTAAAGTCTAGGTGGATTTTTCCTTAGGTATTGTCTTAGTTTAATCATTTTCCAAAAGTAATCCCCCAATTCTGCTTTCTGTAAATTCTTAGTTTAGATAATTAGTTAGTTAAAAAAAAAACCCCTTATTCTTAGCCTAGATAATAAAAAGACAGTCATTACTAGTACTTTTAGTTCCTTTGGGTTCGACAATTCGGTCTTGCTAAAACTATACTACTGTTCGATAGGTACACTTGCCTACATCGTGATAATAATTAGTTTCAAGAACGATTCTTTATAAATATTTAAAACCTGTCACACAAAAATCGCGATCACTTTTTTGGAGCCCTTGCTAGGGAACTAAGATATTGGAACGCTCAATTTTTATTACTTTTTCTTTCTCTTGGCAGGTTTTTATAGTTTATGACTAGAAGAAACCCATCAGGACCACTATTTTTTGACGAAGAAATCGATCGCACAGTTCACAGAAACCAAAGAGAAATAAGGCAAAGCTTAAGATACACAGAGAACGAGCAAGAGGACGATACTCAAACCCCAACCAAAGAGATGGCTAAAAACCAAAACAATCAACTACCTCCTACGATACACGTTGAACTAGTAAATTAGAATCCTGCTACTTGTACTATGTATAATTATGCTAAACCTACTTTAACAGGAACTGAGTCAAGTATAGTTAGGCCTGCTATTGCTACAAATAATTTTGAACTAAAACCTAACATTATTCAAATGATACAACAATTTGTTCAGTTTGGTGGTTTGCAGGATGAGGATCTGAACACTCACTTGGCAAATTTCCTGGAATTCTGCGATACATTTAAAATTAATGGCATTTCTGACGATGCCATTCGTCTTCGGTTATTCCCTTTTTCATTGAGAAACAAAGCTAAACAATGGTTGATCTCGTTACCACGAGGGTCAATCACTACTTAGGAACAAATGACTGAAAAATTTCTATTAAATATTTTTCACCGGCAAAAACGGCCAAATTACGTAATGATATATCTTCGTTTGTGCAGATGGATGTAGAAACTCTTTACGATGCATGAGAGAGATACAAGGACTTACTGAGAAGGTTCCCTCATCATGGGTTACCGCTTTGGCTACATGTTCAAACATTCCATAATGTCCTGAATCCTTCGACTCGACAAATGGTTGATGCAGCTGCTGGTGGAACCATAAATAGTAAAACACCTGAAAATGCTTATGAGTTTATTGAAGAGATGTCACTGAATAACTATCAGTGGCAAGTCATGAGGACTAAGCCAACTAAAATAGCAGGCGTTTATAACGTCGATTCAGTTACTATGATGTTAAACCAGGTAGAACTTTTAAATAAAAAGATTGATGGTTTACTTGGTTCTACTCAGGTACATCCAGTAATGAGGTGCGAGACGAATGGAGGAGGAGCATGCACAGAGTATCAACCCTTCAACACTAGCATTGAGGAGGAACAAGTTCAATATATAGGTAACAATAACTCTAGATCCTAAAATAACCCAAATAGTAACACTTATAATGCAGGTTCGAGGACCCATCCCAATTTCTCGTGGGGCGGTCAAGGAAATCAAAGACCACAACATCCTTCGAGTTTTCAACAACCACCCTATCAATAGGAAAAGAAACCGAACCTTGAAAAGATGCTGTCTAAATTTATCTCGGTGTCAGAAACCCATTTCCAGATCACCGATACAACATTTAAAAATTAACAAGCGTCGATCCAAGGGCTCAAAACTCAGATCGGCCAGGTTTCCAAACTAATCTCCGAACAACCACAAGGTAGCTTGCCAAGTAATATTGAACCTAACCCAAGGGAACAGTTCAACGCGATTAATGTTCAAGATGAAGAAGGATTCGTTGAGCCTGAGCCAGAATTGAGGCAAGAAACTGTGGTAAGCAGAGGTCAAGGTGAGGTAGGTCATAATAAAAACAAATCAGTGAATGTCGAATATAAACCTAGTGTGCCATACCCCAACGCGACAAGAAAAGACCGCTCAGATGAACAATTTGGTAAATTCCTTAAACTTTTCAAAAAATTACATATTAACTTACCGTTTATTGAAGCTATATCGCAGAAGCCAGATGCAATAAAATTTTTAAATGAGCTTTTAGCAAATAAACAGAAGTTGGATGAGGCGTCGCATGTGGAGCTAAACGCAGTTTACTTAGCTATTCTACAGAATAAACTACCCAACAAACTAAAAGATCCAGGGAGTATTATGATTCATTGCTTAATTGGGAGTTTAGATGTTAATAATGCATTAGCTGATTTAGGGGCTAGTATTAATGTCATGCCCTACAAAATGTTTAAACAATTAGGTCTTGGGAAACCCAAACAGACTAGGATGAGCATTCAATTAGTAGATAAAACTATAAGATTCCCTAGGGGTATTATTGAAGATGTGCTAGTTAAAGTCAATAAATTTATATTTCCCGTTGACTTTATTGTTCTAGACATAGAGGAGGATAACAACACTCCTTTGATTTTGGGACGGCCCTTTTTAGCAACAGCTAAAACGATTATTGATGTTGGCACAGGTGAGCTCACACTCCATGTGGGAGACGAAACAATCACCCTTCAAGCTCGCAATTCTGACGCCACATCAGAAATTGAAGGTGATCATCTAAACCATTCTACTAAAACTGACAATATGGTACAACCTACTTTGCAGGAAATGAGTCTGAAGGAAGCACATGAGTCATTCTCAAGCAATAGCAGAGGACCTATTCATGAAGATCGAAGGCTACAAATCGAGGAGCTAGATGAATGGTGGACGCATAAATCGAGAACACATGATAAACCAAAACTACGCTAGAATGAGCTCAACACCTTCCCACATCAACTTAAGGTTGGAGATAAAGTTTTATTAGATGTCGCAGACCCTCACATTGCCACTACCACACCGAACGAAGAAATCCCTCTTATGGTACTTAGCATTTTTCCATTTGGTACAGTCGAGGTAAGTTATCCCAAGTTCGGCACTTTTAAGGTAAACAACACCCGTTTAAAACCTTATTTTGATGAGAATGATAGCAGGAATGAGGAGTATAAACTCCTCGAACCACCATGACCATTCAATGGAGAGGTAAGTCGAGCTTAGACTATAAATAAGTGCTGCTCGGGAAGCAACCTGAGCACTAACAATATTAATTTCTTTAAATTTTAGTATTTAACACCTAACTTACTAACAGAGATCTTGAATACAAGTTTTTCCACACAGACATGGCCAAGAACATGGGCGTGCTTAGGGCCGTGTGAAAACAGGGGAAAGATTTCCCCAACACGAGATACGATAAATTGCACAGTCGTGCGACATGGGCGTGGACGAACCTGCCAAAACAACACGGGCGTGCGACACGTCCGTGTCTAGAACCTGTGGTCGAACCTATTAAACGAACACGGGCGTGGGCCTACATACACAAGCATGGGAGAAGCGAACAAACCCAGGCACGGTCTTGTGACACGGCCGTGGACTAAAAGTCAGACGCCCCTAAATTCAAAATTCGCGAATCACACGGGCAAAAATTGGGGAACGCAGGCGTGTTCCTTAGACGTGTGCCCCAAAATCTATAAATAGACTGCACTATTCATTATCTTCTTCACCCAAAAAACTCTAACCCTAGCTGCTGCAAATCCACACGCCCTCCCCACCACGCCCGTGCGCTGCTTCCAATTGCATTTTCGACACCCAACCTCTCACCTTTAACGTTTGTTTACTCCTTTCTCTTTTATTTCACTAATTTATAATGCTATTTATCATAGTAATCTATATTTTTCATATTATTTTCATCTTTCTATCACTCAAATGTCATTTATAGAACAAGTTATCATCTTTTTCTTGTTCAAATTCTTATTCGTTAAATGATTTCTCTACTCCACTTGATTAGTTAGAAGTGCATATTCATGGTTAGGATAGTTGAAATATTCATGCCTCCTGTGTTGACATTTATGCTCATTCGTATAGTATAATACATTCCATTCTTTGCCATTTTTACTTATATCACCATGCTAATGCCACAAAAGTAGGTCATTGAACTTATTGTTTTTACTAAACTTAGTAATTGTGGCTGAACATATTTATGGATTTTCCTCTTCGAATTTAGTTGCATTTTCCCCTGTATACTCATCAAGATGAATTAATGTTTCCAATTGTAGGCATACAATGTCATCTTCACGTGGTAAAAAGGTCACTGTCCTTGCTTCAAAGAAAAGGAAGGAAGTATCATCTTCTTCGGGTCCTACCCCGGAAGTTTGTCACCCTTTTCCAAGGTTCCCCATTGAGCCCCAAGAAGAACTTTTCCATATACTCTGGGACCGACCTTTAATTGTGGGCCGCTGCATCGACTGGGCTACAGTAGAACAAGTTTAGTTGGCTGATGCAATTCGGGCCCTCCTAACCGCCGGCCCTTGGGAGCTTTTCTTTAGGATCATCGAGCCGACGTATCTCGAGCTCACAATGGAATTATGCTCCACATTTCATCTTCAGACCGTGATGATGAACTATGATGATCCCAGCATGGTGCAATTTCACCTAGGCGGATTAGTCCGCCAGCTTAGCGTCCTAGAATTTGTACTGCACTAGGTTTATGTACGGAGGAATTCAAGGAGGAGAATGACTTACATGCTCTCAACCGCCACATCCATCGTTCTCCTGCACGGTGCTGAGACGCACTAGTACTAGGCACGGCCACCTACAATCCTAGCCGCTCCAAGGCATCGGCTCTCCTTTTATCTCTGAGGTACCTACACGCCATTTTGGCTCACATAATAACAGGAAGGCGAGAGAGCACTAACGTCGTCAATACTCATGACGCGTACTTTCTATGGTGTATGTCACACGGGCACGTCATTGACTTTGCCTATTTCATTGCCCTCGCCATTCAACACCAGACGGAGCGACATAGGAAGGGGGTCATCTCCATTGGCCCTTATGTGACGCGATTGGCTCGACACTTCAGGCTCCTCAGCACAGCGGCCTAAGAATCATCCTTGACCCTCATTAGCCAGATGTCTCCACAAGGCATCTTGAGCATGCTTAGCATGAGGATGATTAAAAAGTGCGGAGGAACCTACCCTTCTTAATATCCTCTCGCCCAATCTATCGAGGAAGAGGCCCCCGAGGACATTACTGATAATGTCCCCCTACAGTACGAGGACCCACCGTTTCAGCCACCACCACCCTCTCGTCCAATTCATGCGGCGGCTTCATATGCTGACATCTCTGAGTGCCTCACTCGGCAGTGTTTTCAATGATTTGACAACATTGATGCTACTCTACAGCAAATTTGTCGGCACCTCCACATCTCATCGCCACCTCCACCTCGCAAACCATTTAGTGATGAAGATGTTTAAAAGTATTTATTTATTATTTTATGTTTTTACTTTTATTTTATTTTAAGACTACTTTTTATTTTTCTTTCACCTTATTTTTATTAGGACTTAAAATTATTATTTTACAATTTTTAATTTTGGCTAATTCCTATTGAGTACTTACCCTTCCTTATATATTTCCTAAAAGAGTTCCTGATTCTATCACAATTATAAAGAGCTCCACAGCTCGCTATTACTCAGGAACTCGAAACTCCACTAGGAAAGGTTCTTCACGACTGCCATGTCCTGCTCGACCATGATCATAACCAACTTCAGATATAATATTCTTTTAGCGCAGGACTTATGGACTAATGAACCTTTACCACTGCCGAAGTATCCTCCACCCTCACGCCTATTATTCTCCAAAACTCTAGTTCAAGGAAATTCACTCATCACTCAGGAAGTTTCACTCCTTTCCCTATCTTATTTCTATATTCTTATATCTATCTTTGTACATTGAGGACAATGTTCATCTTAAGTGTGGGGGTATTCATTTCATTATCAGAAAAATCCCTGAATAACTGCCTTGTTCTCTGGAAAAGCTCTCATATCATATTTAGGATAAATTTTGATTGATTTATGATTTTTATTGATATCTTGAATTAATATATAGCCATTTATGCGTTGATTATTTAAACTTTAAGACATTAGAAAATCAAGCATGATAAGTTGATTTTTAAGAATTTAAAATTTTAGGTTGTTTCCCCAAAGTTTAGGCATTACTTTGAGTTGGAATTCACAAGTTTTAAACATCAAAAAGCCATAATTTTTGTGAGATTTTTTGAGCCTTTTGAGCATCTATTAATTCTTTCATGCTCACTTTTACTATTGCTTTGAGTCGTCGAGATTGAACTGTTATTCTAGAACTTGCTTGATTATGCATGTCAAGACCACACCATTTGATTTGATATGTCAAAATGATTAAGGCACTTAGGATTAACCCACTCATGCCATGAAAAGCCTACCTCCAAAATTAACCCCTAGTGAACCCCTTTGAGCCTAACAACCCATTTTTTTTGTATTACCCGGAATATTAACCCTTAACCCATTATTGTTGAAATCCCCTAAATTAAATTTGATCCTTACTTTTGTCGAGATTTAAATTGAAATAGTTACTTAGATATGTCTTGTTCTTAATAGTAAATCTATGTTATTTAACTTGTTCTCAAAAAAAAAAAACTATGTATACACATTAGTAGTAATCTTTTGTTTTTGAGCTTAAGTATTTAAATTCCATATTCTGAGAAGAAGCTCTGTTGTATGCAAGTGATGATTAAATCTTTTTCTAGTTAAGTGATTTTTCAATTCAATCTTGATCCTAACTGTTTCTTTCAGCTTATGACCACACCCCCTAACCAAAGCCACGTTACAACCCTCTAAAGACGTTTTGATTGATGGATCATCTCAAATTATAGTGATGGAGATGTGATTTTCAAGCAAGCCTATGGTAATAACATTTCATATTGATTGATGAGTGCTACTTACATTGTCCTTAAACACTTTGAGTGATTTGAGTGAATCTTTATTGAGGATGTTAAACTCTATGAGATTTCGAATCGAGGTAACCACTTAGATAAGGAGAGATACCTAAAGTTTTGCATGATTAAATACTCAACTTGGAATGTTTGAAACTTTGATGTTCTTCCAGTTGAATTTTCAATGTATGATTACCTATGGATTATTTTGAGATATTACCGATAGAAATTATAGGTTGAGAAGAATTTATTTTGATTATGAGTTGAGAATTTTGCTTGAGGACAAGCAAATGCTTAAGTGTGGGGGTATTTGATAAACCGTAATTTATACATATTTTTACCCTATGCTTAACGCTTTTTATGGATGATTTTTCCTTAGAATTAGTGAATTCGATGCTCCTAATGCCTTAATTTCATGTTTTATACTTAGGTGAGCATAGGAGAGTGAAAGGAACAAAAAATGAGCCAAAAACTGAGAAAATGGGCCAAAGTACGAAATCAACACGGCCTGGACTTCCTCACACAGGCAGACCAAACAGCTGTGTCAATTTGCTAGAATTGAAGCATGACTCAAACGGGTAGACCACATGCCCATGTCTATTTAACAGGCTTAACCACGGCCTGAAGTAATCGCACACGGGCGTGTCACACAGGCATAACCCTGCTGATCCCAAGTTGTGTCCAATTCGGAAAAGGCTAATTTTGAAGTCTTTTAGGCATTCTAAGCCTATAAATACGCCCTAAAGGAAGAGAAAAAAAGACACAGAGAGAAGGAGGCAGGGAAGTGCTTAAGGGAAGCCTATTGATCCATCTCAGAAGCTGGAGTCACCATCAAGACTGAAGATCTCCCCTTAATTTCCATTCAGGAGGTTTGAGTTTTCTTTATGTTTTGTATTCATTATTTTCTGAGATGTTTTCCTTTTTAGTTATTAACTAAATCCCCTAAATACCTAAGGGGACTGAAACTTAAGACGAATCTTGTTATTATTTTCTGAATTGTATGATAAATATTTAACTTATTCTTAATTATGTGTTCTTAATTCTTGTTTTGATATCCCAGGATATTGATTCAAGATAAGCTCTTATTTAGAGGAGGAATATACCGTGTCTAAGAGTACATTTGTCATAATTAAGCGGAGTTGATTGTGCGCCTAGACATAGGGTGACAAGATTTTACCGGATTAGGGTGAAACCTAATAAGGGGATCCATAGATCGAGTTAATGCAACCCTAGGGTGTTAATTAGAGAAAAGTCTCAATTATTCAATCTAGGGATTATACATTATTAGTCCTGAATAGGGATAATAACATAACTTAGGGATCTTTACGGGACAAGTTAAATGAATAAATCGTCCGATTCGGAGCCAAAATAACAAGTAAAGTCTAGTTGGATTTTTCCTGAAGTATTGTCTTAATTCAATCGTTTTCCAAAAGTAATCCCCCAATTCTACTTTCTGTGAATTCTTAGTTTAGATAATTAGTTGGTTAAAACAAAACCCCTTTATTCTTAAGCTAGATAATAAAAAGACAGTCATTACTAGTACTTTTAGTTCCTTTGGGTTCGACAATCCGGTCTTGCTAAAACTATACTACTGTTCGATAGGTACACTTGTCTACATCATGATAATAGTTAGTTTCAAGAACGATTCTTTATAAATATTTAAAACATGTCACACGAAAATCGCGATCAGTGGGTCACTTGACCACTTTATCCGTGGTTGTCCTGATATGGACGAAAGAGGAAAAAAAACAAGATATGAAAGTAAGTAGTGCTCTTTTGAAGAGTAGGCTACAAAAGAACCCCAAAAGTGGGACTAGTGGTAGAGGCGCGTCAAGAGATGCCACGGCGAGATCTAAAGGTAGAGTGCCAGCAAGGACCTATGCTATACGTGCTCGGGAGGAGGCAGAGTCTCTCGGTGTGATCACGGGTACCTTTTTTTATCTATGATATAACTGTTGTTGATTTAACTGACCCGGGATCTACCCACTCTTACATTTGTATAGAATTAATACCTCGTATGAATATGATAGAAGTGACTACCGAGTTTGTAATAAAAGTGTCTAACCCATTAGGCAAGCATGTTTTAGTGGATCAAGTATGTAGAAATTATCCTTTGAAAATTAGAGGCCATTGTTTTCTGCCCAATTTGATGTTGTTGCCATTTAAGGAGTTTGATGTAATCCTCGGGATAAATTGGTTGGCCTCTCATGGTTTTGTAGTAGATTGTGGACGAAAAGTATTAGAGTTGAGATATGAAGATGGGAATGTTCTTCGAGTTGGACCAAGTGAGTCAGAAAATCTACCTGTAGTAATATCGTCATTGACTGCTGAGAAATATTTGAAATAGCAGTATGAGGCTTATTTAGCTTTTGTGCTGAATACTCAAGAGACAGAGTTAAAGATTGCATCAGTGCCGGTAGTCTACGAGTTCACGAACGTCTTTCCGGAGGAATTACCTGGATTACCTCTCTCGATCACTATCTCGATCACTCCATATAGGATGGCTCCAACGGAGTTGAAAGAGTTGAAAGCACAGTTGTAAGATTTGACATACAAGGGCTTTGCGAGACTGAGCTTTTCTCCGTGGGGTGCTCCGGTACTCTTTGTGAAGAAGAAAGATGGGTTGATGAGATTATGCATTGACTATAGGCAACTCAACAAAGTGACTGTGAAGAACAAATACCCTTTACCAAGGATCGGCGATTTGTTTGATCAGTTAAAGGGAGCTACCGTGTTTTCTAAGATCAATCTGAGGTCTAGTTATTATTAGTTAAGGGTTAAAGAGTGAGATGTGCTGAAGACTGCATTTCAAACAAGATATGGGCATTATGAGTTTCTTGCCATGCCCTTTTATTTGACTAATGCCCCGCTGATATTTATTGATTTGATGAACCGTATATTCAGGCCGTATCTAGATAAGTTTGTTGTTGTGTTTATTGATGACATACTGATCTATTTGCGCGATGAGAGAGAGCATGCAGAGCATCTGAGGGTTGTGTTCCAAACCTTGACAGGCAAACGATTATATGCCAAGTTCAGCAAGAGTGAATTTTGGCTTAAAGAGGTTGGATTTCTAGGACATATTGTGTCGGGTGACGGAATCCGAGTTGATCCAAATAAGATCTTCTCTACTGTGGAGTGGAAACCACTGAGGAATGTAACAGAAGTTTGAAGCTTTTTGGGTTTGGCTGGGTACTACAGACGGTTTGTAAATGGATTTCTATGATAGCTACCCCAATGACTAGGCTACTGCAAAAAGATGTCAAGTTTGAATGGACAGAAAAGTGTCAGCAAAGTTTTGAGAGATTAAAGACTTTGTTAACGGAAGCCCCAATGTTAGTGCAACTAGAGTCGGGCAAGGAATTTGTGATTTTTAGCGACGCCTCCTTAAATGGTTTAGGGTGTGTGCTTATGCAAGAAGGCAAGGTTATAGCCTATGCCTCGAGACAGCTAAAACCACAGGAGAGAAATTATCCAACCCATGATTTGGAACTAGCAGCTATGGTGTTCGCACTGAAGATTTGGAGACACCATTTGTATAGAGAAAAATGTCGGGTATTCACTGATCATAAGAGCTTAAAGTACTTGATGACTCAAAAGGAGTTGAATTTGAGACAACGCTGATGGTTAGAGCTGTTAAAGGATTATGAATTGATTATTGACTATCACCCGGGAAAGGCGAATGTAGTCGCTGACGCCTTGAGTAGGAAGTCGTTGCTTGCTTTGTGAGCCTTGAACACTCAGTTGAATTTATCTAATGATGGTTCAATCCTAGCAGAGTTGAGAGGCAGACCAAATTTTCTTTATGGAATTCGAGAAGCTCAAAAAGGTGATGAGAAGTTGCAAGCCAGGAGAAATCAGCGTGAGTCAGAAATTGAATTGGATTTTCATATCGGTACCGATAGATGCATAATGTTCAAAGACAAAGTTTGCATACCCAAGGACAATGAACTTATTCAGAAGATTTTGAGTGAGGCACACGATGGTTGTTTATCTGTTCACCCGGGTGGTACGAAAATGTACAACAACCTTAAGAAAATGTATTGGTGGTTGGGTATTAAAAGAGACATTTAAGAGTTCGTTTTCAAGTGTCTAGTGTGTCCATAAATGAAGGCTGAACATCAAGTACCTTCAGGTCTACTTCAACCTATTATGGTTCTCTAGTGGAAATAGGATCGTATCACTTTGGATTTCGTGACCAGTTTGCCAGTAAGCCCAGAAAAGAAAGATGCAGTAGGAGTTATTGTCGACAGACTAACTAAGTCGGCACATTTCGTACCAGTGCATACCGATTACTCCCTCGAAAAATTAGCAGACTTATATATTTCCGAGATCGTAAGGCTTTATGGAGTGCCATTGTCGATTGTGTCAGATAGAGATCTGAGGTTTACCTTGAGGTTTTGGAAAAAGTTACAAGAGACTTTGGAAACCAAGTTGAGTTTTAGCACAGCATTTCATCTGCAAACTGACGGACAGTTGAAAAGAGTGATACAGATCTTAGAGGACATCTTGAGATGTTGTGTTCTCAAATTTCAAGGAAGTTGGGAAAAATACTTGCCATTGGTTGAATTCGCCTATAATAACAGCTATCAGTCGAGTCTGAAAATGGTGCCTTATGAGGCCTTGTATAGGCAAAAGTGTAGAATGCCCTTATACTGGACTAAGTTGAGAGAGAATCAGATTCACGGGGTCGATTTGGTCAAAGAGGCAGAGGAGAAAATTAAAGTAATTTGTGACAGCCTAAAAGCTGCCTCGGATAGACAAAAATCCTATGTGGATTTGAGACGAAAAGAAATTAAGTTTGAAGTCGGTGATAAAGTATTTTTGAAAGTTTCCCCGTAGAGGAAAGCCATCAGGTTTGGTAAAAGGGGCAATTTGAGTCCTCGTTTCATAGGACCTTATGAGGTTACCGAGAAAGTAGGGCCTGTTGCCTACCATTTAAATTTGCCACCAGAGTTAGAAAAGATTCATGATGTGTTTCACGTGTCCATGTTACGCCGGTATAGATCAGACCCTTCGCATGTAATCGTGCCAACTGAAGCTGCGATTTTTTCGGATATGACTTATGGTGAGGAGCCAGTCAAGATCTTAGCTCGAGAGGTCAAACATTTAAGAAATAAGAATATATCACTTGTTAAGGTTTTGTGGCATAGACATGGAGTTGAGGAAGCCACATGAGAACCTGAGGAGTCTCTGAGAGAGCAGTATCTGAACTTATTCACTGGTAAGATTTTCAGGGATGAAAATCTCTAAAGTGGGAGAAATGTAACAGCCCAATTTAGGGTGATGCATGATATTCGTAACAGGTTTTAAATATTTATAAATGAAACGTTCTTGAGACTAACTTATTATCACGATTAAGGCAAGTGTACCTATCGAACAGTAGTATAGTCCAGCAATACCAGATTGTCGAACCCAAAGGAACTATGAGTACTAGTATTTACTTTCTTTTTTATTATCTAGCCTAAAATTTAAGAGGTTTGGTTGTCTAAACTAATTACTAACTACGTATGCATAGAAAGAAAAACTTGGGAAAATACATTTGGGAAAATTCGATTGATTGAGACAATACCTAAGAAAAAATCCACCTAGACTTCACTTGTTATTTGACTCTGAATCAGACGATTTATTCATTTGACTTGTTCCGTAGAAATCCCTAAGTTATATTATTATATCTCTCAAGACTAATAACATCTAACCCTAGGTTAAATAATTGAAATCTCTTTCTAATTAACACCCTAGAATTGCATTAACTCGATCTATGGATTCCCTTATTACATTTCACCCTAATCCGGCAAAATCTTGTCACCCTATCTCTAGGCGAGCAATCAACTCCAATTAATTATGACAAATTTACTCTTAGACAGGGCCTATTCCTCTTTTGAATAAGATCTTAACTTGAATCAATATCCTGGAATATCAAAACAAGAATTAAGAGCACATAATTAAGAATAAGTCAAATATTTATCATACAATTCAGATAATAATAACAAGATCTATCTTAGGTTTCATTCCCCTTAGGCATTTAGGGGTTTAGTTCATACTTATGAAAGAAAACATCTCGAAAGCATAAAGATAACAAAACATAAGAAAACCCAAAACTCCTGAAGGAACTTGAAGGGAGATCTCCAGTCTTGATGATGAATCTGACTCTTGAGATGGATCAATCGGCTTTCCTTGAGTAATTCCTTGCTTCCTCCTTTGCATCCTCCTTCCTAAGTGCCTCCTCAAGTGTTTAAATAGGCTTTTGAATGACTAAGAGCCTTCAAAATTGGCCTTTTCCAAATTGGACTAAACTTGGGTTTGGTAGGGACACGCTTGTGTGACACGCCCGTGTGCGATTACTGAAGGCCATGGTCAAGACTATTAAATGGACATGGGCATGTGATCCACCCGTGTAAGTCGTGCTTTGATCCTGCCAAATTGAATCGACCGTGTGAAACGCCCGTGTGAGGAAGTCCAGGCCGTGTTGTTTTCCTATGTGGGTCCATTTTCTCTGTTTTCAGCCCGTTTCTCGCTCTTTTTACTCTCCTATGCTCTCCTAAGTATAAAACATGAAATTAAAGGATTAGGAGCATCAAATTCACCAAATCTAAGGAGAAACCATCCATCAATGCGCTAGGCATGGGGTAAAAATATGTATAAATTACAGTTTATCAAATATCCCCACACTTAAGCATTTGCTTGTCCTCAAGCAAAACCCTTAACTCACAATCAAAATAAATTCTTCTTAACTTATAATTCCTATTAATAATATCTTAAAATAATCCATAAGTAATCATACATTGAAAATTTGACTGAAAGAACATCAAAGTTCCAAAACATTCGAAGTTGAGTATTTTATCATGAAAGCATAGGTGTCTCCCCTCATCTAAGTAATTACCTTCGACTCAAAATATCACAGAGTTTCACATCCTCACTAAAGATTCACTCAAATCACTTGAGGTGTTTAAGGACAATACATGAAGCACTGAATAGTCAATAATGAAAAGTCATTACCATAGGCTTGCATGAAAATCAAATCTCCGCCACTATATATTGAAATGAGCATCAAACAAAAGGTCTTTAAAGGGCTGTAACGTGGCTTTGGTTAGGGGGTCTAGTCACAAGCTGAAAGAAAAGGTTAGAATTGAGATTGAATTGGACAATTACGTAACTAGAAGAAGTAATTAAACATCAATTGAGTACAAGTGAGCTTCTTCTCAGAAGATGGAATTTAGATACTGCGGCTCAATAATACCGAATTACTACTAATATGTAAGTATGAATGTTTTTTTTTAAGAGCAAGTCAAATACATAGAAGAGCAAAGCATAGCTAAGAAATTAGTTCAAATCAAATCTCGACAAAAATAGGGATCAAATTAGGGGATTTCAACAATAATGGTTTATGGGTTAATATTGAGGGTAAATCAATTAATGGCTTGTTAGGCTCAAAGGGGTTTACTAAGGGTTAATTATGAAGGTAGGATTTTGTGGAGTGGGTGGTTTAAACCTAAGTGCCTTTATCATTTTGACATATAAAATCAAATGGTGTGGTCTTGACATGCATAGTCAAGCAAGTTTTAGAATAATAATTCAATACTGACGCACTCAAAGCAACAATAAAAGTGAGCATGAAAGAAATAGTCAGTGCTCCAAAGGCTCAAAATCTCACAAAAATTACTGCTTTTTGATGTTTAAACCTGTGAATTTCAACTCAAGATAATACCTAAACTTGGGAGAAACAACCTATAAAATTTTAAATACAAAAGTCAACTTATAATGCTTGATTCTTTAATATCTTAAAGTTTAAACAATCAATGCATGAATGCCTAAGTTTTAATTCAAGACATGTCAATAAAAATCATAAATTAATCAAAATTTATTCTAATCATGGCATGAGAAGATCAGATGAGAATAAGACACAATTTAGGGATTTCTAATAACGATATGAAAGACCCCCCCACACTTAAGATGTACATTGCCCTCAATGTACAAAGATAGATATATTGAAAAAGATAGATTGATAATCATAAGACAGGGAGAGAAGTGAAACTTCTTATATGATGAATGAACTCCTTGAATTGGGGTTATGGACAATAATTGACCAAAGCAATGATGAGGGTGAAAGAGGATACTCCGGTGGTGGTAGAGGTTGGGTTCCACAAATGCTGCACCAAAAGAATATTATATCTCAAGTTGGATATGGTCGTGGTCGAGCAGGGCATGGTAGTCATGGAGAACCTTTCTCTGTGGAGTTTCAAGTTCCTGAGTAATAGTGAGCTTTGGAGCTCTTTATAACTGTGATAGAATCAGGAACTCTTTTAGGAAATATATAAGGAAGAATAAGTACCCGTAATGAATTAGCTGAAATTAAAAATTGTAAAATAATAATTATAAAACCTAATGAAAATAAGGTGAAAGAAAAATAAAAAGTAGTCTTAAATGAAAATAAAAGGAACAACATAAAATAATAAATAAAAGTTTTTAAACATCTTCATCGCCAAATGGTTCGCGAGGTGGGGTTGGCGATAAGATATGGAAGCGTTGACAAATCTGCTGTAGAGTAGCATCAATATTATTGAAGCGTAGAAAACACTGCTTCTCGAATCGAGTAAGGTGCTCAGAGATGTCAGTGTATGAAGCTGCTGCATGAACTGGATGATGAGGAGGTGGTGGCTGAGACGGTGGGTCCTCGTGACGTAGAGGGACATCATCAGTGATGTCCTCAGGGTCTTCCTCCTTGGTGGACTGGGTGAGGTGGTATTGAGGAGGGTGGGTTCCTTGGCGCTTCTCGATGATCCTCATATGTAACATGCTCGAGATGCCCTGTGGAGACATCTGGCCGATGAGAGTGAGGGAGGATGATTGGGCCGTTGTGTTGAGGAGCCCGAAGTGTCAGCCAACCGAGTTACGTAGGAGCCAATGGAGATGACCTCCCTCTGATGCCGCTCCGTCTGGTGGCGAATGGCAAGGGCAATGAAGTAGGTGAGGTCAAAGATGTGCCCATTCTCCATACTCCATAGAAAGTAGGCGTTGTGAGTGTTGACGACGCCGGTGCTCTCTCGTCAGCCTGTCAAAGTGTGTGCCAAGATGGTGTGTAGGTACCTCAAAGAGGGAGAGAGAGCCGATGCCTTGGGGCGATTGGGATCGTAGGAAGCTGAGCTAGGGACCAAAGCATTCCAACACTTCAAATGGGAGTAGTGGATGTGGTGATGGAGGGTGTTGAGCTCGTTTTCTTTCATGAACTCCTTCGTATAAAGGCCCAAAGCGATACCAAACTCAAGCACACTTAACTGGAGGACTAAACCACTGAGACAGAACTGGACTATTCCAGGGTCATCGAAGTTGGTCATGATATCTATAACATGGAAGGTTGAGTAAAGTTCAAGTGTAAGCTCAAGGTACATCGGCTCGATGATCGCAAAGAAGAGTTCCCATAGATCGGTTGTTAAGAGGGCTCAGACATCGTCAACCAACTGAACTTGTTCAAGCGCGATTGATAAACTGTAATTTATACATATTTTTACCCCATGTTTAACGCATTTTATGGATGATTTTCCATTAGAATTGGTGAATTTGATGCTCCCAATGCTTTAATTTCATGTTTTATACTTAGGAGAGCGAAAGGAACAAGAAATGGGCCAAAAATAGAGAAAATAGGCCAAAGTACGAACTTAACACAGCCTGGACTTCCTCACACGGGCAGACCACACGACTGTGACAATCTGGCAGAATCAAAGCACGACTCACACAGGTATAGCACACGCCCGTACCATTCTAACAGGCTCGAACACTGCCTGAAGTAATCGCACACGAGCGTGTCACACGGGCATGTCCCTGTCGAGCCCAAGTTGAGTGCAATTCTGAAAAGGCCACTTTTGAGGGCTCATAGGCATTCCAAAGCCTATAAATACACCCTAGAAGAGGAGAAAAGAGGACACATAGAATAGAGAGTAAGGAATTACTCCAAGGAAGCCGATTGATTCATCTCAGAAGTCGGATTCATCATCAAGACTGAAGATCTCTCATCAATTCCCCTTCAAGAGTTTTGGGTTTTCTTTCTATTTTGTATTCTTTATTTTTCTGAGATTTTTTCTTATTTAGTTATGAACTAAATCCCCTAAATACCTAAGAGGAATGAAACCTAAGATGAATCTTGTTATTATTTTATGAATTGTATGATAAATATTTAACTTGTTCTTAATTAAGTGTTCTTAATTCTTGTTTTGATATCCAAGGATACTGATTCAAGATAAGCTCTTATTCAGAGGAGGAATAGACCCTGGCTAAGAGTACATTTATCATAATTAAGCGGAGTTGATTGTGCGCCTAGACATAGGGTGACAAGATTTTTCCGGATTAGGGTGAAACCTAATAAGAGGATCTATAGATCGAGTTAATGCAACCCTAGAGTATTAATTAGAGAAAGGTCTCGATTATTCAATCTAGGGATTAGACGTCATTAGTCTTGAATAGGGATAATAACATAACTTAGGGATCTCTACGGAACAAGTTGAATGAACAATTCGTCTGATTCGGAGCTAGAATAACAAGTAAAGTCTAGGTGGATTTTTCCTTAGGTATTGTCAATCGATTTTTCCCAAAAGCAATTCCCTAATTCTTTTCTCTGTGAGTTCTTAGTTTAGATAATTAGTTAATTAAAACAAACCCCACTATTCTTAGGCTAGATAATAAAAAGACCGTCATTTCTAGTACTTTTAGTTCCTTTGGGTTTGACAATCTGGTCTTGCTAAAATTATACTATGATAGGTACACTTGCCTACATCGCGATAATAGTTAGTTTCAAGAACGATTAATTATAAATATTTAAAACCTATCACGAAATAATGCGATCAGCGGTCCAGTCAATGCAGAGGCCCACACCTAAAGGTCGGGCCCGAAGTATTTGAAAAAGTTCCTCTTGATTTCCTGGTGGAAACTGGAGGAAAAGGTGTCGATTTTCTAAGATGGGACCTGAGGATGACGCTGCTCCTTTCCGCTTCTTCGAGGCGAGAACAACAGTCTTCTTACCACGTGATGATGACATTGTACCTGCGTTGAAAAATCGAAACTCAACCAATATGTCCCAAAAATAGCACAGAAGCACAAAACTAAATATGAAGATTTCATGTAACTTACGTAGTGGATGAAGTAAACAAAACTACTAAATGTATTAAGTTATAGTATTATTGGAATAATGTAACAGGAATATGAATGAATGTATATGGGAAGCATAAATTTCATGAAACTAGGAAAAATAAAAAAAGTAGAGCATAATGGAGTAACTAAAATGACAAAATTCTTATAAATAAGCAAAAGTATTCTATTGTTCTTACTATGAGAATTCATTTAAAATAGGAAAATAGAGAAGAGAAATCATGAAATAAACAAAATATTCAAAGGAGATAGAAAGAAAAGAGTAAACAAACGCAAAAAGAAAAAAATTGGGGCGTCGAAATCGGTGTTGTAAGCGGCGCACGGGCGTGGGGGTAGGGCGTGTAGAGTTGCAGCGGCTAGGGTTAGGGATTTTTGGGGAGGGAGATGATGAATAGTGAGGGTTTTTATAGATTTTTGGGCACGTGGCCGTAGGACATGCCCGTGTGCCCTAATTTTTACCCGTGTGTTTCGTGAATTTTAAATTTGGGTGCGTCTGACATTCGGCCCAAGCCCTTGTTGTTCAAGCGTGTGAGTGCACACTGTCATGTTGCACGGTCGTGTCTCGCTTCGTTCGCTTCTCTCATGCCCGTGTACATAGGTCTACGCCCGTGTTAACTTGACAAGTTCGCCCATGGATGATGGGCACAGGCGTGTCGCACGCCCGTGCTAGTTTGACAGGTTTGCCCACGGTTTCAAGGCATAGGCATGTCGAACGCCCGTGTTGTCTTGGAAGGTTCACCCAAGACCATGTCGCACGGCCGTGGCAACTTTATTGCTTCCCGTGTTGGAAAAATTTTTCCCTATTTTCGTACGGCCTAAGGCACGCCTGTGTACCTGGTCGTGTGGTATTTAGAGAGTCTATGTACCATGATTCAGTTAGTACATTAGATGTTAAAAACTCAAATTTAAAGAAATTAATACTGTTAGTGCTCAGGTTGTTTCCCGAGAAGCGCTTATTTATAGTCTAAGCTCGACTTACTTCTCTAGTGTGTGATCATGGTGAATCGAGGAGTTTACACTCCTCATCCCTGCTATCAATTTTATCAACATAAGGTTTAAGACGAGTACCATTACCTTGAACGTGCCAAATGTGGAGTGGTTTACCTCGACCGTACTGTATGGAGAAATACTAATTACAGTAAGAGGGGTTTCTTCATTTGGTTCAGAAGTGGTGATTCGAGGATCTACTGCATCGAGTAGTACTTTGTCTCCAACTTTAAGTTGATTTTTGAAGGAATTAAGCTCCTCATGGTGTGGTTTTGGTTTATCCTATTTTCTCGGTTTATGTGACCGCCATTCATCTAACTCCTTGATTTGTAACCTTCATTCTTTATGGATAGGTTCTTTGTTGTTGCTTGGCTTATGTATGTTCTTTGAACCTGTTTTCTGCAAAGAAGGTTGCACTATATGGTTAGTTTTGGCCAAATGATTTGTACAGTCACCTTCGATTTTTAATGTGTTATTCGAGTTACGGGCTTGAAGGGTGATTGTTTCGTCTCCCACACGAAGTGTGAGTTCACCTATGCCAATGTCAATAATTTTTCTGGCTGTTACTAAAAAGGGCTTTCCTAAAATTAAGGGGACTTTGCTATCCTCCTCTATGTCTAGAACAACGAAATCAACTGGGAATATAAAATTTATCGATTTTAACGAGTACATCTCCAATAATACCCTTAGGAAATCTAATATTTTTATCTGGTAATTGAATGCTCATCCTAGTTTGTTTCGGTTTCCTTAGACCTAGTTGCTTAAATAATTTGTAAGGCATAACATTGATACTATCCCCTAAATTAGCCAATGCATTATTAACATCTAAACTACCAATTAAACAAGGAATTGTAAAACTCCCTGGATCTTTTAGTTTGTTAGGCAGCTTATTCTGTAGAATGGCTGAGCAGACCGTGTTTAGCTCCACATGCGATGCTTCACCTAATTTCTGTTTATTAGCTAAAAGCTCCTTTAAAAACTTGACTGCGTTGGCATCTGCGAAAGGGCTTCAATAAATGGTAAGTTAATATGTAGTTTCTTTAGAAGTTTAAAGAATTTACCAAATTTTTCGTCTGAGCGGTCTTTTCTTGTCGAATTGGGGTATGGTACGCGAAGTTTATATTCTGTAATCACCAACTTTGGCTCATTGTGGCCGACCTCATCCTTCCCTATGCTTACCCCCGTTGCCCCTCATCATCTTGAATGACAATCGCGTTGAGTTGGTCCCTTGGGTTAGATTTAGTGTTGCTTGGCAGGCTACCTTGTGGTCGTTCGGAAAACAACTTGGCGAGCTGTCCAATCTAAGTTTCAAGCCTCTAGATTGATGCTTGTTGACTTTTGAGTGCTGTCTCGGTATTCTGAAAACGAGTTTCTGACACTGAGAAGAATTTTGTTAGCATCTCCTCAACATTCGGTTTTTTCTCTTGTTGGTAGGGTGGTTGTTGGAAGCTTGAAGGTGGTCTATGATTCCCTTGGCCTCCCCACGAAAAATTAGGGTGGTTCCTCCAACCTGCATTGTAAGTATTGCTATAGGGATTGTTTTGAGATCGAGGATTGTTACCTATGTAATTTAACCATTCGTTCTCCATGTTGTGGCCATAAGATGGGTATTCTGAACTGCTTGATCCTCCTCCACTTGCTTCGCATTGCATTATTGGGTGAACCTGTAAAGAACTAAGGAAACCATCAATTTTCTTATTCAAGAGTTCTACCTGATTAGAGAGCATGGTGACCATATTGACGTTATAAACGTCGACTGTTTTCATTGTTTTTGTCCTCATGACTTGCCACTGATAGTTATTCAGTGACACCTCCTCTATAAATTCATAAGCATCTTCAGGTGTCTTATTATTGATGGTTCCGCTAGCAGCTGCGTCAACCGTTTGTCGAGTTAAAGGATTCAGACCATTATGAAAGGTTTGAACCTGTAGCCAAAGCGGTAACCCATGGTGAGGGCATCTTCTCAAGAGGTTCTTGTATCTCTCCCATGCGTCGTAGAGTGTTTCTAAATCCATCTGCACAAAGGAAGAAATATCATTACGTAATTTAGCCGTTTTAGCCGGTGAAAAATATTTTAATAAAAACTTTTCGGTTATTTGTTCCCAAGTAGTGATTGACCCTTGTGGCAACGAGTTCAACCATTGTTTAGCTTTGTTTCTCAATGAAAAAAGGGAATAACCAAAGACGAATGGCGTCATCAGAAATGCCATTAATTTTAAATGTATCACATAGTTCCAAAAAGTTTGCCAAGTGAGCGTTGGGATCCTCGTCCTGCAAACCATCAAACTGAACAAATTGTTATATCATTTGAATTGTGTTAGGTTTCAGTTTAAAAGTATTTACGGCTACAACTAGTCTAACTATGCTCGATTCAGTTCCTGTTAAAGAAGGTTTAGCATAATCATACATAATGCGCGGAGCAGGATTCTAATTAACAGAAATCGCAGGAGGTAGCGGATTTTCTTGGTTTTTAGCCATCTCCTCGGTTGTGGTTGAAGTATCGTCCTCTTGCTCATCCTCTGTGTATCTTAGGCTTCACCTTATTTCTCTCTGGTTTCTGCGAACTATGCGATCGATCTCACCATTAAAAAGTAGTGGCTCTGACGGGTTTCTTCTGGTCATAAACTAGAAAAACCTGTCAGAAGGAAATAAGAGAAAAATTAGAAAACAAAATAAAAATTTAAATTGTAATAAAAGTAAAGTGGCTAAAGTAATAAAAATCGACTTTTCCTAATATCCTAGTTCCCCGGCAACGGCGCCAAAAACTTGATGCGTGATATTCGTAACAAGTTTTAAAGATTTATAAATGAAACGTTCTTGAGACTAACTTATTATCACGATTTAGGCAAGTGTACCTATCGAACAGTAGTATAGTTCAGCAAGACCGGATTGTCGAATCCAAAGGAACTACGAGTACTAGTATTTACTTCCTTTTTATTATCTAGCCTAAAATTTAAGAGGTTTGGTTGTCTAAACTAATTACTAACTAAGAATGCACAGAAAGAAAAACTTGGGAAAATACTTTTGGGAAAATTCGACTGATTGAGACAATACCCAAGGACAAATCCACCTAGACTTCACTTGTTATTTGACTCTAAATTAGACAATTTATTCATTTGACTTGATCTGTAGAAATCCCTAATTTATATTATTATCTCTCTCGAGACTAATAACGTTTAACCCTAGGTTGAATAATTGAAATATCATTCTAATTAACACCCTAGAATTGCATTAACTTGATCTGTGGATTCCCTTATTAGGTTTCACCCTAATCCGGAAAAATCTTATCACCCCATCTCTAGGCGCACAATCAAATCCACTTAATTATGACAAATTTACTCTTAGACAGGGCCTATACCTCCTCTGAATAAGAGCTTAACTTGAATCAATATCCTGGAATATCAAAACAAGAATTAAGAGCACATAATTAAGAACAAGTCAAATATTTATCATACAATTCAGATAATAATAACAAGATCTATCTTAGGTTTCATTCCCCTTAGGCATTTAGGGGTTTAGTATATACATATGAAAGAAAACATCTCAAAAGCATAAAGATAACAAAACATAAGATAACCCAAAACTCCTGAAGGAACTTGAAGGGAGATCTCCAGTCTTAATGATGAATCTGGCTCTTGAGATGGATTAATCGGCTTTCCTTGAGTAATTCCTTACTTCCTCCTCTGCATCCCCCTTCCTAAGTGCCTCCTCAAGTGTTTAAATAGGCTTTGGAATGCCCAAGAGCTCTCAAAATTGGCCTTTTTCCGAATTGGACTAAACTTGGGTTCGGCAGGGACACGCCCATGTGCGATTATTGAAGGCTGTGGTCAAGGCTGTTAAATGGGCATGGGCGTGTGATCCACCTGTATAAGTCGTACTTCGATCCTGCCAAATTGACACGGCCGTGTGACACGCCCGTGTGAGGAAGTCCAGGCCATGTTGTTTTCCCATGTGGGTCTATTTTTTCCGTTTTCTGCCCGTTTCTCGCTCTTTTTACTCTCCTATGCTCTCCTAAGTATAAAACATGAAATTAAAGGATTAGGAGCATCGAATTCACCAAATCTAAGGAGAAACCATCCATAAATACGTTAGGCATGGGGTAAAAATATGTATAAATTACGATTTATCATAGGGCCTAGTCGGAACAGTGGTCTCGAGACCACAAATTCAAAGTTAGAAAATTTATTTTATTACTATTATGGAGTCATGGCATGATTATATTAGTGCATGAAAAAATTGGTGAGTCAATTTTAATGTTTAAGAGCCCGATTGCGAAAAAGAACTAAATCGCATAAAAGGGAAAAGTTGCATTTTAGTACCAAGATGTGTTACATAGCTAGAGAACTAAAATTAAAGGCTTTTAAAGAGCAATTAGACCCCTAGCAACAAGGTGGTCGGCCATAGGAAGCAAATTTAGTCAAAAGGTCAATGTTAGGTGACTTGATGACATAATCTTATGATAAAATAATACTTATGAGCTTAGCTATCAATTTCTTTTTTCTCCATCTCTTCTCCCAACTGAAAATATCAAAAAATATGGAGGTTTGAAAGCTGAAAATTTGCAGCAACTTATTCCTCTCATAATGTAAGTGATCTTGATGATTTTCTTGATGATTTTTACATTTTTGGCATGCTTATATCATGGGCTTTCAAATGAGAGAACTATTTTGAAACATGGTGAAAAGTCTAGGGATTTACCATGAGAGAGTTTATGTTGTTTCCTGAAATTTTATGGAAGAAAATGAATCTTAGAAAAGTTCTAAACAACTTTTGTGAAAGGTGTTAGCATGAAAACACCTAAAGGGACTACTTTGCATAAGTTGCAAAATAGGTGGTAAGTGCATGAAATAGTTAGAATTTGGGGTTGCTTTAAGAGTAAAAAGGGGTCGGCTAGGCCTAGAATAAGAAGAAATTCGATAAAAATTAATTTTCGAGCATAGGGGCAAAATGGTCATTTTGCCAAGGTCTAAGGGCAAAATGGTCATTTTAACTAAGATGTAAATTTTAGATTGTCTAATTGTGTTTAATGACTAAATGAGTGCATTTTTCTATTATAGATCAAGATTCACCGAATCCGAACCTAGACCGGGGGAAAGCCAAGCAAATCGACTAAACCGACTAGTTGAGTACATTTTGTAATCCGAGGTAAGTTGTATGTAAATAATATAACTACATTGTTAATACATGTATTTGCATTGTCATTGAATTGATATAGCATGAATTGCTAAATTGTGAATTGAGAATGCTTAGTAATAATTGAGATAGTAGAAAGACCCCGTTGAAACCCTAGGAAACAAACCGGATATTCATGCCATGACATCTGGGTAATTTGTGTACCAATGTAAGACCATGTCTAGGACATGGCATCGACATGGATACGCAAGAGCTAGTGTAAGACCATGTCTAGGACATGGCATTAGCACGTAAGTACGAGAGCTAGTGTAAGACCATGTTTGGGACATGGCATCGGCCTCGATGAGGATAGCCAGTGTAAGACCATGTCTGGGACATGGCATCGACAATTTAACCCATGTTTGAGGCTTATAGAATATCCGGTAGTATTCTGAAAGGCTCAACTTTAAAAGTTATGAAAGTAAGTTAGTAAGGAAAGTATAATAATTGTTGTGAGTGGTACAGGTACCTATTTAGTATGCATGAGTATGAGCACAAAATAGAAAATGTGACTAGAGTAGACGGTAATGAGTAAGTCAAGCTTATGCCTACCTTTGTGCTATTAGTATGATGACTAGAGGTGAAATCGTTGTGATATATTTATTTATATGCAACTTACTAAGCTTTATGCTTACTCTCTTTCCTTTCCCTTTTCTTTCAGTGCCGATTTATTTGCTCAAGGATCTCTTGAAGTCAGAGATATCGATCACACTATCAGTCGTAATACTCGGTATAGTTGGATTTATATTTTTGATTATGGCATGTATAGGGCTAGACCTTATTAATTTTTGTCTTTGAGAATTGATCAAATGTGCTGGTCTAGAGTAGATTCTACTCTTTACATTGAGCCTTGAATGAGGACTTTCATTTTGAGTCTATAAAAGATGCATCTTCACGGTTGAATGGATGTCTATTATGCTTGTTTTGGTATTGGTTGGTATTGACATGAAAATAGATACCCTAGGGTGGCAAAGAGGCTTGGTAGATAGCCTCATATTGTCCACACGGGTAGACAAACGGGTGTGTGTCTAGGCCGTGTGTGACACACGGTCAGTCCCATGGGCGTGTGAGAAGGCTGTGCGTCCCCTGCACTAGAAATTTCAAGTCAGAATGCATGGTAAGGGTCAGATGGGCAGAGACACGGTCGTGTGTCTCAGTCGCGTGGAGGGCACGGCCTAGTACACGGGCATGTACCATGGTCATGTGATGTTGACGTCAGAAACAGAATACCCAAGTTTTTGCACACGAACTGCGCCACGGGCGTGTTGTGGCCGTGTGAAAGGACACTGGCGTGTGTCCAGGCCGTGTGAAGTTTGCACTTGTTTTATGAAAAATTGTAAAAATTAAATTGGCCACTCGGGTGTAGGACATGGGCGTGTCCCAAGCACACAGGCGTGTGCCCTATACCCACACAGGCATGTGGAACCTTAAAGCACAAAATTTTCTAAGTTTTTCTTGAGCCCCGGTTTAGTCCTGCACCACCTCGAATGTATGTTTTGGGCCTCATAAGCCCAATTAAGGGACAGTTTGCATATGAAATGAAAAGTTTTAAATTGATCAAAATTTTATGGCCCGATTTTCTATTATTGGTTGAGTTTAAGTTCGGTAGCACCTCAAGCCCTGTCCTGGCATTGGATACAGGCGAGGGGTGTTACACTATACGCAATTTTGTCCTGATACATTAATAACTCTTAATTCATGCAAATTCACTTAATCAAAATCTAATTTACTACACAACTAACTTCATAAATATTTTTTCGATTTACGAGAACGGAGTCCCAGGAATGCACTTTCCGACACCCCTAACTATAGAATCGTTACAATAATATTTAAATTTTAATTCTAAGAATGAGGCTCACCTTATATATAACTAAAAAGAGAAGTATTTTAGACCTCAAAGAACTAACTTAAAACTCAATATATAAATACTTTTGTTACTTCTTTTATATTATATATATATGATATGATTCTAGACTAAGTAAAGATACATATAAAATTCAATATCTTCCTACTAATTAAAATCATTTCAAGCAATAAACACATTAACAAAGTCCACTTAAGCACCCGTGTCCATGCAATTTTCACAAATATAGGTATATATTTCATTAACTAAAAAGACATTAACAATTTAGTACAATTTAATATTAAATGGCAGCAAGCAAAAAAGTATTTGAGCTAATGGCACATGCATACACACCGATACACATTCATACATTAAAAGTTGTTTTATCTTTAGCTCTAACAAAACTCATCAAATTTTTTTTAATTTTAGATGAATTCATAACTCATCTAAAACTTAGTATTTATTTTAAATTAAAATCTTTATAATTTGATTCTTTTCATTCGACTTCAAATCAAATTTGATTGAAAGATAAACTTTTCCATAGATTCATTTAGGTTTTGGTTTCTATACATTTTTCTTTCTTTCTTTCTTTATTTTTAGTTTTTATTTTAACTTGGGTAAGATTTTAAGGATTTGGACCAAAAATATGTTATTGGAAAATAAATATAACAAATCGATTTCACTGATTTTTTGACCTATTAATCAGTTCCATTTTAGATTCAATTGTAATTTCAAACAATTTACTTAAAATATACCGACCGGTCAATTTAATCAACCAAACCCACAAATTTAGTCCAGTTCCAACCACATTTTCAATTCCGAAGTGATTGTCACTACAATTCAATTTTCCTTATTTGAATAACCCCTTTTTTCTTAACGAAAGGACACTTTTTTTTTTCTTTTTATCTACGTGCAGGTGTTTGAAACTTATTTGCCAGGCCTACTTTCCACCGCCTTGTTTGAACATGAATGCTTTTAGTTGGGAAAGTGAAGGCAAACCAAGATGTTGGTACATGTCATGACGTTATACGATAAAACTATAGAATAGTCATTCAATATAGGTTAAATTCTCTGGTTACTTATTGGAAAGTTTTTATTGCTCGTTTAATGTACTGTTATAACGAATCTATTTATCTAATTGGTTCATCATTTTTGGTCTTATACAAGTTTCGACTGAATTGAGTGTGGTCCATTTAATTATAACATGTTTGACAAAATAGTAGCATGGGTCAACAAAGAGATCTTAGTCTCCCAATCAACTTCTTTGAGGTAATTTGATAAGTATGGAAGTCTTATTCTTTCTTGATAATTAAATTTGTAACACCCCAAAAATGTGAGTTTTCTTTTTAGGTTATGTCAGTGGAAATGTGGGTGTTTCTGTGGAAATGTGGGTGTTTCTGTGGTAATGTGCTATGGTTGCTTATTGTAGGTTTGAGGTCCAAGTCTCATCTTTTGAAGTTTTGCATATTCTTTAATTGAACTTTTAGACTTGCAAGTATCACTTAAGTTAGATTCTGTGAATTGAGGTCTTAATAATGAGCCTACTAGTTCAATGGTTAAGTATCTATTTGTGTTAGTGGTTCTATGTTTGAATCTTTGCATGTGCACTAAGGAATATTATTTTTGTACTTCTTTGTAAATACCAATCTTAATATTTTAAATGAATTTTCTTACATTAACTCTTTCTCCCTCACTGTTCTTTTTTATTTTTTATTTTATTTTCCTTTTTCTTCTTTTTTTGGCATCGTTCTTGAATTTATCTTTGTATGACGTTCTATTGGGTTAGTCGTTGAATTGTTTTGTACCGTTAGTTATTTTGGTGCTTAAAGGTAAGATTTAATTGTAGTAATTTTGGTCGTTATGTATGAATTGCAAATTTCTTGAAATCCCGAAGTGAGGATGTGTAACACCCCGTACCCGAGACCGTTGCCGGAGTCGGACACGAGGGGTTAACGGGCTTAATCCACTTATTTTCACAGTCCATTTGAAAATTTTCCAGACAACTGGCTAACTGCGTCACTGTCACCTTAAAAATCATAACTTGAGTTCCACAACTCGAAAATCAGTTTCGTAATTTTTCCCTGAAACTAGACTCATATATGCATCCAAAAATTTGTTTCTAGAATTTTTGGTCAAGCCAATTAGTACAGTTTATTAGTTAAAGTCTCCCCTATTACAGGGTTCGACTACTCTGACCTTCCTGCAATACGACTTGGATAACTCCTTTTACAGGGCTTCAATACTTATACCGTTTCTTTCTAATGAAACTAGACTCAAAAAGGAATCTATACATATATGGTATGACTTATAATTATCTCTGGTTAATTTATAGAGAGTTTCCAAAGTCAGATCAGGGGATCCAGAACCGTTCTGGCCCTGTCTCACGAAAACTTTAACATCTCACAATATACTGCTCATATGAATGTTTCATTACTTTCCTATGAAAATAGATTCATCAAGGTTCGATTACATAATTTATTCACTATTTAATTCCATTCCTTCTATTTTTAGTGATTTTTCACATCCACATCACTGCTGCTGCCAGCATCTATTTTTAAGGTAAACTTTACCTATTTCATGATCCTCCATGGATCAACTAGAGTTTGTCATACATATACCAAAAGTGATCATGAATAAACATTCCCATGGCTAACCGTTACCAACATTTCCATACCTCTCGACGGACAACATACAAAACGATTATAATGCTATGATCAAAGTATATTTAAGCCATTTTCGCATGGCTATCCAAATTTACACAAAACCGAAGGTTACATGACCAACAACAAATGGGTAGTCCTATACATGCCATTTCAAAGTTCAACCAAAAGTATACCAAAAGGGACTTTGATAGTGTGGGCGACTTCGACTTCAAAATTCCCGAGTCCGATAGCTAAAGAACCAAAATCTATAAAACAGAGAATTAAATAAACGGAGTAAGCATTAAATGCTTAGTAAGTTTTGAGCAAAGAATTTAAGCACATCTGAAGTATAGCATTCATATAACTAAACGGATAATTCCATATATACATATTCTCAAATCATTCCTACTTCACATTCCAACCCCTATATTCATACATAAGGGATCATCTTAGCCAAATACCGGAAGCTCATTACTCGACTGAGCGAATATTATTCAAAGGGAATCAACTATTCCAATGCACATACAAAACATACCTCATTGTTGGGATTTTACAAGCGTATAAACTGAAATTTTTTACAGCAAGATCGCTCATTCCCGAATCACGTACCTTCAGAATTTAACCGGATATAGCTACTCGTTCAAATGCCTTCGGGACATAGCCCGGTTATAGTAACTCGCACAAATGCCTTCGGGACTTAACCCGGATTTAGTGACTCGCACAAATGCCTTCGGGACTTAACCCGGACTTAGTAACTCGCACCAATGCCTTCGGGCTTAGCCCGGAATTAGTAACTCGCACAAATGCCTTCGGATCTTAGTCCGGATATAGTCACTTAGCACAAAGCCTTCGGGACTTAGCCCGGACATCATTCGAATAACCATGCACATTTATTAATAAATCATGACACATCCGTATTTCATTTTCATTACCAAAGCTTAAACACAAGACACTTATCACACTTGCAATTTCGGCTCAATAGCCACATACAAAGAGCATGATTTTGATTTGCTTAAAACATGATCTAATCAAATCATAATCTAAGTTCCATTACTCGAAAACTTACCTCGGATGTTGTCGAACGACTTCAACGACTATTCAATCACTTTTCCTTCCCTTTATCCAACTTTGTTCCTCTAGGCTCTTGAGCTAGTTCACACAAGTTTAACTTATTAAAGTCTCATTATGCTAGCTTATGGTCGAATATGACAAGAAATTTAATAGGTCATATGGCCACCCTTTAGCTCAAATACACAATGGTCATACGCATTTTTAATCACCTTAAGCAATTTAATACAATTCATTCGAACATCAAAAGAGAAGCTCAAGGTACTTAGCCCATATATACATTAGACATTAAAGTCCCATATGTACGAAATCACGAATCGAATTCAACATATTAGCTAATATTCCCCTTAGCCGAATTTTCTAAGTCAAGATAAAGTCATCAATATGCTTACCTATGGCCGAACATACACATCAACTTATGTACTCATTCATGTGGCTGAACATACACATCTATGCTAAGGCCGATTGCAACACTTAATACATTCTACAAGTATGGTCACTTGTATTGACTAAACACCATTTTGTTTCAAGTTCAAAACTTGGCTAATACACATATATACACTATTAAAGCATCCTCTCCCTTTCCATCAATTCAACACATGCATTACTCATTAATATACAAAATTATATTCGCCTTGGCACACAACTTGCTAGCCGATTCTTCTCCATCTAGCAACTAATGCACATATGTGCTCATTTGTTAGACTCTACTTCATCTAACAACAACCATATTTCCTTCTACTTCCTACCATGGCGAATGCATCACAACACCATACCATTTCAATTTTGGTCATGGTTAAACAAAGAACTTAATGTCTCACTCAAAAATGCTTAAAAGAAGATTCAAGAGTCATCAATCCACCATCACATGCATCATTACAAAGCTTCACTTTTAGCATGCAAATGACATCAACACAAATCCACCTTAGCCGAATATCATCTCCATGACATAGTAAAGATTTGAACCATGGGCTAGTTAGAACTCAAACTAACAACTAAAAACATGCATGAATCTCATGGACAACATCAAACATACCTTAGTCTAGCAAACCACCATAGCCGATTTTCTCAAGCTCTTCCCCCTTCTTCTCTTTCTTCTATTCGGCCAAGAACAACCAAAGAATGAAGCCTTTTTTTTCTTTTTTTTTCTTTCTTCCATTCACGGCAAGGGGGGCATGGATGAGACCAATTTTTTTCATCACTCCTCCCTTTCATTATTTAATTACCATGCTCCTTATTTTATTTTTCCTAACATACATCACTAACATAACATGTTTGTGACATGTTTCCACCCATAGCATGGCCGCCACTATGCTTTAATTTGGCTAATTTGACATGCAAGGACAAGCACTTTCCCACATATATTAATAGGCCACTTGAACACTTGCCTAGCATATTTCTAAATTGTCTCACATAAGTCCCTACTAATAAATTTCACATACACTGACCAAATTAAAGTATGGAACTATCACACAAGCATTTACGCACATCATAAACACAGAATATAACCTTTAATTATTTATAAGACTCGGTTTCGTGGTCCCGAAACCACTTTCCGACTAGGGTCAATTTAGGGCTGTCACAGGATGTTGATTGGTTTTGTTTTGTTTGCTTGTGGTTACAAAAGCTTAGGGGAAGGTTAAGAGACGCCTAACACTTATTCTTGTTGTCTAGGACTCGAGTGTGTGCTGTTGAACTTTTGATAAGTAAGTTTTGTTCATTCTGAGTTTGGGCATTGAAGATTTCGGTGTTGACTGTTGTTGCGATTTAACGTATCTATTTGAATTTCTATTAATTGAGTAGTTGAAATTTCAGTTTCTAGGCTTTGAGAGTCCCAAGCTTGCTTCAAGGTTGTCGTTATCTTCAGTTGGGGCATCGAAACCCTTTTCTTCTGCGTTTTTATTGTCGAAAACATGACAGTCGACGGCACACGGGTTGCCACACGGGCATGTGTGCAGGTCGTGTGGAAAGCCGTGTAATGGATCGTGTAACTGACTGACTTCAAATTTAAGACACATGGATGAGTTACACAGGTATGTGGCAAGCTGTGTGTGAGATATTATGGTGCAGTGGTCACATGATCTGGTACATGGGTGTGTGTCCAAACTGCATGACTCATTATTTATGTATTAGGGATGCACGGGTAAAGGGCACGGGGGTGTGCCGAACCATGTGAGGTACACAGGCAGCACACGGGCGTGTGCCCAGACCATATAACTCACTGACTTGGTGAATAAGGGGCACATAGGCAACCATACGGCCGTGTGCCAGACTATGTTAAGTCACATGGGCAACCACAAGGGCATGTGAACCCGAATTTTCAAATTTCTGTTATGCCATAATTGTTGTATGAGGCGAGTGTAAACTGTTTGTAAGATATGTATGAACTAAACTAAATCGTATGATCTGTTTTATCATGACTATAGACGAGTTCTACATACCTGTATAAGACAGTTTGTAAGAAATTTAACCCTCTGTTATACTAGAACTATATGATTGTGTCTGCATAAGAACATATCTATATATTGGTCATCTGTTCATTGCATTTGCATGGGGTCAGAATTATGAATTGAAGGAAGTGTTCTGTACTGATTTGGTGGTCAAATCACTTGTAATTATATCTGATTTGGCAGTGAGACTGTAAACATTACAACGTGTCGTACTGACACTATGAGGTGTGTAAAGCTAGACGGGTATTATGTACCTACTGATGTACTGGTTTGGTCGGGGATGGTGTGTCATGGATTGGGGTAGTATAACTGTATTTGTGTCTATATTTACAACTGAATTTGTTTCTGTATTTGATCTACTGTGTATCTGAACTGCTCTGTATCCAAAACTATTGTGAATTATTACTTTGATTGAATAGGATTGAAGGTGTTGTCTAAATTCTCAATGATATATGAGTTATTTTATGAACCTTAAGTATTTATATTTTACATTAGGTTACAACGTACTAACTAGACTGAATGAATTTTAGGAACCTCCCAAAAATATTTGCACGTGTGTTTAAAATTGTTATTTGTTTTCCTACTTTAAATTTTAAGATTGAATTATGTTGAATAGTTGATGGTTTTAAGACTTATCTATGTATAAGTTAAAACAGCATTAAGTGCATCTGTTTTCGGGTAAGTTCTTTTAACATCCTAGACTTGGTCTTTCCATCTAGGTCGGGTTTAGGGTGTTACACAATTTCTACTTTTTAAGGATAATTATTATCTTTATTCAATGATTTTTTCAAGGATTTATTTGTTGATTTAAAAGAGTTTATCTTGCTACTATAATAGCCTATAAATAGGCTTCATTCTCTCTTTGTAAATCATAATACAGAGAGCTAGAAGATCTTCACTTTCTTGAAGATCATACCTAAAAGAGTTTCTTTCTTGTGATGAGGATAGTTTTTTTAGTGTATTTGTTAACAAATTTACTATTTTCTTGTAGTTGTTTTATGATGCTCTTTTAGGTATTCTTTGAAGAGTTTATTGATTGTATTGTGAGATATTTGGGTGAGTGATTTGTGACAATTGGGGATGGTATTGGGGCTACAAGTAGGGTAGATTGAGCTTAAACCAACAGATGATCTGGATCATAATTGAATAAATCATCCATTGAGTTAACAAAGATCGGTTATGCGATTTTTTCTACTCTTATTTTTTCGCTACCTATTTTTTTTCTAACTGCCGTTACAACGAGCGTTAAGCAAATTTGATTTATCATACCGATAAACTAATTATTTTTCATTACTATTCAATTATAAAATCTTACATTTTTGTGGTTAATGTTATCATGTTATTATATTTTGATCACTCATCTATTAAAATATCCAGTAATTTAAAAGTTAACATCTAATTTATACTCTAAATTATAATTAAAATATCCAGTTTGATATTTTTATAGTCTTTACATAACTTCAAATATATATAAATTCTAAGAATATAAAAATTCCTTAAAAATTTCAAAATTTCATATTTTTGAAATACTAAAATATTTTTAAAATTATAATTATTTAAAAATTTTAAAACAGATAAAAAATTAAAAGTGCCAAATATATATATATATATATATATATATATATATATATACTTGTAAAATTCATAATAGAGTAGGTTGTGAGAGCCACTCCACATTTAGACAGCGAGACACTATATACCCTACAAAAAAAAAAAAAAAAAAAGGCACACATTTATTCTCACCATTAATATAGTCTCAAATCCCAATCCCCACATCCCTCTCTATGTACTCATCTAATCTAGTCAATTATCCCAATATTAAAAAACAAAAAAAAAAATCACTTTCTTGGTGAAGCCCTAGTTTTTGGGATGAGTTCCGAGTTTCTCAAGTAAATGTTAAATTACCTATTTGAGATTTTTTTTTTGTTAAATTATAAAAATATTTATTTTTGTTTGTTTCAGATTACATTTTAATTATTTAATTTTAAAATGCTATGTTTTAATCACTTACGTTATTGTTTTATTACGAAGTGGTTATTCACCATTAAACTCTGTTACCTTTTAAATGTCAACTTAAATGTCCTATATGGCAGTCTAAATTAAATTTATTTAATTAAAAACTTATTTTTATTCCAACAACTGGATATCCAAGTTGGCATTTGAAACTCATTTAGACTGTTACGTAGGACTATCGTTAGGAATGTAATAGAGTTTAATAGTAAAGTGACCACTTCGTAACAAAACAATAATATAAACGACTAAAACGTAACAAATTAAATATAAATGACTAAAATATAATTTGAGTCAAATAAAAGTAATTAATTTTATAATTTAATCTTATCTTTTTACCATTATGTAATCTTTTTGTTAGTTGTTAGGAGTTACTTTTCAATGGCATATCTCGGGTTTTTTTGGGAACTGTTCCAATGATTAATAAGGTAAAAGGAAGAAATTCGGCCCAATTTGCAACATTTGAATAATATCATAGGGAGAGAGATATATCGGACTTTAGTTTTCTGCTTGCCACGTGAAAATAATGTACGCAATTTTAGTAATTTGTGATTAAATAATTGTAAATTTGTATCACGATTTTAGTTTTTTTTTAGATTTTTCTTTTTACAATTTTATGGGACTTTACTTTTATGCTAGCCTCGTGGAAATATTTTAGTAATTTGTGATTAAATAATTGTAAATTTTATAACCGTATTTTTAGAATTTCTTTTACAATTTTGTAAATTTTATTTTTACATATTATCATTTTAAAATATGATTTATAAATTTCAAAAAAATATAAATTTCCATATTTTTAAAAGATTTAATTGTTTTAGAACTATCATAAAAATTATGAAAGAATCAAACTTAATATTTTAACTATAATTGAATCCAAATTAGATATTAACGTTTGAGTTCCACTTCACCATTTTGTTAAAGGTTAACAAGAGTTAACAGAAAGTGATCAAAATATTACAATTCGATAATATTATTGACAAAAATGTAATATTTCATAGTTGAGTGGCGAAAAAAAGAAATTTAACTTAAGTTGATTGACTATTTCTATAGTTTACCGTATATAGTATCACTTTTTGTAACACTTCAAACCCGACCTAGACGTTACCAGATCTGGAGAAACTATCGTGATACTTTTCGAAAGACCCAAAAATTTGTTAGACTTGTAGAACAATGCCAAATTTTATTAAAATAATTCTAGTTTATTTTCAGTGAAAACATCATTCGTAGTTAATTCATAAATTGTATCGACTAGACTTATATTTTTAAAACATATTTATTTGCAGCGAAATCCTTTATTTAAATTCATTTTCAAAACACGGGTCGTATTTTGAGAATTTCAATATTTTGTTGTTAGTGAATTTTAACTTTTAAATCAGAAAAAAGTTTTAAGCAGCCCCAAAATGTTCAAATAGTCCAACAAATTCAAAATAGAATAAACCAAAAACGTAAAATAGCAAAATTTATCAAAAGAGTTTAACTGAGCTCCCACCGCACCGACCCGTCCTAAGTCTATGTGTTACCTAAGAATCAAACAAACTGAGAGTGAGCTTACAAGCTCAGTGTGTAACTTAAATAAGCAAAAAAATGAGATATAATTTTCAAACATACTTTTAGAAGTCAAACAAATATATAAATCATATACAAAAAAAGAATCAGAACAGATCAGATGCAGATGCAGATGCAGATTTAAATTCCTACCCCTATCCACCACACACCACTCCGGTCATCCTTACATACCATATAGGGTATTAAATACTTATCCAACCCTACACACCACTTGGTGTCAGTATAACATCTTTCAGATTATTTGCAATTTAGCTTCTAGATCAGTAGGCGATTTAACGCCAAATACGAATATACGTGTGGTTGTGCCATCAAATACGACAGGTTATTAAACTGCCCACACTTCCTCCATATCACAAATCCCATCCCAAATGCACATACAAAATTACTAGGTAACAGAACATACATGCCATACATGCTCTCGTAATAGATACAGTTCATGCTTGATGATAAACATATCAGACTTATCGTTTCACAGATCATACTGAGCTAACAACATACTAAACATGCATACACATATTGAATTTTATGCTAATAGAATATCATAAACCATGTTTTATATCTTAATTTATAATATACGAACCCTACTAAAGGCCTACGTTCCATCCAAACGATGCTTACAGCCCTAGGGTAAAATTTCAGAATTTTGGGTTCACATGCCCATGTGGCCGACACGGTCCAATTAGCCTAGACCCTGTGTCTCACATGATCTAGCGCATGACCATGTGTCTCACACGATCTAGCACACGACCGTGTAGGATCGACTATTTTAGTTTTTGGCTTTTGCCATTAACTATTTTTTTTGGGTTTTCGTTACACACCTGGATGATCTCTGACGTGGGTTCCAAAAATACATATTCGAATACCGGTAGATGAATCAACAGCTACACGAAGATTAAGTCATTGGAGGAACACCAAACGCCTCTCAATTTTCCCTTAAAACGTTTCAGATAAATTAGGTAACATAAAATACAGATTTTTGCACCACAATCTTGAAATTTCAAAATCCCTAAACACCCAACGAACAATATAATTAAAAGAATAGAAACGAACGAATAAAACCTTACCTTCATAGATTGAAACCAAAGCAATAGGACCAAGAAAAGCATGCAAACAACAATAAAATAGAAAGGATGCCACAAGAAACAAAACACAAAAGAAAGAAAAAGAATAGAACGTGGAAATTTGGGAAGAAAGAATAATAACAGTTTGGAAACAAAAAATTAAAAATAAAAATCAAGGAATAAAGAAAATAAAAATGAGAACAAAAATAAGAAACATAATATGAAAAACAAAATGGGAATGTTGGGTAAAACATGAAAAGATAGGAGTAGATTTTTTTGGAAAACAGAATAAAATAAAATGATAATCTTTTAATATTACTATACTATTATTAATTTAAAATAAAACAAAATCCTAACCAACTGACCCTTTGATAACTTATCATCTTTTTCAACAGTTCTAATTCAATTTGAACTCCACCAACTTGGACAACAACTAAGTACTAACAAAATAATAAATTCAGTTTTTCTTATGCAGGGATTTGAACACGAGACCATAGGGTAAGCTAACACCTTACCACTAAACCAGTAGGCTCATTCTAATAGAGGTTTATTGAAAATAATATTTAAGCCCAACGAACAAAAATAGGCCTAAGAACAGAAATAATTGAATTTTCCCAAAAATTGTGACTTGAACCCAAGACCTTAAACACACAATTAAGGCACTTAACCATTGAAACAAATACCTAATTATAGCATAATTTTAACATATCAGAAATTAGATTTTTAGGGTGTTACAACTCTCTCTATAACACCCCCTAACTAAGTATTCGTTGCTGAAATAGGGTTAAGAGGTTACCGATTAATACACATCATTCATGTACATTTATGCATTTCAATATCAAATATATTCATCTCAATCATATTGTCCCTTCTAAGGTCCTACGAGACCTTTTAACATGCTTAGAAGAGGTTCAGGACTAAAACATTCACAAAATTTGAAAAACTTATAAAATTTTCTTTAATTTCAAGGTCACACGCCCGTGTGAACAGGCCATGTGCCTACACGGCTACTAGACAAGCCCGTGTCACAGGCCGTGTGAAAACATGGCATACATACTAACTTGCACCACATGGCCGAGGACATGCCCATCCGCCATTGCTGTGGGAAAATTAGGGATATTACTGAATTGGGTCACATGGCCAACCACATGCCTATGTGCCAGCCCGTGCGTTACACACAGCCAATAGACACGCCTATGTGTCTAGGCCGTGCCAAACCTGTAGGGTGTACTAACTTTAGTTCGAAGGGTACCCCAGGGGACACACGGCCTTGTAATATGACCGTGTGTCGCACATGGCTGAGACACACGCTCGTGTCTCTACCCATGTGGACAAAAATAAGCCATTTGCAAGGCAACTTGCCACCCTTTTCTCATGCTAACCTAACCATCAAAATGATATCATTTCATCACAAATATAGGCAGCCAAAATATGCCAATTCACAAACATTTCATGTCATTTCATAATCAACCATTTTACTACTTAAATCCTTATTCAAAACATACTAAATCAATATGCTAAATTATTAACTATTTCATGAGACAAATTGCACCATATCTCCATCTCAAAATCAAACCAAAATATGCAAATCTTCCAAGCATTAATACATCATCAACTAGGCAACCAAATAATAAATCACTTAGTAAAACTAATAACCATGAAAAACATGCCAAAACACATAGTAACTTATAAACATCACATATATCACTTGACAACATATAAATCAAGCCAACTCAAATGACCAAACACATCATCATTTATAAGCCAAATCTCATGGCTAATATTATAACTCAAAATATACCAAAATGACACTAGCCTATACATTCCATATACCATATATACTGTGACAGCCTTAAAACGACCCTAGTCGGAATGTGGTTTCGGGACCACAAAACCGAGGCATAAAAATAATTTAATATTTATTTTATTGCCTATAATGTGTGTGTACTCATGTGTGACATTTTTGATGCTTTGATTTAGAGTTATAAATGTGAATTTCACTAGAAAGGACCTAGTAGTAAACTTTGAAAGTATGATGGGGAAATGTGTGATGACTAATTAAAGCATGCATGCAAAACAATGGACTTGCATGTCAAATTTCCCCCCCCCCCCAATAGCTAGTGGCCGCCCATGACAAGGAATTATGGGCAAAAATCATGTCATGAAACATGTTTGGTAAGTGGGTTATGTTGGAATAAATAAAATAAGGAGTATGGAATAAAAAAAAATGTGTGTGAAGGCTTCTCTTCCCCCAATTGTCGTGTAGGTAGGAAAGAAAACAAAAAATTTTGTTCATCCATTTTCACTCTCTTTGGCGAAAATACTAAGGATAAGGAAGGGGTTTTGCTTCATGCTTGGTTTGGAAGAGGATTAGGAAGTGGTTTGGCTATACTTGCATCAAGATTAAGGTATGTTTGATGTTGTGCCATGAGATTCATGCATGTTTTTGGTTGCTAACTTGATGTTCTTGTTAGCCCATGGTTCAAACCTTTGTTATATCATGGGGATGGTATTTGGCCAAGGTGGATTTTGTGTTAATGCCATTGCATGTTAAATATGAAGCTTACTAATGATATATGTGATGGTGGATTGATGGCTCTTGGACTTTCTTTTTAGTATTTTTGAGTAAGACATTAAGTTCTTTGCTTAATCATGACCAAAATTATGGTGTTGTGATGTATTCGGTCATGGTATATCCATAAGTATGATTCATGCATGTTGCATGGTAGGTAAGATTTGAACTTTGGATATGTGTTTATATTTGGATATAAACAACTTGAGATTCGGCCCTTGCACCTACATGAATATGTGTTTGCACATGATGAATTGGTATGACATATAAATACTATTTCAAGGTGTATATTTGCTTGTGATGATGTTTCGGTTATGTAGTAAATGAGAGATGTATATTGAGCTACAATATGTAATGCATTAGTTAGTAAAATGTATGCTGTTTTTTTTGTGTGTGGTATTAAGTGTAAAATTGGCCTCAACATAGACATGCATATTCGGCCAAATGAAGTAGATTGGTGTGCATGCATTCGGTTAGAGGCAACCGTATTGAAGCCTTATCTTGGCTTAGATAATTGACTAAATGGGTAATAAGTGAGAATCGTTGCCGAATACACATACATACATATGCATGTGTAATTGAATTATGAATGTTTAGCAAGATGGTTAAACTAGTTGATTTATTGATTAAGTTCAAGGAGTTAAAGAAGGAGAATCAAGCAAGGGAAAGACGAAGGTCATCGAGTAGCCGACTTGGACTGTTTTACCCAACACAAGGTAAGTCATTAAGCACATATGTTTGATATTGCTTAAATGATTGTAAAATCTATGCAATTGTGTTTAATGGGATGATATATATATATATATATATATATATATATATATATATATAAATGAAAATGTATGTGTATGGAGTGATGACATTTGTTGAATGTAAAAGAAATAGTGAAATGTGTAGAAAGTTTGCTTTCGGCACTAAGTGTCTTGAACAATACGTGTGTACGGTGATTTAGATTGGCACTAAGTGTGCGTGCTGGAAATATATGGCACTAAGTGTGCATGCTGGAAATATATGGCACTAAGTGTGCATGCTGGAAATATACTGACCTTTGGGTGTGCGAGCTCAAGGGTATGGCACTATGTGTGCGGGCTTAAATCGCATGGCACTAAGTGTGCGAAATCGAGTATTAAGCACTGTGTAAGCGTATTTATATATATATATATATATATATATATATAAATATATCTCCGATCGAACAGTTATATGGAGGGTGTGTCTCCATCGAGTTGAGTATGGACAACGGATCGGGTAAGTACCTTGAGCTCATGACGAATAGGAAATACGTTCATGCTCGGGGTTGAGCTTGGTAAGCTTTAGATCTATGTGATGATTGCAATTGTATAATTGTGGTGTGAATGAGTTGGTGTGTAAAGTGCCTCAAATATCTTATTGTATAGAATATGAAATGTGGATGTATGACTTGGTATGAGATTGAACCGAAAGGTCCGAGGATTTATGGTATAGTTTCGATATGGATGAGTACCTAGCCTCGTTATTGTTTCATGTTGTGATAACTTTATCAATGGATGGTTGTTGATCGCTTATGACTTACTGAGTTATAAACTCACTCGGTGTTTTCTTGTCGCCCATTTTAGGTCTCTTGGACTCGTATTGTTATGCGTGCTCGGAACCGTCGTTGAAGTCATCACACCGGCTGGAAATCTTTTGGTATTGTCTTCGTTGTTGAAGAACATTTGGCATGTATAGGCTATTATGTTTTGTTGAACTGTGGGTTGTAAACTTTAAGCCATGTGAAAATGGCCTATGTGGTCGTCGAGTGGGATGCTAGAACCTATAGCCACAAGTCTTAGAAACTTTAATTTTGATAAGGTGGCCATAATTTGTGTCATGTATGATGGATGATTAAGGCCAAGGAAAGATTCATGAAATTGGCATAGTCTACTGCAGTAACTGTTGCGGACAGCAGCAGTGAGATGAGATTGAAAATCACTAAAAATAGTAGAAGTAGAATTAAATAGTGAATAAATTATGAAATTGAACCTTGATGAATCTATTTTATATGGACAAAACGAAACGACCATATGAGCAGTATACTGAGAGATATTAAAGTTCTCGTGAGACAGGGCCAGAACGGTTTCTGGGTCCCCTGTCGCGACTTTTAAAATTTACTATAAATTATCCAGAAAGAATTAGAAGTCATGCCTTATATGTGCAGATTCCATTTTGAGTCTAGTTTCATTAGAAACAATCGGAACCAGTATTAAAGCCCTGTACAGAGAGATATTCAAGTTGTAACGCTCGAAGGTCAGTGTAGTCGACCCCTGTAACATGGGTGACTTTAACTAATAAACTGTACCAATTGGCCCAACCAAAAATTCTAGAAATAAATCCATGGATGGATATATGAGTCTAAATTCAGGGAAAATTTACAGAATCAGTTTCCGAGTTTTGGAACTCGAGATATGATTTTTAAGGCGACAGTGACGCAGTTTTCCAGCCTGTCTGGAAATGCCAAATTGGTTGGTACTTTGAGAGGATTTGGCCCGTTAACCCCTCGTGTCCGACACCGGGGACGGTCATGGGTTCGGGGTGTTACATATACAAAGCTTCAAAAGTACCAACAAGATAATCGATAGTACGATGATGTATTCTTGACGATCCCCGAGTCCGAGCTAGCTTCGATAATCTATAAAACATGGAAAGAACACACAAAGTAAGCTTTAAAAGCTTAGTAAGCCATATACAAAAAAAGTTATCACATGAACATTTACATATCAATTCCAATATGCTTAACATAAATAACCACATACAAGTTCACAAACCTTTCTCAGTTAATACTTATCCATATTCACATGTAAGTTCATCAATTACTTCTCTTTACGATACTCGTATGAATCTCATACGTACCTAAGTCACTTAACTCTTTCATATAGTCTTTCTCAACTTGACTTTTCCTGTTGAACCTTTCAGAATCAATAAGGATACTCGAAAATCACATAAGCTCGTACAATGCCATATCCCAGATATGGTATTACATGTTATCACATATCAATGCCACTGTCTCAGACAAGGTCTTACACGAAATCGATTAGTGATGCCAATGTCCCATACATGGTCTTACACGTAATCTCAATACAATGCCAATGTCCCAGACATGGTCTTACATGTAATCAAATCTCAATAACCTAATGTCATGACATTCGTGTCCTATACTATTCTTAGGGTTCATACGGAACTTTCAAATGTCGTAACTTTATCGATCTATGCTCGTACTTGCTTGTTCGATATTCATAGCAATTCAATGATAATAAAACATATATAATTCAATTCAAAGACATTTATTTGCATATGAACTTACCTTATAGTCGGAATAAACGAACGAGATCAACTATTCGTCTACTTTCGATTTTCCTCGATCTAAATTCGTTTTCTTTCGTTCTTGATCTATATGCATTAAAAATTAACTCTTTTATTTATTAACACATTGAATTTAGTCCAAAAGCATATATTTGTCCATTTTTACGCTTTAGCCCTAAACTTTCACATTTCTTGCAATTTAGTCATTATTTCACAAATACACAAAATTACACAATTTCTTTCAAACACATGCTATCCGAATTCTCCTAGTGTATATATCAACCCATATTTATCAATATTTCACATATTTAACCCTTCAATTTACACTTTTCTCAATTTAATCCCTAATTGACATTTTTACTCAAAATCACTTTATAAAACATGTATATCAAACACCAAGCTTTCATAATTCATCAACAATCATTCAAAAGCTCAAGCATTCATCAATGGTAACTCACAATTTCATTAAAAATTTCAAAAATTAGGGTACGGTCTAGCTAATACCTGAAGCAACTATTACAAAAACATAAAAATCATTAAAAATCGAGCTCAAAACATACCTCAATCAAGAATACAAAGGGTCGAACCCTGAAATGCTTCAAATGGTATTTCTTATTTTGATTTTCAGTGAGAAAGATGAACATTAACACATATTTTTATGTTTTGTTTTATTAAATATACATTAATACAAAGTTTACTATTCTATCCTTGGTCATTAAACTATTTAATCATCAAATATAGGGCCATTCATGTCAAATTCCACTAGCAAAGGTCTAGTTACAACATAAGGACCTTTCATGTAATAAGCCATGTCAATTAAGCACTTTAAACAAGTAGAATGCAACTTTTGCATTTTACGCGATTTAGTCCATTTTCTCAAATTGAGCTATTAAACGATAAAATTAGCTCACGAAATTTTCACACATATATATTCACATGCTCTAAACACAAGAATTAATATTAGAAAAATTTTACGACCTCGAATTTGGGGTTCTGAAACCACTATTCTGATTTAGCTAAAATCGGGCTATCACAACTCTCCTCTTTAGGGATTTTCGTCTCCGAATATCTTACCAGTAAATAGGTTTGGATATTGCTTTCTCATAGCACCCTCAGGTTTCCAGGTAGCTTCTTCAACCCCGTGTCAATGCCACAACATTTCACTAACGCTATTATTCAATTTATCAGTTCTTTGATCTCACGAGCCACAATTCGGATCGGTTCTTCACTATACGATTAATCTGACTGAATCTCAACTTCGGTTGGGGAAATAACATGCGAGGAATCAGATCTGTATCGTCAAAGCATCGATACATGAAATACAATATGTATTGTAACACCCCGAACCCGAGACCATCGCCGGTGTCGGACACGAGGGGTTAACAAGCCAAATCCACATATTTCACCCACCAATTTGACATTTCCAGACAGGCTAGAAATCTGCGTCACTGTCACCTTAAAAATCATATCTCGAGTTTCAAAACTCGGAAACTGATTCTGTAAATTTTCCCTGAATTTAGACTCATATATCCATCCATGGATTTAATTCTAGAATTTTTGGTGGGGCCAATTGGTACAGTTTATTAGTTAAAGTCACCCATGTTACAGGGATCGACTGCTCTGACCTTCGCGCGTTACAACTTGAATATCTCTCTGTACAGGGCTTTAATACTGGTACCGTTTGTTTCTAATGAAACTAGACTCAAAATGGAATCTGTACATATAAGGCATGACTCCTAATTCTTTCTGGATAATTTATAATAAATTTTTAAAGTTGCGACAGGGGACCCAGAAACCGTTCTGGCCCTATCTCACAATAGCTTTAATATCTCTTAACATGTAACTCCTATGACCGTTTCGTTTATTCCACATGAAAGTAGACTCATTAAGGTTCATTTACATAATTTATTAATTATTTAATACCATTCCTACAAATTTTGGTGATTTTTCAAAACCATACCACTGCTGCTGCCAGCATCTGTTTTCAAAGTAACTATTACCTATTTCATGATTTCCACGATTCAAATGGCCCTTTTTGCACCATAGCACAAAGTGTGATTATGATTAACCATTCCAATGGCTAATCCTTTCAGACAATTTCATACCCCATAATGATTATCATACAAACTATTATAGAATCATACTAAAAACGTATATAAGCCATTTTCGCATGGCTATCCAAGCTTACACAAAACCGAAAGGTACATGACCTTCAACATTAGGGTAGTCCTATACATGCCATTTCAAAGTTCAACCAAAATTATACCAAAATGGAGGCTTTGATAGTGTAGATGACTTCGACTTTAATGATCCCGAATCCGATCGCTAACGAGCAAAATCTATAAAACAGAGAGCCAAAGCAACGGGTAAGCATTTTTATGCTTAGTAAGTCTCAAGCAATAAAATCAGCTTTAACTAAGGCATTACGTTCACATAGCCAAATGAATCATTTCATTAATACACATTCACATAATCATACTTGCTTCACACTTCATCATTGTATACTTTCACAAGATATCAACCAATTCAATAGCTGAAAATTCGTTAGTCGATTGAACGAATGTTACTCAAACATATCGACTTTTCCAATGCACATATAAACATACCTTTTCCTTTGGGCTTTTCGAGCGCATTAATTAAATTTATTACAGCAACCAACGCTCACCTTCAGCCCAAGCTTCTCCGAATACAACCGGATATAACCACATGCACGAATGCCCTCGGGTCTTAGCCCGGATAGAACGACTTGCACGAATGCCTTGGTCTTAGCCGGATGTAGTCACTAGCACAATTGCCTTCGGTCTTAACCGGATATAATTTCCAGCATAAATGTCTTCGGACTTAGCCGGATATCATTCAATTGCTCATGCACACATATACATCAATAATCATTTCACATTCATATTTCATTTTCGTTACTAAGGCTCAAACACAAACATATCACTAGCATAATCGCCTTGGGACTTAGCCCGTATCATTCAAATACTCATACACACATAAATCAATAATCATTACACATCCATATTTCATTTCACATAATTCAAGTAGGGTCATTTCTTGAGGACTTACCTCGGATGCTGTCGAACGCCTTCAACGGCTATTCGATCACTTTTTCCTTCCCTTTATCGGATTTAGCTCCCCTTTGCTCTTGAGCTTAACGAATGCAAGTAGAAGTATTCAATATTTTTCTCAATAATGTTTACTTGTTAATCACATTCAGCATCTCATATCAACTCATTTTATTATAAACTATCAATCGACTTTTAAACCAAAACGCCATTATAAGGCCGATTGTTCTTGGTCATACATACACGAAATCAAAAATAAATTCCAAGGTTTTCACATTATAAGGTACTAAGCCGAATACACTTGCTAGGTTCACATACATTCTTCATCAATTTCTTCTTTAAACAAACACATTTAAGCATTCCTTTCAGATTATCAACTCCAACCACATTCATTACTCAAGTATAGTAATTTCACATTCGGCAATAGTATTACATACAATAGCCGATTCTTCTTACTTTGTATTTGTGCATCTATTTGATCATTAGTTTAGTTCAAACACCCATACACCAAGATTCATCAAGTTTAGCATGAAACACAAACCTTAATCCTCAATGACCACTATGGTAGAAAATCCTAGTCAACCCAAAATCACAATTTCTAGCATGGGTTACCTAGAGAACTTGGTAACTAGCTCAATTTCATCTAACGCTTCAAGAATTCACATGAATTTCTCACTTTATTTATAGCTTAGAAACCGAATGGTTGCTCCCTTAGAATCGGCCAAGAAGAAACAAGAAACAAAACTTGTTTCTTTCACCCATCCACCATTTCTCCTTAAAACACAAGACAACAATCATTTTCCTCCATTTCTTCCATGGCCGATTACCCACTATCACCACACAATCAAGATCTTGACAAGGCTAAGTAGAAAACTTAGTAACTAGCTTGATGTATGCTAATATTTCAAGAACTAACATGAAATCACTTACCTTGTTCCAAGCTTAAGGGTGACCGATTGGCTATCTCCCCTTCTTCCTTTGAGGTTCGGCCAAGCTAAGGAGGATGAACACTTTTCTTCCTTTCTTTTTTTTTTTCTTTCTTTGTTTTTGTTTCTCTCATGTACGGCAAAGGGGGGAAGCATCCACACTCATTTTTTTTTTCATTCCTTTACCCATGCTCTTATTTTATTATTTCTAACATCCACCACTAGCAAAACATGTTTAAGACATGTTTTCTTTTGCCCATCTTCATTACCATGGCCGGCCACTTCCTTTTCTTTGGGTAAATTGACATGCAAAACCATTCTTTTGCATGCATATACTATTAGACCATTGAAAGATTAGCCTATCACCTTTCAACAATGTTTCATATAAGTCCATTTTAATAAATTCACATAGAAATGATCAAATTAATGCATGCAACTTTCACACATGCATTTACTAACATCATAAACATAGAATATAACTTTTAATTACTTATAAGACTCGGTTTAGTGGTCCCGACACCACTTTCCGACTAAGGTCAAATTAGGGATGTCACAACTCTCCCCACTTAAGAAATTTTCGTCCCGAAAATCTTACCATAAATAGGCTCGGGTATCGCTCTTTCATAGAGTCCTCAACCTCCCAAGTGGCTTCTTCAATTCGTGTTTATGCCACAACACCTTCACTAACGGGATTTTCTTATTGCGCAACTCTTTCACTTCACGCATCATAATGCGAACTGGTTCCTCTTCATAGCTCAAATTAGGTGAATCTCAATCTCGGACGGAGCGATCACGTGCGATGGATCGGACCTATATCGTCAAGCATCGAGACATGAAAACGTTGTGGATCCTTTCAAGCTCGGGGTAAAATTAATCGATATCGATCGCCCAACTCGTTCGGATACTTTATATGGCCCGATGAACCTCGAACTCAATTTGCCTTTACGACCAAATCTAAGCACCTTCTTCCAAGGTGAAACTTTGAGAAAGACCTTGTCTCCAACTTGATATTCGATATCTTTTCTTTTCAAATCCGCATACGACTTTTGGCGATCCGAAGCAGTTTTCAAACTATCATGAATTACTCGAACTTTTTGCTCGGCATCCTTAACCAAATCAACCTCAAGATTTTTCCTTCACTAAGTTCAGTCCAGAATAATGGGTACGGCATTTACGACCGTATAAAGCCTCGTAGGGTGCCATCTTAATACTTGATTGAAAGTGTTGTTGTAAGCGAATTCAATCAACGGCAAATACCGCTCCCATAAACCACCGAACTCGAGGATGCAACATCTCAACATATCCTCAAGTATCAGATTATCCGCCGGATTGACCATCGGTTTGGGGGTGAAAGGCGGTGCTGAAATGCAACTTGGTACCCAAAGCTTCTTGCAACTTTTTCCAAAATCGCGAGGTAAATCTCGGATCTCTATCCGACACGATAGAAATAGGCACCCCGTGCAATCTCACAATATGAGAAACGTACAGTTCGGCTAGTTTGTCCATTGGAAAGTCCGTACGTACGGGGACAAAGTGAGCCGACTTAGTCAATCTATCTACAACGACCCAAATCGCGTCCTTCTTACTCATCGACAATGGCGGTCCGGATACAAAGTCCATTGTGACTCGATCCTATTTCCACTGGGTATCGTGATCGGTGAAGCAATCTCAAGGCACTTGATGTTCCGCTTTCACTTGTTGACATATTAAACATCTCAAACAAAGTCGAGATGTCTCGCTTCATACCACGCCACCAAAACCGACGTTTCAAATCGTTGTACATCTTCGTACTCCCGGGTGGATTGCCATTCGGCTACAATGGGCTTCGTTCGAATTATCGAGATAAGTTCAATTCTTTGGAACACACGACGATTTTGAACCTCAAACAATCGTCATCGTCGATTTGAAACTCCGAGTCCTTGTTCGAACACACTCACCGTTTTGCGCCCAACTCGTCGTCGACTTTACGAGCTTCACGAATTTGATGTATCAATAATGGTTTGGCTTTCAATTCAGCTACTAACTCACCGTCGGATCGAATGACAAGTGCACATTCATTGCTCGTAAGCGAATAATGATTTACGACTTAAGGCATCCGCAACCACATTCGCCTTTCCCGGGTGATAGTCAATGACCACTCATAATCTTTTAACAGCTCGAGCCAACGTCTTTGTCGCAGATTTAAGTCTCTTTGGGTCATCAAATATTTGAGACTTTTGTGATCCGAGTACACATGGCACCTCTCACCCAATAAGTAATGTCGCCAAATCTTTAAGGCGTATCGATGGCGACCAATTCGAGATCATGGGTCGGATAATTTTTCTCATGTGGCTTTAATTTCCTCGACGATAGGCCACAACTCGACCTTCTTGCATCAATACACAACCTAACCCAAGTAGGGAGGCGTCACTATAGATGACAAACTCTTTGTCAATTCGGTTGCACTAGAATTGGGGCTTCATCAAATAAGTTTTCGATTGATCGAAACTTTTCGACATTTCTCCGTCCATTCGAACTTAACATCCTTTTGGAGTAAGCCGTCATCGGCGTGGCTATCGTTGAGAAACCTTTACAAATCGTCGGTAATAACCAACAAGCCCCAAAAAGCTCCGAACCTCGATAATATTTCTGAGGCTTCCAATTAAGTATGGCTAAAATTTTATTCGGGTCGACTCGAATACCCGATGCAGATACCACATGACCCAAGAAGCTAACCTCTCTAACCGAACTCACACTTGCTGAACTTAGCATATAATTGCTTATCCCGTAAAATTTGCAAGACTAACCTCGGTGTTCAAAGATGTTCGGTCTCATTTCTTGAATAGACCAAGATGTCATCAATGAACACGACTACGAACCGATCCAAATATGGTCTGAAGATCCGATTCATTAAATCCATAAATACCGTAGGGGCATTAGTAAGCCCAAACGGCATCACTAGGAACTCATAGTGACCATATCTCGCTCAAGGCGCCTTGGGTACGTTCAATCTCGAATTCGTAATTGATAATAGCCCGATCTCAAATCTATTTTCGAGAACACTGAGGCTCCCTTCAGTTGATCGAACAAGTCATCGATACGTGGTAACGAATATTTTTTCTTTATCGTCGCTTTATTAAGCTGACGATAGTCGATGCACAGCCTCATGGTTCCATCCTTCTTTTTTACAAACAACACTGGCGCACCCCAAGGCGAAAAACTCGGGCGAGCAAAACCTCTATCCACCAATTCTTGCAACTGAGCTTTCAACTCCTTTAATTCCGTTGGTGCCATACGATATGAAGCTATTGAAATTGGAGTGGTACCAGGTACCAATTCGATGCCAAATTCTATTTCCGAACAGTGGTAAACCCGCAACTCTTCGTGGAAAACATCCGGTATTCACAAACCACGCATCGATTCGGGTTTCTTTTCGATTCCTTGTCCTCGAGCACATACGCAAGGTACGCTTCGCACCCTTTTCTTACATATTTCGGGCCAACATTGCGATATTACGGTGGCAACCCTTTAAGTCCGTAGACTCAACCCGAATTATCTCGTTATTCGCGCACCTCAAATCGATAGTCTTGCTTTTGCAATTTACAACCGCATCGTGCATGGTCAACCAATCCAAACCAAGAATAACGTCGAATTCATCGAACGGCAAAAGCATCAAGTCCGCGGAAAACAAGAACCTCGGACCACTAGGGGACTTTTCTTGCACACTTTGTTGACAAGCACGTAATGACCCAAGGGTTTGACACCAATTACAAACTCGATGAGACTCAATAGGCAAAGACTTCTCGGATGCTAAGGTTTCACATATATAAGAATGAGTAGAACTAGGGTCAATCAAAGCAATCACATTAGTATTGAAAAGAGTGAAAGTACCGTAATGACATCCGGAGGCAAAGCATCCTCGCGTCGCGTATGGCATAAGTATTAGCAGGAGCCCGAGCCTCGGATCGATGGTAGCATCTCTAGATCCTCTCGACCGCCACTAACATTGCCCATATTTCTAGGTGGCCTACCTCGGCGAAGTGGTAGCACCGGGTTTCCACTCGACTTACATTTTGTTCAAGCAACCTCGGGCAATCCTTCATAAGGTGGTCGGCGATCCACACTTATAGCAGAGCGATCACGGAACCAACAGCTCCCGAATGCCATTTGCCACAATGCGACATTCCGCCTCTCTCGGCGATCATTTCCACCATCGGCGATCGAAGTGACTCGTGTTGTCACAGGGTCGATCGCGTCCTCGTCTAGAAAAGCCCAAGTGCCTCTAGACCGGCTCACATCATCTCGAAATCTCTTCGATGCTGTTGAAGAGACTTTCCGAGGACCTTTTCGAATTCTCCAGTTCCCACATCAACTTTTTGTTTCTCCTTTCTAAGCTCTTCGGCTTTACAAGCTCGCTCAACAAGTACTATGAACTCTCGTATTTCGAGAATGCCAACGAACATCCTTATATCATCATTCAGCCCATCCTCGAAGCGTTTACATAATAGCTTCGGACGAAATGCATTCTCCGCGTCATGGCTAAGCCTCACAAATTTTCGTTCGTAGTCGATGGCGACATAGAACCTTGCTTAAGATCAAGAAATTCCTTCGCTTTTGGTCGATGAATCTCGACTGATATACTTTTTTCGGAATTCGGTTTGAAAGAATTCCCAAGTCACTTGCTCTCTAGGCACCACAGAAGTCAGAGTACTCCACCAATCATAGGCGGAATCGCGTAGCAAGGAGATGGTACACTTTAAGCACTCATCGGTGTACAAGATAGCTCATCGAGCACCGGATAGTGTTATCCAACCAAAATTCAGCTTGCTCGGCATCGTCGCTATCCGTAGCCTTGAATTTAGTGGCCCCATGTTTACGAATTCTGTCATTGATCGGGGCTTACTTGACCTTATTTGGTCATTCGGAGGTATTGTAGGTCTTGGGGTTGCATTAGTCGGGAATGGAGGTTGTGGAACAGCCGTGTTAGTTCGAATGTATTGGTTGAACCAATCATTCATCACACTATAAAAGGCTTGCCTAGCCTCATCGTTCGGATTGCTGGCCATAGGTTGAGAGTCCGCCGGCGTTGTCCCTTGCGCGGGAGCAGGCGCCACACTCTCCACATCATCAGCTATTGCTCGGTTGGGATCGGGATCCATTGCTATAAACAAACACAAAGTCAAATTGTCAGAAATCACCACACTATCAATTCATCATTTAATGGCATGTATAGCTAGACCCCAAACATATCACGGTAGTCCTAGAATCGACTAAACCGTGGCTCTGATACCAATTAAATTGTAACACCCCGAACCCGAGACCATCGCCGGTGTCGGACACGAGGGGTTAACAAGCCAAATCCACATATTTCACCCACCAATTTGACATTTCCAGACAGGCTGGAAATCTGCGTCACTGTCACCTTAAAAATCATATCTCGAGTTTCAAAACTCGGAAACTGATTCCGTAAATTTTCCCTGAATTTAGACTCATATATCCATCCATGGATTTAATTCTAGAATTTTTGGTCGGGCAAATTGGTACAGTTTATTAGTTAAAGTCACCCATGTTACAGGGATCGACTGCTCTGACCTTCGTGCGTTATAACTTGAATTTCTATCTGTACAGGGCTTTAATACTGGTGCCGTTTGTTTCTAATGAAACTAGACTCAAAATGGAATCTGTACATATAAGGCATGACTCCTAATTCTTTCTGGATAATTTATAATAAATTTTTAAAGTTGCGACAGGGGACCCAGAAACCGTTCTGGCCCTATCTCACAATAGCTTTAATATCTCTTAACATGTAACTCCTATGACCGTTTCGTTTATTCCACATGAAATTAGACTCATTAAGGTTCATTTAAATAATTTATTCATTATTTAATACCATTCCTACAAATTTTGGTGATTTTTCAAAACCATACCACTGCTGCTGCCAGCATCTGTTTTCAAAGTAACTATTACCTATTTCATGATTTCCACGATTCAAATGGCCCTTTTTGCACCATAGCACAAAGTGTGATTATGATTAACCATTCCAATGGCTAATCCTTTCAGAAAATTTCATACCCCATAATGATTATCATACAAACTATTATAGAATCATACTAAAACGTATATAAGCCATTTTCGCATGGCTATCCAAGCTTACACAAAACCGAAAGGTACATGACCTTCAACATTAGGGTAGTCCTATACATGCCATTTCAAAGTTCAACCAAAATTATACCAAAATGGAGGCTTTGATAGTGTAGATGACTTGACTTTAATGATTCCGAATCCGATCGCTAACGAGCAAAATCTATAAAACAGAGCCAAAGCAACGGGTAAACATTTTTATGCTTAGTAAGTCTCAAGCAATAAAATCAGCTTTAACTAAGGCATTACATTCACATAGCCAAATGAATCATTTCATTAATACACATTCACATAATCATACTTGCTTCACACTTCATCATTGTATACTTTCACAAGATATCAACCAATTCAATAGCTGAAAATTCGTTAGTCGATTGAACGAATGTTACTCAAACATATCGACTTTTCCAATGCACATATAAACATACATTTTCCTTTGGGCTTTTCGAGCGTACTAATTAAATTTATTACAGCAACCAATGCTCACCTTCAGCCCAAGCTTCTCCGGAATACAACCGGATATAACCACATGCACGAATGCCCTTGGGTCTTAGCCCGGATAGAACGACTTGCACGAATGCCTTCGGGTCTTAGCCCGGATGTAGTCACTAGCACAATTGCCTTCGGGTCTTAACCCGGATATAATTTCCAGCATAAATGTCTTCGAGACTTAGCCCGGATATCATTCAATTGCTCATGCACACATATACATCAATAATCATTTCACATTCATATTTCATTTTCAGTTACTAAGGCTCAAACACAAACATATCACTAGCATAATCGCCGGGACTTAGCCCGGTATCATTCAAATACTCATACACACATAAATCAATAATCATTACACATCCATATTTCATTTCACATAATTCAAGTAGGGTCATTTCTTGAGGACTTACCTCGGATCTTGTCGAACGGCTTCAACGGCTATTCGATCACTTTTTCCTTCCCTTTATCGGATTTAGCTCCCTTTGCTCTTGAGCTTAACGAATGCAAGTAGAAGTATTCAATATTTTCTCAATAATGTTTACTTGTTAATCACATTCAGCATCTCATATCAACTCATTTTATTATAAACTATCAATCGACTTTTAAACCAAAACGCCATTATAAGGCCGATTGTTCTTGGTCATACATACACGAAATCAAAAATAAATTCCAAGGTTTTCACATTATAAGGTACTAAGTCGAATACACTTGCTAGGTTCACATACATTCTTCATCAATTTCTTCTTTAAACAAACACATTTAAGCATTCCTTTCAGATTATCAACTCCAACCACATTCATTACTCAAGTATAGTAATTTCACATTCGGCAATAGTATTACATACAATAGCCGATTCTTCTTACTTTGTATTTGTGCATCTATTTGATCATTAGTTTAGTTCAAACACCCATACACCAAGATTCATCAAGTTTAGCATGAAACACAAACCTTAATCCTCAATGACCACTATGGTAGAAAATCCTAGTCAACCCAAAATCACAATTTCTAGCATGGGTTACCTAGAGAACTTGGTAACTAGCTCAATTTCATCTAACGTTTCAAGAATTCACATGAATTTCTCACTTTATTTATAGCTTAGAAACCGAATGGTTGCTCCCTTAGAATCGGCCAAGAAGAAACAAGAAACAAAAACTTGTTTCTTTCACCCATCCACCATTTCTCCTTAAAACACAAGACAACAATCATTTTCCTCCATTTCTTCCATGGTCGATTACCCACTATCACCACACAATCAAGATCTTGACAAGGCTAAGTAGAAAACTTAGTAACTAGCTTGATGTATGCTAATATTTCAAGAACTAACATGAAATCACTTACCTTATTCCAAGCTTAAGGGTGACCGATTGGCTATCTCCCTTCTTCCTTTGAGGTTCGCCAAGCTAAGGAGGATGAACACTTTTCTTCCTTTCTTTTTTTTTTTCTTTCTTTGTTTTTGTTTCTCTCATGTACGGCAAAGGGGGAAGCATCCACACTCATTTTTTTTTCATTCCTTTACCCATGCTCTTATTTTATTATTTCTAACATCCACCACTAGCAAAACATGTTTAAGACATGTTTTCTTTTGCCCATCTTCATTACCATGGCGGCCACTTCCTTTTCTTTGGGTAAATTGACATGCAAAACCATTCTTTTGCATGCATATACTATTAGACCATTGAAAGATTAGCCTATCACCTTTCAACAATGTTTCATATAAGTCCATTTTAATAAATTCACATAGAAATGATCAAATTAATGCATGCAACTTTCACACATGCATTTACTAACATCATAAACATAGAATATAACTTTTAATTACTTATAAGACTCAGTTTAGTGGTCCTGACACCACTTTCCGACTAAGGTCAAATTAGGGATGTCACATGTATCTTTTCTAACTCAGAAGGCAATGCTAGCTGATAAGCGACTGGTCCAACTCGCTCGATAATCTCATACGGTTCGATGAATTGCGGACTCAATTTGCCTTTACGACCAAATTGAATTATTTTCTTCCACAGATATACTTCCAAAAACACTTTATCCCCGATTTGAAACTCAATATCTTTTCGTTTCAAGTTTGCGTAAGATTTCTGATGATCTGACACTGCTTTCAAACTATCACGGATCACTTTCACTTTTTCTTCAGCCTCACTGATCATATCAACCCCGTGAATCTTATTCTCGCTTAGCTTAGTCCAGTATAATGGTGTTCGACACTTCTGACCGTATAAAGCTTCATACGGTGCCATTTTAATACTTGATTAAAAGCTATTATTATACGCAAATTCAATCAATGATAAGTACTTTTCCTACATACCTTCAAACTCAAGAATGCAACATCTTAGCATATCCTCGAGTATATGAATAACTCGCTCGGATTGACCATTTGTTTGCGGGTGAAATGCGGTACTAAAATGTATCTTTGTACCCAGCGCATCTTGTAGTTTCTTCTAAAATCTCGATGTAAACCACGGATCTCTATCCGAAACAATAAATATAGGTACCCCGTGTAATCGAACAATCTCTAAAATATACAACTAATCAAGTTTGTCAAGCGAAAAATTTGTACGCATAAGAATAAAATGAGTTGATTTTGTCAACTAGTCAACAACAACCTAGATTGCATCTTTCTTACACGAAGGTAAAGGAAAACCCGAAACAAAATCCATAGTCACTCTATCCCATTTCCATTCAGGAATCATAATCGATTGCAATAAACCAGATGACACTTGATGCTCAGCTTTAACTTGCTAACAAATCAAACAATTCGAAACAAACTCTGAAGTGTCACGTTTCATACCATGCCACCAATAGAGTTGTTTCAAGTCATTACATTTTCGTGCTTCCCAGATGAACAGATAAACGACTAATATGTGCTTCGTTCAAAATCATATGAATCAACTCTGAGTTTCTCGAAACACATATTCGGCCTCTGAATCTTAAACAGTCATCAGAATCAACTTTAAATTCTGAATCAGGGATCGAATCACACTGAGCTCATTTTGCTAACATTTCATTATCAATTTTCTGAGCTTCACAAGTCTACTATAAAAGTAAAGGTCTTGCTTTCAAATCAGCTACAATCGATCCATAATTAGATAGAGCCAACTGAGTATTCATTGCACGCAGAGCAAACAAAGATTTTCGACTTAATACATCAGCAACAACATTTGCTTTTCCCTGATGATAGTCAATTACTAGCTCATAATCTTTTAGCAATTCTAACCATCTTCGCCGTCGCAAGTTCAGATCTTTCTGAGTTACCAAATATTTCAAACTTTTGTGATCTAAGTAAACATGGCATTTCTTACCGAACAGATAATGGCGCCAAATCTTCAATGTAAATACAATGACTGCTAACTCTAAATCATGAGTCGAGTAATTCTTTTCATGGGGCTTCAGCTGTCCCGAGGCATAAGCTATGACTTTGCCTTCCTGCATCAAAACACAACCCAGGCCATTCAATAATGCATCACCATAGATTACAAATTCTTTACCCGATTCTAGCTGTACTAACACTGGAGCTTCAGTTGAAAGAGCTTTCAACTGATCAAAACTTTTCTGACATTTCTCAAACCATTCAAACTTTACATCTTTCTAAAGCAATCTCGTCAACGGAGTCGCAATCATTAAAAAGACTATCATAAATCGTCTATAGTAGCTAGCTAGTCCCAGAAAATTGCGGACTTCAAGCACATTTTTCGGAGGCTTCCAATCCATTATTGCAGAAATCTTGCTCGGATCAACTCGAATACCCGATGTTGATACAATATGCTCCAGAAAACCAACCTCGTACAACCAGAATTCACATTTACTGAACTTTGCATATAATTGCGCAGAGTTTGCAATACACTCTCAAATGCTTGGCATGCTCAGTTTCATCTCGTGAATAAATCAATAGATTAGCAATAAACACAACAACAAAGCGATCTAGGTACGGTCTAAAAATACGGTTTATTAAATCCATAAAGATAGCAGGAGCATTCGTTAGTCCAAAAGGCATAACTAGGAATTCATAGTGTCCGTACCTCGTTCGGAAAGCTATCTTTGGCACATCAGAGTCTCTAACTTGTAACTGGCAATAACTCGATCTCAGATCTATCTTTGAAAACACTGTAGGCCCTTTATCTGATCAAACAAATCATCAATCCGCGGTAAAGGGTGTTTGTTCTTGATTGTCACTTTATTCAACTGTCAATAGTCTATATACATTCTCATCGTGCCATCTTTCTTTTTCACAAACAACACGGGAGCACCCCAACTCAAGAAACTCGATCTTGCAAAACCTCTATCCGTCAGTTCTTGCAATTGAGCTTTCAATTCTTTTAACTCAGTCGGAGCCTGATAAACCGTAATTTATACATATTTTTACCCCATGCTTAACGCATTTTATGGATGATTTTTCCTTAGAATTGGTGAATTTGATGCTCTTAATGCCTTAATTTCATGTTTTATACTTAGGTGAGCATAGGAGAGCGAAAGGAACGAGAAACGAGCCAAAAACTGAGAAAATTGGCCAAAATACAAAATCAACATGGCCTAGACTTCCTCACATGGGCATACCAGACGGCCGTGTCAATTTGGCAGAATTGAAGCACGACTCGCACGGGTAGACCACACGCCTGTACCTATTTAACAGGCTTGACCACGGCCTGAAGTAATCGCACACGGGTGTGTCACATGAGCGTGTCTCTACCGAGCCCAAGTTGAGTCCAATTCAGAAAAGGCTAATTTTGAGGGCTTTTCGGCATTCTAAAGCCTATAAATACGCCCTAAAGGAAGAGGAAAAGTGACACAGAGAGAAGGAGGCAGGAACTACTCAAGGGAAGCCGATTGATCCATCTCAAAAGCTAGAGTCACCATAAAGACTGAAGATCTCCCCTCAATTTCCCTTCAGGAGTTTTGGGTTTTCTTTATGTTTTGTATTCATTATTCTTCTGAGATGTTTTCCTTTTTAGTTATGAACTAAATTCCCTAAATATCTAAGGGGAATGAAACCTGAGATGAATCTTGTTATTATTTTCTGAATTGGATGATAAATATTTAACTTGTTCTTAATTATGTGTTCTTAATTCTTGTTTTGATATCTCAGGATACTGATTCAAGATAAGCTTTTATTTAGAGGAGGAATAGACCCTGTCTAAGAGTACATTTGTTATAATTAAGTGGAGTTGATTGCGCGCCTACACATAGGGTGACAAGATTTTACCAGATTAGGGTGAAACCTAATAGGGGATCCATAGATCGAGTTAATGCAACCCAAGGGTGTTAATTAGAGAAAAGTCTCAATTATTCAATCTAGGGATTAGATGTTATTAGTCCTGAATAGGGATAATAACATAACTTAGGGATCTTTACGGGACAAGTTAAATGAATAAATCGTCCGATTCGGAGCTAGAATAACAAGTAAAGTCTAGGTGGATTTTTCCTTAGGTATTGTTTTAATTCAATCATTTTCCAAAAGTAATTCCCCAATTTTTCCTTAAGTATTGTCTTAATTCAATCATTTTCCAAAAGTAATTCCCCAATTCTACTTTCTGCAAATTCTTAGTTTAGATAATTAGTTAGTTAAAACAAAACCCCCTTATTCTTAGGCTAGATAATAAAAAGACAGTCATTACTAGTACTTTTAGTTCCTTTTGGTTCAACAATCCGGTCTTGCTAAAACTATACTACTATTCGATAGGTACAGTTTCAAGAATGATTCTTTATAAATATTTAAAACCTATCACACAAAAATCGCGATCAAGTTTTTGGCGCCATTGCCAGGGAACTAAGATATTAGGAACGCTCAAATTTTATAACTTTAGCCATTTATTTTTCTTGAAATTTAATTTTAAGTTTAATTTTGTTATTATTTATTAATTTTATTTTTCTTTCTCTTGGCAGGTTTTTATAGTTTATGACTGCAAGAAACCTATCAGGACCACTACTTTTTGAAGAAGAAATAGATCGCACAGTTCGCAGAAACCAAAGAGAAATAAGGCGAAGCTTAAGATACAAAGAGAATGAGCAAGAGGATGATACTCAACCCCAACCAAAGAGATGGCTGAAAACCAAGACAATCAACTACCTCCTGCGATACACGTTGAACTAGCAAATCAGAATCCTGCTACTCGTACTATGTATGATTGTGCTAAACCTACTTTAACAGGAACTGAGTCAAGTATAGTTAGGCCTGCTATTGCTGCAAATAATTTTGAACTAAAACCTAACACTATTCAAATGATACAACAATTTGTTCAGTTTGATGGTTTGCAGGATGAGGATCTGAATACTCACTTGGCAAATTTCCTGGAATTCTGCGATACATTTAAAATTAATGGCATTTCTGACGATGGCATTCATCTTCGGATATTCCTTTTTTCATTGAGAAACAAAGCTAAACAGTGGTTGAACTCGTTACCACGAGGGTCAATCACCAGTTGGGAACAAATGATCGAAAAATTTCTATTAAAATATTTTTCGCCGGCTAAAACGGCCAAATTACGTAATAATATCTCTTCGTTTGTTCAGATGGACTTAGAAACTCCTTACTATGCATGGGAGAGATACAAGAACTTACTAAAAAGGTGCCCTCACCACGGGTTACCGCTTTGGCTACAGGTTCAAACATTCCATAATGGCCTGAATCCTTCGACTCGACAAATGGTTGACGCAGCTGCTAGCAAAACCATCAATAATAAAACACCTAAAAATGCTTATGAGTTTATTGAAGAGATGTCACTGAATAACTATCAGTGGCAAGTCATGAGGACTAAGCCAACTAAAACAGTAGGCGTTTATAACGTCGATTTGGTTACTATGCTGTCAAACTAGGTAGAACTTCTAAATAAAAAGATTGATGGTTTACTTGGTTCTACTCAGGTACATCCAGTAATGAGGTGCGAGACGAATGGAGGAGGAGCATGCACAGAGTATCAACCCTTCAACCCTAGCATCGAAGAGGAACAAGTTCAATATATGGGTAACAATAACTCTAGATCCCAAATTAACCCAACCATCCCAAATTCTCGTAGGGCGGTCAAGGAAATCAAGGACCACAACATCCTCTGGGTTTTCAACAACCACCCTATCAACAGGAAAAGGAACCAAACCTTGAAGAGATGTTGTCTAAATTTATCTCGGCGTCAAAAACCCATTTCTAGAACACCGAGACAGCACTTAAAAATCAACAAGCGTAGATCCAAGGGCTTGAAACTCAGATCGGCTAGCTTTCCAAACTAATCTCCGAACAACCATAAAGTAGCTTGCCAATTAATACTGAACCCAACCCAAGGGAACAACTCAACGCGATTAATGTTCAAGATGAAGAAGGATTTATTGAGCCTGAGCCTGAACCGAGGCAAGAAACTGTGGTAAGCAGAGGTCAAGGTAAGGTAGGTCATAATAAAAAAAATCAGTGAATGTCGAATATAAACCTCGTGTGCCGCGACAAGAAAAGACCACTCAAATGAACAATTTGGTAAATTCCTTAAACTTTTAAAAAAATTACATATTAACTTACCGTTTATTGAAGCTCTATCGCAGATGGCAAACGCAATGAAATTTTTAAAGGAGCTTTTAGCAAATAAATGGAAGTTGGACGAGGCGTCGCATGTGGAGCTAAATGCAGTTTTCTCAGCTATTCTATACAATAAACTACGTAACAAACTAAAAGATCCAGGGAGTTTTACGATTCCTTGCTTAATTGGGAGTTTAGATGTTAATAATGCATTAGCTGATTTAGGGGCTAATATTAACGTCATGCCCTACAAAATGTTCAAACAATTAGGTCTTGGGAATCCCAAACAGACTAGGATGAGCATTCAATTAGCAGATAAAACTATAAGATTCCCTAAGGGTATTATTGAAGATGTGCTAGTTAAATTCGATAAATTTATATTTCCCGTTGACTTCATTATTCTAGACATAAAGGAGGATAGCAACACTCCTTTGATTTTGGGATGGCCCTTTTTAGCAACTACTAAAACAATTATTGATGTTGGCATAGGTGAGCTCACACTCCGTGTGGGAGACGAAACAATCACCCTTCAAGCTCGCAATTCTGGCGCCACATCGGAAATTGAAGGTGATCGTCTAAACCATTCTACTAAAATTAACACTATGGTACAACCTACTTTGCAGAAAATGAGTCTGAAGGAAACACATGAGTCATTCTCAAGTAGTAGCAGAGGACCTATTCATGAAGATAAAAGGCTACAAATTGAGGAGCTAAATGAATGACGGACGCAGAAACTGAGAACACATGATAAACCAAAACTACGCCAGGACGAGCTCAACACCTTCTCACGTCAACTTAAGGTTGGAGATAAAGTCTTATTAGATGCTGCAGATCCTAACATTGTCACTACCACACCGAACGAAGAAATCCCTCTTATGGTACTTAGCATTTTCCCATTCGGTACAGTTGAGGTAAGTCATCCCAAGTTCAGCACTTTTAAGGTAAACAACACTCATCTAAAACCTTATTTTGATGAGAATGATAGCAGGAATGAGGAGTATAAACTCCTCGAACCACCATGACCATTCAATGGAGAGGTAAGTCGAGCTTAGACTATAAATAAGCACTTCTCGGGAGGCAACCCGAGCACTAACAATATTAATTTCTTCAAATTTTAGTATTTAACACCTAACTTACTAACAGAGATCTTGAATACAGGTTTTTCCACACAGACACGGCCAAGAACACGGGCGTGCTTAGGGCCGTGTGAAAATAAGGGAAAGATTTCCCTAACACGGGTTATGATAAATCGCCACAGCCGTGCGACATGGTCGTGGCTGAACCTGCCAAAACAACATGGGCGTGCGACACGCCCGTATCTAAAACCCGTGGTTGAACCTATTAAACGAACACGGGCGTGGGCCGACATACACGGCCATGGGAGAAGCGAACAAAGCCAGGCACGGTCGTGCAATACAATGCCATAAATTGTTAAGAATAGGTTATTCTAGAATAAGTTGTGGGAAAATAGGTTGTTTTTTTTTTCATCAAAAGTCGCACCCACACGCCCAAGGAACACGGGCGTAGACTAAAAGTCAAACGAACCCAAATTCAAAATTCGCGAGTCACACGGGCAAAAATTGGGGAACACGAGCGTGTTCCCTGGCCGTGTGCCTCAAAATCTATTTATAAATAGGCTGCACTATTCATTGTCTTTTTCACCCAAAAAAAAACGCTAACCCAAGTCCATACGCCCTCCCTACCACGCCCGTGCACCCGTTCGAACTGCATTTTCGACACCCAACCTCTCTCCTTTAGCGTTTGTTTACTCCTTTCTCTTTTATTTCACTAATTTATAATGCTATTTATCATAGTAATCTATATTTTTCATAGTATTTTCATCTTTCTATCACTCAAATGTCATTTATAGAACAAGTTATCATCTTTTCCTTGTTCAAATTCTTATTCATTACATGATTTCTCTACTCCACTTGATTAGTTAGAAGTGCATATTCATGGTTAGGATAGTTGAAATATTCATGCCTCTTGTGTTGACATTTATGTTCATTCGTATAGTATGATACATTCCTCTTTTCCATTTTTACTTATATCACCATGCTAATGCTACAAAAGTAGGTCATTGAACTTATTATTTTTGCTAAACTTAGTAATTGTGGCTGAACATATTTATGGATTTTCCTCTTCGAATTTAGTCGCATTTTCCCCTATCTACTCATCATGACGAATTAATGTATCCAATTGCAGGCATACAATGTCGTCTTCACGTGGTAAAAAGGCCGCTGTCCCTACTTCAAAGAAAAAGAAGGGAGCGTCATCTTCTTCGGGTCCTACCGCAGAAGTTCGTCACCCTTTCTTGAGGTTCCCCATCAGGCCCTAAGAAAAACATTTCCAAATACTCCAGGCCCAACCTTTAATTGCGGGCTGCTGCATCGACTGGGCTGTAGTAGAAAAAGTTTAATTGGTTGATGCGATTCGGGCTCTCCTAACCACCGACCCTTGGGAGCTTTTCTTTGGGATCATTGAGCTGTCGTATCTCGAGCTCACGCTGAAATTATGCTCCACATTTCATCTTAAGACCGTGATGACGAGCTACGATGATCCTAACACGGTACAATTTTGCCCAGGCGGATTAGTCCGCTAGCTCAGCGTCCCAGAATTCGGTACTGCACTGGATTTATATACAAAGGAATTCAAGGAGGAGAATGACTTACATGCTCTCAATCGCCACATCCATCGTTCTCCTTAACGGTGCTGGGACGCACTAGTACCAGGCGCGACCACCTACAATCTTAGCCACTCCAAGGCATCGACTCTCCCTCCATCTCTGAGGTACCTACATGCCATTTCGGCTCACATGATAATAGGAAGGCGAGAGAGCACTGTCGTCGTCAATACTCACGACGCCTACTTTCTATGGTGTATGTCACACGGGCACGTCATTGACCTTGCCTATTTCATTACCCTTGCCATTCAACACCAGATGGAACGGCATAGGAATGGGGTCATCTCTATTGGCCCTTATGTAACGCGATTGGCTCGACACTTGGGGCTCCTCAACACCGCGGCCCAAGAATCATCCTTGACCCTCATTGGCCAAATGTCTCCACAAGGCATCTCGAGCATGCTTAGCATGAGGATGATCGAAAAGCGCTGATAAATGCCAAATTATACATAGTTTTACCCCAAATACCTAGCATATTTATGGATGTTTACTACTAGATTTGTGGATTTTGGTGCTCTTAATCCGGTTACTTCATGTTTTGTACTCAGGAGAGCACCAAGAGTCAAAAGGAGCCAAAAACAAGCTAAAAGGGGACAAAACAGACCAAATCGAGAATATCACACGGCCTAAGCCTTGCCACACAGGCATCTCACACACCCGTGGCCTTCGGGGGTGTCGACCAAGGTTTACATGATTCACACGGCCTGGCCATTGAGCCCACACGGCCGTGGAAATTTAACGGATTGAACATGGCCTGGCAATCATGTCACACGGCCGTGGCACACGGGCATGTCCCTTTTTCAAAGAGTTGTATTTTACACGGAAAAGGGTACTTAGGGAGGAAGAAAGCCAATCCAAAGCCTATATAAACACCCTAAGTATGACCCAGAGAGGAGGCCTCTTCCAGAACTTTTCTGGAATACAGAACCACACGCCAGAAATTACTTGAAGGAAGCCAGACGATCCATCCCAAAAGCCAAAGCTACTCCAAGATTGAAAATCTCTCTCGGAATTCCTTCAGGGGTTTTAGAGTTTTCTTCATGTTTTGCTATTTTTATACTTTTGAGATGTACTCTTATTTTATTATGAACTAAACCCCTTAGATACCTAAAGGCGATAAAACCTATGATGGATCTTGTTATTATTATCTGAACTGTATGATAAATACTTGATTTGTTCTTAATTATGTGTTCTTAATGCTTGAGTTAATATTCCGGAAATTAATTCATGATTTGATGTGCTTATGTAGAGGAGGAATAGACCCTGCCTAAGAGTAGATTTGGCATAATTAAGCAAGTTAAACGAACGCCTAGAAATAGGGTTACGAGATTTTACAGGATTACGATGAAACCTAATACGGGAGTCCATAGAGTGATTTACTGCTTCCCTAGGGGTTTTAATTTAAGAAAGAAATTTCGATTAATTCAACTGAGGGTTAGACGTTATTAGTCTCGAAAGGGATAATAACATAAGTTAGGGAGTCTCACGGATCAAGTCAAGTGAATAAATCGTCCAGTTCAGAGTCAGATAACAAGTGAAATCTAGGTGGATTCCTCCTTGGGTGTTGTCTTTATCAATTGCTTCTCTTCAAGTCTTTTTCCAAATTTTGTCTTCGCTTTAATTAAATTAGTTAATTAGTTTAGATAATTAGTTTGATAAACAAATCCTTTTATTCCTAGGCTAGAAAATAAAAAGATAGTTATTACTGGTACTTTTGGTTCCCTTGGGTACGATATCCTGATCTTGCCAGTACTATACTATTGTTCGATAGGTGCGCTTGCCTTTTCGTTGTGATAATAGTTAGTCTAGGTTTGATCTTCATTTTAAATATTTATTACTTGTTACGAATCACGCGATCAAGTTTTTGGCGCCGTTGCCGGGGAAATGAAGGAACACTAAATTTTTATTACTTTAGCCAATTATTTTTCTTGCAATTTTATTTTATTTATTATTTATTAATTTACTTTTTCTCTCTCTTGGCAGGTTTTTATAGTTTATGACTAGAAGAAACCCATTAGGACCATTACTTTTTGACGAAGAAATCGATCGCACAGTTCGTAGAAATCAAAGAGAAATAAGGCGTAGTTTATGATACATGGAGAACGAGCAAGAAGACGATACTCAAACCCCAACCAAAGAGATGGCCGAAAACCCAGGCGATCAGCTACCTACTGCAATTGCAGCTAATTAAAATCCTGCTCCATGTACTATGTATGACTATGCTAAACCTTCTTTAACAGGAACTGAGTGTAGTATAGTTAGACCGATTATTGCTGCGAATAATTTTGAACTAAAACCTAACACAATTCAGACGATACAACAATTTGTTCAGTTTAATGGTTTGTAGGATGAGGATCCCAACACGTACTTGGCGAATTTTATTGAATTTTGTGATACATTCAAAATCAATGGCGTTTCTGATGATGCCATTCGTCTTCGGTTATTTCCCTTTTCACTGAGAAACAAAGCTAAACAGTGGTTGAACTGGTTACCATGAGGGTCTATCACTACTTGGGAACAAATGACCGAGAAATTTTTACTAAAATATTTTTCGCCAGCTAAAACGGCTAAATTAGGTAATGATATCTCTTCTTTTGTGCAGATGGATTTAGAAACACTTTACGATGCATGGGAGAGATACAAGGACTTACTGAGAAGGTGCCCTCACCATGGGTTACCGCTTTGGCTGCAAGTTCAAACGTTCTACAATGGTGTGACTCCCTCGACCAGACAAATGATTGACGTAGCTGCTGGCGAAACCATCAACAATAAAACACCGGAAGATGCCTATGAATTCATAGAGGATATGTCACTAAACAACTATCAGTGGCAAGTTATGAGGATAAAGCCAACGAAAACAGTCAGCGTTTATAACATCGATTTAGTCACCATGCTCTCTAATCAGGTAGAACTTCTCAATAAAAAGATTGATAATTTTCTTAGTTCTACGCAGGTACATCCAGTAATGAGGTGTGACTCAAGCAGAGGAGGTGTGCATACAGAATACCAATCCTTCAATCCTACAACTGAAGAAGAACAAGTCAACTATATGGGTAACAATAACTTTGAATCTCAAAATAACCCATACAGTAATACCTATAATGCAGGTTGGAGGAACCACCCAAATTTCTTCTGGGGTGGTCAAGGGAATCAAAAGCCACAAAATCCTTAGGGTTTTCAACAACCACCTTATCAACAAGAGAAGAAACCAAACCTTGAAGAGATGCTTTCTAAATTCATCTCGGTGACAAAAACCCATTTCCAAAATACCGAGACATCACTTAAGAATTAACAAGCATCCATCCAAGGACTCGAAACTCAGATAGGCCAGCTGTCCAAACTAATCTCCGAATGACCATAAGGTAGCTTACCAAGTAATACTGAACCTAATTGAGGGAACACCTCAATGCAATTAGCACTCAAAATAAGGACGGACTCATTGCACCTGAGCCAGAAATACAGCAAAACAACGTGATGAACAAAGGACGAGAAGAGGTAAACAATAATGATCCCAAACAGGTAAGTATGAATCATGAACCTTGTGTGCCATATCCTAAAGCGATGATAAAAGACAGAGCAGAAGAACAATTCGGTAAGTTTGTCAAACTCTTAAAGAAATTACATATTAACTTACCCTTTATTGAAGTTCTTTCCCAGATGCCCAACTCAGCAAAATTCTTAAAGGAACTTCTGAGTAATAAAAGGAAATTAGATGCTACATCGCATGTGGAACTCCATGCAGTCTGTTCAGCTATTTTAAAGAATAAGCTACCTAACAAATTGAAAGATCCAGGGAGTTTACAATTCCTTGCTTAATTGGTAGTTTATCTGTGAATAGTGCTTTAGCTGATCTAGGGGCAAGTATAAATGTTATGCCCTATAAAATGTTTAAATGACTCGGTCTCGGTAAACCAAAATAGACTAGGATGAGCATACAATTGGCTGACAAAACAGTTAGATTTCCTAAGGGTATTATTGAAGATGTTCTCGTTAAAATTGATAAGTTTATTTACCCAGTAGACTTTGTCGTCTTAGATATGGATGAGGATAACGAGGTACCTTTAATTTTAGGACGACCCTTTTTAGCAACTTCCAGAACCATTATTAATGTAGGCACAGGAGAGCTAACACTTCGTGTAGGTGACAACACAGTAACACTTCAAGCACGCGACTCATTCAAAACCTCTAAAACTCAAGATAATGCTATAAAACCTGTCGATGATAAAACTAATACTCAATCATCCTTGCAGGAACCCCCTCCAACCAAGACAACAAAGGCAGTGCACTATTATCATGTAGAGAACAAAGACACCCATGAGGAACGAAGGCTTCAAATAGAGGAGCTAGATGAATGGCGAGCACACAAATTGAGAACACGTGATAAACTGAAACTATGCCAAAACAAGCTTGATACCTCTCCTAATCAACTTCAGGTTGGTGATAAAGTCTAACTGGATGCCGCAGATCCCCACATTGTCACTACCATACCAAATGAGGAAATCCCTCTTACGGTACTCAGTATTTTCCCATTCGGTATGGTTGAGGTGAGTCATCCCAAGTTCGGTACTTTTAAGGTAAACAACACCCGATTAAAACCTTATTTTAAGATTGACAGCAGGAACGAGGAGTATGAACTCCTCAAACCACCATGATCATTGAACAGAGAGGTAAGTCGAGCTTAGACTATAAATAAGCGCTTCTCGGGAGGCAACCCGAGCACTAACATATTTTGATTTCTTTCTTTTTAATTTCTAGCACTTTGAATCATTAACTTAATCTTTGAATTGCAAAGTTTTTCAGTACACACGGCCAGGCACGAGGGCGTGCCTAAAGCTATGGCCAAACAGGGGAAGAGACACGACCGTACGATACGGCCGTGTGGAAGCAGGACATGATTTCCCCAAAACACAGGGTGTGATAAATCCCCACGGCCGTGCGACATGGCCGTAGGTGAACTTGATAGAAGACCACGGGTGTGGGGATGGAAAACCACAGGCATGCCAGGGACAAGGCTCGATTCTGTTTCTTCGACACAGGCATGAGACACACCCGTGCCATTCAGCTGCGTACAACAATACACGGGCGTGTTACCATAAAACACGGGCGTGGGAGAAGTGAACAAAGCGAGGCACGGCCGTGAGACGTGGCCGTGTTTGACATACGCCCAAGACACACGGGCGTGTGACAGTAGCCGGGCACGATCTAACTCGCAAAATTTGAAAAACACGAGCTTACCCTCAAAATACACGGGCGTGCCCTATGCCGTGTGACCCTCCCATATATAAGCAAATCACTGTTCATCTTATTCCTCCTTTCAAAACCCTAGCCGAAATCTACCCTCCCCCAACCCCTAATCCCTATTCTGGCCACCATTCCCTAGATTCTCACTTCCCCAACCCCCAAATCACCTTCAAATCCACTCCCCTTGAATTAATCCCCACTGACGAGGATCATTGAATCCTCCTATCTTTTTATTCTTATTTTTATTTATTTATTTTATTTTATTTTATTTTATTTTATTTTATTTTATTTTTATTTTTATTTTTATTTTTATTTTCATTTCAATTTTATTATTTTAATTTGAAAAACATATCTATATTTGTAAATTTTATTTTTTTTTCATTTTCTGGTATTTCTAACAAGTAATCCCATTACGCTCTCTTCCACACCAACTCTTAATAAGCTCTTCATGATTCTACAGACTTCCAAGCAAAGCTGCTAGGAATATTTTACGAAATGAGGAAACAAAAAGGAAACAATACCTCACGAGTGCCATGTTCAATGACCCAATTTCTTCATCTAGCTAAGAACAATGGCAACTACCACTTTCCCTGGACACTCCATCCTCAGAATCAAACTCCACATCCATATAACAGGGAGTTTCACCTCATTTCCTCTTATGATTTTCTTTATTTTGAATAATCTATCTCTGTATATTAAGGGAAATGTACATCTTAAGTGTGAGGGGGTGAACATGAAACCTAACTTTTTGCATTATTCTCAAATCCCTGAATTTGGTCTTGTGCTTAAGTGATTTTCTCATAATATTGATAGAATGAATTCTAATTGATTTATAATTATTGTTGATATGTCGTGAATTAGACCAAGGGAATTATGCTTGATTATTTGACTATAGGACCTTAAAGAATCGAGCATGATAAGTTGATATTTTGAGAAATAAAATTTTTAGACTATTTCTCCTAAATTGAGGTATTATCTTGAAATCCTAAGTATACAGAAATGACATTAAAAACCCAAATTTTTGGTGAGATTTTTTAGCCTTTTGAGCATATAGCTTTCTTTCTTGCTCACTTCTTTTGTGGTTTGAGTGTGTCAACATTGAACTGTTATTCTAGAACTTGCTTCGATTATACATGTCGAGGTCACACGTATGATTTGTTATACTAAGATGATAAAGGCACTTAGGATTTAACCCATTTACTCTATAAAAAGCCTTTCCACATAATTAAACCCTTAGCGAACCCCCTTTGAGCCTACTAACTTTTTTTTATTGATTAACACTTATCATTAACCCATTAACCCATTATTGTTGAAATCCTCTTACTTAATTTACCTTTTTATCGAGATTAAATTTAATATTATTACCTCACTATGTTCCCATTTTTTGTTATTGAATCATGAAGTATGATTTCTGTATTGTATTGACTTAATTTGTTCTTAAAAAAAAATGTAATTCTCAGCAAGCTAAAGTTGTCATGAACTCATGTAAAATAGTTCTAGATATTTGTTTGTGGTTCAGTAATTAAGTTTTTGATACTGGGGTAACATATTGAAATTATCTTGATTCTAACCCCTATTCTTCAGCTTGTATCCATACCTGTAACCTAAACCCCATTACAACCATCCAAAGACCTTTTGATTAGTGTATCATATCATTTACAAGTGGTGGAGATTTGATTTTTATGCAAGCCTATGGTAATAACTTTTCATGTTAGACAATCGAGTCTTAATCTTGAATCTTAAACACTTTGAGTGATTTGAGTGAATCTTTAGTGAGGATGTCATCTCTTGTATATTTAGGACTAAATTTGATTACTTAGAGGAAGGAGATTACCTATGATTTTTATTATCAAAATATCCGATTTAGATTATTTGAGGCTTTTAATGCCCCTATAGTTAAATTCTCACTGTATAATTTTTCGTGGAATAGTTTGTAACATTATCAATACTAATCATGTGATTGAAAAGAATGAATTCTAGCAGTAAATGAGAGTTTTGCTTGAGGACAAGCAAATGCTTAAGTGTGGGGGTATTTGATAAACGCCAAATTATACATAGTTTTAACCAAAATACTTAGCATATTTATGGATGTTTACTACTAGATTTGTGGATTTTGGTGCTCTTAATCCCGTTATTTCATGTTTTGTACTCGGGAGAGCACCAAGAGTCAGAAGGAGCCAAAAACGAGCTAAAAAGGGACAAAACAGACCAAATCGAGAAGATTACACGGCCTAAGCCTTGCCACACGGGCATCTCACACGCCCGTGGCCTTCGGGGGTGTCGAATAAGGTTTACACGATTCACACGGCGTGGCCATTGAGCCCACACGACTGTGGCAATTTAACGGATCGAACACGGCCTGGCAATCACGTCATACGGTCGTGGCACACGGGCGTGTCCCTTTTTCAAAGAGTTGTATTTTACACGGAAAAGGGTACTTAGGGAGGAAGAAAGCCAATCCAAAGCCTATATAAACACCCTAAGTATGACCTAAAGAGGAGGCCTCTTCCAGAACTTTTTTGGAATACAGAACCACATGCCAGGAATTACTTGAAGGAAGCCAGACGATCCATTCTAAAAGCCGGAGCTACTCCAAGACTGAAGATCTCTCTCGGAATTCCTTCAGGGGTTTTAGAGTTTTCTTCATGTTTTGTTATTTTTATACTTTTGAGATGTACTCTTATTTTATTATGAACTAAACCCCTTAGATACCTAAAGGGGATAAAACCTATGATGGATCTTGTTATTATTATCTGAACTATATGATAAATACTTGATTTGTTCTTAATTATGTGTTCTTAATGCTTGAGTTAATATTTCGGTTATTAATTCATGATTTGATGTGCTTATGCAGAGGAGGAATAGACCTTGCCTAAGAGTAGATTTGGCATAATTAAGTGGAGTTGATTGAACGCCTAGAAATAGGGTTCTAAGATTTTGTCGGATTAGGGTGAAACCTATTGTGGGAGTCCATAGAGTGATTTACTGCTTCCCTAAGGGTTTTAATTAAGAAAGAAATTTCGATTAATTCAACTGAGGGTTAGGCGTTATTAGTCTCGAAAGGGATAATAACATAGGTTAGGGAGTCTCATGAATCAAGTCAAGTGAATAAATCGTCCGGTTCAGAGTCAGATAACAAGTGAAATCTAGGTGGATTTCTCCTTGGGTGTCGTCTTTATCAATTGCTTCTCTTCAAGTCTTTTTCCAAATTTTCTCTTTGCTTTAATTAAATTAATTAATTAGTTTAGATTATTAGTTTGATAAATAAATCCTTTTATTCTTAGGCTAGATAATAAAAAGATAGTTATTACTGGTACTTTTGGTTCCCTTGGGTACGATATCCCGATCTTGCCATTACTATACTATTGTTCGATAGGTGCGCTTTCCTTTTCGTCGTGATAATAGTTAGTCTAGGTTTGATCTTCATTATAAATATTTATTACTTGTTACGAATCACGCGATCAAGCACCGAGGAACCTACCCTCTTCAATATCGTCTCGCCCAATCTACAGAGGAGAAGGCCCCCGAGGACATTACTGATGATGTCCCCCCACAGCACGAGGACCCACCGTCTCAGCCACTACCACCCTCTCGTCTAGTTCATGCGGCGACTTCATATGCTGACATCTTTGAGCGCCTCACTCAATTTGAGCAGTAGTGTTTTCAATGATTTGACAACATTGATACTACTCTCCAGTAGATTTGTCAGCACCTCCACATCTCATTGCCACCCCCACCTCGCGAACCATTTAGCAATGAAGATGTTTAAAAACATTTATTTATTATTTTATGTTTTTACTTTTATTTTATTTTAAGACTACATTTTACTTTTCTTTCACCTTATTTTTATTAGGACTTATAATTATTATTTTAAAATTTTTAATTTTGGCTAATTCCTATTGAGTACTTACCCTTCCTTATATATTTCCTAAAAGAGTTCTTGATTCTATCACAGTTATAAAGAGCTCCACAGCTCACTATTATTCAGGAACTCGAAACTCCACTAGGAAAAGTTCTCCACGACTACCATGTCTTACTCGACCACGATCATAACCAACTTCTGATATAATATTCTTTTGGCGTAGGACTTATGGACTAATGAACCTCTACCACCGCTGGAGTATCCTCCTCCACCGTCACGCCGATTATTCTCCAAAACTCCAGTTCAAGAAAATTCACTCATCACTCAGGAAGTTTCACTCGTCTCCCTATCTTATTTCGATATTCTTATATCTATCTTTGTACATTGAGGACAATGTACATCTTAAGTGTGGAGGTATTCATTTCATTATCAGAAAAATCCTTGAATGACTGCCTTGTTCTCTTGAAAAACTCTTATATCATATTTAGGATAAATTTTGATTGATTTATGATTTTTATTGATATATCTTGAATTAAAACATAGGCATTTATGCATTGATTGTTTAAACTTTAAGACATTAGAGAATCAAACATGATAAGTTGATTTTTAAGAATTTAAAATTTTAGGTTGTTTCCCCAAAGTTTAGGTATTACTTTGAGTTGGAATTCACAAGTTTTAAACATAAAAAAACCATAATTTTTGTGAGATTTTTGAGCCTTTTGAGCATCTATTAATTCTTTCATGCTCACTTTTATTATTGCTTTGAGTGCGACAGTATTGAATTGTTATTCTAGAACTTGCTTGATTATGCATGTCAAGACCACACCATTTGATTTGATATGTCAAAATGATTAAGGTAGTTAGGATTAACCCACTCATGCCATGAAAAGCCTACCTCCAAAATTAACTTCTAGTGAACCCCTTTGAGCCTAACAACCCATTTTTTTGTATTACCCACAATATTAACCCTTAACCCATTATTGTTGAAATCCCCTAAATTAAATTTGATCCCTATTTTTGTCGAGATTTGAATTGAAATAGTTACTCAGCTATGTCTTGTTCTTAATAGTTAATCTATGTTATTTAACTTGTTCTTAAAAAAAAATTGTGTATACACACTAGTAGTAATCTTTTGTTTTTTGAGCTTAAGTATTTAAATTCCATGTTCTGAGAAGAAGCTCTATTGTATGCAAGTGATGATTAAATCTTTTTCCAGTTAAGTGATTTTTCAATTCAATCTCGATTCTAACCGTTTCTTTCAGCTTGTGACCACACCCTCTAACCAAAGCCACGTTACAACCCTATAAAGACCTTTTGATTGATGGATCATCTCAATTTATAGTGGTGGAGATGTGATTTTCTTGCAAGCCTATGGTAATAACTTTTCATATTGACTGATGAGTGCTACTTACATTGTCCTTAAACACTTTGAGTGATTTTAGTGAATCGTTATTGAGGATGTTCGTAATATCCTGATTTTGGGCCTAATCGGAATAGTGGTTTCGTGACCACAAAATTCGAGATAGAAATAATTATTTTATGATTATTTTAAGGTCTATGATATTATTTCATGATTGTGTGAAAATTTCGTGAAGAAATTTTATGCATAAAGTGCTTAAATTGAAATTAGGGACTAAATCGAATAATTTGCAAAACTTGCATTCTAGAAGTTTCTAGTATGAAATTGTTTTGAAATATTAATTATGAGGTCTTAAATAGAAATTTTACCAATTTATAAGTCTATGGACAAAAATTGGACATGGATGGAATTTTTGGAAAGTTTAGTAGTAAGGGCATTTTGGTCATTTAGGGTAAAATGAATTAAAATACAAAATTAAAAGCCAATTTTGCTCATCTTCAACCCCATGGCCGAATATAGCAAGGAGAAACCATGGCTAGGGTTTTCAAGCTTCCAAGCTCGATTGTAAGTCCGTTCTAGCCTCGTTTTTAATGATTTTTACGTTTTTGGAGTCCCTAGCTCGATTTAGCTTATGCTAGCAATAATTTAACCTAGGGTTTATATTTGGAAAAATACCCATAGGTGAAATTTGTGTATTTTGGTGTTTTATGATAGAATATGAGGTTTTATATTATGTTAGACAACTTGTGCTACTCGGGTTTAAGTGAAAACGAGCAAAAGGGCTTAATCGGTAAAAATACCTAATAGTCATAAGTACATGTTAGAGTGAGAATTTGATGTTGCCATAGAAGGGAAAAATGATCAGCTTGTCATAAAACATATGAAAATAGGCTGAAGTTTAATTTACGAGCTTTGGGGCAAAAGTGTAAATATGCAAAAGTTTAGGGGCAAAATTGTAATTTTTCCAAAATATGATTTTGGGTCAATTTGAATAATGTGAGTCCTAATTAGACTATATTTTAAATGATAGAGCAAGGAAAATTGAAATTCGGGCTAAAATGGGGAAAATACCAAGTTATGGACGAAATGGTAAAAGTAGCCATTTTCGCATACGAGGTAAGTTCATATGGAAATGTTGGTAACATAGTTATTGTTTTAAATGTTTTAATGTTATTTAAATGATATGATAATTATTATGAAATATCATACTTGTGACAATTGTTTGATAATATGTCAAATTATGTGATATACTTGGAAAATGTGAAATACTATCGAGTATCGGTATCGACATTCCATAGAAGATGGTTGAGACATATGATTGGGAAAAATGTCCCGTTGAACCTTAGGAATGGATTAGGATACAAGTGACATGCCACTGGGATATTTGGGCATCCGAACTCGTTGAGTTGAGTCCGAGTTCACTTATGGATGCGAATGTCCGAACTCGTTGAGTTGAGTCCGAGTTCGTGAAATGTAACTAGGCATTCGAACTCGTTGAGTTGAGTCTGAGTTCACCTATGGATGCGAACGCCTGAGCTCATTGAGTTGAGTCCGAGCTCGCTTATGGGCGGGTTACATGGTAGCTTGGCTACATATGTGGCACTTATGTGCAAACTTTCCATGTATTCGAATTATATTCCGATGTGTTCAACGGGTAAAGTTCTACTGAAATGGAGGAATACTCAAGATGAAAGGGATGTATTGGTAAGTGTTATGAAATGGGTACTTTGAACAGGTATGTACTTAACCCTCGGGTTGAAAAATCGATATAACAACAATATGGTAAAATGATAAATGAAAATGTGATATGAATGTCTTGGTGATGATTATGCAAATGATGTTTTATGTTTGCTTATTTGGTTATGTTACTTGCTATTTGCATGTGAACTTATTAAGCATTTATGCTTACTCCCTCCTTTTCATTCTTTGTAGTTTTGACAAGCCAGCTTGGAAATCGGGAACGGTCGGAGGCTCGCTCACACTATCCATATACCATCTTGGCATAATGGCTTGTATATTTTGAGTATGGCAGGTATAGCATTATAATCATTTTGTATATATGGTCTTATAATATGGTTATTGAGTGGAATAAAAATGCTTGGTAATGAGTAGCCATTGGAATGGCTAATCATGATCATATTTGGTGTTATGTATGTCAAATTACTAGCTAATCCATGGAAACCATGAAATAGGTAAAATTTACCATAAAATAGATTCAGACAGCAGTAGTGACATGAATTTATAAAATCACTAAAAATAGTAGAAATGGAATTAAATAATGAATAAGTTATGGAATCGAAGCTTGATGAGTCTATTTTCATATGGAAGAAGCGAAACAGGTATATGAGCTATATTTTATGAGATGTGTAAATTTTTGTGAAACAGGGCCAGAGCAATTTCTGGATCCCCTGTTCTGACTTTGGAAATTCACCATAAATTTTACAAAGATAATTAGAAGTCATACGTTATATGTACAGATTCATTATTGATTGTAGTTTTATTAAAGACAAATGGTATATTCATTGAAGATCTGTACTAGGAGATATCTGATTCGAAATACACAGAGGTCAGAGTAGTCGAACCCTGAAATAGGGGAGTCTTTAACTAATAAACTGTACTAATTGGCCCGACTAAAAATTCTAGAAAAAAATTAGTAGATGGATATATGAGTCTAGTTTCAGGAAAAATTTATGGAATTGGATTTTGAGTTTCGTAACTTGAGATATGATTTTTAAAGCGACTGTGATGCAGTTAGCCAACTTGTCTGGAAATTTTAAAATGAATTGTATGAGCTGTTTAAGTAATGAATTAAGTCCGTTAACACCTCGTGTTAGACTCCGGCAACGGTCTCGGGTACGGGGTGTTACAATGTTAAACTCCGTGAGATTTAGAATCGAGGTAACCAATTAGATAAGGGGAGATGCCTAAAGTTTTGCATGATTAAATACTCAACTTGGAATGTTTGAAACTTTGATGTTCTTCCAGTTGAATTTTCAATGTATGATTACCTATGGATTATTTTGGGGTATTATCGATAGAAATTATAGGTTGAGAAGAATTTATTTTGATTATGAGTTGAGAATTTTGCTTGAGGACAAGAAAATGCTTAAATGTGAGGGTATTTGATAAACCGTAATTTATACATATTTTTACCCCATGCTTAACGCATTTTATGGAAGATTTTTCCTTAGAATTGGTGAATTCGATGCTCCTAATGCCTTAATTTCATGTTTTATACTTAGGTGAGGATAGGAGAGCGAAAGGAACGAGAAACGAGCCAAAAACTGAAAAAATGGGCCAAAGTACGAAATCAACACGGCCTGGACTTCCTTACACGGGCATACCACACGGTCGTGTCAATTTGGTAGAATCGAAGCATGACTCACAACGGTAGACCTCACGCCCATGCCTATTTAACAGGCTTGACCACAGCCTAAAGTAATCGCAAACGGGCATGTCACACGGGTGTGTCCTTACCGAGCCCAAGTTGAGTCCAATTCGGAAAAGGCTAATTTTGAGGGCTTTTAGGCATTCTAAAGCCTATAAATATGCCCTAAAGGAAGAGGAAAAGTGACACAGAGAGAAGGAGGCAGGGAACTACTCAAGGGAAGCCTATTGATCCATTTCAAAAGCCGGAGTCACTATAAAGACTGAAGATCTCCCCTCAATTTCCCTTCAAGAGTTTTGGGTTTTCTTTATGTTTTGTATTAATTATTCTTCTGAGATGTTTTTCTTTTTAGTTATGAACTAAATCCCCTAAAAACCTAAGGGGAATGAAACCTAAGACGAATCTTGTTATTTTTTTCTGAATTGTATGATAAATATTTAACTTGTTCTTAATTATGTTTCTTAATTCTTGTTTTGATATCCCAGGATACTGATTCAAGATAAGCTATTATTCAGAGGAGGAATAGACCCTGTCTAAGAGTACATTTGTCATAATTAAGCAGATTTGATTGTGCGCCTAGACATAGGGTGATAATATTTTGCTGGATTAAGGTGAAACCTAATAAGGGGATTCATAGATCGAGTTAGTGCAACCCTATGGTGTTAATTAGAGAAAAGTATCAATTATTTAATCTAGGGATTAGACTTTATTAGTCCTGAATAGGGATAATAACATAACTTAGGGATCTCTACGGGACAAGTTAAATGAATAAATCGTCTGATTCGGAGCTAGAATAACAAGTAAAGTTTAGGTGGATTTTTCCTAAGGTATTGTCTTAATTCAATCATTTTCCAAAGTAATCCCCCAGTTCTACTTTCTGCGAATTCTTAGTTTAGATAATTAGTTAGTTAAAACAAAACCCCCTTATTCTTAGGCTAGATAATAAAAAGATAGTCATTACTAGTACTGTTAGTTCCTTTGGGTTCGACAATTCAGTCTTGCTAAAACTATACTACTGTTCGATAGGAACACTTGCATACATCGTGATAATAGTTAGTTTCAAGAATGATTCTTTATAAATATTTAAAACCTGTCACACAAAAATCATGATCAGAGCCATTCTATACAGAGCTATTGATATCGTTATTGTACCCAGCATTAACTCAACGCCAAACTCAACCTCTCGAATCAGTGGCAAATTCAGTAACTCTTTAAGAAACAGATCTGAATACTCACACACAACTGGTACTGATTCGATCTTCTTTTCAGTCACTTTTGTATCAAGCACATAAGCCAAGTAAGCTTCACAACCCTTTCTCACATATTTCTGAGCTAACATCAATGAAATCACTGCTGGCAAACTATTCAGTTTATCTGACTCAATCCGGATAATCTCATTATTTTGACATCTCAGATCAATCATCTTTCGTTTGCAATTCACAACAGTATCATGCAACATTAACCAATCCAAACCTAGGATTATATCAAACTCGTCAAATGGTAACAACATTAAATCGGCCGGAAAGCAATTATTTTGAATCATCAACGGACAGTTCTTGCACACTTTATCAACCAACACACACTTGCCTAAGGGGTCTGATAATTTAATTACAAATTCAGTAGACTATACAGGCAAAGTCTTACTGGATACTAAATTCACACATATATACGAATGAGTTGATCATGTATCTATCAATGCAATAATTTTAGTATCATAGAGAGTAAAAGTACCGGTAATGACATCTGGAGATAACGCTTCTTCGCGAGCGCAAATAGCGTAGGCTCATGTAGGTGCTCTCACCTTTGACCTCACAGCAGAGTCTTTAGTCGCTTTCTGACTACCACTCACATTTCTTGTGTTTCTGGGTGGTCTACCTCTAGCTAAAGTGTTACTTGGCCTCACATTCTATACTGTATCTTGTTCAGCCAACTCCGAACAATCACAGATGAAATGATCCAATGATCCACATTTAAAACAGACCCGATCATTCAATATAAAATCGCCAAGATGCCTTTTACCAAAAATTTTACATTCAAATCAGTTAGGTCTCACACTGCCAACACTAGTAATCGAAGTAGCTGAAGCTTTGAAACTCGATTGTTGTTTCACTCGATCTTTGTTTGAATGCCCCACAGATGCATTGGAATGATTATACGAGTCCCAAAATTTCTTCGATGCAGACTGATAAGATTTACTAGCTGATCTCCTTCTCGAATCTCTTACTTTAAAATCAGCTTTTCTCTTTTCTTTACTGAGATCCTCGGCTTTACAAGCACTATCAACTCAAACAACAAATTCTTTGATTTCTAGAATCCCAACTAACAGCTTTATGTTTTCATCCAATCCATCAATGAATCATTTACACATGATCTCTTCGGTAGAAACATATTCCCGAGCATATATTCTCAAACGTACAAATTCTCTTTTATATTTTGTGATAGTCATTCGACCTTGTTTCAACTCCAGAAACTCTTTATGCTTCTGGTAAAAGAACCGCTGACTTATATATTTCTTTCAGAATACAGATTGAAAGAATTCCAAGTCACACATTCCCTTGGAACTATTGATATTAATATTTTCCACCAATGATACGCATTGTCTCTTAACAGAGATACTACACATTTGATACATTCATCAGGAATACAGAATAACTCATCAAACACTTTGATTATATTCTTGAGCTAGAACTCAGCCCTCTCAGCGTCATCATCAACTGTAGGCCGAAACTCTTCGGCCCCATGTTTACGTATCTTACCCACTGGCAGCTTATTTAATCGAATAGGATCTAACACTTGAGACACAATTGGAACTTGTTGAGGAATAGGTGGGGGTGGAGGTTTTTCAGCAGTTGGATTCGTTTAAACGAACTCCGTGAAACACTCACTCATTATTTGGAAGAAGGCTTGCTTAGCCTCTCCCCTCTGGCTATTAAAAATATGCCTAGAATCAGCTGGTGCTGCCCCTTGAGCAGGAGTGGGCACATTACTTTCAACATCACCAGCTATGGCTCGTTCGGGATCCATTTACTATATAAAAACACATTTTAACTGTCAAAAATCATCACACTATCACAGTTTATATATATGGCATGTATAGCTAGACTCTCACATGCTACGTTAGTCCTAAAATCAACTAAATTGTAGCTCTGATACCAATTAAATGTAACACCCCTAACCCATATCCTTCACTTAAATAGGGTTAAGAGGTATTACCAATCAATACATATTATTCATGATTTCAATATCAAATACATTCATCTTAATCATATTGTCCCTTCTAAAGTCTTACGAGACCCTAAAACATACTTAGAAGAGGTTCGAGACTAAACCGATAACATTCACAAACTTTGAAAAACTTATATAATTTTCTTTAATTTCAAGGTTATACACCCGTGTAAGCAGGCTGTGTGCCTCACACTGCTACCAGACACGCCCGTGTCACAGGTCGTGTGAAAACAGGGCATACATACTGACTTGCACCACACTACTAAGAACACGTCTGTGTTCCATGGCTGTGGGAAAATTAGAGAGGTTACTGACTTGGATCATAAGGCCAACCACAAGCTTGTATGCCAGCCTGTGTGCCACACACGGGCAATAGACACGCCCGTGTGTCTAGGCTTTTCCAAACCTGTAGGGTATACTAACTTTAATTTGAAGGGTACCCCAGAAGACAAACGACCGTGTAATATGGCCATGTGTCACACACGGCTGAGACACATGCCCGTGTCTCTACCCATGTGGACAAATATAGGCCATTTGCAAGGCCAATTTGCCACCCTTTTCTCATGCTTACCTAACCATCAAAATGGTATCATTTCATCACAAATATTGACAGCCAAAACATGCCAATTCACAAAAATTTCATGCCATTTCATAATCAACCATTTTACTACTTAAGTCATTATTCAAAACATACTAAATCAATATGCTAAAATCATCAATCTCATATGACTACTAAATACATTTACTCATCAAATTATTAACTATTTCATGACACAAATTGCACCATATCTCCATATCAAAATCAAACCAAAATATGCAAATCTTCCAAGCATTAATACATCATCAACTAATCAACCAAATAAAAAATCACTTAGCAAAACTAATAACCATGAAAAACATGCCAAAACACATAGTAACTTATAAACATCACTTGACAATATATAAATCAAGCCAACTCAAATGACCAAACACATTAGCATTTACAAGCCAAATCTCATGGCTAATATTATAACTCAAAACATACCAAAATGACACTAGCCTATACATGCCATATACCATATATACAAAGCTTTAAAAGTACCAACGAGACAATCGACAGTGCGATGACTTATTCCCGATGATCCTCGAGTCTGAGCTAGCTTTGATAATCTATAAAACATGGAAAGAACACACAAAGTAAGCTTTAAAACCTTAGTAAGCCATATACAAAAAAAGTTATCACATGAGCATTTACATATCAATTCCAATATGCTTAACATAAATAACCACATACAAGTTCACAAACCTTTCTCAATGAATACTTATCCATATTCACATGTATGTTCATCAATTACTTCTCTTTACAATACTTGTATGAATCTCATACGCACCTAAGTCACTTTTTCACATAATCTTTCTCAACTTAACTTTGCTCGTTGAACCGTTTGGAATCAATAAGGATACTCAGAAATCACATAAGCTAGTACAATTCCATATCCTAGATATGGTCTTACATGTTATCACATATCGATGCCATTGTCCCAGACAGGGTCTTACACGAAATCGATTAATGATGCCAATGTCCCAGACATGGTCTTACACGTTATCTTAATACAATGCCAATGTCTCAGACATGGTCTTACATGTAATCACATCTCAATAACCTAATGTCATGACATTCGTATCCTATACTATTCCTAGGGTTCATACGAGACTTTCAAATGTCATAACTTTATCGATCTATGCTCGTACTTGCTCATTCGATTTCATAGCAATTCAATGATAATAAAACATTTATAATTCAATTCAAAGATATTTATTTGCATATGAACTTCTCTTGTAGTTGGAACAAACGAACGGAATCGACTATTCGTTTACTTTCGAGTTTCCCCAATCTAAATCCGTTTTCTTTCGTTCATGATCTATATACATTCAAAATTAACTCTTTTATTCATCAACACATTCAATTTACTCCACAAACACATATTTGGGCATTTTTACACTTTAGCCCTAAGCTTTCACATTTCTTTCAATTTAGTCATTATTTCACGAATACACAAAATTACACAATTTCATTCAAACACATGCTAGCCAAATTCTCCTAGTGTATATATCTGCCCATTTTTATTAATATTTCACATATTTAACCCTTCAATTTATACTTTTCTCAATTTAATCCCTAATTTACATTTTTACTCAAAATCACTTTATAAAACATGTATATCAAACACCAAGCTTTCATAATTCATAAAAAGTCATTCAAAATCTCAAGCATTCATCAATGGAAACTCACAATTTTATCAAAAGTTTAGAAATTAGGGTACGGGCTAGCTAATACACAAAGGAATGATCACAAAAACGTAAAAATCATTAAAAATTGAGCTCAAAACATACCTCAATCAAGAATACAAAGGGCCGAACCGTAAAGTGCTTTGAATGGTTTTTCTTCTTTTTGGTTTTTGATGAGAAAGATGAACATTAACACATTTTTTTATGTTTTGTTTTATTAAATATACATTAATACAAAGTTTTCCATTTTATCCTTGGTCATTAAACTATTTAATCATCAAATATAAGGCCATTCATGTCAAATTCCACTATCAAAGGTCTAATTACAACATAAGGACCTTTCATGTAATAAGCCATGTAAATTAAGCACTTTAAACAAGTAGAATGCAACTTTTGCATTTTACGCGATTTAGTCCTTTTTCTCAAATTGAGCCATTAAACGATAAAATTAGCTAACGAATTTTTGACACATATATATTCACATGCTGTAAACATCAAAAATAATATTAAAAAAATTTTATGACCTCAGATTTTTGGTTCCAAAATCATTGTTCCAATTTAGCTAAAATCGGGCTGTTACACTTTCCCCCTAAAAGAAATTTCAACCTCGAAATTTATCTTATCCAAACAGTTGCAGATATTGATGTTGAATCGAGTTATCAGATTCCCAAGTGGCTTCCTCAGTGTGATGATTCCACCATAGAACCTTAACCAAAAGAATGGTCTTCCTACTCAAGACCTTAACGTCTCGATCCAAAATCTGAATCGGCTTCTTCTCGAAGGTCAAATTTAGTCTTACCTCTATCTCCTCAACAAATACAATGTGAGATGGGTCCGACCGATACCGCCTCAACATAAAGATATGGAACACGTCGTGAAAACACACGTCGTGAATACGATCTAACTCCAGAGGTAGCTTTAACTAATAAGTTATCGGTCCAACCTGTTTCAGAATCCAGTACGGCCCAATGAACCTAGGGCTCAACTTGCCCTTATGTTTGACCCTAATAACTTTCTAACATGGAGATACCTTAGAAAAGACTTAGTCACCCACAAAATACCCGATATCTCTCCTTTTCAAATCCAAATAAGACTTCTATCTATCAAAAGCTGCCTTAAGTCGATCCCGAATTAATCTAACATTATCTTCAGTCTCATACACCAACTCAAGACCTAAAACTCATTTCTCACCCAATTCAGTCCAACGCAAAGGGGTATGATACTTACAACCATAAAAAGCCTTATAATGTGCAATCTGAATACTGGACTAGAAACAATTATTATAAGCAAATTATGTAACACCCCAAACCCGGCCTGGATGTTATGACCGGATCTGATGCGCCACATTGGTGCGTTCAAAACACTTAGTTTGGAAAAGCTGAGTTGGTGTTGTAAAAGATACTTTTAAAATAAGGTTAAAGTGAATGGAAGCTGTGCACCAGGTAGGAAACCAGGAAAAAGAGGAGGTGAGTCCGTCGGACTGCTTAAGTACCAAGCTCTCTTCGGATCCAATCCTAGACATGCACACCGCCATTACCACACTCTAACATCTCGTATAATTTTGAGAAAAACCGTTTGATTATGACCATCTTAAGAAAATGATTAAGGTTGCAAAACGCTTGCTTAAAGATATTTATTTTTCTTGGGAAAACATTTACTTTGCGGAAACTTTGCGCGTCATCGTGATCTTTTTAAAAACAAGTAGTTTTTATAAAATGAACCCTAGTGCTAGCCAGTTTAATAATCCCCAAAATAAAAGTAATTAAAAAGAGCGGCCTTATTACAACCTTAAGCATAATAAAAATAAAATAATCCAAATTGAAGGCTAAACTTATTTAAAATCGTCAATCAATCTTCATGGCCACTCTGAATCCCGCCCAGCTCCAAGTCCACCAATTCTAGGGCTCACCTGCAAGGATGGAAGAGGAAGGGGGTGAGTTTGGGAAAACTCAGTGTATACAGAAACCCATCCAAAGCCCAATTCAGCTCGAGCCCATTGGGCCTAAGCCCTATTCAGATAACGATACACAGATGGGTCAAGCCCTTTTGAATCTGATGCAAGGCCTTAGCCCTTTTTACATAACAATGTGGCCCATAGGCCCGTTCGATAACATGAGTAACATCGGTAATAATGAATGCAAGCCCATCCGGGAGACTACTCAACCCACCAACCGCTACACCTTGCCTGCATCAGCCCTACACACCTTGTGGGAATATCTCAACCCACCCACCCTACACACACAACATGAAAGCAACACTCAAATTCAGTCGATTGAGGCAAAGCCTCCAAGATGTGGATGAACCACTTTCAAGACTTCCTCCATTAATACCCCAACCCCATGCAATGATATTAATAAAAGCATATCATGTAAAATACAACATTGATCAATCATGCGATTCACCAATTTAAAACCCTAGGGGTATATCGGTAATTTTACTCTTTAGGGGTAATTTGGTAATTTTGCTCTTTAGGGTAATTTAGTGATCTACGCTACTACACAAGCTAATTCAGTAATTTTTAACAGATTTATGCAATTTGATTCCACCATCTACCTAACAGGCTAATTTGCCCATCTCTTACCCAAATTGGTCCGTAAGCCTATTGGGCCCAGTTTTGGCCCATCGAGCCCCTTTTTTCCGAAATATGCTAAAACGTCACGCGAACGTGCTTACTACCTTGCGGTGCCAGATCTAACAATTACTCTATGACTTGAGAGCATTCACATACTTACATGACCATGAAATGCCGAATTTGGCATTTCGACTTTTGCTTAATTGAACTAAGAAAGGGTGTTCGGTACACACGATTCATGACGATCGCTTACGAGATCCCTTCGATGTCCTACAATTTATTAGCACAGTTCTTATTTACAAACCATAATCACTAAACCCCAAAACTTACTTATCCATGATCGAACCATATCCCTAAAACCTTTGAAACCTTACCTTTTGCCAAAATCGATAGTTAGCTCGAATCTGATTGCTCCAATGAACCACGCCTTTAATTCAACGCTTAAGAAGACTCTAGTCACTGAAAGAAAACATCGATTAAAGACTCTTAGAGCCATATGCCCAAATCGACAGACCTCCCTAGATTTTAGGGACTTGACTTTTCAAAGTTGTAAAATAAGACTAGATCTCAAGTGATGAGCACTTACCACTTGTTCCTCTTTGATTTCTACGTAGATCGATGCGATTTATCCTCTAAACGATGGTAGAACTCGAATCTAGAAGATCTGAAGTTCGGCTATAAGTCCCTAAATCTATGGTATTTCGGCTTTTAGGTGATGAAGAAGATGATGGTTTGAGGCTATAACCTTGGAGTAACGTTGTTTACGATATTAAGGGTTTAGAGATGATGAATGTTGATCACAAGGAACAAAAATCTTGAAGGATTTGGCTTTGGAGAAATCGGCACAAGTAGTGAGTTTTCGTGATTTGACCTTTTAATGGCGATTGGTGATGAAGGTTTAATGGAAGATGGGATCGACAAAGAAGGTGAATAAGATGGTCGAAGGTTTGACTAGAAGGAGAAGCATAAAGGAAGAGAAAACATGGAGGAAAAGAGAAGAAGAAAATTGGCACAATGAGAAATAGACTTGTGTTTTCGGCTTTTGTGAGAATTGAAAAAGATGAAAGAAAGCTTTCGGTGGCTAACCTAATTCTCCAAGATAGAAAAGAAAAGAACCTAACCCTAATATTAAATTAGAGCAATCGCCCATCTCCCTAAGGCCCTTGTCGAAATTTACTTGTGTGATCACATGCCTAGTACATGCCTAAAAATTAAAAGAAAAACAATATGCCTACCTTACAACTTGAACCTGGACCTCCAATTCCTTCCCAGCGCCACTTTTTAGGAACTTAGTGGCGTCACCTTGCCACTTTACCAAGGCCTTATTTGTGTCATAACTTACGCAGTTCTTCTTAAAAGCCCACTTAACCAAATCTCCTATTCACTTAAAAATCCCACCTTGATATTTTACCGTGTTTAGCTTAGTCTTGGGCCTTCTAAAGGTCTACTAACACATTTAAACATAATTCCAATATTTAGAACATGAAAATTTCAAGATTTACTAAAAATCACAAAACCCAAAAAATCCAAAAATCGTATGCTACAACTAATATATTTTTTTTCCTTTCCACTAATAATAATTTTATAAATATATCTAATAATAAAATTTCAAATATCAATAATACAATAAATAATAACAATTTTCATAAAATTTTCAAACATACATACAGAATATTTTTCTAATAATAATAATTTTATCTCATAATACTAATTAAAATTTCATAAAATTTAAAATATCCGTAATAATAAATACAGTAAAAATTTTCTAGTGGTAATTTAATAAAATAAATTTTTTTTTCGAAACGATAATATTTAAAACTTCCTAATTATTCGGTTTTCTTCTATTGAATCCTGCACTCAAAACCCAACTCTTCTAGGCCCCAAATTCAGGATGTTACAACTCTACCCTCCTAAAAAAAATTTCGTCCTCGAAATTTCAAACTATCAACTAACCGTATTACTCAAGTCAAACCACTATGCTTTCACTGCACTCGATTAAAAATAATTCTTAGTACGACCGAACATCTAATTACCAAATAAAGAAACGTTTATCGTGCACGCATACAACTCGTAACATATATTTAAATAAAACAAACTTGGCAATCCCGAGCTCGATGCTCCTTGGACCCACATCTACGACATGCTTCGTCTTTCTATGGCATTCACCGAATGACGTCCGTTGTAGTCTTTGCAGATTGGATAGTTTGGTGGGTGCCTTAACATGTTTCACGAGCGAGGCTTGGTTTTACGAGAACTAGAATCCTTCTTTTCTTACACTCCAAGCACCCCGCTTGAAGCGCTTTCCTAATTTCCTTAATTTTTGTATCCAATACTTCCTCTACCACTTTCCTTACTAACTCGGCCGATGCCTCGGTACCAAGCTCGAGTTACCGCTACCCAAAGTTGGCGAGACTTTGCTTACCCGAGAATCCATATCAATGCTCTACATTACCAAGACACATATCAAATAACTACAAAGGTCTCAAATATTTTACTATTTATTCACATGTCTTATGCAGAGATAGTATTTTCAAGTTTCTATTTTCACGTAATCATAGCCTAGCTACGCCCTCGGTATTCTAGAGTTTTAGGGTTGCCCTAGTTATAATGTCATGATATGGTCTCAGTTCTATCTACAATAATATCTTAATACTGAGGTAATATGAGGAATGTAAATACTTACGACTTGGTGCTTGGGGATTCAGCAGCCACTTCGATCGATCCATAAAACCCATGTTCTTGTTTAGAAAAAGATATGATTTGAAAACACTTTTATTTTAAAACTATTGATTTAACCCGTTTAACAAATAGAAAAACTTGAACATCTTGAAAAATCGCCCTTTCCAAAAATACCCTTCTTAGGCCCAAGTTTTTGAAAAGATTTTCGGACCGATCCACAGTACCGAGTTGTTGCAACCTAGGCTCGATACCACTAAATGTAACACCCCAAACTGGCACGGATGTTATGACCGGATCGATGCGCCACATTGGTGCGTTCAAAACACTTAGTTTGGAAAAGCTGAGTTGGTGTTGTAAAAGATACTTTTAAAAGAAGGTTAAAGTGAATGGAAGTCATGCACCGGTAGGAAACCAGAAAAAGAGGAGGTGAGTCCGTCGGATCGCTTAAGTACCAAGCTCTCTTGGATCCAATCCTAGACATGCACACCGCCATTGCCACACTCTAACATCTCGTATAATTTTGAGAAAAACCGTTTGATTATGACCATCTTAAGAAAATGATTAAGGTTGCAAAACATTTGCTTAAAGATATTTATTTTTCTTGGGAAAACATTTACTTTATGAAACTTTGCGCGTCATCGTGATCTTTTAAAAACAAGTAGTTTTATAAAATGAACCCTAGTGCTAGCCAGTTTAATAATCCCCAAAATAAAAGTAATTAAAAAGAGCGGCCTTATTACAACCTTAAGCATAATAAAAATAAAATAATCCAAATTGAAGGCTAAACTTATTTAAAATCGTCAATCAATCTTCATGGCCACTCTGAATCCCGCTCCAAGTCCACCAATTCTAGGGCTCACCGCAAGGATGGAAGAGGAAGGGGTGAGTTTGGGAAAACTCGGTGTATCAGAAACCTATCCAAAGCCCAATTCACTCGAGCCCATTGAGCCTAAGCCCTATTCAGATAACGATTACACAAGAGGCCAAAGCCCTTTTCGAATCTGATAGCAAGGCCTTAGCCCTTTTTACATAACAAATGTGGCCCATAGGCCCGTTCAAGAACATGAGTAACATCGGTAATAATGAATGCAAGCCCATCCGGGAGACTACTCAACCCACCAACCGCTACACCGCCTGCATCCAGCCCTACACACCTTGTGGGGAATATCTCAACCCACCCACCCTACACACCACAATCAGCAAGAACGCACTCAAATTCGATCGATTGAGGCAAAGCCTCCAAGATGTGGATGAACCACTTTCAAGACTTCCTCCATTAATACCCCAACCCCATGCAATGAGATATTAATAAAAGCATATCATGTAAAATACAACATTGATCAATCATGCAGTTCAGCCAATTTAAAACCCTAGGGGTATATCGGTAATTTTACTCTTTAGGGGTAATTTCGGTAATTTTACTCTTTAGGGGTAATTTCGTGATCTACGCTACTACACAAGCTAATTCAGTAATTTTTAACAGATTTATGCAATTTGATTCCACCATCTACCTAACAGGCTAATTTGCCCATCTCTTACCCAAATTGGTCCGTAAGCCTATTGGGCCCAGTTTTGGCCCATCGAGCCCCTTTTTTCCGAAATACGCTAAAACGTCACGCGAACATGCTTACTACCTTGCGGTGCCAGATCTAACAATTACTCTATGACTTGAGAGCATTCACATACTTACATGACCATGAAATGCCGATTTGGATTTTACTTTTGCCGAATTGAACTAAGAAAGGGTGTTCTGTACACACCGATTCATGACGATCGCTTCGAGATCCCTTTCGATGTCCTACAATTTATTAGCACAGTTCTTATTTACAAACCATAATCACTAAACCCCCAAAACTTACTTATCCATGATCGAACCATATCCCTAAAAACCTTTGAAACCTTACCTTTTTGCCAAAATCGATAGTTAGCTCCGAATCTGATTGCTCCAATGAACCATGCCTTTAATTCAACGCTTAAGAAGACTCTAGTCACTGAAAGAAAACATCAGTTAAAGACTCTTAGAGCCATATGCCCAAATCGACAGCCTCCCTAGATTTTAGGGACTTCGGCTTTTTCAAAGTTGTAAAATAAGACTAGATCTGAAGTGATGAGCACTTACCACTTGTTCCTCTTTGATTTCTACGTAGATATGATGCAGATTTATCCTCTAAACGATGGTAGAACTCGAATCTAGAAGATCTGAAGTTCCGGCTATAAGTCCCTAAATCTATGGTATTTCGGCTTTTTAGGTGATGAAGAAGATGATGGTTTGAGGCTATAACCTTGGAGTAACGTTGCCGACAGATATTAAGGGTTTAGAGATGATGAATGTTGATCACAAGGAACAAAAATCTTGAAGGATTTGGCTTTGGAGAAATCGGCACAAGTAGTGAGTTTTCGAGATTTCGACCTTTTAATGGCGATTGGTGATGAAGGTTTAATGGAAGATGGGATCGACAAAGAAGGTGAATAAGATGGTCGAAGGTTTGACTAGAAGGAGAAGCATAAAGGAAGAGAAAACATGGAGGAAAAGAGAAGAAGAAAATTCGGCACAATGAGAAATAGACTTGTGTTTTCGGCTTTGTGAGAATTCGAAAAGATGAAAGAAAGCTTTGGTGGCTAACCCTAATTCTCCAAGATAGAAAAGAAAAGAACCTAACCCTAATATTAAATTAGAGCAATCGCCCATCTCCCTAAGGCCCTTGTCGAAATTTACTTGTGTGATCACATGCCTAGTACATGCCTAAAAATTAAAAGAAAAACAATATGCCTACCTTACAACTTGAACCTGGACCTCCAATTCCTTCCCAGCGCCACTTTTTAGGAACTTAGTGGCGTCACCTTGCCACTTTACCAAGGCCTTATTTGTGTCATAACTTACGCAGTTCTTCTTAAAAGCCCACTTAACCAAATCTCCTATTCACTTAAAAATCCCACCTTGATATTTTACCGTGTTTAGCTTAGTCTTGGGCCTTCTAAAGGTCTACTAACACATTTAAACATAATTCCAATATTTAGAACATGAAAATTTCAAGATTTACTAAAATCACAAAACCCAAAAAAATCCAAAAATCGTATGCTACAACTAATATATTTTTTTTCCTTTCCACTAATAATAATTTTATAAATATATCTAATAATAAAATTTCAAATATCAATAATACAAGAAATAATAACAATTTTCATAAAATTTTCAAACATACATACAGATAATATTTTTCTAATAATAATAATTTTATCTCATAATACTAATTAAAATTTCATAAAAATTTAAAATATCCGTAATAATAAATACAAGAAAATTTTCTAGTGGTAATTTAATAAAATAAATTTTTTTTCTAAACGATAATATTTAAAACTTCCTAATTATTCGTGTTTTCTTCTATTCGAATCCCAGACTCAAAACCCAACTCTTCTAGGCCCCAAATTCAGGATGTTACAAATTATGCCATTGGCAGAAACTTCTCCTAACTACCTCGAAAGTCGATCACATAACTCTATAACATATCTTCTAGTATTTGAATCACCCTCACAGATTGTCCAGTTGTCTGAGGATGGAACGCAGTACTGAAGTCTAATCAAGTACCCAGAGCCTCATGAAGTTTTTTCTAGAATTGAGAAGTGAAATGAAGATCCCTATTAGAAATAATTGAGACTAGAACCGCATGAGGTCTAACAATCTCAAAAATATATAGTTTAGCCAATTTCTGGAAGGAATAGTCTGTCTTGACAGGAAGGAAATGAGTAGACTTGGTTAAACGATCCACAATGACCTAAATAGAATCCTTCTCAGTGGATGTTAAGGGAAACCCACTAATGAAGTTCATAGTCACCTGTTCTCATTTTTGAAGAGGAATCTTAACGGGTTGAAGCAAACTCGAAGGTAGTTGGTGCTCAACTTTAACTTGCTGACACGTCAAACAACGAGAGATGAAATCCATTACCTCCTGTTTCAAACTAGGCCACCAGTATAACTCACAGAGATCCCAATAGATCTTATTTCCACTAGGATGTATAACAATGAGGCCACTATGCACCTCCCGTAGAATAGATTGCCTCAACTCAAAATCGTTAGGCACACAAACACATTCTAAGAAACACAGAATCCCATCACAGTTTAGCCCCAAATCAGAAGTACTACCTTCCTCAGCTGGCGAAATCGGGGAACCAAAGAGTCATCTCCCAGCTGTTTAACCCAAATCTGCCAACCGAAATTGACTTAACTTGCAATTTGTGTAACACCCCTAACCCGTATCCATCACCGGAACAGGGTTTTAGAGTGTTGCCTAAACACTCAGAACATTTTTCAATTTATTCAAGCAAGTTACTATTCATTTACTGATATCATTCATAACATCCCTTGATTAGGCCCTCGAGGCCCAATACGAGCATTAGAATCGAGTCGGGACTTAATCGAAACATCTAAGAATTTTTTGCAACTTTTCAAAATTTTTCTAACTTACAGGGCTCACACGCCCGTGTGGTCCAAGGGACATGCCCGTGTGACCCTGGGACACACTCGTGCTAGAGGTTGTGTTTGACCCCGTGTGTAACGCCTCAATTTTTGGGAATTCTGTGATTGTTTGGTAAAATTTAAAATTTTGTCTTATGTCTACTTGATGAAGGTTTATTTATGATAGGGGGCCTCTAGAAGGCTCAAGCTTAAGCTAAAACCCAGTAACTTTGTGTGATTTTAATCCATAAGAGGAAAAGGGGGTTCTGGTTAGCAGAGGTCTTAAATATTATTTGGGTAAAATAAGACATAAGGAAGCAAGTGGCAAAGTGGCATGTGGCACCACTGGGAAGGCTATAAAAGTGGCGTGTAGAAGGGTAGGAAGAGCCCAGGTTCGAGCCGCAAGACAAGCAAATAAGGTGTTTATTTTTTTGTGCACAAAAAGGGGAGGTGATGGAATTCAAGGGGGAACTCTGTTAGGGAGAGTTTAAGATGATAAGGGGATTGAGTAAGGATAAAGATAAGGGAGAAAATCTAGGAGCTGATCAAGGAACAAGAGGTGGCCGACCAAGGGACTTTAGCATGGGAAATTTGGCTAGGATAGTGCTTGTATAAATTCGGCACAAGGGGGTAAGTGAGCCGTTTTTTGATCACTCTTCCTCTCCTTTTATTTTTCTTTTTCTTTCCATTTGTTATTCTTTTCTTCTTCTATTCCCCATAGCTGAATTGTGACAGCCCTAAATTGACCATAGTCGGAAAGTGGTTTCGGGACCGCTAAACCGAGTCACCGAAGTATTTGAGTATAATATTTATTGTCTAAAACATGTGAATATGAGTGTGTGAAAGTTTTAAGCTTCGATTTAGTCAATTGCATGTGAATTTAGTTAATAGGACTTATGTGTGACACTTTTGAAATGTGATAGGTTAATCTATAAGGATCTATTAGTACATGTTATGAAAACAATGGTTTTGCACGTCAAATACTCCTTTTTTTATACATAGTGGCCGGCCATTATGGTACATATATTAAAATATGTAGTAAATCTTAATTAAAAGGTTAATATTTTATGTAAAAGAAAGGAAATTAATAAAAGAAAGAAAAGAGTAATTAAAATAAGGAAGGAAAGGGTGAAGAAAAGAAAAAAAAGGGTATCACCTTGTTCTTCTTAGCCGTACAAGAAGAAGAAAAAGAGGGGGGGCATTCGGCCTTTTGAATGAAGAGAAGGTTAGTAAATTTTGTTAATCTTTCTTTTGAAATCTTAGTTTGTTCAGGTTAATCATCATGTTTTTCTTACCTAGCCATACTAAAATTTTGAATTTAGAGGGTTGGATGGAACTTTCGGTTATGGTATGTGTGAGAAGAACTTGATTTTTTTTCTTTCTTACCCTTAAGTTTTGATGGATAAAGAAACAAAAAGATTGTTGATGAAAGAAATTAATCTTGTTAAAACTTTAAACTAATAACACCCATATGTGTGATAGCCGAACATAGACTTTGTTTAAAGTCTTGATCAAAGGCCGGTTAAGTGTTTTGAAATGGATATCTAAGGTGTTAAATAATAAAACTCTTGATGACTTGGGTTAAATAGCATTTGGTCATCTTAAGTTAATATTAAGGTAAGGAGCTTATACTAGTGATAGCCGAATTAAAGAATGCTTGATGTCATGAGTAAATGTTGTTCATGTTATTTGGATGAGAAATGGTAGTTAGGTGGAGTAGAGTCTAGCAAATGAGCACATATGTGCATTAGTTGCTAAATGGAGAAAAATCGGCTAACAAGTGTGTACTAAGGCCGAATATGACTTGGAATATTATTGAGTGATGTATGTGTTTTGAATTGATGGAATGGAGAGGATGCTTTAATTGTGTTATGAACAATTATATGTTAAACTAAGGTTTGCTAAGCTAGCTATTAAGGTAAAGTGCAAATGTTAGTATTGGATTACTAGTATATATATGTGTATCCGCCGAGTTTTGAACTTGAAACAAAATGGTATTTAGTCAATACAAGTAACCATATTTGTGGAATGTATTAAGTAAATAATCGGCCTCAACATAGACATGCATATTCGGCCACATGAATGAATACATAGATTGATGTTGTATGTTCGGCTATAGGCAAGCATATTGATGGCCTTATCTTGACTTAGAAAATCGGCTAAAGGAGAATATTGGCTAAAATGTTGAATTTGATTCATGATTTCATACATATATGACTCTAATGCCTAATATATATATATGGGCTAAGTACCTTAAATTCCTCCTTGATGTTCTAAATGATTATATCAATTTATTTGTTAAATTAAGCTCAAGAGCAAAGGGGGACTAAATCCGATAAAGGAAAGGAAAAGGTGATCGAATAGTCGTTGAAATCGTTCGACAGCATCCGAGGTAAGTTTTCGAGTAATGGAACTTAGATTATGACTCGATTAGATCATGTTATATAGCGAATCAAAACCATGCTCTTTGTATGTGGCTATTGAGCCGAAAATGGTAATGGTAGATAAGTGCCTTGTGTCTCGAGTTCTAGTAATGAAAACAAAATAAAATGTGTTATGATTTGTGGACATATGTGCATGATTATTCGGATGATAACCGGCTAAGACCAAAGGCATTTGTGCGAGATGCTATATCCGGCTAAGACCAAAGGCATTTGTGCGAAGTTGCTATATCCGGGCTAAGACCAAGGCATTTGTGCGAAGTTCTTGTATCCTGGCTAGGACCCAAGGCATTTGTGCGAGTTGTTATATCCGGCTAAATCCGAAGATACTTGGGTTTGGAAGTGAGCGATCTTGCTGTAATAATTTCAATTAATACGCTCATAAAATCCAAACAATAAGGTATGTTTTGTACATGCATCGGAAAAGTCGATTCGTTTTAAATAGTATTCGTTAAATTGATTAACGAATTTTCGGCCATTATATAGGTTTGATACCTTGTGTATGAATATATTGGTTGAAGTGTAAAGTAAGTATGATTATGAAAATGTGCATATATGAAGTTATTCATTTAGCTATATGAATGTTATACCTTAGCCGAAACTAATTTCATTATTCAAAACTTACTAAGCATTAAATGCTTATTCCGTTTCTTTGATTCTCTGTTTTATAGATTTTGGTTCGTCAGCTATCAGAATCGGGAGTGTCAAAGTCGAAGTCACCCACACTATCAAAGTCCTTTGGTACTCTTTTAGTTGAACTCTGATAATGGCATGTATAGGGCTGCCCTTTTGTTGTTAGTCAAGTACTTTGGTATTGTATATATTTGGATAGCCATGCGAAAATGGCTTATATATTTTGAGCATAGCGTTATAATCATTTTGTATATATATGGTCATTGAGAGGTGTGGAAATGCTTGGCAATGATTAGCCATTGGAATGGTTAATCACGATCATATTTTTGTGCTATGTATGTTAAAGGGCTAGTTGAATCATGAAAATTATGAAATAGGTAAAGTCTACCTTAAAAGCAGAATCTGACAAAGCAGCAGTGATGTGAATATGAAAAATCACTAAAAATAGTAGGAATAGAATTAAATTGTGAATAAATTATGTAATCAAACCTTGATGAATCTATTTTCAATGAAAGTAACAAAACGATCATATGAGTCGTATTTTATGAGATGTTTAAGTTTTCGTGAAACAGGGCCAGAGCAAATTCTGGATCCCCTATTCTGACTTTGGAAATTCATTATAAATTAACCAGAGAAAATTAGAAGTCATACCATATATGTATAGATTGCTTTTCGAGTCTAGTTTCTTTAGAAACAAACGGAATAAGTATTTAAGCCCTGTACAGGGAGATATCTAAGTCGTAATGCATGAAGATCAGAGTAGTCGAACCCTGAAACAGGGGAGAATTTAACTAATAAACTGTACCAATTGGCTGGACCAAAAATTCTAAAAAAAAAATTTATAGATGGACATATGAGTCTAGTTTCAGGAAAAATTTATGGAACTGGTTTTCGAGTTGTGGAACTTGAGATATGATTTTTAAGGTGACAGTGACGCAGTTAGCCAGCCTGTCTGGAAATTTTAAAATGGACTGTGTAAATAAATGAATTAAGTCTGTTTGCACCTCGTGTTCGACTCCGACAACGGTCTCGGGTACGGGGTGTTACAATTTTATTGGTATCAGAGCTACGGTTTAGTCGATTCTAGGACTACCGTAATACGTTTGGGTCTAGCTATACATGCCATTATGTGTTTATTTGATAGTGTGGTGATTTCTGACAGTTAAAAATGTGTTTATTTATAGAAATGGATCCCGATCCCAACCGAGCAGTAGTGATGATCTTGAGAGTGTAGCGCTGCTCCCTTTGACAAGGGACAGACCGTGGACTCTCAACCTATTGCTAGTAATCCAAATGATGAAGCTAGACAAGCTTTTTATAGCGTGATGAATGATTGGTTCAACCAATACATTCGAACTAATACTGATTGTTCCACAACCCCATTCCCGACTAATACAACCCCCGTACCTGCAATGCCTCTGGTCACTGACCAAATAAGGTCAAATAAGCCCCTAGTTGACAGAATCTGAAAACACGGGGTTACTGAATGTAAAGCTACGGACAACGACGATGCCGAGCAAGCTGAATTTTGGTGGGATAACACTATTCGGGTACTTGATGAACTATCTTGCACACCCGATGAATGCTTAAAGTGTACTATCTCCTTGTTACGTGATTACGCCTACTATTGGTGGAATACGTTGATTTCTGTTGCCCGAGAGCAAGTAACTTGGGAGTTTTCCAAACCGAGTTTGAAAGAAGTATATCGATTAGAGATTCATTGACCAAAAGCGGAAGGAATTTCTTGAACTTAAACAAGGTTCCATGTCGGTTCGACTATGAACGAAAATTTGTGAGGCTTAGCCAGACGCACGAGAATGCATTTCTTGAAGGCGTGATGTGTAAACGTTTGAAGATGGACTGAATGATGATATAAAGTCAGTATGTTGGCATTTTAGAAATCCGAGAATTTGTGGTACTTGTCGAGCGAGCTTGCAAAGCCGAGGAGCTCAGTAAGGAGAAAAGGAAAGCTGATATGGGAGCAAAGGAGTTTCATAGGAGATCTTCGGGAAAGCCCTTCCAACAGTCATTGAAGAAATTTAGAGATGACTTAGGCCGGTCTAGAGACACTTCGGGTTTTTCTAGACGAGATCGTGACCGACCCCCTGTGAGTACACGAGTCACTTCGCTCGCCAGTGTTGGAAATGATCGTCGAGACAGAACAGAGTGCCAGTATTGTGGTAAATGACATTCGGGGAGTTGTAGATTCCATGACCGCTCCTGTTATAAATGCGGATCAGCTGACCATTTTATCAAGGATTGCCCGAGACTATCTGAACAAAATGTAAATCAGAGTGGGAAACCAGGTGCTACTACTGCTCGGGGTAGACCGTCTAGAAACACGGGCAATGCTAGTGGCGGTCAGAGAGGATCTAGAGATGCTACAACCAGATTTGAGGCTCGTGTGCCTGCTAGAGCTTATGCTATACGTGCACGCGAGGATGCTTCTTCGCCTGATGTTATTACCGGTACTTTCACTCTCTTTGATACTAATGTGATTACTTTGATTGACCCTGGTTCTATTCATTATTATATATGTGAAACCTTAGCAACCAGTAAGACTTTACCTATTGAGTCTACTGAGTTCGTAATTCGGGTGTCAAATCCCTTGGGTCGTTATGTGCTTGTCGACAAAGTGTGTAAGAAATGTCCCTTAGAAATCGAGGTTCTCGCTTTCCGCCAATTTGATGCTTTTACCGCTTGATGAATTTGATGTTATCCTCGGTATGGATTGGCTAACCGCTCACGATGCAGCTTGTAAATTGCAAAAGAAAAACTATCGATTTGAGGTGTGCAAATAATGAGATGATTCGAGTTGAGTCTACTGACTTGAATGGGTCGCTAGCTGTAATATCATCGATGTTGGCTCAGAAATATGTAAGAAAGGGGTGCGAAGCATACCTTGAGTATGTACTTGATGACAAAGAGTTAGAAAAGAAGCCTGAATCTGTGCCGGTGGTTTGTGAATATCTGGATGTTTTTCCCGAAGAATTACCGGGTTTACCACCTGTTCGGGAGGTAGAGTTTGGTATTGAGCTTGTACCTGGGACTACACCAATTTCAATAGCTCCGTATCGTATAGCACCAACAGAATTAAAGGAATTGAAAGCTCAGTTGCAAGAGTTGACGGATAGAGATTTCGCTCGACCAAGTTTCTCACCTTGGGGTGCACCAGTATTGTTTGTGAAAAAGAAAGACGGAACCATGAGGTTGTGCATCGACTATCGTCAGCTGAATAAGGTGACAATAAAGTATAAATATCCGATACCGCGCATTGACGATTTGTTTGATCAACTAAAGGGAGCCTCAGTGTTTTCAAAGATAGATTTAAGATCGGGTTATTATCAGTTGTGAATTCGAGATTCGGATATACCTAAAATAGCTTTCAGAACGAGATACGGTCACTACGAGTTCTTAGTGATGCCGTTTGGGCTCACTAATGCCCTACGGGTATTTATGGATCGATGAATCGGGTCTTGAGACGATGATCTGGATCGGTTTGTAGTTGTGTTTATTGATGACATCTTGGTCTACTCAAGAGATGAAACCGAGCATCTTGAGCACCGAGATTAGTGTTGCGATTTTACGAGATAAGCGGTTATATGCTAAGTTCAAGAAGTGTGAGTTACGGTTAAGAGAGGTGAGCTTCTTGGGTCATGTGGTATCCGTGACGGTATTCGAGTTGATCCGAGCAAAATTTCAGCCATACTTAACTGGAAGCCTCAGAAATATTACCGAGATTCGAGCTTTTGGGACTTGCTGGTTACTACTAACGGTTTGTAAAGGTTTCTCGATGATAGCCACACCAATGACGAAACTACTTGAGAAAGATGTTAAGTTTGAATGGACGAAAAAGTGTTAGAAGAGTTTCGATCAATTGAAAACTCATTTGACTAAGCTCGATACTAGTGCAAATTTAATCGTGCAAGGAGTTCGTCATTTACATGATGCATCCTTACTTGGGTTGGGTTGTGTATTGATGCAAGAAGGTCGAGTTGTAGCTTATGCGTCGAGGCAACTGAAGCCACATGAGAAAAATTATCCAACCCATGATCTCGAACTGGCTGCCATCGTATTTGCTTTGAAAATATGGCGAAATTACTTATTTGGTGAGAAGTGCCATGTATATTCGGATCACAAAAGTCTCAAATATTTGATGACTCAAAGAGACTTGAATCTGCGAGAAAGACGTTGGCTTGAGTTGTTAAAAGATTATGAGCTTGTCATTGACTATCACCCGGGAAAGGCTAATGTGGTTGCGGATGCTTTGAGTCGTAAATCACTTGCTTTGCTTCTGACGATGAATGTACACTTGTCTCATTCTATCCGACAATGTGTTAGTAGCAGAATTAAAGGCTAGACCATTGTTGATTCATCAAATTCGTGAAGCTCAGAAAGTCGATGATGAATTGGTTGCAAAACGGGATGAATGTGTTTCGGATAGGGAATCAAAGTTTCAAATTGATGACGACGATTGTTTGAGGTTCAGAAGTCGTTTGTGTGTTCCAAGAAATTCAGAACTTATTTCGATGATTCTGAACGAAGCTCATAGTAGCCGAATGTCAATTCACCCAGGGAGCACGAAAATGTACAACGATCTGAGACGTCAGTTTTGGTTGCATGGTATGAGATGAGACATTTCCGATTTTGTTTCAAAGTGTTTAATATGCCAACAAGTGAAAGCGGAACATCAAGTGCCTACGGGTTTACTCCAGCCGATCATGATACCTGAATGGAAATGGGATCGAGTCACGATTAATTTTGTGTCTGGGTTGCCATTGTCGACAAGTAAGAAAGATGCGATTTGGGTTGTTGTTGATAGACTGACTAAGTTGGCTCATTTTATTCCCGTACGTACGGATTATTCACTGGATAAACTAGCTGAATTGTATGTTTATCAGATTGTGAGATTACACGGGGTACCCATTTCTATTGTGTCGAATAGAGATCCGAGATTCACCTCGCTATTTTGGAAGAAATTGCAAGAAGCTTTGGGTACCAAGTTGCACTTTAGCACCGCTTTTCATCCCCAAACCGATGGTCAATCCGAGCGGATAATTCAGATACTCGAGGATATGTTGAGATGCTGCATCCTTGAGTTTAGTGGTTCATGGGAACGGTATCTACCTTTGATTGAGTTCGCTTACAACAATAGTTTTTCGTCAAGCATTAAGATGGCGCCTTACGAGGCTTTGTATGGTCGAAAATGCCGTACACCATTGTTTTGGACCGAGCTCGGTGAAAGTAAAATTTTCGGAGTTGATTTGATTAAAGATCTTTGACGAAAGTAAAGTAAAATAATTCGTGAAAGTCGAAGGCGACATCAAATCGTCAGAAGTCGTACACGGATTTGAAACGAAAGGACATTGAGTATCAGGTGGGAGATAAAGTGTTTCTTAAAGTTTCACCTTGGAAAAAGATACTCAGATTTGGGCATAAGGGCAAATTGAGTCCGAGGTTCATCGGGCCATATGAAATATTCGAACGAGTCGATCCGATTCGTGATAGATTGATTTTGCCCCCTGAACTTGAAAAGATTCACGACGTCTTTCATGTTTTGATGCTTCGACGTTATAGATCTGATCCATCGCACATAATTAATCCATCAGAGGTTGAAATTCAACCCGATATGAGTTATGAAGAAGAACCGATTCGTATCCTGGCTCGTGAAGTGAAAGAGTTGCGAAACAAAAGGATTCCGTTAGTAAAGGTGTTCTGGCTCAAACACGGGATCGAAGAAGCTACTTGGGAAACCGAGAACTCTATGAAAGATCGATACCCAAACCTATTTACCGGTAAGATTTTCGGGGATGAAAATTTCTTAAGTGGGGGAGAGTTGTGACAGCCCTAAATTGACCCTAGTCGGAAAGTGGTTTCAGGACCGCTAAACCGAGTCACCGAAGTATTTGAGTATAATATTTATTGTCTAAAACATGTGAATATGAGTGTGTGAAAGTTTTAAGCTTCGATTTAGTCAATTGCATGTGAATTTAGTTAATAGGACTTATGTGTGACACTTTTGAAATGTGATAGGTTAATCTATAAGGATCTATTAGTACATGTTATGAAAACAATGGTTTTGCATGTCAAATACTCCTTTTTTTATACATAGTGGCCGGCCATGATGGTACATATATTAAAATATGTAGTAAATCTTAATTAAAAGGTTAATATTTTATGTAAAATAAAGGAAATTAATAAAAGAAAGAAAAGAGTAATTAAAATAAGGAAGGAAAGGGGGAAGAAAAGGAAAAAAAAGGTATCACCTTGTTCTTCTTAGCCGTACAAGAAGAAGAAAAAGAGGGGGGGCATTCGGCCTTTTGAATGAAGAGAAGGTTAGTAAATTTTGTTAATCTTTCTTTTGAAATCTTAGTTTGTTCAGGTTAATCATCATGTTTTTCTTACCTAGCCATACTATAATTTTGAATTTAGAGGGTTGGATGGAACTTTCGGTTATGGTATGTGTGAGAAGAACTTGATTTTTTTTTCTTTCTTACCCTTAAGTTTTGATGGATAAAGAAACAAAAAGATTGTTGATGAAAGAAATTAATCTTGTTAAAACTTTAAACTAATAACACCTATATGTGTGATAGCCGAACATAAACTTTGTTTAAAGTCTTGATCAAAGGCCGGTTAAGTGTTTTGAAATGGATATCTAAGGTGTTAAATAATAAAACTCTTGATGACTTGGGTTAAATAGCATTTGGTCATCTTAGGTTAATATTAAGGTAAGGAGCTTATACTAGTGATAGCCGAATTAAAGAATGCTTGATGTCATGAGTAAATGTTGTTCATGTTATTTGGATGAGAAATGGTAGTTAGGTGAAGTAGAGTCTAGCAAATGAGCACATATGTGCATTAGTTGCTAAATGGAGAAAAATCGGCTAACAAGTGTGTACTAAGGCCGAATATGACTTGGAATATTATTGAGTGATGTATGTGTTTTGAATTGATGGAATGGAGAGGATACTTTAATTGTGTTATGAACAATTTTATGTTAAACTAAGGTTTGCTAAGCTAGCTATTAAGGTGAAGTGCAAATGTTAGTATTTGATTACTAGTGTATATATATGTGTATCCGCCGAGTTTTGAACTTGAAACAAAATGGTATTTAGTCAATACAAGTAACCATATTTGTGGAATGTATTAAGTAAATAATCGGCCTCAACATAGACATGCATATTCGGCCACATGAATGAATACATAGATTGATGTTGTACGTTCGGCTATAGGTAAGCATATTGATGGCCTTATCTTGACTTAGAAAATCGGCTAAAGGAGAATATTGGCTAAAATGTTGAATTTGATTCATGATTTCATACATATATGACTCTAATGCCTAATATATATATATGGGCTAAGTACCTTAAATTCCTCCTTGATGTTCAAAATGATTATATCAATTTATTTATTAAATTAAGCTCAAGAGCAAAGGGGGACTAAATTCGATAAAGGAAAGTAAAAGGTGATCGAATAGTCGTTGAAATCGTTCGACAGCATCCGAGGTAAGTTTTCGAGTAATGGAACTTAGATTATGACTCGATTAGATCATGTTATATAGCGAATCAAAACCATGCTCTTTGTATGTGGCTATTGAGCCGAAAATGGTAATGGTAGATAAGTGCCTTGTGTCTGAGTTCTAGTAATGATAACGAAATAAAAATGTGTTATGATTTGTGGACATATGTGCATGATTATTCGGATGATAACCGGGCTAAGACCCGAAGGCATTTGTGCGAGATGCTATATCCGGCTAAGACCAAGGCATTTGTGCGAAGTTGCTATATCCTGCTAAGACCAAGGCATTTGTGCGAAGGTCAGATCCGGGCTAGGACCCGAAGGCATTTGTGCGAGTTGTTATATCCGGCTAAATCCCGAAGATACTTGGGTTTGGAAGTGAGCGATCTTGCTGTAATAATTTCAATTAATACGCTCATAAAATCCAAACGATAAGGTATGTTTCGTACATGCATTGGAAAAGTCGATTCGTTTTAAATAGTATCCATTAAATTGATTAACGAATTTTCGGCCTTTAGATAGGTTTGATACCTTGTGTATGAATATATTGGTTGAAGTGTAAAGTAAGTATGATTATGAAAATGTGCATTTATGAAGTTATTCATTTAGCTATATGAATGTTATACCTTAGCCGAAACTAATTTCATTATTCAAAACTTACTAAGCATTAAATGCTTATTCCGTTTCTTTGATTCTCTGTTTTATAGATTTTGGTTCGTCAGCTATCGGACTCGGGAGTGTCAAAGTCGAAGTCACCCACACTATCAAAGCCCTTTGGTACTCTTTTAGTTGAACTCTGATAATGGCATGTATAGGGCTGCCCTTTTGTTGTTAGTCAAGTACTTTGGTATTGTATATATTTGGATAGCCATGCGAAAATGGCTTATATATTTTGAGCATAGTGTTATAATCATTTTGTATATATATGGTCATTGAGAGGTGTGGAAATGCTTGGCAATGATTAGCCATTGGAATGGTTAATCACGATCATATTTTTGTGCTATGTATGTTAAAGGGCTAGTTGAATCATGAAAATTATGAAATAGGTAAAGTCTACCTTAAAAACAGATATCTGACAAAAAGAAGTGATGTGAATATGAAAAATCACTAAACATAGCAGGAATAGAATTAAATTGTGAATAAATTATGTAATCAAACCTTGATGAATCTATTTTCAATGAAAGTAACAAAACGATCATATGAGCCGTATTTTATGAGATGTTTAAGTTTTCGTGAAACAGGGCCAGAGCAAATTCTGGATCCCCTGTTCTGACTTTGGAAATTCATTATAAATTAACCAGAGAAAATTAGAAGTCATACCATATATGTATAGATTCCTTTTCGAGTCTAGTTTCTTTAGCAATAAATGGAATAAGTATTTAAGCCCTGTACAGGGAGAAATCTAAGTCGTAATGCATGAAGGTCAGAGTAGTCGAACCCTAAAACAGGGGAGACATTAACTAATAAACTGTACCATTTGGCTTGACCAAAAATTCTAGAAAAAAAATTTATAGATGGACATATGAGTTTATTTTCAGGAAAAACTTACGGAACTGGTTTTCAAGTTGTGGAACTTGAGATATGATTTTTAAGGTGACAGTGACGCAGTTAGCCAGCCTGTCTGGAAATTTTAAAATGGACTATGTAAATAAATGAATTAAGTCTGTTTGCACCTCGTGTTCGACTCCGGCAACGGTCTCGGGTACGGGGTGTTACATGAATCCTTCAACCACCTTACTCTATACCACCTTCCTTCCATTATTTTTAAAACTATAGCCGATTGCCTCAAATCCCGAAATCTTGAAAACTTGATTCCTCTTATATCGATTTCCCTAGCCAATTCTCTTAATTTTTCTCATCATCTTTGGCTGATTCTCTTATCCTCTAAAACCCAAGTTTCTATCGACAATACCACGGTAAAACCCTCATATTTTATCTTTCTCTACACTATTGCAAAAAAAAGCCGAAAATCCCACACTATCCTAGGGACATAGTCGAATACTGAGATCACTGAAGGCTCGACTTTTGTTATCGTTTGAGGGTTAGAGCTGCATCAGAATCAAGTAGGAACTAAGTGGGGACATTGACTGAAAGAATCGGTGGTAAGTCTTTCCAACTTAGTCTATCTTTCGTATTTTAAGAAAAGCCGGAATCACTAAACGTTAGGGAGGTTGTCGATTTGGACTTGTAGCCCTAAGGGGGTTGTGATAACATATTATTTTGGCAATAGTGTGATTAAGAGGCTGTTGATCAAGGGCTTGGACAAGTGGGGTGAACGGATCTGGATCGAGATGCTAGTTTCGGCAAAGGTAGGAATGCTAAGGCCTAAGGTGTTATTGGCCGAATTTGGTAAGGCGTTAATATGTAGTTTGTTTCGGTAGTTAGATTAACGTGGTACTAGTATAATTGTAGGCAGTTCGTGCGTGGATCTCGTCGGTGAATCGTCATAAAACAGGTGTGTAATTGACAACCTCTCATAGACTAGATTGGCAAAAGCCGAAAAGCCGAAATGCCGAAAAGTCGGTATTTTGGGAATTTGCGAGTGTGCGAATGCTCGCAAGATAGTTGGGTTTGTATATTTGGTAATCTAAAGTAACAAACTACATTACGTGCGATTTTGTGCATTTTGATAATTTGGGCTTAATGGGCCAAAAATCAGGTTCATGGGCTAACGGGCCCAATTCAGTAAGAATGCGCGGTAAGTGTTCTGATGGTACGTAAATGGTTAGGATATGCATGAAAACCTTAAAAGTAGCTAAATTACTATAATACCCTTATGTATGGAAAATTACCATGATACCCCTGGGTGTACATGACCGATATGCCCCTAGGGTTAATTTTGTCTGAAAAGTATGTTGATTTAAATCTGTATATTGTATGCCATGAATGAATCTTTGTTGCATGGGGACATGGGTTATATTTTGGAGGAAGCGTCCTGGTGGCTATGCCACAATTATTCGATTGGTGGCTCGCCACATATTTACGATACGTGGCTCGCCACGATTATTCAGATCTGGTGACTCTGTCACATTATTTGTTCTGGTAGCCATGCTGCATATTTTTGAGGCGTGTAGCGGTTGGGTGGGTCGAGTAGTCTCCCCACATGGTGAAAGGTTGGTAAGGGGGTGCATGTGGTTGGTTATGGGTTGGGTTTTGCATATACATGAAATATTTGATCTGATCTGTTCTGGGCTAAGGCCGATTTATTCTGTTTCTGTGGGTTGAGCTGATATGGGCTATGGTTGGGTTAATTTTACACACTGAGTTTCCCCAAACTCATCCCCTATTTTCATCCATGCAGGTAATCCCCAACCATAGTGGGCTTGGAGCTGCGAGGGATTCAGAGTGGCCACTCGTTCTGCACTATGGTTTTCTTTTGATGAATTGGACTTCATTTTTCATTTACTTTGATGATTTGAGTTTTATTATGTAATAAGGCCGCTCTATTATTTTTTTATGGGTTTGGTTTATATTTTATTATGATGAACTTAATTTATATTAACTATCAAAATGGGCTAGATCTAGGGTTCGTTTTCAAAAACATAAATTGATTTCAAAGTAACACGATCTCGAACAAGACTTCTACTATGTTAACGTTTCCCAAAATTAAATATGTTTTATTTTAAAATGAACATAATTACAATGGTAACCTAAAGGAATACACGATGTTAGAGTGTGGCAATGGCGGTGTGCATGTCTAGGATTGGATCCGAAAGAGCTTGGTACTTAAGCAGTCCGATGGACTCACCTCCTCTTTTTCGGTTTCCTACCAGGTGCACAGCTTCCATTCACTTTAACCCTTAATGAATTAATCCTTTGAACATCAAGTACGATTTTCTGGACTAAGAATGGAAAAATGTTTTAACGCTTTGATGTGGCACGTCGTATCTGGTCATAACATCTAGGCCAAGTTTGGGGTGTTACATTTAGTGGTATCAGAGCCAAGTTGCAACAACTCGGTCGTGGAATGGGTTTACAAAAACAAAGTTTTTTTAAAAAAAAGAAAAAACAATTTTTGAAAGAAGTTCTCGGTTTTTAAAATTTGGATCTTCTGAAGGTGGCATTCCGAATCTCCGGCCCAAGCCTGTAAGTATCATTCTGAATTTCTCTAAATATTTTTTTGGATTATCCATCTGTACTAAAACTCTGCTAGGATACTCTAGATAGGATGATACTAAGACCATAGGAAAATTTGATAAGAGACTGAAACTGTAGCTAGACTTCGGTTCTGCGAAAATAATCTCTGAAATACTGTCCGATTCATAAAACATCTGTAATAAACATTGGAATGTTATTAATACATAAAATTCATAAACAGATAATATGATATGAGTACAAGAGCCACTCGTGGAAGAGGCCGTGGACGTGGCCGAGGAAGGGCTCGAACGGTATCTTCGTCTTTGGGACATATTCTAGTGGCAGATGCACCAGTACCATCTGTAACGGAAATGGAGTCTCATGATAGTGGTGTCGGGGATGACGCCCTATCGTAAGCAATGCTTCGTGTTCTGGAAAGGGTTGCCGGGGCAAGTACAGGCAACGGAGTTCGGGGATCTATTTTTGAACGACTCCGGGCCAACAGAGCGGAGATCTTTAGGGGTGTGTCAGGTATCACCCCGAATGTGGCAGAATATTGGTTGGAGGCCACAAAACAAATTATGGATGACTTAGATTGCTCTGTGGAGTAGAAACTGAAGGGAGCCATATCGTTGCTACGGGACGAGGCTTACCAGTGGTGGCTCACTGTGAGAGAAGGAACCGCAGCTGATAGGATAACTTGGGAACTGTTTAAGACGACCTTTAAAGGTAAGTATGTTGGGGAAAGTTATGTGGACGCTCGCAGAAAGGAATTCTTGAATCTGGTGCAAGGAGGTAAAACAGTTTCCGAGTACAAGGCCGAGTTTCTAAGGTTGAGCTGGTATGCCGTGGGCATAGTTGCTACAGAATATGAGCAAAGTGTGCGCTTCGAGGATGGTCTTAGGGATGACCTAAAGGTGTTGATTACTCCGCAGAGGGAGTGGGACTTTCCAGTCTTGGTGGAGATGACAAAGATAGCAGAGGAGGTTAAGCGGGCTGAAAAGCAGAATCAGGAGAAGGATTGAAACCATTTTCGGAAGGATTCAGGACCCTCGGGTGGTGCTAATAGGAATGTTAAGAGAGCAAAGGTGGAGGAACCAGTGCGAACAGTGCCGATGAATGTGGTTAGACCACCAATCTATGGAGACTATGGTAAGGTACATTTGGGTGAGTGTAGGAAACGTTCCGGTGCATGTTTCCGATGTGGATCTATGGAGCATAGAGTTAAGGACTGCCCTCAGAGAGCGGAGCAAGCTCAGGTTGCTGTACAGAGGGTTGTTCAACCCATGAGAGGTGGACCACAACCACCGAGAGGACGTGTACAAGGTAGGGGTGGAAACGGAAATGGTCGAGGTCGAGGGGCACCTAGCAGGGGTGTCGAAAATGCTAAAGCTCGACAGCCAGCTTTGGTATATGCAGCTCGTCGTCGAGAAGAGGGCGATGCACCTGACGTCATAACTGGTACATTCTTGGTTTCTGGAATGCCATATACTGCTTTAGTGGATATTGGATCTACTCATTCCTATGTTGCATGTGCCATATCTGGGTCGTTGGGTGTGCACTCTGAGAAGATTGTGAGTGGGGTATCTGTGTTAAGTCTTTTGGGTTACTCGGTTAGGGTAGACAAACTGTATAGGAATGTACCATTAGAAACTCAAGGCAAGGTTTTTCCTGGAGAGTTTGACCTCATTCTGCGAATGGATTGGCTTATTAAGCATAGGGCGACTTTGGATTGTGCTGCAAAACGAATGGTGTTAAGGACCACGGAGGGTGAGGAGGTTATGATGATAGGCGAGCGAAGGGATTATTTGTCTAATGTGGTGTCGGCATTGAGGGCCGAAAAGTGGATTCAGAAAGGTTGTGAGGCCTATTTTGCATTTGTAAGTCAGTTGAAAGAGGAAGGGCTGACAGTGGACAAGGTTAGGACTGTAAAGGAATTCCAAGATGTGTTTCCAGAGGAGCTTCCGGGATTGCCTCCAAATCGAGAAGTGGAGTTTGGAATCGACTTGTTGCCTGGAACTGCGCCAGTGTCTATCGCACCGTATAGAATGGCACCGAAGGAGTTGGTGGAGCTAAAGGCACAAGTTCAAGAGTTGTTGGATAGGGGCTTCATTAGGCCAAGCGTGTCTCCGTGGGGAGCACCGGTGCTATTCGTGAAGAGGAAGGATGGTACAATGCGGATGTGCATTGATTATCGCCAGTTGAACAAACTGACAATTAAGAATAAGTATCCACTGCCAAGGATTGACGATCTATTTGACCAGCTTAGAGGGGCTTTTGTATTTTCTAAGATCGACCTTCGATTTGGATATCATCAGTTAAGGGTTAAGGAGTCAGATATCCATAAGACGACATTCAGGACTCGGTACGGTCATTACGAGTTTCTGGTTATGCCGTTTGGGTGACGAACGCTCCTGCAGCATTTATGAATCTGATAAATCGTGTGTTCCAACCATTTTTGGATCAGTTCGTAGTCGTCTTTATTGACGATATTCTGGTATATTCTGAAACTGAAGCAAAGCATGATGAGCATCTCCGTGTAGTGCTACAGTTGTTAAGAGAGAAGGAACTTTATGCGAAGTTCAGCAAGTGTGAATTTTGGTTAAGGGAGGTAACTTTCCTAGGACATGTGGTCTCTGCTGAGGGGATTAAGGTGGACCCTCGAAAAATTGAAGCGGTTTTGGAGTGGAAGCCACCTAGGTCGGTGTCGAAAATACAGAGTTTCCTAGGTTTGGCAGGATACTACCGAAGATTTGTGGAAGGTTTTTCTATGTTGGATGCACCTCTGACAAAACTCATAAGGAAAGGGGTACCATTTGTATGGACTGAGACCCAGCAAGAAGCTTTTGAGAAGTTGAAGAAAGTTCTGACTGAAGCACCTGTGTTAATTTAGCCGGAGTCTGGGAAGGATTTTACTGTGTACAGCGACGCATCACATGTAGGTTTGGGTTGCGTGTTAATGCGGGAGGGTAAGGTGGTTGCATATGCGTCACGGCAGCTTAAGCCTCACGAGGGGAAGTATCCTACTCATGATTTGGAGTTGGCGGCAGTGATATTTGCACTTAAGATTTGGAGACATTACTTGTATGGAGAAAGGTGTATTATATACACAGACCATAAGAGTCTTAAGTATTTGTTGACGCATAAGGAGCTGAACCTTAGGCAAAGGAGATGGATTGAGTTGCTTAAGGATTATGACTGTTCGATCGAGTATCACCCAGGCAAGGCTAATGTGGTAGTCGATGCTTTGAGTCGTAGAGCCGTATCTAATCTGAGAGCAATGTTTGCTCGTTTGAGTCTGTATGATGATGGCAGTTTGTTGGCTGAATTGCAAGTAAGGCCAACCTGGGTGGACCAGATTAAGGAAAAGCAGTTGGAAGATGAGTCTTTGGTCACTCGTTTTCAACAAGTTAAGGAAGGGGGAACTTCGGAGTTCAGTTTAAATGGTGATGGAGTTCTGTGTTTCCAAGGAAGAATTTGTGTTCCGAAGGATTTTGATTTATGGCAGATAATATTGAAGGAAGCTCATGGGGGACTATGTGCCATGAATTCTGGAGGGAATAAGTTGTATCACGACTTGCGAGAATTGTACTGGTGGCCTGGACTTAAGCGAGAAGTAACGAAATTTGTAGGAAAATGTCTGACATGCCAACAAGTGAAAGCTGAGCATCAATTACCTTCTGGACTGTTATAGCAGGTGAAGATACCACTTTGGAAGTGGGAGAGGGTAACCATGGACTTTGTGAGTGGGTTGCCGTTGACACTATCGAAGAAAGACTCGGTATGGGTGATTGTGGATAGGTTGACCAAATCGGCCCATTTCATACCAAGACGTCTCGACTTTTCGCTTCAAAAGTTAGCCAAGTCAGATGTGGCGTAGATTGTACGACTTCATGGAGTCCCAGTTTCAATTATCTCTGACCGGGATCCCAGATTCACATCTCAGTTTTGGCAAAGGTTGCATGAGGCGTTGGGGACGCGGTTGAACTTCAATACGGCTTTCCATCCCCAAACTGATCGTTAGTCGGAAAGGGTCATTCAGATTCTGGAGGACATGTTAAGGGGATGCGTGATTGACTTTCGAGGTAGTTGGGAGGATTACTTACCGTTGGCAGAATTTGCATACAATAACAGTTATCAGGCAAGTATTCGAATGGCACCATATGAAGCACTGTATGGACGAAGGTGTCATACACCTAGTTGCTGGACGGAGCTAGGGGAGCGACAAGTTCTTGGACCAGAATTGGTGGCTGATACTGAGGATAAGGTCAGAATAATTAGGGATTGTTTAAAAGAAGCATCGGATAGGCAAAAATCATATGCAGATTTGAAGCGTAAGGAGATTGAGTACTCAGTAGGAGATATGGTCTTCTTAAAGGTTTCTCCTTGGAAGAAGATATTGAGGTTTGGTAAGAAAGGCAAGTTGAGTCCACGGTTCATTGGGCCTTATCTGGTTTTGAAGTGAGTAGGCCCAGTGGCTTATCAGTTGGAATTGTATCTTGAACTAGACAGGATTCACAATGTTTTTCACGTCTCCATGTTAAGGCGTTATCGTTCTGACCTTGCTCATGTCGTGCCGGTTGCAGAAATTGAAGTGCAAACTTATTTGACATTCGAGGAAGAGCCGGTGCAAATATTGGATCGAGATGTTAAGGTTCTGAGAAGGAAATCTGTCCCCTTAGTGAAGGTGCTTTGGCATAATCATGGCAGAGAGGAAGCTACTTGGGAACTGAAAGAGGCGATGCAACGACAATACCCTCATCTGTTTGGAATAGGTAAATTTTGAGGACGAAATTTCTTTAAGGAGGGTAGAGTTGTAACGCCCCAATTTTCGGGAATTCTGTGATTGTTTGGTAAAATTTAAAATTTTGTGTTTTGTCTACTTGATGAAGGTTTATTTATGATAGGGCGCCTCTAGAAGGCCCAAGCTTAAGCTAAAACCCAGTAACTTTGTGTGATTTTAATCCATAAGAGGAAAAGGGGGTTCTGGTTAGCAGGGGTCTTAAATATTATTTGGGTAAAATAAGACATAAGGAAGCAAGTGGCAAAGTGGCATGTGGCGCCACTGGGAAGGCTATAAAAGTGGCGCGTAGAAGGGTAGGAAGAGCTCAGGTTCGAGCCGCAAGACAAGCAAATAAGGTGTTTATTTTTTTGTGCACAAAAAGGGAAGGTGATGGAATTCAAGGGGGAACTCTATTAGGGAGAGTTTAAGATGATAAGGGGATTGAGTAAGGATATAGATAAGGGAGGAAATCTAGGAGCTGATCAAGGAACAAGAGGTGGCCGACCAAGGGACTTTAGCATGGGAAATTCTGCTAGGGTAGTGCTTGTATAAATTCGGCACAAGGGGGTAAGTGAGCCGTTTTCTGATCACTCTTCTTCTCCTTTTATTTTTATTTTTCTCTCCATTTGTTATTCTTTTCTTCTTCTGTTCCCCATAGCCGAATCCTTCAGCCACCTTACCCTATACCACCTTCCTTCCATTTTTTTTAAAACTATAGCCGATTGCCTCAAATCCGTAAATCCAAAACTTGATTCCTCTTATACCGATTTCCTAGCCAATTCTCTTAATTTTTCTCATCATCTTTGGCCGATTCTCTTATCCTCTAAACCCCAAGTTTCATCAACAATACCACAAGAAAACCCTCATATTTTATCTTTCTCTACACTATTGCAAAAAACCGAAAATCCCACACTATCCTAGGGACATAGCCGAATCACCGAGATCATCAAGGCTCGACTTTTGTTATCGTTTGAGGGCTTAGAGTCGCATCGTAATCAAGTAGGAACTAAGGGGATGTTGACCGAAAGAATCGGTGGTAAGTCTTTCCAACTTAGTCTATCTTTCGTATTTTAAGAAAAGCTGGAATCCCTAAAAGTTAGGGAGGTTTTCGATTTGGACTTGTAGCCCTAAGGGGTTGTGATAACAGTATTATTTTGGTAATAGTGTGATTAAGAGGCTGTTGATCAAGGGCTTGGACAAATGGAACGAACGGATCTGGATCGAGACGCTACTTTCGGCAAAGGTAGGAACACTAGGGCCTAAGGTGTTATTGGCCGAATTTGGTAAGGAGTTAATATGTAGTTTGTTTCGGTAGTTAGATTAACGTGGTAGTAGTATAATTGTAGGCGGTTCGATGCGTGGATCTCGTCGTGAATCGTCATAAAACAGTGTGTAACCGACACCTCTCATAGACTAGATTGGCAAAAGTTTAAAAGCCAAAATGCCGAAAAGTCGGTATTTTGGGAATTTATGATGTCTAATGCTCGCAAGATAGTTGGGTTTGTATATTTGGTAATCTAAAGTAACAAACTGCAGTATGCGCGATTTCGTACATTTTGATAATTTGGGCTTAATGGGCCAAAAATCGGGTTCATGGGCCAACAGGCCCAATTCGGTAAGTATGCGTGGTAAGTGTTCTGATGGTACGTAAATGGTTAGGATATGCATAAAAACCCTAAAAGTAGCTAAATTACTATAATACCCTTATGTATGGAAAATTACCATGATACCCCTGGGTGTACATGACCGATATGCCCCTAGGGTTAATTTTGTCTGAAAAGCATGTTGATTTAAATTTGTATGTTGTATGCCATGAATGAATCTTTGTTGCATGGGGACATGGGTTATATTTTGGAGGAAGCGTCCTGGTGGCTATGCCACAATTATCTGATCTGGTGGCTCTGCTACATATTTCTGTTCTGGTGTCTCTACCACGATTATCTGTATCTAGTGACTCTGTCACATTATCTGTTCTGGCAGCCATGCTGCATATTTCTGAGGCGTGTAGCGGTTGGGTGGGTCGAGTAGTCTCCCCACATGGTGAAAGGTTGGTAAAGGGGTGCATGTGGTTGGTTATGGGTTGGGTTTTGCATATACATGAAATATCTGATCTAATTTGTTATGGGCTTATGGGCTTAATCTTGTATTCTGTTTTGGGCTAAGGCCGATTTATTCTGTTTCTGTGGGTTGAGCTGATATGGGCTATGGTTGGGTTAATTTTACACACTGAGTTTCCCCAAACTCATCCCCTATTTTCATCCATGCAGGTAATCCCCAACCATAATGGGCTTGGAGCTGCGAGTGATTCCGAGTGGTCACTCGTTCTGCACTATGGTTTTCTTCTTGTGAATTGGACTTCATTTTTCATTTACTTTGATGATTTGGGCTTTATTATGTAATAAGGCCGCTCTATTATTTTTTTATGGGTTTGGTTTATATTTTATTATGATGAACTTAATTTATATTAACTATCAAAATGGGCTAGATCTAGGGTTCGTTTTCAAAAACATAAATTGATTTCAAAGTAACATGATCTCGAACAAGGCTTCTACTATGATAACGTTTCCCAAAATTAAATATGTTTTATTTTAAAATGAACATAATTACAATGGTAACCTAAAGGAATACACGATGTTAGAGTGTGGCAATGGCGGTGTGCATGTCTAGGATTGTATCCGAAAGAGCTTGGTACTTAAGCAGTCCGATGGACTCACCTCCTCTTTTCTGGTTTCCTACCAGGTGCACAGCTTCCATTCACTTTAACCTTTAATGAATTAATCTTTCGAACATCAAGTACGATTTTCTGGATTAAGAATGGAAAAATGTTTTAACGCTTTGATGTGGCACGTCGGATCAGATCATAACGTCTAGGCTGGGTTTGGGGTGTTACACCGTGTAACTCTTTGACTTGCACACACGGCCACGCTGCACGCCCTTGTGCTAGACCGTGTGGTTAATTAATTCAATTCGAATTAGGTGCAGGTTTCACATGGTCAGGACACACGCCCATGTTCTAGGCCGTGTAGCACACATGGCTGATACTTGCGCCCGTGTCTCTGCCCGTGTGCCTAATTCTAAGCATTTTGTTTTTCAAAATTAAGATCCAGGGGACACACAATCTAACCACATGCCCGTGTTACCAGGCCGTGTGTCACACACAGTCTAGACACACGCTCGTATGTCTGCCGATGTGGACAAAACAAAGCCATTCCTGGCTTCATTTCTCACCCCAAAATTTTCCATAATCCTACACCACATCTTGCATTTATAACCCAACAAATCCAAGCATTTTATTCAAGTTAATTCTATCATTTGACATGATATATCATCATATACAATTACTAACCATTTCAAGCATTCTAATCAAGCATACTCCATTCATCATCATGGCATAACTTTTTATGAATTCATGTTTGCAATCTTACCTTGGTTATGTTCTCATGTTAGATATAATTTGATCAACTACTTAACATATATGTGGTTAACATAACATGACATTACAAGTATATCAAAACAATCATTACTAGCCATTCCAATGGCTAGATTATAAGCATCATGTACGTTTACATGCCAATATGGTCAACATATCATATACATGTCATTACAACCGCAATTGAATTACCATACTATTCCGACTTGGGCCGATGGATAGTGTGAGTGATCTCCAACAAGCTTCCAATCCAACGAGTTTTCGATTTACTCTAAAACAGAGGAAATAAAATGGAGTAAGCATAAAAATGCTTAGTAAGTTCGTATAACATGGTACTTAACTTACCATTCATTCTATTATGAGGTAACTATGTAAGGCATAATCAATCAATTTGCCCTCAAGCCCTACACACATTCTCATTGCCTTTGTTAGTCATATATTCCACATTAATATTAAAACATGTAAGGGCTCAACAACAACCAAGTTTCTAAGCACATATGCTTGCCACATCATGTATTCATTCATCATGCATAATTCATCTCATTATTTCAAGTATGATTTCATAATAATTCATTTCGAGTTCAAATCATTCTATATGAAAACTTTACTCATTTTATTCGAGTATTAAGGTCACCCAAGTAGTAGTACATTCGAGGTATTCAGGTCTATGATCAAGGATGAACATTCTCATCAAGTAACTTCCATATACAAATATCATATTCTTGTATTTCATGTAATATTCTTTTCATGTCATATTTCCATATCATATGTATCATTCCATGTCAATTTGTTTTAAATTCTTCTTTTCCCTTGTCAGATTTTTACCCGTTGAATTTATTCAAAATATCGATGGATACACTGTTAGTACACCCAAGGTGTACAAATTAGAATCCGTCAATTCATGACCAATAGTACCTTTAAGGCATAATTTTCAAAAATTACACTCTCGAGCAACACATGTATACAACAGGATTACCAGTCCAGGCTAAATCCTTTTTATAACATATGCTCAGGGGAGCTCGATTAGGATTAGCAGTCCAGGCTAAACCCTAATCATAATGAATGCTCAAGAGGTATTATATCAGGATTATGTAACACCCCTAACCCATATCCATCGCTAGAATAGGGTTACGAGGCATTATCGATCAAAGCACAACATATAATATACATTTCTCAAACACATCAATCAAATATAATCTCAATGTCCCTTATAAGGCTCTACGATACCTTAAAACATGAATAGAAGTGGTTCGAGACTAAACTAATAACATTCGCAAACTTTGGGAAACTTATAAAATTTTCATGAATATCGGGTTCACACACCCGTGTGAACAGGCAGTGTAGCATGACCGTGTGTCGAACATGGCTGAGACACACGCCCATGTCTCTGTCCGTGTAGACAAAAATAGGCTATTTGCAAAGCCAATTTGCCACCCTTTCCTCATGCACACCTAGCAACCAAAATGGTACCATTTCAATACATTAATAGGCAACCAAAACATGCTATTTCATACACATTTCATTTCATTTATATATCATCCTTTTAACTACTCAATTCCAAAACCAAAAACATGCCAAATCAAATTGATACTTTAACTAATATCCATATTTAGACATAACCCAAATCATCAAGCATTTACTAAACCAAAATGGCATTCAAACATCATCTTAAATTATACCAAAGCTACCATTTCTCAAACCATAACACATCATTAACAATTTACTAAATACTTATTCATCAACCCATCAAAATAACCATATCATGTCTACCAAAACTTAAGGCATCATAAATACACCACATATCACATATTAACTCATAACATAAGTCAAATTCAACTTCATCAACAACACCATTTACAAGCCAACTCGCATGGCTAAATTCAAAGTTCAAAACATACCAAAATGACACTAGCCTATACATGCCATATACCATATATACAAAGCTTCAAAAGTACCAACAAGTTGATCGATAGTGTGACGATGTTCCTGATGATCCCCGAATCCGAGCTAGCTTCGATTATCTAAAAAAAAGGGAAAGGACACACAAAGTAAGCTTTAAAAGCTTAGTAAGCCATATACAAATAAATTATCACATGAATCAATATCATTTCCATCAATAGGAAACTATGAGTAAACATTTATAAGATCACAAACCTTTCTCATTGTACACATATTCAATATCATAATTGAATTCATCAAATACTTCCCTTTCATTATTTGTATGAATCTTGTACGTACCTGAGCCATTTACTCATTCACACATTCTTTCTTGACTTGAGTTTGCCCGTTGAACCATTCGGAATCGTTAAGGATACTCAAAAATCACAGAAAGCTTGTACAATGTCATATCCCAGATATGGTCTTACATGTTATCACATATCGATGCCACTGTCCCAGGTAGGGTCTTACACAAAATCATATAACGATGCCAATGTCCCAGACATGGTCTTACTAGTAATCACAATACAATGCCAATGTCCCAGACATGGTCTTACATGTAATCACATCTCAATAACCTAATGTCATGACATTTGTATCCTATACTATTCCTAAGGTTCGTTCGGGACTTTTGGATGTCGTAACTCTATCGATTCTTGCTCGTAATTGCTCATTCAACATTCATAATAATTCAATGACAATTAAACATGTATAATTCAATTTAAAGACAATTATTTGCATATTAACTTACCTCATAGTAAGGATTGACGTATCGAGCCGACTACACGATAACTTTCGATTTCCCTCGATCTAAATCCAATTTCTTTCATTCTTGATCTATATACATTCAAATTAACTCATTTATTCATTGATTCATTCAATTTATTCCACAAACACATATTTGTGCATTTTTACACTTTAGCCCCTAAAGTTCCACATTTATTCAATTTAGTCCTTATTTCAAAAATACACAAAATTCATAAATTTCAATAAGACCCATGCTTGGCCGAATTACCATTATGCCCTTAGTAGCCCATATCTTTCATTTATTCACACTTTTAACCCCACATTTTCATCGTTTCACAAATTAATCCCTAATTTGTATTTTCTCTAAAAATCACTTAACAAAACATATTAATCTATCATTTATCTTCCATTTTTCATCATCAACCATCACAAAGCACATATATTCAACAATGGCACTTTATAAAATCATCAAAAAATTCAAAAATTAAGGCACGAGCTAGTTAATACTCGAAGCAACGATCTTAAAAATATGAAAATCATCAAAACCCGAGCAAAGAACATACCTTAATCAAGGAATATGCTAGTCGAATATCAAAGGCCTAAAATGGCTTCTTTTTCTTTCTCAATTTTGGTTGAAGAAGAACGTTAAAGATGATATCTTTTTGTTTTTAATTATTTATCATTTAATTAGCCATTTTACCAATTAAACCTTTACTAAATCATTTAAAATAATCATAATATATGCCCATTTGTGACCATTCCCACTATCAATGGTCTAATATCAATATAAGGACCTCACATTTAATCAACCATAGCAATTAAACACATTTAACATATAGCATGCTACTTTTGTATTTTACGTAATTTAGTCCTATTCTCAAATTAAACATCCAAACGATAAAATTATTTCACGAAACTTTCACACATATATAATCACATGATAATAACACCAAAAATAATATTAAAATAATTTTCTGACCTCAGATTTGTGATTCCAAAACCACTGTTCTGGTTTAACTAAAATCGGGCTATTACAACTCTTCCTCTTAGGGATTTTCGTCCCTAAAAATTTTACCAGTGAATATGTTCAGGTATTGTTCTCTCATAGGATCTTCGAGTTCCCACGTAGCTTCTTCAACCCCATGTCGATGCCATAAAACTTTCACTAATGGGATTTTCTTACTTCTCAGCTTTTTGATCTCACGAGCTAAAATTTGAATCGGTTCTTCACTGTACGACAAATCTGACTGAATTTCAACCTCTGAAGTAGAAATAACATGTAAAGGGTATGATCGGTATCATTGAAGCATGGATACATGAAAAACATTGTGAATATTCTCTAACTCGCTCAGTAAAGCTAAGTGATATGCCATTGGACCTATTATTTCAATGATCTCATACGACCCAATGAATCTTGGTCTCAATTTGCCTTTACAATCGAATCGAAGTATTTTCTTCCACGGAGATACTTTCAAAAACACTTTATCCTCGATCTGAAACTCAATATCTTTCCATTTCAAGGCCCATTAAGCCCAAAAATGGCCTTGGCCATGTGATCTACACAACCTGGGCCACAAAACTCCACACATCCGTGTGGTTTACCCCTGTGGGGCCCACGAGACCGTAGGGCCCACACAACCTATTTTGGCCCAAAACAAGCTAAACCCATGAAATCGCTTGTAATGGTCTCAATAATTACATGCTCACACTTATGCATTTAGATGACCACACGAGCGAGCGCACGCCCATGTGGCATCGGTGGTACTAGTTTTTCGACTTCTGCCGTTTCACAGTTGAAGTAGTGTGATTATACACCTGATTACGATAAAAATGCGAACAACTCGAGTGCTTTCCCCAACCTATATCAACATGATACACTATCAATCTTTTACTCTATGGGGTTAACAATCCCCTAAATAAACTTAACTTAAACTATAACTTATCGCTTCCCTTATCCAACGATTAAGACTCCCCACACCTCAGTCGATACCGAAAATCGATTAAAAGTTCCTACAAACCATCTGCACCCAAACCGAAATCCATTAACATTAACAAGAACATTCACATAAGTAGTTGATCCAATATATAGCACTTACCAAAACTTTGAAATCGATTCTAGAGAAGAAACACAATAAGTCTTCTATTCCAGACGAAAAGCTGCACAAAAGAGGTAAGACTAGCACCCACGTTTCTAGCATAAATGATAGTAAAAGAAGGAGTTAGAATAATAATGTTTCATAAAGAAATAGGGAGAGGGATTAGTGAAGAACCAAGCACCAACCGATTGCTCCAAGATAAACCGCAAGAGTCGATATGACTGGAGGGAGAGCTGAGCAGTAAGCGGCCCAAGAAATCAAATGGGAGGAGGGAAAAAAGATGCTATCGTGCTAGGGAAGTTGACAGAGAAAAGGAGAAAAGAAAAAGGTCCAAACGAAACCAAGACTAAAACCCCGAACAAGTTAGAGAAGAATGTTCGGTGATACGTGATATTCGTGACAGGTTTTAAAGATTTATGAATGAATCATTGTTGAGACTAACTTATTATCACGATTAAGGCAAACGCACCTATCGAACAGTAGTATAGTTCAACAAGACCGGATTGTTGAACCCAAAGGAAATACGAGTACTAGTATTTACTTCCTTTTTATTATCTAACCTAAAAATTAAGAGATTTGGTTATCTAAACTAATTACTAACTAAGAATGCACAGAAAGAAAATTTGGGAAAATTCGATTGATTAAGAAAATAGCTAAGGAAAAATCCACCTAGACTTCACTTGTTATTTGACTTTGAATCAGACGATTTATTCATTTGACTTGATCTATAGAAATCCCTAAGTTGTATTATTATCTCTCTTGAGACTAATAACGTCTAACCCTAGGTTGAATAATTGAAATCTCTTTCTAATTAACACCCTAGAATTGTATTGACTCGATCTATGGATACTCTTATTAGGTTTCACCCTAATCCAGCAAAATCTTATCACCCTATCTCTAGGCGTGCAATCAACTCCGCTTAATTATGACAAATTTACTCTTAGACAGGGTCTATTCCTCCTCTGAATAAGAGTTTAACTTGAATCAATATCCTGGAGTATCAAAACAAGAATTAAGAACACATAATTAAGAACAAGTCAAATATTTATCATACAATTCAGAAAATAATAACAAGATCCATCTTAGGTTTCATTCCCCTTAGGCATTTAGGGGGTTTAGTTCATACTTATAAAAGACAACATCTCAAAAGCATAAAGATAACAAAACATAATAAAACCCAAAACTCCTGAAGGAACTTGAAGGGAGATCTTCAGTCTTGATGATGAATCCGGCTTCCGAGATGGATCAATCAACTTTCTTTGAGTAATTCCTTGCTTCCTACTCTGCGCGTCCCTTCTAAGTGCCTCCTCAAGTGTTTAAATAGGCTTTATAATGCCTAAGAGCCCCCAAAATTGACCTTTTCCGAATAGGGTTATACTTGGGCCCGGTAGGGACACGCCCGTGTGACACGTCCGTGTACGATTACTCCAGCCTGTGGTCGAGGCTGTTGAACAAGTATGGGCTTGTAGTATACCCATGTAAGTCGTGCTTCAATCCTGCCAAAGGGACACGACCGTGTAAGATGCCCGTGTGAGAAAGTCTAGGCCTTGTTGATTTCCCACGTTGGTCCATTTTCTCCGTTTTTGGCCTGTTTCTCGCTTTTTTTACTCTCTTATGCTCTCCTAAGTATAAAACATGAAATTAAAGGATTAGGAGCATCGAATTCACCAAATCTAAGGAGAAACCATTCATAAATAGGCTAATCATGGGATAAAAATATGTATAAATTATGGTTTATCATTCGACCAAAGGGAAAAACAAGGGAAAAAATACCACTAAGGTGCAAAGAACCAGAAAAGGTCGACTACCAAACACTGTTGAAGAACAAAACCAAATGACTAGTTTCCCAAATGAACACACTCAATTTTTGGCTACCAACAAAACCCCAAAACCAAAAGAGAGGAAAGAAGCAAAAAAACAACAGTTAACAAAAAATAGGAAACAAAATTGCCTAATTTCGGCACCTAAAAAATTATGACCAAATTTTCCTAATGAGGAATCCCACTTTCGGCCAACCACTACCACTTCACCCACTCTTTGATCCACTCTTCAAATCTCTCCCTATATCTCTCCTCTTCTCCCTTAACCGCCTAGTTCAAACCTCTTTCAAACTCCTCCTAAAATTTGGCTACACACCCTAATCCCCCTCAAACTCTCCAACCGCTTACTAGTTCATAGTTTTACTGCCACTCACCCTCTTACATGGCCCAGTAGCAAAATGGACATCCCTTGCGTGTGACAAGACTCGAACTCAAGTCTCCTGGTAGAAGTAACACGCCATTATCCTCTGAACTAGCAAACTTTCTTTGGCACAACCCAACCACATTTATTTAAAAACCCTACTATCAAGAGACTGGGTTTTATTCAAGGACAGAAAATTTTTTTTACAAGCCAAGACTTGAATTCAGGACCTCTCCAACACTCCTCAAGGCACTCAACCACTAAAGTAAGCATGCATTATGCAACACAACATACAAAAATAAATACTTAACTTTTGGGGCGTTACAAGAGAATATGATAAGAGTATTTGATGAATTGTCATTGTCTTCTAATGAATGCTTAAAAGTGTGCCATTTTGCTTCTGAGAGATACGACCTATCATTGGTGGAAGACTTTAATATCCATGGTTCCGAGCGAACGAGTCACCTGGGATTTCTTCCAAGCTAAATTCTGGAAGAAATACATTAGTCAGAGATTCATAAATCAGAAAAATAAAGAGTTTCTTGAACTAAAACAAGGATGTATGTTTATTACAGAATAGGAATAAGAATTCGTAAGATTGAGCCAATATGCTCGAGAATGTGTTTCGACTGAATCTATTATGTGCAAGAGATTCGAGGATGGCTTAAATGAAGATATCCGTTTGTTAGTTAGGATTCTTGAGATCAAAGAATTTGTAGTGCTTGTTGAACGAGTCTATAAAGCTGAAGAACTTGGGAAAGAGAAAAGAAAAGTTGATTTAGAAGCTAGAGATGTGAGAAAAAGATCTGCAAGTAAATCATTTCAGTCTGCGTCAAAGAAGTTCTGAGATGATTTTAACCTTTCAATGGCTAATGTGGGACATTCGAGTAGAGATCGTGTTAGATCACATTCGAGCTTCAGAGCTCCAGCTGCATCTGTTGCCACTGTTGGAAATGTTTGATCTGATTGACCCGAGTGTAAACACTATGGTAAAAGACATCCAGGAAATTATAGACTGTACGATTGGGCTTGTTTCAAATGTGGATCATTAAACCATTCCATCCATGATTGCCTCAAGTCTGACGAGTAAGAAATTGTGCATCGAGTAACACCTCAACTCGTGGTAGACCTCCCAAAAATACTGGAAATATGAGTGGTAGTCACGGAGGAACTAAAGACACTGTTTTACGATCCGAGGTTAGAGCACCTGCTAGAGCCTATGCCATTCAAGCTCATGAGGAAGCTTTATCTTCAAATGTGATTACAGGTACTTTTACTCTTTACGATACTTTTGTGATTGTTTTGATAGATTCTGGATCAACACATTTGTATATATGAATGAATTTAGTATCCAATAAGACTTTGCTTGTAGAGTCTATTGAATTTGTGATTAAAGTATCAAACCCCTTAAGTAAAAGTGTCTTAGTTGACAAAGTGTGCAAGAATTGTCTGTTAATGTTTCGAGACATTTATTTTTCCGACAATCTAATGTTATTACCTTTTGATGAGTTTGATATAATACTGGGTATGGATTGGTTAACTTTGCATGATGCTATTTTGAATTGTAAACAGAAAACTATTGATTTGAGAAGCAAGAATGATAAAATAGTTTAAATTGAATCTAGTGATTTGAATGGATTTTCGGTAGTGATTTCGTCAACGAAAGCTCTGAGTATTGTGAAATAGGGTTGTGAAGCCTAGTTTGCCTATGTGATTGATTCGAAAGTAACAAAAAAGAAAGTTGAATCAGTTCCTGTTGTCTACAAATTCCCTGATGTGTTTCCTAAAGAACTTTCGAGATTACCTCCGATTCGAGAAGTTGAATTTAGTATTGAATTAAAGCCTGGAACTACTCTAATTTTGATAGCTCCATATAGAATAGCTCTGACCGAACTAAAAGAATTAAAGTCACAGTTGCAAGAGTTGACCGATAGAGGATTTGCAAGATCGAGTTTCTCACCTTGGGGTGCTCCAGTTCTGTTTGTGAAAAAGAAAGATGGTACGATGAGAATATGTATTGATTATCATCAATTGAACAAAGTGACTATCAAGAACAAATATCCTATGCCCCAAATTGGCGACTTTTTTGATCAATTGAAAGGACCTACTGTATTTTCAAAGGTAGATTTGAGATCGGGTTAGTATCAGTTACGAGTAAAAGATTCAGACATTCCAAAAACTGCATTCAGAATGAGGTAGGGCCATTATGAGTTTTTAGTTATGCCTTTCGGATTGACTAATGCACCTGCTATCTTTATGAACGTGATGAATCGGATATTCAAATCGTGCCTAGATCAATTTGTTGTTGTGTTCATTGATGATATATTGATATATCCACATGATGAAACTGAACATGCTGAGCATCTGAGAATAGTGCTACAGACTTTGCGAGATAAGCAACTGTGCGAAGTTTAGCAAAAGTGAATTCTGGTTACGAGAAGTCAGTTTTCTAGGCCATATTGTGTCAGCATCAGGTATCTGAGTTGATCCGAGTAAAATTTCAGCTATTCTAGATTGGAAATCTCTGAGAAATGTTTCTAAAGTCCGCAGTTTTTTGGGACTTTTCAGTTATTATAGGAGATTTGTAAAAGGATTTTTGATGATCGCGACTCCGTTGACGAAATTGCTTTAGAAAGATGTGAAATTTGATTGGTCTGAAAAATGTCAGAAAAGCTTTGATCAGTTGAAAGCCCTATTCACTGAAGCTCCAGTATTAGTACAACCAGAACCGGGTAAAGAATTTGTAATCTATAGTGATGATTCATTGAACGGTCTATGTTGCGTTTTAATGCAGAAAGGCAAAGTTATAGCTATGCCTCGAGATAATTAAAACCACATGAAAAGAACTATTTGACGCACGACCTTGAGTTAGTTGCGATTATATTTGCTTTGAAGATTTGGTGCCACTATCTGTTTGGTGAGAAATGTCACTTATATTCTAATCATAAGAATTTGAAATGTCTGATGACTCAGAAAGATCTGAATCTGTGACAAAGAAGATGGCTAGAACTACTAAAAGACTATGAGCTTGCAATTGACTATCATCCGGGAAAAGCAAATGTTGTAGCTAATGTTTTGAACCGAAAGTCACTGTTTGCTCTGCATGCAATGAATGCTTATTTGGTTCTATCCGATAATGGTTCAGTATTAGCTGAATTAAAAGCAAGACCGTTATTCATTCAGTAGATTTGTGAAGCTCAAAAGGTTGATAATGAGATAATAGCAAAACGAGCTCAGAGCGATTTAGATTCTGATTCAGAATTTTGAGTTGATAAAGATGATCGTCTTATATTCAAAGATCGAATTTGGGTTCCAAGAAATCCAAAGTTGATTCAGATGATTTTCAACAAAGCTCACAATAGTCATTTATCTGTTCATCTGAGTAGTACGAAAATGTATAATGATTTGAAATAGCATTACTGGTGGTCTGGAATGAAAAGAGATATCTCCGATTTTGTTTCTAAATGTTTAATCTGTTAGCAAGTTAAAGCTGAACATCAGGTTCCATCCGGCTTGTTACAACCGATTATGATTCCAGAATGGAAATGGGATAGAGTGATAATGGATTTTGTTTCGTGTTTGCCCCTATCTCTGAGAAAGAAGGATGTTATCTGGGCCATGGTTGACCGATTGAAAAAATCAGCTCATTTTATTCCGGTACGATCTGATTACTCGCTTGATAAATTAGCTGAGTTATACATTTCCGGTATTGTGAGATTGCATGGTGTGCCATTATCTATTGTATCAAACAGAGATTTGAGATTCACGTCGCAATTTTGGAAGAAATTGCAAGACGCTTTGGGTACAAAATTGCACTTCAGTACTGCTTTTCACCCGCAAACTGATGGTCAATCTGAGCGGATTATTTAGATTCTCGAGGATATGTTGGGATGTTGCATTCTTAAGTTTGAAGGTATGCGGGAACATTATTTGCCTTTGATTGAATTCACTTATAATAACAATTTTCAATCGAGCATTAAAATGGCACCGCACAAAGCCTTATATGGTTGCGAATGCCGTATACCTTTTTATTGGACTGAGCTTAGTGAGAATAAGATATACAGAGTTGATTTGATAAAAGAAACTGAACAGAAAGTAAAAGTGATTCGAGATAGTCTGAAAGCAGCTTCCAATCGTCAGAGGTTATATGCGTATTTGAAATGAAAAGATGATGAATTTGAGATCGGTGACAAAGTATTTTTAAAAGTGTCCCCGTGGAAGAAAGTACTTCGATTCAGCCGTAAAGGCAAGTTGAGTTTGAGATTCATCGGACCGTATAAGATTATCGAGCGTATTGGGCCAGTTGTTTATAGATTGTTGTTACCATTACAATTGGAAAAGATTCATAACATATTCCACGTATCGATGCTTCGACGGTATAGATCTAATCTATCACATGTGATTTCTCTGTCTGAGATTGAGATTCAGTCTAATATGACCTGCGAAGAAGAACCGATCCGCATCTTAGCTCGCGAGGTTAAAGAATTGTGAAATAAGAAAATTCAATTAGTTAAAGTATTGCGGCATCGACATAGTATTAGAGAGGCTACGTGGGAGACTGAAGATGTTATGGGACAATAATATCTGAATATTTTCAACAGTAAGATTTTCGAGGACGAAAATCCCTAAGGGGGGAGAGTTGTAATAGTTTGATTTAGACACTAGTCGAAATAGTGGTTTCGAGACTACAAGTCTGAGTTAAAAAATATTTTAATATTATTTTCTGTGCTTGTTATATGTAAAATAGTATGTGTGAAAATTTCGTATGAAAATTTAATCGTTCGTATGCTCAATTTGATAAAAGAACCGAATCGCATAAAGTGTAAAAGTGGCCCACTATTTGAATAATGGCTTAATTGATGTGTCTTCTTAGATGTGAGGTCCTTATGATGCAAATAGACCATGGTTATAATTAAATGACATTGATGGACATTAGTTAATGGAATTTTAAATGATAAAAATAAGGTTATTATAGTAAACTTATTAATAATGTAAATAAAAAATAAAACACATATGAAAATAAGGCCCTTAACACTTTGTTTAGCAGAAAATAAAAGGAAAAAGAAAGAAAACAAAGAATCAACTAGGGTTCGAACATTGATTTCTTTTATTAAGGTATGAGTTTTGTTCCGTTCTTGATAATTTCTACGTTTTTGTAACCGTTGCTTAGTTTTCTATCAAGCCCATGTCTCAATTTCTGATTTTGTTGATGATTTTCAAATATTCCATTAATGAAATTGTGAGCTTTGTGATGTTAGTTGTTGGAAAATAAAAGATATGTGTTGGGTTGATATATTTTGTCTTTAAATTTTTGATGAATTTGAGTAAAATAGGCTAAATTGTAAAAATTGTAAATTGAGGAACTAAAATGAGAAATAAAAGAATTATTTGGACTTGTAATTCGGCTAAGCATATCTGTAAGGAAATTTTGTGTATATTGTGATTTTGTGAATTAAGGACTAAAGTGTCAAAGTGTGAAAATGTGAGGGCTAATTTGTAAAATGCCCTATGTGTTTGTGGATTGATTTGAATGATTTGGTGAATAAAAGAGTTAAATTTGAATTTATATAGATTAAGAACAAAAGAAAATAGAATTAGACCGGGAAAAGTCGAAAGTCGTCAAGTAGCCGATTCTGTTCATTCGAATCCATACGAGGTAAGTCTATATACAAATAAATGTGTTATGAATTAAATTATTATCGATTATATGCTATTGAACTATGATGAATGATTATATGAGTTGAGAAATGTCAGACATCCGAGAAAGTATTGACAATGTTCTGACTTCCAAAAAGCCCTGTACGAACCTTAGGAATAATTAGGATACATATGTCATGACATAGGATTCGATATGTGTTTTTGTGTAAGACCATGTCTGGGACGTGGGCATCGACTTATGATTTACGTGTAAGGCCATGTCTGGGACATTGGCATTGTATTTGATTTCTTGTAAGACCCTGTCTAGGATAGTGGCACCGATATTTGGTCACATGTAAGACCACGTCTGGGACATTGGCATTGTTCCAAGCTATTTGTGTATCCTTATGATTCTAAACGGTTCAACGGGTATTTCGAGAAAATGAATTATTATGTGAACACTTATCCAATTTTGGTACATTTGAAATGAGTATCATATTTGAGGTTGAAAGTTAAGTATATGTACTTTAGTGAACAAATGTTGATATGTGATAAAAGCATGAGAAAATATGCTATATGTGTAAATAAATTTGGAATATGTGAAATGTATATGAACATTGAGGTATGTGATAGTATTTGGCTATGAAATATATGTAATTTGATGATGCATTTATGCTTAAAGTGTTAAGTTTATTTGTATATGGCTTACTAAGTTTTTGAAACCTTTCTTTGTGTGTTTTTCAACTGTTTTATAGATATCTTAGCTACTGGGAGCTCGGGGATCATCGAGGATCATCATCACACTATCGAACTTCTTTTTGGTACCTTTTGAAAATGTATATATTGAAGTATGGCATGTATAGGCTAGAAGTGTGTGAATATGTTTGGTAATGTATATATTTAGCCATGTGATTTGGCTTGGTTTTGGTTGTGTATACGAATGTGTTTTTGGTATGAATTATGTGATGCAAGTGTGTCATTATGATGTGCATTTGGTTGGCCAAAAGAAATGGTCAATTTGGTAAGTTTTGCTATGTGCATATTTTAGAATTAGGTAAGAATTTGGTATGAAAATCAATGGAATTGTCAAGGTTATAAACTATATGTTTTGGTATGATTTTGTCTTATGGAATGACATGAATTGGTATGTGTTATGAACATGAGATTGGTAGATAATATCATAATATGAATGATGGACGTTTCGTGATTGGAAATGGTTAAAATTTGATGTGCATTTGGTGACTATTTGATGATTGTAGGGAAGACCCTTAAAGGGTGGCAAATTGGCCTTGTAAATGGCCTATTTTTGCCCACACGGGCAGAGACACAGGCGTGTGTCTCAGTCGTGTTGGTTAAGGGCCATTCCAAAATGAGCCTGAGCAAACTACACGGTCGTACACATGGGCATGTGCTAGGCCGTGTGGCCAATCAGTTTCGAGCAGGAGCTAGACACACTACCGTATGACTGGCCATGTGAACCAAGTCAGTAGCCTTCCTAATTTTCACATTGCCTGGCACACGAGCTTGTCTTATGGCCGTGGGGACAATTCAGTACATATGCTCGGTTTTGACACGGTTTAGACACACGGGCATGTCTAAAGTCGTGTGAGGCACATGGCCTGTTCACACGAGCGGTGGCCTATACAACTTTCATAAATGTTTAAGTTTTGAAAAATTTTGTATGAGCTTGATCGGTTTTGCCCCAACCCTTTTATAATACATGCTTAAGATCTCGATGACCTATATAAGGGGCTCTATGGTAATGTTTGACTATGATTGTGGATGATGTGTATGAAACGTTTGTAAAATGTTTCGATTGTCTGGTAATTCCTATAACCCTAGTCCAGCGACGGATACGGGTTAGGGGTGTTACAATTAGAGCCCAATTTAAAAACTCAAACTGTGGCAAAAACTTTGGAAAAAAACATGCATACACTTGAAAAATAGTATTTTGGGAAAATTCCATACATAGTTAAAACATTATATTTGATTTTGTTTTGAAAAATACCAAGACTCCAAAGCTGGCCCAGATAAGTACTTCTTCTCTACTAAAATTTGATATGAGACTGTAGTATACTTTAGATTCTGAAAACAATATTCTAAAAATTATAGATACTGATACTATAGAGAAGAAACTTTAATAACTAAAACATTCTGAACTGATAAATAAAACTTGTTTCTAATTATTAGATAAAACTACATAAAACATTAGACTTCGATTAATAAATATGAGTTCACAATGTGTGTATACTAGAGGAATGAGAGCTTACGGAGAGCGGGGTCTAGGGACCCAGATAGATTTTTCTAAGTCACGAGTGCACTCACCTGAGCCCATAATTGAACCTGAACCAGTGACTGATTCGGTCAAGAATACTAACACTATGAAGGAGGAGCATCAGGAGCCTACTGATGACACTATGTCATAGGCCATGCTTAGGGTGCTACAGCGTGTACTAAGGTCCAAGGTGGATCTGGAAATCGTAAGACCATTACTGAGTGGCTCTGTACTAATAGAGTTGAGTTATTCAGGGGCGCTATTGGGATGACCCCCACCGTGGCTGAATACTAGTTTGGGGTTGCAGAGTGAATTATAGACGACATGGAGTGTACTCCAGAACAAAAACTGAGGGGTACAGTATCACTGTCAAGTGATGACGCTTACTGTTGGTGGCAAGCCATTGCGAGCGGTACCTAGGCTGATAAACTGACTTGGGAATATTTCCTTGAGGCTTTCCAAAACAAGTACATGGGGAAGCATTATGTTGAGGCTCGTCGATTGGAGTTTATTGAGCTAAAATAGAGAGACAAATTTATGGCTGAGTGTAAGGCTAAATTTTTGCGATTAAGTCACTATGCCTAGGGGATGTTCACAACTGATCAAGACAAGTGTGTAAGATTTTAGAACGGGCTGAGGTACTAGTTGATGATGCAAGTGGCCCATTAGCAAGAAAGAGTTTTTGAAGCGTTAGTGTAGAAAAACAAGATTGTGGAGGAAGTGAAGCATTTGGAATGTGAATCGAGGGATAAAGCTAGAATCCCTGCCAAAAAAAAATGTCGATTCCACTGTTCGGGCTCTGCGACCTAATAAGGGAGCCTGGGATGATCGACCTAGGAAAACTGTTGATGCTGCTGCTAATGGTGGGAGAGCCTTATATTGTGCTACTTGTGGTAAGAGGCATCTAGGAGAATGTTGAAGAAGTTTGGGCGTGTAACACCCCTAACCCATATTCATAGCCGGAATAGGGCTATGAGTTATTATTGATCAATCACAACATAATTCATGCATATACACATTCATAATAAAAAATCTATTCAACACATTCACATTGTCCCTTCTAAGGTCTTATGAGACATTAAAACATGATAAAAAGAGGTTCGGGACTGAATCGATAACATTTGCAAACTTTAGGAAACATAGAAAATTTTCATGCATTTAAGGGTACACGGCCACCAGACACGCCTGTGTCACAAGCCGTGTGAAAACAAGGCATACATTCTTACTTGCACCACATAGACGAAGACACGCCCGTGTGTCATGGCCGTGGGAAAACTAGAGGAGTTACTGACTTGGGTCACACGGCTGGCCATACGCTCATGTGCCAGCACGTGTGTCACACACGGCCAGTAGACACGCCCGTGTGTCCAGGCCATGCCAAACCTCTAGGGTATACTAACTTAAATTCGAAGGGCTACCCTTGGGGACACACGATCATATACCAAGGCTGCGTGTCACACACAGACGAGCCACATGCCCTTGTGCTCAGCCGCGTGGAGTGAAAATAGGCTTGGTTTAAGCCAGATTTCTCACTCTCCTTATGCATACCTAAAACACAACATTTCATGCCATTTCAATACATTAATAGGCAGCTAATGTAATATCCCGAATTAGGGCCTAATCGGAATAGTGGTTTCGTGACAACAAATTCGAGATAGAAATAATTACTTTATAATTATTTTGAGGTTTATGATATGATTGCATGATTGTGTAAAAATTTCGTGACAAAATTCTATGCATAAAGTGCTTAAGTTGAAATTAGGGACTAAATCGAATAATTTGCAAAACTTGCATTCGAGAAGTTTTTAGTATGAAATTGCTTTAGAATATTAATGAGGAGGTCTTAAATAGCAATTTGACCAATTTCCAAAATTTTGGACAAAAATGGGCTTCTACATGAAAATTTTCAAAGAAATGTATTAAGGGTATTTTGGTCATTGGTAATTAAAATTAATTAATAGGGAAATTAAAGCCAAAATGTGTTCATCTTCTTCTTACCTTGGCCGAACCTTACCTCTATCCATAGCTAGGGTTTCTTCCACTTCTAAGCTTCATAGTAAGTGATTTCAAGCCCCGTTTTTAATGATTTTTATGTTTTTTGCATCCCGGTAGCTCGATTTAGCTTATGCTAGCAATAATTCAACCTAGGGTTCATATTTGGAAAAATACCCATAGGTAAAATTTGTGTACTTTGGTGTTTTATGATAGAATATGAGGTTTTAAATTATGTTAGACAACTTGTGCTACTCAGTTTTAAGAGAAAACGAGAAAAATGGCTTAATCGGTAAAACTACCTAATATTCATAAGTACATGTTAGAGTGTGAATTTGATGTTTCTATAGAAGGGAAAAATTATCAGCATGTCATAAAACATAAGAAAATAGGATGAGTTTTAATTTACGAGCCTTGGGGCAAAAGTGTAAATATGTAAAAATGTAAGGGCAAAATGGTAATTTTGCCAAAGTTCGTACTAGAGGCTGTTTTGATGAATGTATGTATTAAATAAATTAATTTGGTATTATAGATCAAGAGAAACAAGATTCAAGTCGTGATCGAGTGAAAAACAAAGTTTACGAGGAATAAGCTCGATTGCTAAAATTTTGTATCAAGGTAAGTTTATGTGTAAATAAAGTAACATAGTTTTTATTTTAAGTGATTTAATGTTATTTATATGATATGATATTTATTACCATGAAATATTATGCTTTTTGAATTATTGTTTGATAATATGCAAATTATATGAACAACTTGATAAGTATGAGATGCTAGCAAATATTGGTATCTATATTTTGAAGAAGGCGATCAAAATGTGTAATTGAGAAGAATCCTGTTTGAACCTTGGGAATAGATTAGGGTACAAGTGACATGTCACTAGGAGTGTTGAGTTCCGAACTTGTTGACTTGAGTCCGAGTTCGTGAGATGTAACTAGGCATCCGAGCTCCTTGAGTTGAGTCTGAGTTCACTTATGGATGTGAACGCTCGAGCTCGTTGAGTTGAGTCTGAGTTCGTTTATGGGCGGGTTACATGGTAGCTTGACTACATAGATTTCAGAAGCTATTGAGCTTGTTTATATATGAGTATAGCACTTACGTGCACACTATCCGCGTATCTGAAATTATATTCCAATGTGTTCAACGGGAGAATCATAAGAGAATAGAGAGAGTACTTAAAACAAAAGTGATTCGATAAGGAACGTGTTGAAGAAGTGAAAATGAACAGGTATGAGTTTAATCCTTGGTTGAGAATTTGGTAAGACAAAATTGTGGTAAGATAGTAAGTATTCTTATGATATGAGTGTCTTAATGATGTTTATGTTGGATTGCATGATCATGTTACTTGTTATTTGCATGTGAACTTACTAAGTATTTATGCTTACTCCCTCCTTTTCATTCATTGTAGTTTTGACAAGCCAACTTAAGAATCGGGATAGGTCGAAGGCTCGTTTACACTATCCGAAGCCCTAAATTGGTAAAATGGCTTGTATATTTTGAGTGTGACATGTATAGTACTATACTCACTTTGTGTAAACGATCTTATGATATGGTTACGGTTTGGTAAGAAAAGGGTTTGTAAATGATTAGCCATTGGAATGGCCAATCTAAATCATATTTGATGTCATGTATATTTAAAATGCTATTTAGTCCATGAAAATCTATAATAAAGTAAAATTTGCTATAAAACAGAATATTTCCGTAGAAATGACGTGAATTTGAAAACTTACGAAAAATAGTAGAAATGAAATTAAATGATGAATAAGTTATGGAATCCAAGCTTGATGAGTTTATTTTTATATGAATGAAACAAAATAGGTAAATGAGTTATATTTTATGAGATATTTAAATTTTTGTGAAACAAGGCCAGGACGATTTCTGAATCCCCTGTTTTGACTTTATAAATTCACTAAAAATTGTAAAAAAATAATTAGAAGTCATGATTTATATGTCAGATTCCTTATTAAGTCTAGTTGTAAGAGAAACAAACAGAATAGTCTTTTTAGTTCTGTACAAAGAGAAAAGTGGTTCGTAGTGAACAGAGGTCAAAGCAATTGAATGCTAAAATAGGGTAAACTTCAACTAATAAACTGTACTAATTGGCCAAACCAAAAATTTTAGAAAGACATTTAATAGATATATATATGAGGCTAGTTTCAGGAAAAATTTACGGATCTTAATTTCGAGTTTCGGAACTCGAGATATGAATTTTTAAGCTACTGTGTCGCAGATTGACAGTTTATTGCGAAAGTTGGAATAATTGATTTAAAATTCTTTAAATGATAAATTAAGTTTAGTAACACCTCAAGCCCGACTCTAGCGATAGTCTCGGGCGTGAGGGTGTTACAGTTGGTGGTATCAGAGCAGGTTTAGTCGGTTCTCGGACTAACATGTTGCATGTACGGGTTTTGCTATACATGCCATGCCATATATATAAATTGTGATAGTGTGACGACTTCTGACCTTTTAAATGATTTTTTTATAGTAAATGGATCCCGATCCAGCTATGGCTGATGATGTAGAGAGTAATGCACCAGCTCCGGTTGAAGGGGCGGTGCCGACTGAAAATCCACCTCCTACTGTTGGTCAAAGAGGAGGAGAAGGGGCTCGGGAAGCCTTTCTCCAAATGATGAATGCCTGGTACACTGAGTTCGTTCGTACGAAACCTAATGCACAAGCTCCCCCACCTCCCCCGATTCCTCAACCTGTACCCCCGATGCCTCAAGGTATGGATCTGATCAAATTTCACAAAACTCCAGTTGACAGAATCCGCAAGCAAGGGGGCGAAGAATTCAGGGCAAATGTTGATGATGATGCCGAGAAAGCAGATTTTGGCTTGAGAATTCTATTCGGGTATTTGATGAATTGTCTTGTACACCTGAGGAATGCTTGAAATGTGCTACATCATTGTTGAGGGATTCAGCCTATCATTGGTGGAAGACATTGATTTCGGTGGTACCGAAAGAGAAAGTAACTTGGGAGTTCTTTCAAGAAGAATTTCGAAACAAATACATCAGTGAAAGATTTGTTGATCAGAAGCGTAAAGAGTTTGTTGAGTTGAAGCAGGGCAACATGACAGTTACTGAATACGAAAGGGAATTCTTCAGGTTGAGTAAGTATGCTAGAGAATATATTCCTACAGAGGCTAAAATGTGCAGACGATTTGAAGACGGACTCAATGAAGACATCAAAGTATTTGTCGGGATTCTTGAATTAAAAGAAATGGTAGTACTTGTTGATCGGGCTTGCAAGGCTAAAGAACTACTTAAAGAGAAGAAAAAAGTAGAGGCTGAGACTAGAAATTGGAAGAAAAGATCGACAAGTAGTTCATTCTCACAGCAATCTAGAAAATCTAGAAATATGAATCCTCGTTCTCAGGTTTCGGCCGGACAATCATATGGAAATTCTAAGAAGCAAAATGTGGGTCTTAAATCTCAGACTACTTCTGTGGCTAGTGTGGGGAATTCGAGATTTGTTAAGCCCAAGTGCCAGCGGTGTGGTAGAAATCATTTTGGCCCATGTAGAGCAAATGAATGTTTTCGGTGCGGTTCTCCAGATCATTTTATTAGAGACTGCCCAGAGAGAGTTGAAAAAGAAAAATTTCAAAGTGTAAAAGCTAGTGGTGCAGACTCGAGGGGAAGATATTCGAGAAAAGCTGGAAATGAAGCAAGCAGCAAAAATGTAGTCAGTGATTCAGCAGTTAAACCTGAAGCAAAGGCTCCAGCTAGAACTTATGCCATAAAGGCACGTGAAGATGCTTCATCACCCGACGTGATTACTGGTATATTTTCTCTTTATGATGTTAATGTTATTGCTTTGGTTGATCCCAGTTCTACTCATTCATATGTGTGCATAAAATTGGTGTCTAGTATGAATATACCTATTGAGTACACAAAATTTATGATTAGAGTGTCGAATCCATTAGGCAAATGTGTGATAGTTGATAAAATATGCAAGAAATGTCCTCTAATGATTCAGGGTCATTACTTTCTGGCTGACTTGATGTTGTTGCCGTTTGATGAATTTGATGTTATTTTGGGTATGGATTGGTTGACATTGCATGATGCTATAGTAAATTGCAAAGAAAAGGTTATAGAATTAAAGTGTGAAAGTGGTAAAATTCTGCGGCTTAAACCAGGCAAATCAGAGGCATTATCTAGTGTGATTTCTTCGATGTCGGCTCAGAGATATTTGAGGAAGGGTTATAAAGCTTATTTGGCGTATGTACTTAATACAAAAGAAATTGAAAAGAAAGTTGAATTAGTGTCGATTGTGTGTGAGTTCGTGGATGAATTTCCAAAAGAGTTGCCGGGTTTGCCTCCAGTCAGGGAAGTAGAATTTGGTATTGAATTGATACCGGGAATAGCTCTGATCTCGATTGCTCCGTATAGAATGGCATCAGCAGAGTTGAAAGAATTAAAGTCGCAGTTGCAAGAGTTGACTGTCAAAGGCTTTGTGAGACCGAGTTTTTCACCTTGGGGTGCTCCCGTATTATTTGTGAAAGAGAAGGATGGTTCTATGAGATTGTGTGTTGACTATCGGCAATTAAACAAGGTGACAATCAAGAAAAAGTATCCGTTGCCGAGAATTGATGATTTTTTTGATCAACTGAAAGGAGCAACATGGTTTTCAAAGATTGACTTGAGATTTGGGTACTACCAGCTGCGAGTAAAAGAGTTGGATGTGCCTAAAACTGCTTTTAGAACAAGCTACGGTCATTATGAATTTTTAGTTATGCCATTCAGGTTAACAAATGCTCCTGCTGTGTTTATGGATTTGATGAATCGCATATTTCATCCATACTTGGACAAATTTGTTGTAGTATTTATAGATGACATCTTAATTTATTCGAAAGATGAGACAACGCATGCCGAGCACTTGAAGATAGTTTTGCAAACTTTGAGAAATAAGCAGTTATATGCCAGGTTTAGTAAAAGTGAATTTTGGCTTTGGGAAGTTGGATTTTTGGGTCATATTGTTTCAAGTGATGGTATACGGGTTGATCCTAATAAAATTTTGGCTATTGTTGATTGGAAACCACTAAAAAATGTAACCGAAGTTGGAAGTTTCTTGGGGCTAGTTGGGTATTATCGTGATCAGTAAATGGATTTTCTATAATTATCGCTCCTATGACTAGTCTACTCGAAAGGATGTTAAATTTGAGTGGATGTAAGAATGTCAACAGAGTTTTGAAGAATTGAAAAGTTATTAATCAAGCGCCAGGTGTTGGTACAACCCGAATCGTAAAAAATTTGTGGTGTATAGTGATGCTTCTCGAAATGGCTTAGGATGTGTACTTATTCAAGAAGGAAAAGTGGTGGCTTATGCTTCGAGGCAGTTAAAATCTCACGAAAGGAATTATCCGACTCATGATTAGGAATTGGCTGCTATAGCGTTTGCTTTGAAGATTTGGCGACATTATCTGTATGGTGAAAATTACCGAGTATATACTGACCACAAAAGTCTTAAGTACTTGATGTGACAAAAAGACTTGAATTTGAGACAGCGAAGATGGTTGGAGTTATTGAAAGATTACGAGCTTGTTATTGACTATCATCTGGGAAAAGCGAATGTGGTTGCCGATGCTTTGAGCAAAAAGTTGCTATGTGCTTTGAGAGCTATGAACATTCAGTTAAAGGTATCAGATGATGGTTCGATTCTAGCAGAGTTAAGAGCAAGATCGATGTTTTTACAAGAGATTTGTGAAGCTCAGAAAGGCGATGAAGATTTGCAAGCCAAAAGAAAACAATGTGAGGTTGATACAAGGTCAGATTTCAGAATCGGTTCTGATGGTTGCCTAATGTTTAAAAATCATATTTCTGTACTGAAAAATGATGAGTTGATTCAAAAGATTTTGCATGAAGCACATAATGGTTGTTTGGCAGTTCACCCGGGCAGTACGAAAATGAATAATGACTTGAAGAAAATGTATTGGTGGCGTGGAATGAAAAGAGATATCTCTGAGTTTGTGTCAAAGTGCTTAATTTGTCAACAAGTGAAAGCTGAACACCAAGTACCTTCGGGACTACTCCAACCTATCATGGTTCCTGAAAGGAAATAGGATCGGATTACTATGGATTTTGTATCAGGGTTGCCGTTAACTCTGGGGAAGAAAGATGCCATCTGGGTAATAGTTGACAGACTGACTAAATCGGCTTATTTTATTCTGGTACGTACAGATTATTCTCTTAATAAGTTGGCTGAATTGTATATCAGTGAGATTGTTAGACTTCATGGAATACCTTTGTCAATCATTTCGGATAGAGATCCGAGATTTACTTCGCGGTTTTGGCAAAAGTTGTAAGAGGCATTAGGTACGAAGTTAAATTTCAGCACTACCTTTCATCCACAAACTGATGGACAATCAGAGAGAGTAATTTAGATTCTTGAAGACATGCTCAGATGTTGTGTATTGGAATTTCAAGGAAGTTAGGAAAGGTACTTACCATTTGTGGAATTTGCTTATAATAATAGTTATCAGACGAGTTTGAAGATGGCACCTTATGAAGCATTGTATGGTCTTAAATGTCGAACGCCATTGTGTTGGACTGAAGTCAAGGAAAATTAGATTTATGGAGTTGATCTAATAAAAGAAACCGAAGAAAAAGTGAAAGTGATTCAAGATTGTTTGAAAGTTGCTTCGGATAGATAGAAATCTTATGCGGATTTGAAACGAAAGGAAATCAAGTTTCAAGTTGGTGATAAGGTATTTTTAAAAGTGTCTCCGTGGAATAAAGTTCTTAGATTCAGACGGAAGGGCAAGTTGAGTCTGCGTTTTATTGGACCGTATGAAATAATTGAAAAAGTTGGACCAGTAGCTTATGGTTAGCATTACCATCTGAATTACAGAAGATGCATGATGTGTTCCACGTATCTATGCTACATCGGTATCATTCGGATCCTTCACATATAATTTCACCGACAGTAATTGAGCTACGACCGGATATGACTTACGAAGAACCGATTAAGATTTTAGCTCGAGAGGTCAAGCAACTAAGAAATAAAAGTGTCGCTCTCGTGAAAGTATTGTGGCAAAAGCATGGGGTAGAAGAGACTATATGGGAACCTGAGTAAACCATGAGAAATCAATACCCACACCTGTTTACTAGTAAGATTTTCGAGGACGAAAATCCTTAAAGAGGGGGAGAGTTGTAATATCCCGAATTAGGGCCTAATCGGAATAATAGTTTCCTGACCACAAATCTGAGATAGAAATAATTATTTTATAATTATTTTGAGTTTTATGATATTATAGCATGATTGTGTGAAAATTTCGTGACAAAATTCTATGCATAAAGTGCTTAAGTTGAAATTAGGGACTAAATCGAATAATTTGCAAAACTTGCATTCGAGATGTTTTTAGTATGAAATTGCTTTAGAATATTAATGAGGAGGTCTTAAATAGCAATTTGACCAATTTCTAAAATTTTGGACAAAAATGGGCTTGTACATGAGAATTTTCAAAGAAAGGTATTAAGGGTATTTTGGTCATTTGGTAATTAAAATTAATTAAAAGGGAAATTAAGGCCAAAATGTGTCCATCTTCTTCTTACCTTGGCTGAACCTTACCTCTCTCCATAGCTAGGGTTTCTTCAACTTTTAAGCTTCATAGTAAGTGATTTCAAGCCCTATTTTTAATGATTTTTATGTTTTTGGAATCCTGGTAGCTCGATTTAGCTTATGCTAGCAATAATTCAACCTAGGGTTCATATTTGGAAAAATACACATAGGTGAAATTTGTGTATTTTTGTGTTTTATGATAGAACATGAGGTTTTAAATTATGTTAGACAACTTGTGCTACTCGGTTTTAAGTGAAAACGAGAGAAAGGGCTTAATTAGTAAAAATACCTAATATTCATAGTACATGTTAGAGTGTGAATTTGATGTTTCTATAGAAGGGAAAAATGATCAGCATGTCATAAAACATAAGAAAATAAGATGAGACTTAATTTACAAGCCTTGGGGCAAAAGTGTAAATTGGTGAAAATGAAGGGGCGAAATGGTAATTTTGCCAAAGTTCGTACTAGGGGCTGTTTTGATGAATGTATGTATTAAATAAATTAATTTGGTATTATAGATCAAGAGAAACAAGATTCAAGTCGTGATCGAGGGAAAAACAAAGTTTACGAGGAATAGGCTCGATTGCTAAAATTTTGTATCGAGGTAAGTTTATGTGTAAATAAAGTAACATAATTTTTATTTTAAGTGATTTAATATTATTTATATGATATGATATTTATTACCATGAAATATTATGCTTTTTGAATTATTGTTTGATAATATGCAAATTATATGAACAACTTGATAAGTATGAGATGCTAGCAAATATTGGTATCTATATTTTGAAGAAGGCGATCAAAATGTGTAATTGAGAAGAATCCTGTTTGAACCTTGGGAATAGATTAGAGTACAAGTGACATGTCACTAGGATGGTTGAGTTCTGAACTCGTTGAGTTGAGTCCGAGTTCGTGAGATGTAACTAGGCATCCGAGCTCGTTGAGTTAAGTCTGAGTTCACTTATGGATGCGAACACCCGAGCTCGTTGAGTTGAGTCCGAGTTCGTTTATGGGCGGGTTACATGGTAGCTTGACTACATAGATTTCAGAAGCTATTGAGCTTGTTTAGCTATGAGTATAGCACTTACGTACACACTATCCGCGTATCTGAAATTATATTCCAATGTGTTCAACGGGAGAATCATACGAGAATAGAGAGAGTAATTAAAAAGAAAGTGATTCGATGAGGAACATGTTGAAGAAGTGAAAATGAACAGGTATGAGTTTAATCCTTGGTTGAGAATTTGGTAAGACAAAATTGTGGTAAGATAGTAAGTATTCTTATGACATGAGTGTCTTAATGATGTTTATGTTAGATTGCATGATCATGTTACTTGTTATTTGCATGTGAACTTACTAAGCATTTATGCTTACTCCTTCCTTTTCATTCATTGTAGTTTTGACAAGTCGGCTTGAGAATCGGGATAGGTCGAAGGCTCGTTCACACTATCCGAAGCCCTAAATTGGTAAAATGGCTTGTATATTTTGAGTGCGGCATGTATAGCACTATACTCACTTTGTGTAAATGATCTTATGATATGGTTATGGTTTGGTAAGAAAAGGGTTTATAAATTATTAGCCATTGGAATGGCCAATCTAAATCATATTTGATGTCATGTATATTTAAAATGCTATTTAGTCCATGAAAATCTATAATAAAGTAAAATTTGCTATAAAACAGAATATTGCTGCAGAAATGACATGAATTTGAAAAATTACTAAAAATAGTAGAAATGGAATTAAATGATGAATAAGTTATGTAATCGAATCTTGATGAGTCTATTTTCATATGAAGGAAACAAAATAGTAAATGAGTTATATTTTATAAGATATTTAAATTTTTGTGAAACAGGGCCAGAACAATTTCCGAATCCCCTGTTCTGACTTTATAAATTCACTAAAACTTGTACAAAAATAATTAGAAGTAATGCCTTATATGTACAGATTCCTTATTAAGTTTGGTTTTAAGAGAAACAAACAATATAGTCTTTTGAGTTCTGTACAAAGAGAAAAGTGGTTCGTAGTGAACAGAGGTCAAAGCAGTTGAATGCTGAAACAGGGTAAACTTTAACTAATAAACTGTACTAATTGGCCTAACCAAAAATTCTAGAAAAAAATTTAGTAGATAGATATATGAGTCTAGTTTCAGGAAAGATTGACGGATCTTAATTTTGAGTTTTGAAACTCGAGATATGAATTTTTAAGCTACTGTGTCGCAAATTGACAGTTTATTGCGAAAGTTGGAATAATTGATTTAAAATTCTTTAAATGATAAATTAAGTTTAGTAACACCTCAAGCTCGACTCTGGCGACGGTCTCGGGCGTGAGGGCGTTACAGCCAAACAATAATATTTCATAATTAAGCATTCATATACTCATTTCAATACCATTTGTACTTTCAAACCAATACTAAACTAGCATGATTCATTCCTCATTACTCACCTGTTCAAACATATACCAAAATACATATCATACTCATCAATACAATCTATTCCAATATGTATTTTTACTACCATCAATCACACACAAAGCTTGACTCATAAATCATCTATTAGCCATTCCTTTATCAAGTCTAAAATCATGCTTTTCATAAGTAAATACTCATTATATACCAAATGACCAAATGATCATCTTTAACCATCATCAACCATACCAAATTATGCCATTAAACAAGGCAAATTACATATCAAACATAAGTCATTAGTAAGCCATATAAAATGACCAAATATATCACCAAAACCTTTATCAAAAAGACTCAAGCCTATACATGCCATATAACAAAAATCACAAAGCTCATAAGTACCAAACTATAGTTGGATAGTGTGACAAAATCTCCGATGACTTCCAACCCGAGCAAGCCTACGAAAGAAAAGAAAACAAAGTAAGCTATAAAGCTTAGTAAGCTCGTATGGTAATAAATTCATATTAATAAATAACCACATTTTAAATAATTACTCAAAACATGATCTAATTCATATGATTTCACCCATTCTTTCTCGAATTCATGCACATAGATGATCAAGATTTTCGTGAGTTTATTCATTCAAAACACGTATGGTTTGAATACTTCTTATCAATTCATTCACACTTTCATATGCATAAGCAATTATATATATAAAATTTATTCAATTCAATATTCATCACCTTTTCTTGACCAAGTGAATTAAGTGAAATATCATTAAATAACGATGTTTCGCACACTATGTGCCATATGTATATTTAGTTAAAACAACTATAACTCATATCTTACATATCATTCAATTCATACCTCATTATAGAAAAATAAACACATTTTGGAATGAAACATAAAATAAACACATTTTGGCATGAAACATACTTATACATAAATCTTTCTCATTTCATATACATGATACACTAAGAACTTACCAAATTATCTTCGTTTCATTCTTATATAGGTTCTGTACAAACCTGTATCACTTAATTTGATTGTAGTTTCATTCTCGTCTTGACTATTCCCGTTGAACCTTTTGGAATCGTTAAGGATACTCGGCAATCACATATAGCTCGTACAATGCCATATCCTAGATATGGTCTTATATGTTATCACATATCGATGCCATTATTCCCAGATAGGGTCTTACACGAAATCAAATAACGATGCTAATGTCCCAAACATGGTCTTACATGTAATCATAATACAATGCCAATGTCCCAGACATGGTCTTACATGTAATCACATCTCAGTAACCCAATGTCATGACAATTGTATCCTATACTATTCCTAAGGTTTGTACGGGACTTTCGAATGTCGTATGTAACACCCCATACCCGATACCGTTGCCGGAGTCGAACACGAGGTGTTAACGGACTTAATTCATTAATTAAACAGCTCATACAATTCATTTTAAAATTTCCAGACAAGCTGGCTAACTGCATCACAGTCGCTTTAAAAATCATATCTCGAGTTACGAAACTCGAAATCCAATTCCGTAAATTTTTCCTTAAACTAGACTCATATATATATCTACTAATTTTTTTCTAGAATTTTTGGTTGGGCCAATTAGTACAGTTTATTAGTTAAAGTCTCCCCTGTTTCAGAGTTCAACTACTCTGACCTCTGTGTATTACGAATCAGATATCTCCCTGTACAGAGCTTCAATGACTATGCCGTTTGTGTATAATAAAACTAGACTCAATAAGGAATCTGTAAATATAAAGTGTGATTTCTAATTATCTTTGTAAAATTTATGGTGAATTTCCAAAGTCAGAACAGGGGATCCAGAAATTGCTCTAGCCCTGTTTCACAAAAATTTAAACATCTCATAAAATATAGCTCATATACCTGTTTCGCTTATTCCATATGAAAATAGACTCATCAAGCTTCGATTCCATAACTTATTCATTATTTAATTCTATTTCTACTATTTTTAGTGATTTTTTAAACTCACGTCACTGCTGCTGTCTGAATCTATTTTATGGTAAATTTTACCTATTTCATGGTTTCCATGGATTAGCTAGCAATTTGACATACATAATACCAAATATGATCATGATTAGCCATTCCAATGGCTAATCATTACCAAGCATTTCTATTTCCATACCACTCAATAACCATATCATAAGACCATATATACAAAATGATTATAATGCTATACATGCCATACTCAAAATATACAAGCCATTATGCCAAGATGGTATACGGATAGTGTGAGCGTGCCTCCGACCGCTTCCGATTTCGAGCTGGCTTGTCAACACTACAAGGAATGAAAAGGAGGAGTAAGCATAAATGCTTAGTAAGCTCACATGCAAATAGCAAGTAACATAACCATATAAGCAAACATAAAACATCATTTGCATAATCATCACCAAGACATTCATATCACCTTTTCATTTATCATCTTACCATATTGTTGTTATATTGAGTTTTCAACCCGAGGGTTAAGTACATACCTGTTCAAAGTATCCATTTCACAACACTTACCAATACGTCCCTTTCATCTTGAGTATTCCTCCATTTGAGTAGAACTTTACCCGTTGAACACATCGAATATAATTGGATACATGGAAAGTTTGCACATAAGTGCCACATATGTAGCCAAGCTACCATGTAACCCGCCCATAAGTGAACTCGGACTCAACTCAACGAGCTCGGGCGTTCGCATCCATAAGTGAACTCGGACTCAACTCAACGAGTTCGGATGCCTAGTTACATCTCACGAACTCGGACTCAACTCAACGAGTTCGGACGCTCAGATCCATAAGTGAACTCGGACTCAACTCAACGAGTTCGGATGCCCAAATATCCCAGTGACATGTCACTTGTATCCTAATCCATTCCTAAGGTTCAACGAGACCTTTTCCCAATCATGTGTCTCAACCATCTTCTACGGAATGCCGATACCGATACTCTGTAGTATTTCACATTTTCCAAGTATATCACATAATTTGACATATTATCAAACAATTATCACAAGTATAATATTTCATAATAATTATCATATCATTTAAAAACATTAAAACATTTAAAATAATAACTATGTTACCAACATTTACATATGAACTTACCTCGTATGCGAAAATGGCTATTTTACCATTTCGTCCACAACTTGGTATTTTCCCATTTTAGCCCAAATTTCAAGTTTCCTTGCTCTATCATTTAAAATATAGTCTAATTAGGACTCACATTATTCAAATTGACCCAAAATCATATTTTGGAAAAATTACAATTTTGCCCCTAAACTTTTGCATATTTACACTTTTGCCCCAAAGCTCGTAAATTAAAATTCAGCCTATTTTCTTATGTTTTATGACATGCTGATCATTTTTCCTTCTATGGCAACATCAAATTCTCACTCTAACATGTACTTATGACTATTAGGTATTTTTACCGATTAAGCCATTTTGCTCGTTTTCACTTAAAACCGAGTAGCACAAGTTGTCTAACATAATTTAAAACCTCATATTCTATCATAAAACACCAAAATACACAAATTTCACCTATGGGTATTTTTCCAAATATAAACCCTAGGTTAAATTATTGCTAGCATAAGCTAAATCGAGCTACCGGACTCCAAAACGTAAAAATCATTAAAAGCGAGGCTAGAACGGACTTACAATCGAGCTTGGAAGCTTGAAAAACCCTATCCATGGTTTCTCCTTGCTATATTCGGCCATGGGGTTGAAGATGAGCAAAATTGGCTTTTAATTTTGTATTTTAATTCATTTTACCCTAAATGACCAAAATGCCCTTACTACTAAACTTTCCAAAATTCCATCCATGTCCAATTTTTGTCCATAGACTTAGAAATTGGTAAAATTACTCTTTAAGGACCTCTAATTAATAATCTAATTCAATTTTATGCAAAATACTTCTAGAACACAAGTTTTGCAATTTATTCAATTTAGTCCCAAATTTCAAATTAAGTACTTTATGCATAAAATTTCTTCACGAAATTTTCACACAATCATGCAATCATATCATAGACCTTAAAATAATCATAAAATAATTATTTCTATATCGGATTTTGTGGTCACGAAACCACTATTCCGACTAGGCCCAAAATCAGGATATTACAACTCTCCCCTTCGAGGATTTTCGTCCCAAAATCTTACCGAAAAAGTGGTCTTCACTTTTAATCTCATATTTGGTGCCAAGAACTTGCACTTAGACTATACCTCCAATACATCTCTTCAATTTCTCATATGATCTAAAAGCTACGCCTCAACTCTCAACTGTTCTTAAATTTTCAACCCTTCTCAATTTCCCATGATATCATGACATAAAACCCGGATCTCAACTTGATTTAATGGAGACCGAATTCCAAGAAATCCAACAATCAAAGAGACCGAAATTCCATGAATCGATGAGTAGGAATTCATTCAATACGAGATGTGATTTATAGATCTCGCCAAACATTTAACAATAGGATACATCACATTTTCCTCTTTCCGCCATAGAAATAATTCGATATGGCCTCAAGAATAATCCTTCTCATTTCCATCCCAATATCAACATTGACAAGGATAATTTTGATAGATCCCAATGCTCGGCTTTAACCCTTTAACAACTCCGATTTTATGTAACATCGGATGCTCTAAACTATCACATTACCTCACCGTCTTGAAACACATCACAATTCATACAACATTACATTCTTGAAAGTCGAAGTCTTTGCTCAATGTAGACTAGTCTAGTTCGGGCGCTTGCTTACCAATATTCTCATCTATCCGAACTCATCAACATGTAATAAACTTTTCAGCTTTCACAAGATGGAAACCTTATCATTCGTAGTGACTTAAACTAATATTCAACTCTTTCTATTAAATATACACTTCTCGTTCAAACTATTTACTCTTTTATCCGTACAAAATGAAATTCTATTATCAGACTTGGGAAAAATAATCCTGACATAATTGTCACATGAAATCTTTCAAATAAATAATTTACCATACCGACTAAAACTCGCGCTTTTATCACCTATGCCTTTACTGATGTCAAATCCTTACACAGAAATTAGAAAAAATCCCAATACTAAAATCACCACATTACCAAGATCAAATTAGAAGTATAGTCATATTTGACATGATTATCATGGGCTGCAGAACCCACTTCGAACATGAGTCGTAATTGACAAATTATGGAACAAAGATAACAAGAAAACCGAATAAAGAAATCCAAGATAGAGAAACCCAGAATAAAGAAATCCAGAATAAAGAGATCCAGGATAAAGAAACCCAAGATACGATACTATGCCGGAGAATCGAAAACCAAATTCATAGAGAAAATACGAATACCTCGATAATTCTTCAAAGAAAGAAAGTCCAAAAGAAAACATCATTTAATCCCATGAAATCAAATATAACAAGATCAATATATCTTCCCATACATATATATCGATGAAGCATCAAGTAGAAGAAACAGAATCATAATATCATATGAATTCTCTCATCAATTCTTATCGATTTAAATGAAATAGAATACCCAATGAAATAGAGCAATATAAATTATAAACCAATCAGACTACCAATGCTTTCATCCAACACCAAAATTAGAAGACATTCCCATATAACAAGAATTTCTTCGAAGATCAATAGCCATAGAAATATTTACGAGAACGGGTGAACACATAGAACATCTCAAAAGAGATCTAAATCTGTCCGGTCATAATCGTCACACTCGATAATTCACGTTTGAAATATCATTTCCCCAACTAGTTCTGCCGTCACAAATTTCATATTAAATCATTCACTAAAGAATGTCGATTCTCAATAAATTTCGATTTACACTTTTCTCGACCTTGCACTTGAGTAATTCGATTTACCAAAGAGAATTCCTTCTCTAATCGGGACAAGGCATAATTCCAATAATCTTTATATCAATCCGATACTTTCTCGCTCGACTTTACTTATCAGCTCATTTTCAATCTCGGATCATACTTATAATTATTCTATCATCGAACTCTTTGGGTTCTCAACCGGAAACTTATTCAATACAAATCTCATAAAATTCCATTATAAGTACCACTTTGGTAAGGGGGAGGGGTTGTAGGACCTCTGACTCGACTTTCTTATACATACACATATGACACAACTTCCATCATCATAGTAACATCATCAAAATCATGTCATTCATTCATGTTGGCTTACACCAATTTTCCTATTGTCCCATTTAGACAATATACTTATGCATACATTCTATGTTTTCTAGACAGCTTTACTTATCCATTCATTTAATTAAATTAATTCATGCTCATGACATTATATAAGGCCAAACAAACATAGATATTTGCATCACAATCACAACTTTCATTTTGTGCATCATCATGTACATATCATTACAATCATATAATTCAGTCCAACAATTTAACATAGATAAGTTCATTTCATTATAATCCTTTATCTCATAAAAAAATTGTATATCATTAACATTCATCAACATTCAACGTCCAATCAAGACAAGGACATTTTCATTCAGATTATGATATTATGACCTTTATTCATACCTCTACTACTTTCTATTTATTCCGTTCATCTTATCAAGTAAGCCACATACACTACATCGTATGAGCATTAAGCAAATATGGATATTTATCACAACATGAACTTTCATCTCACATATTATCACATATGTATCATAAACTTTTATTCATATTTTTCTGAACCGAGACTTATCATAATCATAACTTTACTCAAATACCTTCACATAACCGTGAACATGGTCGGCACAGCTCGGTTGGAGAGTACCCTGTCTAAATAAGACGGTACTCATACGCGTCGGAAGACATCACACTATCACGCATCGCTGGCATGTATAGCTAAACTTTTACACATGCTAGGTTAGTCCGAGAACCGACTAAACCTGCTCTGATACCACTAAATGTAACACCCCATACCCGATACCATTGCCGGAGTCGAACACGAGGTGTTAACGGACTTAATTCATTAATTAAACAGCTCATACAATTCATTTTAAAATTTCTAGACAAGCTGGCTAACTGCATCACAGTCGCTTTAAAATCATATCTCGAGTTACGAAACTCAAATCCAATTCCGTAAATTTTTCCTGAAACTAGACGCATATATATATCTACTAATTTTTTCTAGAATTTTGGTTGGGCCAATTAGTACAGTTTATTAGTTAAAGTCTCCCCTGTTTCAGGGTTCAACTACTCTGACCTCTGTGTATTACGAATCAGATATCTCCTGTACAGAGCTTCAATGACTATACCGTTTGTCTCTAATAAAACTAGACTCAATAAGGAATCTGTAAATATAAAGTTTGATTTCTAATTATCTTTGTAAAATTTATGGTGAATTTCCAAAGTCAGAACAGGGATCCAGAAATTGCTCTAGCCCTGTTTCACAAAAATTTAAACATCTCATAAAATATAGCTCATATACCTGTTTCGCTTATTCCATATGAAAATAGACTCATCAAGCTTCGATTCCATAACTTATTCATTATTTAATTCCATTTATACTATTTTTAGTGATTTTTAAACTCACGTCACTGCTGCTGTCTGAATCTATTTTATGGTAAATTTTACCTATTTCATGGTTTCCATGGATTAGCTAGCAATTTGACATACATAATACCAAATATGATCATGATTAGCCATTCCAATGGCTAATCATTACCAAGCATTTCTATTTCCATACCACTCAATAACCATATCATAAGACCATATATACAAAATGATTATAATGCTATACATGCCATACTCAAAATATACAAGCCATTATGCCAAGATGGTATACTTGATAGTGTGAGCGTGCCTCCGACCGCTTCCGATTTCGAGCTGGCTTGTCAACACTACAAGGAATGAAAAGGAGGAGTAAGCATAAATGCTTAGTAAGCTCACATGCAAATAGCAAGTAACATAACCATATAAGCAAACATAAAACATCATTTGCATAATCATCACCAAGACATTCATATCACCTTTTCATTTATCATCTTACCATATTGTTGTTATATTGAGTTTTCAACCCGAGGGTTAAGTACATACCTGTTCAAAGTATCCATTTCACAACACTTACCAATACGTCCCTTTCATCTTGAGTATTCCTCCATTTGAGTAGAACTTTACCCGTTGAACACATCTAATATAATTCGGATACATGGAAAGTTTGCACATAAGTGCCACATATGTAGCCAAGCTACCATGTAACCCGCCCATAAGTGAACTCGGACTCAACTCAACGAGCTCGGGCGTCAGATCCATAAGTGAACTCGGACTCAACTCAACGAGTTCGGATGCCTAGTTACATCTCACGAACTCGGACTCAACTCAACGAGTTCGGACGCTCGCATCCATAAGTGAACTCGGACTCAACTCAACGAGTTCGGATGCCCAAATATCCCAAAGTGACATGTCACTTGTATCCTAATCCATTCCTAAGGTTCAACGGACCTTTTTCCCAATCATGTGTCTCAACCATCTTCTACGGAATGCCGATACGATACTCTGTAGTATTTCACATTTTCCAAGTATATCACATAATTTGACATATTATCAAACAATTATCACAAGTATAATATTTCATAATAATTATCATATCATTTAAAAACATTAAAACATTTAAAATAATAACTATGTTACCAACATTTACATATGAACTTACCTCGTATGCTAAAATGGCTATTTTACCATTTCGTCCACAACTTGGTATTTCCCATTTTAGCCCGAATTTCAAGTTTCCTTGCTCTATCATTTAAAATATAGTCTAATTAGGACTCACATTATTCAAATTGACCCAAAATCATATTTTGGAAAAATTACAATTTTGCCCCTAAACTTTTGCATATTTACACTTTTGCCCCAAAGCTCGTAAATTAAAATTCAGCCTATTTTCTTATGTTTTATGACATGCTGATCATTTTTCCTTCTATGGCAACATCAAATTCTCACTCTAACATGTACTTATGACTATTAGGTATTTTTACCGATTAAGCCCTTTTCCTCGCTTTCACTTAAAACCGAGTAGCACAAGTTGTCTAACATAATTTAAAACCTCATATTCTATCATAAAACACCAAAATACACAAATTTCACCTATGGGTATTTTTCCAAATATAAACCCTAGGTTAAATTATTGCTAGCATAAGCTAAATCGAGCTACCGGACTCCAAAACGTAAAAATCATTAAAACGAGGCTAGAACGGACTTACAATCAAGCTTGGAAGCTTGAAAACCCTAGCCATGGTTTCTCCTTGCTATATTCGGCCATGGGGTTGAAGATGAGCAAAATTGGCTTTTAATTTTGTATTTTAATTCATTTTACCCCTAAATGACCAAAATGCCCTTACTACTAAACTTTCCAAAATTCCATCCATGTCCAATTTTTGTCCATAGACTTAGAAATTGGTAAAATTACTCTTTAAGGACCTCTAATTAATAATCTAATTCAATTTTATGCAAAATACTTCTAGAACACAAGTTTTGCAATTTATTCAATTTAGTCCCAAATTTCAAATTAAGCACTTTATGCATAAAATTTCTTCACGAAATTTTCACACAATCATGCAATCATATCATAGACCTTAAAATAATCATAAAATAATTATTTCTATATCGGATTTTGTGGTCACGAAACCACTATTCCGACTAGGCCCAAAATCAGGATATTACATCGTAACTCTGTCGATTCTTGCTCGTTGTTGCCCATTTGACATTCATGATAGTTCAATGGCAAATAAACGTCTATAATTCAATTCAATTCAATAATAAATAGTCATTTATAACACAATTTAAATACATTTATTAGCATACAAACTTACCTCATTCACTGTAATGACGAATTAAATCGATTAATCTGATATTTTGTTTTCCCCTGTTCTAGATTCGAATCTCATTTTCTCAATCTATATAATAACAAATTTTACTTATTTAATCATTAATTCATTCAATTTAATACAATTTACGAATTTTGGAAAAAATACACTTTTGCCCCTATTATTTCACATTTTTGCAAATTTAGTCCTTAACACATAAAATATAAAATTCATGAAATTTAAACAATTACATGCTTAGTTGAATATTACCCAATTATATATCAGCCCATATTTTCACTTTATTCGTACTTTTAACCACATAATTTCATAATTTCACAAATTAGTCCATAATTTGCATTTTTACTCAAAATCACTTTGTAAAATATGTAAAACTATCATCTAACTTCAATATTTCATCATCAATGATCAAAAAGAATGAATATTGATCAATGGCATCTCACAAAATCTTTAACAGTTTCGAAAACAGAGATACGAGCTAGCTAGATTAAGCTGTAGCGAGCTCAAAAACATAGAAATGATTAAAAACCGAGTAAAAATCATACCTTGATTAAGCTTCCAAGTGACCAAATGTTTTACCCTAAAAATGGATTATTTTTCTTTCTAAAATTTGGCTAAGATGATGAATGAATAGGTGTAACACCCCAAACCCGGCCTAGAAGTTAGGCCGAATATGACGTGTCACATTGAAGTGTTTTTCGAAAACTATGTTTTCATTGAAAACCCTTCTTATTTGAAATCTTGAGTAAAATACCAGTTACGTTAGTTTATTTTATAAAGTGGTACATTGAAAAGTTATTGATTCTATTCCTAAAATTTCTTTTAAGTTGCGAAAGCTAATTTTAAAAGTAACTGATTTACGAAAAGGTGATGTTAAAAACTAAGTTGCGAAACCGTTCCGGGAATGTTGCGAAAATGTAGTGTTGTTTAAAAATAGTTATAAATCGAAGTAAATAAAACCCAAAGTTAAAATTTAGAAACTTTAAGAGGCCTTATTACAAAAGTTGAAAACCCAAAACGGAATCTAAACATAAATAAAGTCTAAAGGCAGTCGTGTGGCCATATCTCTGAGTCCCTCATAGCACCAAATTTTCTCCTTGATTTACTCCAAGTCCCCATTCAAATTCAATTCAAACTCTTATGACCAATTCAACCATAGAGTTCTAGTCCAGTTCCAACACCTCCCCAGCTCAAGCATCAAAATAAATATACAATTGCACACGCCATGCCTCGAACCTCAAACTCCTTACCACACATGTAGCGCCACCTTGCCACTAGATCCCTTCTCTCTTTTGTGTCATAAAACAAATACTAATTATTATAAGTCCTATAAGCTAACATCCAGGTTCACTTAAGGGCCCAAAAATTAAAATTTTCCAAACACCCAGACTTGAACCCAGGCTTCTCAAGCACTCCCAAATATGCCCAAATACTTAGCCACTAAAGCTATGCATAATTTGTGATATTTCTCGCACACCTAAATTTTTATGCATTCCCACACTCAAGGCCTATTCCTTCTAGGCCCAAATTCTGGGCGTTACAATAGGAAAAATGTGTTTGTTTTATTTTAATTATAACATAATAACTAAATTACAGAATTAACCATTAATAACATCATAAGTTTCAACAATACCAAGCCATAGAATTCCACTATCAACATTTATGGAATAATTACCACTTAAGGACTCCCACTATTTAATATCATAGCCATTTAATACCTTTAACTTATAGAATTTAATTTTTACGCTTTACGCGATTTAGTCTTTTTTACCAAATTAACCACTCAAACGGTAAAATTTCTTTACGAAATTTTCACATGAACATTCTATCATACTGAAAACCTTATTAAAATAATAAAATAAATATTTTGACTCCACATTGTGGTCCCGAAACCACTGTTTTGATTTGACCGAAAAACAGGCTGTTACAAGGCGCATGCCTAAGATGTGGATCCCTGGAGCACAATATCAAAGATTGTCCACTTTGTAATGATCAAATACAAACACCAGATCAAAACTGTGTTTAGAATCAGAGAGTGGGACAGCAGCCTTTGAGAGGCCAAGGTCTGAATAGGGGCAATAATGGTGGATAGGGACAGAGAACCCAAGGTCAAGGTGGTAATCGACCTAATGCTAGAAAACTGACATTGATGTATACAGCTAGGCGTAGAGAGGACCACAACACTTCTGACATCATTATATGTACCTTTATTGTTAATATTGTACCATATTTTTCTCTAATTGATATTAGGTCAACTCATTCGTATGTATCATGTGAAATGGGTGATAAACAGGGTATTAAGGTAGAGGATACTATAAGTAATATGACTATCCTTAGCCCTTTAGGACAATCTATTTCTATTAACAAAGTGTAGAAGCGGTGTCCGTTAGAGATCCAATGAGAAGTATTTTCGGCTGACTTAATGGAAATACCCTTCTGCGAATTTGATCTTATTCTGAGGATGAACTGGTTGATAGAACACCAAGTCCTATTGGATTACGCTGCTAAGAGGGTCACTTTGAAGACTTTAGGTGATAAGCAGATAGTGATGGTTGGGGAGCGTAAAGATTACTTATCCGATGTGATCTCCGCTCTAGTGGCTAAAAATTTGGTACGCAAGGGATGCAAGGCATACTTGGTGTATATTTTGGATACAAGTGTTAGTGAGTCATTTGTTGAGAGCATCCGTACTGTGAAGGACTATCCTAATGTATTTTCGAAGAAATTACCATGTAACAACTTATTTTTAGTCAAATTGGAACAGTGGTTTTGGGACCACAAATCTGAAGTCAAAATAATTATTTTATTATTATTTTAATGTTTACAGCATGAATATATGATTTTCTAAAATTTTCGTTAAGAAATTTTATCATTTGAGTGCTTAATTTGACAAAAAAGGACTAAATTGCGTAAAGTGTAAAAGTTATATTCTAATAGTTAAATGTGTCTAATGGCTATGGAATATTAAAGTGAAGGTCCTTGTGTGGAAATTATCCCATTTATGAGATAGTGGATGATAGTGGCATGGTATTTGGTGTAATTATTAATTATTTTTAAGGTTAACTTTGGTAATTTGTAAATAATGTTAAATTAAATAAAAAACACAAATTTTGAATCCATTCATCTTCCTTAGTTGAAATAAACAAGAAGAGAAGCCATTGTTTGGGATTTATAATTGGCCAAGCTTCCTAGCTCAATTGTAAGTACATTTTTGTCTCGTTTTTAATGATTTCTGTTTTTGAGATTGTTGTAGCTTAGTTTAGATGGCCCAAGGACTAATTTGCAAAACTATTAAAGGTTTAGGATGTTGCCATTGATGAATATGTAACAGCTCAATTTTAGTTAAATTAGAACAGTGGTTTCAGAACCACAAATCTGAAGTTGTAGAATTATTTTAATATTATTTTTGGTGTTTACAACATGTTAATTGATATGTGCAAAAAATTCGTAAATTATTTTTACCGTTTGTATGCTTAATTTGATAAAACGGACTTACTAGCGTAAATTGTAAAAGTGACATACTAATTGTTTAAGTGTTTATTTGCTATGATTAACTAATTATGAAGCCATTAAGTGGTTATTTGACCCTTAGTTAATTGAGTGGATGATTTTGAGTTTATAATATATGGTTTTCTTATTAAATTATAAAGGTTAGTTTTGTAAATTAGTAATATAAGTTAATATAATAAAACATAAATAAAATTTTTGCATGTTCATCTTTCTAATTGCCAAAAATTTGAGAAGAAAAGAAAGCTTTGAATGTGGTTTTAGGTTTGACACTCATATTGCTCAATTAAGGTGTGTATTTTGTTTAGTTTTTGATAATTTTTACATTTTTAAGATCGTTGCTTTGAATACTAACTAGCCAATGCTTGAATTTTTGAAAATTTTGATGTATTCATGATTTTCCATTGATGATAACTTGATTTTTTTTTGTTTGGTGATGAAAAATAAATATTTGTTGATAGATTATTATGTTTAATTAAGTGATTTTTGATAAAAATGCTTATTAAGGATTAAATTATGGAATTTGCAAATTGAGGGGGTCAAAATATGGTATAAATGAAATAAATGGGTTTCTAGGGACCTAAGGAGAATTCAGCCTAACATGGGTTTATTGAAATTTTGAGTATTTTGTGTTGTTTCAAATTAGGGATTAAATTGTAAAAATGTGAAATGTTAGGGACTAAAGTGCAAAATACCCATTTATGTGTTTTTGGACAAAATTGAATGAATTTGTAATTAAATAAGTTAAATTTAAATTTATTTAGATCAAGAAAAGAGGAAATCAGATTTGGATAGGGGGAAATCAAAAGTTGTCGAATAGTCATTTCGGTCCATTCGCGTCCGTTCGAGGTAAGTTCATAAGTAAATAAGTGTTATTGAATTCAAATGTATATGTTAAATAGCTTGCCGAATTGAATTGTATATATATATATACACATGTTTCCAAAATTAATTGGAGTATTGGCTGACTTGTTATAAGCATGAATTGATCGAATTATGAAATCGAAAGCCCTGTACGAATCTTAGGAAATTTGTAGGATACTGATGTCATGACATTAGGACTTTTGATGTGAGATTCGTGTACGACCATGTCTGGGACATTGGCATTGAAATGAGAAAACGTGTAAGACCATGTTTGGGACATTGGCATCGTATATAATTCGTGTAAGAGCCTGTCTGGGATAGTGGCATCATGTAACAGCCTGTTTTTAGGTCAAATCAGAATAGTGGTTTTGGGACCACAAATTCGAAGTCAAAATATTTATTTTATTATTTTAATAAGGTTTACAGCAGATAGATTAATTATGTGAAAGTTTCGTAAAGAAATTTTACTGTTTAAATGCTTAATTAGGTAAAAAGGATTAAATCGCATAACGCGTAAAAGTAGAGTTCTATTGTTTAAAAGTATTAAATAGCTATGTTTTATTAATATGGAAGTCCTTATTATGTTATTATACCATGATTAAGGTTAGTGAACATTTATGTCCATGACTTAAGTGATTAATAAGTTATATTTATAAGGTTAATATGGTAAATTATTAAATAACCTAACTAAATTAATGAAAAACAAATGGTTGTCTCCCTAATTGTCATCATCCACTGAAAATGAAACAAAAGAAAATAGCCATAGTTAGGTTTTCCATTCGGCCAAGCTTGAATTCTTGATTAAGGTACAGTTTTAACTCGGTTTTTAATGATTTTTACGTTTTTGACCTCGTCCAGCTTAGTCTAGCTAGTCTGTACATTCGTTTTTGAAACTGTTATAGATTTTAAGGTATGCCATTGTTGAATACTTGGGTATTTCAAAGTTTCTTGTTAGATTATTGATGGTTGTTAATAGATATACAAGTTTTATAAAGTGATTTTTGACAAAAATGAGAATTAGGGATTAAATTGTGAAAGATAGAAATGTTGTGGTTGAAAATGTGAATAAAATGAAAATATAGGCTTCTATGAGATTACGTGGAATTCGGCTATACATTGGTTAAGGGTAAATTGCATAAATTTGCCATTTTGTGTAAAAATGACTAAATTGCAAAGTAGTCAAAAGTATAGGGACAAATGTGTAAGTTGCCAAATATATGTGAATTTTATTAAATGGTTGCTGAAAATATTAAATTTGATAATATATAGATCAAGATAAATAAATACCGGAATTAGATCAGGGGAAACGAAAGGTAGATGAGTAGACGACGGTTATATGAGCAAATACGAGGTAAGTTCGTATAATTAAAATTGAACTTTTTTATACTTGTAATTTTTGAATTTAATGTATATAATTGAAATACTTGAAATATAATTTTCTTAATGATATATTGTATTCGTTACCGAGTTCTGTTTGAACTATATGAATTCATTGGATACGAGTGGCATGTTATTGAGATTACCGTATTGGTTGAGCTCCTGCATTTGTTGCGGACTCACCACAGCTCGTAAGAGCTTACTGTTTCAGCTCATTGGAGCTTACAAATTCAGCTCGAAAGAGCTTACTGTTCAGCTTAATAGAGCTTACTATTTTCAGCTCAATAGAGCTTACTGTTCATCAGCTCAGGAGGACCTTACCGACCATGACTCGAAACTACTATCCTTTGAAGTTCTAATAGGTTCAATAGGCCTAAATACTGTTTATACGGATAAATTACGAGATTATAAGTGATATTAATGTTATATGTATGATATGTGAATTTTGGAATAGTACAGAGTATTGTATTAATGGATGGTTTATGTTTATGTTAAATGACTAACATGTGATAACTATGTGTGAATAGGTGATGGTTAAATTGAATTGTTAGCATTTTTATTTATTGCTTGATTTTGTATAATTGGTAAGTTTAATTCTGAATTATATGGGATTACTAAGCTATAAGCTTACTCTGTTTCGTTTTCTATGTCTTATAGAGCTTCATTAGCTCGCTCATTTTGGATAAGTCAGAGTTGCACATCACACTATCAAATTTTCAATTTGGTACTTTTGAACTTGTGGATTTGTGAATATGGCATGTATAGGCTAGTTTAAATGGTATAGTTATGGTTATTTGGAAGATATGCTTTTGGCATATTTTGTGTATAAGTTAAGCCATGTGAATTGGCTTATTTTGATATCATGTTTTGTTGTATATAAATGCTCTAATATGATATGTTTTAATATGTGGTTGTTAAATGAATGGATTATGCATGATGATAGATGGGTAATTGGGCATGAAATAGATATGTTTGATATGGCAAATATTATGTATTAAAAGTATTTTGGTTGCCAATTGAGTTGCATAAATGTGGTCAATTATGCTTGTAATTGTTGTGTTTAAAAGGTGGCAATATGGCTTTTCAAATGGCCTATTTTTGTCTACACGGGCAAAGATACGGGCATGTGTCTCAGCCGTGTGCCACACAGGATTAGGTTACACGGCTGTACGTCCCCTAGGGTACCCTACAAATTAAGTCAGTATACCTTACAGGTTTGACACGGTTAAACACACGAACGTGTCTATTGGCCTTGTGTGCCACACGAATTCATACACGGGCATGTGATTGACCGTGTGACCCAAGTCAGTTTTGACCACGGCCAAGGCACATGGGCGTGTCTTTGGCTGTGTGATGCAAGTCAGTATGTATGTACTGTTTTCACACGAGCGTGTCTACTAGCCGTTTGAGGCACACGACCTGTTCACACGGACGTCTGATACTTGAAATGTGGAAATTTTTCTAAGTTTCTAAAATTTTTAATATGTTACGATTTAGTCCCGAATGTATGATTAAAGCTTTGTATGCTTGATTTAAGTACATAATGAATGTGAATGAGTGATATTTACTGAAATGTAATGATATTTGATAAATTATTGTTCTGAACTGAGTTATAAGTCCGGTAATAGCTCTTAACCTATTCCGGTGACAATTACTAGTTAGGGGTGTTATATTTATTGGTATCAGAGCTACGGTTTAGTTGATTTTAAGACTTACGTAGTGTATGTGAGTCTAGCTATACATGCCATATATATATAAAATTTTGATAGTATGATGACTCCTGACAATTTCAAATGTGTTCTTATATAGTAATGGATCCTGAATGAGCTATAGCGAACAACGTAGAAAGTAATGCACAGGCTCCCGCTCAAGGGACAATGCCTTCTAAATCTAGACCTGTGACAAGTAGTCATGGGGGTGAGGGTAAAGAAGCCTTCTTTCAAATATTGAATGAGTGGTTCACACAGTACATACGTACGAACCCTGGCGTTCCGCAACCTCTATCCCCACCTGTTCCGCAACTGATCCTTATAGCTCCTCAAGGTATCAATCCTTTGCGATTAAATAAACCACCTGTTGATAGAATACGGAAACATGGAGCTGAGGAATTTAGATCCACTGTTAATGATGACCCAGAGAGAGCCAAATTTTGGCTTGAGAACACGATTCGGGTATTCAATGAATTGTCTTGAACACTCAAAGAATGTATGAAGTGTATTGTATAATTGTTGAGAGATATTGCATATCAGGGTTGGAATACCTTGATATCTATAGTTCAGCCAGAACAAGTCACTTGGGATTTGTTTCAAGTTAAATTTAGAAAGAAATACATCAGTCAAAGGTTTATCTATCAAAAGAGAAAAGAATTTCTTGAATTGAAGTAGAGACGTATGTCAGTCACCGAATATGAAAGAGAGTTTGTACGATTGAGCAAATACACTTGTGAATGCATTTCTTCTGAAGCTATAATGTGTAAGAGATTTGAGGATGGATTGAATGAAGAAATCAGAGCGTTAGTTGGAATTCTAGAGCTGAAAGAGTTTGTTGTTCTGTTTGATCGAGCTCGTAAAGCAAAAGAGCTTTGCCAAGAGAAAAGAAAAGCTGATTCTAATGCTAAAGAGTCTAGAAAAAGATTTACAGGCAGATCACATCAGTCAGCATCAAAGAAATTTAGAGAATATCATTCTCGTTCTATAACCTCTGCGGGAATTTTTATTAGAGATAGAAATGCGAGGTTCAAAACCTCAAGCAACATCTGTGGCAAGTGTGGGAAGTGTTAGAAACGTTGGATCTGCATGTAAAAATTGCAATAAGTGACATTACAGTGAATGCAGATTAGTGAGTGGAGCTTGTTTTAAATGTGGATCTTTTGATCACTTTCTTTGTGATTACCCAGAAAAGTTCACAGCTAAAAAAGAACAATTAGTGAAAACAAGTAACATGGCTACTAGAGGGAGACCGCCTCGAAACACTAAAAATATGAATGGTAATCGAGGTGCTATGAGAGATTTAACTGTGAGATCTGAGGCTCGAGCACCTGCCCGGGCTTGTGCTATTCATGCACGAGAGGAGGCATTATAACCAGACGTTATTACCGGTGCTTTTTCTCTTTTTGATACTGATAGTTGCGTTGATAGATCCTGGATCAACCCATTCATATATCTGTATGAATTTAGTAATTAAAAAATGTTTACATGTTAAGTCTATAGAGTTTGTAATTAAAATATCGAACCCCTTAGGGAAGTCTGTTTTAGTTGATAAAATTTGTAAGAATTGTCCTCTAATGATCCGAGGTTACTATTTTCAGGCAGACTTGATGCTTCTACCGTTTAATGAGTTTGATGTGATTCTGGGTTTGGATTGGCTGACTATGTAGTTGTGAATTGCATATAAAAGATTATTGAATCGAAATGTCAAAATGGTGAGATTATTCGGATTGAGTCTAATGATTCGAGTGAATTACAGTTGTGATATCATCTATATTAGCTCAGAAATATTTGAAAAAGGGCTATGATGCATACCTTGCATATGTACTGGATATGAAAGTGTTAGAATCAAAGATTGAATTCGTACTTATTGTTTTTGAGTTTTCGGATGTATTTCTAAAAAAATTACCAGGTTTACCGTTGATCAGAGAGGTTGAATTTGGTATTAAATTAGTACCGGGAACAACTCCGATATCGATAGCTCCATATAGAATGGCTCCAATAGAATTAAAAGAGTTGAAAGCTTAGTTACAAGAATTGATAGGCAGAGGTTTTGTTCAACCAAGTTATTCTCCCTGGGGTGCACCAGTATTGTTTGTAAAAAAGAAAGATGGCATGATACGCATGTGTATCGACTATAGACAATTGAATAAAGTGACTATAAAGAACAAATACCCTGTACCACGGATTGATGATTTATTTGATCAGTTGAAAGGGGCTACAGTATTTTCAAAGATTGATATGAGATTAGGCTACTATCAATTACGAACCAAAGAGTTGGATGTGCCGAAAACTATTTTCAAAACAAGGTATGAACATTATGAATTCTTTGTTATGCCTTTCAATTTAACTAATGCTCCTATATTTTTATGGACTTGATGAATTGAATATTCAGACCGTATTTAGAAAAATTTGTTGTTGTATTCATTGATGATATTCTGATCTATTCACGAGATGAATCTTAGCATACAAAACACTTGAGAATTGTTTACAAACTCTACGTGATAAGCAGTTATTCGCAAAGTTCAGTAAATGTGAGTTCTGTCTCAAAGAGGTTGGATTTTTGGGGCATATTGTTTCAGCCAACGGTATTAGAGTTGATTCGAGCAAGATTTCTGCTATTATTGATTGGAAACCTCCTAGAAATATATCTGAAGTTCTTACTTTTCTGGGTTTAGTGGGCTATTACCGAAGGTTTGTGAAAGGATTCTTGATGATTACGACACCAATGACACGACTATTACAAAAAGATATGAAGTTTGAATGGTCGAAAAAGTGTTAGCAGAGTTTCGAACAGTTGAAAGCACTATTAACAGAGGCACTAGTTTTGGTATAACCTGAATCAGGTAAAGAATTTATGATCTTTAGTGATGCATTATTAAACGGACTGGGGTGTGTTTTGATGCAAGATGGAAAAGTTATTGCTTATGCTTCCTGACAGTTGAAACCGCATGAAAAGAACTACCCGACGTATGATTTAAAAATGGCTATGATTGTATTTGCATTAAAGATTTGGCGACACTACTTATACGGTGAAAAATGCCACATTTAAATAGATCATAAGAGCTTGAAATATCTGATGTCACAGAAGGATTTGAATTTGCAACAATGAAGATGGCTTGAGTTATTGAAAGATTATGACTTTGTGATTGATTATCACTTGGGAAAAGCTAATGTTGTTGCTGATGCCCTGAGCCGAAAATCTTTGTTTGCATTACGAGCAATGAACACCCAGTTGATGATTTGTGATGATGGGTCTATTTTAGCTGAATTAAAAGCTAAACCGGTGTTTCTTCAACAAATTGGTGAAGCTCAGAAATATGACAATGATTTGAAAGCTAAACAAATTCAATGTGAGTCTAATTCTGATTCAGAATTTCATATTGGAAATGATGATTATTTAATGTTCTAAAATAGGATTTGTGTACCGAAAAATATAGAACTTATTCAGAAGATTCTGCATGAAGCACACAGTAGTCACTTTTCTGTTCATCCGGGTAGTACCAAGATGTATAATGATTTGAAACAACAGTATTGGTGGTCGGGAATGAAACGGGATATATCGGTGTTTGTATCAAAATGTCAGATTTGTCAGCAAGTAAAAGTTGAACATCAAGTACCATCTAGTTTACTACAGCTTGTATTAATTCCTGAGTGGAAATGGGATAGAGTCACTATGGACTTCATGTCGGGACTACCCTTAACTCCGAAAAAGAAAGATGTTATCTGGGTTGTTGTTGATCGAGTAACAAAATCTACTCATTTCATACCGGTACGTATAGATTACTCACTTGATAGATTATCAGAATTTTATATTTCAGAGATTGTTCGATTACAACGTGTGCCATTATCTATTATTTCTTATAGAGACCCGAGATTTAGGTTACGATTTTGGAAGAAATTGCAAGAGGCTCTAGGAACGAAATTGAATTTCAGTACAACTTTTCATCCCTAGACTGATGATCAGTCCGAAAGAATTATACAGATACTTGAGGATATATTGCATTGTTGCATTCTCGAGTTTAAAGGTAGCTAGGAGAAATACTTGCCTTTGATTGAATTTGCTTATAACAACAGTTTCCAAATGAGTATAAAGATGGCACTGTACGAAGCTTTATATGGCCACAAGTGTTGAACACCATTATACTGGACTGAATTGAGTGAGAAAAAGATACACGGGGTTGAGTTAATCAAAAAAATAGAAGAAAAAGTGAAAGTGATTCGCGACAGTTTAAAAGCAGCTTCGGATCGACAATCATACATGGATTTGAAACGTAAAGAAATAGAATTTCAGGTCAAAGATCGAGTATTCTTGAATGAGTCACTGTGGAAGAAAATTATTCGATTTGGTTGTAAAGGAAAGTTGAGTCCGCCTTTTAGCAGGTCGTATGAGATTGTTGAAAGAATAGGGCCTATAGTATATCGACTATCGTTAGCATCTGAGCTTGAAAAGATGCATAATGTTTTTCATGTTTCAATGCTACGTCGATATAGATTGGATCCTTCACATGTGATTTCTCCTGTCGATATAGAGATACAGTCTGAAGAACCGATCAGGATTCTGGCTTGGGAGATTAAAGAACTAAGGAATAAACGTATAGCTCTTGTGAAGGTTCTTTGGCATAAACAAGGAATTGAGGAAGCTACGTGGGAACCCGAGGAAGCTATGCGAAAACAGTACCCTAACCTTTTCACGGGTAAGATTTTCGGGGACGAAAATCCATAAGGGGGAGAGCTGTAACAACTCGTTTTTAGGTCATATCAGAACAGTGGTTTTGAGACCACAAATCCAAAGTCAAAATATTTATTTTTTTTAATAAGGTTTATAGCATCATAGATTAATTATGTGAAAGTTTTGTAAAGAAATTTTACTGTTTAAATGCTTAATTCGGTAAAAAGGACTAAATCGCGTAACGCATAAAAGTAGAGTTCTATTGTTTAAAAGTATTAAATAGATATGGTTTATTAACATGGAAGTCCTTATTATGTTATTATACCATGATTAAGGTTAGTGGACATTTATGTCCATGACTTAAGTGATTTATAAGTTATATTTATAAGGTTAATATGGTAAATTATTAAATAACCTAACTAAATTAATGAAAAACAAATGGTTGTCTCCCTAATTGTCATCATCCACTGAAAATGAAACAAAGAAAATAGCCATAGTTAGTTTTTCCATTCGACCAACCTTGAATTCTTGATTAAGGTACGATTTTAATTCGGTTTTTAATGATTTTTATGTTTTTGACCTCGTTGCAACTTAATCTAGCTAGCCCATACATTCGTTTTTGAAACGGTTATAGATTTTGAGGTATGCCATTGTTGAATACTTGGGTATTTTGAAGTTTCTTGTTAGATTATTGATGGTTGTTAATAGATATACAAGTTTTATAAAGTGATTTTTGACAAAAATGAGAATTAGGGATTAAATTGTGAAAGATAAAAATTTTGTGATTGAAAATGTGAATAAAATGAAAATATGGGCTGCTATGAGATTATGTGGAATTCGGCTATACATGGGTTAAGGGTAAATTGCATAAATTTGCCATGTTGTGTAAAAAGGACTATCTTGCAAAGTAGTCAAAAGTATGGGGACAAATGTGTAATTTGCAAAATATATGTGAATTGTATTAAATGGTTGCTGAAAATATTGAATTTGATAATATATAAATCAAGATAAACAATTACCGGAATTAGATCAGGGGAAACAAAAGGTAGACGAGTAGACGACGGTTATACGAGCAAATACGAGGTAAGTTCGTATAATTAGAATCGAACTTTTTATACTTGTAATTGTTGAATTGAATGTATATAATTGAAATACTTGAAATATAATTGTCTTAATGATATATTGTATTCACTACTGAGTTCCGTTTGAACTATATGAATTCAATGGATATGAGTGACGTGTTACTGAGATTACCGTATTGGTTGAGCTCCTGCATTTGTTGCAGACTCACCACATCTCGTAAGAGCTTACTATTTCACCTCATTGGAGCTTACTGATTCAGCTTGAAAGAGCTTATTGTTCAGGTCAATAGAGCTTACTGTTTTTAGCTCAATGGAGCTTATTGTTCATCAACTTAGGAGGAGCTTACCGACCATGACTCGAAAGAGCATGTATGATGATGAATTGATGAATTACTGACATTGTTCACTTGACTATCCTTTGAAGTTCTAATAGGTTCAACGGGCCTAAATACTATTTATACGGATAAGTTACGGGATTATAAGTGATATTAATGTTATATGTATGATATGTGAATTTTGGAATAATACAGAGTATTGTATTAATGGATGGTTTATGTTTATGTTAAATGACTAACATGTGATAACTTAACATGTGATAACTAGGTGTGAATAGGTGATGGTTAAATTGAATTGTTAGCATTTTTATTTATTGCTTGATTTTGTATAATTAGCAAGTTTAATTCAGAATTATATGGGCTTACTAAGCTATAAACTTACTCTGTTTTGTTTTCTATGTCTCATAGAGGTTCATTTGCTCGCTCATTTTGGACAAGTTGGAGTTGCACATCACACTATCAAATTTTCGATTTGGTACTTTTGAACTTGAGGATTTGTAAATATGGCATGTATAGGCTAGTTTAAATGGTATAATTATGATTATTTTGAAGATATGCTTTTGGCATATTTTGTGTATAAGTTAAGCCATGTGAATTGGCTTATTTTGATATCATGTTTTGTTGTATATAAATGTTCTAATATGATATGTTTTGATATGTGGTTGTTAAATGAATGGATTATGCATGATGATAGATGGGTATTTGGGTATGAAATAGATATGTTTGATATGGAAAATATTATGTATTAAAAGGGTTATTTTGGTTGTCAATTGAGCTGCATAAATTTTGTCAATTATGCTTGTAATTGTTTTGTTTATAGGGTGGCAATATGGCTTTCAAATGGCCTATTTTTGTCCACACGGACAGAGACACGGGCATGTGTCTCAGTCGTGTGCGAGATATGGTTAGGTTACACGGCCGTGTGTCCCCTAAGGTACCCTACAAATTAAGTCAGTATACACTACCGGTTTGACACGGCTTAGACACAGGGGCATGTGATTGACCTTGTGACCCAAGTCAATTTCAGCCACGGCCAATGCACACGAGTGTGACTTTGGTCGTGTGATGCAAGTCAGTATGTATGCCTGTTTTCACATGGTCTAGGACATGGGCCTGTCTACTAGTCGTGTGAGGCAGACGGCCTGTTCACATAGGCATGTGATACTTGAAATGTGGAAATTTTTCTAAGTTTCTGAATTTTTTAATATGTTATGATTTAGTCTCAAATGTATGATTAAAACTTTGTATGCTTGATTTAAGTACATAATGAATGTGAATAAGTGATATTTACTGAAATGTAATGATATTTGATAAATTATTGTTTTGAACTAAGTTATAAGTCTGGCAATACCTCTTGACCTATTCTAGTGACGGTTACGGGTTAGGGGTGTTACACATCGATATGTGATAACATGTAAGACCAATTCTGGGATATGGCATTGTACGAGCTTATATGATTTCCATGCATCCTTAACAATTCCGAATGGTTCAACGGGCACTATCAAGTCGAGACCGAATGTGAAATTTGAGCTAAATGGATCAGGTACGTGTGAAGTTTATATGTTTATGAAAGTTAAGGTAAGTGAAGTACTTAATGAGATCATATGAACTACATGAGAAATGTGGTTATATATGTGTATGGAACTAATTAGATTTAGCTATTTCGAATTGAATTATGAATGTTCTTGTGATGATTTATTTTCTTATGGCTTACTAAGCTTTCCAAGCTTACTTTGTGTGTTTATTTGTTGTTTTATAGATTTATAAAGCTAGCTCGAGTTCGTGGATCGTCAAGGAACTTTGTCACACTATCGATCGCTATTTCGGTACTTTGAAAACTTGTATTTATGATATATTGCATTTATAGGCTAGTTTCGATAAGGTTCATTTTGATTTGTATATATGTAGCCATGCGAAAATGGCTTGTTAATGATGTTTATGTTTGTGTATTTTCGGTCAACTAATAAGCTCATTTTGTGAAGTATGTTTCATGGTATATCTCCTATGATGTTTGGTTTTATAAAATCAGTTTGAATGATACTAATATGGTTGATGGACGTGTATTTGGGTACGGTTTTATTACGTAATTTAGCTATGCAAATGAGCTTATTTTGTGAATTGATAAATGGAAGTGATGTTTACATTCAATCTTGTATTTCAAAAAATTTGGTATAGAAATGAAGATGATTATTTAGTTAAATGTTAATGTCATAAGCGTATGTAATTACTTTGGTCGTTTTGTGAGATAAAATTTAGGTTATATAATGCATGTTTATATTCAACTAATCTTCAGTAAAATAAATGTATATGCCTATGATATGATCATTTGTGGTTTGGCTATTTGGGTAAGATTTGTGATGACAAATAATAAATGTGATTTACATGTTAATTGGTTGGTCATTTTGGGTACTTAGGTAATGGCTAATAATGATCATGTTCTATTGTCATAATGTTATTTTATAATGTGTCGTTTTATTAATCTAGCTAGCCTATTTGATAAGAAATGATGTGGTTATGTATGCATAATATTGACATATTTATTTGTACATAGGACTTGTATGTTGGTTCAACAATTGAGCTAGGAAATATCTATTGATAATAAGGTGACTATACACATATATATTGATGGTATTAAAAGCATATTTGATCATGTTGTAAATTAATTAATGCCACATATGTGAATGAAAAATTAGGCCATGTAATATGGTTGTTATGTTTTTAATATGTGCTTGTACAGAAATTTATAAAAATGATATGATTAACATTTAGTTAACGAAATAAATGTATTGGCATATATTTGATGCATGAAATGTAAGGATATATGTTTGGATATGTATTAAGAAAGTGAATGCCATTACTATTGAAGTTATATGGCTCAAACATTATATGTATTAAGTACATGTAACATGGCTTTGTTGCATAGTAGTTAATTCAAATATGTGGTTAAATAGTTGATATTGACATGTTTAAATTTTAAAGCATGATTTGCTTATGTATTATAAGTTTGTACATGATTTTAAATTGAAAAAAATTGTTCTGAGCCTTGTTTTGGTCTATAATGCCTCGTAACCCCAATCTGGCGATGGATACGGGTTAGGGGTGTTACATTTGATTCGGTATTAGAGCTACAGTTTAGTCGATTCAAGGATTAATGTAACACGTGTGAGTCTAGTTATACATTCCATATATGTAAACTGCGATAGTTTGATGATTCCTGACAATTAAAATGTGTTTTTGTATAGTAAATGGTTCCCGATTGAGCCATAGTTGAAGACATGGAAAGTAAGGGACAATGCAATCTGATTCTAGACTTGTTACGAGTAGCCACGAGGGAGAGGTTAAGCAAGCCTTCTTCCAGATGATGAACGAATGGTTTACACAATATATTCGTACAAATCCGGCTGCTCAACAACCTCCACCCCTGCCTAATCCTCCACAAGTCCCTGTCATGCCACAAGCTGTGAATCCGATTCAATTGAGTAAGCCTCCAGTTGATAAAATTAGAAAATATGGGGCTGAAGAGTTTCATGCTACTACTACTGATGATGCTAAGAGAGCTGAGTTTTGGCTCGAGAATATGATACGAGTGTTTGATGAAATGTCATGTACTCCTGCTGATTGTTTTAAATGTGATGTTTCACTTCTGAGAGATACGACATATCATTGGTGGAAAACGTTGATATCTGTGGTTCTAAAAGAATGAGTCACTTGGGAGTTCTTTCAGACTGAGTTTAGAAAGAAGTATATCAGTTAGAGATTCATAGATCAGAAATGCAAAGGGTTTTTTGAGCTGAAATAGGACCATATGTCTGTTATGGAATACGAACGAGAATTTGTGAGATTAAGTCAATATGCACTAGAATGTGTTTTGAATGAAGCTATAATGTGTAAAAGATTTGAAGATGGTTTGAATGAAGACATCAAGCTGTTAATCGGGATTCTAGAAATAAAAGAGTTTGTGATACTCGTTGAGCGAGCATACAAAGCTGAAGAACTCGGGAAAGAGAAAAGAAAAGCTAATTTTGAAGCTAGAGATTTGCAGAAATAATCATCGAGTAAGTCATTTCAGATGGCATAAAAAAAGTCTCGAGATGATTTTAGTTGTTCAAAGGCTACTGTGGGTTACTCTAGACGAGATCGTGACAGACACCTGTGAGTTTGAAAGCTACTTCTATAGCTAGTGCTGGTAACGTCAGAACAAATCAACCTAAGTGCAAACATTGCGGTAAATGACATCCCGACAATTGTAGATTGAATGCTCGAGCTTGTTTCAAATGTGGATCATTAGATCATTTCATCCGTGAATGTCCTGAGTTGGCCGAGCAAGGTACAGTGCAGAATATGAGGCCGAGTAACTCTACAACTAGAGGTAGACTACCCAGAAACAAGGGTAATGTGAGCGGTAGCCAAAGAATGACTAAAGACACAACTGTCAGATCTGAAGCCCGCACACCTGCCAGACCTTTTTCCATTCGTGCTCGTGAAGAAGCTTCGTCTCCTGATGTTATAACCGATACTTTCACTCTCTAAGATACTAGTTTTGTTGCATTAATTGATTCTGGATTGACTCATTCTTATGTATGTGAGAGTTTAGTATCCAATAAGACTTTGCCTGTAGAGTCTACTGAATTTGTGATTAGAGTATCAAACCCCTTAGGCAGATGTGCCTTGGTTGATAAAGTATGCAAGAACTGTCCATTGATGATTTGGGATTTCTGTTTTTCGGCCGATCTGATGCTGTTTCCATTCGACAAATTTGATATAATTCTGGGTATGGATTGGTTAACATTGCGCAATGCTATTTTGAACTGAAAACGGAAGACTATTGAATTGAGATGTCAGAATGATGAGATAATTCAGATTGAGTCTAATGATTTAAATGGTTTATCAGCAGTGATTTCTATGATGTTAGCTCGAAAATATGTGAGAAAGGGTTCTAAACCTTACTTTGCCTATGTGCTCGACACTAAAGTAACCGAAAAGAAGATTGAATTAGTACCAGTTGTGTGCAAATATTCGGATTTGTTTCCTAAAGAATTATGGGTTTGCTGCCAATCTGAGAGGTAGAGTTTGGTATTGAGTTAGTATCGGGAACAACTCCGATATCGATAGCTCTGTACAAAATGGCACTGACCGAATTAAAAGAGTTGAAAGCTCAATTGCAAGAATTGACAGATAAAGGTTTCGCACGATCGAGTTTTTCTCCCTGCGGTGCACCGGTTTTGTTTGTGAAAAAGAAAGATGAAACTATGAGAATATGCATTGATTATCGACAGCTTAAAAAGGTGACTATCAAGTATAAATATCCTCTGCCACGAATTGATGATTTCCTCAATCAATTGAAAGGGGCTACACTGTTTTCAATGATAGATTTGAGATCGAGTTTCTATCAGCTGCGAGTTAAAGACTCCAATGTGCCAAAAATTTCATTTTGAATGAGGTACGGGCATTATGAGTTTTTAGTTATGCCTTTCAGATTAACAAATGCACCTGCTATTTTTATGGACCTAATGAATCGGATCTATAGACCATATTTGGATCGATTTATTGTTGTGTTTATAGATGACATCTTGATTTATTCTCGTGATGAATCTGAATATGCGGAGCACTTGAGAATTGTGTTACAGACTTTGCATGATAAGCAGCTATTTGCAAAGTTCAGTAAATGTGAGTTCTGGTTGCACAAAGTTGGTTTTTTGGGGCATATTATGTCAACATCGGGTATTCAAGTGGATCCGAGTAAGATTTTAGCAATCCTAGATTGGAAGCCTTCGAGATATATGTCAAAATTCCACAGTTTCTTGGGACTTGCTGGTTATTAGAGAAGGTTTGTAAAAGGTTTGTAACACTCTAACCCCTATCCGTCGCCAGTTTGAGGTTACAAGGCATTACCGAACAAATCACAGCTTCTGAAAATTCACATATTCACACAGGTCATATTAATATATATATATATATAGCAAATGGCTGATCAAATTTCAAACATACATTTTTAATAATAATAATGCATTTACGAATCATATCTCAAAATCATACAGCATATATATACTTCGAATCATAAATGCATGACCTTAATGGTATTTGATTACCTAATGAAAATCAAACATTTTTCTTCATCACACTATTCATGCGCATATTGAACTAAATAAATCATATCATATGGCTTTTTTGTATATTAACATATGTGATACTATCAACTGCACAAAATGGTCAAGTTTAACTTTTAAACATACTAGTCATATGCGCATATAACTTATCAAGTATAGTCCAATTCGCATGCTAAGTAATATGCCTATAATGCATTTACACAACCAATCAATTCATTATATAATCAGTCATTCAAATTAACTTCCATATAACAATTAAAAACATACACATTCTTGCCATTATAAACTGAGCCTAGATAGCCAATTACCATGGCCGAACATACAACCACTTATATAAATAACACAAAGTGATACAAATTTATTTTTACCATTACAAATCATAAAAAATAAAATGACCAATGCATACGGCATCACCAATATATATATATATATATACATACCAAATAACTCTATTGCATACTTATCAATATGAACCTAAAGCCCTAGCCGAATATTCATGTACATATTATCCACCATTTCCAAACTAATTCATCAATGCAATCATTCCATTACAAACCAACTCAAAATAACCATATTTATATTTACATCGCATAAACTAAAATAACCATTACATCATCTTTAATATACTTAGCATTTTACCTATTTAATCAAGCAAAATCTCAAGACCATTCTATCACACAAATTATTCCATAAATCATACTTACAAATTAAGTTAATACATGACCGAAAATCACCATCGTTAACATCATTAACAAACCACAACCAAAACACATCCATCATCCATATACCAAGCTTACCAAAATGAACTAATCATAAGCCATATATATATCATTACATCATACCAAATTCATATACTAAGCATACCACACACATATACCATGACCAAAATTACGTAAACATTAGATCATTAGCATTAAGATCAAGCCATTTTCCTACGGCTAAATATATACAAATTTCAAGATCAACCAAAACAAATACTAGCCTATACATGCCATAGGTTCAAAGTTCCAACTTTTAAAATACCGAAATAGCAATCAATAGTGTGACGAACTTCCTTGATGATCCCTTAGCTCGTAACTAGCTTTCCAAAATCTATAAAATAGTGAACAAATACACGCATAGTAAGCTTAAATAGGGTAATAAGTCATAAGCAAATAAATTATCAAATGAACATTAGCATGATTATTTCAACATGACCGAATATGAACAATCTCATGTACATAATGATCACACCCTTAACATGCATAGTTCATATCATTATCTCAAGTACTATACTTACCTTATTTTCATGAACATTTAACTTCGCATGTACCTAAACCATTTAGCTCGATTTCACATTCGATCTTAACTCAACATTACCCGTTGAACCATTCGAAATCAATAAAGATACTAAGATAGCGCGAAAAGCTCGTACAATGCCAACGTCCTAGACAAGGTCTTACATGTAATAAAATATCGATGCCACTGTCCTAGACAGGGTCTTACATGAAATCATATATGATGCCAATGTCCTAGACATGGTCTTACACGTTCTCAAATCAATGCCAACGTCCCAGACGTGGTCTTATACGAAATCACATATCAAAATCCTATGTCATGACATATGTATCCTAACTATTCCTATGGTTCGTACGGGACTTTCAAACATTTTAATTCATTCATTTCAAGCTCGTAGTTACTTGTCCCATACTTATATCAATTCAACATACACATATATAGTTACTAAAATTCAATTTGGCTGTAACGCCCAAAATTTGGGCCTAGAAGTATTAGGTCTTGAGCGAGGGAGTAGTTGGGTCATAAATATTTAATTGTGCAAGGAAGTGACACAATTGTGTGTTTGGCTTAGTGGTTGTGTGCTCAGGAAGTGTCTGAGAAGTCATGGGTTCAAACCCTGGCTTTCACAAAATTTTGGTTTTTGAGGATAAAATCCCTATCTTTGGCTAGTAGGGTTATAAGCTTATTTTGGTAAAGTATGACATAAAGCAAGCATGCTAGCCCAGTGGTAAGTGGCCTGTGTAAGGAGTCTAAGGTTCGAATCCCTACTTGTGCAAATGAAGATTATTTTTACTGTTGGCTATTGGAGGTAGTAGAGTTTGACTAAAACACTGCAGAGTGGAGTGGAGTTTGATTTGGTCATGGAGGGATTTTAAGAGGGAGTTGAGGAGAGATATGAGGAGAGAATTAAAGGAAGGAAGAAGTGGGATTTGAAGAGAAGTGTAACGCCCCTTACCCGTGTTCCACATCGAAACAGGGTACGAGGTATTACCAGCTCATAATATATATCATTAAACGAAACCGAAATAGAAATATGTCATCCAAATAGATAATGTATCATTATAACATATGTCTTGAACAATATTAGTCAACTTCAATGGCTTATACAAAATAATTTGGTTAAATAATGTAACCAATATTTTTAAACCTAGGCAATTATGACACGTAACAAAATAACGAAGCCTACTATACATGCCATAATTCGAAAGAAATGTTTAGTTCAAATACCCAAAAGTATTGATAGTGTGGCAGATCTTCAACGATCCTTAACACCCGAGCAATGCCGGACAACACTATAAGACAAAAGAGAGAAAATAAAGTAAGCTTATATAGCTTAGTAAGTAAGTATATAAATAATAATTAAAGAATCTAATATGTTTACACATTAACTCTAGTGTATCTACTTTTAATTTCAATATTTACTCCACTTTGATTGAGCTGTCTCTCCTGCGTCATGTTCACTAAATAAATCATAACTCGAGTTACAAAACTAGAAATTCAAATCCGTATAATTTTCCTGAAACTAGACTCATATAACTTATTACTAACTGTTTTCTAGAATTTTTGGTCTATCCAATTAGTACAGTTTATTAGTTAAAGTTTCCCCTGTTATACAGCTTGACTGATCTGACCTCTGTTCACTATGAGTTGAATTTCTCCCAGTAAACAATTAAAATAGCCATGAAAAATGTTTCATTTAAAACTAGACTCAATAAGGAATCTAGAAATATAAACTATATTTCTTAATTATTTTTGTAAAATTTTTAATGATTTATCAAAGTCAGAACAGGGGATCACATAGTAAATCTGAACAAGTCACACACAAATATAAATATCTCAAAATATAGAGTTCCTTTGCTTGCTATGTTTCTTTTATATGAAAATAGAATCATTTAGCTTTAATTTAATATCTCATTCATCCTCTAATTAAATTTATAATATGTTTGGTGATTTTTCAAAGTCACATCATCACTCTTCGCTCAAAACAAGATATTGCAAATTCACTCTTTCACACTTTCTTTGTATTAACCTCACTTAGCATACGTATCACAATTCATTTTCACCACATTTCATACATCACAAGTATAAGTCCATGATTACAATGCCACCGTAAAATTATCCCGTTGAACAATTCGGATCAATCCTCGATACTTGATGGTTTCAGCACACTGCCCCACTATCATATTTCATATAATTCGACTCTCTTGTACACATGGTGAACACTTAGTACCACCCGTGTGACCTAGCCAATTTATCTCGTAGCTCTCTTGTCTACATGGTGTCCTTCACTTGGAATCACACATGTGACCTAGCTACATTTATCTCTCCCATAGCTCTCTTATCTGCATGGGAAACATCCCGTATCACACATGTGACCTAGCTACTATATAGTATCTCGTAGCTTTCTTGTACACATGATGTGCACTCAGCACCATACATGTGACCTAGCTACGCTCCATCTATATTATTCAATCTTTCCGAATATTCAACCGAGATTTCTCTCTCTATTACTTATTTCCATTCCTCCAATAGTCGATTTATGTTTCAAAATTAGCTAAAATACATATAATAGGCTGAAATATAAAAATTTAAATGAAGTTAATGTATTATTTACATACAAACTTACCTCGGTGCAAAATATAGAAATTTTGCAATTTAGTCCAAAACCTTTTCCTTCACCCGTTCGAGATCGATTCCACGCCTTTCTTGATCTATAACAACACATTTAGCTCATTTAACACTCATACTATTTATTTCAATCCAAAAATCACATTATGGAAAAATTACATTTTTGCCCCCTAACTTTTACAAAATTACGATTTTGCCCCTAGGCTCGGGAATTTAATTTCAGCCCTTATTATTATGTTTTATGACATGCTGATCATTTTTCCCTTCTATGACAACATCAAATTCTAACTCTAACACATAGTTATGAACAATAGGTATTTTTACCGATTATGCCATTTTGCTCGTTTTCGCTAAAAATCACTTAGAAAAGATCATTCTCCTAACTTCAAACATTCATATTCTACCATCAAACATCAAAATACATGCATATCATTCATGGGTAAAATTTTAAACATAAATCCTAGCTTGAAATAATGGTAGAAATAGGTAGACCGAGCTATGAGGATTTCAAAAATATAAAGAACATTAAAAACGGGCCTTGAATGCACTTACTATTGAGCTTGAAAGCTTGGGAAAAACCCTAGCTATGGAGAACATGTAAGTTTCGGCCAAGCTTGAATGAAGATGAACACATTTTTGTGTTATTTTTCCCATTTTATTTCATTTAATATAAAAATGACCAAAATGCCCTTACTACTAAACTTTCTTAAAATTCCATCCATGTCCTAATTTTTCTCCATATAAAGTATAATGGTCTAATTGCCATTTAAGGACCTCTACTTAAAACCCCCATTTCAATCAAGTACTTTATGAACTAGAACACACATTTTTTTACCTATTCAAATTTAGTCCTAAATATCAAATTAAACACCCAATCGATAAAATTTCGCAACGAAATTTTCACACAATTATGAAATCATAATATAAACACTAAAACTTAATCAAAATAATTTCTTTCAACCTCGAATTTATGGTTTCGAAACCACTATTCCGTTTTGGCCCTAAATCGGGCTATTACAAGAAGTGGTGTTGTACTGAAATTGGTTAGGAGGTACACAAAATTTTGGCTAAGTTAGCTTTTCCCTAAAAAATTGTCAGTTTTGGGAAATTCTGTGTCATTTTTTTGTTTTGGGACTTTATTCTAGTGGTGCCGATTTTGTGCTAGAAAATTTGTTGTTTCTCTTTTTCTCTTTTGTTGTTGAGACCGAACATTGTTGACCACTCAAGTATTTTGCATTCTGGGTATGTTTTGGGTTGCTCTTCTTTACAGAGCCTAGTTTTGATTGACTTCTCTTCTTCCCTACTCTGGTAGCAAATCGTTTCCTCTCATGTTCTTCTTATTGCCCTTAACTGAATGCCATTCTTTTTTCCCCCTCATTCAGTTTTTTTCAATCATCATTTCTTGCGTTGATGCTTTTGGTCGAATACTCCCATCTTTGTCTCTTAGACCCTTCGACTGTTGCTAACCGACTCTTTCCTTCCTTTTCGTTCACTTTCCGAATACCTCATTCTTCTCCTCTCCTCTGGTCATTCTTACATCTCAATACTTTAACCGTTACTGCATATTGATGTGAACAAATTGTGATAAGTTTTATAATTTATAAATGATCGTAGTATAGCTTATGGCGCACCTATCGAACAGTAGTATAGCTTATGGCAAGACCGAAATATCGAACCCAAAGGAACTAAAAGTACTAGTATTAACTTTCTTTTTATTATCTAGCCTAAAAATAAAGGGATTTGTTTTATCTAATCTAATTACTAAACTAAGAATGCACAGAAAGTGAATTGGGGAAATAACTTTTGGGAAAACTGAATGATTTGGACAATACCTAAGGAAAAATCCACCTAGACTTCACTTGTTATTGACTCTGAATTAGACGATTTACTTATTTGACTTGATCTGTAGAAATCCCTAATTTATATTATTATCTTTCTCGAGACTAACAACGTTTAACCCTAGGTTGATTAATTGAAATCTATTTCTAATTAAAACCCCTAGTGTTGCATTAACTCGATTTATGGATTCCCTTATTAGGTTTCACCCTAATCTGGCAAAATTATGTCACCCTATCTCTAGGCATGCAATCAACTCTGCTTAATTATGTTAGATCTACTCTTAGACAGGGACTTTTGCTCCTCTGAATAAGCACATCAAAACCTGAATTAATATCCTGGAATATCAAAGCAAGAATTAAGAACACATAATTAAGAAAAAATTAAATATAACATATAATTCAGATAATAATAACAAGATCCAACTTAGGTTTCATTCCCCTTAGGTATTTAGGGGGTTTAGTTCAAATTTATGAGAGAAAACATCTTAAAAGAATAATGAGAAAAAAACATAAAGAAAACCCAAAAACGCCTGAAGGGAAATTGAAGGGAGATCTTTAGTCTTAAAGGAGAATCCGGCTTCTGAGATGGATCAATTGGCTTTCTTCGAGTAATTCCTTCCCTTCTATTCAATGTGTGTTTTCTAGGTATCTCCTGGGGTGTTTATATAGGCTTTAGAATGCTTCAAAACCCTCAAGAGTGGCCTTTTCCGAATAGAATTAGATTTGGGCTCGATAGGGACACGCCCGTGTGCAAGTGCTTCAACCCGTGTTCGAGTCTATTAAATAGACATGGGCGTGTGAACTACCCGTGTGAGGAAGTCCAGGCCATGTTGATTTTCTACGTTGACCCATTTTCTTCGTTTTTGGCCCGTTTCTCGCTCTTTTTACTCTCCTATGCTCAACTAAGTATAAAATATGAAATTAAAGGATTAGGAGCATCAAATTCACCAAATCTAAGGAGAAATCATCCATAAATGTGCTTACCATGGGATAAAAATATGTATAATTTATGGTTTATCAAATACCCCCACACTTAAGCGTTTGCTTATCTTCAAGCAAAATTCTCAACTTACAATTAAGAATTCATTTTTCTCAACTTATAGTTCCTGTCAATAATATCTCAGAATAAACCATAAGTAATCATACATTGAGAATTCGACTAGAAGAACATCAAAGTTTCAAACATTCCAAGTTGAGCATTTTATCACGAAAACATTAGGTGTCTCCCCTCATCTAAGTAATCACCTTTGATTCAAAATATCACATAATTCAACATCCTAACTAAAGATTCACTCAAATCACTTGAGGTGTTTAAGGACAACAAATTAAGCACTCATCAGTCAATATGAAAAGTTATTACCATAAGCTTGCATGAAAATCAAATCTCCACCACTATATATTGAGATGATACATTAATCAAAAGGTCTTTAGAGGGTTGTAACGTGGCTTTGATTATGGGTGTGGTCACAAGCTGAAAGAAAAGGTTAGAATCGAGATTGAATTGAAAAATTACCTAACTAGAAAAATACTAAAACTTGATAAATTACATTCCTAATTAAAAGATCCTTGAATTGAGCTTTTCTTCATGGGGATGGAGTTAAAATACTTAAGCTTAAAAACAAAAAGTTACTACTAATATGTGTTTTTTTTTTAACAAATCAAGTTAACATAGAATTTTGCTAACTATAAAAAATAAAACATAGTTAAGCAACTTATTCAAATCAAATCTCGACAAAAATAGGGGTCAAATGACAGAATTTCAACAGTAATGGGTTATGGGTTAATATTGAGGGTAAATCAATGAATAACTTGTTAGGCTCAAGGGGTTTCACTAAGGGTTAATTATGAGGGTAGACTTTTATGAAGTAAGTGGGTTAAACCAAAGTGCCTTTATCATCTCGACATATCAAATCAAATGGTGTGGTTTTGACATGCATAATCGAAGCAAGTTCTAGAATAACAAATCAATATTGACGCACTCATAGCAATAATAAAAGTGAGCATGAAAGAAATAATAGATGCTCTAAAGGCTCAAGATCTCACAAAAATTATGGCTTTTTGATGTTAAACCTGTGAATTTCGACTCAAGATAATACCTAAACTTAGGGAAACAACCTAATAATTTTTAATTCTCAAAAATCAACTTATGCTGCTTGATTCTCTAATTTCTTAAAGTCTAACAATCAATGCATAAATGCCTATGTTTTAATTCAAGACATATCAATAAAAATCATAAATTAATCAAAATTAATTCTAATAATGATATGAAAAGATTATTTGAGAACAAGACAAAATTCAGGAATTTTTCTGATAATGATATAAATATCCCCTCTACACTTAAAATGTACATTGTCCTCAATGTACAAAGTTAGCCTTATTGAAAAATATAGATATAAGATCATAGGATAGGGGGAGAATTGAAACTTCCTGAATGATGAATGGAATCCTTGACTTGGAGTCATGGAAACTAATCTGCAAAGGCAATGATGAGATTGGAGGAGGATACTCCGGTGGTTGTAGAGGTTGGGTTCCACAACCACAGTGTCCAGCAAAGAGGTTATCGTGGTGGTCGGGCAGGACATGGTAGTCGTGGAGAACCTTTTCCAGTGGAGTTTCAAGTTCCTAGGTAATAGTAAGCTTTGAGGCTCTTTATAACTGTGATAGAATCAATACCTCCTTAAGAAATAAAAAAAAAAACATGATTACTCGTAAAGAAATGGACGAAAGTATAAGTTGTTCAATATAAACTATAAAACCTAAGGATGATATAAAATTAAAATAGAAGAAAAATAAAATAAAAAGTAGTTTTAAAAAGATAAAAATAAAAACATAAAAATAATAAATAAAAGTATTTAAACATCTTCATCGCTAGATGGTTCGTGAGATGGGGGCGGCGATGAGATGTGAAGCTGCTGACAAATCTGATGTAGAGTTGCATCACTGTGATCAAAGCACTAAAAACATTGCTACTTGAATTGAGTAAGGCACTCAGAGATATCAGAGAGTGAAGTCACCGCATGAACTGGACAATGAATAGGTGGTGGCTGAGAGGCTGGATCCTCGTGAGGTGGAGGGACATCATCGGCAATGTCCTCTGGGTCCTCCCGCTCGGCTGACTAGACTAGGCGGTACTGAGGAGGATCAAATCTACGTCGTCGCTCGATCATCCTTATATGAAGCATGCTCGAGATACCCTATAGGGACATCTGACCGATAAGGGTGAGGGAGGATTCTTGCGCCGCCGTGTTGAAGAGACCGAAGTACCACGCCAGGCGAGTCACATAAGGGCCGATGGATATGACTCCTTTCCTGTGCCGCTCCACCTAATGGTGAATGGCGAGGGTGATGAAATAAGCAAGGTTGAAGACGTGTCTATTTGCCATACTCTATAAGAAATAGGCATCGTGAGTGTTGACGACACTGATGCTCTCTCGTCATCCGGTCAGGGTGTGGATTAAGATAACGTGTAGGCAATGCAAGGATGGGGTGAGAGCCGATGCCTTGGAGTGACTCAAGTCATAGGTCACTAAAGTAGGGACGAGGGCCTTCCAGCAGTTTGAAAAAAAGTAGTGGATGTAGCGATGGAGGCTGGAGAAGTCGTCGTTGTCCATGAACTCCTCCGTGTATAGTCCTAATGCGACTCCGAACTCAGGCACACTCAACTGGCGAACTAAACCGTCGAGATGCAACTGGACCATTCTAGGATCATCGAACTCTGTCATAACAACTTGAAGGTGTAAGGTCGAATAGAGGTCTAGTGTGAGCTCGAGTTACGTTGGCTCGACAATCTCAAAGAATAGCCCCCATGGGTCAGTAGTCAGGAGGGCCCGAACTGTGTTAGCCAGTTGGATTTGTTCTAGTGCAGCCCAGTCAATGCAATGGCCCACACCTAAGGGTCAGGCCCGTAATATCTGGACTAGCTCCTCCTGGGGTCCCAGCGAAAATTGGAGGAATGGATACCTGATCTCGATGGTAGGACCCAAGGAGGATGCTGCTCCTTTGCGTTTCTTCAAGGCAGGAACGACAGTCTTCTTACCGCGTGGATTTGACATGATATACCTGCAAGAAGAACTAATCTTATATCTTGATGAATGTAAAAGATATCAACAAATTCAAAAAGGAATTAACCATGAATTAAACTAAAAAATGCAATAAAAAATTACTAACACTAACAAGACTCAACCGAAAGCAATTAAACTTGATAGAGATTTTATGGCAAAAAGCAAAGTGATAGCATGACTAAATTAAAAACAAATTAGATGAAAGTAGCTAAGCATGGTAAGAATATGGTTCAAAGTATGTGAACTAAATCCTAAGAATGAGGATGATAAACAATTAGTAGCAAAATAATAGGGTAAAAGAATCATGTTAGTAAGCATCAAAAGAAAGTAAAATAAAAGAAAAAACCATTAGAAAAGGTCCGGTGGTCGGAGGAGCGACGGAGTGAAGTTTGGGTGCGATTGGGGTCAGCCACGGGCGTGGGTGATGGGGCCATGTGGGTTGCATAAAGGGATAAGATGAGAGAGGGGAGAAAAATGGGAGAAAAGAAGAGGACTAGGGGTGGCCGGTCGGTGGTAGGGAAGAGTATTTCGGTGGCTAGGGTTAGGTTTTGGGGAAGGGGATGATGAATGGTGAGGGGTTTATATGGATTTTGTGGCACACGACCGTCGGGCACATCCGTGTGCCCTTATTTTAACCCGTGCATTTTGTGATTTTCAAATTTGGGCACGTCTGAAATTCGGCCTATGCCCATGTTTCTTGGGCATGTTGGTGCACAGGGCCGTGTCGCACGGCCATGTCCTGCTTCGTTCACTTCTCCCATGCCCGTGTATGTATGCGCTCGCCCGTGTTATTTTGACAGGTTTGACCACGGCTGGTGAGCACGGGCATGTCGCATGCCCGTGTTAATTTCTCAATTTCAACCATGGCTTCTTGACATGGGCGTGGCGTACGCCCGTGTTGTTTTGACAGTTTCGCCCACGGCCATATCGCACGGCCGTGGCAACGTGTCGAATCCCGTGTTGGAAAAAATTTGGCATTGTTTTCACACCGCCGTCTCACACGGCCATGTTGCCTCCCATGGTATGGGCACGGCCTAAGGCTTGCCCGTGTGCCTGGCCGTATGGATGTGGAAAACCTGTGTTCAAGGACTCAGTTAGTGATTTAGATGTTAAAAACTAAAATTCAAAAAATTTAACACTGTTAGTGCTCGGGTTGCCTCCCGAGGATCGCTTATTTGTAGTCTAAGTTTGACTTACCTCAATTTCATGGGATTACGGTGGATTAAGGAGTTGAAACTCCTCACCTTTGCTATCAATTTTATCAAAATAAGGTATGAGTCGAGTATTATTTACCTTAAAAGTTTCGAATACAGTATATGTTACCTCAATTGTACCATGTGGGAAGATGTTCATTACCGTGAAGGGAGTCGCTTTGTCCGTATTGTACTCTAGGGTAGCAATTCGAGGGTCATTTTCATCTAACAATACTTTGTCCCCAACTTTAATTTTCCTTGTTTCATCCCTATGTTCATTGTGGTGTCACTTCGATTTTTCATGTGCTTTTGATTTTTCCTTGACAGGTGTTCGCCATTCATCTAGTTCATCAACCTGAAGTCTTTGTTCTCCATAGATGGGTCTTTTGTTGTTACTTGAGAAAGGCTCATGTATGCTCCTCGAACGTGTTTCCTGCGAAGAAGGTTGTACCACATGATTAGTATTGGTAGCATGGTTTATACAACCACCCTCAATATTCGATGTGTTATTCAAATTACGAGCTTGAAGAGTGATTGTTTCATCACCCACACAAATTGTGAGTTCACCTGTACCAACATCAATAATGGTTTTAGCAGTTGCTAAAAAGGGTCGTCCTAAAATCAAAGGTATGTTACTATCCTCTTCCATATCTAGAACAACAAAGTCTAATAGGTATATAAATTTATCAATTTTAACAAGAACATCTTCAATGATACCCCTAAGAAATCTAATGGTTTTATCAGCCAATTGAATGCTCATCCTAGCTTGTTTGGGTTTCCCAAGACCTAGCTATTTAAACATTTTATCGGGCATAACATTAATACTTGTCCTTAAATCAGCCAATACATTATTCACGTTTAGACTACCAATCAAACAAGGAATCGTAAAACTCCCTGGATCTTTCAATTTGTTGGCCAGCTTATTCTGTAGAATGGCTGAGCAAACTGCATTCAACTCTACATGCGACGCCCCATCCAACTTCCTTTTGTTTGCTAAAAGCTCTTTTAAGAATTTAACTGCATTCGGCATCTGCGAAAGAGCTTCAATAAACGGTAAGTTAATATGTAATTTCTTTAATAGTTTAAAGAATTTACCAAATTTTTCGTCCTTGTGGTCATTCTTGTCACATTGGGGTATGGCACACAAGGTTTGTATTCTTTACTTACCGGTTTTCGCTTACTGTGGTCCACCTCATCCTTACCTTTACTTACCATAATTCTTTGCCTCGATTCTGGTTCAGGTTCAACTAACCTGGTTAGATTTAGTGTTACTTGGCAAGCAACCTTGTGGTCGTTCAGAAATTAATTTGGTGGCCTGTCCTATCTGAGTTTCAAGCCCTTGGATCGACGCTTGTTGATTCTTAAGTGCTGTCTCAGTATTCTGAAAGCGATTTTCTGACATCGAGATGAACTTTGTTAGCATCTCCTTGAGGTTCGACTTCTTTTCCTGTTGGTAAGGTGGTTGTTGAAAACCCGGAGGATGTTGTGGCCTTTGATTTCCTTGACCACCCTACGAGAAGTTAGGATAGTTCCTCCAACTTGTATTATAAGTATTACTGTATGGGTTATTTTGAGGCCGAGAATTATTGTTACCCATATATTAAACTTGTTCCTCCTTGGTGTTAGGGTTGAAGGATTGATATTCTGTGTGTACTCCTCCTCCATTTGAATCGCATCTCATCATTGGTTGTACCTGAGTAGAACCATGTAAACCATCAATCTTTTTATTTAAAAGTTCTACCTGGTTAGATAGCATAGTAACTGCGTTGAGGTTGAAAATACCGGCTGCTTTTGTCAGCTTTGTTCTCATGACTTGCCACTGATAGTTATTCAGTGACATCTCTTCAATAAATTCATAAGCCACTTCAGGTGTTTTGTTATTGATAGTCCCACCAGTAGCTGCATCGATAAATTGCCTTGTTGAGGGGTTCACACCGTTGTAAAACATTTGAACCTGCAACCATAAAGGTAACCCATGGTGAGGGCACCTTTTCAATAGATCCTTGTATCTCTCCCATGCATCATAGAGTGTTTCTAGATCCATCTGCACAAAAGAAGAGATATCATTCCTTAACTTAGCCGTTTTAGTAGGCGAAAAATATTTAAGTAAAAAATTTTTGGTCATTTGTTCCCAAGTAGTGATTGACCCTCGTGGTAACGAGTTCAAGCACTGTTTAGCTTTATTCCTCAATGAAAAGGGAAACAACTGAAGGCGAATGACATCGTCAGAAACACCATTGATCTTAAATGTGTCGCAAGACTCCAGAAAATTCACCAAATGAGTATTTGGGTCATCATCCTGCAAACCATCAAACTGAACAAACTGTTGTATCATTTGAATCGTGTTATGTTTCAATTCAAAATTATTTGCAGCAACAGTAGGTCTAACTATACTCGATTCGGCTTCTGTTAAAGTAGGTTTAGCATAATCATACATAGTACGAGGCGCAGGATTCTAATTTATTGGATCTGCAGCAACTACAGGAGGAAGCTAATTATTCTGATTTTCAGCCATCTCCTCGGTTGTGGCTTGAATATCGTCCTCTTGCTCTTACTCTGTGTATCTTAGGCTTTGCCTTATTTCTCTTCAGTTTCTGTAAGCTATGCGATCAATCTCACTGTCAAAAAGCAATGGTCTCGATGGGTTTCTCCTAGTCATAAACTATAAAAACCTGCTAGAAGGAAAAAGAAAATTTAGTAACAAAAATCAAAATAAAATTTAAATTGCAATAAAGTAAATGGCTAAAGTAATAAAAATTAAGTGTTCCTAATATCTTAGTTCCCCGGCAATGGCACCAAAAACTTGATGTGAGTAAATCGTGATAAGTTTTATAATTTATAATGACTGTTCTTGAAAACTAACTATTATCACGACAAAGGCAAGTGTACCTATCGAACAGTACTATAGCTTATGGCAAGACCAGAATGTTGAACCCAAAGAAACTAAAAGTACTAGTATTAACTTTCTTTTTATTATCTAGCCTAAAAATAAAGGGATTTGTTTTATCTAAACTAATTACTAAACTAAGAATGAACAAAAAGTGAATTGGGAAAAGAAATTTTGGGAAAACTGAATGATTTGGACAATACCTAAGGAAAAATCCACCTAGACTTCACTTGTTATTGACTCTGAATTATACGATTTACTCATTTGACTTGATCCGTAGAAATCCCTAATTTATATTATTATCTCTCTCGAGACTAACAACGTCTAACCCTAGGTTGATTAATTGAAATCTCTTTCTAATTAAAACCACTAGTGTTGCATTAACTCGATTTATGGATTCCCTTATTAGGTTTCTCCCTAATCTGGCAAAATTATGTCACCCTATCTCTAGGCGTGCAATCAACTCCACTTAATTATGTTAGATCTACTCTCAGACAGGGACTTTTGCTCCTCTAAATAAGCATATCAAAACTTGAATTAATATCCTGGAATATCAAAGCAAGAATTAAGAACACATAATTAAGAACAAATCAAATATTTATCATATAATTCATATAATAATAACAAGATCCATCTTAGGTTTCATTCCCCTTGGGTATTTAGGGGGTTTAGTTCATATTTATGAAAGAAAACATCTCAAAAGAATAATGAGAACAAGACATAAAAAAAACCCAAAAACTCTTGAAGGGAAATTGAAGGGAGATTTTCAGTCTTGAAGAAGAATTTGGCTTCTAAGATGGATCAATCGGATTTCTTCGAGTAATTCCTTGCCTCCTACTCCATGTGTGTTTTCTAGGTATCTCCTGGGGTGTTTATATAGGCTTTAGAATGCTTCAAAACCCTCAAGAGTGGCCTTTTCCGAATAGGACTAAATTTGGGCTCGATAGGGACATGCCCGTGTGACACGCCCGTGTGCAAGTGCTTCAACCTGTGTTCGAGCCTGTTAAATAGACACGGGCGTGTGAATTACCCGTGTGAGGAAGTCCAGCCTATGTAGATTTCCTACGTTAACCCATTTTCTTCGTTTTTGTTCCGTTTCTCGCTCTTTTTACTCTCTTATGCTCACCTAAGTATAAAACATGAAATTAAAGGATTAGGAGCATCGAATTCACCAAATATCAGGAGAAATCATCCATAAATGTGCTTAGGATGGGATATTAATTTGTATAAATTACGGTTGATTTAATCAGGTAAGAGGTAAACTGTTAGACAAGTTTTTGGTGGGGGCCTTTGATAGGTCGTTTGGGAAACAACTAACCGAAGATTGTGACTGATTGTAGGGTGAAGTACTCATGTTCTTTTTCACGCATTTCGTAATCAGGTGTGTAATCACACTACCTCTAATCGTAAAATGGCAAAAGCTGAAATAACAGATTGTTGACTCTACACGAGCGTGCGCTCGCTCGTGTGGTATCCCAAATGCATAAATTGTGGGTGTTAGAACGTAGAGGCCATCATGAGCTATTTCACGAACGCGTGGAGATTTTTGGGCCAGATTGTATAGTTCACACAGTCAAGGCCATTTTTGGGCTTCGTAGGCCACACGGGCATGTGAGCCTACATGGGCCCGTATTATAGGCTTTGGGCCCATTTTCACTGTTTGATTGTTAATGTTGCATGGGTTGCCTGATACGACTGTCACCTTCTGTTGGGTCGGTAAGCGTACCTAAACCCTCATGTGATAAAATGATGATTTTTCCCCTAAGTGATAAAATGACGATTTTGCCCTTATGTGATAAAATGACGATTTTTCCCTTATCTGATAAAATGACCGAAATACCCCTATAGGGTAAAATGATTGTAATACCTCGGTAAGGTAAAATGACAGATTTTTTCCACGATATGTATGACTGCATTTGAGCATGCCATGTTATATGTATGTTGCATCCATGTATAATATTATGTTGCATTGGATAGGGTGGGATATATGATTTTGGAGGAAATGTATTGTACTGATATGGTCGCACGGGTCGCGCAAGACGACTGTGGACCTACCGATGGCTTTAAGCCTACTATACTGGCAACTTTGCTGCAATACTATTTAGTGCCGTAACCGATTCTAATTATGGTGTGTAGGCATGGGTGGGTTGATTTTATCCCCACATGGTGTGTAGGGTTGGTACGGAGATGGTGTGTAGAGGTTAGATAGGTAGGACCTGCATATTGTTACTACTGCTGCACTATTTACTGTTATTGCACTGTTTACTGTTACTAATATGGGCTTAGGCCCCACTAATACTGTTGCTGGAATGGGCTAAGGCCCTAACTGAAATTGAAAGAGCTTAGGCCCAAATTGTGTTACTCTGATTGTTTGCTTATATGGGATTACACACTGAGTTTTCGTAAACTCACCCAACTGTATTAACTGTACAGGTATCCTTAGGCAGATCGGTGCTGCGAGGGACTTGGAGGTGGACACACAACAGCTTATGCTTCCGACTATTTCTATTAACTTATAAGTAGTTTAATTTGGGTATTTTTATGTAAAAGGCCTCTTTAAGTTTTATTCTTTAATTTGGGCTTTTATTATTTTGTTATGATTTATACCTGCTAGTGATAGGATGTGGGTTTTCAAAAGATATGCATGATTTACCAAAATACCACGAATAACCAAAACTGTCTCAGAAACTTCCGCGATAAATGAGATTTTGGAATTTATAACATTTTAAAGTAAATGCTTTTTAATTGTGATGCAAGTTTTAAGATGATTTTCTAGATCACATAAAGAGGCTAAATAAACATTGGGCTTTTCAAACATTATCACGTTTTACGAAAAATACTTCAATGTGACATCGCTAGATTTGGCCATAACGTCTAGGTCGGGTTTGGGGTGTTACATTTAGTGGTATCATAGCCAGGTTGCAAAACTCGGCTATGGATTTGGATTTCTTTTTGAACTGAGGAATTCAAAGAGAACTGTTTAAAATGATTTGAACTATTTTGAAATGTTTTACTGAATGTGTGGTACACTGAGTCTCCACGCCGATCCTGTAAGTTCTCTCTGAAAACTGTATCTTGATTTTGATTGAAGTTGCCATAGGTAGGATTACTAAGACTACCGTAGGTAGTATACCGTACTGCAAACTTTTTAGTAATGTATACTGAAACTATAGTGAGACTGGTGGACACAGATAGACACTACGTACCGCTAAAACAAACTCTTAAATATTGATACTGCTATTCCATAAGATACCTATTAATAAACACTGGAACTGTAAACAGATGCATAAAATTGCTAATAAAGATAAAACGCGAATCGATTTTGAGCACCGGAGGTACCCGTGGAAGGGGTACAAATGGCTGCAGCGAAGGCCATGGAGGTGCTAGAGCGGGGTCTCATGATCGTGCGGTGGAGTATTGGATAGACGAATGGTTCCAATCTATCTATGGACTATATTAGAAGTGCTCAAGTGAAATGTGGTATGGTTTTGGATCTAGAGTGCGCAGCGAGAGCGTGGTGGTGTCGTCTAAGTGATACGACTGTTCTGATAGTGGAAAATTTCAGGGACGAAATTTATTTAAAGAAGGTAGAATTGTAACTCCCCAAATTTGGGCCTAGAAGTATTAGGTCTTGAGAGAGGGAGCAGTTGGGAAGCTATTCATAAATATTTAATTGTGCAAGGAAGTGATACAATTGTGTGTTTGGCTTAGTGGTTGTGTGTTCTGGAAGTGTCTGGGAAGTCATAGGTTCAATCCCTAGCTTCCAGAAAATTTTGGTTTTTGAGGATAAAACCCCTATCTTTGGCCAGTAGGGTTATTGTTTATTTTGGTAAAGTATGACATAAAGCAAGCATGGTAGCCCAATAGTAAGTGGCATGTGAGTGTGCAAGAAGTCTGAGGTTCGAATCCTTGCTTGTGCAAATGGAGATTATTTTTACTGTTGGCTATGGGAGGTAGTAGAGTTTGACTGAAACACTACAGAGTGGAGTGGAGTTGATTTGGTCATGGAGGGATTGTATGAGGGAGTTGAGGAGATATGAGGAGAGAATTAAGGGAAGGAAAAAGTGGGATTTGAAAAGAAGCGGTGTTGTGCCGAAATTGGTTAGGAAGTACACAAAATTTCGGCTAAGTTTGCTTTTCCCTCAAAAATTGTCGGTTTTGGGAAATTTTTTTTCCTTTTTGCATTTTGGGGCTTTATTCTGGGGGTGCCGATTTTGTGCTAGAAACTTTGTTGTTTCTCTTTTTCTCTTTTGTTGTTGAGACCAAACGTTGTTGACCACTCAGGTATTTTTCATTTTGGGTATGTTTTGGGTTGCTCTTCTTTACAGAGCCTAGTTTTGATCGACTTCTCTTCTTCCTTACTTTGGTAGCAAATCGTTTCCTCTCGTGTTATTCTTCTTTCCCTTAACCGAATGCCATTCTTTTTTTCCTTCTCATTCGGTTTTCTTTAATCATCATTTCTTGCGTTGATGCTTTCGGCTGAATACTATCTCTTAGACCTTTCGACTGTTGCTAACCCACTTCTTTTTTCCCTTTTATTCACTTGCTGAATACCTCATTCTTCTCCTCTCCTCTGGTCATTCTTCCATCTTAATACTTTAACCGTTACTGCATATACCTCTCCCCACTCTGTTTTCGGCTTTTGCAAGTGTTCTCTGATATTGGGGTTGTCTCTATCATTCTGTCTGTACTCTCGACTTGTGCGGGTAAGAGCCGATTGTTTTTCCCTCCTAGATTTGGACTCTGCGTTTTTGGTAAGCGGCTATTCGTCTTGTTCAACTGTTATTTGATTGATGATTGTTAATCGTTGGTTGCACTGCAGAGAACCCTAAGGCTTATTTATCAACCTTTTGCAAACGACTTCACTAAGCAAGCCATAAGCGATTGATTTAATTAGGTAAGAGGTAAACTGTTAGACAAGTTTTTGGTAAGGGCCTTTGATAGGTCGTTTGGGAAACGACTAACCGAAGCTTGTGACTTATTGTAGGGTGAAGTACTCGTGGTCTTTTTCGTGCATTCCGTAATCAGGTGTGTAATCACACTACCTCTAATCGTAAAATGGTAAAAGCCAAAATAATGGATTGTTGACTCTACACGAGCATGCGCTCGCTCGTGTGGTATCCTGAACGTGTAAATCACGGGCGTTAGAACATAGATGCCGCTATAAGCGATTTCATGAGCTTAGGCCGTTTTGGGCCACGGCCGTGTGGGCCCACATGGGTAAATTGTGACAACCCGAATTAGGGCCTAATCGGAATAGTGGTTTCATGACCACAAATCCGAGATAGAAATAATTGTTTTATAATTATTTTGGGGTTTATGATATGATTGCATGATTTTGTGAAAATTTCGTGATGAAATTCTATGCCTAAAGTGCTTAAATTGAAAGTAGGGACTAAATCGAATAAGTTGCAAAATTTGCATCCCGGAAATTTTTAGTATGAAATTGTTTTGGAATATTAATTAGGAGGTCTTAAATAGCAATTTGACCAATTTTAAGTTCATGGACAAAATTAGGACATGGAAGGAATTTTTGAAAGTTTAGTAAGGAGGGGCATTTTGGTCATTTGGATATTAAATGAAATAAAATGGGAAAAATAACACAAAATTGATCATCATCCTCCTTAGTTGCTGCCGAATTCTCCTCTCTCCATAGCTAGGGTTTCTTCAATTTTCAAGCTCAGTAGTAAGTGATTCCAAGCCCGCTTTTAATGTTCTTTACGTTTTGGAATCCGGAAGCTCGATTAAGCTTATGCTAGTAATAATTTAACCTAGGGTTCATATTTGGAAAAATACCCATAGGTGAAATTTGTGTATTTTGATATTTTATGATAGAATATGAGGTTTTAAATTATGTTAAATAACTTGTGCTACTCGGTTTTAAGTGAAAACGAGTAAAAGCAGATAATCGGTAAAAATACCTATTGTTCATAACTATATGATAGAGTGAGAATTTGATGTTGTTGTAGAAGAAAAATGTTCAGCATATCATAAAACATAAGAATAAAGGCTGAAATTAAATTCCGAGCCTAGGGAAAAATTGTAATTTTGTAAAGTTAGGGGCAAAATGTAATTTTTCCATGATGTGATTTTGGATTGAAATAAATAGTATGAGTATTAAATGAGCTAAATGTGTTATTATAGATCAAGAAAGACGCGAATTGATCTCGAACGGGGAAGGAAAAAGTTTTGGACTAAATTGCAAAATTTCCACATTTTGCACCAAGGTAAGTTTGTATGTAAATATTACAATAATTTCATGTACATTCTTATATTTCAGCCTATTATATAAATATACTAGCTGATGTTAAAATGTAAATCGACTATTGGAAGAATGGAAATAAATATAGAGAGAGATCCTGGTTGAACATTCGAGAGATCGAATGAAATAGAGGGCGTAGCTAGGTCACATGTACGATCTTGAGTGCACATCATGTGTACAAGAAAGCTACGAGACACCTGTAGTAGCTAGGTCACATGTGTGATACGAGATGTATCCCATGTAGACAGGAGAGCTACGTGAAAGATAAATGTAGCTAGGTCGCATGCGTGATTCCAAGTGAAGGACACCATGTAGACAAGAGAGCTACGTGAAAGATAAATGTAGCTAGGTCGCATGCGTGATTCCAAGTGAAGGACACCATGTAGACAAGAGAGCTACGAGACAAATTGGTTAGGTCGCATGAGTGGTACTAAGTGTTCACCATGTGTACAAGAGAGCCGAACTAAACGAAGTATGATGGTGGGGTGTGTCTTTGAAACCATTAAATATCGAGGATTGATCCGAATTGTTCAACGGGATGGTTTTGTGGTGATATTGTGGTTTGGACCTACACTTATGGTGAATGAAATGTGGTGAAAATGATTTGTGGTATATACATATATAAGATAAAATGAGGTTAGCATAAAGAATGTGTGAAAGAGTGAAATTAGCATTAAAACTGTTTTTAGATGGTAGCAGTGACATGATTTTGAAAAATCACCAAAATAGGAGGAATATAATTAGAGGTTGAATGAGATGTGAAATTAAAGTTTAATGAGTCTACTTTCATATAAAAGAAACAGAGCAAGCAAAGGAATTCTATATTTTGAGATATTTACAATTGTATGTGACTTGCTCAGGATGAATACGTGATCCCTGTTCCAACTTTGAAAAATCATTAAAATTGTAAAAATAAAATTAAGAAATATAGTTTACATGCATAAATTCCTTATTGAGACTAGTTTTAAATGAAACAGACTTCAGGGTTGTTTGAATTGTGTACTGAGAGAAATTCAATTCGTAGTGAACAGAGGTCAGATCAGTCGAGCTGTGTAACAGGGGAAACTTTAACTAATAAACTGTACTAATCGGCTGAACCAAAAATTATAGAAAAAAATTAGTAAAAATATTTATGAGTCTATATTCAGGGAAATTTTACGGATTTGAATTTCGAGTTTTGTAACTCGAGTTATGATTTATTTAGTGAATATGACGCAGCAGAGACAGCTTAATCAAGGTGGAATGAATAGTGAAGTTAAAGTAGATATACTTGAATTGTTGTGTAAACATGTTAGATTCTTTAATTAGTATTTACATACTTACTTACTAAGCTATAAGCTTACTTTGTTTCTCTCTTTTGTCTTATAGTGTCCTTCGGCTTGCTCAGGAGTTAAGGATCGTGAAGATCTACCCGCACTATCATACTTTAGGGTATTTGAACTAAACGTTTTGAATTATGGCATGTATAGTAGGCTTAATTATTTTGTTACGTGTCATATTTGTCTAGGTTTAAAATATTAGTTACAGTACTCGACCAGCTACTTTGTACAAGCCATTAAAGTTGGCTAATATTGTTCAAGACATATGTTGTACGATGCACTATCAAATTGGATGACATATTTATATCTCGGTTATGTTTAATGGTATGTGGTATGTTCTGGTAATACCTTATATCCTGTTCCGGCGACGGTAACGGGTAAGGGGTGTTACATAAATCACACGAATGCATGGAGATTTTTGCGCTACCTTGTGTAGTTCGCACAGTCAAGGCCATTTTTGGGCTTCGTGGGCCACAAAGGCATGTGGGCCCACATGGGCCCGCATTATGGGCTTTGGGCCCATTTTCACTTTTTGATTGTTAAGGTTGCATGGGTCGCCCGAGACGACTGTGACTTTCTGTTAGGTCTATAAGCGTACCTGAACCCTCATGTGATAAAATGAAAATTTTGCCCTTAGGTGATAAAATGACAATTTTACCCTTATGTGATAAAATGACGATTTTTCCCTTATGTGATAAAATGATAATTTTGCCCTTATGTGATAAAATGACCGAAATACCCCAGTAGGGTAAAATGACTGTAATACCTCGGTAAGGTAAAATGACAAATTTGTCCCACGATATGTCTGACTGTATTTGAGCATGCCATGTTATATGTATGTTGCATCCATGTATAATATTATGTTGCATTGCATGAGGTGGGATATATGATTTTTGAGGAATTGTACTGTACTAATATGGTCGCACGGGTCGCGCAAGACGACTGTGGACCTACCGATGGGATTAAGCCTACTATATTGGCAACTTTGCTACAATACTGTTTAGTGCCGCAACCTGTGCTAGTTCTGGTGTGTAGGGATGGGTAGGTTGATTTTATCCCCACATTGGTGTGTAGGGTTGGTACGGAAATGGTGTGTAGAGGTTGGATGGGTAGGACCTACATCTTTTATTCTTCTGCTGCATTGCTTTCTTGTTATTGCAATTTGCTCTCGTTACTAATATGGGCTAAGGCCCCACTAATACTGTTGCTGGAATATGCTAAGGCCCTAACTAAAACTGAAAGGGCTTAGGCCCAAATTGTGTTACTCTGATTGTTTGCTTATATGGGATTACACATTGAGTTTAATATGGGATTACACACTGAGTTTACGTAAACTCACCCAACTGTATTAACTATACAGGTAATCCTTAGGCAGATCAGTGCTGCGAGGGACTCGGAGGTGGACACACAATAGCTTACGCTTCCGAATATTTCTTTTAACTTATAAATAGCTTAATTTGGGTATTTTTATGTAAAAGGCCTCTTAAATTTATTCTTTAATCTGGGCTTTTATTATTTTGTTATGATTTATACCTGCTAGTGGTAGGATGCAGGTTTTCAAAAGATATGCATGAGTTACCAACATACCACGAATACGCAAAGCTGTTTCAGAAGCTTCCGCGATAAATAAGATTTTGGAATTTATAACGTTTTAAAGTAAATACTTTTTGATAGTGATGCAGGTTTTAAAATTATTTTCTAGATCACACAAAGAGGTTAAATAAACATGGGTTTTTCAAACGTTATCACGTTTTACGAAAAACACTTCAATGTGACAGCGCCAGATTCGGCCATAACTTCTAGGCCAGGTTTGGTGTGTAACATCGGTACAATTAAATACATTTTCATATAAATTAACAAAAATCATTTACTTATGAACTTACCTCGTACGGAGACAAACAGACCGGAATGACTATTCAATAACTTTTGATTTTCCCTGATCCAAATCCAATTTCCTCTTTTCTTGATCTAAATTAATATAAATCAACTTATTTAGTCACATATGTACTCAAATTCATCCAAAAACACATAAAAGGGCAATTTGCACTTTAGCCCCCAATATTTTACATTTTTTACAATTTTGTCCCTATTTCATAAAACACAAAATATTCAAAATTTCACCACACCTAAGCTTGGTCGAATTTCACTAAGGTCCCTAGCAGCCCATTTATTTCATATTTTGACCCCTCAATTTACAAAATTTACAATTTAATCCTAAATAGGCATTTTTACTAAAAATCACTTAATTAAACATGACAATCTAACAACATTTATTTATTTTCATCATCAAACACAAAAATCATCAAGCTATCAACAATGGAAAATCTCAAATTCATCATCAATTTCGAAAATTAAAGCATGGACTAGCTAAAACACAAAGCAACGATCTCAAAAACGTAAAAATTATCAAAAACCAATCAACTAACATACCTTAATCAAAGATAGCAATGGCTGAACCTAGCTTGCTTCTTTCTTTTTTTTTTCTTTTAAAGTTTCGACAACAAGGATGAATGAATCATCCATTATCATGTTTTATTTTATTTTATTACATATTAATTTACTTTTTACTATTTTAAACTTAAATATTTAATTATAAACTATATAATGGTTGTCCATATTTGTCCATGCATATTTCTAATGGTTAAAGTACATCATAAGGATTCCACATAATAAAAACCTTAGCAATATAGCACTTTAACAAATATCAAGTCACTTTTGCATTTTACGCGATTAAGTCTTTTTATCAAATCGGACACTCAAACGATAAAATTAAATCACAAAAATTTCACACATATTAATTAACATGCTGTAAACATAGAAAATAATATTAAAATGTTATTTTTACTCGGATTTGTGGTCCCAAAACCACTATTCTGACTAGGGTCTAAACCGGGCTGTTACAACTCTCCCCCCTTTAGGGATTTTCGTCCCCAAAAATCTTACTTGCGAATAGGTTTGGGTAGCATTATCTCATAGCATCCTTAGGCTCCCACATAGCTTCTTCAATCCCATGCCGATGCCATAAGACTTTCACTAAAGAGATTTTCTTATTTCTCAATTCTTTAACCTCGCAATCTAAAATTCGAATCTGTTCCTCTTCATATGTCATATCAGACTTAATTTCAATCTCAAGCAGAGAGATTACATGCGAAGGATCAAATCGATAACGTCGAAGCATGGATACATGTAACACTCGGGTTTGTGAAAGTGTACACAGTCGTTATCAAGTAATAAGTAAGTTTCGAGTTATCGTCTCCACAGGGATTGTATTTGTGCTAAGTCACTTAATTTGTAAAAGTGTATTAACAATTTGATAAATAAAAACAATATAATTAAGTGATGAAAATTTAAGTATATGAAACTAAATGCATTGATCCCTAATGCAATTTATCCTAAGTATGTAAACTATATGAATGAGATAGATTTTAGCGGAATTAATACAATAAGCAACAATTATAACATAAATAAGCTAGGACAATTACTTTAATTAACTCAAATTATTATCAACATGCTTATCAATATTCGGAAAAACATTCCATGGCAACTCGATCTTTCATGAGTTTAGAAACCACGTTAGGTCCTTTCGGAATCCTTTACTTAATAAATACGCATTTTACTGATCCTTATTTACCAAGGGTTTCTTAGTATTCGTGCGAGGTAACAGGGACGTGTTAGGTTTGAAACAGTTTAATCACACAAATCTAAAAACTATGCAGATAACAGAGCCTGGTTAGGGATGTTATGCAATCTGCACTATAAATTGAGCATTCACATTTCAATTATGCGTCCATTAGTCGTCGTCTGGTTAGAATCGCTCAAATAGTTCAGGTGCATTTCAATCACGTATGAACAAAATACAGACTTGATTTTCATTGAAAACATGATCGATTGAGGCACAAATATTATAAGCATGAATCAAATAATTATTATTAAATCAAAGTAATTATCCTAGCTTAAAGAAAATTAAGCTATCATTGTTGTAAACAAGAACAAAGAACACATAGCAAACATTCTTGAATTAAATTAAAGTAAGAAAGATTAAACCAAATTTAGAGTGGCTCTCACCCAAGACTCTGACTCCTTTGCTAATGGCTCTCCAAGGTGGCCAACCAAGGGTTCTTTAAAAGGATAATTTGCTCAAAATCTTTATGCAAAGATGATGATAGGCGTGAGGGCTAAGAAAGTTAAAATAATTGAGAGAGGGGAGAATGATAAATGAGTGAGGGATGATTGAAAAAGTGAGAAAGGGGCTCTTATTTATAGGTGAGGCATGGGAGCTAGTTTGCTAAAAATAGGAGTGTCCATCTTTCAAAACTCCTTCCAAGGGTGGCCGGAAATGAATTGAGGGAATGTGGCTAATTTTGCTTGCTTCTTGGTCAATTTGAATGCCACAACAACTCAGGACTAAGACTCGGTCACCAGCAAATCTTCGAGCAAATCTCTGATTTCTTCAACTATTTAAGGAAATTATGTAATTAAACCAAAAGATGGTTTATGAACCTCCATATTCAGACAAATTTTGGGTTGACTTGGCCCACCATTTGGACAGTTTTGTAATCAAATTAAAGCTTTCAGACCTATCCAAAAATAAATCAATAAGTTAGAGGACCAAAGAATTAAATTTTACCAACTTAATTAAATTAATTAAAACCCAAATTATTAGTGAAATATTTTAAAATAAATTATTAAATATAATTTTATATTTTATTATTTAATTTAATCATGCGTGGCCCATTTTATGTCATAAAAATATAATATGCTCAATTTAATATAAAATAAGCCATTTTATGCATGAAAACTATATAATAAAGCATAAAATCACATTTCAATAATTTCTATGTCCTGTTTTCATATTTTAACATATTTCATTAATTTATTAAACAATTACTTGGTTTTAACAACAAATTTAAGTAAAAAGGTGATAATTTATATAGGAAAAATCCTATATGTTTTTCATTTTACACACTCCCAAACTTAAATCATTGCTCGTCCCGAGTAATGTTCATGCACAGCACAAGGTCTCGCTAAAGAAAAATTACTAAAAGTGTAAGCAGCATCAATCATTGCCCCATAATCATGTATTAATAAATTCATGCTCATCGATCTTCTTCATTTACAAGTAATTCATATGCAACCATTTTGAAAATTTTATACTAAGTTTCAAGGTATGCCAACATGAATCATAGTATGTATATACATCCCAACCATAGATAATATTCTTTCATTCAACATAATTTCTCATCAATCAAGCAAAACAATCATAAGGCTTATTTATAATCTTCATATGTTGAACTTAGGACTTTCTCTCCACTAATGTAGGTGACATAATCATCAAATCAATAGGTCTTTTATAATGTTGTAATGGGGCTCGGTCAAAGGTAGGGATTTTAAGAGATGGGATATTTCGGTTTCAAGATCTTAACCTTTACCTTTGTCTTGGTTTTCTCGTAATACAACCTTTTTCTTTACGTAAACCTTTGGAACACCCCCAAACTCATTTTGAACTTAAGCTCATACATTTTTTTTCCCTTTTTGAAGACTGAGCAAACTTTTCTTCGCACTTTTTTTTATAAGCATGAGCACATACATCTTTATGAAAATTTCATCAAATGTTGATTACCAAGACAACTTAAGTTAAAATAGGTGCACAAAATTAGGATAACTTACAAAGATGGTAATGTGGTTTGTAATGTAGGTTCATTGCACTAAATAGGCCTTTAAGCTCAAAATTATAGTTTTAAGGGTCTAATATCATAAGGTGGGCTTGAAAAGGCTCAGACGATCTAAAGAAAATGGTGCCTATATCATTTTAGATTTTTATGTCTCCTTAGATTTCGCCTCAAGAAAGTTACTAAGTCAATTCTAAAGATATAAACCTTCATGCATGTCTAATCTCAAAAGAAACTAAGTTTTCATGGCAAACATTACTGAAGACTAAGATCATACAATCATTTCGTTTTTCATGATAACATATAGTTATTTAGATAAAATCATCATTCATGCATATCTTATTAACAAAGAATTCTCTAAACATTCATTTATTAAAACATACTCATGAAAGAAATAATTGAAACATACTTGAAAATTTGAGCAACAATTATTTGTCTTACCCCCCTTTAAAAAGAAACAATGTCCTCCTTGCAAGAACAAAGTAATGAATGAAAATTGAACACTAAATAGGGTTAAAAAGAAAGAGAGGTGAGTCATTAAGACTACTTAAACACCAAGTCTTTCCTCATAATCCAATCCTAGACATGTTCATTCATATTACCACATCACTTAGTCCTTTTCTTTCTAAAGGAAGCATTTATTCATGCTTGCTATGTTTTATTTTGCAGAAATTAAATCTTAGTTACTAAAGAAACAAATTCTTAAAGACCAAAAATAAATATATAAAAAGACAAGAATCCCCCCTTTCATTCATTTGACTCATCCCCCTTGTCTTCTTTAGCTCCTTCTCTGCTTGTATAATCAGTATCATCCATCCATGTCTCAAAGATAGCATCCGCGAACTCAGGAACAAATGTGTTAAAGATATTCTTAAAAGTATTTCGAATCGAATCATCTCTAATTTTTACATATTTCCAGTAAGTTTTTTGTTGATTGTGCATGAACTTGCACATATCCATCAACATTGACAACTCTGATTTCCTTGAAGTTCTTGCAGAAGTCGGCAATGGAGTTTCATATTCAGGTTCAACACTTAGCTTCACTAGTTCTTCTTCTGGCTCAACCCTTGGTTCAAGGTCTTCAACCGGTTCCTTATTAGATTCTTCTTCTTCAGTGTTTGAAACTGATTTAGTTTCAGTTTCATTCATTGACTCCTCAGTATCTAGCTCAGTTGGTTCTTCTTGCTCACCTTGATTCAGCTCATGCACCTTCTCTATTAATCTTTCTAGATCATGACTTGTAATGCACCCTTGGACATATTGCCTCTTCAAATTCGCTTGTGTTTTAACACGGGCCCTTAAGCAAAGTGAAGTGATTAATGATGGGAAATAAGTACTTTTTTTTTCTTTTTAGCACAGTCAAAAATCTCCTTGAGAATAATTTTCCCAACATTAATGGACTTTTATGTCAAGATTACATATAACAAGAGCATTCGTTCCATCGAGATGGTGGAACTGTGTGAGATAGGCATAAAACTGTAGCGAACAAAATAAAACCACACCTTTGCTACTGGTTTTAGGTATTCCCTTCAGCAAGAATGGCTCTCATACTTTCTTATAATCCATTAGGATCTTAGATTTCTTACAACATCAAGCACTTGTTGAAGAAAATCCCAATTGATATTGTTCATCAAAGAGTAGTACTCATCTTCTTCAACATCAGGTAAGTTAAACAAATCATTGATGGACTTAGAGGTAAGAGGTACCTTTTTCTTCCGAACGATGACCTCAGTGGCATCTTGTGTAGTCAAACTTGCATAGAACTCTCAAACTAGTTTGTCATCGAGAAGTGAACGAGCATCACAAAATCGTTCCCACTTGAGAACATTGATTAGTGATAACAACTACGTGCGACAGTGACGTTGATGCCCCGGTGATTTCTTTGAGGTGGTAATAGGAGATTTTGACAAAGGGGAAAAGAACTAGGATTTCTTTTGAGATTTGAGGTTGATGGCACAAGAGAAAAGTTTAGGGATTTTTTTAGGGTTGAAGAAAATTGCTTTGAGGGATATGAAAAATAGTAGAATGAAGAGGGGTTTATATAGGGAAAATGTAGGGCAACATGTAGCAAAACCTTAGCTACATTAGGGTTACTTGGGCAGCAAGCAATGGAAGTGGTGGCAATAGGTGTGGAATTTTTCTTCTTTTTACTGTCTTGGGCCTCAAATTTAGACTGTATCTTACTAAATAAATTGATTAGTACTTGGGCCAAATTTGACCTCCTTTATTAACATAAAAGTTTAAAATTTAAACAAAATAAATGAAACTAAAAGAAATTTTAAATCTTAATTAGAAAATTTCTTCTCAATAAATTACATTAAATTAATTCCTAGGAAAGGTTGGAGGGGTCACAACGGTCCTACTTGAGTTCCAATCTCCTTAGACAGAATTAATTAAATGTACTAAATTAAGAAAATAAATCCTAATTATTTATTTATTTATAAAACAAGTTTGTGAAAAATCAAGGGTTTGTTAATTTTAACGAGGATTCAACTCGCTCAACGTCACCATCCCAATAATGTTTGAGACGTTGACCATTAACTTTAAGCGTACCTCTTTGATTGTCGAATAATTCAATAGCTCCATAAGGATAAACTCGATAGATGGTATAAGGTCCTTTCCATCGGGATTTTAGCTTCCCAGGAAATAACTTCATCCTTGAATTGAACAATAAAACCTTCTAACCTTTTTTAAACTGGTGAGGTCATATATGATTATCATGCCATCTTTTTTATCTTTCTTTACACATTTTGGCATTCTCATAGGAAAACAACCTCAACTCTTCCAACTCATCCAGTTGTAACATCCTTCTCTCATCGGCTTTCTTCAGATCAAAGTTCAATTTCTTCAAAGCCTAGTGAGCTCTATTCTCCAACTCCAATGGCAAATGACATGCCTTCCCAAAAACCAACCAATAAGGAGTCATTCCTAATGGTGTCTTAAATGTTGTTCGATAGGCCCATAATGCATCATCGAGCCTTCGGGACCAATCTTTATTGCTAGGGCATACTACCTTTTCAAGGATACCTTTGATCTCACAGTTCACTATTTCAACTTGCCATTGGACTGACGGTGATAAGTAGTAGCAATCTTATGTTTCACATTATATTTGTCAAGCAGCCACTTAAGCAATTTGTTCACAAAGTGAGAACCTTCATCACTAATAATAGCTCTTGGTGTCCCAAATCGTGTAAACACATGCTTATGTAGGAATCGCATGACTACCTTAGTATCATTTGTAGGGTATGCTTCAGCTTCAGCCCACTTGGACACATAATCCACAACAACTAAGATGTATTTGTTTGCATATGAAAAAGGAAATGGTCCTAAGAAGTCAATGCCCTATACGTAGAATAATTCAATCTCCAAAATGTTTGTTAAGGGCATCTCATTCCTCCGTGATATGTTTTCGCTCCTTTGGCATCTATCACAGTTCTTCACATAAGCATAAGCATCTTTAAATAGTGCCAAAAGAAACCTGCTTGCAAAATCTTTGTTGTGGTACGTGCACCCCCAAAGTGTTCCCTACTTGGAGATGAATGGCAATGATATAAGATCTCAACAATCTCACTTTCAGCAACACACTTTCGGATTATATTATCTTCATACTGTTTAAACAGGAATGGGTCCTCCTAGATATAATATCGACTATCATGAAGGAATTTCTTCCTTTGTTGGTATGTCAATTCTCGAGGAATTATTTCGCATGCAAGATAATTAGCAAAATCAGCAAACCAAGGTGTTTCATGAATTCGACTCACCTCAAATAAGTGCTCATCTGGGAAATTCTCGTTGATAGGCACATGTGATCGAGTTACCTCATCTTGCTCCTACCTCGACAGATGATCAGCTACTTGATTTTTAACACCTTTTTTTGTCTTGGATCTCAACATCAAATTCTTGGAGTAAAAGTATCCAATGAATTAGCCTCGATTTCGCATCTTTCTTCGTGAGCAAGTATTTAATGGCCTCATGATCAGTAAATACTATAACTTTGGTACCTATAAGATATGAGCGGAATTTGTCAAAAGCAAAAACTATAGCAAATAGTTCCTTTTCAGTTACCGTATAATTGAGTTGGGCTCTCGTCAAGGTTTTACTTGCATAGTAAATGGGGTGGAACACTTTATTCCTTTTTTGACCCATCACAGCTCCAATAGCATAATCGCTTGCATCACACATCAACTCAAAAGGTGTGCTCCAATCGGCTGTAATGATTATTGGGGCTGAGAATAACCATTTTTTCAGCTCTTTAAAAGCTTCTAAACATGCTTTGTTGAAATCAAACACTGTATCTTTCTTTAACAACAAACACAGTGGTTTAGAAATTTTTGAAAAATCTTTGATAAACCTTCGGTAAAAATCGGCATGGCCTAAGAAACTTCTGACTCCTTTCACATTCATTGGGGCCGGTAATCTTTCAATTACATCCGTCTTTTCTTTGTTGACTTCAATTCCTTTCTTTGAAATTCTATGCCTTAAGAAAATCCCTTCCTTAACCATAAAATGGCATTTCTCCCAGTTAAGGACTAGATTCGCCTCTTCGTAGCTCATCAGTACCTTAGCTAAATTACTCAAAAAAATATCATAAGTGTTACCAAAAAAAAAATCATCCATGAAAACCTCAACAAAATTTTCAATCATATCAGTGAATATTGCCATCATGCATCGTTGGAATGTCGCAAGTGCATTGCATAAGCCAAAAGGCATTCAATTAAAAGCAAACGTACCGTACGAACAACTAAAGGTTGTTTTATGTTAGTCTTCCGGAGCAACAACTATTTGGTTATATCCCAAATAACTATCTAAAAAATAATAGAATTCATTACCTGCCAATCGATCTAACATCTGATCCATAAAAGGCAACGGAAAATGGTCCTTTCGAGTGGTTTTATTCAATTTTCTATAGTCAACACAAATTCTCCAACCAGTAACAGTTCCTGTAGGGATCAATTCGTTACACTCATTCTCAACAATAGTAATTCCACCTTTCTTCGGCACACACTGTACCAGACTTACCCACGAACTATCTGAAATAGGATAGATGATTCTTGCATCTAGCCATTTGATCACTTCCTTTCTCACAACTTCCTTCATCTCCTTTGCCCATCAATTTGAACTTTTTCACCTTCCTCTAGAATAATTTTGTGCATGCAAAATGAAGGGCTTATACCTCGAATATCAGCTGTAGTCCAACTAATTGCTTTCTTAAATTTCTTTAGAATAGAAATTAATTACTCCTCTTGATCTTTTGTCAGTTCGGCTAAAATAATCACAGGCAAAGTAGAACAATTATCTAAATAAACGTATTTCAAATGGGAAGGAAGTACCTTTAGTTCGAGTGTAGGTGGTTCTTCGATTGACAATTTGGGTTGCACAAATTCTCTAACTTCTATCTCCAACGGTTCAAATTGTATGGATTGAATAAAATTCCTCGGGTTGGCTTCCATCACAGCCATGTTTTCTTCACCTTCTTCATCCTCCAAAGGGTCAATCCCTAAGGCTTTCTCCAATGGATCTTCTTCAAGATGGCTTTCCATAGAACTCAAGGTTTCTATTTCTTCACATCAATTAACGTTCTTCTCATGGCTAGGAAAGGTCTTCTAAGGATAATTAGCACTTCCTTATCTGCTTCAAAATCTAGAATAATGAAATCAGCAGGAAAAATAAATTTATCGACTCTTACCAAAACATCATCGATCTTTCCTTCGGGGTATGCTAAAAATCGATCCGCTAGCTCGAGCGTCACAATTGTAGGTCTTACTTCTACTATCCGTAGCATCTTGAAAATAGACTTAGGCATCAAGTTGATACTTGCTCCTAAGTCACACAAAGCTTTACGACAATAAGATTTACCAATGTTATAGGGTATCGTAAAGCTTTCTGGATTCTTCAATTTTAGTGGCAGCTTATTCTACAGGAACGCACTGCACTCTTTTGTCAGAGCGACAGTCTCATACTCACTCAGTCATTTCTTCTTGGATAGTACATCCTTCATAAACTTCACATAATTCGGCATTTGTTCTAAAGCCTCCACCAATAGAATATTGATGTGTAATTGCTTAAGAACATCCAAAAACTTCTTGAATTGCACCTCCTGTTTCTGCTTGTGTTGCTGCAATCTTTGTGGATATGGAGGTGATGGAACTTTCGGTTGAACCGGACAACTCTTCTGAGTAGGTAAATCTGCATCTAAAGAAGATGTTAAAGTATTTGAATTCACTAAGTTAGGATTTACCTTGTCAGTCTTTGCAAATTCTAACTCTTTTGGTGTAGAGACTTCAACAGCTGGTTGACTTTCCCCCTTTTCAACAGGCTCATCCTTAACATCAATCAATCGAGGTTCTAGAATTTTACCACTTTGCAATGCCACTGCCTTGATATGTTCTTTACCCAAATTTCTTGGATTCTTAGTATCACTTGGCAAGGTTTCTTGTGGTCTATTACGAAGCTTCATAGCTAACTGACCCATTTGGCTTTCCAAATTTTTCAGTATTACTGCTTAACTCTAGATCAAAGCGTCATTCTTCGCCATGTATGCTTTCAACAAGTTCTCCAAACTATTTGATGATTCAGCTTGAGGTGGTTTTGGAGCTTGCTGATTAAACCCCTGAGATTGGTTGGGTCTATGCTGCATAAAGTTGTTGTTTGGTCCATTTCCTTGGTTGCTCCAAGAAAAGTTAGGGTGATTACGCCATGAAGGATTATATAAGTTGGACTGAGGTCCTTGTCCACTCCTGTTTTGATGTTGGTTCCCCATATAGTATATTGACTCGAGATTCAATGGGCAAATTTTGAAAAAATGACCTTCCCCACAGTATACACAGGAAACTACTTCAAACGGACTGGTGGCTGAACTGCAAAATTATTAGCACCATTAGTGGTAAACTGCTTTAACATAGAGGAAATAAACGATACCTGAGTTGATAATGAAGTGAGAGCATCAACTTCATGAACTCTGGCTACACGTCTTCCTGGAGCTGTTCGATTTGTTGGCCATTGATAGTTATTGCTTGCGATCCTCTCAATGATCTCATAAGCCTCATTCTAAGACTTAGACAAAATTGCACCATTCGCAAAAGCATCTACCATCAATCTTATATGTGCATTGAGACCATTATAGAATGTCTCCAACTGGATACAATGAGGAATCCTGTGATGAGGACACTTATGAAGTAACTCCTTGAATCAGTCCCAAGCCTCATACAAAGACTCATCATCCAATTGTTGGACAGTTGTGATCTCGTTCCTCAACTTAGCATTTTTGCTAGGTGGGAAATAATTAACCAAAAATCTCTCTGCTAATTCTTGCCATGTAGATATAGAACTTGGTGGCAATGAATTGAGCCATGCTTATGCTCGATCTCGCAATGAGTATGGAAACAACTTCAACCTCAGTGTGTCTTCAGTCACACCGACTATCTTGAATAAGTCACTCACCTCCATAAACAATCGAAGGTGGAGATGTGGATCTTCCATGGGCATGCCACTAAATTTGCCCACCGTTTGTATCATTTGAAACATCACTGGCTTCAATTCGAATTGGGTTTCCTCAATATTTGGCCTTCTAATTCCTGGATTTAACTAATTGAAAAAGAGCACAGCATATTGTCTGATGCATCGATCCTTATCATCAGCAATGAGGATAGGATTTCATACATATTCGGCTTCATTACCTTGGTCTTGATTTTGATTTCCAAGGTCCATCTCATTCTGTCTCTAAGCTATTTGTTCACGTCTTCTTTTTCTAAAAGTTCACTCAATTTCAGGGTCTACTGGGGGTAAATCGATAATCTGATCTATGCTCATAAACACCTGGAAAGAAAATTACAAAATTAAAAAGAATAAGTTAGTACTGTTAGAAACAACCAAATTGAAAATAAATAATTTCACAAAAAATGACTATGGCAACAGTTGATAATCCCCGGCAACGGAGCCAAAAACTTGTAACGCTCGGGTTTGTGCAGTGTACACAGTCATTATCAAGTAATAAGTAAGTATCAAGTTATCGTCTCCACAAGGATTGTATTTGTGCTAAGTCACTTAATTTGTAAAAGTGTATGAACAATTTGATAAATAAAAACAATATAATTGAGAAGTGATGAAAAATTAAGTATATGAAACTAAATGCAATGATCTCTAATGCAATTTATCCTAAGTATGAAAACTATATGAATGAGATAGATTTTAGCAGAATTAACACAATAAGTAACAATTATAACATAAATAAGCTAGGATAATTACTTTAATTAAACTTAAATTTTTATCAACATGCTTATCAATATTTGAAAAAACATTCCATGGCAACTTGATCTTTCATGAGTTTTGAAACCACGTTAGGTCCTTCCGGAATCCTTTACTTAATAAATACGCATTTTAATGATTCTTATTTACTAAGGGTTTATCAGTATTCATGCAAGGTAACAGGGACGTGTTAGGTTTAAAACAGTTTAATCACACAAATCTAAAAACTATGTAGATAACAGAGCTTGGTTAGGGATGTTATGCAACCTGCAATTTAATCGGGTTAGGATCTAAATTGAGCATCCACATTTCAATTATGCGTCCATTACCCATCATCTGGTAAGGATCGCTCAGCTAATTCAAGTACATTTCAATCACATATGAACGAAATACAAACTTGATTTTAATTGAAAACATGATCGATTGAGGGACAAATATTATAAGCATGAATCAAATAATTATTATTAAATCAAAGCAATCATCTTAGCTTAAATAAAATTAAGCTATCATTGTTGTAAACAAGAACAAAGAACACATAGCAAACATTCTTGAATTAAATTAAAGTAAGAAAGATTAAACCCAATTTAGACTGGCTGTTACCCAAGACTCTGACTGATTAGGGCTCCTTCGTTCCTTCGCTTTGCTCCTTTGCTGATGGCTCTCCGAGGTGGCTGACCAAGGGTTCTTTAAGAGGTTAATTTGCTCAAAATCTTTATGCAAAGATGATGATAGGTGTGAGGGCTAAGAAAGCTAAGAGAATTGAGAGAGGAGAGAATGATGAATGAGTGAGGGATGATTGAAAAAGTGAGAAAAGGGCTCTTATTTATATGTGAGGCATGGGAGCTAGTTTGCTATAAATAGGAGTGTTCATTTTTCAAAACTCCTTCCAAGGGTGGCTAGCCATGAATTGAGGGAATGTGGCTGATTTTGCTTGATTCTTGGTCAATTTAAGTGCCACAACAACTTAAGACTAATACTCTGTCACTAGCAAATCTTCGGGCAAATCTTTAATTTCTTCAACTCTTTAAGGACCTTATGTAATTAAACCAAAAGATGGTTTATGAACCTCCATATTCAGACAAAGTTTGGGTTGACTTGGCCCTCTATTTGGACGATTTTGTAATCAAATTAAAGCTCTCAGACCTATCCAAAAATAAATCAATAAGTTGGAGGACCAAAGAATTAAATTTTACCAACTTAATTAAATTAATTAAAACCCAAATTATTAGTGAAATATTTTAAAATGAATTATTAAATATAATTTTATATTTTATTATTTAATTTAATCATCGTGGCCCATTTTATGTCATAAAAATATAATATGCTCAATTTAATATAAAATAAGCCATTTTATGCATGAAAACTATATAATAAAGCATAAAATCACATTTTAATAATTTCTATGTTCTGCTTTTCATATTTTCACATATTTCATTAATTTATTGAACAATTACTTGGTTTTAATAACAAATTTAAGTAAAAGGTAGTAATTTATATAGGAAAAATCCTATATATTTTTTAGTTTACAATACATGAAATACATTATGAATCTTTTCTAGCCCAGATGGAAACAACAATCTGTAAGCAACCAGCCCGATACGCTCAATAATCTCATACAGCCCAATGAATCTCAGACTCAATTTGCCTTTACGGCAGAATCGGAGTATTTTCTTCCACGGTGAGACTTTCAAAAACACTTTGTCTCCAATCTAAAACTCAATATCTTTCCATTTCAAGTCTACATATGATTTCTGACGATCTGACGCTGCTTTTAGACTATCGCGAATCACTTTCACTTTCTGTTCAGTTTCTTTGATCAAATCAACCCCGTGTATCTTATTCTCACTGAGCTCAGTCCAATACAAAGGTGTTCAGCATTTGTTACCATACAAAGCTTCGTAAGGTGTCATTTTTATACTTGATTGAAAGCTATTATTATACGCAAATTCAATTAATGGCAAGTATCATTCCCATGTACCTTCGAACTCAAGAATGCAACATCTCAACATATTATCGAGTATCTAAATAATCCACTCAGATTGACCATCTATTTGCAAATGAAAAGCAGTACTGAAATGTAGCTTCGTACCTAATGCATCTTGCAGCTTCTTCCAAAACCGCCATGTGAATCTCGGATCTCTATTCGAAACAATAGAAATAGGTACTCCGTGCAATCTTATAATCTGTGAAATGTACAATTCTGCAAGTTTATCAAGGAATGAAATAAGCCGATTTAGTCAATCTATCAACAACTACCCAGATTGCATCTTTCTTACTCGGTGACAAAGGCAAACCCGATACAAAATCCATCGTGATTCAGTCACATTTCCATTCGGGAATCATAATCGGCTGCATTAACCCAGACGGTACCTGATGCTCAGCTTTGACTTGCTGATAGGTTAAAAACTTCAAAACAAATTCAGAGATATCGCACTTCATACCAGGCCACTAATAAAGCTATTTCAAATCGTTATACATTTTTGTACTTCCCGGATGTATAGATAACCAATTGCTATGAGCTTCATTTAAAATCATCCGAATCAACTCTGAGTTTCTTGGAACACAAATTCGACCTCTGAATCTTAGACTATCATTAGCGTCAATCGAAAATTCTGAATCAGTGTTCAAATCACATTGAGCCCGTTTTGTTAACAATTCATTATCAACTTTCTGACGTAAAACTACTATATAAATAACGGTCTCATTTTCAATTCAGCTATAATAAAATTGTAATTAGATAGAGCTAATTGAGTACTCATCGCACGTAAAGTAAACAAAGATTTACTACTCAAAGTATCAGCAACAACATTGGCTTTCCCCGGATGGTAGTCACCCACTAGCTCGTAATCCTTTAACAACTCTAACCATCTTCGCTGCCGTAGATTTAGATCTTTCTGAGTCATCAAATATTTTAAGCTTTTGTGATAGGAATAAATGTGACATTTCTCACCGAACAAATAATGGCGCCAAATCTTCAATGCAAACACAATAGCTGCCAATTTTCAGATCGTGTGTTAGATACTTCTTTTCATGTGGCTTTAACTGTCTCGAGGCATATGCTATGACTTTGCCTTATTGCATCAAAATATAGCACAGACCATTCAAAGATGCATCACTATAAATTACAAATTCTTTACCCGACTCTGGTTGAACTAGCACTAGAGCTTCGGTCAACAAAACTTTCAACTGATCAAAACTTTTTTGGCACTTGTCTGTCCACTCGAACTTAACATGTTTCTGAAGTAGTCTCGTCATCGGAGTTGTAATCATAGACCGTCTGTAATAACCAGCGAGTCCTAGAAAACTTTAGACTTCGTATACATTTCTCAGAGGCTTCCAATCTAGTATAGTCAAAATCTTGCTCGAATCAACCCGAATACCCGATGCTGATACAATATGTCCTAGAAAATTGACTTATCGTAACCAAAACTCACATTTACTGAACTTTACATACAACTGCTTATCACGCAAAGTTTGTAGCACTGCTCTCAAATGTTCAGCATGTTCGGATTCATCATGGGAATAGATCAAAATGTCATCTATAAACACAACTACAAATTGATCCAAATATGGTCTAAAGATCTGATTCATTAGATCCAAAAAAGCAGCAAGTGTATTTGTTAGTCCGAAAGGCATAACCAAAAACTCATAATGTCTGTACCTCGTTCGGAAAGCAGTTTTCGGCACATCGGAGTCTTTCACTCACAGCTGATTGTAACCCGATCTCAAATCAATCTTTGAAAACACTGTAGCCCATTTCAACTGATTGAACAAATCATCTATACGTGGCAGAGGATATTTATTCTTTATGTTCACTTTATTTATTTGTCAATAGTCGATGCACATTCTCATAGTTCCGTATTTCTTTTTCACAAACAAAACTGATGCACCCCAGGGAGAAAATCTCGGTCGTACGAAACCTCTATCTGTCAATTCTTGCAACTGAGCTTTCAATTCTTTTGATTCAGTCGGTGTCATTCTATACAGAGATATCAAAATCAGAGTTGTCCCCGGCACTAACTCAATGCCAAAATCTACCTCTCGGATCAGTGGCAAACCTGGTAATTCTTCAGGAAACACATTCGGATACTCGCACACGACTGGTACTGATTCAATCTTCTTTTTAGTCACTTTAGAATTGAGTACATAGGCAAAGTAAGCTTCAAAACCCTTTCTCATATATTCTTAAGCTAATATTGAAGAAATGACTGTCGATAAACCATTCAGATCATTAGACTCAATCCAAATTATTTCATTATTCTGGCATCGTAAATTAATAGTCTTCCATTTGCAGTTCACAATAGCATCATGCAACGTTAGCCAATCCATGCCTAGAATTATATCAAATTCATCGAATGGCAGCAACATCAAATCAGCCGAAAAACATAAATCTCAAATCATCAACAGGCAATTCTTACATGCTTTATCAACCAAGACACACTGGCCTAAGGGGTTCGATACTCTAATCACAAATTCAGTAGACTCTACAGGTAAATTCTTACTGGATACTAAAGTCTCACATACATAAGAATGAGTCAATCCAGGATCTATCAATGTAATAACACTAGTATCATAAAAAGTGAAAGTACCAGTAATCACGTTTGGAGAAGAAGCTTCTTCACGAGCGCGGATAGCATAAGCTCTGGTAGGTGCGCGAGCCTCAGATCTAACAGCCATGTCTTTAGTTCCCTACTGGCTGCCACTCACATTACCCGTGTTCCTAGGTGGTCTACCCGAGCTGATATGTTACTTTATCTCGTATTTTGTACTATGTTTTGCTCATCTAACTTAGGGCATTCACGAATGAAGTGATCCATCGATCCACATTTAAAACAAACCCGAACATTCAATCTACAATTTTCGGGATGTCATTTACCATAATGTTTGCACTCAGGTTGGTTCGGTCGAATGTTACCAACACTAGCTACTGAGGTAGCTCTCGAGTTCACAGGTGGTCTGTCTCAATCACGTCTAAAATAGTCTACAGTAGGTTTTGAAAGGCTAAAGTCATCTCGGAATTTCTTTGATGCTGACTGAAATGACTTACTCGATGATCTTTTTCGTGAATCTCTAGCTTCAAAGTCAGCCTTTCTTTTCTCTTTCCCGAGCTCTTCAGCTTTACATGCTCGCTTGACTAGTACCACGAACTCTTTTATTTCAAGAATCCTGACTAACAGCTTAATATCTTCATTCAACCTGTCTTCGAATCTTTTACACATTATTGCTTTAGTTGCTACATATTCCCGGATATATATGCTAAATCTCACAAATTCCTGTTCGTATTCTGTAACTATCATGCGACCCTATTTTAAATCGAGAAATTCTTTCCGTTTTTGACCAACAAATCGCTAACTGATATATTTCTTTTGAAATTCAATCTGAAAGAACTCCCAGGTAACCCATTCTTTTGGAATCTCCAATACTAGTGTATTCCACCAGTGATATACGGTGTCTTGTAACAAGGATACAACACATTTTATACACTCATCAGGGGTACAGGATAATTCTTCGAACACACGGATCGTATTATCAAGCCAGAATTCAGCTTGCTCAACATCATCATCAATAGTAGCTCTGAACTCTTTGGCCCAATATTTTTTGATTTTATCAACCGGCGACTTATTTAATCTCATCAGATCAATAACTTGAGGTATCATAAGTGTCTTAGAAGGATTAGGTGAGGATGGGGGTGGTTGAACAGCCGAATTTGTACGGATATATTGTGTGAACCAATCATTCATCATCTGGAAGAAGGCTTGTTTAGCATCTCCCTCGTGGTTACTCGTAATAGGTCTAGAATCAGATTGCATGCCCCTTGAGCAAAAGCGGGTGCATTACTTTCCACGTAATCTGCTATGGCTCTATTGGGATCCATTTACTATATAAAAACATATTTTAATTGTCAGGAATCATCGCACTATCACAGTATATCAATATGGCATGTATAGCTAGACTCACACGCGCTACGTTAGTCCTAGAACCGACTAAACCGTAGCTCTAATACCAATCAAATGTAACACCCCTAACCCGTATCCGTCGCTGGTTTGGAGTTACAAGGCATTACCTAACAAATCACAGCTTTTGAACATACACATATTCACACAGATCATATTAATATATATAAAGCAAATGGCTGGTCAAATTTCAAACATACATTGTTAATAATAATAATGCATATACGAATCAAATCTCAAAGTCATAGAGCATATATATACTTCGAATCATAAAAGCATCACCTTAATGGTATTTGATTACCTAATGAAAATCAAACATTTTTCTTCATCACTCTATTCATGGCATATTGAACCAAATAAATCATATCATATGGCTTTTTGTATATTAACATATGCGATAATATCAACTACACAAAATGGTTGAGTTTAACTTTTAAACATACTAGTCATATACGCATATAACTTATCAAGTATAACCCAATTTTCATGCTAAGTAATATGCCTATAATGCATTTACACAACCAATCAATTCATTATATAATCAGTCATGCAAATTAACTTCCATATAACAATTAAAAACATACACATTCTTGCCATTATAAACCAAACCTAGATAGCCAATTACCATGGCCAAACATACAACCACTTATATAAATAACACAAAGTGATACAAATTTATTTTTACCATTACAAATCATAAAAAAAATGACCAATGCATATGGCATCAACAATATATATATACATACCAAATACCTATATTTCATACTTATCAAAATGAACCTTAAGCCCTAGTCGAATATTCATGTACATATTATCCACCATTTCCAAACTAATTCATCTATGCAATCATACCATTACAAACCAACTCAAAATAACCATATTTATATCTACATCACATAAGCCGAAATAACTATTACATCATCTTTAATATACTTAGCATTTTACCTATTTAATCAAGCCAAATCTCAAGACCATTCCATCATACAAATTATACCATAAATCATACTTAAAAATTAAGTTAATACATGACCGAAAATCACCATCATTAACATTATTAACAAACCACAACCAAAACACATCCATCATCCATATACCATGCTTACCAAAAAGAACTAATCATAAGCCATATATATTTATCATTACATCATACCGAATTCATATACTAAGCATACCACACACATATACCATGATCAAAATTACTTAAATATTAAATCATTAGCATTAAGATCAAGCCATTTTCTCATGGCTAAATATATACAAATTTCAAGATCAACCAAAACAAATACTAGCCTATACATGCCATAGGTTCAAAGTTCAAACTTTTAAAATATCGAAATAGCGATCGATAGTGTGACTAACTTCCTTGGTGATCCCCAAGCTCATAACTAGCTTTCCAAAATCTATAAAACAAAGAAAAAATACACACATAGTAAGTTTAAATAGTTTAGTAAGTCATAAGCAAAAAAAATATCAAATGAACATTAGCATGATTATTTCAACATGATTGAATATGAACAATCTCATGTACATAATGGTCACACCTTTAACATGCATAGTTCATATCATCATCTCAAGTACTATACTTACCTTATTTTCATGAACATTTAACTTCGTACGTACCTGAACCATTTAGCTCAATTTCAAATTCGATCTTAACTCAACATTGCCCGTTGAACCATTCAGAATAAATAAGGATACTCGGATAGCTCGAAAAGCTCGTACAATGCCAACGTCCCAGACGAGCTCTTACATGTAATCAAATATCAATGCCACTGTCCCAGACAGGGTCTTACACAAAATCATATACGATGCCAATGTCCCATACATGGTCTTACACGTAAATCTCAAATTGATGCCAACGTCCCAGACATGGTCTTACACAAAATCACATATCGAAATCCTATGCCATGACATATTTATCCTAACTATTCCTATGGTTCGTACGAGACTTTCGAATGTTGCAATTCGATCGTTTCAAGCTCGTAGTTACTTCTCCCATACTTATATCAATTCAGCATACACATACATAGTTACAAAAATTCAATTCGGCACAATTAAATATATTTTCATATGAATTTAACAACAATTATTTACTTATGAACTTACCGTGTACGGAGACAAATGGACCGAAACGGCTATTCGACAACTTTTGATTTCCCCCGATCCAAATCTGATTTCCTCTTTTCTTGATCTAAATTAATATAAATTAACTTATTTAATCACATATGTACTCAAATTCATCCAAAAACACATAAAAGGGCAATTTGCACTTTAGCCCCCAACATTTTACATTTTTTCACAATTTTGTCCTTATTTCATAAAACACAAAGTATTCAAAATTTCACCACACCTAAGCTTGACCGAATTTAACTAAGGTCTCTAGTAGCCCATTTATTTTATATTTTGACCCCTCAATTTACAAAATTCACAATTTAATCCTAAATAGGCTTTTTTACTAAAAATCACTTAATTAAACACGATAATCTAACAACATATATTTATTTTTCATCATCAAACACAAAAATTGTAAAACCCTAAATTTGGGTCTAGAAGTTTTGGGCCTTGAGCATGGGAGCGGTTGAAGGCAGCTTATAATATTTTGTTGTGCACGTAAATTTTGTTAATGAAGGCTTGTTTTAGTGGTGAAGTGTGCTGAGAAGTGTTGGAGAAGTCCTGGGTTCAAATTTGGACTCTAGCAAAAATTTTGGTTTAAGGTGAATCAAACCCTGGGTGTAGTAGGTAGGCCTTAAGAATATTGGTGGGGAAATTGTGCCACAAAAAGCCTTGTGGTCTAGTGGCAAAGTAGTGCCACATAAGAGGTAGGAAGGTGGCGTCATAGAGTTGGCAAGGAGGTCTAAGGTTCGAAACTCATGGCAATCAAAGAGCATTTATTTTGCTAACAAGGGGCGGCAAGAGTTGGTGTTGAATTTAAACTCTGATGATGGAGGGATCCCACATCGGGAAGTTAACATAAGAGTGGAAGCGAAGCTGGCTTTAAATAGAGAGAACCATGATGAGAGTAAAGGTACCTTTCTTGGCTGATCCCTTTCGCTTTATGGCGTGCTCGTTTGGGTTGGACGCCGACTAAGAGTGCTCGGAGCGCGGATTAACTCCAGTCTCCTATCAAGTGTGTATTTCTCACTACTCTAGCTGTAGGATGGCTACTTCGGGCTGCGATGGGTCAAAAGGGGCCATGTTGGCCCAATGGGACTACGGGCCCAATTGGATAAGTTGTTTGATTGTGTAGTAAATATTGGACTAGGCTAGGTGAATCTCATATCTGTGGCTAGATTTGGGCTAAAAGGGCTACACGAGCGCGTGGGCCTATTTGGGCCGAGAAGGGCTTTAGGCCCATTCGTATTGTTATCCCTGTTCAGAATACTTTAGTTTATCAAATTACTGAAATACCCCCAATTGTAAAATTACCAAAGTACCCCCAGTTTATAAAATTACCCAAATATCCTCGATTTGTAAAATTACTGAAATACCGTCGATTGTAAAATTACTGAAATACCCTCAATTTGTAAAATTACCGAAATACCTTTAATTTGCAAAATTACTGAAATACCCTGATTTGTAAAATTACGAAAATACCTTCGACTTGTAAAATTACCAAAGTACCCCCAAATTACAAAATTATCGTTTTACCCTCAATTTACAAAATTACTGAAATACCCTTGTAGGATAGAATTACCGAAATACCCCTGTAAGGTAGAATTATCGAAATACCCCTGTAGGGTAAAATTACTGAAATACACTTGTAGGGTAGAATTACTAAAATACCCTTGTAGGGTAGAAATACTGAAATACCCCTGTAGGGTAGAATTATTGAAATACCCCTGTAAGGTAGAATTACCGAAATACCCTTGTAGGGTAGAAATACCAAAATACCCTTGTAGGGTAGAAATACCGAAATACCCCTGTAGGATAGAATTACTGAAATACCCCTGTAAGGTAGAATTATCGAAATACCCTTGTAGGGTAGAAATACCGAAATACCCTTGTAGGGTAGAAATATCGAAATACCCCTGTAAGGTAGAATTACTGAAATACCCCTGTAGGATAGAATTACCAAAATACCCTTGTAGGGTAGAAATACCAAAATACCTCTGTAGGGTAGAATTACCGAGTTTTGCCCCTAGGGTGTTAAATGACTGTTTTGCCCTTGTGGGCAAGTGACTGACATGGATTGTGTAGTTGACGGATTTGATTGTGAATATATGTTGGTGATATGAATGACTTGACTGTGATGGTTTGATTTAAATATGGGCATGACATTCTGCATACATGACATGTTGCATGGGTTGGGATTTCATACGGAGGAAGATCTGATCTGTTAAGGTCGCACGGGTCGCCCGAGACAACTGTGGATCGATTGATGGCTGAGTGCCGATCATGTTACTGAAGGCTGTGTGCAGTTATTGTGGGCTTCGTATCGATATTGTGGGCTTTGTGTCGATTATAGACCCGTTATCGATGGCTCTGTGCCAACCTAAATATGGCTTTGTGCCATCTTGACTATGGCTTCGTGCCAAACGTATTTACCTGTGGCTATGTGCCTAACATATTTGTTGACGACTCTGTGTCGATCATATTTACCGAAGGCTGTGTGCTAGTTATATTACCGTCACTGATGGCTATGTGCCAAAGTTATTATAGTTATCGATGGCTTTGTGCCACGTATTCTATTAAGTGGCTTTGCCACATTATCTGATTCTGGTGGCTATGCCACAAATATCTGCATCTGGTGACTCTGTCACAATATCTGTTCTGGCAGCCATGCTGCAAATTCTATGATGTGTAGCAGATGGGTTGGTCGAGTTGTCTCCCCACATGGTGTAAAGTTAGTACGGGGGTGTATACGGCTGGATTGGGTTGGGATTGCATTCACATTCGATTACGATTACATTACGATACTAATTACGATTACATTACCTAATTCGATTACGATTCTATCACCTGATTCTGATTCTAATTTTGATTCTCATTTTAATTCTAGTTCTGATAATGTTTCTTATTCTGTAATGGGCTAAAACCCATCTGGTACTGTTCCTTTTATATAGTAGGGGATTTCACACTGAGTTTTCATAAACTCACCCCGTTTATTAACCTTTAAGGTAATTTCCAGCCTTAAACGAATCGGAGCTGCGAGGGGCTCGGAGGAAACCACACACACTGTTTATGTTACAGTTTTTATTATTACTTTTAAATGTTTTTATGTGGGTTGTAGTAAAGTCGTTGTAATTTTCTAGATTTCAAATTTGGAATTTTATTTATTGTTCTTATAATTTTCTAGTATTAGAACACAGTTTTCCAAAGCAACTACTGTTGCTCAAAACATCACGTATCCGCAATTGTTTTTAAATTAAGCTTCCGCAACTACCAAGATTTTTACAAATTGTTAAGAATATTATTCAGCTGAGGTTTTCTAACAAGGTTTAAAAAGGGCATAAGTTTTTAATTATTAAGAAAGGTTTTTAATGGAAAATGGTTTTCGAAAAACACTTCAATGTGATACGCCAGATTCGAGCCAAACTTCCAGGCCGGGTTTGGGGTGTTACAAAAATCATCAAGCTATCAACAATGGCAAATCTCAAATTCATCATCAATTCAAAAAATTAAAGCATAGGCTAGCTAAAACATGAAGCAACGATTTCAAAAACGTAAAAATTATCAAAAACCTATCAACTAACATACCTTAATCAAAGATAGCAATGGCCGAACCTAGCTTGCTTCTTTTCTTTCTTTTTATTTTAAAGTTTTGGCAACAAGGATGAAAGAATCATCCATTATCATGTTTTATTTTATTTTATTTTATTACATATTAATTTAATTTTTACTATTTTAACCTTAAATATTTAATTATAAACTATATAATGGTTGTCCATATTTGTTCGTGCATATTTCTAATGGTTAAATTACATCATAAGGATTCCACATAATAAAAACCTTAGCAATATAACACTTTAACAAATATCAAGTCACTCTTGCATTTTACGCGATTAAGTCATTTTATCAAATCGGACACTCAAACGATAAAATTAAATCACAAAAATTTCACACATATTAATTAACATGTTGTAAACATAGAATATAATATTAAAATATTTTTCTGACTCAGATTTGTGGTCTTGAAACCACTGTTTCGACTAGGGTCTAAACCAGGTTGTTACAAGGTTTCTTGATGATTACGAATCCGTTGACGAGACTACTTTAGAAAGATATTAAGTTCGAGTGGTCGAACAAGTGCCAGAAAAGTTTTGATCAGTTAAAAGCTTTATTAGCTGAAGCTCTAGTGTTAGTTCAGCCAGAATTGGGTAAAGAATTCGTAATCAATAGTGATGCATCGTTGAATGGTCTGGGCTATGTTTTGATGCAGGAAGGCAAAGTCATAGCTTATGCCTCAAGACAATTAAAGCTGTATGAAAAGAATTATCCAACGCATGATTTAGAATCAGCAGCTATCGTGTTCGCGTTGAAGATTTGGCGCCACTATCTATTCGGTGAGAAATGTCATGTTTATTCTGATCACAATAGTTTGAAATATTTGATGACTCAGAAAGATATGAATTTACGACAATAAAGGTGGCTTGAATTACTAAAAGATTATGAGTTAGTGATTGATTATTATCTGAGAAAGGCCAATATCGTTGCTAATGCTTTGAGTCGAAAATCTTTGTTTGCCCTACGTGCGATGAATACTCAATTGGCTCTATCTGATGACAACTAGATTGTAGATGAGTTGAAAGCAAGACTGTTATTTATACAGAAGATTTGCGAAGCTCAAAAAGTTGATAATGAATTGTTAGTAAAACAGGCTCAATGTGATTTGAATTCTGATTCAGAGATTCGAGTTGATTCTGATTATTGTTTGAGATTCAGAGGTCAATTATTTGTTCCAAAAAAATTAGACTTGATTCAGATGATTTTAAATGAAGCTCATAATAGTAGGTTATCTGTTCATCTGGGAAGTACGAAAATGTATAACGATCTGAAATAGCTTTATTGGTGGTCTGGTATGAAACGTAACATCTCATAGTTTATTTCTAGATGTTTAATTTGTCAGCAAGTCAAAGCTGAGCATCAAGTACCATTTGGATTGTTACAGCCGATTATGATTCTCGAGTGGAAATGGGACAGAATCACGATGGATTTTGTATTGGGTTTGCCCTTGTCTCCCCTTAAGAAAGATGCGATATGGGTGGTTGTTGATAGACTGACTAAATTGGCTCATTTCATTCTGATACACACGGATTATTCACTTGATAAACTTGCTGAGTTGTACATCTCTCAGATTGTAAGATTGCACGGAGTACTTGTTTCTATTGTTTTAGATAGAGATCCGAGATTTACATCGCGTTTCTGGAAGAAATTGTAAGATGTTTCCTCTGCCATTCTATGAGTCTCTTCATTTTTACGTATGGCATCGCCACTCCCTTTGGTAGCATCCACTAATTTGAAACTTAATTTGAAAGCCATATTTCGACCCGGACATTTGCGGGATGCCCCTAATAACCAACGAATGGCAAGTGCTTTTCCTTGTGTGGATCCTATTTCAATGGGAACTTGATGAGTCGATCCGCCTATACGTCTTGCTTTTACTGCTATATCGGGAGTTACTCCACGTATTGCTTGACGTAAAACAGATAGTGGATTATTTCTGTCTTTTGTTGAATCTTTTTCAAGGCTCGATAGATAATTTAATAAGCCAATGATTTTTTTTTCGTGTTTTAGAATACGGTTAACCACCTTGTTAACTAATCAATTACGATAAATTGGATCAGATTTTGCAATTTTTTCTTCTATAGTACCTCGATGTGACATGAGCGTGAAAATTTTAGTCAAATATATTTTTAATTATTAAACTTACTATAGCGACATAAATAAATCAGTTAATATTCATTTTCATGAACAAATGAGATGCTTAAAACAATATTTAACACATGTAATCAACACTTAAAAAGAAGACCATATCAAAATATTTAAATCATATATCAAGTTAATTTAATATTTAGAGACATACCTTTTTTTTGTTCTATGTTGAGTCTTGACAATAAGAAGTAAGCAAATCAAACCTCAGTAGTAGACTTTGAATCCAATCAAAATCTATTCATAGCAAACTTTGAGAATGTATCTTATTTTCCAAGTGTACAATAGGTACATAACCAATGACTCTTCATAAATAAATTGTCTCTCTTCTTAAAAAGTTCTTGGAAATTCTTGTTATTTTCTTGCTTTCTTCACTTTTTCACTTCTAGTGGTGAGAAAATTTATTGCGACCATCCCACATGACTATTATTATAGTCCAATTTACTACATCCATGTCAAGATTATGTCTTTCGAATTTATTACATATTATTACATTTTCTTTAGGGAATGGTTAGGTTTCGTGGTTAAAAAGTTTTGTTCAATCATAAGTAAAATTCTTTTTCATGATATGACTACCGTAGGAGCATATTTGAAACATGAAAAATTGAATAAGCTCTCTCTTGCAAGGTTCTCATTAAAAATATTTTTCCACGTAATTTTAATTGAGAACTTATTCTGAATACTGTAGAGTTATACTCACAGTTTAAAAAATTTTTGCAACTTCAAGTGCATCCAACCATAACAAGCTTTATATAGGATTACAATATTCTGTTGCTCATAAATAGATCTTTTACAGTCAAATATTTTACTTTCAAACCCTTAATGGGGATGATGACAAAAGAAGCTCATAAAGATAATCACAATCAATTCAATTTAATAACAAGAGTAATCAATAACTAATCTCCCTTTTTTTTATCCTTTCAAAATAGATATTTATTTTCATTCACAATCTCAATATAATATCCATTATAAATATCTTTTAAAACTAATGGGTTAACCATTACAAGATATTAATATATTAGCTCTTCTAGAGCTTTCGACTAGTTTTGTACTACCAAATATTGGAATAATATTGGTTTATATTTTCTTTTGCGTTCATTTCGAGGAATGCAATAGATTTACTAGGATGAACTTATAAATACCTCTATTGATTCTTTATTTCATAATCATCATCGCAAAACATATATGGATTTGAAATCAAAATCAATCTACTCATGTTGTCATGATTAGTCTCCAATTATAATAAAAATGATATAATAAATAAATCATAGTTAAATACACTTGAAATTCTTTAACACTATCGTTATTACCCTGGCTGAGTGGTTAAAGGCTCTAATAATTACCCATAGTACGCAGGCCTCAATTGAAATAGCAGCAACTCCAAGAGGCAATTGGCAATAGCAAATTTTAAGATATTTTTGTGACTTATGGAGAAAAACAATTAAAAGAGAATAATGCTGATAAAATGTTATAAAATAAATAGACAAAGAGTAAAGAACAAAGAGAATGGAAAAGCAAATAGAGATCATATTTTATTGATCAATCAGAATATTTACAAAGCTTCTCCAAAGTCTCTGTTTATAGGCATAAGAAGTATAAATGAAGTAGAGATCTTCCTCTAATGACTATTAGAATTTAAGGTACATCAAAACTTATTTTGATCTTGATGGACATCCACTTAATAGGATAATCATAACAGTTTGTTTATAATTTAAAAATTAATTATTTTAAGTAATTTAATTAAAATTAAATTAAGTTGAAGGAGATGATAGATATACATGAGTGTATAATAATACTTTGTTATCTTTAAAATTTAATAATTTGACACTATTTTATTAGTGCCTAGAAACTATACTTTTAGGATCATTCTAATATAAGTTATCCCCATAATAATTTAATTTAGAATTTTTAAAATAGAGTTATTACTTTGATAGAAGTCGAAGGATAAAATATAGAAAAAAATATGATAATTATAATTATAAGTAAAGTCATAGTTCTTCAAATAGGCAATATCAAATAATATTTGAACAACAATAACATCGAGACCGATCAAAGATACGTTAATTAATAATGAAGTAATATAATATTATGATATTAATTTTTAAAATTTTTCTATAAGTTTATCTTTGAATGAAGTAAGCATTCTTAAAATTGTTAATTAATGATAAGGTAATATAATATTATGTTATTATTTTTAAAAATCTCTATAAGTTTATATTGAGTAAAGCAAGTACCCTTAAAATTGTTTTTTTTATCTATTTGTTATTTATTTAGTGTAGTTGAAAAATATTTGTTTCGTGTAAGTAAAAATGCTTTTTGGGTTTGTTTTGAAAAGAAAGTCAATTTCAAAATTTATTTTTAATTACTATTATTAAATATATTTATTAATTTAGTTTAAATATCTTTCTATTAAACTATTATTATAATTGTTACATGTTATTTTTCAAATATCTTTTAAACCAAAATGACGTCGGTTTGCATAATCGATTTTTCGAATATTTGAGTTGTAAAAATTTAACTCAACTAGAACTCGAGGAATTGACTTATTTATTCAAATTTGCTCGAAAAAAAGAATAATTCGGAATTTGAATTCTTCATTTGGTCACCCCTATATAGGATGGGTTTCAACAAAGTTATTTGGCCCAAAAAATGGCCTTACCAAAAAAAATTTAAACCCATTTAAAAATGGATATTTAAACATGAACTTAGCTTATATTTATAATATATTATATTATTTATAATAGATAAAAATTAAATCTACAGTAATATATAATATTATAAAGTAAATATTAAAGGAAATATTAAAATACTTATATATGAAATTTTAATAAATTAAAAATAATATAAATGAGTTTAGATAAAATTTTAGTCACATTTCAAGCCGGACCAAACATGGACAAATATAAAATGTGTTAGTTCAAACTCGACCGGACCTGACTCAGGAATACCGATAATATAATAATGTCAACTTATACACTAGAATCATGTCTAAAGGCATTGTAATAATGACAGGCCAAGTGACTATCAGAAATTCAGAGCTAAAATTGATTTGCTCTAATGTGTCAAGATTTAAGGCTTTCCGATCTTACTTCTCTCAAAAAATTCCTACCTATTGTGGTCTACGATGTTACTTAAGGATCTTGTAGCACCTTTATTCATAAAGCTAACCTGCTGTTTTCCAGGATAATACATACAACAAACCTATGGCGATCCTTAAAGTCCAGAGCTAAAAACACAAGAACTTGAGCAGAGAATGTCAAAATCAAATGCGTAGCTCCCTTTATATGCTACAGGATTTCCATTTTCAACCAACCATGACTAACGCTGCGCAGTTTGAGATTTTGGCCTTGATGATTTCTACAAGAACAGGCAGAAATTATCTTAATCAAGAGAGACATAACCCACACACAGTTCAGATAATACATGAAGGAGCTTATTTATATACTTATGAATGTAGCCACACCCTCTGCAAAAAGAAACAAAATAATATAGCATTAAGTAAAAATATATTATAATTCAAGCTTTCGAATATTCTCAACAGGAGCAAACTAATTTTTGTTGCAAGATACTTTCATTTTTAAAATCCTGGTAAGGGTGTCCATATACTGGTTTCATTTGGCGCTGTAATTGGTAGGAGCCTTATCATTGGTAAAAATAAAAGCACGCTGCGGAAACTGTTGTTGTGATTGTGGAAATTGTGACTGTTGTTGGGGTTGAGAAAATGGGCTACTTTGCTGGAAAGGTTCTTGCTTTTGTTGGGGTTGTGGTGTTGACAAAAGTAAACCACCAAAGTCCATATATTTGGGCTTTTACTTTACTTTTCTTTTCTATTAACAAACAACACTAATGATTTCATCTATAAATTTGCATTAATAACCCGATATTGATTGTTTATCTCTTTCTTTATATCCAGATTGACGCTTCTTTACTTTTAAAAAGCTTAGATGGATGGGGCTGCATTTGCACTATTCATGAACGAAGTTGAGACTAGAATTCTCAACAATATCATATCCAGTAATATGTTATGGAAGTTGAAACTTGAAACTATAAGACTACTTTTCTAAACAGCGGAAAGATCATTAACCATTTAATTATTGGCCAGCCATTAACACCTCAACATCCCTTTGATACTGAAGAATATTTTTGCAGTTAACAAACGCATGAACAAATAAAATGGATCCAAGACGCTGCCACCTTCATTGGATGATTTCAGGGCAGTTGGGGGAGGGAGGGGTCAATGGCTTTGGTGATTTCCACCTCACAGAGCACTTCCCATGTTCCACCAAGAACCCGGACTTTTTTTCTGAATTTTGTAAAGGCTGACAAGTTATTTTCACTTTTTTGATGCATGAACGACTTTGAGTCAACTCCATTTTTGCATCATTATAAATTGCCCATCCCCTTGCCATTTTTTTCCTGCCAGAAATTGTTGTTTGACATGGGTTTATGTTATATTCCATCTCTTGCACACTGGACAAGTGCTGGGCTTTAGGCTGGTGTGCAAGGGGTGGAATATATCATTGAATCATGATGTTTGAGTTTTCTCCTCCAAGTTTATTTGAAGGATGAAGGTTAGGTTCTTCTGCTCTATATTTCAGGTAAAACAAAAGAGAATTTTTTTTTTTTTTTTTTTTACTTCAGAAAACATTATGTAGCTGGAAATGGAGATAGGGTGATCGAAGGAGTCGAAGTTGACTCTGATCTATGTTACTTGAATTTAAATATTTGTATCCAACACCTTGATTAATACATATTTGAACATATACATGGGATGACTTCTAAGAAAACTTTCGAACATATATTTATGTTGAACACATTCTTATACTTATATCTTAAATCAGAGTTAGCTGAGATCCCAACCACATCCATGCTAGTTAAGATCATAAATGAAGAGATACAAACTTTAAAAATATATATCAAATTTATATGATTGGCTTCACTTCTATATATGCAAGAGTTCAGACACCTGCCCAAGCAAGCTGGAAATATGTCTACTAATAATCAATAAGATATTTGTTTCTAAATTTCCTTTCACATTGTTCATATTTACAATCATTTATTTTCTTGCTTATTTCATTGTGTATCTATATAAATGGTTTACAACCATTAATCTTGATGCTAACATAAAATCATTTTCTTTTGCAGTATATTTGATTTGTTGCCTTCAGATTTGAGTGCATTCTTCAAGCAATTAATGATTTTTATTAAGTGTTAAAAAATATGGAAAAGGTAATTGTGTATTTGATAGAGTGCTCACTCACTAGATCACTGCAGTAGGTTGAGGCAGTTTCCATATTTATGTTGTTGACAATTTATTGAACCATATTTGACGTGATTCCGATCGCATCATGCGATTCAAATTGAAGGAATTAAGATTGGCCAAAGTGAGAGGGGCCCTAAGTTAAAAAGAAATTATTCAAACAAGCGTTTTGTCTGATATTTTCATGTTTTGATGTTTCAACGTGACTAGGTGTCAAGTTATTATTATTTTGTTTTATCCACAGATTTTTCATGCATTATATGTTTGTGTTTCATAAGTTTTAGCATGAGTTGTGTTCATATTTACATGCGCATGGAATGTTTATCTCAAGTTATTGATTTTATAGTATGATGTGAATTATTTTAGCATTCGTTCATATGTGTGTTATGTGCGTATGTGTCTAGAGTCTAAGTCAATTGTCTAGTTTAGTTAAGTGTCTTAACCGATTATGGATGGTGATTGTTGCAAATGGCTTATGTCCATTTATATATGTAGGTGACCATCCGTATGGAACTTTGAGTGCTCCTCTTCTTGCCGAATTCGTGCACCATTGAAGCAACTAGAATTTTCAAGAATCAGCCTTCAATTAAGATGCTTTGTGACTAATCAAATGCTGCTCAAATTCATGTTTCATACGTTTCTTAAGGATGAAGGATTCATTGCCATTATTGTGATGCAAGGACGGTTGGAAGAAAAGTGGCATAATATGACCATTTGGGTGACATTCATGCATGGATATATTCATTAACATCCAAGGGAGAAGAAGCCACATTATTTTGGTCATTGAACAAATCCATGCATGAACCGAATTGGGAGATTTATCTTTAAGATGCATGCTGCTCATTCAAGTGCTCAAGGTTCATTTAATGTGTCAATCAAGTTGTGCATGAGTCATGCATTGAACATATGGCCAATGGGGGATTAGAGAAGAATTAAAGCTGGTCATTCATGGAACATGGAGTTTCTTCTTGGCTAAAGAAGCATGAACGAATTTAAGATGGGAATATGTCCATTCGACTGATACATGCACTTACCAATGTTCATCAACATCATTTTAATGCTTAGTGTGAACATTTTAATTATTAGTATGAACATCTTTGATGTTGAATTTGTTTAGTCATTTTGGAGTCTATAAATAGTTTGTAAGTTGTCATTTGTAAGTTTAGAACATTTTGAATATAGAACTTATTTTGTGAGATTCTTTTCTCCAAGCTTCTTAACCAAACTTAATTTGAACTTATCAAACTTTTCAAGTTTGTGGTGTTCACCAATTGTCTTATCACTCCGATCCACCATCCCGAAGTGTGGCAACTTCGTATACCAAGGTTCATTTGTCAAGTTTAAGCGGGTCGAGTTCTATTATAAATTCGGTTCCTCAAAGCATTCAAGCGCTTTGGGTAAAGGTCTCCACCCTTGTTTGAACCATTTAAGACGATCCTTCGCATTCAACCAATTTTCTGCACATTCCAAGTCTCGGGAAATCGCATCAATGTTTATGGGTTGTGTTGATTATTTGGATGATATCTAGCCCATCAATGAAGATTATATCATTTGGAGAAAAAAATTTGGATCGAATCAGATAATCCCTATCTAATCCCTTAAATCGTGGATATTAGATTGGATTGAAACATTGCATTCTTAGTTGCCAAGAGTATGTTTACCTTATTTACTATTATTCTATTGTATTCAACTTGTTTTATTGTTGTTTAACAGGGATTGGTATGGATTTTCTTATGTAAGTAACACTCAAAATATTCTATATAATTAAAAGACCTCTATAGGTTATTGTACGAAAATATTTAGCACTGAATTTGTTCTAGTGAGAAATTTTATTTTGTGAGTTCATTTTGATAGCAAAACCTTTTGTGTTGTGGTTTAACTTTCTAACTTCACAAGGGTGAACTTAGTGGTGAGAGTATCATTCTTCAATGTGCGAAAGTGAGGAAATTGTAAAAAGTGTGTGATAGATTTAGGATAACTTGTTGTAAGTGTTCAAGATGGTGAATATTTCTCACCAAGATAGGCTCTGCAGATGTAGGGAAACACAACTATGTAAAACCTTGTGTCTCATGTTTGTTTTTCGCTTCACACAATGCTTGAAGGAGTGCCCACTCCTTTAGCCACTCACTCCAAACACATAGCTTATATCTCAAGGTCTATTTTAAAGCTTCATTAGGCAATAAAGCTTCTTCAAAATCATCTTCCTATTACTACATCAACTAGATAACTAATTCAAGAAATGTTATTCCCCACAGTTTATGGATTAGATTCGACAAGGAAGCCTACATCGTACATGGGCTGAATACTAAAAAGGTTGATAATTTTACCAAACAAAGCAACCAGCTAGCCCCATATTCCCTTCATTGACTTTACTGCACTCCTATTCCTTGATTTTACATGAACAATAAAATTGTTGGTTTACAATATTGTGTTTTCTTTAATGTTGTAATGATATCTCCACTTCCACATTAGCAAGATAAGATAACATTAAGAGCTCCAGCACCTTTCGAAGCCCAATTAACTACAAAGATTCCTTCTAGACAATCATATATGTAGAATTAAACTTAACCATCTTTGGTGGAACTTTTGTTCTTGAAAAATTACTACTGTTATGGGAATTTTTGAGGTAATAGGAATATTGACAAAGTAGTAAATATATTAGCTTATCATTTCCAACTACAATTACTTGGGTATTGTTACTCTATACTTTCTCTTCCTTGATAATAATTTCAATTTTAAAATTTTGGTTAATGCCTCGAGTGCATTCAAATTGCTGTTGAAAGAACAAAGTTCAGTAATGGTTTTGGACTCACCAACCTGAATTTAAAATTAATACTATTAATTCTTAAAAGAAAGTGGTATTTGATAAGATTGGTACAAGTATTAGAATATGAAATATTTTCTCCTTAACCTAAATTAAGACCACACAGGGTGTTGATTTGCATAGTGCAATACCATTCCATAATTCAATTCTACCAACCTTTAGCCTTGTGTATCAAATGACAAAGCAAATATATGAGTAGTTACTCTATAACCTAGACCAGTAAATTATTCCCATTATCTAGACTTTTCCTTTTTTGAAGTATTTTTATATGGTACTTATGTATATGATGTGATGATATAAAATTATAGATGCTTAACATATATGAAAAAAATAAAGATTCGAATAGCAGTATTTGACCCTCAGAATTGGGATTACATAAGGTTGACAAAACTTTTAATTTCAGGACATTAAAAGTAGTAAAGCTGAGAAAAGTTATGTCGAAAACAAAAGTGTTGACTTCTGTGCAATCTTTAGTGGTGTAAACTACGTGCAAAATTGAATTCTAGACATTGGATTTTAAAATTTTTAACCAGCGAGATTAAAAAGAGGATGGAATGATGGTTTGGGTGGTGGTTCAAGATAAGATAAGGCACAGAGCCACTAATGATAGTTTTGGTGTTCTTTGCTTTGGGGAGAAAGAGATTGTGTATGGAACAGGGCTTGTTCCATCAGCTCTTATCATGGGTTTTATATTGGGACACAGGACTATCTATGTGTTTAAAGAATGCTAATAGTAACATCATTCTCTATTCCCTTGTGGTGACGATGATGTGATGTCCTAGGATATGACTTATTAGGAAAACTAGGTGATTAATGATTTTGAACCTCCACTTGCTTCCCATGTATGTCTAGTGTAGATCACCGTGTACAAGTTCATTGCTACAATGTGGTGGAAGGTTCGTTAGGCTTAATCAGGTTAGAGGCTTGCCCATTGTAAACTGTAAAAGGTTCGCCATCCTGTGATATGTTGTTGAGGGACACATTTGGGGCTCGTGGTGGAGGTATAACAAAAGCAAATTTGAAGCATCCATTTACAAATTTGAAACTTGAAATAACTTTTTATCATACTATAATGAAATTGCTTTAAGTTGTGAACTATGTAGAGAAGTTTTAATGACATATGTGGGAACCATTCCTTTCTCCATTGATTTTCTCTTGTTTAAAAATTGAATAAAATTTCAATTTTGTATATAGATATTTCTTTTTTTACTGTATTTTTATTTTTTAAAATTTCTTGCATTTAAAATTATTTATGAAAATTTCTACGACTCTACCACATATTAGTGGTTTTTTGGTAAAGGGTGAGGTCACCATACAATCTTCATTCAATTTTTTAAGGAGTTGAATGTTGGATAATATGAAAATTACGTATACATAATAAGAGAATTACATGTTATCATTTATCTTAAAATGTTAGCCCAAATTAAAAGTGATCTAATTTGGCTGAGGCTTATTGGGCTTCTAGTTATTAAATAAAATATATGTCAAATATGTATAGATAGTCTAATAAATATTTTCTATCTGGTGATGGGGTGGTTAGAAATTTAGGTTAATGTGTAAAAGTTGTATATTAGGGTTATGATACCAAAATTACACATACATAACTTTTCTAACATCCCATCTTCAAAACAAAAGAGTTATCTTTTCTAAAATACTTATGTTAATTTGAAAAATCAAAACCATAAGACTTGAAGATTTCAAGATATAGATGGATCCAGATACACTTCCGCATCTAGTTTTGTTCTACCTATCATGATAGATCCTGGTTAATGGTTATAAATTTTGTATAAGAGTTTTATAGTTGTAACAAGTGACAGTCGAGACTCGTCATGTCAAATCATTGAGAATAAATTAATTTTCTATTATTTTTATAATGATTTATTCCTAAGTTTTATGTGTTTGATATTTTGATATGGTATTCACAATAAAGATTGATGTTGAAATTTTATTACTTTAATGCTTCATGAAATGTTTTTTTTAACATGAATCATAGGACTAACTTATGGCATGATTTTAAGAATATATATCCATTTCATGTGCATTATTAATGATTATTGTGAAATAAAATCGTAGTATTTGGTGCTATGGTGTGTAATGTGAAAAGTGCTAAGTATCTCTTATTTTATTTTGCGTTAATTGATGCTAATTTTAATGATAAAATTTTATCGTTACAATTATGAATTTAGTCGAATCGATTGTATTGATAAATTGTTAAAGTTATTAACTTTTTCATGTTATGGATATTTAATTTTAGGTTCAAGTTGGTGCTCGAGACATATGTCTGTTTGTAGCTTCTTTTACAGACCTTTGACTTCTACTACCCCACTATTAGTACCAAGTCTTCTACTTCTTTGTTGAGTTGGAGTAGTTCTCGCAGGTTGCTTTATAGTGTTTTTTGCAACTTTCAGACAATCCCTTATCATATCTCCTTCGAACCACATTTAAAACATGTCCAGTAGTTGACCACTACTTGACCATATGAAACTTTCCACAATGTTCACAAGGCGGAACATGTCTCTTCCTTGTACCCCAATACTAGCAACTAAGGTGGTTTGTTGAGCTTGTCTTACTTGTCCTTTTTATCCTTGTACTTGAGCAAAAGATGAATATTTCTATCCTTAAAAGTATTTAGTACTCTTGGTTGAAGGTGATGGCAAAGAACTAGTTGCAATTCTCTTTCTTAAGCTCTTCTCTTTCTACATATTCTTGTCTTCTTCTATGCTTTGGACCTTATCAACAAGTCCAGAGAAATCTCTATCTCAAAGCTGTCATAAGGACAAAAAAAAAAAAAACTTCATTAAGACCTATTCAAATCTTGCACACGTATCAGCTTCCATGGCTACCAACTCCCTTGTATACTTGCTCAATCTAACAAACTATTTTTCATATTCAATCACCATCATGTTGTTTTGCTTCATATTAATGAACTCCATTTTCTTCTTTTCATGTCAAAGTTAACCAACATATTTCTTTCTAAACTTTGTCAAGATGAATTTCAATTGATCTTCTCTGCCAAATTCAGTCTTCTTATGGTAGTCCACCATTAGTAGGCTTCCTCTTTTAACAAATAAACAACATATCTTAAACTTGTTTGCATATGTACACTATAATTCCTTAAATACTCATTTGTTGATTTCCAACCAATATTCTGCAACAATAGGATCAACTTCATTTCTTCCTTTAAACTCTTCTACCTAATGCTTCCTAATCTTTTGTAGCGGAGACCGTTGGTTCGAGGCATGAGGTTAGGCTTAAGGTTCAGGTTCATGTTATTGCACAACAGGAGCAGGTGGTGGAGGTGGTGTTGGATCTAGTGCCTTGAATGTAGTATATTCATTTGTAAACATGTAATTTTTTTTGAACAGATTGGTTAATAAAACAAATTAATTGATTACATTAATATATTTTGTATGATTTTCCTAATATGGTTTTTACACACAAAGCAAAATGGAAGCAAATGTTGCTTATTACTTGTCCAATATTTAAACTAATACTAAGCGGTATTACGTGATTGAATCGTAATACGGAAAGATATATATTAGTAGATGAACCTAAACATGCACTTAGTCTAATCGAAAATAAGCAAACTGATTGAAAGACTAATATGTTGTCTATCAAGTCCAATTAGGGAGACGCTTTGTCTTAGACATAGGAGAGGATGACTCCCAAAAGATAAAGACATAGATGTGACTGATTGAACTGATAATACATCAGATTGGACCCAAGAAGTATAGGTCTTAAATCCTATTATGGATTTATTCACTTGTGACGTTCATAATGTGGCATATTTAAATTCTAAGTGAACTAGGATTTCGTTTTTCTAGTTGAATTAAACTTCTATAGTTCAACAAAGGTTCTACCTTCTCTCCCTATAAATAGATGGCACCAGTAGGGTTATTTACACAACTTTCAGATATTATTATTCTATCTGAAAATATAGAGACTTTTATTCTCTAAGAATTAAATATAATCTTCGAAATAACGGTTCTATTGGTTTCCATTTTGAAGAGAAATTTTTCATTTTCACCCTAAAAGAAAAGAAAATTATTTCTAGTTTTTGTGTTTGATTCGAATCATTCAAGCCAACACTCTAAGTAATTCATGATACGAGAATAGTGAGAAGATCGTTTGTTTGAAAGTTGAGAACAACCAGGATTCGTCTATCCAAAAACACAAGTATGATTTTGGTTTAGGGTTTATTACTTTAAATATCACAAATCGAGTTTTTCACACTTAAGGAGTTTGTTTTCCAGGTAATTTAGTATTTATTATTATGTTTACTCGTTTTCAAGCGATGTTATTTGTTAGTCCAATTGAGATATTTACTGCTCTGTTCTTCAATCAACATCCAAACCATGATTATTCTATTCTTTTTTCTTTTTTTATTCAATCGTGTTATTTACATGTTTTATTCAATTGATATTAAGATTATGAATAACATGAGTGGCTAAATCCCTTAGGGGAGATTAACGAGTGGATGGGGATGTGATTAACAGAGTATTTAGGGTTTCCTGAGAGGATTAGTTGGTATAGATTACGTGTCCCTAAACCCTAGGGAGTTATCATAGGTTAAACAAGATCGGGAGATAAGTTTCACTGAGTAAATTGTAGTTTATCCTGGTTGAGAAAGTGAGATCAAGAGATAAGTGAATATCAACCAATCGATTAAGTAGTTGGTGGCTGGAAGGTAATAATTAGTTAATTGATAGCTAATCCACCTTAAAACCTAATATAATGTTAATTACAAACCCCAAAATGAGTTTGTAATATCCTGATTTTGGGCCTAGTCGGAATAGTGGTTTCGTGACCACAAAATCCGAGATAGAAATAATTATTTTATGATTATTTTGAGGTCTATGATATGATTGCATGATTGTGTGAAAATTTCGTGAAGAAATTTTATGCATAAAGTGCTTAAATTGAAATTAGGGACTAAATCGAATAATTTGCAAAACTTGTATTCTAGAAGTTTCTAGTATGAAATTGTTTTGAAATATTAATTAGGAGGTCTTAAATAACAATTTTACCAATTTCTAAGTCTATGGACAAAAATTGGACATGGATGGAATTTTTGGAAAGTTTAGTAGTAAGGGCATTTTGGTCATTTAGGGGTAAAATGAATTAAAATACAAAATTAAAAGCCAATTTTGCTCATCTTCAACCCCATGGCCGAATATAGCAAGGAGAAACCATGGCTAGGGTTTTTCAAGCTTCCAAGCTCGATTGTAAGTCCATTCTAGCCTCGTTTTTCAAGTTCTTTACGTTTTTTGAGTCCCGGTAGCTCGATTAAGCTTATGCTAGCAATAATTTAACCTAGGGTTTATATTTGGAAAAATACCCATAGGTGAAATTTGTGTATTTTGGTGTTTTATGATAGAATATGAGGTTTTAAATTATGTTAGACAACTTGTGCTACTCAGTTTTAAGCGAAAACGAGCAAAAGGGCTTAATCGGTAAAAATACCTAATAGTCATAAGTACATGTTAGAGTGAGAATTTGATGTTTCCATAGAAGGAAAAATGATCAGCATGTCATAAAACATAAGAAAATAGGCTAAAGTTTAATTTACGAGCTTTGGGGAAAAAGTGTAAATATGCAAAAGTTTAGGGCAAATCAGAACTTTTCCAAAATATGATTTTGGGTCAATTTGAATAATGTGAGTCCTAATTAGACTATATTTTATATGATAGAGCAAGGAAAATTGAAATTGGACTAAAATGGGGAAAATACCAAGTTGTGGACGAAATGGTAAAAGTAGCCATTTTCGCATACGAGGTAAGTTCATATGTAAATGTTGGTAACATAGTTATTATTTTAAATGTTTTATGTTATTTAAATGATATGATAATTATTATGAAATATTATACTTGTGATAATTGTTTGATAATATGTCAAATTATGTGATATACTTGGAAAATGAAATGTGAAATACTACCGAGTATCGGTATCGACATTCCGTAGGAGATGGTTGAGACACATGATTGGGAAAAGGTCCGTTGAACCTTAGGAATGGATTAGGATACAAGTGACATGTCACTAGGATGGTTGAGCATCCGAACTCGTTGAGTTGAGTCCGAGTTCACTTATGGATGCAAATGTCCGAACTCGTTGAGTTGAGTCCGAGTTCGAGAGATGTAACTAGGCATCCGAGCTCGTTGAGTTGAGTCCGAGTTCACTTATGGATGCGAACGCCTGAGCTCGTTGAGTTGAGTCCGAGTTCGCTTATGGGCGGGTTACATGGTAGCTTGGCTACATATGTGGCACTTATGTGCAAACTTTCCATGTATCCGAATTATATTCCGATGTGTTCAACGGGTAAAATTCTACTCAAATGGAGGAATACTCGAGATGAAAGGGACGTATTGGTAAGTGTTGTGAAATGAATACTTTGAACAGGTATGTACTTAACCCTCGGGTTGAAAACTCGATATAACAACAATATGGGAAGATGATAAATGAAAATGTGATATGAATGTCTTGGTGATGATTATGCAAATGATGTTTTATGTTTGCTTATATGGTTATGTTACTTGCTATTTGCATGTGAACTTACTAAGCATTTATGCTTACTCCTCCTTTTCATTCCTTGTAGTTTTGGACAAGCCAGCTCAGAAATCGGGAACGGTCGGAGGCTCGCTCACACTATCCGTATACCATCTTGGCATAATGGCTTGTATATTTTGAGTATGGCATGTATAGCATTATAATCATTTTGTATATATGGTCTTATGATATGGTTATTGAGTGGTATGGAAATGCTTGGTAATGATTAGCCATTGGAATGGCTAATCATGATCATATTTGGTGTTATGTATGTCAAATTGCTAGCTAATCCATGGAAACCATGAAATAGGTAAAATTTACCATAAAATAGATTCAGACAGCAGTAGTGACGTGAATTTGAAAAATCACTAAAATAGTAGAAATGGAATTAAGTAATGAATAAGTTATGGAATCGAATCTTGATGAGTCTATTTTCATATGGAAGAAGCGAAACAGGTATATGAGCTATACTTTATGAGATGTTTAAATTTTTGTGAAACAAGGCCAGAACGATTTCTGGATCCCCTGTTCTGACTTTGGAAATTCACCATAAATTTTACAAAGATAATTAGAAGTCATTATTTATATGTACAGATTCCTTATTGAGTCTAGTTTTATTAGAGACAAACGTTATAGTCATTGAAGCTCTGTACAGGGAGATATCTGATTTGTAATACACAGAGGTCAGAGTAGTTGAACCCTGAAATAGGGGCGACTTTAACTAATAAACTGTACTAATTTTCCGGACCAAAATTCTAGGAAAAATTAGTAAATAGATATATGAGTCTTGTTTCAGGAAAATTTACGGAATTGGATTTTGAGTTTTGTAACTCGAGATATGAATTTTAAGCGACTATGATGCAGATTGTTAACTTGACTGAAAATTTTAAAATAAATTGTTTGAGCTGTTTAAGTAATGAATTAAGTCTGTTAACACCTCGTGTTCGACTCAATGACGGTCTCGGTGCACGGGGCATTACATTTGGTGGTATCAAAGCAGGTTTAGTCGGTTCTCGGACTAACCTAGCATGTGTAAAAGTTTAGCTATACATGCCAGCGATCGTGATAGTGTGATGTCTTCCGACGCGTATGAGTACAATGATCGTCTTATTTAGACAGGTACTCTCCAACCGAAATTCTTGTGCAGACCATGTTTAATGTTATGTGAAGGTATTTGAGTAAAATTATGATTATGATAAGTCTCGGTTTAGAAAAGTATGAATAAAAGTTTATGATACATATGTGATAAATATTCATATTTGCTTAATGCTCATATGATGTAGTGTATGTGGCTTACTTGATAAGATGAACGGAAAAATAGAAAGTAGTAGAGGTATGAATAAATATCATAATATTATGATACTGAATGAAAATGTCCTTGTCTTGATTTGGACGTCGAATGTTGATGAATGTTAATGATATATAATTTTATGAGATAAAGGATTATAATGAAATGAACTTATCTATGCTAAATTGTTGGACTGAATTATATGATTGTAATGATATGTACACGATGATGCACGAAATGAAAGTTGTGATTGTGATGCAAATATCTATGTTTGTTTGGCCTTATATGATGTCATGAGCATGAATTAAATTAATCAAATGAATGGATAAGTAAAGCTATCTAGAAAACATAGAATGTATGCATAAGTATATTGTCTAAATAGGATAATAGGAAAATTGGTGTAAGCCAACATGAAGGAATGACATGATTTTTATGATGTTACTATGATGATGGAAGTTGTGTCATATGTGTATGTATAAGAAAGTCGAGTCAGAGGTCCTACAACCCCTCCCCCTTACCGAAGTGGTACTTATAATGGAATTTCATGAGATTTGTATTGGATAAGTTTCCGGTTGAGAACCCAAAGAGTACAGTGATAGAATAATTATAAGTATGATTAGAGATTGAAAATGAGCTGATAAGTAAAGTCAGAGCCAGTAAAGTATCGGATTGACGTAAAGATTATTGGAATTATGCACTGTCCTAGCTAGAGAAGGAATTCTCTTTGGTAAATCGAATTACTCAGGTGCAAAGTCGAGAAAAGTGTAAATTGAAATTTATTCAGAACTGGCATTCTTTAGTGAATGGTTTAATATGAAATTTGTGACGGCAGAACTAGTTGGGGAAATAATAATTGAAATGTGAACTATCTTAGTGTGACAGTTATGACTGGACAGATTTAGCAGTCTCTTTTGAGATGTTCTATGTGTTTACCCGTTCTCAAAAATATTTCTATGGCTATTGATCTTCTGAAGAAATTCTTGTTATATGGGAATGTCTTCTAATTCGGTGTTGGATGAAAGCATTGGTAATCTGATGGTTTATAATTTATATTGCTCTATTTCATCGGGTATTCTATTTCATTTCGTCTGATAAGAATTGATGAGAGAATACATATGATATTATGATTCTGCTTTCTTCTTCTTGATGCTTCATCCGATATATATGTATGGGAAGATATATTGATCTTGTTATATTTGATTTCATGGGATTAAATGATGTTTTCTTCGGACTTTCTTTCTTTGAAGAATTATCGGGGTATTCCGTATTTTCTCTATGAGTTTGGTTTTCGATTCTCCGGCATAGTATCGTATCTTGGGTTTCCTTATCCTGGATCTCTTTATTCTGGATTTCTTTATTCCGGGTTTCTCTATCTTGGATTTCTTTATTCGGTTTTCTTGTTATCTTTGTTCCATAATTTGTCAATTACGACTCATGTTCGAAGTGGGTTCTTCAGCTCGTGATAATCATGTCAAATATGACTATACTTCTAATTTGATATTGGTAATGTGGTGATTTTAGTATTAGGTTTTTTTTTTTCTAATTTCTGTGTAAGGATTTGACATCAGTAAAGGCATAAGTGATAAAAGCGTGAGTTTCAGTTGGTATGGTGAATTATCTATTTGAAAGATTTCATGTGACAATTATGTCAGGATTATTTTTCCCAAGTCTGATAATAGAATTTCATTTTGTACGGATAAAAGAGTAAATAGTTTGAACGAGAAGTGTATATTTATTAGAAAGAGTTGGATATTAGTTTAAGTCACTACGAATGATAAGGTTTCCATCTTGTGAAAGCTGAAAAGTTTATTACATGTTGACAGAGTTCGGATAGATGAGAATATTGGTAACAAGGCGTCTGAACTAGACTAGTCTACATTGCACAAAGACTTTTTGACTTTCAGTAATGTATTGTTGTATGAATTGTGATGTGTTTCAAGACAGTGAGGTAATGTGATAGTTTAGAGCATCTGATGTTACATAAAATCGGAGTTGTTAAAGGGTTAAAGCCGAGCATCGGATCTATCAAAATTATCCTTGTCGGTGTTGATATTGGGATAGAAATGAGAAGGATTATTCTTGAGGCCGTATCGGAATTATTTCTATGGCGGAAAGAGGAAAATGTGATGTATCCTATTGTTAAATGTTTGGCGAGATCTATAAATCATATCGGTATTGAATGAATTTCTACTCATCAGATCTATGGAATTTCAGGTCTCTTTGATTGTTGGATTTCTTGGAATTCCGGTCTCCATTAAATCAAGTTGAGATCCGGGTTTTATGTCATGATATCATGGGAAACTGAGAAGGGTTGAAAATTTAAGAACAGTTGAGAGTTGAGACTGTAAGCTTTCAGATCATATGAGAAATTAAAGAGATGTATTGGAGGTACAGCCTAAGTGAAAGTTCTTCGGCACCGAATATGAGATTAAAAGTGAAGACCACTTTTCTAGTAAGATTTTCGGGGACGAAAATCCCTAAAGGGGGGGAGAGTTGTAATATCCTGATTTTGGGCCTAGTCGGAATAGTGGTTTCGTGACCACAAAATCCGAGATAGAAATAATTATTTTATGATTATTTTGAGGTCTATGATATGATTGCATGATTGTGTGAAAATTTCGTGAAGAAATTTTATGCATAAAGTGCTTAAATTGAAATTAGGGACTAAATCGAATAATTTGCAAAACTTGTATTCTAGAAGTTTCTAGTATGAAATTGTTTTGAAATATTAATTAGGAGGTCTTAAATAACAATTTTACCAATTTCTAAGTCTATGGACAAAAATTGGACATGGATGGAATTTTTGGAAAGTTTAGTAGTAAGGGCATTTTGGTCATTTAGGGTAAAATGAATTAAAATACAAAATTAAAAGCCAATTTTGCTCATCTTCAACCCCATGGCCGAATATAGCAAGGAGAAACCATGGCTAGGGTTTTCAAGCTTCCAAGCTCGATTGTAAGTCCATTCTAGCCCGCTTTTCAAGTTCTTTACGTTTTTGAGTCCCTAGCTCGATTAAGCTTATGCTAGCAATAATTTAACCTAGGGTTTATATTTGGAAAAATACCCATAGGTGAAATTTGTGTATTTTGGTGTTTTATGATAGAATATGTGGTTTTAAATTATGTTAGACAACTTGTGCTACTCAGTTTTAAGCGAAAACGAGCAAAAGGGCTTAATCGGTAAAAATACCTAATAGTCATAAGTACATGTTAGAGTGAGAATTTGATGTTTCCATAGAAGGGAAAAATGATCAGCATGTCATAAAACATAAGAAAATAGGCTAAAGTTTAATTTATGAGCTTTGGGGAAAAAGTGTAAATATGCAAAAGTTTAGGGGCAAAACTGTAACTTTTCCAAAATATGATTTTGGGTCAATTTAAATAATGTGAGTCCTAATTAGACTATATTTTAAATGATAGAGCAAGGAAACTTGAAATTTGGGTTAAAATGGGGAAAATACCAAGTTGTGGACGAAATGGTAAAAGTAGCCATTTTCGCATACGAGGTAAGTTCATATGTAAATGTTGGTAACATAGTTATTATTTTAAATGTTTTTATGTTATTTAAATGATATGATAATTATTATGAAATATTATACTTGTGATAATTGTTTGATAATATGTCAAATTATGTGATATACTTGGAAAATGAAATGTGAAATACTACCGAGTATCGTATCGACATTCCGTAGGAGATGGTTGAGACACATGATTGGGAAAAGGTCCCGTTGAACCTTAGGAATGGATTAGGATACAAGTGACATGTCACTAGGATGGTTGAGCATCCGAACTCGTTGAGTTGAGTCCGAGTTCACTTATGGATGCAAATGTCCGAACTCGTTGAGTTGAGTCCGAGTTCGAGAGATGTAACTAGGCATCCGAGCTCGTTGAGTTGAGTCCGAGTTCACTTATGGATGCGAACGCCCGAGCTCGTTGAGTTGAGTCCGAGTTCGCTTATGGGCGGGTTACACGGTAGCTTGGCTACATATGTGGCACTTATGTGCAAACTTTCCATGTATCCGAATTATATTCCGATGTGTTCAACGGGTAAAATTCTACTCAAATGGAGGAATACTCGAGATGAAAGGGACGTATTGGTAAGTGTTGTGAAATGAATACTTTGAACAGGTATGTACTTAACCCTCGGGTTGAAAACTCGATATAACAACAATATGGGAAGATGATAAATGAAAATGTGATATGAATGTCTTGGTGATGATTATGCAAATGATGTTTTATGTTTGCTTATATGGTTATGTTACTTGCTATTTGCATGTGAACTTACTAAGCATTTATGCTTACTCCTCCTTTTCATTCCTTGTAGTTTTGACAAGCCACTCGTAAATCGGGGAACGGTCGGAGGCTCGCTCACACTATCCGTATACCATCTTGGCATAATGGCTTGTATATTTTGAGTATGGCATGTATAGCATTATAATCATTTTGTATATATGGTCTTATGATATGGTTATTGAGTGGTATGGAAATGCTTGGTAATGATTAGCCATTGGAATGGCTAATCATGATCATATTTGGTGTTATGTATGTCAAATTGCTAGCTAATCCATGGAAACCATGAAATAGGTAAAATTTACCATAAAATAGATTCAGACAGCAGTAGTGACGTGAATTTGAAAAATCACTAAAATTAGTAGAAATGGAATTAAATAATGAATAAGTTATGGAATCGAATCTTGATGAGTCTATTTTCATATGGAAGAAGCAAAACAGGTATATGAGCTATACTTTATGAGATGTTTAAATTTTTGTGAAACAAGCCAGAACGATTTCTGGATCCCCTGTTCTGACTTTGGAAATTCACCATAAATTTTACAAAGATAATTAGAAGTCATTATTTATATGTACAGATTCCTTATTGAGTCTAGTTTTATTAGAGACAAACGTTATAGTCATTGAAGCTCTGTACAGGGAGATATCTGATTCGTAATACACAGAGGTCAGAGTAGTTGAACCCTGAAATAGGGGCAACTTTAACTAATAAACTGTACTAATTTTCCGGACCAAAAATTCTAGGAAAAAATTAGTAAATAGATATATGAGTCTTGTTTCAGGGAAAATTTACGGAATTGGATTTTGAGTTTTGTAACTCGAGATATGAATTTTTAAGCGACTATGATGCAGATTGTTAACTTGACTGAAAATTTTAAAAATAAATTGTTTGAGCTGTTTAAGTAATGAATTAAGTCTGTTAACACCTCGTGTTCGACTCCAGCGACGGTCTCGGGTACGGGGCATTACATTTGGTGGTATCAAAGCAGGTTTAGTCGGTTCTCGGACTAACCTAGCATGTGTAAAAGTTTAGCTATACATGCCACTGATCTGTGATAGTGTGATGTCTTCCGACGCGTATGAGTACAAGATCGCCTTATTTAGACAGGTACTCTCCAACCGAAATGCCCGACCATGTTTAATGTTATGTGAAGGTATTTGAGTAAAATTATGATTATGATAAGTCTCGGTTTAGAAAAGTATGAATAAAAGTTTATGATACATATGTGATAAATATTCATATTTGCTTAATGCTCATATGATGTAGTGTATGTGGCTTACTTGATAAGATGAACGGAAAAAATAGAAAGTAGTAGAGGTATGAATAAATATCATAATATTATGATACGAATGAAAATGTCCTTGTCTTGATTTGGACGTCGAATGTTGATGAATGTTAATGATATATAATTTTATGAGATAAAGGATTATAATGAAATGAACTGATCTATGCTAAATTGTTGGACCTGAATTATATGATTGTAATGATATGTACACGATGATGCACGAAATGAAAGTTGTGATTGTGATGCAAATATCTATGTTTGTTTGGCCTTATATGATGTCATGAGCATGAATTAAATTAATTAAATGAATGGATAAGTAAAGCTATCTAGAAAACATAGAATGTATGCATAAGTATATTGTCTAAATAGGATAATAGGAAAATTGGTGTAAGCCAACATGAAGGAATGACATGATTTTTATGATGTTACTATGATGATGGAAGTTGTGTCATATGTGTATGTATAAGAAAGTCGAGTCAGAGGTCCTACAACCCCTCCCCCTTACCGAAGTGGTACTTATAATGGAATTTCATGAGATTTGTATTGAATAAGTTTTCGGTTGAGAACCCAAAGAGTACAGTGATAGAATAATTATAAGTATGATTAGAGATTGAAAATGAGCTGATAAGTAAAGTCAGAGCCAGTAAAGTATCGGATTGACGTAAAGATTATTGGAATTATGCACTGTCCCAGCTAGAGAAGGAATTCTCTTTGGTAAATCGAATTACTCAGGTGCAAAGTCGAGAAAAGTGTAAATTGAAATTTATTCAGAACTGGCATTTTTTAGTGAATGGTTTAATATGAAATTTGTGATGGCAGAACTAGTTGGTGATAATTGAAATGTGAACTATCTTAGTGTGACGCTTATGATCGGATGATTTAGCGTCTCTTTTGAGATGTTCTATGTGTTTACCCGTTCTCAAAAATATTTCTATGGCTATTGATCTTCGAAGAAATTCTTGTTATATGGGAATGTCTTCTAATTCCGTGTTGGATGAAAGCATTGGTAGTCTGATGGTTTATAATTTATATTGCTCTATTTCATCGGGTATTCTATTTCATTTCGTCTGATAAGAATTGATGAGAGAATACATATGATATTATGATTCTGTTTCTTCTTCTTGATGCTTCATCTGATATATATGTATGGGAAGATATATTGATCTTGTTATATTTGATTTCAAAGGGATTAAATGATGTTTTCTTCGGACTTTCTTTCTTTGAAGAATTATCGGGTATTCCGTATTTTCTCTATGAGTTTGGTTTTCGATTCTCGGCATAGTATCGTATCTTGGGTTTCTTTATCCCGGATCTCTTTATTCGGATTTCTTTATTCGGGTTTCTCTATCTTGGATTTCTTTATTCGGTTTTCTTGTTATCTTTGTTCCATAATTTGTGAATTACGACTCATGTTCGAAGTGGGTTCTTCAGCTCGTGATAATCATGTCAAATATGACTATACTTCTAATTTGATATTGGTAATGTGGTGATTTTAGTATTGGGTTTTTTTTTTCTAATTTCTGTGTAAGGATTTGACATCAGTAAAGGCATAAGTGATAAAAGCGCGAGTTTCAGTTGGTATGGTGAATTATCTATTTGAAAGATTTCATGTGACAATTATGTCAGGATTATTTTTCCCAAGTCTGATAATAGAATTTCATTTTGTACGGATAAAAGAGTAAATAGTTTGAACGAGAAGTGTATATTTATTAGAAAGAGTTGGATATTAGTTTAAGTCACTACGAATGATAAGGTTTCCATCTTGTGAAAGCTGAAAAGTTTATTACATGTTGACAGAGTTCGGATAGATGAGAATATTGGTAACCGAAGCGTCTGAACTAGACTAGTCTACATTGCACAAAGACTTCTTGACTTTCAGTAATGTATTGTTGTATGAATTGTGATGTGTTTCAAGACAGTGAGGTAATGTGATAGTTTAGAGCATCTGATGTTACATAAAATCGGAGTTGTTAAAGGGGTTAAAGCCGAGCATGGATCTATCAAAATTATCCTTGTCGGTGTTGATATTGGGATAGAAATGAGAAGGATTATTCTTGAGGCCGTGTCGTAATTATTTCTATGGCGGAAAGAGGAAAATGTGATGTATCCTATTGTTAAATGTTTGGCGAGATCTATAAATCATATCGGTATTGAATGAATTTCTACTCATCAGATCTATGGAATTTCAGGTCTCTTTGATTGTTGGATTTCTTGGAATTCCGGTCTCCATTAAATCAAGTTGAGATCCGGGTTTTATGTCATGATATCATGGGAAACTGAGAAGGGTTGAAAATTTAAGAACAGTTGAGAGTTGAGACTGTAAGCTTTCAGATCATATGAGAAATTAAAGAGATGTATTGGAGGTACAGCCTAAGTGAAAGTTCTTTGACACCGAATATGAGATTAAAAGTGAAGACCACTTTTCTAGTAAGATTTTCGGGGACGAAAATCCCTAAAGGGGGGAGAGTTGTAATATCCTGATTTTGGGCCTAGCCGGAATAGTGGTTTCGTGACCACAAAATTCGAGATAGAAATAATTATTTTATGATTATTTTGAGGTCTATGATATGATTGCATGATTGTGTGAAAATTTCGTGAAGAAATTTTATGCATAAAGTGCTTAAATTGAAATTAGGGACTAAATCGAATAATTTGCAAAACTTGTATTCTAGAAGTTTCTAGTATGAAATTGTTTTGAAATATTAATTAGGAGGTCTTAAATAACAATTTTACCAATTTCTAAGTCTATGGACAAAATTGGACATGGATGGAATTTTGGAAAGTTTAGTAGTAAGGGCATTTTGGTCATTTAGGGTAAAATGAATTAAAATACAAAATTAAAAGCCAATTTTGCTCATCTTCAACCCCATGGCCGAATATAGCAAGGAGAAACCATGGCTAGGGTTTTTCAAGCTTTCAAGCTCGATTGTAAGTCCATTCTAGCCCGCTTTTCAAGTTCTTTACGTTTTTGAGTCCCGGTAGCTCGATTAAGCTTATGCTAGCAATAATTTAACCTAGGGTTTATATTTGGAAAAATACCCATAGGTGAAATTTGTGTATTTTGGTGTTTTATGATAGAATATGTGGTTTTAAATTATGTTAGACAACTTGTGCTACTCAGTTTTAAGCGAAAACGAGCAAAAGGGCTTAATCGGTAAAAATACCTAATAGTCATAAGTACATGTTAGAGTGAGAATTTGATGTTTCCATAGAAGGGAAAAATGATCAGCATGTCATAAAACATAAGAAAATAGGCTAAAGTTTAATTTACGAGCTTTGGGGAAAAAGTGTAAATATGCAAAAGTTTAGGGCAAATCAGAACTTTTCCAAAATATGATTTTGGGTCAATTTGAATAATGTGAGTCCTAATTAGACTATATTTTATATGATAGAGCAAGGAAAATTGAAATTCGGACTAAAATGGGGAAAATACCAAGTTGTGGACGAAATGGTAAAAGTAGCCATTTTCGCATACGAGGTAAGTTCATATGTAAATGTTGGTAACATAGTTATTATTTTAAATGTTTTTATGTTATTTAAATGATATGATAATTATTATGAAATATTATACTTGTGATAATTGTTTGATAATATGTCAAATTATGTCATATACTTGGAAGATGAAATGTGAAATACTACCGAGTATCGGTATCGACATTCCGTAGGAGATGGTTGAGACACATGATTGGGAAAAAGGTCCCGTTGAACCTTAGGAATGGATTAGGATACAAGTGACATGTCACTAGGATGGTTGAGCATCCGAACTCGTTGAGTTGAGTCCGAGTTCACTTATGGATGCAAATGTCCGAACTCGTTGAGTTGAGTCCGAGTTCGAGAGATGTAACTAGGCATCCGAGCTCGTTGAGTTGAGTCCGAGTTCACTTATGGATGCGAACGCCCGAGCTCGTTGAGTTGAGTCCGAGTTCGCTTATGGGCGGGTTACTCGGTAGCTTGGCTACATATGTGGCACTTATGTGCAAACTTTCCATGTATCCGAATTATATTCCGATGTGTTCAACGGGTAAAATTCTACTCAAATGGAGGAATACTCGAGATGAAAGGGACGTATTGGTAAGTGTTGTGAAATGAATACTTTGAACAGGTATGTACTTAACCCTCGGGTTGAAAACTCGATATAACAACAATATGGGAAGATGATAAATGAAAATGTGATATGAATGTCTTGGTGATGATTATGCAAATGATGTTTTATGTTTGCTTATATGGTTATGTTACTTGCTATTTGCATGTGAACTTACTAAGCATTTATGCTTACTCCCTCCTTTTCATTCCTTTAGTTTTGACAAGCCAGCTCGGAAATCGGGAACGGTCGGAGGCTCGCTCACACTATCCGTATACCATCTTGGCATAATGGCTTGTATATTTTGAGTATGGCATGTATAGCATTATAATCATTTTGTATATATGGTCTTATGATATGGTTATTGAGTGGTATGGAAATGCTTGGTAATGATTAGCCATTGGAATGGCTAATCATGATCATATTTGGTGTTATGTATGTCAAATTGCTAGCTAATCCATGGAAACCATGAAATAGGTAAAATTTACCATAAAATAGATTCAGACAGCAGTAGTGACGTGAATTTGAAAAATCACTAAAAATAGTAGAAATGGAATTAAATAATGAATAAGTTATGGAATCGAATCTTGATGAGTCTATTTTCATATGGAAGAAGCGAAACAGGTATATGAGCTATACTTTATGAGATGTTTAAATTTTTGTGAAACAAGGCCAGAACGATTTCTGGATCCCCTGTTCTGACTTTGGAAATTCACCATAAATTTTACAAAGATAATTAGAAGTCATTATTTATATGTACAGATTCCTTATTGAGTCTAGTTTTATTAGAGACAAATGTTATAGTCATTGAAGCTCTGTACAGGGAGATATCTGATTCGTAATACACAGAGGTCAGAGTAGTTGAACCCTGAAATAGGGGCGACTTTAACTAATAAACTGTACTAATTTTCCCGACCAAAAATTCTAGAAAAAAATTAGTAAATAGATATATGAGTCTTGTTTCAGGGAAAATTTACGGAATTGGATTTCGAGTTTTGTAACTCGAGATATGAATTTTTAAACGACTATGATGCAGATTGTTAACTTGACTGAAAATTTTAAAAATAAATTGTTTGAGCTGTTTAAGTAATGAATTAAGTCTGTTAACACCTCGTGTTCGACTCCGGCGACGGTCTCGGGTATGGGGCGTTACAGAGTTAATATTCCTGATTGGTTTATCAAATTAGTCATTTATTTATGTTCTTATTTATCTATTTTATTTATTTAATTTCTGTTATTAATCTATTTTATGATTTGTCATAATATAGGATTTAATTATTACTATTTAGACATATTATTGTAAAGAGTTTTTTATAAATTTATTCCTTCCTCCCTTGGATGCGATCCTCAGAATACTTCCCGTGTTTCGTTGTACACATATAATATATTACAATTTGACCCGTATACTTACGGACATTGCCGATTTACTTTTATATATTTTTTAGGGTGATATTTTACTATAAACAATATCAAATTTATAGGTCGCCAGGAACTTGAAGAGCACCAGCTCTCATGAACTATTGAAGGAACTAGTTTAGCGTTTGAAAGAAAGCCTTTTTAACCAGGCCTTCTGACCTGACGTGAAATGTAGTAGTTATTTTAGGTCATTTTCTCACTTGATGAGCTTGTTTTATTGGCATTTTATAATTAATTACTATATTTTCAGTATTCGTAGGTTAGGAACTAGAACTTAATAAAATGAGCATTTTTACTCATTTTTTTTCCATTTTGATGAATCGTAAGGCCAACTCGGGCCTCGTGAGTGACTAATGAGCTAATTAAGTGTGTAGGATATCAATTTGGGTCCAAGAATACAAGGGATGATGATCGGGCCACGAGACAAGGAAGTCTGATAGAACAATAAAATTGTCAAGGCCGAAAATGCACTTGATGTCATGACGAGGAACTCCATCTCGTCACGATGACAAGACGATCATGGGAGGAACTTCATGGTGGTGACTTCATGACAAAGAGAATTTCCACGTTACGACGACATGATGATGGCTAGCCAAATTGAAGTTGATTCCTTAGATGACACTTTTAGGGATATTTCCATATTTAGACCCTAGCATTTATCAGAATATTTTATTTATTGGTATCTAAGTGTATCTCAGGTTGAGTGGACACCAAGTAGGTCATTGCCTATATAAGAAACCTTAGGGTCATCGAAATAGAGTACAGACTTAGACAGACATTTTTTACTATTTAGTTTTCTTTGTGTTTTCTTTTCATGTTTGTGTATTCGGAACTTTTCTATTCTGATGTAAATATAATTGCGAGTGGAGGTTGCTTCAGGAATGCACTTCAATATATTTATTCATGAGCACTCACCTATCTATTCTCTTCTCTTCTGTTATTTATCTTTTGTTAATTTGGTTGATTAATCATTGTATGAATAATTGAATAGATTATTGTGTTTTATTTATATTTGCATGATTTAATTAATAAACTAATTTATTTGTTAAATGATTATTTATCCAAAATTTTTTGTCTATTCAGGAGTACTTAGTATATTACGGAGTGGCACCCCTAATAGAATATCAAGACAGGTGAGACCAGAAGGGTATCTTGTCGTGTATAACTTATACCAAGCGGTGAGACCGGAAGGGTATCCGTATCCCTAAGAAGAGACCAAAAGAGCAAATTAGGTGGTAATCCTCGGTGAAGATAAGACCTTCTTAGCAAAGGGTGATAAATAACTCAATCAAGGATAATTAATTATTTAATTAGATAATTACGAATTTAATCGATCATAGGCTAGAGGCTCACGTTGTCCACATTAGGAATAGAAAATTACATTAGGCTAGTTAGGTTAATTAATTTAATTAGTTTAATTAAAATATTAATTTGGATTCACACTATTAATTCGTGATGTGATTAGATTAGTAATTATTTTCTATAATTAAATTAATAACAATTTCTCCAATCTGCAATCCTTTGGGTACTTAGTGTTTCGTTGTAAACTTTACTGTATTACAATATGACCTGTATGCTTGCGCTCACTGCCGGTTTAATTTAATATATTTTTGGTGTGATAAATTTACTATAAATGATAACACATTTATAGATGGTCACCTTCCTTCTAGAGTAAGTACTTGTTCTTGTTCAAGCCTTTCATCTCTCACAGACCTTTTAGATGTTGGGAAATATGCCTATATTGTAGTAAATATGTAATTATTTTCTACGTATTTGAATGATGATGTAACACCCCTAACCCGTATCCATCGCCAGAATAGAATCACGAGTTATTACCGAACTATCACATCATAACATATACATATCTTATACATTTAAACATTCAAACACATACATCATTCATATACAATCATATTGTCCCATATAAGGCTTTACGAGACCTTAAAACATGCTTAGAAGAGGTTCGGGACTAAACTGATAACATTTGCAAACTTAAGGAAACTTAAAAAAATTTCTTTAATTTCAGGGTCACTCCTCACACGGTCACCAGACACGCCTGTGTCACAGGCCGTGTGAAACAGGGCATACATACTGACTTGTACCACACGGCCGGAGACACGCCCGTATGCCATGGCCGTGGGAAAATTAGGGAGGTTACTGACTTGGGTTACACAGCTGACCACACGCTCATGTGCCAACTCGTGTGCCACACACGACCAATAAACACGCCCTTGTGTCTAGGCTGTGTCAAACTGTAAGGTATACTGACTTAATTCGAAAGGGTACCCCAGGGGACACATGGCCATGTAGCATGACCATCTATCAGCAAAGCCAATTTGCCACCCTTTTCTCATGCACACTTAGCCATCAAAATGGTATCATTTCAACACATATATAGGCAGCCAAAACATGCTAATTCACTCACATATCATGCCATCTATCATCAACCATTTCAATTACTCAATTCCTTATTCAAAACATACCAAATTACTAAGTCAAAATCATCACAACTTACATATCTCCTAAATGAATTTTCTCACCTTTCTATCAACCAAATCATGCTTCTCAAACATATCAATTCATCATCTACAATTCATACCAAAATATACCATTTCTCAAGTATTGATATATCAACTGATAACTAACCAAATGAGCAACCACTTAGTCATACCAACAACCATGGCAAACATACCAAAACACATGGTAATTTATAAACGTCACATATATCCCTTGCCAGCATATAAATCAAGCCAACTAAAATGGCCATACACATCACCATTTACAAGCCAAGTCTCATGGCTAATATCACGACTCAAAACATACCAAAATGATACTAGCCTATAATGCCATATACCATATATACAAAGCTTCAAAAGTACCAACGAGATGATCGATAGTGTGATGACGTTTCCCGACAATCCCCGAGTCTGATCTAGCTTCGATAATCTATAAAACATGGAAAGAACATACAAAGTAAGCTTTAAAAGCTTAGTAAGCCATATAAAAATAAAGCTATTATATGAACCTCAGCATATCAATTCAAATATGATAATCAGAACTAATCACACACAAGTTCTCAAACCTTTCTCATTGAACACATATTCAATATCTTAATCAAATTCACCATTTACTTCACTTCTCAATACTCGTATGAATCTCGTACGTACCTGAGTCACTTAGCGCATTCAAATAATTTTTCACAACTTGAATTTGCCCATTGAACCATTTGGAATCACTAAGGATAATCAGAAATCACATAAGCTCATACAATGCCATATCCCAGATATGGTCTTACATGTTATCACATATCGATGCCACTGTCCCAAACAAGGTCTTACACGAAATCGATTAACGATGAAAACGTCCCAGACATGGTCTTACATGTAATCTCAATACAATTCCAATGTCCCAGACATGGTCTTACATGTAATCACATCTCAATAACCTAATGTCATGACATTCGTATCCTATACTATTCCTAAGGTTCGTATAGGACTTTCGGATATTGCAACTTAATCGATTCATGCTCATATTTGCTCGTTCAACATTCATATCAATTCAATGATAATAAAAAATATATAATTCAATTCAAAGACATTTATTTGCATATGAACTTACCTCGTAGTCGGGATAGAGGAACCGAATCGATTATTCGATAACTTTCGATTTCCCCCGATCTAAATTCGATTTCTTTCGTTCTTGATCTATATACATTAAAAATTAACTATTTTATTCATAAACACATTTAATTTAGTCCAAAAACACATATTTGGGCATTTTTGCACTTTAGACCCTAAATTTTCATATTATTACAATTTAGTCCTTATTTCATAAATACACAAAATTCAACAATTTCAATTACACCCAAGCTAGCCAAATTTTTATAGACTCTATAACAGCCGATATTTGTCAATATTTCACACATTTAACCACACATTTCACATTTTTTACTATTTAATCCCTAATTTGACATTTTTGTCAAAAATCACTTAACAAAACTTGTATATCTATCATTAAACCTTCATAATCTATCATTAAACATCACAAAGCTCATAATTTCAACAATGGAACTTCACAATATTATCAAAAATTTCAGAAATTAGGGTACGGGTTAGCTAGTATTCAAAGCAACGATCACAAAAATATACAAATCATCAAAAATCGAGCTAAAAACACTTACGAATTAAGCTCCCAATTGACCAAACCCTACAAAACATCCATGGCTTTTCTTTTCATCAATATTCAGCCAAGAAAGAAACAAATGAGGCTTAATTTGGCTTTTTTTAATTAATATAACTTAATTAACCAATTTACAATTTTAACCTTAATAATAAACATTTAATAAACATCAAATACATGCCCATTTATGTCCATTCCCACTATCAATGGTCTATTTACAACATAAGGACTTCACATTTAATAAGCCATAGCAAATAGACACCTTTAACAAATAGAATGCAACTTTTACATTTTACGCGATTAAGTCTTTTTTTTTCAAATTAACCACTTAAACGATATAATTAACACACGAAATTTTCACACATATATAATTTCATACATAAACACCAAAAATAATATTAAAATAATTTTACGACCTCAGATTTGTGGTCCCAAAACCACTGTTTCAATTTATCTAAAACCGGGTTGTTACAGATGATAAATAAATAAAGTTAAGTTCACATTTCACTATTATGTCTTTTGTGTTTATGTCTTTCATGTTTTGCATGCATAGAAAAATTATGATAAGTAAATATTATCTTCTTGATAGTCTAAGTTCAAACTGATGATAAGTGGCATTGTGAGAACATTTACATTGTGAGAAAGACAACTTACTTTAGTAGATCATCTAAACAACTTCATAATCCCGTAAAAGAATCAAAATGCGCATTTGATTCAAATACTTAGAAGGAATATTATGTTGTCTACAATTCCAATTGAGGTGGTGGCTAGTCTTGGCTATCAAAGCAGTTGACTCCATGAGTAGAGACATAGATGTATTAATTGGAAGAATGATACATTAGTCTGGATCCAAGTTGAATTAATTCTGAATTTGTTTATGAATTAATTCACTTGTGATGTTCATAGTGTGATTTACCTAAATATTGAGTTAGTCACTAACTATGCGTATGGAACTCATGTGCTTTGATATAAGTGGAGGATTATACTCTGGAGATGATCGAGCTCATATGTAACTGCCCATTTTGAGCCAAATCGGAACAGTGGTTTTGGGACCACAAATACAAGGTCAAAATATTTATTTTATTAATATTTTAATGTTTTTAGTATGAATATGTGATGGTGTGAAAGTTTCGTAAAGTAATTTTATCGTTTGGTTAGTTAATTTGATAAAAAGGACTAAATCTTGTAAAGTGTAAAATTGGTGTTCTATTAGCTAAAGGTATCAAATAGCTATAGAACCTTAAAGTAAAGGTCCTTATGTTGTAAATAACCCATTAATATGTTAATGGATGATAGTGGAGTGGTATTAGGTATAATTACAAATGTTATTAAAGGTTAATTTTGGAAATTGGTTATTAAAAATAAATTAAATAAAACCAAATTAACAGCTTTCTTAATTAATTCTCCTTCAACCGAAAATGGAAAGTTAATATGGCCATGGAAGAAGCTTGTTTCGTCCAACCCTAAATTTTCAATAGGTATGTGATTTTTGTCCTGTTTTTAATGATTTCTATGTTTTTGAGATCGTTACAACTAGGCCTATCTAGCCCAGGGACTATTTTGCAAAACTGTTAAATATTTTGAATGATGCCATTGATGAATACATGTTTATTTTGAAGTTTCTTGATAGATTATGAATGATTGTTGATAGATATGCAAGTTTTGTTAAGTGATTTTTAGTGAAAATACAAAATAGGGATTAAATTGTGAAATGTGAAAAATTTTTAGTTAAAATATGAAATAAATGGAAAATATGGGCTACTCGGGGCCTTATGGTAACTTGGCTAAGCATGGGCATTGTAAAATTTGCATGAATTTGTGATTTTATGTATTGAGGACTAAATTGTAAAAATGTGAAAGTTTAGGGGCAAATGTGTAAAATATTCCTAATATGTATTTTGGATTAAATTGAATAGAGAGATGGTTAAATAAGTTAATTTTGAATATATTTAGATCAAGAAAAGTAGAATTCGGATCTGGATCGAGGAAAAACGAAAGGTATCGACTAAACGACTTATTTCGTCTTTTCCACATTTGAGGTAAGTTCGTATGTTTTAAACACTGTAATAATTATGCTTTTAGTTCTTTGATATTGCATAAATTGTATATAAGGGACTACAGTTATGTTCGATGACTAATCGGCTATTTGTGGCACTTAGTGTGGGATTTGACATAGCTTCGGCTATATATGACACTTAGTGTGCGATTCGACATAGCTTCAGCTATATATGGCACTTAGTGTGCGATTTGAGATAGCTTCGGCTATGTACGGCACTTAGTGTGCGAGGCATTGACTATTCAACGATATTCCGTGTATGTATGAACTTGTTAAGGATTGGTACAGGTATGTACATGTATATTATGAGCTTAAAATCGAAGAAGTTGCAAAGTTTGTATATAAGCTTATGAATAAGCAGGTGAAAGGTTTTTTAGTAATCATAAAGTACATGATAATATGTTTGGATTGATGAATGTTGTATTTGTAATTAGTTAAGTTTATATCATATGAGCTTACTAAGCTATGAAGCTTACTTCGTGTTATTTTTCTATGTTTTATAGTGAATCAAGACTAGCTCGGATCCGGGAGTCACCAGGGACATCATCGCATTATCAAACATCTAAGTTGGTACTTTTGAATTATACAACTAAGGTATATGTCATGTATAGGCTAGATGTGGTATTTTGGTTGTGATTATAGCTGTAATAGCCCAAAATTGGGTCTAGTTGGAACAGAGGTTTCGGGACCACAAAATCTGAGATAAAAATAATTATTTTATGATTATTTTGAGGTCTATGATATGATTTCATGATTTTGTGAAAATTTCGTGAAGAAATTCTATGCATAAAGTGCTCAATTTGAAGTTAGGGACTAAATTGAATAAGTTGCAAAACTTGCATTCTAGAAGTTTCTAGTATGAAATTGCTTTGAAATATTAATTAGGAGGTCACAAATATAAATTTGACCAATTTCTAAGTGATGGACAAAAATTGGACATGGATGGAATTTTTGAAAGTTTAGTAAGGAAGGGCATTTTGGTCATTTGGTAATTAAAAGAAATAAAAAGGGAAAATAAAGCCAAAATTTACTCATCCTTTTCATGAAGGCCGAAATTAGCATGGGGAAACCATGGATAGGGTTTTAAAGCTTTCCAAGCTCAATAGTAAGTCCGTTCTAACCCCGTTTTTCAAGTTCTTTACGTTTTTTGAATCCCGATAATTTGATTAAGCTTATTCTAGCAATAATTTAAGCTAGGGTTCATGTTTGGAAAAATACCCATAGGTGAAATGTGTTTATTTTGCTGTTTTATGATAAAATATGAGGTTTTAAATTATGTTAGACAACTTGTGCTACTCGGTTTTGAGTGAAAACGAGTAAAAGGGCTTAATCAGTAAAAATACCTAATAGTCATAAGTATATGTTAGAGTGAGAATTTGATGTTGCCATAGAAGGGAAAAGTGATCAGCATGTCATAAAACATAAGAATAAGGGATAAAGTTTAATTCCCGAGCCTAGGGGCAAAAGTGTAAATATGCAAAAGTTTAGGGGCAAAATTGTAATTTTTCCAAAGTTTGAGTTAAGGACTGTTTTGAATAGTACATTAATTAAATAAGTAAAATATGATGTTTTAGATCCCGGAAAATGAGATTTGAACCTAGAATGAGAGAAAAATCGAAAATTGGGAAAGTTGGTAAAATGATCGTTTTAATATCGAGGTAAGTTCATATGTATAATAAGCATTAATTTATGCATGTTTCAATGTAAAATTGATATATTTATTATAATTTTCGAGGTGTTGAAAGTATGTAAGTTGGTATGATAATAATACAACAATAATGTCAGAATTTATATTTGAAAGTTAAATTTAGTGAATTAATTGAATTATGTTAAATTAAATGATTATGGTGCCAAGTTTATGAATTGATTTAAAAATATGTCTATGGTACATGAAGTGCATTGAATTATCATACATAAATGTGATTTCTATGATTATGGATATTATGGGAAATTGTAAGTTCATATGATTTTTAATAAGGCAATGTGTAATTTAATGTTATTGCCTTGATATTAAATGAGATGTAAGTTTATATGTAAGTAATACATCAATATTACTTGTATTATGATATTTTATAATAATATTGGAAATATGTTTGTGGATAATTACTTGATTGGTGAAATTGTTGGAAAAGAGAGAGAAATCCCGATTGAACCTTCGAAAAGATTGGATGATACAAATAGTATATAGCTAGGTCACATGTATGGTGCTAAGTGCACATCATGTGTACAAGAGAGCTACAAGACATTATGATGTAGCTAGGTCACATGGGTGGTACTAAGTGTTCACCATGTGTACAAGAGAGCCGAAATCTATGATGGGTGGAGCTATGTGCTGAAACCACCAAGTATATCTGAAGTGTTCAACGGGAGACTCTCTATGTATTGCTTTGTAAGTTTTGTGATGAATAAGTGCATGAACTTGGTTATGTGAATGATATGTTCATTAAGTGACCAGGATGTGGTAAGGTTATAAACAAGAAGTTATACATGAGGATGATTTTATGGTGACCTTGTGATCATGGGCCTATACTTGTGATGTATGAAATGTGGTGAAAATGATTTGTGATATGTATGTTAAAATGAGGTTAATACAAAGAAAGTGTGAAAGAGTGAATTATCAATAAAACTGTTTTGGACAGTAGCAGTGATGTAATTTTGAAAAATCACCAAAAATAGTAGAAATTGAATCAGAGACTGAATAAGATATTAAATTAAAGCTTAATTAGTATATTTTCATATAAAAGAAACAGAGCAAGAAAAGGAGTTCTATATTTTGATATATTTATGTTTTTGTGAGATTGGTTCAGAATGATTAAGTGATCCCCTGTTTTGACTTTGGAAATCACAAAAATTTGGATAAAAATAATTAGAGGCTTAAAATTATATTTTTAAAATCCACAATGAGTCTATTTTCAATATAAATCAACAAGTACATTATCCGATTTCGTATTGTGAGATAATTATTTTTAGTGAAGAGAGGTCGAATGCTGTAATGTGAAACAGGGAAATTTTAATGAATAAACTCTACTAATTGGCTAAACCAAAATTATGAAATTTTATGGTGCAAAGATATGTGAGTCTAGTTTCAGGGGAAATTTACAGATCTTAATTTGGAGCTCTGTAGCTCAAATTATAAATAAGTAAGTGACTATGACTCGTGTGGACAGTTTGATGTGAGCATTTATTAGTAAATTGTGAAATCGTACTTACAAGACTGCTATATATATTAAGGATGTGGAATGGAGAGGAGGAGGAGGAAAATAAATATATGTGGAATACATGGAAACTATGGTATATGAAATATTGATATAATGAAATAAATGATTTGTGTTTATAAGAAAATGAAAGAGAATTGTGTTTATAAGAAAACAAAAGAGAATGATATGTATCATGACATATATATATAAATATATATATGACTAGTATCAATGTAATGCTTGTAGGGTATGGAGTTGAATTAAAATGTTTTAGGCAAACATGTTATTTAGCATTTGAATTGTGGTATTTTATAAAGATATGATCTAGTTTTAAATATGAATGCTTGATGATTAAGCTGAAGATATTTGGTAAGATGATAATCTTGGTATAAATGTATAAGTGGTACTATAATAAACAAGGTAAAATGAGTATGAGAGACACATGTATGATGATATACAAATGCTATGTTTGTGGTTTAATTGAGAATATTTAATCATTAAATGAATACCATGTTATATGCTTTTGATTTTGTATTAGTGTGTAAGAGATTAAGGTTGACCAAAGCTTGGAACATAGCCTAGGTATATTCCACACAGGCAGAGACACGACCATGTGTCTCAGCCGTGTATGGAACATGACTTTGGGACACGGGCGTGTGGAGCCTTAAAGCATGAAATTTCCAAGATTTTCGTAAGTTCTCGGTTTAGTCTCAAACCCTTTCTAAGGTATGTTTTGGGCTTCGTAGACTCAAATAAGGGGCTATGTGTAAGTGAATGAACGTTTTGAAATATGAATGAAATTTTATGGCCCGTATTTTAGTTTAATGTTTGTATGTTTGTCCGGTAACGCCTCGTACCTTGTCCCGACCTCAGGTACGGGTAAGGGGTGTTACAATAGCCATGAGATTTGGCTTGTAAATGATGTTAAAGATGATGTGTGTTTGACACTCCCGTGTGTCTAGGCCGTGGTAAAACAGGGCATACATACTGACTTGTCCACACGGCCACATGACACACCCGCGTGTTAGGCCATGTGAAAATCAGGGAGGCTATTGACTTGGGTCACATGGCCAGTCACATGCCCGTGTGTCTAGCCCGTGCTCGAAACTGACTTGGCCACACGGCCTGGCACATGCCTGTGTGTGCGACCTTGTGGTCTAGCCAGGCTTATTTTGAAATGGCCCTCGAGCAACACGATAGAGACACACGCCCGTGTCCCTGCCCGTGTGGACAAAAATAGGCCATTTACAAGGCCAACTTGCTGCTCTAATTTTGGGTCCTCTCTACAAGATAAATACCAAATCATTTCATACCAAATTTGAACCAATACATAACCAAAACATACACCATTCATGACATATCATTAACAACCAATTTCATGTTTATATCCATACCAAATCATATCAAATCATAAGCCAAAGACATACCAAAACATATGTTTCATAACTTCAATTTACTTCATTCAATCAAATGCCATAATTTTACCAAATTTACCAATTTTCTTTGGCTATCCATGAACACCTCATATTGGCAATATTGTATCACATAGTTTGTACTCAAAAGGCATTCATAAACACAACTAAAACCAAGCCATATCACATAGCTAAATATTCATAACTCAAAAACATAACTTAATTTATCTAGACTATACATGCCATACTTAAATATTTACACTTTCAAAGGTACCAAAGATAAATTTGATAGTGTGGTGATGGCCCTCAACAATTCCCGAGCCTCCAGTAGCTTCGATATCTAAAACACAATGCAAACACACACAAAGTAAGCTTTCAAAAGCTTAGTAAGCCATATACAAATAAAATTATCACATAACACAATTCTAAACCAATTCATTCATGTAACTAATAGCAAAATATATTCACATATCCATAATTCTCATATAGTTCATTTGACCAAAATTCACTTACATATATCATATGTCCACAATTGAAAAAAAACTTACCTTCCATTCTCAATCATATTATACATTTCAAACGTACCTGAATCAGACACACATTCACACAGTCATTAGTTTCTCGAAGTGCCTGTTGAATCATTTGGAATCATTAAGGATAATCGGATAGCTCAAAACACTAATACAATGCCAACGTCCCAGACGTGATCTTACATGTAATCAAATATGATGCCACTGTCCCAGACAGGGTCTTACACGAAATCAAATACGATGTCGATGTCCCAGACATGGTCTTACACGTAAATTTCAAATCAATACCAACGTCCCAAATGTGGTCTTACACGAAATCACATATCAAAATCCTATGTCATGACATATGTATCCTAACTATTCCTATGGTTCGTACGTGGCTTTCGGATGTCGTTGCATTATTGGAACTCGCATTATCAGAACTTTCTCAATTTATTTAGCTTCTATAATCATTCATCACAATTCAATATCATATAAACATGAAAAATTCAATTCAAACACATTTATTTGTATATCGACTTACCTCGTACAGATTCGAATAGACGGAATCGACGGCTCGACGACTTTCAACTTTCCTCGATCTAATTTCGTTTTCTTTGGTTCTTGATCTATATAAATTCAAATTTAACTATTTTATTCAACAAATCATTCAGTTCAATCCATATACACATTTTTAGGGTATTTTACAAATTAGCCCTCACATTTTCACATTTTAACACTTTAGTCCCTAATTAACAAAATTACAAAATACACAAAATTTCCGTATACACATGTTAGGCCAAATATTCATGTAGTTCATATAAGCCCATATATTTTATTTATTTCACATTTTAGCCCCTTAAAATCTCATTTTCACAATTTAGCCCAATTTACTCAAATTTATCAAAAATCCCAATACAAAACATATGTATCTATCATCAAGCTTCCATATTTCATCAGCTAACATTACAAAACTCACAAAATCAACAATAACATAACTCAAAATCATCATCAAATTCTGAAATTGACACATGGGCTTAATAGAACACAAAGCAATGATCTCAAAAACATAAAAATCATAAAAAATCGAGCAAAACGCATACCTTAATTACAAATTCTCTTCGCCGAACCCTAAACAAGATTTTATCCTTTCTCTTCTTTTTATTTTCAGCAAAACAAGGTGATAATGGCCTTATTTTCATTTGTTTTTATTAATATTAACTTTAATAATTAAATACCAATTTTGCCCTTAATTAAGCCATATAAAAATCACTTAATGGATGGTCATTAATGTCCATTAACCTTATCAATGGTCTAATTTCATCATAAGGACCTCACATTTAATGAGACACATCAATTCGGCACTTAATCAAATTGCACACAACTTTTGCATTTTCTGCGATTAGGTCCTTTTTTTTTGCAAATTAAGCACACAAACGGTAAAATTAAATCACGAAATTTTCACAAATATCAATTCACATAATATAAGCATGAAAAATAATATTAAAATATTTTTTGACTCAGACTTGTAGTCCCGAAACCACTATTCTGACTAGGGTCTAAACCGGGCTGTTACAACTCTCACCCTTAGGGATTTTCGTCCCCAAAAATCTTACCATTGAATAGATTCGGATATTGCTATCTTATAGCATCTTCGGGCTCCCACGTAGGCTCTTCAAGAGCATGTTGATGCCACATTACATTTACTAACGAAATTTTCTTATTTCACAGTTCTTTAATCTCGCGAGCCAAGATACGGGTCGATTCTTCTTCATAGGTCATATCGAACTGAATTTCAATCTCAGATGGGAAAATCATATGCGAGGGGTCAGATTTGTATCGTCGAAGCATCAGTACGTGAAACACATTATGAATCTTTTCTAACTCAGGTGGCAATAACAATCTATATGCAATCGGCCCAATACGCTCTATAATCTCATATGGCTCGATGAACCTCGAACTCAATTTGCCTTTACATCTGAATCGAAGTACTTTCTTCCACGGAGATACTTTCAAAAATACTTTGTCACTGATCTCCAATTCAATATCTTTTCGTCTCGAATCTACATATGATTTTTAATTATCGGAGGCTGCTTTCAGCCTATCTTAGATTGTTTTTACTTTCTGTTTAGCCTCTTTTATCAAGTCCACCCTGTGACACCCCTAATGTGACCCTAGTCGGAAAGTGGTTTCGAGACCACAAAACCGAGTCACAAAAATAATTAGATGTTATATTCTGTGCTTATTGTATGTGGAATTTGTATGTGTGAATATTTCGTGCCTTGATTTTATCAATTAGGTGCTAATTTATAAGAAAGGACCCATGTGATAGGACTTGAAAATGTGATAGGTGAAATTCAAAGTGGCCAAATAATGCATGAGTTATTGACATGAGGGACTTGCATGTCAAATAGACCACTTTTAATTTAGTGGCCGGCCATAATGATGGTTGATAGATATTATATGCATTTTATTTTAGCATGATAGTAGTTAATGGCTTTATAGTATGGAAGAAAGAATAATTAAAAGAATGGAAGAGTGATAGAAACAAGGTATGTTCATCCTTCTTTTCCCCATTGCCGTACCTAAAGAGAAAAAATTGAAGTTAAGGCATTTGGTCACCTTTAAGGAAATAAAGGTAAGAGTGTGTTCATCTTCCTTACCTTCTTGCACAGCCGAAACAAAAAGGAAAGAGGAAGGAACTTGTCTAGGGCATTCGGCTATCTTGGAGGTTAAATAAGGTAGGAGTTCATGTTATTTCTATTGATTTTATGAGAATCTAGCTAGTAGTCAAGCTCTTATTGCAACCCATATGTTGATTTTTCTTTAGTTTTGGTGACAAATTGTGCATACGGTATTATGGGGTAAATGCAAAAAGGATAGTGTTTTGATGTTTTGGATAGAAATATTAGAAAGGGGAAAATATGAGCTACCTAAATAGATATATGTGAATTTAAAAGATGGTATGAACAAATGTGGAGTTTTGCTAGTTTAGGATTATTCGGCCAAGTGTTTATGTGGTGGAAATTAAGTGTTAAATGAAATGAAAATGATATTTTATGGGGTATGTATATTCGCCATATGAGTAAATATGATAGGTATGATTTTTGTTTTGGAGATGTGTTGTGATGTTGATTATATGATTCAAAAATGAGGTATGTTAATGATGAAATATAATCGGCCATGGAAGTAGCTCATTTTGGAAGTATGATTCGTGGATGTTTTAGAATTGGCCTAAGTGTTTTCGTCATTAACATATATATATATATTGCCGAAGGTATGCCTGAGGAATTGGTTAAGTACATTGTTGTTAAATGCATGTTGTTTTGTATAATTGTTGCCTAGCTACTAAATGAACTTAGGATATTATGGATAAGTTCAAGAGTGACAAAATTGAAATGAAGTAGGCTTGTGCCGAATGAGTTTAATGGCTAACGAAAATTTGTTAAGTGCTTAGTTAATGTGCATATAAGTAAGTGAAGTTATGTTATAATAGAACTAAGTATGGCTAGTAAAGCCTATTTAGTTTTCTTGCTATGTTTGACCATAAATATGATACATATTTAATTCTATTGTTTTAGATATAGATTAAATGATATGTGATTGCCAAATGTGATTGTTAAGTGAATAATATTAGTTAAGTACTTAAGCAAATCTATTGTTTTACTTAAGCTTAAGCGCAAAGAGGATCAAAGTTGGATAGGGGAAAAGAGAAAGTAAACGAATAGCCGTGGGTATCTAGTCGTCGACCACTTTCGAGGTAAGTTTTAAGTGATTAAACGTTGAGTAAATTCAATCATAATAGAACATAATGGGTTGATTTAATAAGATATGGTGTGGCCATGATATGTTTTAAACTCAAATGGTAAGTTCATAAGTGTTCGGACTTGGAAATTTAAGAGCAAATTGTAATAATTTGCTTAGGACAGCAGCAGTAACGTGATTTTAGAAAATCACCATAAATTATTGGCGTGGAATTATAGGCTGAATAAAATATGTAATCAAAGCTTAATTAGTCTAGTTTCTTATAAAAGAGGCCGTGTGAGCAAAGAAATTTCCTATAAAGAGATATTTAAAGTTGTGTGAGACGGTGTCAGAATGACTCCGAAATCCCCTGTTCTGTTTTTAGAAAATCATTATAATTTGTACAAAAACGGTTATAAGACAAAATTTATATGCTTAGACTCCTTAATGAGTCTAGTTTCAAATGAAATCAAATAGAATACATTTTGAATTTTGTACAATGAGAAATTTGATTCGTAGTGAAGAGTGGTCAGATTAGTCAAATAGTGAAACAGGGGAAACTTTAAGAAAAATCTGGTGTTTATTGGCCAAACATAAAATTATGAAAATTTTAGGTATGGAAGATATATGAGTCTATATTCAGGGAAAATTAACGTCAATTGATTTGGAGTTTTGTACCTCTAGTTATAAATAATTTAGTGACTATTGCTCAGGAAAAACAGATTGTAGTGAATATGTGATTTTGTTGTAAACATTAATGAAACTGTTTGAGTTGCTTATAAGCCATTGTTGAAATTGATGTACAAGGTAAATATATATATATATGTGTGGTAAAGCCGAATGGCTAATATGAGACATGTATGAGATATGTATATGTGGTAAAGCCAAATGGCTAATATGAAATATGTATGAGGGATGTATATTTGGTAAAGCCGAATGGCTATTGTGCAATACGTAGGAGATGTGTATATTGTGGCCGAATGATCAAATGTGAAAGGTGTGTATTATTAGATAATTGATGAGGCAAATGAATTACAAATATGACAGTCGATGTGAATGTTGTAACATGTGATTAAATGTACATGAAACTTGAAATATATTCGGTAAGACCCGATGACTACGTGTGGAGATTCGTCCGGTAAGACCCGATGACCACTTGTGGAGATTTTATCCGGTTAAAACCTGCGCAGCTTTATGCGAGAATATTATCCGATTAATGTTCGAGGCTTCGTGCTCGTACTATATCCGAGCTTTAAAGACCCGACGGCTAAATGCTAGGATTCAAGTAAGACTTTGATATTGAGTATCTGCAATAAGTTACCATCAAATAAGTATTATGTATTTAAGATGTTCAGGTACGTATTACTTACTCATCGGCGGAATGATTTCGAGGTGAATTATCAATATCAAAGAGGTAGGTAACGTGATTAATATTATAACTCCAAATATGAGAATGACCTAATTGGTAATGGTATGCTTGTATAATGAAGTATGTGATGAAATATTCTAATGTATTAATGCATATTCTGCCCAAAAGCCTTATGATTTGAGTATGGGTTGGGTTCAGCTAGATGTGCCAGTACAAGGTAAGGATTATGTCTTGTAAGTTTACGATATGTGATAAGGAATATGTCTGGTTCTTTATGTACCTACGGTAATTTAGTACTTGTCATGTTGAAATACTTAAAATATGGATGTGATTATGAACAAGTGGAAAGGATTATTGAAAGTTGAAAATTGATGAAGAATGTGCTTTGGGAATATTTGACCATCTAGGTCATTATTATTCAAAGTATATATGAGACAGCCAAGTGATGCGTTTATTGATATTATAGTTCGAGATGAAGCTCTAGGTTAACCTCATCGAATAGTTGAAATGAATGACCAATGATAGTGAATGAGAACACTTTGTTTTGCTCAAAACTTACTAAGCATTAAATGCTTACTCCGTTTCTTTGATTCTCTGTCTTATAGATTTTGGCTCGTCACCACGGGACTCGGGATTGTCGAAGTCGAAATCGCCCACACTATCAAAGCCCTTTTGGTACACTTTTGGTTGAACTCTGAAAATGGCATGTATAGGACTACCCTTTTTGTTATTAGTCAAGTACTTTGGTGTTGTATATATTTGGATAGCCATGCGAAAATGGCTTATGTATTTTGAGCATAGTGGTATAATCATTTTGTATGTATACGGTTATTGAGAGGTGTGGATATACTTGGTAATGATGGGCCATGGGAATGGTTAATCATGATCATATTTTGTGCTATATATGCTAAAGGGCTAGTTGAATCATGGAAACTATGAAATAGGTAAAGTCTACCTTAAAGGCAGATGCTGACAGCAGCAGTGTTGTAAATTAGAAAAATCACTAAAAATAGTAGGAATGGATTTAAATAGTGAATAAATTATGTAATCGAACCTTGATGAATCTACTTTCACATGGAAGTAATGAAATGATCATATGAATAGTATAGTATGGGATGTTAAAGTTTTCGTGGATCAGGGCCAGAACGATTTCTGGATCCCCTGATCTGACTTTGGAAATTCCTTATAAATTAACCAGAGATAATTAGAAGTCATGAAATATATGTATAGATTTATTTTTGAGTCTAGTTTCATTAGAAACAAACGGCATAAGTATTGAAGCCCTGTATAGGGAGATATCTAAGTCGTAATGCATGAAGGTCAGAGCAGTCGAACCCTGAAACAGGAGAGACTTTAACTAATAAACTGTACTAATTGGCTCAACCAAAAATTCTAGAAAAAAATATGTAGATGGATATATGAGTCTAGTTTCATGAAAAATTTACAAAACTGGTTTTCGAGTTTTGGAACTCAAGATATGATTTTTAAGGCGACAGTGATGCAGTTAGCCAGCTTGTCTGGAAATTTTTAAATGGACTGTGAAAGTAAATGAATTAAGTCTGTTTGCACCTCGTGTTCGACTCCGGCAACGGTCTCGGGTACGGGGTGTTACACACCCCGTGTATCTTATTTTCATTGAACTCTAACCAATACAATGGTGTATGGCATTTTCTACCATATAAGGCTTCGTACGGTTTCATTTTAATGCTCGATTGAAAACTATTATTATAAGCAAATTCAATCAATAGCAAATACTGTTCCCACGTACTTCCAAACTAAAAAATACAACATCTCAATATATCTTCGAGAATCTGAATAATCTGCTCGGATTGACCATCCGTCTGCAGGTGAAAAGCAGTACTGAAATGCAATTTCGTACCTAAAGCCTCTTGTAGTTTCTTTCAAAACCTCGAAGTGAATCTTGGATCTCTATCTGACACAATAGACAAAGACACCCCGTGCAATCTCACAATATCGAAAATGTATAACTCAGCTAATTTATCAAGCAAGTAATCAGATCGTACCGGAATAAAATGAGCTAATTTCGTCAATCGATTAACTACAACCCAAATCTCATCTTTCTTTCTCGGAGATAAAGGCAAACCCGAAAGAAAATCCATCATTATTCTATCCTATTTCCACTCTAGAATCATAATCAGTTGTAACAAACCAGAGGGCACCTGATGTTTAGCTTTAACTTGTTGAAAGATCAAACATTTCGAAACAAAGTCAGAGATATCTCTTTTCATTCTAGGCCACCAATAATGTTGTTTCAAATCATTGTACAATTTCGTACTACCCGAATGTACAGATAAACGACTTTTCTGAGCTTCATTCAAAATCATCTAAATCAACTCTGAATTTCTCGGAACACAAATCTGACCTCGAAATCTTAAACAATCCTCATTATCAATTCGATATTCAAAATCAAAATCCAAATCACACTGACCTCGTTTTGCTATTATCTCATTATCAACTTTTTGAGCATCAATAATCTGTTGTAAAAACAATGGTCTCGCTTTCAATTCTGCTAAAATCGAACCATCATCAGACAGAACTAAATGAGTATTCATTGCACCTAATGCATACAATGATTTCTGAATCAAAGCATTAGCAACAATTATTTGCTTTTCCTGGACGATAATCGATAACAACCTCATAATCTTTTAGCAGTTCTAGCCATCTTCTCTGTCGCAGGTTTGAATCTTTTTGAGTCATTAGATATTTCAAGCTTTTATGATCTGAAACACGTGACATTTCTCACCAAAGAGATAGTGGCGCGAAATTTTCAAAACGAACACAATCGCAGCTAATTCAAGGTCGTGCGTCGGATAATTTTTTTCGTACGGCTTTAACTGCCTCGAAACATAAGCTATGACTTTACCTTCCTACATCAAAATGCAACCCAAACCATTCAGCGATGCATCACTATATGTTACAAACTTTTTACCCGATTCTGGTTGTACTAACACCGGAGCTTCTATCAATAATGCTTTCAACTGATCAAAGCTTTTTTGACACTTTTTAGACCATTCAAATTTCACATATTTTTAAAGTAATTTCGTCAATAGAGTAGCAATCATAGAAAAGCCTTTCACAAATGATCTATAATAACCGGCAAGTCCTAGATAACTACAGACTTCAGAAACATTTCTCGAAGACTTCCAATCTAAGATAGCTAAAATTTTGCTTGAATCAACTCAGATACCAGATACTGACACAACGTGTCCCAAAAAACCAACTTCTCGCAACCAAAATTCACATTTGCTAAACTTCGCATACAACTACTTATCGAGCAAAGTCTGCAGCACTATTCTCAAATGTTCGTCATGCTCAGATTCATCATGAGAATATATCAAAATGTCATCAATGAGTACAACAACAAATCGATCTAAATACGGTCTGAAAATTTGTTCATCAAATCCATAAAAACAGCAGGTGCATTCGTTAATCCGGAAGGCATAACTAAAAACTCATAGTGTCGTACCTTATTCGGAAAGTACTTTTCAGAATGTTTGAATCTTTTACTCTCAACTGATCTGAGATCTATCTTTAAAAATACGGTAGCTTTTTTCAACTGATCAAACAAATCATCAATTCTGGGCAGAGGATATTTATTCTTGATAGTCACTTTGCTCAACTGACGATAATCAATGCACATTCTTATCATACCATCTTTCTTTTTCACAAACAGAACAAGAGCACACCAGGGAGAAAAGCTCGGCCTTGTGAATCCTCTATCAATTAACTCTTGCAACTGAGACTTTAATTCTTTTAACTCAGTTGGAGCCATTCTATACGGAACTATCGAAATCGGAGTAGTCCCTGACACTAATTCAATGCCAAACTCAACTTCTCGAATCGGAGGTAATCTTGGAAGTTCTTCAGGAAACACATCAGGAAATTCACAGGCAACAGGCACTGATTCAATTTTATTTTCTGTCACTTTCGAATCAATCACATAAGCAAAGTGAGCTTCACAACCCTTTCTCACATATTTCTGAGCTAAAATTGGAGAAATCACTGCCAGCAAACCATTCAGATCATTAGACTCAATCTAAATAATCGCATTATTCTGACATCGCAAATCAATAGTCTTCCGTTTGCAGTTTACAGAGCATCGTGCAAAGTTAACCAATCCATACCCAGAATTATATCAAATTCGTCGAATGGTAATAACATCAAATCAGCTGGAAAACATGAATCTCGAATCATCAATGAACAATTATTACACACTTTGGCAACCAAAACAAACTGACCTAAGTGGTTCGATACTCTAATTACAAATTCAGTAGACTCTACAGGCAAAGTCTTACTGCTCACTAAGTTCATGCATATATAAGAATGCGTTGACCCGAGATCTATTAATGCAATCACAGAAGTATCGTAAAGTGTAAAAGTACCAGTTATAACATCGGGGGATGAAGCTTTCTCACGAGCTTGGATGGCTTAGGCTCTGGCAGATGCTCTAGCCTCAGATCTAACAATAATATCTATGGTTCCCCTCTGACTGCCACTCACATTACCCGTATTTCTGAGCGGTTTACCTCGAGTTATATTGCCACTTAGCCTCTGATTTTTCACAATCTCTTGTTCTACAGACTCAAGACATTCACAGATAAAGTGATCTAAGGATATACATCTAAAGCAAGCTCTTTCATTCAATCTACAACTTCCCGGATGTCTTCTACCATAATGTCTACACTCGGGTCGATCGGATCAGACATTTCCAACACTTGCAGCAGAAGTAGCTAGAGCTCTGAAACTCAAATGCGATCTAATACGATCTCTACTCGAATGTCCCACATTAGCCTTTGAACGGTTGTAATCATCTTAGAATTTATTGGAACCAGAATGAACTGATTTACTTGTGAATCTCTTTCTCGTATCTCTAGCTTCTGAGTCGGCTTTTCTTTTCTCTTTTCCAAGCTCTTCAGTTTTACACGCTCGTTCAACAAGTACTATAAATTCTTTTATTTCCAAAATCTTGAATAAAAACTTAATGTCTTCATCAAACCATCTTCGAATCTCTTACACATTATTGCTTTAGTCGAAACACATTCTCGTGCATACTGGCTTAATCTCACAAATTCTCGCTCATATTCCTAACAGACATACGGCCTTGTTTCAACTCAAGAAACTCTTTTCATTTCTGATCTATAAATCTTTCACTTATGTTTTTCTTTCGGAATTCAACTTGAAAGAAATCCCAGGTGACTCATTCCCTCGGAACCACAAATATCAACGTCTTCCACTAATGATATGTCGTATCTCTCAGAAGTGAAACGACACATTTAAGGCATTCGTCCGGAGTACATGACATTTCATCGAACAATCATATCGTATTCTCTAGCTAGAATTCAGCTCTTTCAGCATCATCATTAGTAGTAGCACAGAACTCTTCAGGCCCATATTTTCTAATCTTATCAACTGGAGGCTTATTCAGACGAATCGGATCTACAGCTTGTGGCACAATTGGAACTTGTGAAAGATTAGGCGGGGGTGAAGGTTGTGGCATAGCTGAATTGGTTCTAATATACTGAGTGAACCAATCATTCATCATTTGGTAAAAGGCTTGCTTAGCCTCTCCCTCGTGGCTACTAGTAGCAGGTCTAGAATCAGACGGCGGGGGGAGCAGACACATTACTTTTAACATAGTCAGCTACGGCTCGTTCAGGATCCATTACTATATAAAGAACACATTTTCATTGTTAGGAATCATTACACTATTGCAGTTCGTATATATGGCATGTATAGCTAGACTCACATAAGCTATGTTAGTCCTAGAATCAACTAAACCGTAGCTCTGATACCAACCAAATGTAACACCCCTAACCCATATCCGTCGCCGGACTAGGTTTAAGAGGCATTACCAGACATATCGGAATAATTCACAATCATTTCACAATCAAAAGTCATACATCTTCATATCATAGTCAATTATCAACATTAAGTCCCTTTCTTAGGTCAACGATACCTTAAACATGCAATAAGAAGAGGTCGGGACAAAACCGAACACATAAATTTTTTTCGAAATAAATTTTTTTCTAAGTTACAGAGGTCACACACCTGTGTGAATAGGCCGTGTGCCTCACACGGCATTAGACACTCCCGTGTGTCTAGGCCGTGGCAAAACAGGGCATACATACTAACTTTTCCAGATGGCCACATGACACGTCCATGTGTCAGGCCGTGTGAAAATTTGGGAGGCTATAGACTTGGGTCACACGGCCAGTCACATGCCCGTGTGTCTAGTTCGTGCTCGAAACTGACTTGGCCACATGGCCTGGCACACGCCCGTGTGGTCTACCCAGGCTCATTTCGAAATGGCCCTCAACCAACACGACAGAGACTCACGCCCGTGTCCCTTCTTGTGTGGACAAAAATAGGCCATTTACAAGGCCAACTTGCCACCCTAATTTTGGGTCCTCCCTACAAGATAAATACTAAATCATTTCTTACCAAATTCCAACCAATACATAACCAAAACATACACCATTCATGCCATATCATTAACAACCAATTTCATGTTTATATCCATACCAAATCATATCAAATCATAAGCCAAAGACATACCAAAACATATGTTTTATAACTTCAATTTACTTCATTCAATCAAATGCCATAATTTTACCAAATTTACCAATTCTCTTTGGCCATCCATGAATACATCATATTGGCAATATTGCATCACATAGTTTGTACTCAAAAGGCATTCATAAACACAACCAAAACCAAGCCATATCACATAGCTAAATATTCATAACTCAAAAACATAACTTAATTTATCTAGACTATAGATGCCATACTTAAATATTTACACTTTCAAAAGGTACCAAAGATAAATTTGATAGTGTGGTGATGATCCTCAACAATTTCTGAGCCTCCAGTAGCTTCGATATCTAAAACACAATGCAAACACACACAAAGTAAGCTTTCAAAAGCATAGTAAGCCATATACAAATAAAATTATCACATAACACAATTCTAGACCAATTCATTCATGTAACTAATAGCAAAATATATTCACATATCCATAATTCTCATATAGTTCATTTGACCAAAATTCACTTACATATATCATATGTCCACAATTGAACAAAAACATACCTTCCATTCTCAATCATATTATACATTTCAAATGTACCTGAATCGAATACACATTCACATAATCATTCATTTCTCGAAGTGCCCGTTGAACCATTCGGAATCATTAAGGATACTCGGATAGCTCAAAAAACTCGTACAATGCCTACGTCCTAGACGTGATCTTACATGAAATCAAATATCGATGCCACTGTCCCAGACTGGGTCTTACACGAAATCAAATACGATGCGATGTCCTAGACATGGTCTTACAAGTAAATCTTAAATCAATGCCAACGTCCTAGACGTGGTCTTACACGAAATCATATATCGGAATCCTATGTCATGACATATGTATCCTAACTATTCCTATGGTTCGTACGGGGCTTTCGAACGTCGTCCCATGATCTGAACTTTCTCAATTTCACATATTCAGCTTCCATAATCATTCATCACAATTCAATATCATATAAAGATGAAAAATTCAATTTAAACACATTTATTTGTACATTGACTTACCTCGTACGGATTCGAACAGACGAAATCGACTACTCGATGACTTTCAACTTTCCTCGATCTAATTCCATTTTCTTTGGTTCTTGATCTATATAAATCAAATTTAACTCTTTTATTCGACAAATTAGCCCTCACATTTTCACATTTTTACATTTTCACACTTTACTCCCTAATTAACAAAATTACAAAATACACAAAATTTCCTTATAACATTGTCGAACCATTTTTTATCGCATAAATGGGGTCGATTTTTATTTAAAAGAAAAGCGAAAATGGAGTTGCCACCGATCCTTTTTATTGGGTGTGATCGGATCACCTTTAATTAATCATTTTAATAAAAATTCAAATTTGCTAAAACGATAATTTTGGTCTACGAAATTCAAAAAACAAGTTCAGGAGTTGGTTACACACGAGGAAGGATTAGCACCCTCGACACGCCCAAAATTGGTGCCTAATTGATTAGTTTATGTCTTAGTGTTAAAGGTTGAAAATTTGAAAAGGAATTTAAAATACGATTTTCTCTAAAAAAACTTGAATAAATTAAAACGGGCATTAAAGGCCCTCTTGTCTCGAGATGTCAAAATGTCACATCCCGTAAGTTAGGACACGGAATTTGAATCCTCGAAAATAAGCTTGCCTTTTAATTTTTTTTTAAAATCGTACTTTAGTTTTCTTAAAAGGTTATTCGGTTGTTTAAATCCGATGAGGAAAATCAGAACCCTGTAAGTTAGGGCACGACCTCCTCAAGTTTCTAAACGTGGAATATTGCCTTTATTTTTATTAAAAAAACACATATTTCGAACTTTGGACGGATCTTTGGCAATTTAGGTTCAAAGAGAAAAATCGAAACCCCGTAAGTTAGGGCACGATTTTCCTTGAATCTCCAAAACACCAAAATATAACCACTTTTTAAAGTTTTCCTTCCTTATGAGTTAATAAATTTATTTTTAAAACGATGTGCGAATGAAATGTTGTTTTATCAAAGGATAATAATGATGAATACATTAATAAAACAACACATGGGAATCATATAATATACACTATTTTAACACTAACTAGCACTATCTCATGATAAATAAAACCAATAATAACCATGATAATAGTATTAACACAGGCACATAAGGAACAATGTCAATCGAATAATGGAGGCGAAAACATGAATAAATATAAAAGAAAATAATTTGTAAAAGATCAAAATAAAGAAACAAGTTAAGGTGGAAATGAAATCATGAATATAATTTGAAATAAATAATAATAATAATAATAATAATAATAATAATAATAATAATAATAATAATAATAATAATAATAATAATAATAATAATAATGGTAATAGTATTACGAGAGAATATAATAAAAAGTAAATAGAACATATAAAAACTAAATTAGGGATTCTAAAAATATTACTCACAAAAATATTAAAATTAAAAATGAAAAGGGTAAATACTAGGTATAAAAATAAAATAATATTAACTAAAATGAAGAATGATAGAAAATTAATAAGCAAATGATAAAATACATTAATTAAAAGACTTTATTGAAAACAAGATAAAATTAGGGTCGAAATTGCAACAAATTTAATTAATAAAAGTGAAATAGGAGCAAAATAAGACGTGCAAAAAAAGGTAAGGACTAAATAGCCAAATATCCCAATATGCGAACACGCGTCCTTTCTCTAGAAGATCAGCGTGCCAAGGATGAAATTGAGCCACAAGAGAAATCAAGCGGTCGAATTTGTAAAAATATAAAAAGAAGGAAAGGGGATCAGATTGTAACACGCCGCAAATGCGGAAGGATCAATAGGGTAAATAACCCTTTTAATAGAAACATGCGGATCCTCAAGCTAGGCAGGTTAGGTCACGCGGGTTTGGCACCTAAACAGATTCGTTAGCGTCTAAAACTAAAGCACAAAAACGGTGTCGTTTCATAAGCTATATAAATCTAATTTTTTTGACACAAATTCATTTGGTCTCTTGGTTTTAAAAAAAAAATTTACTTTCTATTATTTTTCTCTAAAATGGGGGTTGGGTCCTGCCGAAGGAGTCTGATTGCCCTCCATCGCGACTCCGTCGTAGTCCCATCGTACACGACTGCTGGAGGTGCCCAAAATCGGCCCTTTTCAACCCCTATCATTCCCTTTCCTTTTTTTTTCTTAAAAGACCCTAAAAGAAACATAAAAATCATTTTTGTCGGGAAATAAAAGAGAAATGACATGCAAACAAGCGCGACAAACTCTGTTGCCTTTCAAACCCTCATCAAAACCCCTGTGGGTTCTTGGGTATTCGAGTATCAGCCACATTCGGCCGAGGGAGAGCCAATCGACCAGTAAGATTTCTAATACTTTTGCATTTATTTTGAAAAGAAATTATATATATAAAAAAGCATCTCTTTAATCTTGAATCTGATTTTTGATTGCTTGAATGCCTTCGTATTATCGTGTGTAAAAAAAAAAACCTGTAATACATCATCTCTATGGCTCTTTATAGCTGAAAATAAAAAGAAATATACAGAGAATTTCTTTCATGTTGTTTTTCTATTTGTTGTACTGTCCTTTTTGCATTTGTGCGCAGGTACAAAGGTATAGAGCTTGGTGGTCGTACGGTGCTGCGCTGGAGGTGAGGACGAGGGGTTGCAGCTCCTAGCAGCTAGGGTTTTCACTCTTCGGCTAAGAATTTTTCAGTTTTGAGCCCTTTGGGCCTATTTCTATGTTGGGTCATGTGTATTGGCCAAGTGATTTGGGCTGTAATTTGGACAATAGAACTTTTTTAATTTTGGTTTTATTTTGTTTTATTTTTTAGTTGTTGGGGCTCGAACCAAAATTAGGCCTTATAGTTGTCCCTATTTGCTAATTATCGTGTAATGAGAATAGAGCAAAGACTCCAAAAAGGGCCAATTTTGTCTGGCCTCTGAATCTCGACTTCTTCGGTGTTCCTCTTCTTCAAGTAGTCCTACCACAACTTCAGGAAGATGAGATTTGTGGCTTTGATTGACTCCAATGTAGTTTCGAAGATGAGAGATTTGCAGGTTCGATCTACTCCACTGGAACTTAAAGGAGATAAGATTTGGTAATTTCAGCCTGCTCCACTACAACTTCAGGGAGATAAGGTTTGTGTATTTTTATCTTGCTCTACTGCAACTTCAGAGAGATAAGGATTATGGTTTCAATCTGCTCCACTACAACTTCAGGGAGATAAGATCTGTTATCTTCAATCTACTCTACTGCAACATTAGGTAGATAAGACTTGTTATCTTTAGTTTGCTCCATTATAACTCTTGGGAGATAAGACTTGGGGCTTCAATCTGCTCCACTGCAACTTCAGGGAGATAAGATTCGCCATGATTTGTAGCTTTAATCTGTTCCACTGCAACTTCAGGGAAATAAGATTCACTTTCTTTAGTCTGCTTCGCTGCAACTTCAGGGAGATAAGACTTGTGGCTTCAATCTGTTCTATCGCAACTTCAGGGAGATAAGACTTATGGCTTCAATCTGCTCTACTGCAACTTCAGGGAGATAAGATTCGCCATGATGACTTAATCTGACCTACTGCAATTTCAAAGGTATAGGATTTATGGTTTCACTGGTCTGTTATGCCGTTCTCTAGGGAACATGACTTGTAGAATCTATTTCATGGGCTTATGCTTATGCCAAATGATTAGGATGCTATGATCAGAACGAATCGAATGTTCCTAACTAGATGCGTATGAATGACATTTGCATGAATGCAGAATGTCATGAGAATGATCCCTTTTTAATATTTGGGGTTGTCATTGCTCATTGTTCTTCAAGGTTCTGTCACTGATGTGTTATCCTGCCTTCTTTTTTCAGTTGGTATCTTTGACAGAAAATTTGAAGAAATAATCACTATTTGCTCAGCTGGTTTCCTCCACTGCAACCTTAGGGAGATAAAATTTGTGGTTTCTTCCATCCATCCCACTGCAACCCAAGGGTATAGGATTTGTATCTTCTTCAATCTATTGATCTGGGTAACATGACCAGATGTGTATGTAGGAATGTAAAATGCCATTTTTTCGAGAATGATCCCATTTTAATGCTTGGGTTGCTCATTATTCGTCGAGGTTGTATCACCGACGCAATATCTTGTCTCTTCATTTAACTGATATTTTCGACAGAAAATTCGAAGAGATAGTCATGATTTAGACTCCTCTTTCTCAAACATTTCAAGCCCATAGTGTGACAGCCCAAAATTGACCCTAGTCGGAAGGTGGTCTCGGGACCACAAAACCGAGGCATAAAAATAATTAAAAATTTATTTTGATGCCTATAATATGTGTGTGCTCATGTATGACATTTTATGATGATTGATTTAGTGTTATAAGGGTGAATTCCACAAGAAAGGACTTAGTAATGAACTTTGAAAGTATGATAGGAAATGTGTGATGACTAATTAAAGCATGCATGCAAAATAATGGACTTGCATGTCAAATTCCCCTTTATAGGTGGTGGCGCCATGACAAGGAGGATGGGCTAAACATGTCATGAAACATGTTTTGTTGGTGCATTAGGGTGAAATAATAAACAAAGGTGTATGGGTGATAAAAAATGAAAAAAAAATGTGTGTGAGTGTGGTAATCCCCCATTGCCGTGAGTTGTAGAGGAGGAAAGAAAAATTTTGTTCATCCTTTCTTTGAGCCAAAACTAAGGAAGAAGGAGGATTTTTGCTTCATGCTTGGTTTGGAAGAGATCTAGAAGGAGATTTGGCTAAGTTTGCATCAAGATTAAGCTCAAGAGCTTAGAGGGCCACAATTGGACAAGGGGAAGGAGAAAGTGATCGAATAGCCGAAAAAGCCGTTCGACAACATCCGAGGTAAGTCCTCAAGAAGTGACCCTACTTGAATTATGTGAAATAAAGTATGGATGTGTATTGATTATTGATTATGTGTGTATGAGTATTTGAATTCTACCGGGCTAAGTCCCGGCGAATATGCTTGTGACTATAATTGCGTTTGAGCCTTAGTAACTAAAATGAAATATGTATGTCCAATGATAATTGATGTATGTGTTCATGGAAATTGAATGATATCCGGCTAAATCAAGACAATTATGCTGGAAATTATATCCGGTTAAGACCAAGGCAATTGTGCTAGTGGCTACATCCGGGCTAAGACCAAGGCATTCGTGCGAGACATTCTATCCGGGCTAAGACCAAGGCATTTGTGCACATGGTTATATCCGGTTATATTCAAGAATCTTGGGCTGGAGGTGAGTGTTGGTTGCTGTAATAAATTCAATGAGTACACTCAAAAGCCCAAAGAATGAGGTACGTTTATATGTGCATTGGAAAGTCGACATGTTTGAGCAACATTCGCTCAATCGACTAATGAATTTCAGTTATTGAATTGATTGATACTTTGTGAAATTATATAATGATGAAGTGTGAAGTAAGAATGTGTATTAATGAAATGATGCATTTGGCTATGTGAATGTATTGCTGTAATTAGAGTTGATTATATTCCTTGAGACTTACTAAGCATAAAAATGCTTACCCGTTGCTTTGGCTCTCGCTTTTCTAGATTTCGCTCAAGCAATCGGATTTGGGATCGTTGAAGTCAAGTCATCCACACTATCAAGCCTCCATTTTGGTATAAATTTTGGTTGAACTTGAGATGGCATGTATAGGACTACCCTTGTTGGTTAAATATGTTGTGATGTATATATGTACGGCCATGCGAAAATGGCTCAAAAAGGAAGCATGAACTTAGACTATTTGTGGTTTGTATGTATATATTTGGTGTCATGATGTGGCTATGGATTGGAAATGGGAATGTTGGTCACATGATCAGCCATTGGCATGGTTAAAATGATCATATATGAACCTATGTATGGCAAGACTAGTTGGTTCATGGAGACTACCAAATAGGTAAGACCTACCTTAAAACAGATGCTGCCAGCTGTAGTGACGTGAATGTGAAAAATCACCAAAATTTGTAGGAATGGTATTAAATAGTGAATAAGCTATGTAAATGAACCTTGATGAGTCTATTTTCATATGGAAGAAACGAAATGGTCATAGGAGTTACATGTTAAGAGATATTAAGGCTATTGTGAGACAGGGCCAGAACGGTTTCTGGGTCCCCTGTTGCAACTTTAAAAATTTACTATAAATTATCCAGAAAGAATTAGGAGTCATGCCTTATATGTACAGATTCCATTTTGAGTCTAGTTTCATTAGAAACAAACGGCACCAGTGTTAAAGCCCTGTACAGAGAGATATTCAAGTTATAACGCGCGAAGGTCAGAGCAGTCGATCCCTGTAACACGGGTGACTTTAACTAATAAACTGTACCAATTGGCCCGACCAAAAATTCTAGAAATAAATCCATGGATGGATATATGAGTCTAAATTCAGGGAAAATTTACGAAACCAGTTTCTGAGTTTTGAAACTCGAGATATAATTTTTAAGGCGACAGTGACGCAGTTTTCCAGCCTGACTGGAAATGTCAAATTGGTGGGCAAAACATGTGAACTTGGCTTGTTAACCCCTCGTGTCCGACACCGGCGATGGTCTCGGGTTCGGGGTGTTACACATAGATTTGGTGAGTTCTAAAAAATAGTCCTGTTTCAGGTTCTTGTACTATTTAAAAGCCTTTAGAGTAGTATGCAGAACTTCTTTTATGTGAATATTATAAGTCAAATAATCATTGTTTCAATGAAAAATGCTTGAAAAATACTATCACAATGAACAAGATAGAATTTTATTAAGAGGAAAGCTTGAAGTGGATAAATTAATCAAGATAATGACTTTTTCTAGGATACAAAATGAATAAGATAAAAATAGGTGCCCCAGATATCACAGTACGAGCTTCTCTGTTCAAACTTCTCGAAGACCATTTTGAGCTAGATGTGTGTCTGGGAGATCTAAAGTATTTGTTGATGCCCCAAGGTGTAACACTCCTCCTTCTTGTTAATTATGAGAGGAAAACACTAACACATGCCCCATTTTCAAGATTTGAGCTGCCCGTTTTTAGGTTTTCAGCTCAAAACCCCTTTGGTCTTAAAGCACCCTTTGTGGGTTTTTGCCCTGACCTTTCTATTTCTCTTTTTTTTTTTTGAAGATTTCAAAGTGCCCTTTGCGGGTTTTCGCCTTGGCCTCTCTTTTTCCTAAGTGAAGTACCTCTTGATGGAATCTGAATTCACAGCATTGGGTAAGTTTTTACCATCCATCTCGGCTAGGATCAATGCTCTTCCAAAAAAGGCTTTCTTTACCACATAAGGTCCTTCCTAGTTTGGCATCTATTTCCCTCTGAAATCTTTTTGTATGGAAGGATCTTTTTCAGTACTAGGTCCCCCTCATGAAATTCTCTTAGATGAACCTTTTTTTCATAGGCTCGTATCATTTGTTTTTGGTACATCTGGCCATGACGGATAGCCCTTAACCTATTTTCTTCAATCAAATTCAACTAATTGTATTGAGACTGGATCCATTTTGCTTCATCCAACTTCACTTCTAACAAAACTCTAAGGGAAGGGATCTCGACTTCAATGGGTAAAACCGCCTCCATTTCATAAACCAGTGAGAAAGGCGTTGCCCCAATAGGGTCCTGACAGAAGTTCAATAAGCATAGAGGGCAAATGGTAGTTTCTCATGGCAATCTCTATAAGTTTCAGTCATTTTTCCCACAATCTTCTTGATGTTCTTATTAGCTGCTTCCACCGTGCCGTTCATTTTTGGGTGATATGAAGACGAATTGTGGTGTTTGATCTTGAATTGACTACAGACTTCCACTATTGTGCTGTTGTTCAAGTTCAATGCATTATTCGATATGATTCTCTCTGGAATTCCATACCGACATATGATCTTCTTCTTTAAGAACTTGCTGACCGTCGATTTTATGATATTGGCATATGAAGCGACTTCTACCCACTTGGTGAAGTAATCGATGACCATGGAGATGAATCGATGCCCATTAGAAGCTTTTGGTGATATTGACCCAATCACATCCATGCCTCACATAGAGAAAGGCCGTGGGAAAGTCATAACATGAAGAGGTGAAGGAGGCACATAAATCTTGTCTCCATAGATTTGGCACTTATGACATCTCTTGGCCTAGTTAATACAACCCCCTTCCTTGGTGGACCAGTAATAACCAAATCTCATAATTTGCCTAGCCATTGTGAAGTCATTAGCGTGTGTCCCACAGACGCCTTCATGGACCTCTTCTAAAATTTTCTTAGCCTCAACAGCGTCCACACACCTTAATAGCACTTGATCCTTTCTTCTTTTGTATAGGATCTCCCCATCTAAGACATAGTCAATAGCAAATCTTCTCAACGTCCTTTTATCATTCTCAGTTGCCTGTTCTGAGTACTTACAATTTCTCACATATCGCAATATATCATGATACCAAGGGTGATCATCTTTTTCTTCTTCCTCATCAATATTGTAGCAATGAGCCGGAGCCTCATAAATACTCATTTGAATAGGCTTCACGTCCTCTTGCTTATTTACTTTAACCATAGAAGCTAAGGTAGCCAAGGCGTCAGCCATCTGGTTTTCATCTCGTGGGAGGTAGTGGAAAGTGACGTCATCAAACTCCTCAATTAACTTCAAAACTATTTTTTGATAATTGATCAATTTGGGATCTCTTGTCTCTCATTCGCCCTTAAGTTGATAGATTACTAGTGCAGAATCCCCATATATCTCTAGCATTTTGATCTTTCGTTCTATGGCTGCACATATACCCATGATGCATGCTTCGTATTCTGCCATGTTGTTGGTGCAATCAAAATCCAATTTGCTAGTGAAGGGATAGTGATCCCCATTTAGGGATACCAAGACTGCCCCGATTCCGTTACCCATTGCATTTGAGGCTCCATTGAAATTTAACTTCCAGGGTGGTTTTCTTGAAAGTCCTCTTCAGTGGCTGCAACGTACATCAAGTCTTCGTTCGAGAAATCAAAGTTTAAGGGCTCGTAATCTTCCAAAGCTCTACTGGCTAGAAAATCTGCTATCGCACTCCCTTTTACAATCTTCTGGTTTACATAGATTATGTCAAATTCAGAAAGCAGAATTTACCATCAGGCCATCCTTCCATTCAGAGCTATTGACCCCATCATGTATTTCAGAGGGTCCAGTTTTAAGATGAGCCAAGTGGTGTGATACAACATATTCTGTCTTAACATTCGGGTTGTCCAAACTAGGGCACAATACAACTTTTCTATTGGTGAGTACCTTGTCTCACATTCAGTGAACTTTTTACTAAGATAGTAAATAGCTCTTTCTTTCCTTCCTGATTCATCATACTGGCCAAGTACGCATCCCATGGAATTCTCAAATACTGCCAAATACAATATTAATGGCTTATCTAGGTTAGGTGGCATCAGCACCGAAGCATTGGATAAGTATTGTTTGACCTTGTTGAAAGTCCTTTCGCATTCTTCATCCCATACACCTGGGTTGTGTTTTTTAAGGAGACTAAAAATGGGGTCACATTTCTCTGTTAGTTGTGAAATGAACCGAACGATGTAATTTAGTCTTCCTAGAAAACCTCAAACTTCTTTCTGGATACATGGCGGAGATAGCTCTTGTATGGCTTTGACTTTGTCTAGGTCGATCTCAATCCCTTTCTTACTAACCATAAATCCGAGAAGCTTTCTAGACTTGGCTCCGAAAGTGTATTTTGCTGGATTGAGTTTTAGCTAAAAATTTCTCAATCTTAAGAACAATTTCCTCAAGACTTATACATGCTCCCTCTTTGTTCGGGACTTTGCGATCATATCATCAACATAACTTCAATTTCTTTATGCATCATGTCGTGAAACAGGGTTATCATGGCCTTTTGATATGTTGCTCCCGCTTTCTTCAGTCCAAATGGCATCACCTTGTAGTAGAATGTTCCCCATATGGTTACAAATGTGGTCCTCTCTATGTCTTCAAGATGCATATTTATCTGATTGTATCTTGAAAAGCCATCCATGAAGGAGAACAACGAGTAATCCACTGTGCTGTCCACTAGGGTGTCTATATGAGGCAATGGGAAATTATCTTTCGGGCTAGCTTGATTCAAATCTTTGTAGTCTACACACATTCATACTTTTCTATACTTTTTAGGGACGGGGACGATGTTGGCTACCCATTCTGAGTATTTTACCACCTTTAAAAATCCAGCGTCGAACGGCTTTTTGACTTTTTCTTTTATTTCTAACAAGACTTCAGGCCTCATCCTTCGGAGTTTTTATTGAACTGGCTTACATTTTTCTTTTATGGGAAGTCGATGTATCACTATATCAGTATTCAACCCGGGTATGTCCTGGTATGACCATGTGAAGACATACTTGAATTCTTGGAGCAACTTAATAAGGTCTTGCTTTGTTTCTGTGGCAATACCGGTTCAAATCTTCACTTTTTCCCTTCTCCCAAGCTCATGATTTCTACCGCCTCTTTGTGAGGTAGGATTTATTTCTCATCTTGTTCTACCATCCTCAGCAAATCAGGAGATAGGTCACAATCTTGATCATCTTCAAAACCCTGAGAATCATCCATACTCATATCTCGCTCGAAAGGAGACTTTGAGTCATTAGCATCATCGCTCATGTCGTTGATATCTGGGAAGCTGTTATAGATGCGAAGGAAAGATCCAAAGAACGAAATAATCTAAGAATAATTATTTGCATGGTATGATCATGAATGAATAATATTTGGGAGAAAGTCCAAAGAACAAAAGGGTCTAAGTGTAATTATTTACATAGTATAATTACGAATGAAATAATATCTGCTCAAAAATTATAGCAACAATACATTCCATTGAAATAACGATTTTGAACAAAGGCCCATTTCACAAAAAGGATTCTTATTACTCCTAGGCCTAGAGCAATAAGTGTGTTTTGAACATTACTCTGTGTTAGTTCTAAAGACTACAGGAATCTCTTCTGCAGTCCAATTGTCCAAAACACTTCCCGACTCATAAGGGCGAACCTTCGACAAATTCTCTCATCCAGTCTCTTCTTCATACGTGGCATTGATGTCCAAATATTCCAACATTCTTTCTATGTCTTTCTTCTTTGGCGTCTCTTGCTCAGGGTGAATGATTCCTCTAGACACAAAAGTCTTTGATATGTGGGGAAAGATCATTGGCTCCCACTTGATCTCCTCCCTATTCAACCATGCTTTTCTTCTCTCTTGTTTCTTTTCCAGTTCCTTCCTTCTTTGTCTCTCATCTGGCTTAAAAATCCTAAGCCAAAGCGGCTTTCTTTATCCTTCAATATTGGCGTTGAACCCTTCATTGGAGATGTCTTCCGAGTCCTCTTCCCAGTAATCCCCTTTTCCAACAGTTAGCTGCAAGCCCATTCTTGTAGTCCTGGATATCTTTGGCATTGCGATCCTATTCCCTTCAGTAATGAATGTTGCATTCACAAATTCCAAAGACCGAAAGGAGCATTCAGTTGCTTCATTGTTTGCCTCAAGATACGGAGCATCACTAGTCACTGCTGCGATGATGTCCTCTTCAGCATTTATCGTCACTAGCTGATATTCGGTTGCCAATTTCAACTTTTTCTATAGCAATAAGGGCACTGCTCCTGCTGAATGTATGCAGGGTCTCTCCAATATACAGTTATATGAAGGCGTAATATCCATTACCAAAAAGTCCACCTTGTACATGTTTGGACCGATCAGAAGAGGTATTTCAATTCTACCCATTACCCTTCTTTCTATGCCATCTAATGCCCTCACTATATTTTAGCAGGCTTTCATATGAGAGCTATCCACATGCAATCTGTTTAGTATGGATAATGGTAGAATGTTCAAGGCCGATCCATTATCAATCAATAGCCCCGGTAGTGTATACCCCTTACAGCGGATGATGATGTGTAGAGCCTTAGTTGATCCCATGTCACTGGGTGGTATTTCATCATCATTGAAGAAGATAAAGTTATCGGCACTTATGTTGCTAACCAAACAGTTTATCTTGTTGACGGAAATATCGTTAGCGACATAGGTTTCATTTAAGACATTCATTAGTGCACTGGGATGGACCTCCGAGCTTAGGAGTAAGGCTAGCACTAAGATACGAGCTAGTTGTTTACACAACTGCTCTACAACATTGTACTCGCTGTGCTTTAAAAACTTCAAAAAAAATTTGCCTCATCTTCGTTGATCGGCTCATTAATAGGAAGTTCAAGTCCGGCCATTCTTTCATTTCTTTGTTCGACTGCTATAGCCTTTCCTTTTGCTGATTCCACTCTCATGTTTGCTGGATCATAACACCTCCCACTACACATATAGGATCCCACATCTTGGTCCTCCTTTGAAGTTCTAGCAGGGTTCTCTTTCCCTGGGATCGTCACGTTACAGTCGTAATTCTATGGAACCCTCTTGCTGTCTTTATAAGGAAAGGCCGTAGGCTTTTAGATTATGACTTTTGATTGCATTTGTGCTCCTGCTTCATTATTTTTGGGTTATGAAATAATGAATACTAGGTAGTTGACTTTTTGGCTCTATGCCGTCGATTCTTCTTCTGACGCGCATATATTTCCCTCTTCGGGCCTTTTGACCTCTTCGTAAAACTCCATTTCTTTGTTTTTTATCCTGTCCTGCACTAGGGCCCTAAAATCTCCACAGTTTCAGATTTCATGCTCCTCTTCATTGTGGAACTCACCGTAGTTCCTCTTTTCCTCAGATTCTTCTTCCGAATCCAATACGATTAATCCTCTCTTAACCATCTCCTTATATACCCGTCTCAATGGGGTTTTGAATTCTGCAACCTCATATTTGACCTTCTTGTTCCCTCCTTCGTTTATTTCGTTTACCCCTTGATCAATATGATTAGGTAAAGGTTTTTCCGCTACATTTGGTGCCAATGGGTCGTTAAACTTTACAATTCTCATTTTTATAAACCTTTCGACTAACGTCTTAAACGCGGTACAATTTTTGATCGAATGCACGATGATTCCCGCGTGATATTTGCATTGAGCATTTACATCATACCACTTGGGAAACGGGGGTTACAGTGGGTTTAAGTTGAAAGGGGACACTACGTGTGTATCGAATAGGTTCTGATACAGTTCCCTATATGTCATGGGTATAGGGGTGAACTGTAGTCTTTTTGTGTTTGTCCTCGTATTGGATTCTTGTCTTGCGGTGCTCTGATGGTTGGCAGTTACCGTCTTTGCTTGGTTTACAGTGAGTGACTTGGAATGACCTTTGCTGTATGTATTCATGTTGTTCACCTCATTCTCTCTTTTCCTTAGGGCTGACCTTTTGGTACTATCCCCTGCCTCTATTTTGCCGCTCCTTATCGTGTTCTCGATCATTTCGCCAGTCATTACTATATCTAAGAAGCATTTAGTGGTGCTCCCAAACATATGAGTGATGAATGGAGCCTTTAAGGTATTGATGAACAGCATGGTGGTCTCTTTTTCTAGAAGAGGTGGCTAGACTTGTATAGCAACTTTCCTCCACCTTTAGGCATATTGTCGGAAACTATCATTTGATTTTTTTTCCATGTTCTACAAGGTGATCCTATCCGAGGTCATGTCTGTCACGTTACTATACTGTTTCATGAAAGCTTGAGCTAGGTCCTTCCATGAGTTAATCTTGGTACAGCTCAATTGGTTGCACCATTTGGATGCTGCCCCAACCAGACTGTCCTGGAAGTAGTGAATCAATAACTGATCATTGTTGACATACCTAGTCATTCCTCTACAAAGCATGGTAATATGAGCCTCAGGACAGCTAGTCCCGTTATACTTCTCAAACTCAGGAGTTTTAAATTTGGGGGGAAGCACCAGGTCCGGAACCAAGCTCAAATCTTTAGCATCGATCCCATAGTGATACTCCATCGCTCTAAATTTCTTCTCTAACCACCTACATCGGTCTTTCAATTGTTTCAGGAGCTCCACCCTCGCTCATTCGACTTCCATCATGTTATCCAGATTAGGGACGACGAGATTAGTTACGTTATCCCCTGGGTTAGAGCCTGAGCCTACTTGATAGTTAACTGGCATTGAAGCACCGGCCTAAAATTTTTGGGACCTGATTGTAACGGATGGCCTTCGTGTGCACACCTCAGCTTGTGTCTGTGCATTTGTTGGAGTAAAACTAGAAGGGTAAAGAGGATCTTCATTTCCATCTTTAGTATTGACCATAGGGCCTTTTCCTTACTCTTGTCCACCAGTTAGCAGTTGTGTTAGCTGGTTCATCATGTTTCGTTTTGACTCCAGCATTTGGTCCCTCATATCTTACTGGATTTTAGCCAATTGCTCTTGTATTTGAGCTTGCATCTGTTCTTGCATCTCCTTCTGCATTTGTTCCAACCTTTCTAGTCTTTTATCCATCGCCTTAGTCTTCCTTTGTGTACCGTAAAGATGCGCACTTAGTAGATTTTTGTTAGTTTCCAGATTACTGAAATGATTTTTTTAATTAAGGTCTTTTTTGTGAAAATTAATACATATGATGCGATGAAATGCAAATCATCAATGCAAAAAAAGGCGTCGACTCTGATTCAATTCTATTTAGAACAACTTTACTAAAAAAACAAAATTCTTTACATAGAAATGGATTACAGACACAGCCTAGCCCTAATGCTCAAAGTTTTAATTTTTTTAAGCAACTAGGCTAATTTCTGACCCCGGTCTGATTCTAACTCATATTTCACACTTAATACATCCTCTTGAACTGCTAAGGTCTGTATATGGTCGGCCACCTCTCGAAGTTGGGCTACAGCTTCGCCCATAATGTAGTCTCTGTCCCTAATTTGACTCTAAGATTGATGGAGTTGCTCATTACACTGCCCATTACTCGCTTCAAGGAGTTCAACCCAGAGTTCACTATTTTGTAACACAATCTTGAGTTCTTCGACCGTCCTTTTCAACCCTTTAATCTCATCCAAGCTTGCCTTAGGCTCTATTGCAGAGTTACGGCTACAATGCTGATGAAGCGATTTTTCTAGTTCAGCTATTCTGGCCTTTAACCCGATCTTCCCATTTTGGGTTTCTGGCAGACTCTTTTCTAAGGCTTCTTTTTGACCCTAAGCATCTTGATATTTTCTCTCATCTCGTGTCGCCATTGTTCATACGTTTTTACCAACCCGCATTTCTTATCGATAGGCGCAACTTCTTGTAATCCGTTTTTAGGCTATCCAAATTTTCCTCAGCTTTATTCTTTCCTTTTCTCCATTTCTCAGTCTCCAATTTCTGAACATAGACATCTAGCCTCAGATGCATCTTCTCCACCTCTAGTTGCTCTATTTTCTTTTCGAGCTCTGAATTCCTTCTCTCAAAGTCCTGTTTTATGATTTCTAACTCGGAGGGGATCACTTGTATATATTCTTCCATCGACTGTGCGCCCTCTTGATTTGGCTCGGGAATATTATCGTTGATTCTCTTACTTTGCCACCAATTATACTCAAGGGTCGTTATCGGACCTACTGCCAATCTCTTCATCCGGCGAGTCTGATTCTAAGCGTTGGACATCTTACGTACCTTCTTCTTATAGTTATCCCCTTTATATGAAAACTTGCACTGAGCTAGCCCATGGGTTACTAGTATGAATTGTCTGGATCGGTACTGCCTCAACACGAGCAAAGGAGCATATCCTACGGCTCCCTAAATCCCAAGTAGGGGGACCCAGTCAAAATCCCCATATCGGTATAAGATCTAGTCAGGAACCAACCAAGGGGCCCTCCACTTGACATCCTCTTCTTGGAGGTTTTAGAGGATCGCCATCCATCTCTTCTCTGATATGTCATCCCGTCTTGGTGTAGCCACTATTTCCTTTAATGGTGAGTAATTCTCAGAGAACACCCGATATGACACCTTGTCTACCTTCCAGAAATGGCTATAGAACCAAACTAGTAGCAGGTGCACACATCCTATGAATCGACCCTCTCTAGCTCTTCGGCACGCATTCAAGGACTGAATGTTTTGGCTAAAATTGCTGGAACTGGTGTAACTCTCTTATCCAATCGGTCAAACAGATCAGAAACTGCCTCGTCTACATGCCCCAATGCCTTAGGGAAAACTACTAACCCGTAGATACTTAGACCAAAAACATCCACTCTCTTCTTCATGTCTGGGTGTGCTAAAATCAAGTCTTGTAAACCTTTCTAGGGGATACATTTGCTTTCTCCTTTCTGTTTGATCCTAGTCGTCACCCACTGCTCACTCATTCTGATGATATTCATCAATTTCTTCACAAAGGTCAAAACATTAGTAGCTCCAGAATAGGCCTTCTCAATCTGAACCCTTGGACAATGAAGTAGGGTAGTATATTCTTCTTGGTATGATATTCATGACAGGTTTTAAAGATTTATGAATGAATCGTTCTTGAGACTAACTTATTATCAGGATTAAGGCAAGTGTACCTATCGAATAGTAGTATAGTTCAACAAGACCGGATTGTCAAACCCAAAGGAACTACGAGTACTAGTATTTACTTCCTTTTTATTATCTAGCCTAAAAATTAAGAGGTGTGGTTATCTAAACTAATAATTAACTAAGAATGCACAGAAAGAAAATTTGGGAAAATACTTTTGGAAAAATTTGATTGATTAAGACAATACCTAAAGAAAAATCCACCTAGACTTCACTTGTTATTTGACTCTGAATCAGACGATTTATTCATTTGACTTAATCCGTAGAAACCCCTAAGTTATATTATTATCTCTCTCGAGACTAATAACGTTTAACCCTAGGTTGAATAATTGAAATCTCTTTCTAATTAACACCCTAGAATTGTATTAACTCGATCTATGGATTCTCTTATTAGGTTTCACCCTAATCCGACAAAATCTCATCACCCTATCTCTAGGCATGCAATCAACTCCGCTTAATTATGATAAATTTACTCATAGACAGGGTCTATTCCTCCTCTAAATAAAAGCTTAACTTGAATCAATGTCCTGGAATATCAAAACAAGAATTAAGAACACATAATTAAGAACAAGTCAAATATTTATCATACAATTCAAATAATAATAACAAGATCCATCTTAGGTTTCATTCCCCTTAGGTATTTAGGGGGTTTAGTTCATACTTACGAAAGAAAACATCTCAAAAGCATAAAGATAACAAAACATAAGAAAACCCAAAAATCCTGAAGGAACTTGAAGGGAGATCTTCAGTCTTGATGATGAATCCGGCTTCTGATATGGATTAATCAGCTTTCCTTGAGTAATTCCTTGCTTCCTACTCTGCGTCCCCCTTCTAAGTGCCTCATCAGGTGTTTAAATAGGCTTTAAAATGCCTAAGAGCCCCCAAAATTAGCCTTTTCCCAATAGGGTTATACTTGAGCTCAGCAGGGACACGCCCGTGTGACATGCACGTGTGCGATAACTCCAGCCTGTTGTCAAGGCTGTTGAACAAGCACGAGCTTGTAGTATACCCGTGTAAGTCGTGCTTCAATCCTGCCAAAGGGACACGGCCTTGTGACACGCCCGTGTGAGAAAGTCCAGGCCGTGTTGATTTCCCACGTGGGTCCATTTTCTCCATTTTCAGCCTGTTTCTCACTCTTTTTACTCTTTTATGCTCTCCTAAGTATAAAACATGAATTTAAAGGATTAGGAGCATTGAATTCACCAAATCTAAGGAGAAACCATTTATAAATAGGCTAAGCATGAGATAAAAATATGTATAAATTACGGTTTATCAAATACCCCCACATTTAAGCATTTGCTTGTCTTCAAGCAAAAATCCTCAACTCATAATCAAAATAAATTCTTCTCAATTTATAATCCCTATCAATAATATCTCAAAATAATCCATAAGTGCTCATACATTAAACATTCAACTAAAAGTACATCAAAGTTTCAAACATTCCAAGTTGAGCATTTTATCACGAAAACATAGGTGTCTCCGCACATCTAAGTGATTACCTTTGATCAAAATATCACAGAGTTTAACATCCTCACTAAAGATTCACTCAAATCACTCAAGATGTTTAAGGACATCAATAAAAGCACTCATTAGTCAATATGAAAAGTTATTACCATAGGCTTGCTTGAAAATCAAATCAAAAAGGTCTTTTAGAGGGTTGTAATGTGGCTTTGGTTAGAGGTATGGTCACAAGCTGAAAGAAGATGTTAGAATCGAGATTGAATTGAAAAATTACCTAGCTAGAAAAATAACTAGTCATCAGTTGGCTACAAGTGAGCTTCTTCTCAGAATATGAAATTAACACTCAAGCTCAAAAATGACGAATTACTACTAATATGTATTGAAGTAATTTTTTTTTTAAGAACAAGTCAAATACATAGAAGAAAAAAACATAGCTAAGCAATTAGTTCAAATCAAATCTCGACAAAAATAGGGATCAAATTAGGGGATTTCAACAATAATGGGTTATAGGTTAATATTGAGGGTAAATCAATTAATGGTTTGTTAGGCTCAAAGGGGTTCGCTAAGGGTTAATTATGAATGTAGGCTTTTGTGGAATGAGTGGGTTAAACCTAAGTGCCTTTATCATTTTGACATATCAAATCAAAAGGTGTGGTCTCGACATGCGTAATCCAGCAAGTTCTAGAATAACAAATCAAAACTGACGCACTCATAATGAAAGTGAGCATGAAAGGAATAAAATATGCTCTACGAGCTTAAGATCTCACAAAAATTATGGCTTTTTGATGTTTAAACTTATGAATTTCAACTCAAGACATATCAATAAAAATCATAAATTAATCAAAATTCATTCTAATAGTAATATGAGTGATTCAAGTGAGAATAAGACAAAATTCAGAGATTTCTAATGATGATATAAAAGACCCCTCCGCACTTAAGATGTACACTGCCCTCAATGTACAAAGAAAGATATATTGACAAAGATAGATTTATAATCATAAGATAGGGAGAGAAGCGAAACTTCCTGAATGATGAATGAACTCCTTGAATTGGAGTCATGGAGGGTGGAGGAGGATACTCTAGTGGTGGTAGAGGTTGGGTTCCACAAGTGCTGCGCCAAAAGAATATTATATCTCATGTTGGCTATGGTCATGGTCGAGCAGGGCATGGCAGTCGTGGAGAACCTTTCCCAGTAGATTTCCAAGTTCCTAAGTAATAGTGAGCTTTGGAGCTCTTTATAACTGTGATAGAATCAGGAACTTTTTTAGGAAATATATAAAGAAGAATAATTACTCGTAATGAAATAGCTGAAATTAAAAATTGTAAAATAATAATTATAAAACCTAATAAAAATAAGCTTAAAGAAAAAAAAAGTAGTCTTAAAATAGAATAAAAGTAACAAAATAAAACAATAAATAAAAGTTTTTAAACATCTTCATCGCTAGATGGTTCGCGAGGTGGGGGCGGCGGTGAGATGTGGAAGTGCTGACAAATCTGCTGTAGAGTAGATCAATGTTATCGAAGCGCTGAAAACACTACTACTCGAATTGAGTAAGGCGCTCAGAGATGTCAGCGTATGAAGTTGCCGTATGAACTGGACGAGAGGGGGTAGTGGCTGAGACGGTGGGTCCTCATGACGTGGAGGGACATCATCAGTAATGTCCTCTGGATCGTCCTTCTCGGTGGTACTAAGGAGGGTAAGTGCCACGTCGTTTCTTGATCATCCTCATACTTAGCATGCTCGAGATGCCCTGTGAGAACATCTGGCCAATGAGAGTGAGGGAGGATGATTGAGCTGCTGTGTTGAGGAGCCCGAAGTGCCGAGCCTGTCGAGTCACATAGGGCCCGATAGAGATGACCCCTCTCCTGTGCCGCTCCGTTTGGTGGCAAATGGCGAGGCCAATAAAGTAGGCGAGGTCTATGACGTGGCCATTCACCATACTCCATAAGAAATAGGTGTCGTGGGTGGTGACGACGCCAGTGCTCTCTCGTCTCCCTGTCAAAGTGTGAGCCAAGATGGTGTGTAGATACCTAAAGGATGGAGGGAGAGCTGATGCCTTGGAACAGATAGGGTCGTAGGTGGCCGAGGCAGGGACGAGGTCCCTCTAGCATTTTGAGGGGGAGTAGTAGATGTGGCGGTGGAGGGTGTTGAGGTCATTATCGTCCATGAATTTTTTTGCGTATAGCCCTAGTGCAATCCCGAACTCAGGTACGCTCAACTAGCGTACTAGACCACCAAGGCGGAACTAGACCGTTCCAGGATCGTCGAAGTTTGTCAGGACAGTCTGAAGATGGAACGTCGAGCAGAGTTCCAATGTAAACTCTAAATATCTCGGCTCGACGATCTCAAAGAAGAACCCCCATGGGTCAATCGTTAGGAGGGCTCGGACCGCATCAGCCAATTGAATCTACTCGAGTGCGGCCTAGTCAATGTAACGGCCCACACCTAGGGGTCGGGCCTGTAATATCTGATATAATTTCTCCTGGGGTCCCAAGGGAACCTGAGGGAAAGAGTGCCTAATCTCCGTGGTAGAACCCAAGGATGACGCTGCTCCTTTCAACTTCTTCAAGGCAGGAACAACGATCTTCTTACCACGTGAAGACGACATTGTACCTGCATTGAAAAATCAAAGTTCAACCAATATGCCCCAAGAATATTATGGAAAATCAAGGCTAAATATGAATATTTTATGGGATTTACGTACGAGATGATACAAACTAAAGCCACTAAATATATCAAGTTAGAGGATTATGGAAATAATGAATGAATGCATGTGAGTAGGCATAAATTTCATGGAAACAAGGAAAAATGAAAGAGTATAGCATAATGTAGTAACTAAAATGACAAAAATTTTTATTAAACAAGCATGAGTATTTTAATATTCTAACTATGAATATTCATTCAAAATAGTTCAATATAGCAGAGGAATCATGAAATAAGCAACATATTTAAAGAAAATAGAGAGAAAAAAGTAAACAAACGTAAAAAGAATGAGCTTGGGGCGTTGGAATCGGTGTTGTAGTCAGCGCACGGGCGTAAGGGGTAGGGCGTGTGAAGTTGCAGCGGCTAGGGTTAGGGTTTTTTAGGGAGGGAGATGATGAATAGTGAGGGGTTTATATAGATTTTGGGGTACATGGCCGTGGGACACGCCCCTGTGGCCTAATTTTTGCCTATGTGTTTCGCGAATTTTGAATTTGGGCACGTCTGACATTTGGCCCACGCTCATGTTCTTTCGGCGTATGGGTGCACATGGTTGTGTCTTACTTCGTTCGCTTCTCCCACGCCCGTGTACATAGGTACATGCCCATTTTCTTTTTGACAGTGTTGACCACGGGTGGATGCCACAGGTGTATCACACGCCCGTGTTACATTCTCAGTTTCAATCACGGTTTCGAGGCACGGGCGTGTCTCACGCCCTTGTTGTTTTGGTAGTTTCACCCACTGCCATGTCTCATGGCCGTGGCAACTTATCGCATCCCGTGTTGGGGAAAAAATCTTGCCCTGTTTTCACACGGCCTAATGCACGCCCGTGTGCCTGGTCGTGTGGTCTTTTGAAAGTTTACGTTCCATGATTCAGTTAGGTGTTAGATGTTAAAAACTAAAATTTTAAAGAAATTAACATTGTTAGTGCTCGGGTTGCGTCCTAAGAAACGCTTATTTATAGTCTAAGCACGACTTACCTCTCTTCTGCATGGTCAAGGTGGTGTAAGGAGTTTACACTCCTCATCCCTGCTATCAACTTTACCAACAGAAGGTTTAAGACTGGTATTGTTTACCTTAAATGTGACGAATTTGGGATGAATTACCTCGATTGTACCATATGGGAAAATACTGAGTACCGTAAGAGGAATTTCTTCATTAGGTTCAGGAGTGGCAATGCGTGGATCTGCTGCACCTAGTAGTACTTTATCTCCAACCTTAAGTTGATTTGGTGAGGTATTGAGCTTGTCCTGGCTCGATTTCGGTTCATCGAGTGTTCTCGGTTTTTGTGTCCACCACTCATCTAGCTCCTCGATTTGAAACCTTTATTCTTCATAGATAGGTTATTTCCTGTTGTTTGAACACAGCTCATATGTATTCTTCAAAATTGTTTCCTGCATAGAGGGTGTCACCACATGATCAGTACTAGTAGAATGACTTATACAATCACCTTCAATTTTTGATCTGTTACTAGAATTATGAGCTTGAAGAGTGATTGTTTCGTCTCCCACACGAAGGGTGAGTTCACCTGTACCAACATCAATAATGGTTCTAGCAGTCACTAAAAAGGGTCGTCCTAAAATTAAAGGTGCGTTACTATCCTTTTCCATGTCTAGAACAACAAATTCTACTGGGTATATAAATTTATCGATCTTAACAAGAACATCTTCAATGATACCTCTAGAAAATCTAATGGTTTTATTAGCCAATTGAATACTCATCTTAGTTTGTTTGGGTATCCCAAGACCTAGTTGTTTAAACATTTTATAAGGCATAACATTAATGTTTGCCCCTAAGTCAGCCAATGCATGATGAACATCTAAACAACCAATTAAACAAGGAATAATAAAACTCCCTGGATCCTTCAATTTGTTGGGTAGCTTATTCTGTAATATGGCTGAGCAAACTGCATTCAACTCCACATGTGACGCCTTATCCAACTTTTGTTTATTTGTGAAAAGCTCCTTTGAAAACTTGACTGCGTTTGGCATCTACGAAAGGGCTTTAATAAACGGTAAATTAATATGTAGTTTCTTTAAAAGTTTGAGGAATTTACCAAATTGTTCGTCTGATCGGTCTTTCCTTGTCGCATTGGATATGGCACACGAGGTTTATATTCTATACTCATCGAATTTGGGTCATTTTGGCCTATCTCATTCTTACCTTTGCTTACCACCGTTTCTGGCCTTGGTTTTGAAACTAACCCTTCCTCATCTTGAATGGCAATCGCGTTGAGTTGCTCCCTTGGGTTAGATTCAGTGTTGCTTGGTAGGCTACCTTGTCGTCGTTTAGAATTCAACTTGGCGAGCTGTCCAATCTGAGTTTCGAGCCCCTGGATTGATGCTTGTTGATTTTTGAGTGTCATCTCGGTATTCTGAAAATGAGTTTCTGACACCGAGATGAATTTGGTTAGCATCTCCTCAAGGTTCGGCTTTTTCTCCTGCTAGTACGGTGGTTGCTGAAAGCCTGAAGAGGGTAGTGGTCTCTGATTTCCTTGGCCTCCCCATGAAAATTGTAGGTGGTTCCTCCAACTTGCATTGTAAGTATTACTATAAGGATTATTTTGAGATCGAGGATTATTACCCATGTAATTTAACTGCTTGTTCTCCATGTTGTGGCCATAGGGTAGGTAATCTTAGATTGCTCGATCTACCTCCACTTACTTCACACTGCATTACTGGGTGAACTTGTGAAGAACTAAGAAAACCGTCAATTTTCTTGTTCAAGAGTTCTACCTGATTAGAAAGCATGGTGACTGAATCAACGTTATAAACGCCGGCTACTTTTGTTGGCTTTATCCTCATGACTTGCCACTGATAGTTATTCAGTGACATCTCCTCTATAAATTCATAGGCATCTTCAGGTGTCTTATTATTGATAGTTCTTCCAGCAGCTGCGTCAACCATCTACCGAGTCGAAAGATTCAGGCCATTATGAAATGTTTGAACCTGTAACCAGAGTGGTAACCTATGGTGAGGGCATCTTCTTAAGAGGTCCTTGTATCTCTCCCATGCATTGTATAGTGTTTCTAAATCCATCTGCACAAAAGAAGAGATATCATTACGTAATTTAGCTATTTTAGCCAGCGGAAAATATTTTAATAAAAACTTTTTGGTCATTTATTTCCAAGTAGTGATTGATCCTCGTGCCAACGAGTTCAACCATTGTTTAGCCTTATTCCTCAACGAAAAAGGGAATAGCCGAAGGTGAATGGCGTAATCAGAAACGCCATTAATTTTAAATGTATCACATAGTTCCAAAAAGTTTTCCAAGTGAGCGTTGGGATCTTCGTGCTGCAAGCCATCAAACTGAACAAATTGTTGTATCATTTAAATTGTGTTAGGTTTCAGTTCAAAAGTATTTGCAGCTACAGTAGGTCTAACTATACTCGATTCAGTTCCTGTTAAAGAAGGTTTAGCATAATCATACATAGTGCGCGGAGCAGGATTCTGATTAACAGCAATCGCAGCAGGTAGCAAATTTTCTTGGTTTTTAGCCATCTCCTCGGTTGTGGTTGAAGTATCATCCTCGTGCTCTTCTTCTGTGTATCGTAAGCTTCACCTTTTTTCTCTTCGGCTTCTGTAAACTGTGCGATCGAGCTCACTATCAAACAGTAACGATCCTGACGGGTTTCTTCCAGTCATAGACTAGAAAAACCTGTCAGAAAAAAATAAATGAAGAATTAGAAAAGAAAATAAAAATTTAAATTGCAATAAAAGTAAAATGGCTAAAGTAATAAAAATCAAGTGTTCCTAATATCCTAGTTCCCCGACAACGGTGCCAAAAACTTGGTACGTGATACTCGTGACAGGTTTTAAAGATTTATGAATGAATCGTTCTTGAGACTAACTTATTATCATGATTAAGGCAAGTGTACCTATCGAACAGTAGTATAGTTTAGCAATACCAGATTTTTGAACCCAAAGGAACTACGAGTACTAATATTTACTTCCTTTTTATTATCTAGCCTAAAAATTAAGAGGTTTGGTTATCTAAACTAATTATTAACTAAGAATGCATAGAAAGAAAATTTGGGAAAATTCGATTGATTAAGACAATACCTAAAGAAAAATCCACCTAGACTTCACTTGTTTTTTGACTTTGAATTAGATTATTCATTTGACTTGATCTGTAGAAATCTTTAAGTTATATTATTATCTCTCTAGAGACTAATAACGTCTAACCCTAGGTTGAATAATTGAAATCTCCTTCTAATTAACACCGTAGAATTGCATTAACTCGATCTATGGATTCCCTTATTAGGTGTCACCCTAATCCGGCAAAATCTTATCACCCTATCTCTAGGCGTGCAATCGACTCCGCTTAATTATGACAAATTTACTCTTAGACAGGGTCTATTCCTCCTCTGAATAAGAGCTTAACTTGAATCAATGTCTTGGAATATCAAAACAAGAATTAAGGACACATAATTAAGAACAAGTCAAATATTTATCGTACAATTCAAATAATAATAACAAGATCTGTCTTAGGTTTCATTCCCCTTAGGTATTTGGGGGTTTAGTTCATACTTATAAAAGACAACATCTCAAAAGCATAAAGATAACAAAACATAAGAAAACTCAAAACTCCTAAAGGAACTTGAAGGGAGATCTTTAGTCTTGATGATGAATTCGGCTTCTGAGATGGATCAATCAGCTTTCCTTGAGTAATTCCTTGCTCCCTACTCTGCGTCCCCCTTCTAAGTGCCTCCTCAGGTGTTTAAATAGGCTTTAAAATGCCTAAGAGCCCCCAAAATTGGCCTTTCCCGAATAGGGTTATACTTGGGTTAGGCAGAAACACGCCCGTGTGTGATGACTCTAGCCCGTGGTCAAGGCTGTTAAATAGGTACGAGCGTGTAGTATACCCATGTAAGTCGTGCTTCAATCCTGCCAAAGGGACACGGCCATGTGACACGCCCGTGTGAGAAAGTCCAGGCCATGTTGATTTCCCACGTAGGTCCATTTTCTCTGTTTTCGGCCCGTTTCTCGCTCTTTTTACTCTCCTATGCTCTCCTAAGTATAAAACATGAAATTAAAGGATTAGAAGCATCGAATTCACCAAATATAAGGAGAAACCATTCATAAATAGGCTAAGCAAGGGATAAAAATATGTATAAATTACGGTTTATCACTTCCACTGTGGGCACCAAATCTACGGTCTCGAAGGTGAAACAACTGTAGGTTGGATTCCAGAATTGGGCCAAAGCCTAAAATAGATGCTTATCTATCTTGATGTCGAGTAAGTAGGGTAGATCACCGTAATTTTCATAAAATAGCTGTTTGACTTCATCACCCTATTGGTCCTACATTTCTTTCAATTCCTGAAGATCATTCTGTGTTACGCTAATATGAGTGAAGTCCCATAACTCTGACGTATACTTTGCTGTCAAGCGATCTCCCTTTTCCATTTGCATTTTCTCCGACCTTGTACGGACAACCGCCTTATCCTCTACCTTATCAAAAAATTTGTTCTCCATGACAACCTCTCTATTTAGTAATCGAACTTGAACCGACACCTTTTCTATGATGAAATGCCATGCAATCATAAGAAAAACAACACAAGTTAGTAAAATTCATATGAAATTAAAGCAAGTAAGAGATAATAAGAAGAACACCTATTAGGATGATCACTAAAGGTTTGGTGTAGCTCTACCTAGGGTGGGCTCCTATAGTTCACTACATGTGGTTTGGTTCTAATAAACCGTAATTTATACATATTTTTATCCCATGCTTAGCACATGTTTGGATGATTTATCCTTATATTTGGTGAATTCGATGCTTCTAATCCTTTAATCTCATGGTTTATACTTAAGTGAGCATAGGAGAGCAAAAAGAGCGAGAAACGGGCCAAAAACGGAGAAAATAGACCAACATGTGAAATCAACATTGCCTGGACTTTCATACACGGGCAAACCACACTCCCGTGTAGTTCTAGCAGGCTCTAACATAGCTTGGACATCCTTACACAGGTAGACCACACGCCTGTGTCCTTTTAGCAGAATCGAGCACGACTTACAAGGGTAGACTACAGGCCCGTGTCTATTTAACAGCCTTGAACACGATTGAAGAAATCAAACAAGGGCGTGTCCCTGTAGAGCCCAAGTTTAGTCCTATTCAGAAAAGGCCACTCTTGAGGGCCTTTATGCATTCTTAAGCCTATTTAAACACACTAGAGGAGGATTAGAGGGGACACACGGAGTAGGAGGCAAGGAATTACTCGAAGAAAACCGATTGATCCATCTCAGAAGCTGGATTCATCTTCAAGACTGAAGATCTACCTTCAATTTCCTTTAGGAGTTTTGGGTTTTCTTTATGTTTTGTTATCTTTATTCTTTTGAGATGTTTCCTTTCATAAATATGAACTAAACTCCCTAAATACCTAAGGGGAATAAAACCTAAGAGGGATCCTGTTATTATTATCTGAATTATATGATAAATATTTGACTTGTTCTTAATTATGAGTTCTAAATTCTTACTTTAATATTCTAGGATATTGATTCAAGTATTAATGTGCTTATTCAGAGGAGCAAAAGTCCCTGTTCAAGAGTAGATCTAACATAATTAAGCGGAGTTGGTTGTACGCCTAGAGATAGAGTGACATAATTTGCCGGATTAGGGTGAAACCTAATAAGGGAATCCATAGATCGAGTTAATGCAACACTAGGGGTTTTAATTAGAAAGATATTTCAATTAATCAACATAGGGTTAGATGTTGTTAGTCTCGAGAGAGATAATAATATAACTTAGGAATTTCTACGGATCAAGTCAAGTGAATAAATCGTCTGATTCAGAGTCAATAACAAGTGAAGTCTAGGTGGATTTTTCCCTTGGGTATTGTCTAAATCATTCAGTTTTCCCAAAATTTATTTCCCCAATTTACTCTCTGTGCATTCTTAGTTTAGTAATTAGTTTAGATAAAATAAACCCCTTTATTTTCAAGCTAGATAATAAAAAGAAAGTTAATACTAGTACTTTTAGTTCCTTTAGGTTCGACATCCCCGTCTTGCCATAATCTGTACTACTGTTCGATAAGGTGCGCTTGCCTTTTTCATGATAATAGTTAATTTTCAAGAATGGACATTCATAAATTATAAAATTTATCATGAATCACACACGATCAAGTTCTAAAGACAGGGTACCTGAACCAGCAGATTCCTCGATCTTCATCCATTATAGGCTCATATGGACCGAGTTCGATTTAGGGGAATACATTTCCCTATGGCTATACGGAGATGAAAATCTCATGAAGACATACGTACTAATGTATCTCAAAAGCGATCCACTATCCTATACGGAGGTGAAAACCTCACGAAGGACTAACTTCTCACTCCCACTTAAAGGGTAGGACCGAACGGTCATGCAATGCAATGTGCAGAAATATTTAGAGACTTGAACCAACAAAGTAAGTATTATGACAAAGATAACAGATGAAATGCAATGAAAGGATTGTATTTTAAATTGAATTTTTAATTTTCAATAAAAAGACATAAATTAATCAATTTACGGCTACACTCTCTCGTGTGCCCAGTGGAGTCGCCAAGCTGTCAAAACCATTTTTTATTGTGAAAAACAGTGTCAACTTTTATTTAAAAGAAAAACGAAAATAGAGTCGCCACCGATCCTTTTTCTTGGGTGTGATTGGATCACCTTTAATTAATCATTTTAATAAAAATTCAAATTTACTAAAATGATAATTTTGGAGTACGAAATTCAGAAAACAAGTTCAAGAGTCGGTTGCGCACGAGGAAGGATTAGCACCCTCGATACGCCCAAAATTGGTACCTAATTGATTAGTCGATGTCTTAGTGTCGAAGGTTAAAAATTCGAAAAGGAATTTAAAATACGATCCTCTCTAAAAAAACTTGAATAAATTAAAACGAGCATTAAAGGCCCTCTCATCTCGAGATGTCAAAATGTCACATCTCCTAAGTTAGGACACGGCATTTGAACCCTCGAAAATAAGCTTTCTTTTTAATTTTATTTTTTAAAAAAAATCGTACTTTGGTTTTTTTAAAAGGTTATTCGGCTGTTTAAATCTAATGAGGAAAACCGAAACCCCGTAAGTTAGGGCACGACCTTCTCAAGTTTCTAAACGTGGAATATTACCTTTATTTTTATTAAAAAAGCACATATTTCGAACTTCAGACGGATCTTTGACGATTTAGGTTCAAAGAGAAAAATCAAAACCTCGTAAGTTAGGGCACAATTTTCCTCGAATCTCCAAAACGCCAAAATATAACTACTTTTTAAAGTTTTCCTTCTTTATGAGTTAATAAATTTATTTTTAAAACGATGTGCGAATAAAATATTATTTTATCAAAGGATAATAATGATGAATACATTAATAAAACAACACATGGGAATCATATAATACACATTATTTTAACACTAACTAGCACTATCTTATGATAAATAAAACCAATAATAACCATGATAATAGTATTAACACATGCACATAAGGAACGATGTCAATCGAATAATGGAGACGAAAACATGAATAAATATAAAAGAAAATAATTTGTAAAAGATCAAAAATAAAGAAACAAATGAAGGTGAAATGAAATCATGAATATAATTTGAAATAAAAATAATAATAATAATGGTAATAGTATCATAGAGAAAATAATAAAAAGTAAATAGAACATATAAAAACTAAATTTGGGATTCTAAAAATATTACTAATGTAAATGTTAAAATTAAAAATGAAAAGGGTAAATACTAGGTATAAAAATAAAATAATATTAACTAAAATGAATAATGATAGAAAAAATTAATAAGCAAATGATAAAATACATTAATTAAAAGACTTTATTGAAAATAGGATAAAATTAGGGGTCGAAATTGCAACAAATTTAATTAATAAAAGCGAAATAAGAGCAAAATAAGACGCGCGAAAAAAGGTAAGGACTAAATAGCCAAATATGCCAACATGCGAACAACATCCTTTCTCTAGAAGATCAGCGTGCCAAGGACAAAATTGAATCACAAGAGAAATCAAGTGGTCGGATTTGTAAAATTATAAAAAGAAGGAAAGGGGATCAGATTGTAACACGCCGCAAATGCGGAAGGATCAATAGGGTAAATAACCCTTTTAACAGAAACACACGGATCCTCAACCTAGGCGAGTCGGGTTGGGTCACGCGGGTCTAGTGCCTAAACGACGCCGTTTAGCATCTAAAACTAAGGCACAAAAATGGTGTCATTTCATATAATATAATTTAGGGATTTCTACGGATCAAGACAAATGAATAAATTGTTTAATTTAGATTTAGAATAATAAGTGAAGTCTAGGTGGATTCTTTCCTGGGTATTGTCTCTCTCATAAGTTTTCTTCGATTATTTTCCCAATTCGCTCTCTGTCACTTAGTAATCAGTTTAGATTTTAAAACAATTCCCTTCAATTTATAGGCTAGATAATAAAAAGATAGTAACTACTAGTACTTTTAGTCATCGTGGAAACGATATTCCTGACTCATCGTAGCTATACTACCATTCGATAGGTGCACTTGCCTTTGTCTTATTTTAGTTAGTTTGTGACATCATCAAGTTTTTGGCATCGTTGTCGGGGAATGAAGATATTAGGAACACTAGATTTTTATTAATTTAGCTATTTTTATTTTATTGCATTTTATTTTTTTTAGTTTTATTTTTAATTACTAAGTTTTTTTATTTGCTTTTGGCAGGTTTCTTTAGTTTATGACTAGAAGAAATCCATCGGGACCATTGCATTTTGACAGCGAAATTGAAAGTACAGCTCGTAGAAACCTTAGAGAGGCGAGACAGAATCGACAAAGTATAGAGGAAGAGCAAGAGGATGCTACTAAGGAGGTCGCTAACAATCAGAATGATCAACTACTCCCTGTGAATCCTCCAAATCCAAAACCTGCTCCACGATGTACGATTATGCTAAGCCCACTCTTACTAGGGCAGAATTGAGCATTGTTAGACTTGCTATTGCTGCAAATAATTTTGAACTGAAACCTAACACTATTCAAATGATTCAACAGTTTGTTTAGTTTGATGGTTTGTAGGATGAAGACCCAAATACTCATTTGGCCAATTTCTTAGAATTCTGTGATACTTTCAAGATAAATGGCATTTTTGGCAATGCCATTTGCCTTCGGTTGCTTCCGTTTTCATTGAGGAATAAGGCTAAACAGTGGTTGAACTCTTTAGCACTAGGTTCTATCACTAGTTGGACCAAATGACCAAAATTTTTTGCTGAAGTACTTTCCACCAGCTAAGACAGCGAAATTGAGGAGTCATATCTCTTCCTTTGTATAAATGGATTTAGAAAGTTTATATGATGCATAGGAGAGGTATAAAGATTTATTGTGAGGTATGAAGTTACTCATATGGCTATAGGTTTAGACCTTCCACAATGGTTTGAACCCCTCAACTAGGCAAATGACCAATGCAGCTGCCGGTGGTACTATAAATAATAAAACACCTGAGGAAGCTTATGAGTTCATAGAGGAGATGTCATTGAATAATTCTCAGTGGCAAGTCATGAGGACAAAGCCGACAAAAGCATCCGATGTTTTTAACGTTGATGCGGTTACCATGTTGTCAAATTAGGTAGAACTTTTAAATTAAAAGGTTGATGGTTTATGTGGTTCTACGCAGGTACATCTGGTGATGCAGTGTGACACAAGTGGAGGTGGAATAAGCAATTCAGAACATTTAGCCTACGGTCCTAGCATGAAAAATGAGCAAATGAATTATATAGGTAATAATCCTAGACCTCAAAATAATCCTTACAGTAATACTTACAATGCAGGTTGAAGGAACCACCCAAATTTCTCATGGCAAGGTCAAGGAAATCAAAGACCACCATCCCCTCTGGGCTTTTAGTAACAACCTTATCGACAGGAAAAGAAACCAAACCTTGAAGAGATATTGGAAAAAATTATTTCAGTGTCAGAGACTTGTTTCCAAAACATCAAAACAACTTTAAAAAATTAGCAAGCATCAATTCAAGGGCTCAAAAGTTGGGCAGCTTGCTAAATTAGTTTCAGAAAGACAACAAGGTAGTTTGCCTAGTAACATTGAACCCAATCCAAGAGAGCATGTGAAAGCAGTTACATTAAGAAATGGGAAAGTGTTAACTGAACCTGAAAAGAACTTGCTGCAAGAGTCTGATAAGGAAAAGGACGAGAAGGTCAAACCCGAAGTGAATGTAACACCAGTACTTAACGAATATAAACCACCCATCCCATATCTGGCAAATTTGAAGAAAGATGGCATGGATGCACAATTCTGTAAATTTCTTGAACTTTTTAAACAGTTGCATATTACCTTACTGTAACACCCCTAACCCGTATCCATCACCGGACTAGGGTTAAGAGGCATTACCAAACATATCATGTAACACCCCAAACCCGGCCCAGACGTTATGACCGGATCTAACGTGCCACATTGGAGTTGAAAACCCACGTTCTGTTTTTAGTGTTTTAAAATCATATATTTTGTTATACATACGAAGTGTATGGAAGCTGGGCACCAAGTAGGTATCCGAGATAGAGGAGGTGAGCCATGAAGGCTGCTTAAGTACCAAGTTCTTTAATTGGATCCAATCCTAGACATGCCGACAACCATAGCCACACTTTGTCATATCGAGTTTTAAATTTGTTTAAGTGGACGTCTTTGATAAATCGATTAATCGTGGTGTTGAGATATTTTGAAAACAAGTATCGTTTTGAAAACACGTCCTAAGTCTAGCCCATTTGAATAATTATCAACCAGGTTTGAAGTTATTAAAATTAAAATAATCCCGAGAAGAAATAAAAGGAAAGTTAAAATGGCCTTATTACAACCCAAAAATAAATAATATTTAAAGGAAATTTAAAGAAAACCAACGCTTATTTAAAAGTCCAAAGACAACCACCGTAGCCACTCTGAATCCGCTCCATTGAAGTCCCCACATCAAGGCTCACCGCAAGGTTAAGGAAAAGGGTGAGTTTGGAAACTCGATGTGCAACAAGCCCTTTCAGAGCCCAAAACAATAATGACTGTTGGGTCTAAGCCCAAATCCAATCTCAAACATGTCTTGGGCCATAGCCCTTTTCATATTCATATTTCATAACACCGGGTCAAGCCTTTTCAAATTTCATATTCTTGGGCGAAGCCTTTACGGTGGCAGATGGCCCATAGGCTCATTTCAATATCACATGTAATGTCAAATGAAAGAATGCAACCCATTTGGGAGACTACTCAACCCACCATCCGCTACTCTCCACCAGTACCAACCAACACACCATGTGGGATTAACTCGACCCACCCCGCCATAACTCTCCACCGGCAAAGATAGTTGCTTTATCATATAACTGGAGGCCTAGCCTCTTTTAATAACTGGGGCAAAGCCCTTTTTAATAACTTGGGCATAAGCCCTTTAATAACTGGGGCATAAGCCCTTTAATAACTAGGGCATAAGCCCTTTAATAACTGGGGCATAAGACCTTTTGCACTTCCTCCATCCATATAAAAACCCAACCCAATGCATTTATGAACATCTCGTGTGCCTATCATACATATCATGTGCATATCATACATGTCATGTGTATATCATACATATCATGTGCATATCATACATATCATGTTTATCAAAATCCCATGCATTAAGTTCATGTATAAACCATAGGGGTATAATGGTCATTTTTACCTAGGGGCAAAACGATCATTTTCATATTATAAGGGTAATCTTGTAATTTTACCAAAAATTAGGGTTTCCACGTTCATTAACGGTTACAAACAATTCATGGGTGCAAACAGTGAATCTGGCCCATTTTTAGCGAAAACGAGTTATTGGGCCAAAAACCCCTAATGGGCCCTACTCAGCTGATTTTGTCATCTAGGCCCATTTAGCCTATATCCATAACAGTATTAACAGTCTTAACATGCAATTTAACATATTTTTGTTTTCTACCAATTTTACCCAAATGGGCCCGAAAGCCCAATGGGCCCCACTTCGGCCCCTCGAGGCCCAACTTACCAAGAACGCCAAAAATCACATTCTTACCGTTTCCATCATTCTCGATCACCGTATCATCGATTCTAACTAACTAGTGAGCGTTATTGTGCTCACAAGTCCTCGAAATGCCGAGATTTGACATTTCGACTTTTCGACATTTTATCGCTTTAAGCTATGAAAAGGGTTCGTTACACACATTTGGCGATATTCCTCGACGAGATCTCCTACACGATTTCTCCTATAATCCATCGTTAATAATCAGCTTCCCATAATTGAACCAAACCTCAAATCATCTAATACTAATACTTACACATTCGGCCACCATCCATAATGGCCTTAGGAATCTTACCTTTGTCGCGATTGATGACTAGGTCTAGCTACTCCGGTGATCCAAGCTACTCCAAGTTGACACTACACCTTGCTGCTCCTCCAATAAATAAACCAAAAAAAATATTAAAAGAAGACCCCATAAGGCCTATACCCACATTCGGCCACCTCCCTAAACTAGAGGGGTTTCGGCTTTTGGCCATAGTTACACTAGGAATTGTTTAGAGTTTGAACACTTACCACAGTCTTTCTCCTCTTGAATCCGGATGCCTAAAAGGTAAAAGAATTGGACGCCACAATTAAAAAGGAAAGAAAAGGTTGCTGGTCACAAAGAATCGGCACCCACCTATCTTCACTGATTTCGGCTTTTTGCGGTATTTCGGCAGAAGTAGAGATTAAAGAAAGAAATAATAAATGAGTAGAGGAAAGTAATAGGCTGGATTTTGAAAAAGAAAAGGGAGAAAAGATGAGAGGAAGGATGGTAGATTCGACTAGGGAATAAAAATAAGAGAAAAAAAACTAAAACAAAGGAGAAAACGGCACAGCTAAGACCCTAATGTCGAAATTACTAACCTAATACCCTTCCGTCAATTCCCTCTCTAACCCCTTCCAAACGGCTAAGCTCTATCCTTCTCTCAAATCCTAAAATCTCTCCCTTATCCCTCCTTAATCCATGCATTTGACTTGATCCAACTCTCCTCTTACGTAATCCACTTAGGTTCCAACACTTACCCTTCCTGCACATAAAAATAAATACTCTTATTTGCCAACACAGGGAATCGATCCCAGGTCTTCCCTTATGCTCCACACGCCACCTTTTCAGGAGCTTAGTGGCATCACCCTTGCCACTTTACCAAAGCTCTTTTTGTGATACATTTCACCCACAACTTAATATAAGGGCACCTAGCCAGAACCCCTAACTGCTAAGTCCAAAATTTAAAAATTCTACCGGGTTTTGGCCAACTCATGGGCCTTCCATAAGCCCATTTTCATACCCAAATTATGAATTCATAATCACATACCAAATTTTAGAAATTTACTTAAAATATCAAGAATCGCGAAAAACCCGAAAATCAGGATGTTACAACTCTACCCTCCTTAAAGAAATTTCGGCCTCGAAATTTACTGATCCAAACAGTTGAGGGTATCACGACGCATTGCCTCTTCGGTCTCCCAGGTAGCTTCTTCCTTGCCATGGTTCCTTTAAAGTACCTTCACTAACGGAACTGACCTCCTTCTCAACACCTTGACATCACGATCAAGTATTTGCACAGGTTCCTCTTCAAAGGTCAAATCCGACTGTACCTCAATTTACGCAATCGCACGATATGAGTTGGGTCGAATGATATTGCCTTAGCATGGACACATGGAAGACATCGTGAATGCGATCCGATTCTGAAGTAACTCTAGGTGATAAGCCACCTACCCTATCCGCAATGATTGATGAAGGCCCAATAAACCGTGGGCTCAACTTACCCTTCTTACCAAATCTCAAAATCTTCTTCCAAGGTGAAACTTTCAAAAAGACCATGTCCCCTACCGCATATTCAATATCCTTACGCTTTAGATCGGCATAAGAATTTTGTCGATCCACCGCCTCTTTTAACCGCTTCCTGATCACATTAATCTTGTCTTTAATATCTGCTACCAACTCTGGTCCAAGTATTTGCCTTTCCCCCAGTTCTACCCAACAAGTAGGCGAACGACACCTTCGCCCATATAGTGCCTCATATGGAGCCATCTGAATACTTGCTTGGTAACTGTTGTTATACGCAAACTCCACTAACGGCAAATGGTCCTCCCAGCTGCCTCTAAACTTAATAGCACAACCCCTCAACATATCCTCTAAAATCTGAATAACCCTCTCTGACTACCCATCCGACTGAGGGTGAAAAGCCGTACTGAAATCCAATCGCGTTCCCAATGCCTCATGCAACTTCTGCCAAAACCGAGGTGTAAACCTTGGGTCTCGTTCTGAAATTATCGATACTGGCACACCATGCAACCGTACTATTTCCGCCACGTACAATCTGGCCAACTTCTAAAGTGAGTAATCGGTTCGGACAGGTATGAAATGAGCAGATTTCGTGAGTCTATCCACAATCACCCAAACCGAATCCTTCTTAGAAGGTGTCAACGGCAACCCACTCACAAAGTCCATAGTTACCCTTTCCCACTTCCAAAGTGGTATCTTTACCGGCTATAACAATCCCGAAGGTAGTTGATGCTCGGCCTTCACTTGTTGACATGTCAAACATCTTCCTACAAATTCGGTCACTTCTCGCTTAAGCCCAGGCCACCAATATTGCTCTCGCAAGTCGCGATACAACTTACTCCCTCCTGGATGCATAGCATAAGGTCCATTATGTGCCTCTTTCAAAATCATCAATCTCAAATCGGAGTTCTTCGGCATACAAATTCTCCCTCGAAAACAAAGAACTCCCTCACTATTTAACCCAAAGTCAGGATTCTCCCCCTTCTCAACTTGCTGAAACCGAGCAACCAACGACTCGTCCTCCAACTGTTGCTTCTTAATCTGTTCTACCCAAGTCGGTCTCACTTGTAACTCTGCCAACAAACTCCCGTCGTCATACAAACTTAGACGAGCAAACATCGCCTTTAATTCCGCCACAGCCCTTCGACTTAGCGCATCACCACAACATTCGCCTTACGGATGGTACTCAATCGAATAGTCATAGTCCTTTAACAACTCTATCCACCTTCACGCCTAAGATTCACTCCTTTTGAGTCGACAAGTACTTAAGACTCTTGTGATCCGTATAGATGATGCATTTCTCTCCATACGTAATGCCTCCATATCTTAAGTGCAAAGATTACCGCTGCCAGTTCCAAGTCATGAGTAGGGTAGTTCACCTCGTGCGGCTTAAGCTGTCGTGAAGCATAAGCGACCACTTTACCCTCTTGCATCAACACGCAGCCCAAACCTACATGTGATGCATCGCTGTACACCGTGAAATCCTTACAGACTCTGGCTGAATCAAAAATGGCGCTTCCGTCAAAACCTTCTTCAACTTCTCAAAAGCCTCTTGCTGCTTATTTGTCCAAACAAAAGGTGCTCCCTTCCTTATAAGTTTCATTAACGGTGCTGCCAACACAGAAAATCCTTCCACGAATCTCCGATAATAACCTGCCAACCCCAAAAAACTTCGAATCTCTGTTACCGACTTCGGTGGCTTCCATTCCAAAATTGCTTCAATCTTTCGAGGGTCCACCTTGATCCCCTCGGCAGACACAACATGCCCCAAGAAGGTAACTTCCTTCAGCCAAAACTCACACTTACTAAACTTTGCATAAAGTTGCTTCTCCCTTAACACTTGCAGCACTACACGAAGATGCTCATCATGCTTCTCTTCTGTTTCCGAATACACCAAGATATCGTCAATAAAAACGACTACGAACCGATCCAAGTATGGTTGGAATACCCAATTCATCAAATCCATGAATGCTACCGGTGCATTAGTCAACCCAAAAGGCATTACCAGAAATTCGTAATGACCATATCGAGTCCTAAACGCCGTCTTATAAATATCCCCCTCTTTAACTCTTAATTGATGATATCCTGACCGAAGGTCGATCTTAGAAAACACCGAGGCTCCTTTTAATTGGTCGAACAGATCATCAATTCTTGGTAATGGATACTTGTTCTTGATAGTCAGTTTATTCAACTGCCGATAGTCAATACACATTCGCATAGTCCCATCTTTCTTCTTTACGAACAGAACCGGTGCTCCCCACGGAGAAACACTTGGTTTTATAAACCCTCTATCCAGCAGCTCTTGAATCTGAGCTTTCAATTCTATCAACTCCTTTGGTGCCATCCGATAAGGCGCAATGGACACAGGAGCTGTTCCAGGTAGTAAGTCGATTCCAAACTCGACTTCTCGTTCGGGGTAATCCGGAAGTTCATCCGGAATACATCCTGAAATTTCTTAATAGTCCTAACCGACTCTACTGTTATCTCCTCAAGTCCCGTTTGACTTACAAGGGCCAAGTAAGCCTCCCAACCTTTCTGAATCAACTTCTCGGCTCTTAAAGCCGAAACAACATTGAACAAATAATCCCTTCGTTCCCCTATGACCATTATCTCCTCATCTTCGGCAGTTCTTAGTATCATCCTTTTTGCAGCACAATCCAACGTCACCTTGTGCTTAGTTAACCAGTCCATTCCCAAGATAAGATCAAAATCCCAAAATGACAGCTCCATCAAATCTCCTTCAAAGATTTTATCTTGTGTCACTAACAGTACTGCCCTAAAAATTTTATCTACTTTAACCGAATGTCCCAATGGGCTTATCACCGATACCCCACTCACAGTCTTATCAGGAAGCACATCCAAAGCCCCAGATACATCACAAGTAACATACGAGTGGGTGGAACCCACATCAATCAAAGCAATGTAAGGCATGCTATGGATGAAGAACGTACCCGTTATAACATCAGGAGCGTCACCCTCCTCACGACGTCGTACAGCATAAACCAACGCTGGTTTTCGAGCTTCAGCGTGTCCAGGTGCCCCATGTCCTCGTCCATTACCATTGCCACCTCTACCTTGCCCACGACCCCTCTGTGGTGGTGGTCCTCCTCGCCGTGGTTGGACATCCCTTTGCTCTGTCGCTAGCTCCTGAGCTGTCCTCCGAGGACACTCTCTGAACTTATGCTCCTTAGACCCACATCGAAAACATGCTCCAGTTCATTTCCAGCACTCCCCCATATGCACCTTACTACAGTCCCTACAAGCCTGCGGTCTATAAGTATTTACTGGAACTGCTCGAACGATTCCTCCATCCTTGCTCTTTTAACATTTCGATTCGTGGCACTCGAGGGTGTAAAATCCCTCTTGAATCTGGGTCGATCCTTCTCATGATTCATCGCTCGATCGGCTTCACCTCCTCGGCTATCTTAGCCTTTTCTACCAATGCAAAGAAAACCACGCTCCCTCCGTGGAGCTATCAATATCCTAAGCTCATCGCAGAGACCATCCTCAAATCGGACATCAGCTCATATTCGATTGCCACTATGCCACTAGCATATCGACTCGACCTCAAAATTACGCCTCATACTGCCTACTGATCTTATCACCTTGAGTCGATTTAAGAATTCCTTCCGACGAGCATCCACATAGCTTGCTCCAACATACCTCCCCTTAAAAGTAGTTTTGAACAATTCCCAGGTTACTTGCTCAATTAGGGTACTCTCCCTTACGGTGATCCACCATCGGTATGCCTCGTCACGTAGCAGTGACACAGCTCATTTCAGCTTTTGCTCCACTGAGCAATCTAGATCGTCCATGATCCGCTCATTGCCTCCACCAATATTACGCCACATTTGGGGCTACTCCAGATACACCCCTAAATACTTCTGCTCCGTTGGCCCGGAGTCGCTCCGATATAGACCCCCTATTCACCGTCCCAATACTAGCTCCAACCACTCTTTCTAAAACCCTTAACATGGCTTGGGATAAGCGTCATCCCCGACCCGATCATAAGACCCGATCTCCGTTGCTTGCGGCACAGATGGCTCCTCGGTGGCCTATGCCACGAGGATGAAGATTCACTTGCACCCTTCCGCGACCACGTCCATGACCTCGTCCACGAGCTCCTCTTGTACTCATATCAAATTTGCTGTTTACGAGTTTTATGAAATTAGTATAACGTTCCACTGTTTATTAAGAAAATGTCTTATAAAGATATAGCAGTTCAAGGATTGTTTTCGTATCATCGTAGCCTAGTTATAGTCTCATTCCTACCGTTTACAGCTCTACCCTAACTAAAGTATCATAGTAGGATCTCAGCACTATTCATAATATCATGTCATTATCATATATCGTAAAGAAAATATAATTACAGACTTGGTGCCGGGGATTCAGTGCGCCACCTCTTTCTTCAATCCAGAACTTGAAAAACCATGTTTTTAATCACCAAAATAGAAATTTAAAAACTTTGATTTGAAAACTCCTTTATTTTGAACTCTTGATTTAAAACAGAAAAACTTGTACCTTTTAACATATATTCCCATAAAACATCTCAAAAACCATTTTCAAAAATACCCTTTTTAGGCCTAAGTTTTGAAAACATTTTGGACCCGATCCACAGCCGAGTTGTTGCAACTTAACTCTGATACCACTAAATGTAACACCCCAAACCCGGCCCAGACGTTATGGTCGGATCTGACGTGCCACATTGGAGTTGAAAACCCACGTTCCATTTTTAGTGTTTTAAAACCATATATTTTGTTATACATACGAAGTGTATGGAAGCTGGGCACCAGGTAGGTATCCGAGATAGAGGAGGTGAGCCATGAAGGCTGCTTAAGTACCAAGCTATTTAATTGGATCCAATCCTAGACATGCCCACAACCATAGCCACACTTTGTCATATCGAGTTTTAAATTTGTTTAAGTGGACGTCTTTGATAAATCGATTAATCGTGGTGTTGAGATATTTTGAAAAAAAGTATCGTTTTGAAAACACGTCCTAAGTCTAGCCCATTTGAATAATTATCAACCAGGTTTGAAGTTATTAAAATTAAAATAATCCCGAGAAGGAATAAAAGGAAAGTTAAAATGGCCTTATTACAACCCAAAAATAAGTAATATTTAAAGGAAATTTAAAGAAAACCAACGCTTATTTAAAAGTCCAAAGACAACCACCATGGCCACTCTGAATCCGCTCCGCCCCAAGTCCCCACATCAAGGCTCACCTGCAAGGTTAAGGAAAGGGGGTGAGTTTGGAAACTCAGTGTGCAACAAGCCCCTTTCAGAGCCCAAAACAATAACAGCCTGTTGGGTCTAAGCCCAAATCCAATCTCAAACATGTACTGGGCCATAGCCCTTTTCATATTTCATATTTAATAACACTGGGCCAAAGCCTTTTCAAATTTCATATTACTGGGCCGAAGCCTTTACGGTAAACGGTATGGCCCATAGGCCCATTTCAATATCACATGTAATGTCAAATGAAAGAATGCAACCCATTTGGGGAGACTACTCAACCCACCATCCGCTACTCTCCACCCGTACCAACCAACACACCATGTGGGGATTAACTCGACCTACTCCGCCATAACTCTCCACTGGCAGTATAGCTGCTTTATCATATAACTGGAGGCCTAGCCTCTTTTAATAACTGGGGCAAAGCCCTTTTTAATAACTGGGGCATAAGCCCTTTAATAACTGGGGCATAAGCCCTTTAATAACTGGGGCATAAGCCCTTTTGCCCTTCCTCCATCCATATAAAAACCCAACCCAATGCATTTATGAACATCTCGTGTGCCTATCATACATATCATGTGCATATCATACATGTCATGTGCATATCATACATATCATGTGCATATCATACATATCATGTTTATCAAAATCCCATGCATTAAGTTCATGTATAAACCCTAGGGGTATAATGGTCATTTTACCTAGGGGCAAACGGTCATTTTCATATTATAAGGGTAATCTTGTAATTTTACCAAAATTAGGGTTTCCACGTTCATTAACGATTACAAACAATTCATGGGTGTAAGCAGTGAATCGGCCCATTTTAGCAAAACGAGTTATTGGGCCAAAAACCCTAATGGGCCCTACTCACCGATTTTATCATCTAGGCCCATTTAGCCTATATCCATAACAATGATAATGATCTTAACATGCAATTTAACATATTTACATTTTCTACCAATTTTACCCAAATGGGCCCGAAAGCCCAATGGGCCCCACTTCGACCCCTCGAGGCCCAACTTACCAAGAACGCCAAAAATCACATTCTTACCGTTTCCATCGTTCTCGATCATCATCTCATCGATTCTAACTAACTAGTGAGCGTTCGCTTGCTCACAAGTCCTCAAAATGCCAGGATTTCGGCATTTCGGCTTTTCGGCATTTTATCGCTTTAAGCTATGAAAAAGGGTTCGTTACACACCTGTTTGGCGATATTCCTCGACGAGATCTCCTACACGATTTCTCTTATAATCCATCGTTAATAATCAGCTTCCCATAATTGAACCAAACCTCAAATCATCTAATACTAATACTTACACATTCGGCCACCATCCACAATGGCCTTAGGAATCTTACCTTTGTCGCGATTGATGACTAGGTCTAGCTACTCCGGTGATCCAAGCTACTCCAAGTCGACACTACACCTTGCTGCTCCTCTAATAAATAAACCAAAAAAAAATATTAAAAGAAGACCCCATAAGGCCTATACCCACATTCGGCCACCTCCTTAAACTAGAGGGGTTTCGGCTTTTGGCCATAGTTACACTAGGAATTGTTTAGAGTTTGAACACTTACCACAGTCTTTCTCCTCTTGAATCCGGATGCCTAAAAGGTAAAGGAATTGGATGCCACAATTAAAAAGGAAAGAAAAGGTTGCTGGTCACAAAGAATCGGCACCCACCTATCTTCACTGATTTCGGCTTTTTGCGGTATTTCGGTAGAAGTATAGATTAAAGAAAGAAATAATAAATGAGTAGAGGAAAGTAATAGGCTGGATTTTGAAAAAGAAAAGGGAGAAAAGATAAGAGGAAGGATGGTAGATTCGGCTAGGAATAAAAGAAGAGAAAAAACTAAAACAAAGGAGAAAACAGCACATACTAAGACCCTAATGCCAAATTACTAACCTAATACCCTTCTTGAATTCCCTCTCTAACCCCTTCCAAACGGCTAAGCTCTATCCTTCTCTCAAATCCCTAAAATCTCTCCCCTTATCCCTCCTTAATCCATGCATTTGACTTGATCCAACTCTCCTTTTACAAAATCCACTTAGGTTCCAACACTTACCCTTCCTGCACATAAAAATAAATACTCTTATTTGCCAACACAGGGAATCGATCCCAGGTCTTCCCTTATGCTCCACATGCCACCTTTTCAGGAGCTTAGTGGCGTCACCCTTGCCACTTTACCAAAGCTCTTTTTGTGATACATTTCACCCACAACTTAATATAAGGGCACCTAGCCAGAACCCCTAACTCCTAAGTCCAAAATTTAAAAATTCTACCGGGTTTTGGCCAACTCATGGGCCTTCCATAAGCCCATTTTCATACCCAAATTATGAATTCCATAATCACATACCAAATTTTATAAATTTACTTAAAATATCAAGAATCGCGAAAAACCCGAAAATTAGGATGTTACATATCAGAACATTTCGCATTCATTACACAATCAAAAGTCATACATTATCATATCAAAGTCAAATAACAACATAAAGTCCCTTTCTTAGGTCAAAGAGACTCTAACATGCATTAGGAAGAGGTTGGGATTAAACTAAACACATACAAAATTTTTTGAAACTAAACAATTTTTCTAAGTTATAAAGGTCACACACCTGTGTGAACAGGCCGTGTGCCTCACACGGCATTAAACACGCCTGTGTGTCTAGGCCATGGCGAAATAGAGCATACATATAGGCTAGTCCACATGGCCATATGACATGCTCGTGTGCCAGGCTGTGTGAAAATTAAGAAGGCTACTAACTTGGGTCACAAGGCTAGTCACACGCCCGTGTGTCTAGCCCGTGCTCGAAACTGATTTGGCCATACAGCTTGGCATATGCCTGTGTGTGCGACTGTGAGGCCTACCCAGGCTCATTTTGAAATGACCCTCAAGCAACACGGTAGAGACACACGACCATGTCCTTACCCGTGTGGGCAAAAATAGGCCATTTAGAAAGCCAACTTGCCACCCAAATTTTGGGTCCCCCTACAAGATCAAAACCTAAAACATTTCATACTAAATTCCAACCGATACACAATCAAAACATACACCATTCATGCCATATCATTAACAACCAATTTCATACTTATATCCATACTAAAATCATGCCAAATCATAACCCCAATTCGTACCAAAACATATTTTTCATAACCTCAATTTACTTCATTCAATCACATGCCATAATCTTACCAATTCCTCAAATAGACACATACCAAAATCTTACCAAATTGACCAATTCTCTTTGGCAATCCATGAACACATCATATTGGCAATATTGTATCACATATATTATATTCCAAAGGCATTTATAAACACAACCAAAACCAAGCCTGTAACAGCCCGATTTTGGGCTTAGTCGGAACAGTGGTTTTGGGACTACTAATCCGAGGGTGGAGAAGTTATTTTTAATATTATTTTATTAGTTGTGGCATGATTATATGAGAGTATGAAAATATTGGTGAGTTAATTTTAGCGATTTCATGCTTAATTGTGAAAAATGACTAAATCGCATAAAGTGCAAAAGTCCTATTTTCATAGTTAAGGGTGTTAAATAGCTAGAGAACCAAAATTGGGGGTCTTTGAAGGACAAATAGACCCTTGGATAGGTGATGGCCGGCCATAGGAGACAAAAGATGGAGAAAGTCAAAATTAGGTAGAAATTTCGTAAATTATTTGACCAAAATGAAATAAAATAAAGAAGAAAAGGTGTCATCTTTTTCTCACCTTCTTCACCACTGAAAATACCAGAAAAATAAGGGTTTAGAAGCTTGAAAAATTTTAGCCACTCTTTTCCTTCACAAGTAAGTGATTTTGATAGTTTTTCTTGATGATTTTTGTATTTTTGGACACCTTGTAGCATGAGCTTTCAAATGAAGGGACTATTTTGCTAAATGGTTGAAAGTTTATGGTTTATCCATGATAGTAAACATGTTTTTTTCTGAAATTTTATGGAACACTATGAGTTATGGTTGTGTAATAAACAAGTTTTGTGAAGTAGTTTTCAAGGAAACCTTAACTAGGTACCATTTTGCATAAGTTAAAAATTAGATGATAGATGTGAGAAATAATGGAAATTTTGGGTTTCTATAAGAGTAAAAAGGGTTTGGCTAGGCTTAAGATATGAAGAAATTCGATAAAAATTGATTTCTAGACCTAGGGGTAAAATGGTTTGCAAGAGTATAGGGGCAAAATGGTTATTTTGCCCAATTATAAATTGTTGAGTACCTAGATCATTAAAATGATTAAATTTTTGAATTTTTATCATTATAGATCAAAAATTGCAAAATCTAGGCCTAGACTGGGGAAAAGCAAAGTAAATGGACTAAGCCGAACGAGTAGCCTACATTATGTATACCGAGGTAAGTTGTATGTAATTAATACAATTACATTGTTATTATATGTATTTGAATTGATATAGTATAAATTTCTTGTTTGTGAAAATGATCATAAATGATGAATCTTGGGATAGTAGAACTTCCGGATGAACCTTAAGAACAAATCGGATATTCATGCCATGACATTTAGGTTAATTGTGTGCTAGTGTAAGACATGTCTGGGACATGCATCGGACACATTACGAGAGCCAGTGTAAGACCATGTCTGGGACATGGCATCGGCATTGAAACGAGAGCTAGTGTATTGGGACATGCATCGACCTCGAGATGTAAGCCAGTGTAAGACATGTCTGGGACATGCATCGGCTACAAGATGTGTCAGTGTAAGACCATGTATGGGACATGGCATCGGCACAGATATGTTAAAGTCACTGTAAGAACATTTCTGGGACATCGCATCGACTTGATGTGTAAGCTAGTGTACGACCATGTCTGGGACATGGCATCGGCATTATACCTTATGTTTAAGACTTAATGAATATCCGATAGCATTCTGAATGGTTCAACGGTAAAAGTCACAGGTTAAGTTAAACAAGCAAAGTATAACCATGTTGTGATTGGTACAGGTACCTATTTGAAATGTATGAGATGTGAGCTCAATATATGCTATGTGAAATGTATTGGCTAGTGATGAGTAAGTTGTGTTTATGCCTACTTAAGTACTATGAGTATGATGATGAATGGTAAAGTTGTTGTTATATTTATTGCATGAAACTTACTAAGCTTTATGTTTACCCTATTCCATTCCATTTTCTTATAGTGCTGCCTAAATAGCTCAAGGACTAACGGATGTCAGAGCCAACAATCACAGTATCATCCAAAGCACTTGGTATAGTTAGATTACTTGTTTTGAGTATGGCATGTATAGGGCTTAGGCTTTAATGTTTTGGTGTCATTGGGAATTGGCCAAATGTGTTGGCTTGGGCTAAAACCCTTTATTTTGTATAAATCCTTGAATGAGGGCGAATATTCATTTTATTATATATACATAAAAGATGTTACTTTCATGGATGAGTATATTGCATATGTGAAACGTTATCTATTATGGCTGTTTTAGTTATGTGGATCATTCTTGTATGGTGTTGATTGATTTTGTGTAGGTTATGTGAGTAAGGGTGATAAAGAGGCTTGGTAGATAGCCTTATTTTTTCCCACACAGGTAGACACACGGTATGTCCTACGGTCGTGCGATCCAACCGTGTGTCCCCTGCACGTAAAATTTGCAGGTCAGTATGCATAGTAGTAAACACACGAGCAGAGACACGGTCGTGTGTCTCAGCCGTATGAAGGACATGTCCTACCACATGGGTATGTGCCTTAGCCGTGTGACCCTTAAGAATTGCTGACGTCAGAAATAGAATGTCTAGGTTTTTGCACACGGGCTAAGACCCAGGCGTGTTATAGCCGTGTGAGGGACGCAGGCCATGGACACGGGCGTGTGCCAGGCCGTGTGAAAACCCCTGTAGGTTCCAAATTGAAATTAATTCCACACGGGTAAAGGACACGGGTGTGTCCTTGTATGCTTAGGCCGTGTGAGCCATAGGGCCAACAGTACGACCATGTCGAATTGGTCACACGGACATGTTGCCCCTCCCACACGAGCGTGTGCCCCTATGTCTAGTGTTATTTTTCAAGTTCGTTGAAAGACCCGAATTGGTCCTGATTGGTTTTTAAATGAATGTTTGGAGTCTCGTAGGCCATATTGAAGAAGTTTAGAAAAAATTTTAAATTTGACTAGGTCTTGATGATCCAGAAATGTAGGAATGCATGTGTTCAAGGTAGGTAACGCCTTCTATTCCGTCCCAACGTAGGGTACGGGGTGGGATGTTAGAAAGCCATATCACATGGCTAAATATTCATGACTCAAAAACATATCTTAATTTATCTAGACTATACATGCCATACTTTAATGTTTACACTTTACAAAGGTACCAAAGATAAGTTTGATAGTATGGTGATGACCCTTAACGATCCCTGAGCTCTCGGTAGCTTCGATATTTATAAAACAGATGAAAAGCACACAAAGTAAGCTTTCAAAAGCTTAATAAGCCATAAACAAATAACTTATCACATAACACATTTCTAAAACCAAACCATTCATATAACTTATGGCAAAATATATTCACATATCCATAAGTCTCTTATAGCTCATTTAACCATAATTCTCTTACATATATCATATGTACACAATTGTACAAATACCTACCTTTCATTCTCAATCATGTTATACATTTCAAACATACCTAAATCGGATATACATTCACATAGTTATTCATTTCTCAAAGTGCCCGATGAACTATTCGGAATCATTAAAGATAATCGGATAGCTCGGAAAACTCGTACAATGCCAACGTCCCAGACGTGGTCTTATATGTAATAAAATGTCGATGCCACTGTCCCAGATAGGGTCTTACACGAAATCAAATACGATGCTGATGTCCCAGACATGGTCTTACACATAAATCTCAGATCGATGCCAACGTCCCACACGTGGTCTTACACGAAATCACATATCAGAATCCTATGTCATGACATATGTATCGTAACTATTCTTATGGTTCGTATGGGGCTTTCGGACGTTGTTACATTATTGAAACTTTTTCCATTTTACATATTCAACTTCTATAATCATTCATCACAATTCAATATCATATAAATATGAAAATCAATTCAAACACATTTATTTGTATATTGACTTACCTCGTACGGAAATGAACGGAAACGAACGACTAATCAACGACTTTCGACTTTCCCCGATCTAATTATGTTTTCTTTGGTTCTTGATCTATATAAATCCAAATTTAACTCTTTTATTCAACAATTAACTCAATTCAATATATTTAGGGCATTTTACAAATTAGCCCTCACATTTTCACATTTTAACATTTTAGTCCCTATTTCATAAAATCACAAAATATGCATAATTTCATTTCACACATGCCTAGCCAAATTTTCCTTTAGCTCATATAAGTCCATATATTTCATTTATTTCATATTTTTGCGCTTCAATTTCTCATTTTCACTATTTAGTCCAAAATACTCAAATTCATAAAAAAACCCCAATACAAAACATAGTAATCTAACACATATCTTTCATTTTCTATCATCTAACTTCATAAAACTCACATTATCAACAATGACACAACTCAAAATCATAATCAAATTCAGAAATTGAGGCATGGGCTTGAAAGATTACTAAACAACGATCACAAAAACGTAAAAATTATCAAAAACGAAACAAAAACGAACCTTCAATTGAGCTTTAGTATGGTCGAGCCCTAGATAGTTATTTTTCTTTGTCTTCTATTTTCGGTTGATGAAGATGATTATGAAGCCATATTTCATTTTAGTTTATTAAATTATAACTTATTAATTAAATTACCAAATTAACCTTACTTAAAACATTATAAAATCATTTAATGGATGGTCATTAATGTCCATTAACCGTAGTTATGGTCTAATTGCATCATAAGGACCTCACCTTTAATAAGACATAGTACTTAATTACTTTTAACAAATAGCTAGCCACTTTTACATTTTACGTAATTAAGTCCTTTTTATAAATTGAGCACACAAATGACAAAATTAAATTACAAATTTTTCACAAATATCAATTTGCATATTATAAGCACGGAAAATAATAATAAAATATTTTTTTGACTCGAATTTTTGGTCCCAAAACCACTGTTCGAACTAGGGGGTTGTTACACTTACCTTTTGTTGAAGCTATTTCGCAGATGCCTACATATGCAAAATTTTTGAAGGAGTTTTGAATAAATAAAAGGAAGTTTGAAGAGCTGTCTACAGTGGAACTTACCTTCAAAATAAACTGCCAACCAAACTGAAAGATCCAGGAAGTTTTACTATTCCCTATTTAATTGGTAGTTTAAATATTGAAAGGGCATTAGCTGATTTAGGTGCTAGCATTAATTTGATGCCTTATAAAATGTTCGAGCAGCTTGGTCTTGGGGAACCAAAACCTACTAGAATGAGTATTCAATTAGCTGATAGATCTGTTAAATATCCTAGGGGTACTATTGAGGATGTGCTTGTAAAAGTAGATAAATTCATATTCCCTGTTGATTTTGTTGTGCTTGACATGGATGAGGATGTTGAGGTGCCTTTAATTTTAGGTTGCCTATTTTTAGCCATTGCTAGAGCTGTTATTGATGTAGGTGATGTCAAACTTGTGCTTAGGGTAGGTGATGAAGAGATTATTTTTAAAATCTATGATGCCATGAGATTCTCTAGAGAACAAGATTATTCTTGTTATTTTATTGATTCTATTGATCACATTATTCAAGATTCTTTACAGAAAATTGTTCATGAGGACATGTTAGAAATGTGTCTTGTTTAAGGAGAGGAGGTAGATGATGGTGATGCTGTGATAGGTAAGACAAAAGCTGATTTAGATTCTAATGAGTCTTCATTGAGACAGAAGAATTATGAGGATATTGAGGTAAACGATGAATTGAAACTAAGACCCTCTATTGAAGAACCTCCTAAATTAGAACTAAAACAGTTACCAAATCAATTAGAATATGCATTCCTTGGAAATAATTCTACATTACTAGTGATTACTGCTTCAGATTTGCAGCCAAATGAGAAAGATAAGTTACTTCAAGTATTGAAGAAGCATAAAAGAGCCATAGCTTGGAAGATTTCTAACATTAAATGGATCAGTCTCTCTTTTTGTAGGCTCAAAAATGGTTGAATCCTAACATGAAAGAAGTTGTTAAGACTGAGGTAATTAAACTTCTAGATGGTGGAGTTATTTATCCTATTTTTAACAGTACTTGGGTGAGCCTTATGTAGGTTGTTCCTTAGAAGGGAGGCATGACTGTTGCAGCAAACGAGAAGAATGAGTTGATTCCTACAAGAAAAGTCACGGGATGGAGAGTTTGCATTGACTATAGGAAGTTAAAGGATGCCATAAGAAAAGATCACTTTCCTTTGACATTCATTGATCAAATGTTGGAAAGATTATCTGGACATATTTATTATTGCTTCCTAGATGGACTCTCTGGCTACTTCCAAATCCCAATAGCTCGTAAGGACCAAGAAAAATGACATTTACATGTCCATATGGTACGTTTGCTTACCGAAGAATACCTTCTAGATTATGTAATGCTCCTGCTACTTTTTAGTGATGCATGTTGGATGTTTTTGATGAACTCGTAGAAGACATTATGGAGGTATTTACGGAGACTTCTCGGTATTCAGTAATTCTTTCCATATTTGTCTTAAAAATTTAAAATGAGTTCTAATGAGATGTAAGGAAACGAACCTTGTACTTAATTAGGAAAAATGTCACTTTATGGTTCGATAAGGGATTGTGCTAGGCCATAACATTTCCAGTAAAGGGATTGAGGTTGATAGAGCGAAAATTGAAACAATTAAAAAATAACCTCCCCATTCGAAGCTTTTTAGGACATGTTGGGTTCTATAGAAGGTTTATTAAAGATTTCTCCAAAATAGCTAAGCCTTTAACAAATTTGCTAGAAAAAGATGTGCCTTTTGATTTCAATCAGGAATGTTTAGTAGCATTTAATACTCTTAAAGATAAACTAATTAATGCTCAGATTGTAGTTGCACTTGATTGGAATTTACACTTTGAACTAATGTACGACGCGAGTGATTTTACAGTAAGTGCAGCTCTTGGACAGCGAAGAGACAAGCATTTTCAACTGATCTATTATGCTAGCAAAACATTGACAGCCACACAAGAAAACTACACGACTACTAGAATAGAATTACTAGTTGTGGTTTTTGCATTCGATAAATTTAGACCATATCTAATATTATCTAAAGTTGTCGTTTACACTGACCATTCGGCTCTGCATTATCTCCTCACTAAATCTGTGATAGCCCTAATTTGACCCTAGTCAGAAAGTGGTTTCGGGACCACAAAACCAAGTCATAAAAATAATTAACTGTTAAATTCTATATTTATTATATGTGTAAATGCATGTGTGAAAGTTTCATGCTTTGATTTTGTCATTTGTATGTGAAATTTATAAGATAGGACTCATGTGATAAAACTTGAAAGTGTGATAGGTAAATTTTAAAGTGCCAAATAATGCATGAAATGTTGACATGAGGGATTTGCATGTCAAATGGACCGATTTTGTTAGTGGCCGGCCATAAATGATGGTTGATGTATAATATATGTTTTATTTAAGTATTATAATAAGTAATGGCTTTATTTTTTAAATAAATTAATTAGTAAAACAATAAAAGATGATTAAAAAAATAGATGTTCATCTTTCTTTCTTGATTTCCGAATTTGGGAAAGAAAAAAAGTAAAGAAGAAGCCAAGGCATTCGGCCATGGTTATCTCCATTTAAAGGTATGTAATGCAATTTTTATTTGTAATTGATTATGAAATTAAATGGATAAATACATAGCATAGTTAACCCATGGTTTAAATTCATGAATCAATGAACAAGTGTCCTTTCGGCAAGTGCTAAATTGGTATTATTTTGATAAGTTTTTTGGAAGATGTTAGTTATATGTTAAGTAGCTTAAATGATGGTTGAATAAGTAGAATTCATGATTGAAAAGTATGAATTGAAATTGCCGTATGTGTGTATATGCATTTTGGAAAGAAAAATGTTGTTGTTTAGTTGAGTTTTCATTTGATATGTACATTCGGTCAAAAGGGGGGGGGGGAAGGAATAAGATGAATTTAAAATGTTGTAGTTTGTTTTTAAAGTTGGTTAAATAGTTGTGGTCATTGCCGAATACATTTGTGTTAGGGGAAAATATGATTAAGTATCGGTTTGATGAGCTAAATATATATGTATATTCGGCTATATAAAATTTGATATGTACTTGAAAATATAATAAGCCTTAAAAATATAATGGTTAATGTGAATGTGTGGTTGAGATTTGATTAATGTTTTCAATGTTTGATGTGAATTGAACTTAAGAATGAATCACTATACCTAATTATCTTGATATGACTCTTTTGTATATGGTAATACTCTTTAACCCTCCGGCGACGGGTACAGGTTAAGGGTGATACATTTTATTGGTATCAGAGCTATGGTTTATTCGATTCTAGGACTAATGTAGCGTGTATGAGTTTAGCTTTACATGCCATATTGTGTTAAACGATAGTGTGACGATTTCTGACAGTTAAAAATGTGTTTTCGCATAGTAATGGATCCCGATCCCAATCGAGCTGTAGCTGATGATTTTGAGAGTGTAGCGCCTGCTCCCGCGCATAGGACAGCGCCGATGGACTCTCAACCTATTGTGAGCAATTAAAACGATGAGGCTAGATAGGCTTTTTATAGTGTGATGAATGATTGGTTCAACCAATACATTCGAACTAATACGGCTGCTCCACAACCCCCCACATCTGAATAATACACCCCCTACACCTACGATGCCTCCGGTAATTGATCAGATGAGGTTGAATAAACCCCCGATTGACAGAATTCAAAAGCACGGGGCTACTGAATTTAAAGCTACAGATAGTGATGATGCCGAGCAAGCTGAATTTTGGTTGGACAACACTATTCGGGTACTTGATGAACTATCTTACACAGCCGATGAATGCCTGAAATGTGCTATATCTTTGCTACGTGATTCTGCCTATTATTGGTGGAATACATTGGTTTCTGTTGTACCCAGAGAGTGGGTGACGTGGGAGTTCTTCCAAACTGAGTTTTGAAAAAAGTATATCAGTCAGAGGTTCATCGATCAGAAAGGAAAAGAATTTCTTGAGCTTAAACAGGGCTCTATGTCGGTTACTGATTATGAATGGAAGTTTGTCAAACTTAGTAGATATGCTCGGGAATGTGTATCGTTTGAGGCTATTATGTGTAAACGTTTTGAAGATGGGTTGAATAAAGATATAAAAATGTTTGTTGGCATTCCTGAAATACGAGAGTTCGTAGTACTTGTCGAGCGAGCTTGCAAAGCCGAAGAACTTAGTAAAGAGAAAAGAAAAGCTGATGTTGAAGCTGGAGAATTTCGTAAAAGATCTTTAGGAAAGTCTTTTCAGCAATCATTGAAGAAATTTCGAGATGATTCAGGCCAGTCAAAGAACACTTTGGGTTTTTCCAGACGAGACCACGATCGACCCCCTGTGAGTACACGAGCCACTTCAGTTGCCAGTGTTGGAAATGATCGATGGGATAGGATCGAGTGCAAGTATTGTGGAAAATGGCATTTGGAGAGCTGTAGATTTCATGACCGCTCCTGGTATAAATGCGGATCAGCTGACTATTTTATTAAAGACTGCCCGAGATTATCCGAGAAAAATATGAATCAGATTGGAAAACCGAATACTACTACAGCACGAGGTAGACCACCTAAGAATACGGGGAATGCTAACGACGATCAGAGAGGGTCTAGAGATGCTACAACCAAATCCGAGGCTCGTGCTCCTGCTAGAGCTTATGTTATACGTGCACGCGAGGATGCTTCTTCGCCTGATGTTATTACCGGTACATTCACTCTCTTTGATACTGATGTGATTGCTTTGATTGACCCTGGTTCTACTCATTCATATGTATGTAAGACTTTAACATCTAGTAAGACTCTACCTGTTGAGTCTACTGAGTTTGTGATCCGAGTGTCAAATCCCTTGGGTCGATATGTGCTAGTCGATAAAGTGTGCAGGAAATGTCCCTTGATAATCTGAGGTTCCTGTTTTTCGGCCGATTTGATGCTTTTACCGTTTAATGAATTTGATGTTATTCTCGGTATGGATTGGTTGACTGTGCATGATTCAGTTGTGAATTGCAAAAGAAAGACTATTGATTTGAGATGTGCAAATGATGAGATAATCCAAGTTGAGTCTACTGATACGAACGGGTTACCAGCAGTAATATACTCGATGTTGGCTCAGAAATTTGTAAAGAAGGGGTGTGAAGCATATCTTGCATACGTACTTGATAGTAAAGAATCAGAAAAGAAGCTTGAATCAGTACTGGTGGTTTGTGAGTATCAAGATGTTTTTCCCGAGGAATTACCGGGATTACCACCTGTTCGGGAGGTAGAGTTTGGTATTGAACTTGTACCTGGGACTACACCAATTTTGATAGCTCCATATCATATGGCACCAACGAAATTGAAGGAATTGAAAACTCAGTTGCAAGAGTTGACGGATAGAGGTTTTGCTCAACCGAGTTTCTCACCTTGGGGTGTACAAGTATTGTTTGTAAAAAAGAAAGACGGAACCATGAGAATGTGTATCGACTATCGTCAATTAAATAAAGTGACAATAAAGAAAAAATATTTGTTACCGCGTATTGATGATTTGGTTGATCAGCTGAAGGGAGCATCAGTGTTTTCAAAGATAGATTTGAGATCGAGTTATTATCGATTCTGAGTTCGAGACTCGGATATACCTAAAGCGCTTTCGAGCGAGATACGATCACTACGAGTTCTTACTGATGCCATTTGGGCTCACTAATGCCCCTGCAGTATTTATGGATTTGATGAACCGAATTTTCAAACAGTATTTGGATCAGTTTGTAGTTGTGTTTATAGAGGACATCTTGATTTATTCACGCGATGAAACTGAACACGCCGAGCACCTGAGATTAGTGTTGCAGATTTTACAGGATAAGCAGCTATATACTAAGTTCAAGAAATATGAGTTCGGTTGAGAGAAGTTAGCTTTTGGGACATGTAGTATCCGTGATCGGGTATTCGAGTTGATCTGAGCAAAATTTCAGCCATACTTGATTGGAAGCCCCCGAGAAATATTACTGAAGTTCGGAGCTTTTTGGGACTTTCCGGTTACTATAGACGGTTTGTAAAGGGTTTTTTGATGATAGCTACACCAATAATGATGCTACTTCAGAAAGATATTAAGTTTCAATGGTCAAAAAAGTGCAAGAAAAGTTTCGACCAACTAAAAACGCTTTTGACGGAAGCCCCGGTGTTAGTGTAGCCCAAATCTGGTAAAGAGTTTGTCATTTACAGTGATGCATCATTACATGGATTGGGTTGTGTATTGATGCAAGAGGGTCGAGTTGTGGCTTACGCGTCGAGGCAATTAAAGCCACATGAGAAAAACTATCCGACTCATGATCTCGAATTAGCTGCCATCGTATTTGCTTTGAAATTATGGCGACATTACTTGTTTGGAGAGAGATGTCATGTATTTTCGGATCATAAAAGCCTCAAATATTTGATGACTCAAAGAGATTTGAATCTGTGACAAAGACGTTGGCTTGAATTGTTGAAAGATTATGAGCTTGTTATTGACTATTATCCAGGAAAGGCTAATGTAGTTGCTGATGCTTTAAGTCGTAAGTCACTGTTTGCTTTGCGAGCGATGAATGTTCACTTGTCCGTTTCATCCGATAATGTGTTGCTAGCAGAATTAAAAGCCAAACCATTATTGATTCATCAAATATGTGAAACTTAGAAAGCCGATGATGAATTGGTTGCTAAACGAGCTGAATGTGTTTCGAATGTGGATTGAGAGTTTCAAATTGACGACAACGATTGTTTGAGGTTCAGAAATCGATTGTATGTTCCAAGAAATTCAGAACTTATTTCAATAATTTTGAACGAAGCTCATAATAGCCGAATGTCGGTCCATCCTGGTAGCACGAAAATGTACAACGATCTAAAACGTCAGTTTTGGTGGCCTGGTATGAAACAAGACATTTCTGAATTTGTTTCAAAGTGTTTGGTATGTCAACAAGTGAAAGTGGAACATCAAGTGCCTTCAGGATTACTTCAGCCGATCATGATACCCGAATGGAAATTGGATCGAGTCACGATGGATTTTGTATCCGGGTTGCCATTATCGTCAAGCAAGAAAGATGCGATCTGGGTTGTTGTTGATAGATTGAAAAAGTCGGCTCATTTTATTCCCGTACGTACGGATTATTCACTTGACAAGCTAGTCGAGTTGTATGTTTCTCAGATTGTGAGGTTACACGGGGTACCTATTTCTATTGTGTCAGATAGAGATCCGAGATTCACATCGCGATTCTGGAAGAAATTGCAAGAAGCTTTGGGTACCAAGTTGCATTTTAGCACTGCTTTTCATCCCCAGACTGATGGTCAATCCGAGCGGATCATTCAGATACTCGAGGATATATTGAGATGTTGCATTCTTGAGTTTAGTGGTTCATGGGAACGGTATTTGCCTTTGATTGAATTCGCTTACAACAATAGTTTTCAATCAAGCATTAAGATGGCACCTTACGAGGCTTTGTACGGCCATAAATGTCGTACACCGTTGTTTTGTACCGAGCTTAGTGAAAATAAAATCTTCGGGGTTGATTTGATTAAAGATGCTGAGCAAAAAGTAAAAGTAATCCGTGAAAGTCTGAAAGTAGCTTCAGATCGTCAGAAGTCGTATGCAGATTTAAAGCGAAAAGACATTGAATATCAGGTCGGAGACAAAGTGTTTCTTAAAGTGTCACCTTGGAAAAAGGTGCTCAGATTTGGCCGTAAAGGAAAATTGAGTCCGAGGTTAATTGGGCCTAATGAAATATCCGAAATAGTTGGACCGATCGCATACAGATTGATTCTACCCCAGAACTTGAAAAGATTCACAATGTTTTTCATGTTTCGATGCTTCGACGTTATAGATCCGATCCATCGCACAGAATTAATTCATCAGAGGTCGAGATTCAATCTGATTTGAGTTACGAAGAAGAACCGGTTCGTATTTTGGCTCGCGAGGTAAAAGAATTACGAAATAAGAAAATCTCATTAGTGAAGGTACTGTGGCTTCAGCATGGGGTTAAAGAAGCTACTTAGGAACTTGAAGACACTATGAAGGATCAATATCCTAACTTATTCACTGGTAAGATTTTCGGGAACAAAAATTCCTTATATGGGGGGAATTGTGACAGCCCTAATTTGACCCTAGTCGGAAAGTGGTTTCGTGACCACACAACCGAGTCATAAAAATAATTAACTGTTAAATTCTATGTTTATTATATATGTAAATGCATGTCTGAAAGTTTCATGCTTTGATTTTGTCATTTGTATGTGAAATTTATAAGATAGGACTCATATGATAAAACTTGAAAGTGTGATAGGTAAATTTTAAAGTGCCAAATAATGCATGAAATGTTGACATGAGGGATTTGCATGTCAAATAGACCAATTTTGTTAGTGGCCAGCCATAAATGATGGTTGATGTATAATATATGTTTTATTTAAGTATTATAATAAGTAATGGCTTTATTTTTGAAATAAATTAATTAGTTTAACAATAAAAGATGATAAAAAAATAGATGTTCATCTTTCTTTCTTGATTGCCGAATTTGGCAAAGAAAAATAGTGAAGAAGAAGCCAAGGCATTCGGCCATGGTTATCTCCATTTAAAGGTATGTAATGCAATTTTTATTTGTAATTGATTATGAAATTAAATGGATGGTTTAAATTCATGAATCAATGAACAAGTGTCCTTTCGGCAAGTGCTAAATTGGTATTATTTTGATAAGTTTTTGGGAAGATGTTAGTTATATGTTAAGTAGCTTAAATGATGGTTGAATAAGTAGAATTCATGGTTGAAAAGTATGAATTGAAATTCCCGTATGTGTGTATATGCATTTTGGAGTGCTTCATAGGACAGCTACCCCTTATCACCCTCAAACTACTAGACAAGTCAAGGTCGGAAATCGAGAGCTTAAACGCATCCTAGAGAAAACCATAGAATCAAATAGGAAAGATTGGGTGATGAAAGTAGATGACGGTTTATGGGCCTCTAGAACTACTTTTAAAACACCCATAGGAACATCTCCTTACAAACTTGTTTATAGGAAAAGTTGTCATGTTCCATTTGAGTTAGAGCAGAAAGCATTTAGGGCAATAAAATTTCTAAATTATTATCTCAAACTTGCAAGTAAGAAGAGATTGATGCAGTTGAATGAGTTAGATGAATGGCGACAGAATGCTTATGAGAAATCACGACTATGTAAAGAAGCAACAAAGTAATTTCATGATGCTCGTTTGAAGCAACCCAAACAATTTGCAGTAGGAGATTGTAACACCCCTAACCCGTATCCGTTGCCGGAATAGGGTTACAGACTATTACTTATAAATACAGAACATTTATAGATCAAACCTATAATTTACTTTTCTTTTTCTGAGATTTAGTATAATGTCCTTTAATTGGACTCTCTAGGCCCAATACAAGCATTAAAATCGAATCGGGACTAATTTGACACCTCATAAAAATTTTCACAAAATTTCACTTATGAACAGTACCATACACGTCCGTGTGGTTAGGCTGTGTCGTCGCACACGCCTGTGTCCTTTTCCCGTGTAACTCTCTATTTATGACGTCATTAACAAATTAGGAGCACACGGCCAAGACACACGCCCGTATGCTTAGGCTGTGTGGAAAATTAATTTCCCAAAAATAACTACAGGTTTTACACGGCAATGACACACGCCCATGTGGTCATTTCTGAGCATTCTGTTTTGTTAACTTAAGGTGCAGGGGACACATGGCCTAGACACACGTCCGTGTGTCTTACCCATGTGGAAAAAATAAGGTCATTTCCTAGCCCTATTTTTCACCCCAATCTTAACCATTTTCCTACAAAAAAATTCACATACATTTACCCACCAATTCCAACCAATTTCCATCATTCAATTTGATATATTTCTATCTCTAAACATACATTTAGACTTACCTTTACATATTTTAACAATTTATGTTTTCATGAAAGATGTTAATTAACATATCAAGCATATAATATTTATCATATAATACCATACTATATCATCATCAAAATACACATTACTAGCCATTCCAATGGCTAGATTACAAACCAACTTATCAATCCATCATTTGATCAAACCAGCCTATACATGCCATTATACCAAAAGAAATTCATCATTTATACCAAGATCAAGGAGTTGATAGTGTGATGATTGCTCCGACCCGAATCCAACCTTCATGAGCTTCGAGCACTATTAAACAAGGAAAAATAAACCTAGTAAGCATTACATGCTTAGTAAGTTCATATAACCAAAACTACACTTACGACTCATATTCAGCAATAATCACACAATAAACAAATCATCCATCAACTTTCCAATTTAGCAAATAATGCCTATTCACAATCATTTAATTCAATAAGTTAGTATAAAACACTAATATGCATAGATGAGCTCATCATATCATTTCTTCTTATATCACTTATTAAACTATTTCCATTGAATTACTGAGTTTCCAACGGACGTAACCTTTTCCAGTCGTACACTCGAGGTGTACATTCCCTTTTCAAGTGGTACACTCAAAGTGTACGTATCCTTTTCAAGTTTTACACACAAGGTGTACATAGCAGTAAACTGAAAAATATATCGGATTTTTCCTATATAAATTATCACCTTTTACTTAAATTTGTTGTTAAAACCAAATAATTGTTTAATAAATTAATGAAATATGTGAAAATATGAAAACAAGACATAGAAATTATTAAAATGTGATTTTATGCTTTATTATATAGTTTTCATGAATAAAATGGCTTATTTATATTAAATTGAGCATATTATATTTTTATGACATAAAGTGGGCCATGCATGATTAAATTAAATAATAAAATATAAAATTATATTTAATAATTCATTTTAAAATATTTCGCTAATAATTTGGGTTTTAATTAATTTAATTAAGTTGGTAAAATTTAATTCTTTGGTCCTCTAACTTATTGATTTATTTTTGGACAGGTCTGAGAGCTTTAATTTGATTACAAAACCGTCCAAATGGAGGTCCAAGTCAACCTAAAATTCAGATGAATATGGGGTTCATTAAACATATTTTGGTTTAATTACATAAGGTCCTTGAAGAGTTCAAGAAATCAGAGATTTGCCCAAAGATTTGCTGGTGACCAACTCTTAGTCCTGAGTTGTTGTGGCATTCAAATTGACCATGAATCAAGCAAAATCAGCCACATTCCCTCAATTCATGCCCGGCCACCCTTGGAAGGAGTTTTGAAAGATGGACACTCCTATTTTTAGCAAACTAACTCCTATGCCTCACTTATAAATAAAAGCCCCTTTCTCACTTTTTCAATCATCCCTCATTCCTCATTCATCCCTCACTCATTCATCATTTTCTCCACTCTCAATTCTCTTAGCTTTCTTAGCCCTCACCCCCATCATCATCTTTGCATAAAGATTTTGAGCAAATTAGCCTCTTAAAGAACCCTTGGTCGGCCACCTCGGAGAGCCATCAGTAAAGTAGCAAAGCGAAGGAACAAAGCAGCACTCATCAGTTAGAGTCTTGGGTGACAGCCACTCTGAATTAGGTTTAATCTTTCTTATTTTAATTTAATTCAAGAATGTTTTCTATGTGTTCTTTGTTCTTATTTACAACAATGATAACTTAATTTTATTTAAGCTAGGATGATTGCTTTGATTTAATAATAATTATTTGATTCATGCTTATAATATTTGTGCCTGAATCGATCATGTTTTCAATTAAAATCAAGTTTGTATTTCGTTCATACGTGATTGAAATGCACCTGAATTAGCTGAGCGATCCTAACCAGACGACAGCTAATGGACGCATAATTGAAATGTGCATGCTCAATTTAGATCCTAACCCGATTAAATTGCATGTTACATAACATCCCTAACCAGGCTCTGTTATCTGCATAGTTTTTAGATTTGTGTGATTAAACTGTTTAAAACCTAACACGTCCCTGTTACCTCGCACGAATACTAAGAAACCCTTAGTAAATAAGGATCAGTAAAATGCGTAGTTACTAAGTAAAGGATTCCGAAAGGACCTAATGTGGTTTCCAAACTCATGAAAGATCGAGTTGCCATGGAATGTTTTTTCGAATATTGATAAGCATGTTAATAATAATTTGAGTTTAATTAAAGTAATTGTCCTAGATTATTTATGTTATAATTGTTGCTTATTGTGTTAATTCTGCTAAAATCTATCTCATTCATGTAGTTTGCATACTTAGGATAAATTGCATTAGGGATCATTGCATTTAGTTTCATATACTTAATTTTTCATCACTTCTCAATTATATTGTTTTTATTTATCAAACTGTTAATACACTTTTACAAATTAAGTGACTTAGCACAAATACAATCCCTATGGAGATGATAACTCAATACTTACTTATTACTTGATAACGACTGTGTACACTTGCACAAACCCGAGTGTTACAAGTTTTTGGCGCCGTTGCCAGGGATTGTCAACTGTTGCCATAGTTATTTTTTGTGAAATTATTTATTTTCAATTTGGTTATTTCTAACAGTAGTAACTTGTTCTTTTTAATTTTGTAATTTTCTTTCCAAGTGTTTATGAGCATTGATCGGATTATTGATTTACTCCCAGTAGACCCTGAAATTGAGTGAACTTTTAGACAAAGAAGACGTGAACCAATAGCTCAAAGACAGAAAGAGATGGACCTTGGAAATCAAAATTAGGACTAAGGTAATGAAGCCGAACATGTACGAAATCCTATCCTCATTTTCGATGATAGGGATCGATGCATCAGACAATATGCTGTGCCATTTTTCAATGAGTTAAATCCAGGAATTAAAAGGACAGATATTGAGGAAACCCAATTCGAATTGAAACCAGTGATGTTTCAAATGCTACAAACGGTGGGCCAATTTAGTGGTATGCCCACGGAAGATCCACATCTGCACCTTCGATTGTTTATGGAGGTGAGTGACTCATTCAAGATAGCCAGTGTGATTAAAGATGCACTGAGGTTGAAATTGTTTTCGTACTCGTTGCGAGATCAAGCATGAGCATGGCTCAATTCATTGCCGCCAAGTTTTATATCTACATGGCAAGAATTAGCAAAGAGATTTTTGGTTAAGTATTTCCTGCCTAGCAAAAATGCTAAGTTGAGGAACGAGATCACAACTTTCCAACAATTGGATGACGAGTCTTTGTATGAGGCTTGGGAGTGATTCAATGAGTTTCTTCGTAAGTGTCCTCATCACGGGATTCCTCATTGTATCCAGTTGGAGACATTCTATAATGTTCTCAATGCACATACAAGATTGATGGTAGATGCTTCTGTGAATGGTGCAATTTTGTCTAAGTCTTATAATGAGGCTTATGATATCATCGAGAGGATTGCGAACAACAACTATCAATGGCCAACAAATCGAACAGCTTCAGAAAGACGTGTAGCCAGAGTTCATGAAGTTGATGCTCTCACTTCGTTATCAGCTCAAGTATCGTCTATTTCCTCTATGTTAAAGTAATTTACCGCTAATGGTGCTAATAATTTTGCAGCTCAGCCACCAAATCCATTTGAATAGTTTCATGTATGTACTATGGGAAAGGTCATTCTTTCGAGAGTTGCCCATTGAATCCCGAGTCAGTATACTATGTAGGGAACCAACATCAAAATAGGAGTGGACAAGGACCCTAGTCCAACTTCTATAATCCTTCATGGCATAATCACCCCAACATTTCTTGGAGCAACCAAGGAAATGGACCAAACAACAACTTTATGCAACATAGACCCAACCAATCTCTGTAACACCCCTAACTCGTATCCATTGCCGAACTAGGGTTAAAGGCATTACCAGACAAAATCGAAACATTAACATCCATTTTATAAACACCGAAGCATTAAAGATCAATCATCAATATAGAGTCCCTTATATAGGTCATCGAGACCTTAAACATGTATTAGAAAGGGGTCGGGACTAAATCGAACACATACAAAATTTCTCCAAAATTTAAACATTTTTCAAACAAGTACATGTCACATGCCCGTGTGAATAGGCTGTGTGCCGCACACGGCTTTAGACACCCCCGTGTGTCTAGACCGTGTCAAAACAAGGCATACATACTGACTTATTCATACGGCCACAAGACACACCCATGTGCTTTAGTCGTGGTTGAATCTGAATTGGGCCACACGGCCATCTACATGCTCGTGTGCTTTGGTCGTGCTCTGGCTTACAATTGTAGGGTACCCCAGGGGAGACACAGCCATGCAACATAGCCGTGTGTAGCACACGGCTAAGACACACGCCCGTATCTCTGCCCGTGTGGACAAAAATAGGCCATTTGAATAGCCAACTTGCCAACCCAAATTGGGTCAAACCTACAAGTACCAAACCAAACATATTTGCACAACATTTTATGACCAAATCACAACCAAAACCTAATCCATTCATGAAATAACATTGCCAACAAATTTTCCATCTAACTATATCAACCAAATCGATAAAAATTTAAAATAAAATCATACCAAACATATGTATAAATTTCATGATCAAAACTTATGAATCACCATAGCTAATACATGCCAAAAGTTTATCAATCTTACCATTTCTTATATTCCTATATAAACATATCAAATATATATAATATTGCCTCATAATTCTATACCAAAACCATATCATAATCACATTCATACGAAACCATATCACATGACTAAATATATATACAAACACAAAATAGAATCTAAACACTTCTAGCCTATACATGCCATACTTTAATATATACATTTTCAAAGTACCAAAATAAGGTTCGATAGTATGGTGACGATCCTCGGTGATCCCCGAGCTTACAGTAGCTTCGATATCTATAAAACAATGCAAACATGCATAGAGTAAGTTTTCAAAAGCTTAGGAAGCTCGTACCAGAAATCATCAACATTTTATAAAATATATAACATCAACACATGAGTACTTATCAATTCTCAATTCATCTATCAATTATATGCCAACACAATTCATATGTTTATACCACTTTAATAAACTTTATATGCATAACATCATCTATCACATAGGTATTATATATACCTGAACCTTCCTGTATTTATTCATTTTCATTCTCACCTATCCTTCGGATATTTTAAGACTTTCCGAAGTTTAACCATGCTTTAACATCCGCACACTTAGTATCGATTAACCGAAGCTATCTTAATATCGCACACTTAATGCCTCATATAGCCGAAGCTATTTTTGAATCGCACACTTAGTGCCAAATACAATTGATTTATTGTCGTATTCATCCAACCAAATTTGTATACAATCCATGTATAATCAAATCATCAAAATATACTTATAACATCATATTTTACTTACGAACTTACCTCGTACTCGAAGTTGTTGACTCGGATTATTTACTCAATAATCTTCAACTTCCCTCAGTCTAAATCCGAATTCCTCTTTTCTTATTCTATAAGTATTCAAAATTAACCCTTTTATTCACTAGATTATTCAAAACAATCTATAGACACATAGTTAGGGCATTTTACAAACTAGCCCTCACATTTTCACATTTCAACACTTTAGTCCTTAATTTACAAAATCACAAAATACACATAATTTGCATATACTCATGCTTGGCCGAATTCTCCTAGTACTCATACTAGACCACACATTTCATTTACTTCACATTTTAGTCCTTCAATTTATAATTTTTACAATTTAGCCCATTTTACTCAAATTCATCAAAAATCCAAAGACAACACATGTTAACCCAAAACATATCTTCCATTTATCAACAACTAACTTTACAAAACTCATAGTTTCATCAATGGCACATTTCAAAATCATCAAAAAAATCAAAAATTGAGACATGGGCTTGATAGTATACGAAACAACGATTACAAAAACATAAAAATTATTGAAAACCGATCAAAATACATACCTAAATTAAAGGAAACCAAGGTCGAACCCTAGGTAAGCTTTTCTCTTTTCTTTTTCTTGTGATTTTCAGCAATAAGGATGAATGATTCATCCATTAACATGTTTTATTTTATTTAATATAAGTTTAATATGCTAATGACCGAATTACCCTTTTAATAAACCATTTTAAAAACACATATAATAAGGCCATTTATGTCCATTATACATGTAAATGGCATAATAACCACATCAGGACCTCTCAATTATAAAGCCAAGTTAAGTAGGCACTTTTAACATCTAGTACACATCTTTCACTTTTTACGCAATTAGGCCATTTTTAGTAAATCGACACACAAACATTCAAATTTTCATACGAAACTTTCACACATGCTAATTCACACATCAAAGACACAGAAAATAATATTTTAACATTTCTATGACTCGAATTTGTGGTCCCAAAACCACTATTTCAACTAAGGTATAAACCTGTAACACCCTAAACCTGGCCTAGACATTACGACCGTATCTGACGTGCCACATCAATTACCTGAAAACCCGAAAAGTTTATGATGTTAAACTGGTTGTCATAAAAGCCTTTATAGTTTTAAAGCCCGTGTATACCTAGTGTTTCGTGGTGTTTAAAACGTGTATAGTTGTCGATACGTTCATTTTTAATCAAAATTAAAGTTGCAGGTTTGCTTACCAAAAACGTTATTATTTTGAAAACCCGATGTTCCTACTCTAGTAGTTGATAAATACCAGATCATAGCCCAATTATAAGTTAAATCCCCAAATGACCTTATTACAAAAACAAAACCCAAATATAAAATCAGTAAATAATAAAGTCATTCATGATCGTGTGGCCACCCCAAGTCCCTCGCAACTCCAAATCGTCTAAGGTTGAGAATTACCTGTACAATTAAAAGAAAGGGTGAGTTCACGAAAACTCAGTATATAATCCCTTATCAGACTATAGAAAGCAATGCATGCAGAACAGTCTGGGCAGTATTAGTACAGCCTGGGCCTTAACCCTTAGACAGTAGTAGTGCGAGCCTAAGCCCAATACAGTTTTAGTATAATGCAAAAATGCAACCCATCCCCAAATCATCCAGCACACCACCTGTACCAACCAACACACCATGTGGGGATATCAATCAACCCAACCAACCAGCACACCAAAACCGCAGCAAAGCTGTTAGTAATAATAACACAGCGTAGCTGCCAGTAGCAGTAAGTGTGGTAAGCCACCAGTAACAATAAACGTGACGTAGTCACCAGTACAGTACTTCCTCCATATCATAAACCCAACCCCATGCAAATGTCGTGTCATAAATATTACCTATATGCAATATGTCATACTCAAAACCAGTCATATAAATGTCATACACACACCAATTAACCTACCACTAGTACTATAAAGGTCATTTCATCAATTAAGGGTAAAATAGTAATTTTACCCCTCAGAGGTATTTCGGTCATTTAACTGATTTCAACGTCTCGGTACAGATAACGACCCTTTGAAAGGTCTACAGTCGTCTCGAACGACTCAGATAACCCATATGGCCAAAACGGTGTAAATGGGCCTAAGGCCCATTACTCAGCCCAAGTGGGCCTACACACCCAGGTGGCCCATTTAGCTCAAGCTCAGTCATGTCAACGCGGTTTCCATGTCCCATTCTATACTTTGTCACTTATCGCATATCCTATCTGTATGGGGCCCACGAGTCCATTGGGCCCGCACGGCCCATCTCGGCCCAACAAGGCCCATAACGGCCCTAGTCCATGAAACACACGCAACGGTCTTACAGTCTACCGCCCATAACATGTGGGCTCGATTTACCCCACGAGCGATCACACGCTCGCAAGGCCTCAAAAGCCAAAGCTCCGGCTTTTTGGCTTTTGCCAATCTACAACAGCCTTGGTGTGGTTACACACCTACGTTCATCATTAAACACAGAGTAAAGTTAGGTGTACGACTACACCTGATTAGAGAAGAACAACGCACTCTACATACCCAACCTAGACAACCCAAAGTTCCACAAACAGCCTTAGTCATTTGAATTAACCATTCAAGAACATCCTTTTACACACCACATAACAAGTTGCTTACCTTGATAGCACAAATAGGGCTCAAACCACCTCTTCTTCCACAACCCAGTTGTCTACAATCTGCATTAAGAACTACATCAATTATTTTACCCAACTTAATTGTAAACTACTTAACTTTGAGAGCTACTTACCGTAACAGAGACTAAGAAAATGAAGTAGCAATATTCGGCCTATTCCAGCAACCACCACTGTCAAACACCCAATGCCAAGAACACCCTCCTAGAGCACACCAATAGAGTAGAAAGTTTAAAAAGGAGACCATCATAGAAAAGATGAGAAAGGAATGACATAACCATAGCATACGTATGGAAGAAACAATAGCCAAGCTCGGCTATTGCAAGAGATTCGACAACCCAAGAGTAACTTACCTTAATCCAACAAGGGAGAGTTTCGGCTAGATATGGGAGTATTTGGCGAAGGCTTCAGGAAAGAAAACACAAACCAAAACAAGTAGGGGATGAGTAAAAGATCAAGAAGATGCTACGGATTAAACCAAAAGTATGGATGAGGAAAGAAATGGAGTTAATTGATCAAAGTAAGGTGTAGCCAAAACAAAGTGTAGCAAGATGAAATGGGAAGGAGAGATATTAGGGTAAACCACAATCGGCTTAGGTTGAGAAATGAGAGAAAGTTCAGCACAAAAAAAAGGTAATGCCCCTAAAAAGAACCAAAACACGAACCCTAGAAAAGAGAAAGCAGGATTCGGCTTTTACCCCAAGACCAAAAATGCCGAAAATGCTAACCAAACTCCCCTAGCCGATTTTGCTTCTACAAGATGTACAATTCGGCTACAACACTCCCCCCACCAACTCCTTGACACTCTCCCCAAATCACTCCCCTTATCCCTCCACAATCTTCTCCCAACAACCCAGACTAATTCAAACTCCCATACGGCAGAGTTTGAATTGGCCACAAACTCTTGCCACCGCCATGCATCAAAATGACGTCCTCTGTAGCACCTGGGATTCGAACCCCAGTCCTTCTTGAAGCCAAAGCACGCCACAAGCCACCAAGCCACATGGCTTCCTTGTGCTAGCAAAGCACCACATTTATTTAAAAGGCCTAGGGGCTAGCGTCCAGGGTTTCTTAAAGAGAGAGAAAAAAATAGTAGTTTGCAAAAGCTAAAACCCGATCCCCGTGCTTCATTTACACCCCTAAACACACCCAAACCATTCATCAACCTCCCCATCACGTAAAACTAGTTAACCCAACAAACTTACAGACCCTAAATTTTAGGGCGTTACAACTCTACCCCTCTTAAAGAAATTTCAGCCTCAAAATTTACCTGGTTAAAATAGATGAGGGTACTAATGTCGCATTTCCTCCTCCGGCACCCACGTGGCCTATTATGCGCCGTGATTTTGCCACAGCACCTTGACTCGTGGAACTGATTTCTTCCTCAGAACTTTAACATCCCGTGCCAATATCTACACTGGTTCTTCCTCGATCGATAAGTCAGGCCTAACTTCAATTTCCTCAATCGGTACGATATGCGAGGGATCAGAACGGTATCGCCTAAACATTGAAACATGGAACACGTCATGAATTCTATCCAATTCTGGAGGCAGCTCAAGTTGATACGTGACCGGTCCTACACGCTTAAGTATCCGGTAAGGCCCAATAAATCTAGGGCTAAGCTTACCCTTCTGCCCAAACCTTAAAATCTTTTTCCACGGTGACACTTTAAGGAAGACATAATCCCCCACAGCGTACTCGATCTCTTTCCGATGAAGGTCTGGATAAGACTTCTGTCTATCCGACGCTTCCTTCAATCGGTCTCGAATCAGTTTTACCTTGTCTTCTATATCAGCAACTAGCTCCGGCCCTAGAATTCGCCGCTCACCTAGCTCAGTCCAACAAGTAGGAGTATGACACCTACGGTCATACAACGCCATTCGAATACTAGACTAGTAACTGTTGTTATAAGCAAATTCTACCAATAGTAAATCATCTTTCCAGCTGCCTCTAAAATCAATCACACAACCCCTCAACATGTCTTCCAATATCTGAATCACTCTTTTAGACTGTCCATTTGTCTAAGGCTGAAACGCTGTACTAAAATCCAGTCTTGTACCCAAAGCCTCTTATAGCTTCTTCTAAAGCCGAGATGTGAACCTAGGATCTCTGTCAGATATGATAGAAACCGATACACTATGCAATCTTACAATCTCAGCCACATACAACTTGGCCAACTTCTGTAATGAATAATCAGTGCAAACAGGTATGAAGTGGGCAGACTTAGTCAGTCGGTCTACAATCACCCAAGCCGAATCCTTCTTAGGAGGCGTCAAGGGTAACCCACTTACAAAATCCATGGTTACCCTCTCCTACTTTCATAGTGGGATCTTAACTTGCTGTAGTAACCCAAAAGGTAATTGATGCTCAACCATAACCTGCTGGCATGTCAAGCATTTACTTACATAATCGGTAACTTCGCGTTTTAACCCAGGCCACCAGTACAACTCATAAAGATCTCGGTATAACTTGTTCCCACCAAGATGCATGGCATAAGGACTATCATGTGCCTCTCGGAGAATAGACTGCGTCAGATCAGAATCCTTCGGTACACACACTCTTCCACGGAAGCATAACGCCCCTTCCCCATTCAGTCCAAAATCCAAAGTCTTACCATTTTCCACTTTTTGGAAACGAGAAACTAGCGACTCATCCAGTAATTGTTTCTACTTAATTTGCTCAATCTAAGTCGGCCTCACTTGTAGTTCAGCTAACATGCTACCATCATCGTACAGGTTAAGATGAGCAAACATTGCTCTTAAATCAGAGACAACTCTACGGCTCAGTGCGTCAGCTACCATATTAGCTTTACCTGGGTGGTACTCAATTGATCAATCATAATCTTTAAGCAACTCAATCCACCTTCTTTGCCTAAGGTTCAACTCCTTCTTAGTAAGGAGGTACTTGAGGCTTTTATGGTTTGAATAAATAATCGTTCTTTCACCATATAAATAATGCCTCCAAATTTTTAGTGCAAACACCACCGCTGACAACTCCAAATCATGAGTGGGATAATTCACCTTGTGAGACTTAAGTTGACAGGATCCATACAGAACCACCTTACCGTCTTGCATCAACACACACCCCAACCTCACGTGAGATGCATCACTGTAAACGATAAACTCCTTTCTAGACTCTGGTTGTATCAACATAGAGGCTTCAGTTAGTACTTTCTTCAGCTTCTCAAAACTTCCTTGCTGCTTATCATTCCAAACAAATGACACTCCTTTCCGCAATAGCTTAGTTAGGGGTGAGGCAATCAATGAAAACCCTTCCACATAACGTCCCTTTTAGTTTTTGCTCACCAGAACAGTCAAAATCATTCATTATTCGCTCTGTAGCCTCCAACCAATATTCTACCACATTAGGAGCTACCTCCGAAACTCCCTTAAAGATTTCTGCCCCATTAGACCGGAGTTGCTAAGAGATTGACCCCTGGCCCACTGATTACTCGCTCCGACAACCCTTTCAAGAACACGTAACATCACCTGGGACAAAGCATCATCCCCAACTACTCGATCATGGGACCCTATCTCACTTGCCTAGTGCCTCCCTAGCAGGCATGTGGCCCGAGGCTGAGGACCCAACCCTAGCACCTCCTCGACCTCTACCATGGCCACGTGTACCCCTTCCCCGAGTACCTCTAGCGCTCATATCGATATTTGCTTAATCTGATTTAAAAGTTTTATGACATCAGTATATAATTCCAATATTTATTAACGAATGTTTTATGACATACAGTACTTAAAGTTTTCGTTTTAGTAAATCGAGGTCTCATTATCAACATCAACTCCCTAGGGTTTTTCGTCCACTTTACCTATAGAGTTCCGATATAGTTCTACTACCTATAACAATTCCTCAATATAACACAACAATTTATAGTAGCAATCGATAATAGAAGACTTACAGATTTGGTGCCGGAGACTCGGTGTGTCATACTCCCAGTAATCTACATTTCAAAAACAAATCAAATTTCGTTGAAAACATCCTTTCCAAAACTAAATTTTAGGAAAATTTTATTCTGCAGCTGAGTTTTAAACCTGGCTCTGATACCGCAAAATGTAACACCCCAAACCCGGCTAGACGTTACGACCAAATCTGACATGCCACATCAATTACTCGAAAACCCGATAAGCTTATGATGTAAAACCGGTTGTCGTAAAAGCCTTTATAGTTTTAAAGGCCGTGTATGCCTAGTGTTTCATGCTGTTTAAAACGTGTATAGTTGTCGATACGTTCGTTTTTATCAGAATTAAAGTTGCAGGTTTGCTTACCAAAAACATTATTATTTTGAAAACCCGATGTTCCTACTCTAGCAGTTGATAAATACCAGATCATAGCCCAATTATAAGTTAAATCCCCAAATGGCCTTATTACAAAAACAAAACCCAAATATAAAATCAGTAAATAATAAAGTCATTCGTGATCGTGTGGCCACCCCGAGTCCCTCGCAGCTCCAAACTGTCTAAGGCTGAGGATTACCTGTACAATTAAAAGAAAAGGTAAGTTCACGAAAACTCAGTGTATAATCCCTTATCAGACTATAGAAAGCAATGCATGCAGTAAAAGCCTGGGCCTGAGCCCTATTTAGTATCAGTACAGTCAAGGCCTTAGCCTTTAGACAGTAGCAGTGTGGGCGTAAGCCCAATACAGTTTCAGTATAGTGCAAGAATGCAACCCATCCCCAAACCATCCAGCACACCACCCGTACCAACCAACACACCATATGGGGATATCAATCAACCCACCCAACCAGTACACCAAAACCGCAGCAAAGCTGCCAGTAATAATAACACAGCGTAGCTACCAGTAGCAGTAAGTGTGGCAAGCCACCAGTAATAATAAACGTGATGTAGTCACCAGTACAGTACTTCCTCCATATCATAAACCCAACCCCATGAAATATCGTGTCACAAATATTACGTGTATGCAGTATTTCATACTCAAAACCAGTCATATAAATGTTATACACACACCAATTAACCTACCACTAGCGCTATAAAGGTCATTTCGTCAGTTAGGGGTAAAACAGTAATTTTACCGCTCAAGGGTATTTCGTTCATTTAACTGATTTTAGGGACTCGGTATAGATAACGACCCTTCAAAAGGTCTACAGTCATCTCGAACGACTCAGATAACCCATATGGCCAAAACGGTGTAAATGGGCCCAAGGCCCACTACTCGTCCCAAGTGGGCCCACATGCCCAGGTCGCCCATTTAGCTCAAGCTCAGTCGTGTCAACGCGATCTCCATGTCCCATTCCATACTTTGTCACTTACTGCATACCTATTCGTGTGGGGCCCAGAAGTCTATTGGGCTCGCACGGCCCATAACGGCCCTAGTCCATAAAACGCACGCAACGGTCTTATAGTCTGCCGCCCATAACATGTGGGCTCAATTTACCCCACGAGCGATCACACGCTCACAAGGCCTCAAAAGCCGAAGCTCCGACTTTTCATCTTTTGTCGATCTACAACAGCCTTGGTGTGGTTACACACCTACGTTCATCATTGAACACAGAGTAAGGTTGGGTGTACGACTACACACCTGATTAGAGAAGAACAACGCACTCTACACGCCCAACCTAAAAAACCTAATGTTCCACAAACAGTCTTAGTCATTTGAATTAACCATTCAAGAACATCCTTTTGCACACCACATAACAAGTTGCTTACCTTGATAGCACAAATAGGGCTCAAACCACCTCTTCTTCCACAACCCAGTTGTCTACAATCTGTATTAAGAACTACATCCATTATTTTACCCAGCTTAATTGTAAACTACTTAAATTTGAGGGCTATTTACCAAAACAGAGACCAAGAGAATGAAGTAGCAATATTCGGCCTATTCAAGCAACCACCACTGTCAAACACCCGATGCCAAGAACACCTTCCTAGAGCACACCAATAGAGTAGAAGGTTTAAAAGGGAGACCATCATAGAAAAGATGAGAAAGGAACGGCACAACCACAGCATACATATGGAAGAAACAATAGCCAAGCTCGGCTATTGCAAAAGATTTGACAACCCAAGAGTAACTTACCTTAATCCAACAAGGGAGAGTTTCAGCTAGATATGGGAGTATTCGGCGAAGGCTTCAGGAAAGAAAACACAAACCAAAACAAGTAGGGGATGAGTAAAAGATCAAGAAGATGCTACGGCTTAGACCAAAAGTATGGGTGAGGAAAGAAATGGAGTTAATCGATCAATGTAAGGTGTAGAAAAAACAAAGTGTAGCAAGAAGAAATGGGAAGGAGAGATATTAGGGGAAACCACAATCGGCTTAGGCTGGGAAATGAGAGAAAGTTCAGCACAAAGAAAAGGTAATGCCCCTAAAAAGAACCAAAACACGAACCCCAAAAAAGAGAAAGCAGGATTCAGCTTTTACCCCAAGACCAAAAATGCCGAAAATGATAACCAAACTCCCCTAGCCGATTTTGCTTCTACAAGATGTACAATTCAGCTACAACACTCCCCCCCCAAACCAACTTCTTGAAACTCTCCACAAATCACTCCCCTTATCCCTCCACAATTTTCTCCCAATAACCCAAACTAATTCAAACTCCCATACTGCAGAGTTTGAATTTACCACAAACTCTTGCCACCCCCATACAGCAAAATGACATCCTCTGCAGCACCTGGGATTCAAACCCCAATCCTTCCTGAAGCTAAAGCGCACCACAAGCCACCAAGCCACACGGCTTCCTTGTGCTAGCAAATCACCACATTGATTTAAAATGTCTAGGGGCTAGCGTCCAGGGTTTCTTAAAGAGAGAGAAAAATAATAGTACTTTGCAAAAGCTAAAACCCGACCCCTGTGCTTCACTGACACCCCTAAACACACCCAAACCATTCATCTACCACTCTATCACTCAAAACAAGTTAAGCCAACAAACTTAAAGACCCTAAATTTTAGGGTGTTACAAAATAGGATTGTTACAATTCTCCCTCTTAGGAATTTTCATCCCCAAAAATCTTACCGTTAAACAGATTCGGATATTGCTATCTCATAGCAACTTCAGGCGCCTACGTGGCCTCTTCAATACCGTGTCGCTGCCACATCACTTTTACTAATGAAATTTTCTTATTTCGCAGTTCTTTAACTTTCCGAGCTAAGATACGGATCGGCTTTTCTTCATAAGTCATGTCAGACCGAATTTCAATCTCAGACGGGAAAATTATATGCGACGGGTCAGATCTGTACCGTCTAAGCATTGATACGTGAAACACGTCATGAATCTTTTCTAACTCTGGTGGCAACAACAATCTATATGCTGCCGGCCCAGTACGCTTGATAATCTTATATTGCCCGATGAACCTCAGACTCAATTTGCCTTTTCTACCATATCAAACTCAATGTCTTTTCTTTTCAAATCTGCATATGATTTCTAATAATCAAAAGCTGTTTTCAGACTATCTCGGATCACTTTCACTTTCTGTTCAGTTTCTTTTATCAAATCAACCCCGTGAATTTTATTTTTGCTAAACTCCGTCCAATACAAAGATGTATGGCATTTGCAACCATATAAAAATTCGTATGGTTCCATTTTAATGCTCGATTGAAAACTATTATTATAAGCGAATTCAATCAAAGGAAAATATTGTTCCCACATACCTTCAAACTCAAGAATACAACATCTCAACATATCCTCGAGTATCTGAATAATCTGCTCGGATTGACCATCCGTTTGCAGGTGAAAAGCAGTACTGAAATGCAATTTAGTACCAAGAGAATCTTGCAACTTCTTCCAAAATCATGATGTGAATCTTGGATCTCTGTTTGATACAATAGATAATGGCACACTGTGCAATCTCACAATATCGAAAATGTATAACTCAGCCAATTTATCTAGTGAGTAATTAGATTGTACCGGAATAAAATGAGCTATTTTCGTCAATCGATCAACTACAACCTAGATAGTATTCTTTCTTTCTCAGAGATAGGGGTAAACCCGAAACAAAATCCATTGTTACTCGATCCCATTTCCACTCCAAAACCATAATCGGTTGTAACAAACCAGATGACACCTGATGTTCAGCTTTAACTTGCTAACAAATTAAACATTTCGAAACAAATTCAGAAATATCTCTTTTCATTCCGGACCACCAATAATACTGTTTCAGATCATTATACATTTTCCTACTACCCGAGGCACAGATAATCTTTTACTCAAAATCATCTGAATTAACTCTAAATTTCTTGAAATACAAATTCGATCTCGGAATCTCAAAAAATCATCATTATCAATTCTGAATTCTAAATCAGACTTTATATCACACTGAGCTCTTTTAGCTAAAATCTCATTATCAATCTTTTGAGCTTCAATAATCCACTGTAAGAACAAAGGTCTTGCTTTCAATTCAGCTAAAACTGAATCATCATTAGACAAAACCAAATGAGTATTCATTGCATGCAAAGCAAACAACAATTTTGACTTAAGGCATCAGCAACAACATTTACTTTTCCCGGATGATAATCAATCATAAGTTCGTAGTCTTTTAGCAGTTCTAACCATCTTCTTTTTCGCAAATTCAGATCTTTCTGAGTCATCAGATATTTTAAACTCTTATGATTAGAATATACATGACATTTCTCATCGGACAGGTAGTGAGGCAAAATCTTCGAAGCAAATACAATTACAGCCAACTCAAGATCGTGTATCGGGTAGTTCTTTTCGTATGGCTTCAGCTGTCTCGAAGAATGAGCAATGACTTTGCCTTCTTGTATTAAAACACATCCCAGACTGATCAATGAAGTATCACTGTATATCACAAATTCTTTACCCGATTCAGGTTGTATCAATACTAGAGCTTCAGTCAACAAAGTTTTCAACTAATCAAAACTGTTTTGACACTTTTCAGACTACAAAAACTTCACATCTTTCTGAGGTAGTTTTGTCAACAGAGTTACAATCATCGAAAAAACTTTTATGAATCTTCTATAATAACCAGCAAGTCCTAGAAAACTGCAGACTTCAGAGACATTCCTCAGAGGTTTCCAATCCAAAATAGCTGAAATTTTGCTTGGATCAACTCGGATACCAGAGGCTGATATAATATGACCCAGGAAACTAACTTCTCGCAACTAGAATTCACATTTACTAAAATTGGCATAAAACTATTTCTTTCACAAAATCAGTAGCACTAATCTCAAATGCTCAGCATGTTCAGATTCATCACGTGAATAAATCAATATGTCATCAATGAATACAACAAAAAATTGATCTAAATACGGTCTGAAAATTCTATTCATCAAATCCATAAAGATAGCGGGTGCATTAGTTAATTTGAAAGGCATAACTAAGAATTCATAATGGCCATACCTCGTTCTGAAAGCAGTTTTCGGAATGTCTAAGTCTTTTTCTCGTAACTAATAATAGCCTGATCTCAAATCTATTTTCGAAAACACAGCAACTCCTTTCAACTGATCAAACAAATCATCAATTCGGGGCAGAGGATACTTATTCTTGATAGTCACTTTATTCAACTGACGATAATCTATACACATTTTCATCATACCGTCTTTCTTTTTCACAAATAAAACTGGAGCACCCCAAGGTGAGAAACTCGGTCTAGCAAATCCTCTATCGGTTAGTTCTTGTAACTGAAACTTTAATTCTTTTAGTTCAGCCAGAGCCATTCTATACAAATCTATCGAAATCAAAGAAGTACCAGGTACCAATTTAATGCCAAATTCTACTTCTCTAACCGGAGGTAATCCTAAAAGTTCTTCAGGAAACACATCAGGGAACTCATGGACAACAGGTACAGACTCAACCTTCTTTTCTGACATTCTCGAATCAATCACATATGAAAAATAAGCTTCACAACCCTTTTTCACCATACTCAAAGCTTTCATCGAAGATATTACTGCAGGCAATCCATTCAAATCACTAGATTCAATTCTGACTATTTCTGTAATGACAAATTCACGGGCACCAAAAAAGTGAGTTATAGGACCCCTTTCTTAATAAACCGAGTTCGTAAATAATTATTAGGAATATTTGTGAGTCTAGTAGAGTGTTTAATTAGCTTTAATTAAGTGAAATTAGCTTAATTTAGAGTAATTAGTGAAAAGGGCTAAATTGAATAAGGGGTAAAAGTTGAATTATAGATTAAAAGAAAATATAAAGGATCAAAATGGAAATTATGCCATAAGTAAAAAGAAATAAAGCATAAAATAAATAGAAAAAAAACAAAAGAAAAAGGAAAGAAAGTAGAGAAGCATTCGAAAGCTACAAGAAGAAAGAAGAAAAGAAAAATTAAAGGAAAAACTAGGGTTTGGAAGCTTAAAATTTTAATTGGTAAGTCAATTAAGTCTTTTTCTCTTAATTTTGATGTTTTAGAAGCTTTAGAACAAAGTTTTGTTGAAATTAAGTTGACGTTTTGGAAGTTTTTAAGTTTTTGAACATAGTTCATGTTGAGCAAAACAATGAATTAGGGATTTAATTGAATGAATTTTAAGTTAGAATTGATTAAAGGATTAAATTGTAAATTAGGCTATAAGTTTTATGATGTAGGGATTAAATTGAAAGAAGTTTTAAATTAGGGTTTGATTATGAACATTAGATAATTAAGTAGAATATGGAAGGAAATTGAATAGAAATAAAGTATGAATTAAGTTAGAAAAGTAAATGAGTTAATTAGGATTAAATTGGAATTAGGGTATAAATTGAATAGAAATTCAATTATTATTGTAAAATTAGTGCTGTAATTAATAGTATAATTATTTAATTTTCATAGCTAATAAAGAATTCGAGGTATCGGCACAAAAAGGAAAGGAGAAGGTCGTCGAGGAGTAATTGCGAAATTCAGGTTTGTATTACTATAATTCAAATTATTTATTTATTCACTAAATGTTAAACTAATTTATGTATATGGTAAATAAATTATAAGGTAAGCATTAGCATTGAATTGTATGAAATTAAATTGAATTGTGATTATATGTGAATAATTGAAATGCATATTGAATTGAGAAAGTGTATTGAATTATGAATATGTGAATTGAAAATTGATTGAAAAGTGGAAAATGATTGAATTGAAAATGTGAGAAACTGTGACTGAATTGAGATTTATATGTGATCTAGAAACCCTATAAACTAGTCGGGCTGAGTCGGATATAATTGGCATGCCATAGGATTTGGAAGAGTACGGGATTTATCGGCTTTGCTGATCAGGCACTTTATGTATCGTATTTTAGGCACCTCGTGTGTTGTTTTAGGCACTTATGTATCGTATACTGATCATGTAACACCCCAAACCCAGCCTAGACGTTATGACCGGATCCGGTGCGCCACATCGATGCGTTCAAAACGTTCCGTATTACTTAGTTTGGAAAACTTAGTTGGTGTTGTAAAAGATACTTTTAAAAGTAGGTTAAAGTGAATAAAAGTCATGCACCGGTAGGAAACCGGAAAAAGAGGAGGTGAGTCCGCTTGATTGCTAAGTACCTAGCTCCTTCGGATCCAATCCTAGACATGCACACCACCATTGCCACACCTTAACGACTCAGTATAATTTTGAGAAAACCTTCGGTTATGTCTATCTTAAGAAAATGATTAAGTTTGAGAATGTTTGCTTAGCGAAGTCTTACTTGTAATCGTGTTATTTTGAAATCACTTAATGTTTTTGGAAACGCGTCCTAAAGCTAACCCATTTTCCTTAGTTATCATAGTTTTTTTCATCATAATAAAATAAAATAATAAAAGTAAAACAAAACCATAAAAATAATTAAGCGACCTTATTACACTTAAAACCCAAAACCATAAATGAAATTAAAAGGACGTCCAGTTCACGAGAAAGAAACCAGTTCAGAGAAACATGTGGCGATCCGAATCCTCACGCCTCAAGCCCACTATGGTTGAGGATTACTGCGAGGATGAAAATAAGGGTTGAGTTTTGGGAAACTCGGTTTGTAATTCAACCCAACCGTAGCCTAAATCGGTTCAAACCACGAGATGAGAATAAGTTGGTCTCACCCTAAACGAGATATCGAATAAAGCCCATAGGCCCGAGCAGCACCAAAAGCAGATATATCATGCTTAGGCAAAACCCAACCATATCCAACCACATACACCCCCATACCATCCTTTCGCCATGTGGGAGACTACTCGACCCACCCAACCGCTATACGCCACGTAAATATGCAAAGATGGTTGCGGATACGTAAAATGTGACAGAGTCACGGATCTGATATTTTGTGGCAGTGCCACCAAAACTGATATATGTGGCAGGGCCACCAGAACAGATAATTTGTGGCATAGCCACCAGGACGCTTCCTCCATAATATAACCCATGTCCCCATGCAACAGATATACATTCATGGCATACATCATACAGATTTAATTCATCATGCTTTTCAAACAAAATTAACCCTAGGGTATAAAGGTCATTTTGCATACATAGGGGTATAATGGTAATTTTGCATACATAAGGGTATTCTAGTACATCTAACTATTTCTAAGGTTTTCATGCATATCGTAGCCATTACGTTTAGCCAGAAACACTTACCGAGTGTTCTTACCGAATTGGCCCCGTTGGCCCATTAACCCAGTTTTGGCCCATTAAGCCCAAAATATCAAAACGCACGAAATAGAGCGTATTGCAGTTTTATCACTTTTGATTACCAGTAATAATTACCCATACGTCTTACGAGCATTCGCACACTCACAAGTGCCCAAAATCGGCTTTTCGGCATTTCAGCTTTTCGGCTTTTGCCGATCCTTTCACTAATGGTACAGATTTCCTCCTCAGAACCTTAACGTCTCGATCCAGTATTTGTACAGGCTCCTCCTCAAAGGTCAAATCAGCTCGCACCTCAATTTCTGCAACAGGCACGACATGAGTAGGGTCTGAACGATAGCGCCTTAACATGGAGACGTGAAAAACATCGTGAATCCTGTCTAACTTTGAAGGCAATTCCAACTGATAAGCCACTGGGCCTACTCGCTTCAAAATCCGATAAGGCCCAATGAACCGCGGACTCAACTTGCCCTTCTTACCAAACCTTAGTATCTTCTTCCAAGGTGAAACCTTTAAGAAGACCATATCGCCTAATCGAGTATTCAATCTCCTTACGCTTCAGATCGCATACGACTTTTGCCTATCGACGCTTCCTTTAACCGATCTCTAATTAACTCGACCTTATCCTCGATTCGCCACCAACTCAGTCCAAGAACTTTTCGCTCCCCCAGTTCAGTCCAACAACTAGGTGTTCGACACCTTCGCCCATACAGTGCTTCATAAGGTGCCATTCGAATACTCGACTGATAACTATTGTTTTATGCAAACTCAGGCAAGTAATCCTCCCAACTACCTCAGAAATTAATAACACATCCCCTCAACATGTCTTCCAGAATCTGAATAACTCTTTCCGACTGACCATCAGTTTGGGGATGGAAAGCCGTACTAAAGTTCAATCGTGTTCCCAACGCCTCATGCAGCTTTTGCCAAAACCGAGATGTGAATCTAGGATCCCGATCAGAGATAATTGAAACCGGAACTCCATGCAGTCGCACAATCTCCGCCACATACAACTTGGCTAACTTCTGAAGAGAAAAGTCTGTACGAATAGGTATAAAATGAGCCGACTTGGTCAACCTATCCACAATCACCCATATCGAGTCTTTCTTCGATGGTGTCAAGGGTAGCCCACTCACAAAGTCCATGGTTACCCTCTCCCACTTCCAAAGTGGTATTTTTACTAGCTACAATAATCCAGAAGGTAACTGATGCTCAGCTTTCACTTGCTGGCATGTCAGACATTTCCCCACAAATTTCGTTACCTCTCGTTTAAGTCCAGGCCACCAATACAGTTCTCGCAAGTCATGGTACAACTTATTCCCTCTAGGATGCATGGCACAAAGTCCCCCATGAGCTTCCTTCAAAATTGACTGTCTCAAGTCAGAGTCCTTCGGAACACAAATTCTACCTCGAAAACACAGAACCCCATCATCATTTAACCCAAACTCAGAAGTTTCCCCTTCCTTAACTTGTTGAAAATGAGGGACCAAAGACTCATCTTTCAACTGCTTTTCCTTAATCTGATCCACCCAGGTTGGCCTTACTTGCAATTCAGCCAACAGACTTCCATCATCATACAGACTTAGACGAGCAAACATTACTCTCAGATCAGATACAGCTCTACGACTTAGAGTATCGGCTACCACATTAGCCTTGCCTGGGTGATATTCGATTGAACAATCATAATCCTTAAGCAACTCGATCCATCTCCTTTGCCTAAGGTTTAGTTCCTTCTGAGTCAGCAAATACTTGAGACTCTTATGATCTGTGTATATAATACACCTTTCTCCGTACAAGTAATGCCTCCAGATTTTAAGTGCAAAGATCACTGCTGCTAACTCCAAATCATGAGTGGGATAGTTCCCTTCGTGAGGCTTAAGTTGTCGAGACGCATAAGCAACCACCTTACCCTCTTGCATCAACACACAACCCAAACCTACGTGTGATGCATGACGTACTACAAGAAAATCTTTCCTGACTCGTTGAATTAACACAGTGCTTGATCGAATTTTCTTTAACCTCTCAAAAGCTTCTTCTCGCTTCTCCGTCCATACAAACGGTACTCCTTTCCTTATGAGTTTTGTGAGAAGTGCGCCATCACGTAAAAACCTTCCACAAACCTTCTCAGAGTATCCCGCCAACCCTAGGAAACTTGAATTTCAAACCGACCTAGGTGGCTTCCATTCCAAAATTGCTTCAATCTTTCGAGGATCCACTCTAATCCCCTCTGCAGAGACCACATGCCCCAAAAACGTTACCTCCCTCAACCAGAACTCACACTTGCTGAACTTCGCATAAAGTTCCTTCTCCCTTAACACTTGCAACACAGTGCGGAGATGCTCATCATGTTTTGCTTCGGTCTCAGAATATACCAGAATATCGTCAATAAAGATGACCACGAACCGATCCAGAAATGGTTGGAACACATGATTCATCAGATCCATAAACGCTGCAGGAGCGTTTGTTAGTCCAAATGGCATAACCAGAAACTCATAATGACCATAACGAGTCCTGAATGCTGTCTTATGAATATTTGCCTCCTTGACCCTTAACTGATGATATCCAGATCAAAGATTGATCTTGGAAAATACAGAAGCTCCTTTAAGCTGGTCGAACAGATCGTCAATCCTTGGCAGAGGGTACTTATTCTTAATCGTCAGTTTGTTCAACTGGCGATAATCAATGCACATACGCATCGTCCCATCCTTCTACTTCACGAATAGCACCGGTGCTCCCCATAGAGACACACTTGGCCTAATAAAGCCCCTATCCAACAATTCTTGAATTTGTGCCTTTAACTCCACTAACTCCTTCGGTGCCATCCTATATGGTGCAATGGACACTGGTGTTGTCCCAGGCAACAGGTCGATTCCAAATTCAACTTCTCGGTTTGGAGGCAATCCCAGAAGCTCCTCCGGAAAGACATCTTGGAACTCTTTTACAGTTCTAACCTTATCCACTGTCAGCCCCTCTACCTCTGTTTGACTTACAAATGCCAAATAGGCCTCACACCCTTTTTGAATCCACTTTTCAGCCCTCAATGCCGATATCACATTAGAAAAATAGTCCCTTCGCTCACCTATCACTATAACCTCATCCCCTTCCGTGGTCCTTAGCACCATTCGCTTAGCAGCACAGTCTAGAGTCACCTTATGCTTAACAAGCCAATCCATTCCCAGAATGAGATCAAACTCTCCAAACGGCAACTCCATTAGATCGCCAGGAAAGATCCTACCTTGAGTTGCTAAGGGCACATCCTTAGACAGCTTGTCTACCTTAACCGAGTGACCCAAGGGACTTAGCACAGATACCCCACTCACTATCTTCTCAGAATGCACTTCCAAAGACCCAGATATGGCACACGCAACATAAGAATAAGTAGATCCAATATCTACCAAGGCAGTATACGGTATATTAGAAACTAAAAACGTACCAGTTATGACATCAGGTGCGTCGCCCTCCTCTCGACGACGAGCTGCATACACCAACGCTGGCTGTCGAGCCTCAGCATTTCCGGCTCCCCTGCCAGGCACCCCTCGACCTCGACCATTTCCATTCCCATTTCCGCCCCTACCTTGTCCACGTCCTCTCATGGGTTGAACAACCCTCTGTACAGCAACCTGAGCCTGATCAGCTCTCTGTGGACAGTCCTTAACTCTGTGCTCCATAGATCCGCATCGGAAACAAGCACCAGAACGTTTCCTACACTCACCCAGGTGTACCTTACCACAGTCCCCACAGATTGGCGGTCTAACAACATTCATTGGAACGGCTCGAATCGGCTCCTCCACTCTCGCCCTTTTGACATTCTTGTTTGCTCCACCCAAAGGTCCAGAATCCCTCCAGAAACAGTTCCGATCTTTCTCACGGTTCTACCTCTCAGTACGCTTTACCTCCTCAGCGATCTTAGCTTTTTCCACCAGAACCACGAAGTCACGCTCCCTTTGCGGAGCAATCAGCACCTTAAGGTCATCTCTGAGTCCATCCTCAAAGCGAACGCTACGCTCATACTCCGTAGCAATTATTCCCACAAAGATACCTACTCGACCTCGTAAATTCACCTCGTACTCAAGAATGCTTTTGCCTCCTTGGACCAGATTCAGGAATTCTTTCCTACGAGCATCCACATAACTTGCCCCGACGTACTTTCCTTTAAAGGCTGTCTTAAACAGCTCCCAAGTAACCCTATCAGCTGGGGTTCCATCCCACACGGTGAGCCACCACTGATAAGCCTCATCTCGCAGCAACGATACGAGCCCCTTCAGCTTCTGCTCTACAGAACAGTCCAAGTCATCCATAATTCGTTCCGTGGCCTCCAACCAATATTCTGCCACATTCGGGGCTACACCAGATACACCCCTAAAGATCTTCGCTCTGTTAGCCCGGAGTCGTTCAGAAATCGATCCTCGAATTTCGTTGCCCGAACTTGCCCCGGCAACCCTTTCCAGAACTCGAAGCATTGCTCATGACAGGCGTCATCCACGCACCATGATCATGTGATTCCACTTCCATTTCCGATGGTACCGGTGCTTCTGCCGCTGGCATATGTCCTGAAGACGAAGATCCCGCTCGAGCTCTTCTTCGGCCTCTACTTTGAGCTGCTCGCGTACTCATATCGTATTATCTGATTACGAATTTTATGCATTAATATCATTCCAATGTTTATTACAGATGTTTTATGATACAGACAGTAATTCAGAAATGGGTTTTCGCAGAATTGATGTCTAGCTACAGTCTCAGTCTTTTAGTAAGCTTTTCTAGGATTTCAGTAGCATCCTATCTAGAGTATTCTAATAGAGTTTCAGTACAGACAGATAATTCAGAATATATTCAGAAAAATTCAGAATACTTACATGCTTGGGCCGGAGATTCGGAATGCCACCTTCAGGAGTCCAAATTTTTTAAAAATCGATTTTTTTTTGAAAATCTTCGTTTTTGTAAACCCATTCCACAGCTGAGTTGTTGCAACTTGGCTCTGATACCACTAAATGTAACACCCCAAACCCGGCCTAGACGTTATGATCGGATTCGGTGCGCCACATCGATGCGTTCAAAACGTTCCGTATTACTTAGTTTGGAAAACTTAGTTAGTGTTGTAAAATATACTTTTAAAAGTAGGTTAAAGTGAATAGAAGCTTTGCACCAGGTAGGAAACCAGAAAAGAGGAGGTGAGTCCGCTTGATCGCTAAGTACCAAGCTCCTTCGGATCCAATCTTAGACATGCACACCACCATTGCCACACCTTAACGACTCAGATAATTTTGAGAAAACCGTCTGGTTATGTCTATCTTAAGAAAATGATTAAGTTTGAGAACGTTTGCTTAGCGTAAGTCTTACTTGTAATCGTGTTATTTTGAAATCACTTAATGTTTTTGGAAACGCGTCCTAAAGCTAACCCATTTTCCTTAGTTATCATAGTTTTTGTTTCATCATAATAAAATAAAATAATAAAAGTAAAACAAAACCATAAAAATAATTAAGCGACCTTATTACACTTAAAACCCGTAACCATAAATGAAATTAAAAGGACGTCCAGTTCACCAAAAAGAAACCGTGTTTGTAGAAACATGTGGCGGTCCAATCCTCACGCCCAAGCCCACTATGGTTGAGGATTACTGCGAGGATGAAAATAAGGGTGAGTTTTGGGAAACTCGAGTGTAATTCAACCCAACCATAGCCTAAATCGGTTCAAACCACGAGATGTAATAAGTTGGCCTCATTTCGAGCAGATATCGAATAAAGCCCATAGGCCCGCATGCACCAAAAAAGCAGATATATCATGCTTATGCGAAACCCAACCATATCCAACCACATACACCCCCATACCATCCTTTCGCCATGTGGGGAGACTACTCGACCCACCCAACCGCTACACACCATAGAAATATGCAAAGATGGTCGCGGATACGTAAAATGTGACAGAGTCACCAGATCTGATATTTTGTGGCGGTGCCACCGAGCAGATATATGTGGCGGGGCCACCGAGCAGATAATTTGTGGTATAGCCACCGGTATGCTTCCTCCATAATATAACCCATGTCCCCATGCAATGCAGATATACATTCATGGCATACATCATACTGATTTAATTCATCATGCTTTTCAAACAAAATTAACCCTAGGGGTATAAAGGTCATTTTGCATACATAGGGGTATAATGGTAATTTTGCATACATAGGGGTATTCTAGTACATCTAACTATTTCTAAGGTTTTCATGCATATCGTAGCCATTACGTTTAGCCAGAAACACTTACCGAGTGTTCTTACTTAATTGGGCCGTTGGCCCATTAACCCGATTTTGGCCCATTAAGCCAAAAATATCAAAACGCGTCTAAATAGAGCGCATCGCGGTTTTATCACTTTTGATTACCAGTAATAATTACCCATACGTCTTACGAGCATTCAACACTCATAAGTGCCCAAAATACCGACTTTTCGACATTTTGGCTTTTCGCTTTTGCGATCTAGCCTATGAGAGGTGTCGATTACACACTGCTTTTGGGATTTCCTCGAGATCTACACATGAACCGCCTACAATTGAATCACTTAATATTACTCTCAATATCGAAATAAAATTGAGCATATAGTCCTTACCACATTCGCCAAACATGCCTAAAACCCTTATTGCTCTTACCTTCTCGCCAAATATGGTTAACTCCAAAGATCTGATCGTTCCACCTGTCCAAGCCCTTGATCAACCACCTCTAAATCACGTTATTACCAAAACAAAATAGTTTTTACGACCCCTCAGGATTACAAGTCCAAATCGACAACCTCCCTAACTTTTAGGGATTTCGGCTTTTCCTAAAATATGTAAGAAGACTAAGTTTTGGAGAAGACTTACCACCGATTCCTTAGTGAATGATTCCAATGAGTTTCCCACTCGATCCTAATGTAGATCTAAGCCCTCAGATGATAACAAAAGTCGAGCTTTCAGTGACTCCAGTATTCGGCCAAGTCCCTTATAATGTGGGGTTTTCGGCTTTTTGCAACTTATGTTTAGAAAGGTAAAACGAGAGGGTCTTGCTATGGTCCTGTCGTCAAAACTTGAGGTTTTAGAGGGCTGGTGAATCGGCTACAAATGATGAAGAGAAGAGATGTGGTTTTGATTAAAAGAAATCGGCACAAAAAGAAACAAGCTTTCGGGATTTCGGCTTTTTATGGCCACAGGCTATGAAGGCTTTGAAATGGTTGAAGGGAAAAATGGAGATGAACAAGATGGTAGGAAGGTTCGGCAATGGAGGAAAGGAGATGAAGAAAAAAAGGTTGATGAGGAGAGGAGAAAAGAAAAGATGAGGAGAAAAGTCAGGAAACGGCACCAACTACTCTAAGTGCCGAATTTATACTAGCTCCTTAACCTAGCCGAATTTTGCCCCCCTTAAAGAATCCCTTGGCTATCCACCTCTTGATCTTTAAGAGTCCAACATTCAGCCAACACATCTCTCCCTAATCAGCTCCTAATTTCTCTCCCTTATCCCCTCCTTGCTCCATCTCCTGAGCAACTCAAACTCTTGTTAACAGTCTTTCACTTTATTTCCATTACCTACCTTTTCTGTTCATAAAAATTAATCCCTTGTTTTTGCTATCAATGTGACTTGAACTTGGGTCCTCCCTAGCTTCCACACGCCACTTATAGCCTTCCCTGTGGCGTCACATGCCACTTCACCACTTGCTTCCTTGTGATCTATTTTACACAATTAATTCCTCAAAGCCCAATTTACCAGAACCCCTTTCTCTTATGGAATTAAAATTAATTAAAACTATCGGGTTATCCTAAGCTTGGGCCTTCTAGAATCCCACTATCACAATTAAACCTACACTTAACAAGCAGAACACAGAATTTTAATTTTACAAACTTTTTTTTCAGAATTCCCAAAAATTTGGGGCGTTACAGATCAGGTACTATGTACCATTTTAGGTACAATGTGCCGTACTGGTGCGTTTGGGTTGGAATCCGTGTATCCGTCAAAGTCCAGGTTTGTTAATAGGTTGAACAACTGAAATGAGAAATTTAAAATAAATTGATTGATTATATTATTGAAAATATTGAAGAAATGAGAATGTTGAATTATGGATTGAAATTGCGTTTGAAAATGAAAGGCATTAACTTAATGTTCATGTAGTGATTGAAATTGTTACATATGATATGTGATGGAAATTGAAGAATAGCTAAAAATTGTATTGTTATTGTTTATTAATGAAAGTTTAAGAATGAATTGATATTTGAGAAATTAGATAGTTACATGCATGGTAATTATAATTCTTTATTGCTATTATAATTTGAATTATGGTAATACCACTGAGTATGAAATACTCAACGTACGGTTGTTTCCGTGCGCAAGATAATCTAAGTCTAGAGTCCCGGTCCAGCATCCGAACAATCTCGACTCCAGTAAAAAGATTTTGGTGATGTTTTCTTCCCTTAAGTGAAAGTGACATGTATATAGAGATTGTAATGGTTATTTTGGTATGTTATATAAATTTTGTTGTAAAGAAAGGTATTTGGTGTTTTGATAATTAAATTAGTGAAATGGTAAAAAAAAGTGTTTATGTCATTGGTATTGTATTGAAATGGTTTGAATAGTTTTATAAGCTAATTAGAAATGATAATAAGGTTTTCATTAATTAAGTTGTTAAGTCAATATGTCAAGTATAACTTAAGTATATTTGAGTATATAAATGTATTGGTTGAAATACTAGAATTGGTTTGGTTGCTATTTGAAATTTGCAGGGAAGGTTAAATATTTATAAAGGGGTTATATTGAATTTTTATTTAAAACAATTTATATGAACTTATGATTATATTATAATATGTTTGTATTTATTTAAGAATTATTTGTACATTGTCTGATAAGTTGAGTAATGCCTTATAACCTTGTTCCAATAACGGTTTAGGGTTCAGGGGTGTTACAATTTCGCCATTCTTGCATCTCAAATGAACAATTTTCCATTTGCAGTTCACAACAGCATCATGCAAAATTAACCAATCCATACCCAAAATTATGTCAAATTCATCAAAAGGTAACAGCGTCAGATTAGCCAGAAAACAAGTGTCTCTAAACATTAACAGACAATTCTTGCAGACTTTATCTATCAAAACACATCTGCCTAGGGGGTTCGAAACTCTAATTACAAATTCAATAGACTCTACGAGAAAAGTCTTACTGTTCACTAAGTTCATGCATATATACGAATGTGTTGATCTAGGATCTATCAAAGCAATCACAGAAGTATCATAAAGAGTAAATGTACCCGTAATCACATCTGGCGACGAACTTCCTCACGAGCTTGAATAGCATAGGCTCTAGCAGGTGCACGAGTCTCAGATCTAACAGCTATATCTTTTATCCCTCTCTGACTGCCACTTACATTCTCGTACTTCTGGGAGGTCTACCACAAGAAGCGTTGCCACTCGACCTCAGATTCTGAACATTATCTTTTTCAGCTAAATCTAGGCAATCTTTTATAAAATGATTTCGTGAACCACAAATGTAACAAGCTCGGTTATTACTTTTTCCCCAGCACTCTCCAAAATGTCATCTTCCGTATTGACCACACTCAGGTTTTTCATTCTTTACATTACCAACACTGGCAATAGACATAGTTGGAGCTTTAAAGCTTGATTACGATCTAGCATGATCTCTGTTCAAATGTCCCACAGTAGCCTTCGAATGGCTATTATCATCTCCAAACTTCTTATATGCAGACTGAAATGAGTTTCCCAATAATCTCTTCCGTACATCTCTAGCTTCAGAATCGGATTTCCTTTTCTCTTTCCCGAGATCTTCAGCTTTACATGCTCGTTCAACAACCACAACAAATTCTTTGATTTCCACAATTTTGACTAACAGATGAATATCTTCGTTCAAGCCATCCTTCAACCTTTTGCACATTATTGCCTTTTTAGATACACATTTACGAGCGTACTGACTCAACCTTACAAATTCTCATTCGTATTCAGTAACAGACATACGGCCTTGTTTAAGTTAAAGAAACTCTTTACGTTTTTGGTCGATAAATCTCTGACTAATGTATTTCTTTCGGAATTCCACTTGAAAGAAATCCCAAGTAAACCGTTCACTCGGAACCATAGATGTCAAAGTCTTCCACCAAAGGTACGTCGTATCTCTCAAAAGGGAAACAGTACATTTTGTAAATTTTTAGGATTTAATTATAATTCGTCAAATACTCTCATCGTGTTCTCTAACCAAAACTCATATTTTTCAGCATCATCGCTCGTATGGTCTACTTAACTAAACCGGATTCACTGATGGCATAACAGAAGCTTGTGGATGATTGTCCGGGGATGGAGATTTTTGTACAACCAGATTGGTTCTAATATATTGGGTGAACCAATCATTCATCATCTGATAGAAGGCTTGTCTAGCCTCACAATCACGACTACTCGTAGCCAATCGAGAATCAGATAGCGTCGTCTCTTGCGCATGAGCAGGCGCATTACTTTCAACATCATTTGCTACGGCTCTTTCGGGATCCATTTGCTATATAAAAGTACATTTCAATGTCAGTATTCATCACACTATCGCAGTTCATAAATATGGCATGTATAGCTAGACTCACTTACGCTATGGTAGTCCTAGAATCGACTAAACCATAGCTCTGATACCAATAAAATGTAACACCCTTAACCTGTATCTATTGCTGAACTAGGGTTAAATGCATTACCGAAAAAAATCGGAACATTAACATCCATTTTATAAACACCAAAGCATTAAAGATCAATCATCAATATAGAGTCCCTTATATTGGTCATCGAGGTCTTAAACATGAATTAGAAAGGGGTCGAGACTAAATCAAACACATACAAAATTTCTCCAAAATTTAAACATTTTTCAAACAAGTACATGTCACACGCCTGTGTGAACAGGACGTGAGCCTCACACGGCTTTAGACACACCCATGTGTCTAGACCGTGTCAAAATAGGGCATACATACTGACTTATTCACACGGCCACAAGACACGCCTGTATGCTTTGGCCATGGTTGAATCTGACATGGGCCACACAGCTAGCTACACGCCCGTGTGCTTTGGCTTTGCTCGAGCTTGACTTATAATTGTAAGGTACCCTGGGGGCACACGACCGTGCAACATAGCCGTGTGTGACACACGGCTGAGACACACGCTCTTGCCTCTGCTCGTGTGGACAAAAATAGGCCATTTGAATAGCCAAATTGCCACCCCAAACTGGGTCAAACCTACAAGTACCAAATCAAACATATTTTCACAACATTTTATGACCAATTCACAACCAAAACCTAATCCATTCATGATATAACATTGCCAACAAATTTTCCATCTAAATACATCAACCAAATCGATACAAATTTAAAATAAAATTATACCAAACATATGTATCAATTTCATGATCAAAACTTATGAATCACCATAGCTAATACATGCCAAAAGTTTACCAATCTTACTATTTCTTATTGTAACACCCCGAACCCGAGACCATCGCCGGTGTCAGACACGAGGGGTTAACAAGCCAAGTTCACATGTTTTGCCCACCAATTTGGCATTTCCAGTCAGGCTGGAAGACTGCGTCACCGTCGCCTTAAAAATCATATCTCGAGTTTCAAAACTCGGAAACTGGTTTCGTAAATTTTCACTGAATTTAGACTCATATATCCATCCATGGATTTATTTCTAGAATTTTGGTCGGGCCAATTGGTACAGTTTATTAGTTAAAGTCACCCATGTTACAGGGATCGACTGCTCTGACCTTCTCGCGGTATAACTTGAATATCTCTCTGTACAGGGCTTTAATGCTGGTGCCGTTTGTTTCTAATAAAACTACACTCAAAATGGAATCTGTACATATAAGGTATGTCTCCTAATTATTTCTGGATAATTTATAGTGAATTTTTAAAGTTGCGACAGGGGACCCAGAAACCGTTCTGGCCCTGTTTCACAATAGCTTCAATATCTCTTAACATGTAACTCCTATGATCATTTCGCTTCTTCCATATGAAAATAGACTCATTAAGGTTCATTTACATAGCTTATTCACTATTTAATACCATTCCTACAATTTTTGGTGATTTTTCACATTCACGTCACTGCAGCTGGCAGCATCTGTTTTAAGGTAGGTCTTATCTATTTTTTGTAGTCTCCATCAACCAACTAGTCTTGCCATACATAGGTTCACATATGATCATTTTAACCATACCAATGGCTGATCATGTGACCAACACTCCCATTTCCGATCCATAATCACATCATGACACCATATATATACATTCAAACCACAAATAGTCTAAGTTCATGCTTCCTTTTACGAGCCATTTTCGCATGGTCGTATACATATACATCGCCACATTTTTAAACCAACAAGGGTAGTCCTATACATGCCATTTCAAAGTTCAACCAAAATTTATACCAAAATAGAGGCGTGGATAGTGTGGATGACTTCGACTTTATTGATCCCGAATCCGTTTGCTATCGGCGAAATCTATAAAACAGAGAGCCAAAGCAACGGGTAAGCATTTTATGCTTAGTAAGTCTCAAGGAATATAATCAGCTTTAATTAAAGCAATACATTCACATAACCAAATGCATCATTTCATTAATGCACATTCACATAATCGTACTTACTTCACCATCCCAACACTTATGTTCATACACAAATAACGGCTTCATTAAGGCCGATAACTCGCTCCATCATAGGAGCGAGATATTCATACGCTCTTACTCCTAGCGCAGCAGCACACACCGCACTTACCTTGCCATTGGGAAATTTCACAAGTGCATTAGCTGAAATTTTCCAGCAAGCTTATAATTTTCAAATCACATACCTTCGGAGTTTAACCGGACGTCGCTACTCGTTCAATCGCCTTCGGGACATAGCCCGATTATGGTAACCCGCACCAAGGCCTACGGGACTTAACCCGGATATCACGATTTGCACAAATGCCTTCGGGTCTTAGCCCGGATTTAACAACTTGCACGAATGCCTTCGGGTCTTAGCCCGGATATAGCTACTAGCACAATTGCCTTCGGGTCTTAACCCGGATATAATTTTCAGCATAATTGTCTTGGGCTTAGCCCTGATATCATTCAATTTCTCATGCACACATACATCAATAATCATTGGACATACATATTTCATTTTCCTTACTAAGGCTCAAACACAATTATAATCATTAGCATATTCGCCTTGGGACTTAGCCCGGTGGAATTCAAATACTCATACACACATAATCAATAATCATACACATCCATATTTCATCTCACATAATTCAAGTAAGGTCACTTCTTGAGGACTTACCTCGGATGTTGTCGAACGGCTTTTACGGCTATTCGATCACTTTTTCCTTCCCCTTGTCCAATTGTGGACCTCTTAGCTCTTGAGCTAATTCAAACAAATTCAATTTATTAAAACCTCATTGTGCTAGCTTATGGCGAATATGACAAGGAATTTAAATGGTCATATGGCCACTCTTTAGCTTGAATACACAATGGTCATGCACATTTTATACTATATCAAGCAATTCAATACAATTTATTTGAGCATCAAGGAAATGCTAAGGCCTTCAATAGGCTACCCAAGGCCGAATATTCATGTACATGTTGAGGCCAATTATGCACTTAATACCTCACAAAAACAGCATGCATTTTACTAGTTAATGCTTTGCATATTGTGGCTCAAAACTTATAATATAGCATCAAGCACTTATATGTGTGCTAGGCCGATTTGTGCTTGCAATTTCACAATTATTCTTCAACATCTTCTTCTTTAAACAAACTTATTCATCACTTCCTTCATAACCAAAACATCATGTGCAAACATATATATACATATATGAGCATGGCGAATTTCAAGGTGTCCATAGCCATCCAAAACACAAATTTTAACTAACATGCAAGAAGCATGAACCATGCTCATGAATGCATCATGGTCGAATATGACAATCATGCTCCTTTTCAACTTCAATCATGATAAAACAAAAGAAAGCTCAAAATCTTACTCAAGAGTAGACAATCCATCATTGCATGCATCATCATCAAGCTTCACACTTAGCATGCAATGGCTTTATCACCATAACAACTTTGGCCAAATACCATTTCCATGGCTTAACAAAGATTTGAGCCATGGCTAACATGCACATCAAGTTAGCAACCAAAACATGCATGAAACTCCTAACACAACCTCATACATACCTTAATCTTGATGCAAACTTAGCCAAATCTCCTTCTAGATCTCTTCCAAACCAAGCATGAAGCAAAAATCCTCCTTCTTCCTTAGTTTTGGCTCAAAGAAAGGATGAACAAAATTTTTTCTTTCCTTCTCTACAACCCACGGCAATGGGGGATTACCACACTCACACACATTTTTTTTTCATTTTTTATCACCCATACACCTTTGTTTATTATTTCACCCTAATGCACCAACAAAACATGTTTCATGACATGTTTAGCCCATCCTCCTTGTCATGGCCGCCACCACCTATAAAGGGGAATTTGACATGCAAGTCCATTATTTTGCATGCATGCTTTAATTAGTCATCACACATTTCCTATCATACTTTCAAAGTTCATTACTAAGCCTTTCTTGTGGAATTCACCCTTATAACACTAAATCAATCATCATAAAATGTCATACATGAGCACACACATATTATAGGCATCAAAATAAATTTTAATTATTTTTATGCCTCGGTTTTGTGGTCCCGAGACCACCTTCCGACTAGGGTCAATTTTGGGCTGTCACAACTCTCCCCACTTAAGAAATTTTCGTCCCAAAATCTTACCGTAAATAGGTTTGGATATCGCTCTTTCATAGAGTTCTCGGTCTCCCAAGTAGCTTCTTCTATCCCGTGCTTGAGCCATAACACTTTTACTAGCGGAACCCGCTTGTTTCGCAACTCTTTCACTTCTCGTGATAGGATACGAATCGGTTCTTCCTCATAACTCATATTAGCTTGAATTTCAATTTCGATGGATGATCACGTGCGATGGATCGGATCTATAGCGTCGAAGCATCGAACGTGAAAGACATCGTGAACCTTTTCGAGTTCGGGGGCAAAATCAAACGATATGCCATCGGATCGACTCGCCGGATATCTCGTATGGCCCAATGAACCTCGGGCTCAACTTGCCCTTACGGTGAATCGAGTATCTTTTTCCAAGGCGATACCTTGAGAAACACTTTATCACCCACCGATACTCGATATCCTTACGCTTCAGTTCGCATCGACTTCGGCGATCGGAGGCTATCTTCGACTTTCACGGATTACTTTCACTTTACTCAAAGATCTCTAATCAAATCCACCCGAAAATCTTGCTTTCACCAAGCTCGGTCAAAACAATGGTGTACGGCATTTACGATCGCACAAGGCCTCGTAGGTGCCATCTTAATACTTGACCGAAAATTTGTTGTTGTAGCGAATTCAATCAACGGCAAATACCGTTCCCATGAACCACTAAACTCGAGGACGCAACATCTTAACATATCCTCAAGTATCTGAATTATCCGCTCGGATTGACCATCGGTTTGGGGTGAAAGGCGGTCTTTGAAATGCAACTTGGTACCCAAAGCCTCTTGCAATTTCTTCCAAAATCGCGATGTAATCTTGGGTCTCTATCCGACACGATAGAAATAGGCACCCATGCAATCGAATAATTTGGGAGACGATAATTCGCCAATTTATCGAGCGAAAAATCATGCGAGCGAGGATAAAATGAGCGACTTGGTCGGTCTATCAACAATGACCCAAATCGCATCCTTCTTACTTGCCGACACCGGTAATCCGGATATAAAATCCATTGTCACTCGATCCCATTTCTATTCGGTATCATGATTGGTCAAGTAATCCCGATGGCACTTGATGTTCCGCTTTTACTTGTTGACATATCGACACCTTGAAACAAATTCGAAATGTCTCATTTCATACCGCCACCAAAATTGGCATTTCGGTCATTGTACATTTTAGTACTACCCGGGTGGATTGACATTCGACTCATGTGAGCCTCGCTCAAAATCATCGAAACAAGTTCAATTCCTTGGAATACATAATCGACCCTTGAACGTCAGCGGTCATTGTCGTCAATCTGAAATTCGATTCTTTATCCGAAACACATTCGCTCGCTTAGCGACCAATTCAAAGATCGACCTTCCGAGATTCAAGTATTTGATGAATCAATAACGGTTTGGCCTCTAATTCGACTACTAGCACCTCCTCGGGTGAAATGGATAAATGAGCATCCATCGCTCTCAAAGCGCATGATGCCTTGCGACTTAAAGCATCGGCCACCACGTTGGCCTTTCCCGGTGATAATCAATGATGAGTTCATAGTCTTTCAACAACTCAAGCCAACGTCTTTGTCCTGTGTTTAAATCTTTACGAGTCATCAAATATTTTAGACTCTTGTGGTCCGAATAAATATGACACCTTTCTCCAAACAAGTAATGCCGCCATATCTTCAAGGCGAACACTATGGTCGCTAGTTCAAGGTCATGGGTCGGATAGTTTCTCTCATGCGGCTTTAGTTGTCTCGACGCGTAAGCCACAACTCGACCTTCTTGCATCAACACACAACCTAACCCAAGCAAGGATGCGTCATCAGATATGACAAACTCTTTACCGGACTCACACTGTACTAGCACTGGGCCTCGGTTAAACAAGTTTTTAGTCGATCGAAACTTTCTTGACAAATGTTCCGACCACTCGAACTCAACATCTTTTGGAGTAGTTTCGTCATCGGTAGCACTATCATCGAAAAACCTTTCACAAATCGTCGATAGTATCCGCAAGCCCCAAAAGCTCCTAACTTCGGTAACATTCCTTGGAGGTTTCCAATTGACTATGGTCGAAATTTTGTTCAGTCCACCTTGACACCGATGCGACACCACGTGCCCCAAAAAAGCTAACCTCTTTCACCAAAATTCACATTTACCGAACTTTGCGTATAATCGCTTATCTCGTAAGATTTGCAACACTAGCCTCGGTGTTCAAGATGTTCGGTTTCATCTCTCGAATTGACCTAAATGTCATCGATAACTACAACTACGGACCGATCCAAGTATGGCCTGAAAATTCTATTCATTAAATCCATAAACACCATAGGGGCATTAGTGAGCCCAAACGGCATCACCAAGAATTCGTAGTGACCGTACCTCGTTCTAAAAGCGGTTTTGGGTATGTCCGATTCTCGAACCCTCAACCGATAGTACCCGACCTTAAATCTATCTTTGAAAACACCAAGGCTCCTTTAATTGATCAAACAAATCGTCAATTTGTGGCAACAGATATTTATTCTTTATCGTCACTTTATTGAGTTGACGATAGTCGATGCAAAACCTCATGCTTCCGTCCTTCTTTTCACAAACAATACCGTGCGCCCATGGAGAAAAACTCGGTTCGAGCGAAACCTCTATCCGTCAATTCTTGCAATTGGACCTTCAATTCCTTTAACTCCGTTAATGCCATACTAAACGGAGCTATCGAAATTGGAGTGGTACCAGTACCAATTCGATGCCAAATTCTACTTCCCAAACAGTGGTAAGCCGGCAATTCTTGGAAAACATCCGGTATTCACAAACCACGGCACAGATTCGGGTTTCTTTTTGATTCCTTGTCATCGAAAGCACGTCGCAAGGTACGCTTCGCACCTTTTCTTACATATTTCGGGCCAACATCGCGATATTACACCGGCAACTCCTTTAAGTCCGTAGACTCAACCCGTATTATCTTGTTATTCGCGCTCCTCAAATCGATAGTCTTGCTCTTGCAATTTACAACCGCATCGTGCATGGTCAACCAATCCAGACCAAGAATAACGTCGATCTCATCGAACGGCAAAAGCATCAAGTCCGCCGGAAAACAAGAACCTCGGAACACTAGGGGACTTTTCTTGCACACTTTGTTGACAAGTACGTAATGACCCAAGGGGTTTGATACCCGAATTACAAACTCAGTAGACTCAATAGGCAAGTCTTACTGGATGCTAAGGTTTCACATATATATGAATGAGTAGAACCAGGGTCAATCAAAGCAATCACATTTGTATTGAAAAGAGTGAAAGTACCAGTAATGACATCCGAGAGGCAAGATCCTCGCGTCGCGATGGCATAAGTCCTCGCAGAGAGCACGAGCCTCGAGATCGATGGTAGCATCTCTAGATCCTCTCGACCGCCACCGACATTGCCCATATTTCTAGGTGGCCTACCTCGGCAGCGGTAGCACCGGGTTTCCACTCGACTCACATTCTGCTCAAGCATCCTCAGGCAATCCTTCATAAAGTGGTCGGCCGTTCCACACTTATAACAGGAGCGATCACGAAACCAACAGCTCCCCGAATGCCATTTGCCACAATGTGGACACTCCGCCCTCTCTCGGCGATTATTTCCACCATCAGCGATCAAGTGACTCGTGTGGTCACAGGGGGTCGATCGCGTCCTCGTCTAGAAAAGCCCGAAACGCCTCTAGACCGGCTCACATCATCTTGAAATCTCTTTGATGCTTGTTGAAGAGACTTTCCCGAGGACCTCTTTCGGAATTCTCCAGTTCCCACATCAACTTTTTTGTTTCTCCTTTTAAGCTCTTGACTTTACAAGCTCGCTCAACAAGTACTACGAACTCTCGTATCTCGAGAATGCCAACGAACATCCTTATATCATCATTCAGCCCATCCTCGAGCGTTTACATAATAGCTTTGGACGAAATGCATTCTCGCAGTCTGCTAAGCCTCACAAACTTTCGTTCGTAGTCGAGTAACGGACATAGAACCTTGCTTAAGATCAAGAAATTCCCTTCACTTTTGGTCGATGAATCTCTGACTAATATACTTTTTTCGGAACTCGGTTTGAAAGAATTCCCAAGTCACTTGCTCTCTAGGCACCACAGTCGAGTACTCCACCAATAGTAGGCGGACTCACGTAGCAAGGAGATGGTACACTTTAAGCACTCATCGGGTGTGGGATAGCTCATCGAGCACCGGATAGTGTTATCCAACCAAAATTTAGCTCGCTTCGGCATCATCATCATCCGTAGCCTTAAATTCAGTGGCCCCATGTTTTCAATCCTATCGATTGGGGCTTACTTGACCTTATTTGGTCATCACCGGAGGTATTGTGGGTGCGGGGTTGCATTTGTCGGGAATGGAGGTTGTGGAACAGTAGTGTTAGTTCGAATGTATTGATTAAACCATTCGCTCATCACACTATAAAAGGCTTGCCTAGCCTCATCATTCGGATTGCTGGCCATAGGTTGAGAGTCCGCCGCGCTGTCCCTTGCGCTGAGCAGCGCCACACTCTCACACCATCAGCTATCGCTTCGGTTGGGATCGGGATCCATTCTAATAACAAACACAAAGTCAAATTGTCGAAATCACCACACTATCGATTCATCATTTAATGGCATGTATAGCTAGACCCCAAACACATCACGGTAGTCCTAGAATCGACTAAACCGTGGCTCGATACCAATAAAATTGTAACACCCGAACCCGAGACCATCGCCGTGTCGATTACACGAGGGTTAACAAGCCAAGTTCACATGTTTTGCCCACCAATTTGGCATTTCCAGTCAGGCTGGAAGACTGCGTCACCGTCATTAAAAATCATATCTCGAGTTTCAAAACTCGGAAACTGGTTTCGTAAATTTTCACTGAATTTAGACTCATATATCCATCCATGGATTTATTTCTAGAATTTTGGTCGGGCCAATTGGTACAGTTTATTAGTTAAAGTCACCCATGTTACAGGGATCGACTGCTCTGACCTTCTCGCGGTATAACTTGAATATCTCTCTGTACAGGGCTTTAATGCTGGTGCCGTTTGTTTCTAATAAAACTACACTCAAAATGGAATCTGTACATATAAGGTATGTCTCCTAATTATTTCTGGATAATTTATAGTGAATTTTTAAAGTTGCGACAGGGGACCCAGAAACCGTTCTGGCCCTGTTTCACAATAGCTTCAATATCTCTTAACATGTAACTCCTATGATCATTTCGCTTCTTCCATATGAAAATAGACTCATTAAGGTTCATTTACATAGCTTATTCACTATTTAATACCATTCCTACAATTTTTGGTGATTTTTCACATTCACGTCACTGCAGCTGGCAGCATCTGTTTTAAGGTAGGTCTTATCTATTTTTTGTAGTCTCCATCAACCAACTAGTCTTGCCATACATAGGTTCACATATGATCATTTTAACCATACCAATGGCTGATCATGTGACCAACACTCCCATTTCCGATCCATAATCACATCATGACACCATATATATACATTCAAACCACAAATAGTCTAAGTTCATGCTTCCTTTTACGAGCCATTTTCGCATGGTCGTATACATATACATCGCCACATTTTTAAACCAACAAGGGTAGTCCTATACATGCCATTTCAAAGTTCAACCAAAATTTATACCAAAATAGAGGCGTGGATAGTGTGGATGACTTCGACTTTATTGATCCCGAATCCGTTTGCTATCGAGCGAAATCTATAAAACAGAGAGCCAAAGCAACGGGTAAGCATTTTATGCTTAGTAAGTCTCAAGGAATATAATCAGCTTTAATTAAAGCAATACATTCACATAACCAAATGCATCATTTCATTAATGCACATTCACATAATCGTACTTACTTCACCATCCCAACACTTATGTTCATACACAAATAACGGCTTCATTAAGGCCGATAACTCGCTCCATCATAGGAGCGATATTCATACGCTCTTACTCCTAGCGCATAAAGCACACCGCACTTACCTTGCCATTGGGAAATTTCACAAGTGCATTAGCTGAAATTTTCCAGCAAGCTTATAATTTTCAAATCACATACCTTCGAGTTTAACCGGACGTCGCTACTCGTTCAATCGCCGGGACATAGCCCGGTTATGGTAACCCGCACCAAGGCCTCACGGACTTAACCCGGATATCACGATTTGCACAAATGCCTTGGTCTTAGCCCGGATTTAACAACTTGCACGAATGCCTTCGGTCTTAGCCCGGATATAGCTACTAGCACAATTGCCTTGGGTCTTAACCGGATATAATTTTCAGCATAATTGTCTTGGGCTTAGCCCGGATATCATTCAATTTCTCATGCACACATACATCAATAATCATTGGACATACATATTTCATTTTCCTTACTAAGGCTCAAACACAATTATAATCATTAGCATATTCGCCTTCGGGACTTAGCCCGGGTGGAATTCAAATACTCATACACACATAATCAATAATCATACACATCCATATTTCATCTCACATAATTCAAGTAAGGTCACTTCTTGAGGACTTACCTCGGATGTTGTCGAACGGCTTTTACGGCTATTCGATCACTTTTTCCTTCCCCTTGTCCAATTGTGGACCTCTTAGCTCTTGAGCTAATTCAAACAAATTCAATTTATTAAAACCTCATTGTGCTAGCTTATGGCGAATATGACAAGGAATTTAAATGGTCATATGGCCACTCTTTAGCTTGAATACACAATGGTCATGCACATTTTATACTATATCAAGCAATTCAATACAATTTATTTGAGCATCAAGGAAATGCTAAGGCCTTCAATAGGCTACCCAAGGCCGAATATTCATGTACATGTTGAGGCCAATTATGCACTTAATACCTCACAAAAACAGCATGCATTTTACTAGTTAATGCTTTGCATATTGTGGCTCAAAACTTATAATATAGCATCAAGCACTTATATGTGTGCTAGGCCGATTTGTGCTTGCAATTTCACAATTATTCTTCAACATCTTCTTCTTTAAACAAACTTATTCATCACTTCCTTCATAACCAAAACATCATGTGCAAACATATATATACATATATGAGCATGGCCGAATTTCAAGGTGTCCATAGCCATCCAAAACACAAATTTTAACTAACATGCAAGAAGCATGAACCATGCTCATGAATGCATCATGGTCGAATATGACAATCATGCTCCTTTTCAACTTCAATCATGATAAAACAAAAAGAAAGCTCAAAATCTTACTCAAGAGTAGACAATCCATCATTGCATGCATCATCATCAAGCTTCACACTTAGCATGCAATGGCTTTATCACCATAACAACTTTGGCCAAATACCATTTCCATGGCTTAACAAAGATTTGAGCCATGGCTAACATGCACATCAAGTTAGCAACCAAAACATGCATGAAACTCCTAACACAACCTCATACATACCTTAATCTTGATGCAAACTTAGCCAAATCTCCTTCTAGATCTCTTCCAAACCAAGCATGAAGCAAAAATCCTCCTTCTTCCTTAGTTTTGGCTCAAAGAAAGGATGAACAAAATTTTTTCTTTCCTTCTCTACAACCGACGGCAATGGGGGGATTACCACACTCACACACATTTTTTTTTCATTTTTTATCACCCATACACCTTTGTTTATTATTTCACCCTAATGCACCAACAAAACATGTTTCATGACATGTTTAGCCCATCCTCCTTGTCATGGCCGGCCACCACCTATAAAAGGGGAATTTGACATGCAAGTCCATTATTTTGCATGCATGCTTTAATTAGTCATCACACATTTCCCTATCATACTTTCAAAGTTCATTACTAAGCCTTTCTTGTGGAATTCACCCTTATAACACTAAATCAATCATCATAAAATGTCATACATGAGCACACACATATTATAGGCATCAAAATAAATTTTTAATTATTTTTATGCCTCGGTTTTGTGGTCCCGAGACCACCTTCCGACTAGGGTCAATTTTGGGCTGTCACACTTATAGTCCTATATAAACACATCAAATATATATAATATTGCCTCGTAATTCATATACCAAAACTATATCAGAATCACATTCATACTAAGACATATCACATGGCTAAATATATATACAAATACAAAACATAATCTAAACACTTCTAGCCTATACATGCCATACTTTAATATATACATTTTCAAAGTACCAAAATAAGGTTTGATAGTGTGGTGATGATCCTCGACAATCTCCGAGCTCACAGTAGCTTCGATATCTATAAAACAATGCAAACATACACAGTAAGCTTTCAAAAGCTTACCAGAAATCATCAACAGTTTATAAAATATATAACATCAACACATGAGTACTTATTAATTCTCAATTCATCTATCAATTCTATGCCAACACAATTCATATGTTTATACCACTTTAATGAACTTTATATGCATAACATCATCTATCACATAGGTATCATACATACCTGAACCTCCCTGTATTTATTCATTTCATTCTCACCTATCATTCGGATATTTTAAGACTTTTCGAAGATTAATCATGCTTTAACATCCGCACACTTAGTGCTTCAAGAGTTAGCCAAAGCTAGAACGATTTCGCACACTTAGTGCCTCATATAGCTGAAGCTATTTTTGAATCACACACTTAGTGCCAAATACAATTGATTTATTGTCGTATTCATCCAACCAAATATGTATACAATCCATGTATAATCAAATCATCAAAATATACTTATAACATCATACTTTACGTACGAACTTGCCTCGTACTCGAAGTTGTTGACTCGGATTGTTTACTCAATAACCTTTGACTTCCCTCGATCTAAATCTAAATTCCTCTTTTCTTGATCTATAAGCATTCAAAATTAACCCTTTTATTCACTAGATTATTCAAAACAATTTATAGACATATAGTTAGGGCATTTTGCAATCTAGCCCTCACATTTTCACATTTTGACACTTTATTCCCTAATTTACAAAATCACAAAATACACATAATTTGCATATTCTCATGCTTGGACGAATTCTCCTAGTACTCATACTAGACCATACATTTCATTTATTTCACATTTTAGCCCTTCAATTTAAAATTTTCACAAGTTAGCCCATTTTACTCAAATTCATCAAAAATCCAAAGACAACACATGTTAAACCAAAACATAACTTCTATTTATCAACAACTAACTTTACAAAACTCATAGTTTCATCAATGGCACATTTCAAAATCATCAAAAAAAATCAAAAATTGAGACATGGGCTTGATATATACGAAGAAACGATTACAAAAACATAAAAATTATCGAAAACCGATCAAAATGCATACCTAAATCAAAGGAAATCAAGGTCGAACCCTAGGTAAGCTTTCCTCTTTTCTTTTTCTTGTGATTTTTGGCAATAAGGATGAATGATTCATCCATTAATATGTTTTATTTTATTTAATATAAGTTTAATCTGCTAATAACCAAATACCCCTTTAATAAACCATTTTAAAAACACATATAATAAGGCAATTTATGTCCATTATACATGTAAATGGCATAATAAACACATAAGGACCTCTCAATTATAAAGCCAAGTCAAATGGGAACTTTTAACATCTAGCACATAGCTTTCACATTTTACGCGATTAGGTCCTTTTTATTAAATCGACACACAAACATTCAAATTTTCATACGAAACTTTCACACATGCTAATTCACACATCAAAGACACAGAAAATAATATTTTAACATTTTTTGACTCGTATTTGTGGTCTCGAAACCACTGTTCTGACTAGGGTATAAACTGGACTGTTATAATCTCAGGAGTTTAATCAGTAAGCTCCAAAACCACCTCAAGCTGAATCATCAAATAATTTGGAGAACTTGTTGAAAGCATACATGGCAAAGAATGATGCTTTGATCCAGAGTCAAGCAGCAACACTAAAAATTTAGAAAACCAAATGGGTCAGTTAGCTACAGAGCTTCGTAATAGACCATAAGGAACCGTGTTAAGCAATGCTGAGAATCGAAGAAATTTTGGTAAAGAACATATCAAGGCAGTGGCATTACGAAGTGGTAAAATTCTGGAACCCCGATTGATTGATGTTTAGGACGAGCCTGTTGAAAAGGGGGAAAGTCAACCACCTGTTGAAGTCCCTACACTAAAAGAGTCAGAATCTGCAAAGACTGACAAGGTAAATCCTAATTTAGTGAATTCAGACACTTTAACATCTTTTTTGAATGCAGATTTACCTACTCAGAAGAGTTTTCTGATTCAACCGAAATTTCTAGCTAGCGGATCGATCTTTAGCATACCCCGAAGGAAAGATCAAGGATGTTTTGGTAAGATTCGATAAATTTATTTTTCCTGCTGATTTCATTATTCTAGATTTTGAAGTAGATAAGGAAGTGTCAATTATCCTTGGGAGACCTTTCCTAACCACAGGAAGTACGTTAATTAATGTGAAGAAAGGCGAACTCACCATACGAGTTCAAGACGATCAGGTAACTTTTAACATTCTTTAAGCGATGAAATTTCCCGATCTGACAGAAGAGTGCTCAGTTATGGAAGAAATAGAAACCTTGATTTCTATTGAAACCCGTCTTGAAGAAGATCCATTGGAGAAAGCCTTAGGGTTTGACCCTTTAGAGGAGAAAGAAGGTGAAGAAAACATGGTTATGATGGAAGCCAACCCGAGGAATTTTATTCAATCCACATGGTTTGAACCGTTGGAGTTGGAAGTCAGAGAATTTTTGCAACCCAAATTGTCAATCGAAGAACCACCTGCACTCGAACTAAAGGTACTTCTTTCCCATTTAAAATACATTTATTTAGATAATTGTTCTACTTTGACTGTGATTATTTCAGCTAAACTGACAATTCATTTCTGTTCTAAAGAAATTTAAGAAAGCAATTGGTTGGACTATAGCTGATATTCGAGGTATAAGCCATTCATTTTGCATGCACAAAATTATTCTAGAGAAAGGTGAAAAAGCTCGAATTGATGGGCAAAGGTGGCTTAATCCTATTATAAAGGAAGTTGTGAAAAATAAAGTGATCAAATGGCTAGATGCAGGAATTATCTATCCTATTTTAAATAGTCCGTGGGTAAGTCTGGTACAGTGTGTGTCGAAGAAAGGTAGAATTACGATTGTTGAGAATGAGCGTAACGAATTGATCCCTACAGGAACTGTTACTGGTTGGAGAATTTTTGTTGACTACAGAAAGTCGAATAAAGCCACTCAGAAGGACCATTTTCCGTTGCCTTTTATGGATCAGATGTTAGATCGACTGGCAGGTAATGAATTCTATTATTTTTTAGATAGTTATTCGGGATATAACCAAATAGTTGTCACTCCGGAAGACCAACATAAAACAACCTTTACTTGTCCATACAGTACGTTTTCTTTTAAGCCAATGCCTTTTGGCTTATACAATGCACCTGCAATATTCCAACGATGCATGATGGCAATATTCACTGATAGGGTTGAAAATTTTGTTGAGGTTTTCATGGATGATTTTTCTGTTTTTGGTAACACTTATGATATTTATTTGAGTAATTTAGCTAAGGTACTAAAGAGATGTGAAGAGAAAAATCTAGTCCTTAACTGGGAGAAATGTCATTTTATGGTTAAGGAAGGGATTGTCTTAGGGCATAGAATTTCAAAGAAAGGAATCGAAGTCGACAAAGAAAAATGGATGTAATTGAAAGATTACCAGCCCTAATGAATGTGAAAGGAGTCAAAAGTTTCTTAGGCCATGCCGATTTTTACCGAAGGTTTATCAAAGATTTTTTAAAATTTTCTAAACCACTGTGTTCATTGTTAGAGAAAGATACAGTGTTCGATTTTGAAAAAAACATGTTTAGGAGCTTTTGAAGAGCTGAAAAACGGATAATCTCAACCCCAATAATCATTACACCCGATTGGAGCACACCTTTTGAGTTGATGTGCGATGCAAGTGATTACGTTGTTGGAGCTGTGATGGGTCAAAAAGGAATAAAGTGTTCCAACCGATTTACTATACAAGTAGAACCTTGACGGGAGCCCAACTCAATTATACGGTAACTGAAAAGGAACTATTTGCTATAGTTTTTGCTTTTGACAAATTCCGCTCATATCTTATAGGTACCAAAGTTACAGTATTTACTGACCATGCGGCCATTAAATACTTGCTCACGAAGAAAGATATGAAACCAAGGTTAAATTGTTGGATACTTTTACTCCAAGAATTTGACCTTGAGATCCAAGACAGAAAAGGTGTTGAAAATCAAGTAGTTGATCATCTGTCAAGGTTGGAGCAAGATGAGGTAACTCGATCACATGTGCCTATCAACGACAATTTCCTAGATGAGCACTTATTTAAGGTGAGTCAAATTCATGAAACACTTTGGTTTGCTAATTTTGCTAATTATCTTACATGTGGAATAATTCCTCGAGAATTGACATACCAACAAAGGAAGAAATTCCTTCATTATAGTCTGTATTACTTTTAGGACGGCCCATTCTTGTTTAAATAGTGTGCAGATAATATAATCCGAAAGTGTGTAGCTGAAAGTGAGATTGCTGAGATCTTACATCATTGCCATTCATCTCCAAGTGGGGGACACTTTGGTGGTGCACGTACCGCAGCAAAGATTTTGCAAGCAGGTTTTTTTTGGCCCACACTATTTAAAGATGCTTATGCTTATGTGAAGAATTGTGATTGATGCCAAAGGAGTGGAAACATATCAAGGAGAAATGAGATACCCTTAACAAATATTTTGGAGATTGAATTATTCGACGTATGGGGCATTGACTTCTTAGGACCGTTTCCTTCTTCATATAGGAACAAATACATCTTAGTTGCTGTGGATTATGTGTCCAAGTGGGTTGAAGCTGAAGCATACCTTACAAATGATTCTAAGGCAATCATGCGATTCCTACATAAGCATGTGTTTACACGATTTGGGACACCAAGAGCTATTATTAGTGATGAAGGTTCTCACTTTGTAAACAAATGGCTTAAGTGGTTGCTTGACAAATATGATGTGAAACACAAGATTGCTACTACTAGATCGTCAAAGACTACTCTTGAAAACTCGATTGTGATCGATGAAGAAGTGAAAGAGAGATTTGATTCAATTTTCAAGCATCAACCTATGATGCCGGAAAAAAGGTTTTAACTTGAAGAGAAATGATTTGACGGTTGTCCCTGTGCCAATTTGAAAGACAATCAATGCTCTCAGATGGGAACGATTTTGTGATACTCGTTCACTTCCCGATGATGAACTAGTTTGAGAGTTCTATGCAAGTTTGTCCACACAAGATGCCACTGAATTCATCGTTCAAAAGAAAAAGGTACCTCTTACCTCTAAGTCCATCAATGATTTGTTTAACTTAATGATATTGAAGAAGATGAGTACTACCCTTTGATGAACAACATCAATTGGGATTTTTTTCAACAAGTGCTTGATGTTGTAACAAATCCGGGATCCCAATGGATTATAAGAAAGTATAGGAGCCATTCTTGCCGAAGGGAATACCTAAAACCAGTAGCAAAGGTATGGTTTATTTTGTTCGCTACAGTTTTATGCCTATCTCACAGAGTTCCACCATCTCGATGGAATGAATGCTCTTGTTATATGCATTCTTGACAGAAAAGTCCATTAATATTGGGAAAATTATTCTCAAGGAGATTTATGACTGTGCTAAAAAGAAGATAGGAAGTGTTTTTTTCCCGTCATTAATCACTTCACTTTGCTTAAGGGCTCTGTTAAAACACAAGCAAATTTGAAGGGCCAATATGTCTAAGGGTGCATTACAAGTCATGGTCTAGAAAGGTTAATAGAGAAGGTGCATGAGCTGAATCAAGTGAGCAAGAAGAACCAACTGAGCCAGGTACTGAGGAGTCAACGAACGAAACTAAAACTGAATCAGTTTCAAACACTGAAGAAGAAGAATCTGATAAGGAACCAATTGAAGACCCTGAACCAAGGTTGAGCCCGAAGAAGAACCAGTCAAGCTAAGTGTTGAACCTGAATATACAACTCCCTTGCCGACTTCTGCATGTACTTCAAGGAAATCAGAGTTGTCAATGTTGATGGATGTGGAAAATTCATGCACAATCAACAACAAACTTACTGGAAATATGCAAAAATTAGAGATGATTCTATTCGAAATACTTTTAAGAATATCTCTAACACTTTTGTTCCTGAGTTCCCAGATGCTATCTTTGAGACATAAATAGACAATACTGATTATACAAGCGGAGAAGAAGCTAAAAAAGACAAGGGGAATGAGTCAAAAGAATAAAAGGAGGGATTCTTGTCTTTTTATTTATTTATTTTAGGTATTTAGGAATTTGTTTCTTTAGTAACTAGGATTTAATTTCTACAAAATAAAACATAGCAAGCATGAATAAATGATTCCTTTAGAAAGAAAAAGACTAAGTGATGTGATAATGAGAATGAAAATGTCTAGGATTGGATTATGAGGAAACACTTGGCATTTAAGCAGTCTTAATGACTCACATCTCTTTCTTTTTAACCCTACCTGGTGTTTAGTTTTCATTCATTACTTTGTTCTTGTAATGAAGACATTGCTTCTTTTTGAAGGGGGTAAGGCAAATAATTGCTGCTCAAATTTTCAAATATGTTTCAATTATTTCTTTCATGAGTATGTTTTAATAAATGAATGTTTAGAGAAATTCTTTGTAATAAGATAGCTTGTATGCAAGCATGAATGATGATTTTATCTAAATGATTGTATGTTATCATGAAGAATGAAATGATTGTATGATCTTAGTCTTCAGTAATGTTTGCCATGAAAACTTAGTTTCTTTTTAGATTAGACATGCATAAAGGTTTATATAATTAGAATTGACTTAGTAACTTTCTTGAGGCGAAATCCTAGGAGACATAAAAATCTAAAATTATCTAGGCACCATATTCTTTGGATTGTTTGAGCCTTTTCAAGCCCACTTTATGGTATTAGACCCTTGAAACTATAATTTTGAGCTTAAAAGCCTGTTTATTGCAATGAACCTACATTACAAGTTACATTACCATCTTTGTAAGTTATCCTAATTTTGTGCACCTATCTTAACTTAAGTTGTCTTAGTAATCAACATTTGAGGAAATTTTCATAAAGATGTATGTGCTCATGCTTATAAGAAAAAAAAAGTGGGCGAAAAAAAGTTTGCTCAGTCTTCAAAAAGAAAAAAAAAGCATGAGCTTAAGTTCAAAATAAGTTTGGGGGTGTTCCAAAGGTTCACGTAAAGAAAAAGGTTGTATTACGAGAAAACCAAGACAAAGTTAAAGGTTAAGATCTTGAAACCGAAACATCCTCTCTCTTAAAATCCCTACCTTTGACCGAGCAATATGACAATATTATAAAAGACCTATTGATTTGATGATTATGTCACCTACATTAGTGGAAAGGAAGTCCTAAGCTCAACATATGAAGATTTTAAATAAGCCTTATGATTGTTTTGCTTGAATGATGAGAAATTATGTTGAATGAAAGAATAATATCTATGGCTGGGACGTATATACATACTATGATTCATGTTGGCATACCTTGAAACTTAGCATAAAATTTTCAAAATGGTTGCATATGAATTACTTGTTAATAAAGAAGATCGATGAGCATGAATTTATTAATACATGATTATGGGGCAATGATTGATGTTGCTTACACTTTTAGCAATTTTGCTTTAGTGAGACCCTGTGCTGTGCATGAACATTACTCGGGATGAGCAATGATTGAAGTTTGGGGGTGTGTAAACTAAAAAATATATAGGATTTTTCCTATATAAATTATCACCTTTTACTTAAATTTATTGTTAAAACCAAGTAATTGTTTAATAAATTAATGAAATATGTGAAAATATGAAAACAGGACATAGAAATTATTAAAATGTGATTTTATGCTTTATTATACGTTTTCATGCATAAAATGGCTTATTTTATATTAAATTGAGCATATTATATTTTTATGACATAATGTGGGTCATGCATGATTAAATTAAATAATAAAATATAAATTATATTTAATAATTCATTAAAATATTTCACTAATAATTTGGGTTTTAATTAATTTAATTAAGTTGGTAAAATTTAATTCTTTGGTCCTCTAACTTATTGATTTATTTTTGGACAGGTCTGAGAGCTTTAATTTCATTACAAAACCGTCCAAATAGAGGGCCAAGTCAACCCAAAATTTGGCTGAATATGGAGGTTCATAAACCATCTTTTGGTTTAATTATATAAGGTCCTTGAAGAGTTGAAGAAATCAAAGATTTGCCCGAAGATTTGTCGGGGATCGAGTCTTAATCCTAAGTTGTTGTGGCATTCAAATTGACCAAGAGTCAAGCAAAATCAACCACATTACCTCAATTCATGGCCAGCCACCCTTGGAAGGAGTTCTGAAAGATGGACACTCCTATTTTTAAGAAACTAGCTCCCATGCCTCACCTATAAATAAAATCCACTTTCTCACTTTTTCAATCATCCCTCATCCCTCATTCATCCCTCACTCATTCATCATTCTCTCCTCTCTCAATTCTCTTAGCTTTCTTAGCCCTCACGCCTATCATCATCTTTGCATAAATATTTTGAGCAAATTAGCCTCTTAAAGAACCCTTGGTCGGCCACCTCGGAGAGCCATCAGCAAAGGAGCAAAGCGAAGGAAGGAAAGAGCCCTCATCAGTTAGAGTCTTGGGTGACAGCCACTCTGAATTGGGTTTAATCTTTCTTACTTTAATTTAATTCAAGAATGTTTGCTATGTGTTCTTTTTTCTTGTTTACAACAATGATAGCTTAATTTTATTTAAGCTAGGATGATTGCTTTGATTTAATAATAATTATTTGGTTCATGCTTATAATATTTGTGCCTCAATCGATCATGTTTTCAAATAAAATCAAGTCTATATTTCGTTCATACGTGATTGAAATGCACCTGAATTAGCTGAGTGATCCTAACCAGATGATGGCTAATGGACTTATAATTGAAATGTGCATGCTCAATTTAGATCTTAACCCGATTAAATTGCAGGTTACATAACATCCCTAACCAGGCTCTATTATCTGCATAGTTTTTAGATTTGTGTGATTAAACTATTTCAAACCTAACACATCCCTGTTACCTCGCATGAATACTAAGAAACCCTTAGTAAATCAGGATCAGTAAAATGTGCATTCACTAAGTAAAGGATTCCGAAAGGACCTAACATGGTTTCCAAACTCATGAAAGATCGAGTTGCCATGGAATGTTTTTCTAAATATTGATAAGCATGTTGATAACAATTTGAGTTTAATTAAAGTAATTGTCCTAGCTTATTTATGTTATAATTGTTGCTTATTGTGTTAATTTTGCTAAAATCTGTCTCATTCATATAGTTTGCATACTTAGGATAAATTGCATTAGGGATCATTGCATTTAGTTTCATATACTTAATTTTTCATCACTTTTCAATTATATTGTTTTTATTTATCAAATTGTTAATACACTTTTACAAATTAAGTGACTTAGCACAAATACAATCCCTGTGGAGACGATAACTCAATACTTACTTATTACTTGAAAACGACTATGTGCACTTGCACAAACCCGAGCATTACAATAGCCTTTTCAAATTCTACACACAAAGTGTACATAACCTTTTCAAATTGTACACACAAAGTGTACGTAACCTTTTCAAGTGTACCATTTAGGTACATATATTCTTTACAAGTTTTTACCCCTTTCAAGTCAATTTCCTTTTCATAATGATATCAAGAATTACCCTTTCGGATAACCTTTACTGCAACGTATGTAGGATCTCATTTACAACAGTAATCACATGTCCAATCGGAAATCAATATTCGAATGGATTTTACTCCTTTTCATCAATTATGCAATTCATATTTCAACAATTTCATACTACACATACATGTCATTTACATATCACAAATAACACAAAATCCATAAAAAATCAATACATTTTCATATTTAAGTTAGTTATACGAACTTACCTCGACAATTAATCATATCTTCTAATCCGAGACTTATTCTTTTCCTCGGTCATTTTCTTTATTTGACAATTCCGAATCAATATAAATAAATTTAATCATCAATTCTATGATTTCTACATCCAATCAAGCCCAATTCACGTTCTAGGAAAAAGTACCATTTTGCCCCCAAACTTTTATTTAATTCCAATTTCGTCGCTAGGCTCGGAAATTGGAATTCATGCAATTTACTCCTTATTCGAAGCCTAATCAAAATTTTAATATAACTTTTACAGCACATGTATCTCATAAATTTCATAACTTTTCAATTTAGTCCCTACACATGTTTTCACTAAAAATCAATTTGTAAAAGTTGTATTAATAACCTTTCATTTTCTATCATAATCTTTCAATTTACAGCATATTCATCCATGGAGGATTTTCTAAACCATGATTTCTTTTCAAATTAATCCCCCAAATAGAGAAATTAAGCTTTCCCGATTTCAAAAATATAAAAATTACTAAAAACGGGAGATAAAACTTACCAATTCAAGCTTGAAAAGTTTCATTTCTCACTCCTAGGGTTTCCATGTATTTTATAGAGAAGATGATGATATAAAATGGGTTTTATTCTATTTAATCATTTAACATATATTAATTAATTCAATTTCAAATTTAGTCATTGCCCTTTTTCAATTTTTCCATGGATGACTCACCAAAAATATCTACATGTTTTTCATCAATGGTCTAATTGCTATATAAGGACCTCACATTTTCAATCCCATAGCTATTTGATCCTTATAGCTATAAGAATCCAACTTTGACATTTTATTCAATTTAGTCCTTTTTGCAATTAGACACATAATCGATAAAAAAATTTTAGTAAAAATTTTCATGCAATTTTCCTATCACATTACCTATCATTTTATGAAATTTAAATAATTTTATTTTTCAGACTCGAATTTGTGGTCCCAAAACCACTGTTCCGATTTAACTAAAATTTGTGTTGTTATAGCCTTTTATATAATTCAAGGCTTAAGTTGTTTCTTGGAAAGCTGAAATCAAGATGATCAGGTCCATTTGTAGTGTTAACCATCTTCCCCTACAGTACGATAGAGGTCACCCATCCAGAATATGGCACATTCAAGGTAAACGATCATCGACTTAAACTTTATAATGGTGAGGATTTTAGAAATGATAGAGAGGAGCTTTAGATCTGTGAACCTTCATAATCATGCGCATGAGGTAAGTCTAGCTTAGACTTTAAATAAGCATTTCTCAGGAGGCAACCCGAGTACTAACATTGCTAATTTCCTCATTTTTATTTCATATTATTTCTTTAAAATTAACTAAACATTAAAATGCAGGTTTTTGACCCACACGGCCTGGACACACGGGCATGTCCTAGGCCATGTGACTTAACATGGGCGCGATAATAAGTTACACGGCCGTGCGATATGGTCGTGTGCCCCACCCGGCCTAGACATACAGGCGTGTCTATGGCCATGTGGATCTTGGGACTTAGTTTTTATTTTTAAAGGAAATCAACAGAAAGTTACATGGCCAAGCGACATGGTCGTGTAACCCACATGGCCAGGACACATGAGCGTGTCCTAAGCCTTGTGAGCCCTGAAGCTTAAATACCCAAAAATTGACAGAGACACGGGTTAAAATAGTCTACATGGGCGTGCGACACAGCCATTTGGACCAAACAGCTTGAATACATGGGCCTGTCCTATGCCATGTGAAAACTGGAGCTTAATTTTTCAAATTTAAAACAAGTCAAAGAGTTACACGGGAAGGCACACGACCGTGTGAGCGAAGTCACACAGGCATGGGAGAAACGAAGGTGATTGCACACGGCCGTGCGACACAGCCGTGTGAACCACATGAACTAGACACATGGACGTGTCCTAGGCCGTGTGAAGACTGGGCTAAAATTTTATCTCACACGGGTTAAAATGGTACCACACGGGTGTGTAGCCTAACACGGGCTGTTACACGACCGTGTCACCTATAAAACACTAATTCCTTTATTCTTTCTCTTATTTTGTCTTTTTCTCCCCATATCCATCCTAGCCGCCGCAAACCTCTCACCGCCCCTTCTCTGGCCACCGTTTCCTCCTTCTTCTTTAATTCGTCGAATAACCACAAACCTCCTCTCCCCTCTCCTCCCTTCTTTCTTTTCTTTTCTTTCCCTCCCCCTAAAACCACCAGCACCTCCTCCACCCTGTCGAACCCTCAACTCCCTCTTTCCTCATTTCTCTTGTGCACCCTCTCTGCTGGCCATCACAAAAACACACCTTCACTAGCCCCAATCAACCCAACCTCCATGCCGTCCACTGTCGACCAGCCCGTCACCGACCACTACCTAAGCCGCCGTCGGTCCCCTCTTTTATTATTATTATATTTTTATTTCTTTATGAATCTTATTTCATTTTACCTATTTCTTTAATTATTTTTTATTACTTAGTTTATTTTGCTATTAATTTTTCTCTTGAAGTTCGGATATCTTTATTAATTATTTTGATCTAACACTATTTTATTTTATTAAGTAGTATTCCACATATAATTTATCTTAGTTTTTTATTCACTCTTATTATTGTTTATTATTTGATTTATTTATTCTTAATACCTTTTCTTCTTATTAGTTTATTATTCTTCATGCTACTACATAGTTTATTATTATTTTGGATGTCTTTCTAACTGCTTTTTCTTATTCTTGTTCTTTCTCTTTATTTCTTTATTGATTTAAGCTCTTTATTATCTCTCTTATTATTATGTATTCTTATTTTCATTGTTATCTTTATCATTAGTATTTGCTATTCTATTTACTTGATTCTACTTATCTTCATGCTATTCGTTTCTTATTATTGTTATTTGTGTTAGTATTTCTTTATTCCTATTACGATTATTCTCAATATTGTCTTTTAGCTTCTAATGCTTTTATTATGATCTTTGTATTTTTAGTTGGCTTATCCGTCGCTTAAATTCATGGTTTTGAATGATTAGATGTTCGTCCATATGGCTTTAGGATTAGATTCTTACCACTTGGATTTTACCTTATTCGCCTTGGTTTGCATATTTGGTGCTGTTTCATTGATAAATTCTATTATTTTTTTAGGCACACTATGACGAATACACGAGGTAAATTTAAGGTCGATATCCCTGTTACGAAAAAGCGAAAGGGCCCCAGTGGGACCTCCTCCTCGAGCGCATCTGTCAAGACTCACCACCCCTATCTTCGATTTTCGGCAACCCCCAAGAGGATTTATACCAGCTCCACTGAGTACGATCACTCGGTCTTAGTTGATTATTGTAACAACTCCGTGGGATAGGCTTTTCGCCATCATTGAGCCTACCTACACAAAGCTTTCCTTGGAGTTTTGTGCTACATTTTCAGTGCAGCAAGTCATGACGGTCCACGACGAGCCAGGCACCATCACTTTGAGCCTCGATGGTTTGGTGCGATGCATGAGCATTCCAGAGTTTGGTGCTGCCATGGGACTCTATACTGAGGAGTTCATGAGTGCCGAGGACTTTCTTCGACTTCCTCGGCTTATACATCACTCGCCATCGCATTATTGGACTGACTTGATAGCTAGCCAGACACCTTACGATGTGAGTCCCTCAAAAGTGACTTCTCTCTCTCTAGCCCTACGATATATTCACGCACTCCTCGCTCACACTTTGACAGGACGGAGAGAGAACACTAGAGTCGTTAGCACCCACGACGCTTACTTCTTATGAAGCATGGCCCATGGCCATATTATCGACTTGGCATACTTCATTGCTTTATCTTTCTATCATCAGGCTGATCACCACAGGAAGGGTCTCATCTGTCTAGGCCCTTACGTGACTCGCCTCGCTCGACACTTCAGTCTTCTTGACACACCGGAGCAGTCCTTGGAACTTACCCTAGTCTGCCTGATGTCCCCTCAAGGCATCTCGAGCATGATCCACATGAGGATGATCGAGCAGTGGCGTGGAGTAGATCCTCCTCAGTACAGATTGTTTCATTCTGATGAGGACCCACCATAGCCTCCACCATCTTGTCACTAACATGCTCCCTCTGCTGCTAGCTTTCGATGAGTATCCTATGAGGAATTCACTAGTTTTCGTCAGTACTGTGCTGAGAGGTTCGACAGTATTGATGCCACATTAAAATAGATCTGTCAGCATTTTCATATTTCTCCTCCAGTGCCACCGGCTCGCGACATTGATTAGTCTGATGATGAGGACCATTGACTCCATTTGTCTTTATGTTTATTTTTATGTTTATTTTTCTTTTTATGTTTATTTTGTCTTTATATTTTGAACTCTATTTTAATTATTATGGTTGGTTCTAATCGAGTAACTCTTTTAATCTTCTTCAAGTATTGTTTTTTTCTTCTTATCAATTGCTCAGAATTTTACACTACCTCTACATTTATCTACAATTTCGCTTTCACTATTTTGGGAATTTCATCCAATATTTAGGGCAGTTTCAATTCTCTCCCTCTCTTATGATATTTTTGTTTCTACTATGATTATCTATCTTTGTACATTGAGGACAATGTACATCTTATGTGTGGGGAGGTTATTTATATGATTATTTGAAAAATCCCTAAATTATGCCTTGTGTTTAAGTAATTTTCTCATATTACTATTAGAATGAATTCTTATTGATTTGTAATTATCATTGATGTGTTTTAGATTAAATTCATAGGTAATTGTGCATTGATTGTTTAAACTTTTAAAACATGAGAGAATCAAGCATGATAAGTCTATTTTCAAAATTAAAATTTATTAGTTTGTTTCCCTAAATTTGGGTATTACCTTGAAGTTTGAGATTTGCAAGATTGACATCAAAAAACCGTAATTTTTGTGAGATTTTTTAGCCTTTAGAGCATACACTTTTCTTGCTCACTTTATTATTATTTTTGAGTGTGTCAATATTGATTTTTTATTCTAGAACTTGCTTCGATTATGCATGTCGAGACCACACCTTTGATTTGATATACTGAGATGATAAAGGCATTTAGGTTTTAACCCACTTATACCATAAAAATCCTACCTTCATAATTAACCCTTAGTGAAACCCTTTGAGCCTAACAAACCGTTTCATGGTTCACCCATTAATATTAACCCATAACTCACTTTTGATTTGTTGTTCCCGTTTTACTGACTCCCTTTTTGTCGAGATTTGATTTGGTTAGTTGCCTAACTATGTTCTTTTGTTTCAGTTGTTAAATTTCCTCTTATTATCCATCGATAAAAAAAGTGAAAAAAATTACATATATATACAATTATGTTGATTATTACTAGCTCTTTGGTTTGAGCTTAAAATTTCATATTCTGATATGAAAATTGTGTTATTATTAAATTATTTCAATTGATGTAATTATTCAGTATTAGTTTAGTTTTTCTAGTTAGGTAATTTATTAATTCAATCTCGATTCTAACATTCTTTTTCAGCCTTTATCCACACATTTAACCCAGGCCCCATTACAACCCTTTAAAGACATTTTGATTTGTGTATCATCTCATTTTATAGTGGTGGAGATTTGATTTTCATGCAAGCCTATGGTAATAACTTTTCATGTTTGACTTTTGAGTGCTTATTTTTTTGAACCTTAAACACTTTGAGTGATTGAGTGAATCTTTAGTGAGGATGTCAATTCTTGTCAGTTTTGAATTAAAGGTAATTATTTAGATAAGGGGAAATACCTCTGTTTTCATGCTTTAAAATTTTGTGACTTGGATTGTTTGAATCTTTAGTGCTCTTTTAGTTGAATTATCAATGTGTGATTATTTGTAATTATGATAAAACATTATTGATGAGAATTATGAATTGAGAAAGTTTAATTTTAATTGAGAGTTGAGGATTTTGCTTAAGGACAAGTAAACGCTTAAGTGTGGGGATATTTGATAAACCATAAAAGTAACACATTTTAATCCCATGCTTAGCATGTTTTTGGATGATTTATTATATAATTTAGTGAATTTGATGCTCCCAATCATTTAATTTCATGTTTCTATACTTAGGTGAGCATAGGGGAACAAAAGGAGCAGAAAATGGGCCAAACGGACAAAACGGGTTGATTTAAAGATCCACACGACCAAGAACATTTCTACACGGGCTAAGCACACGCCTGTGTGATCCATACGGGCTGACCACACGTCCATATGGCAGCCCGTGTCGATATCACTCCCTGTTTCCCAAACACGCAAAAAATGCAATTTTTAGGGTTTCTAAGCATTCTAAAGTCTATAAATGCACACTAGAAGAGGACCTAAGAGGGCACACAGAGTAGAACGCAGAAAATTACTCGAAGAACGTCGACGAACTCAACTCAGAAGCAGACCTCCTTCAAGACTGAATATCTCTATTCAATTTCTTTAGAAGTTTTTAGATTTCTTTATGCTTTGTTGTTTTCCTATTTTTCAGATGTTTTCCTTTCCAAGTATGAACTAAATCCCTTAAATACCGAAGGAAGATGAAACCTATGTCAAATCTTATTATTAGATTTTTCTGAATTACATGATAAATATTTGTTTTTGATCTCAATTATGTTTACTTACCTTCATGTTTAATGTTTTCAGGATATGTTTATTCAGTGGAGCAAAAGTCCCTATTTAAGAGTAGATCTGGCATAATTGAGTGGAGTTACATGCAATCCTAGAAATAGGATGACATAAATCTACCGAATTAGAGTCAAATCTAACAGGGGAATCCATAAATCGAGTTAATGCGACTATAGGGGTTTTAATTAGAAAGAGATTTCAATTAATCAACCTAGAGTCAGTTATTTTTACTCTTAAAAGATTTATTAATATAATTTAGGGATTTCTACGGATCAAGTCAAATGAATAAATTGTTTAATTCAGATTTAGAATAATAAGTGAAGTCTAGGTGGATTCTTTCCTGGGCCTGGGTATTGTCTCTCTCATAAGTTTTCTTCAATTATTTTCCCAGTTCGCTCTCTATCACTTAGTAACCAGTTTAGTTAAATTTAGATTTTAAAACATTTCCCTTCAATTTATAGGCTAGATAATAAAAAGATAGTAACTACTAGTACTTTTAGTCCTTATGGATACGATATTCTCGACCCACCGTAGCTATACTACCATTCGATAGGTGTGCTTGCCTTTGTCGTATTTTAGTTAGTTCGTGAGGTCATCACAAATTCAACCAACGAAAAATATTTCTCCTAGTTACCTTCAAACTCTAAAACACAAAATCGGAGCATATCTTGAAGAATCTGAATTACTTGTTCAGACTATCCGTCAGTTTGCGGATGAAAAGCTGTCCTAAAATTCAACCTCGTACCCAAAGCTTCTTTTAATTTCTTCCAAAATCGTGATGTGAACCTCAGATCTCTATCTGAAATAATAAAAATTGGCACCCCGTGCAATCTAACGATCTCAGAAATATTCAACTCAGCCAATTTATCAAGCAAAAAGTCAGTACGTATCGAGATGAAATATGTTGATTTCATCAGTCGATCAACGACAACCCAAATTTCATCTTTCTTCTTCGAGGACAGGGGTAATCCCGATACGAAATCCATAGTCACTCTATCTCATTTCCACTCCGGTATCATCATAGGTTGAAGCAAACTTGAAGGCACTTGATGCTCAACTTTCACTTGCTGACAAATCAAACACTTCGATACAAATTCTGAAATGTCTCATTTCATACCTGACCACCAATACAACTTCTTCAAATCATTATACATTTTGGTACTCCCAGGATGAATGGATAAGCAACCACTATGTGCCTCGTATAAAATTTTCTGAATCAGCTCTGGATTTTTTGGTACGCACATTCTATCTCAGAACATCAAACAATTATCGGATCCGATTTGATAATCTGAATCACTAGTCGACTCGCATTGCACTCATTTAGCTTGCAATACATAATCACATTTCTGAGCTTCACAAATTTGCTGAAGAAATACTGGTTTAGCTTTTAACTCATCTAAGATTGAACCATCATCAAATAATCTCAACTGTGTATAAATTACTCTCAAGGAAAACAACGACTTTCTACTCAAAGCATCCGCGACCACATTTGCTTTACCCGGGTGATATTCAATTACTAACTCATAGTCTTTTAGTAATTTGAGCCACCTCCATTGTCACAAATTCAAATCTTTCTAAGTCATAATATGCTTTAATCTTTTATAATCAGTAAAGATGTGGCATTTTTCACCGTACAAATGATGTCTCCAAATTTTCAATGCAAATATAACAGCGGCCAACTCTAAATCATGCGTTGGATAATTCTTTTTGTGCGGTTTCAACTGTCTGGAGGCATAAGCTACAACTTTTCCCTCATGCATCAATACACAACCCAAACCATTTAATGACGCATCATTGTAAATCACAAATTCTTTACCCGATTCAAGTTGAACCAACACTGGAGCCTCGGTTAATAATGCTTTCAATTGATCGAAGCTTTGTTGACATTTCTTAGACCATTCAAACTTCACATCTTTCTATAGCAGTCTGGTCATCAATATAGCAATCATCGAGAACCCTTTTGCTGAACGTCGATAGTAACTAGCCAATCCCTAAAAGCTTCTGACCTCGAATACATTTTTAGGTGGTTTCTAGTCAATAACTGCAGAAATCTTGCTCGAATCAACTCGAATGCCATCTGCCATGACAATATATCCTAAAAATCCAACTTCCCAAAGCCAAAACTCACATTTGCTGAATTTAGCATACAGTTGCTTATATCTCAAGGTTTGCAACACAATCCTCAAATGCTCAGCAAGCTCAGACTCATCTCATGAATAGATCAGAATGTCATCAATGAACACAATAACTAATCTATCTAAATACGGTCTAAAGATTCGATTCATCAAATCCATAAAAATGGCAGGAGCATTAATTAGCCCAAAAGTCATAACAAGAAATTCATAATGTTCGTATCTCGTTCTAAACGTAGTTTTCGGCACATCTGAGTCTTTAACTTGCAACTGATAATAGCTAGATCTCAAATCAATCTTTGAAAACACTGTTGCACCTTTCAACTAATCAAACAAATCATCTATTCTCGACAACGGATACTTGTTCTTTATCATAACCTTGTTGAGTTGATGGTAATCAATACACATTCTCATTGAACAAACAATACTGGCGTACCCCAAGGTGAAAAACTCGGTCGTGCAAAACCTTTATCTGTTAACTCTTACAATTCAGCTTTCAACTCTTTCAACTTTTTTAGAGCCATTCTATACGGAGTTATAGATACCAGTGAAGTTCCTAGCACTAATTCAATAGCAAATTCAACCTCTCTAATAGGTGGCAACCCCGGTAATTCTTCAGGAAATACATCCAGATATTCACAGACAACTAGCACTGATTCAATCTTTGATTCAGACACTTTTGTATCCAAAACATAAGCAAGATAAGCCTCGCAACCTTTTCTCACACATATCTGAGTTGACATAGACGAAATCACAACAAGAAATTCATTTATTCAATACGAAAAATTTCATTATTCTGACATTTCAATTCTATAATCTTTCATTTACAGTTCACAACGACATCATCTAAAGTTAACCAATCCATACCTAGAATCACATCAAACTCATCAAATGGTAAAAGCATCAACTCAGCCGAAAAATAGTAACCCCGAGTCATTAAAGGACAGTTCTTGCATACTTTGTCAACTAGAACATACTTGCCTAAAGGGTTTGATACTTTAATCACAAACTCAGTAGACTCAACAAGCACAATCTTATTAGACACCAAATTCATACATATATACGAATCAGCTGATCCAAGATCAATTAATGTAATAACATTAGTGTATTAAAGAGCAAATGTATCGGTAATAACATCTGGTGATGACGCATCTTCGTGGGCGCGAATAGCGTAAGCTCTAGCAGGTACTCTGGCCTCAGATCTCACTATAGAATCTTTCATTGTACCACGATTACCACTTGCATTTCCCAAATTTCTTGGTGGCCTCCCTCGAGTAGATGTATTTGTAACACCCCTAACCTATATTCGTCGCCGGATTAGGATTACGAGGCATTAATGAACAAAAACACATTTTCAAACAACCACACATTTATACAAGTCATATTCATATATATATATATATATATATATATAAAATCATAAGTTCAATTAAAATAATAAGCATGATTTTATTGATCATAATATGATATAGAAATCATATTAAAATATAAGTCAAGAATGAACCTCAACGAAAATTCCTCGAACAACCATATTTATTCACTAAACTAAATTCATATATTCAACATTATATTTATACACTTACATATATCAAACCAAAACATTATATACTTAATTACATAAGTGCAAAAGCCAAATCACCAATCAACATTTTCATTACCTAAATTCATATTATTATACTACTCAAATAAACTAACGAATTTGAAAATAATATACCATTAGAGATCGATACAAAACCATATTTATCTTTTTCTTATTCGGATAACAAAATTTACCTATATAAATATATACCTTAAGATGAGTTATATATATAAAATCCATTCATCATGTGCATAAAATTTATATAAACAAATACCGAATCACAAGTTGTCATTTATTCAAAACATAAATCTTACAAGTAACTAATGAATTTATATAAGTAAACCCGTAAACATATCGTCCATATTATAAGCACACACACACACACACACACACACACACATATATATATATATATATATATGTTACCATGAAACATGGTTGAGTCAATTAAATACATCTATGAATATGCATATATTTATATCATAGCCATCTTTCATCCACAAATATATATATGCCTATAATCATCAACCAACTCCAAAGCATATATCACATGAAAATAATAATTGAATACCATAATTAACATGACCAATTGTACAAACATCCTTTAGCATTATAGTCAACCACATTTCACAAGTATATATATATATACCTAACTAATATCCAAACATATATTCATTATCTCATTTCAACAATTAACCTAATGTTCTTGTCAACCAAATGGAATTATTATTATTATTATTATTACAAGTCATGGCCAAATCATTTTAATCTAGAGTAACATAGCGAATATAGTTCATACTTATAGGTATACTATAGCCGAATCTTTCAAAACACATCCAAATTACTAATCAACTTCAATGCACCATAAAACACATATCAGAAATATTATTCATCCATAGCATAAGATACCATAGCCAAAATAAACTCAAAACATAAGCAAACATAACCGAAATTAACATGGAAATTAAGCCGTTTTCGCATGGCTCAAATTATACAAAACCAAAATCCAACATTTCAAAACACATTCCAGCCTATACATGCCATAATTCAAGTTTGATTATTTAAATACCGAAGTTGTAGATAGTGTGATAGACTTTGCTGACGACCCCCGAGCTTGTAACTTGAATCCAAAATCTATAAAATAGAAACACAGATAAAAACACAGAGTAAGCTTTTGAAGCATAGTAAGTCATAAGCAAATAAACAACTCGATAACATTATCAACCGAATTAAACCAAGACAACTTATAATATTATAACACATTTAAATCCAAACATATAAAGTTCATAATAATATATATATACATTCATTCTTAAATATCACTTTGGCTGAATGCTCATGTAACTAAAATATCATTTTACCATTTTACTTTCACAACCAAATAATCATCACAAACCATAAACACATAAGCTAATCATATACATATGCTAATCATATAACCGAATATATCTCATCATATATACACAAATATAAGGACTATTCATAACATACTTACTACTCATTCACAAAGCCAAATATACATATCACATACATATCACATAAGATAACTTTATGTACAAAATTTATGTCTTTACAACACAACTATTCATTAATAATTATAATTTGTTAAGATTTTTCTAGATGGTAAAATCTTTCTTACTATCTATCAACATTATAAACTATTAATGACCTTCCCTTAGTTTAAAATATTGGTAACTTACTTTACAATCTTTCACACAAACAAATATTATGCGTGCAGATGGTATCTCTTGATTTGCACCATCAACTAGTGAATGTATTTCAGAGTTCTAATGAAATTGTTTGTAACAATCTGATTTTCAACGGTGTCAGAAAGTTATATTTTGGACCGAATTTATTAAATTGAAATATTAAATAATTAAAATAGAATAATTTATGTGTCAAGTTCGGACCGGAGAAGTTGAATTATTATATGAAATTAAAGTAGAACGATTATTAATTATAGTACATAGACTAAGTTGTAAAGTGAGTAGAGTAGGAGAGTTTGATCAAAAGAATTAAAAAAGGGTATTTAATATGTAATTTGAATAAGGACTTTAGAACAATTACACCATTCGCAATGCATATTAGTGTTGAGAACAATCACATCAACATTAATTATTAACTATTATCATTAATGAGTAATTAGTTAATAGATTAATAGGTTACTTAAGTAAATTAAAACTAAATATTAAAATAATTGTACAATATATGTTGGTATTTTAGCAACAATATAAAACATAGAAAATATGAAAGAAAGATATATTAGAAGCACACTATAATCTGTTGTACTGTTCATATTATATAGCAAAAAAAAAAATGCAAAACTTACTCCTGAAAAATATGCCACAAACACTTAACTTACTCTTAAAATCATGTAACAAAAATTTAAAACCTAAAAGACTTGGCCTACAAACCTATTATTAAACAAGTCTAAGGCACATCCTCAACACTCCTCATTGCTTTAGTAATTGTAAAAACCTAATTTATTTCTTAAAACTTTAAATCTAATTTTTGAAAGAGCCTTGGTGAACATATCTACAATTTGATCTTCAGTCTTGCAAAAAAAGACTTGATTTCTTCAATCTTCTGTTCTTCTTTCAAATGGTATCCGTCAATCTTGTTGTACCAGGTCCTAGAAGTTTGTTTAAGACCACATGAGGCCTTATTTAACATGTAGACTTTCTCCTCCCGTCCCTTGACTTGGAATGCCTCAGGTTGCTTTTCTCTCATTGCTTTAATCTACTTGTCATCCTTCTCAGCTTCTTTAAACTCAGCACACTCAAATACAACGACATTGCACCTTTCATAGATTTTAGATAAAGATCTTGTGTTACGAACTGGAACATCATTGATGTTGTCATCAAAGTACTGAGGAGTCTCTAGCAATTCCTTCATTGTTGACTTTTTCTCCATTAGATTTAAAGCAAAAATTTTCGCTTTTATTTTTACTTTGAATACATCTCTTCCTTTTGAGTCTTTGATCAAACACCATTTGTCTTCAAATATGATCTTGAATCCTTTTTCAATCAATTGCCCAACACTTAGAAGATTTTTGTCAATGTTAGGCACATATAGAACATCAGTTATATGTTTCAAACCTCTTAAACTTTCAAGAACCACTGTTTCTTTTCCCTTAACTAGAATAAACTCACCCTTTCCAATTTTTATTTTGAAAATAATAGCTTTATCAAGTTCTTTGAAAAGTGTTGGGTCATTGGCCATGTGATTTGTGTAGCCGCTATCGATCAACCAAGAATCATTGGAGAAACATGTCTCCCAAAAAGGAACCCATCTTCTTATTGCTCAATAAATGCTTTTGCCTCATGTTGTTAAGACTTACAGACCTGCTCCATGTGCCTAGTACTAGCACATTTTTTGCATTTGATATTAGGCCTCCACCAACATTTTTTTGGCAAGTGATTTGTCTTCTTACAATGTGGGCATGGCGGATATGTCTCATTGCTGTTATTATTGCTGGTCTCATCTTTAATTTTCTTATTTTTGCCTCTTGAATTTCAAACTTTGCTTGAAAAGTACCCTCTACTGATGCTTTTTGTCTCATCTTTCTCCTTTGTTCTATAGCCTGCAATGCATTCACTAATTTTGCCAAGGATATACTTGACAAATCCTTATATTCTTCTAATGAAGAAATTTTAGACTCATATTTTTAAGGCAAAGTGACAAGATTTTTTTGCACTATTCAATCATCGAAAAAATCCTTACCCAACAATCTTACCTTATTTACTATGTCCTCCAACTTGTCAAAATAGTCTTTAATGGTTTATGTCTCCTTCATTTTCATCATTTTAAAGTCTCTGATTAGATTGAGAACTTGCATATTTTTTGTTCTTTTATTGCCCTAATATTCTTTCATGAGGTAGTCCTAAATTTCTTTTTCTAACCTCAAATTCATGATTCTTGTAAATATTTTGCTTGAAACAATAGAGAAAAGACATGCTTTAGCTTTGGACTTCATTGTCTTCTTCTCTTTGTGAGTCTTCAGTTGATTCATAGTTAGATTTGCTGGCAAAGATGGAACATTGTAGTTTTCTTCTATTGCTTCTCAAAGATCCATTGCATCAAGATAGATTGTCATTCTAACAGCCCAAGCTTGATAGTTACCACCATAAAAAATTGGTGGAACTATATGAGAAAATCCGTTAAGATAAAAGCTCAGATACCAATTATTGGTTTTTTAGCAACAATATAAAGCACAGAAAATATGAAAGAAAGATATATTGGAAGCACACTATAATCTGTTGTATTTTTCATATTATATAGTGAAAAAACAAAAACAAAAACAAAAACTTGCAAAACTTACTCCTAAAAAACATGCCACGAACACTTAACTTACTCTTATAATCATGTAACAAAAATTTAAATCCCAAAAGACGTGGTCTACAGACCAATTATTAAGCAAGTCTAAGGCACATCCTCAACAATATCTAAATGAAAGTTAGTGGGAAAAAAAAGAAAAAACTATCTTCTTTTCTTCCTCTTCTCCCCTATTCGACTAAAGCCAACAAAAAAATAAAAATCCCTTCAAGCTTTTATCATTATCGGATCTTTATTAGGATTATTGGTAAGTATTTTTTATAAATTGATGATGACTTTTTTATTGTTAAGTTTAAATTCCTTAAACCCATTTCTTTGATTATTGAATTAATGGAATTAAAACTCAACCCCATAGTTAGAAGATTCAAGAATTTGAATGTTAATAGCTTAACTTTATGCATGTTAATAGTAATTATGGTTATTGATTTTTGTAATGAAATTTTAGTGAAAGTATAGAACTAAGTTAAAATTAAGTATAGATTATATAGTTAAATTTTGTGTAATTAAGGACTAAATTTTAAAGGATAAAACTTTAGGGTTTGATAATAAATAATGGTTGTAAGAGGTATCTATACCATATTTATTAAGCTAGATTTAAATTCGATAAGTAAATTTGTGAGAAACTATTGTTTCAGATATTAGGGTGTATAGGGACTAAATCGAATAAAATGCATTCATGTATATAATGTGTTGATTTGTGCTTGAAATGTGTGATTAATGAATTTTTCGTATTCAAATTTAATTTCGTAGATAAAGATGACGTAAGGCCATCTTAGAATAAAAGAAAATCCAAAGCTATTGACAAATAAATATTCTAATTTGTACTCTCATAACTCAAGTTCATTAAATAATTAAATATATACATTTAAACCAATATATGTTCGAGAATGGTTAACTATCAATAAGAATGCATTTGACAAGTATGTATATACTTGATTTAGTGATTTGTAATTAATTGGTTGAATTAATATATATATATATATATGCTTGATGATATTATACGATTAATAATGATGAATTTGCCTTATTAATGTTGTCGGATAGAGCCACGGGTATAGTTGGCATGCAATAGGTCTATACTGATAGGTGGGAGATTCAGCGCTATGCGCATACATATTGTGATAGTTCTCTAATATCTAAGGGGTCGAGAACATATCACTAGCTTAAATACCTTAGGGGTACGTATTTTGGTGTGGTTGGTAGGATCGGTGCATTTATGTCTGATTAACACTTCAATGCATATTTTGTGTCATGATGGACTGATCCGAGTATTTGTTCTTATATTTGATTTGGTTAATAGAGATTTATAATGTAAAAATGATATGTTGAACATTTATTAAATCGAAATGAGATATTGATGCTAACATGAGACATGATTTTGATATGTTAAACTAGATGCAAATACCCTGAGAGTGCATTAGAAATTATATCGAGAAATTAAATAAAGCATCAATGAGAATAAAATGAAATGATAAATAATCTATTGATATATACATATCTTTAATGTTAATGTGAAATGGTTAGTTGGTTAACTTGAGTTATCATGTTACTTATGTTTATTAGATTTTGTTATGTTTATAATTCAATTCAAATTATGTTAGCACCACTGAGTAACCATTATTCAGCGTACAAATTTGTTTGTTTCTGTGTGCATGTTTTAGATAAAAGCAATAAAAGTTTCATCCAACTCTCAGACTCAGCTTGGAAACCATTACGATCTTATTTTGTATGTATATGTTCTGAAGTCATATGGGATGTACCTAGGTTGGTAGGCTTGTTGCCTAAGTTAATTTTGACACTTTTGCTAAGTGACTTATAATGTTATAGTGGTTGAATTTTATTTTGTGGTTACTAGTGAATTATACTTGATTATATGAGTTTGAATGTATCGCCCCAAAATATAAGGGGTTAATAGAAATAAATAACTAAGAAATGATCTTGGTTGATGGTAAAGTAGTTAGTACATTCCTTAGAGGTCCTAGGTTCAATCCACTTCTCTCTCATTTCTTTTCCTTTTCATTCTCAACAAACTAGGATAAAAACAACCCTTAAATGAATATTAAATGGTGTAAAAACTTAAAAAGAATGCCCAAATGGTCAAGTAGTTATTTCCCCCTTACATACCAAGTCCGAGCCACCTCATTTCCCTTCTATTTTTGTAGAATAAAGGAAATTATCCTATAGCCGCTTAAAAGTTTGAAAACCTAGCTATTTAGTCCCCTTTTCCTAATTACATTAGGACTTTCTTTTATTTTCCATTCCAAATTAGAATTTCTCCCTCTTTTCCCTATATATTCATCTTTTCTTTTCTTCCCTTTTTCTTTTCATCATATTTCACATTATTTTGTTATTGAAAATTATTTACTTCTCGAATCAAATCTATTCCCTATTTAAACTCATTTTTCATCCGAATTCGTGATCGCAATTAGAAACATTTTTTGATCGTTGCCAAGAATTATTAAGAACATTCCAATCACGATGTTTAGATCTTAAAATTCTTGTAGAATTTCTATTCACGTTAATTTTAAGATCAATTAAATGATCTTTTACGAATCCTGCCGAAATCTTTTGAAATCTTGATTTTTCTTGAAAATAGTTATTAATTCTTACGTAAATGTTGTTTGAAGGACCCTATTTAGGTACCCCAGATCAGATTGGAATGTAAGGAACATTGCTAGATACCCTTGTGACAGGTGTGTGTTCTTTTACAAGTGAATCGGGGCAAAATTGTGCCTAGGATAAGGCCACACGTGCTGCCACACGGCCATGTACCATGGAAACCTTAGTGTTGTTCATGAACCACACAGCCTGGTCCCTTCCACATAACCGTGTCTCTCCTATAGCTTAATTTTGCAATTTCTACATGGCCACAATCTGTTACACAACCATGTGCCTCTATTTTCTAGATTTTACAGTTTTGACCTAGGATTTTATGTTTTGTTTAGTTTAATCCCTGATTGATTCCTAAACTGTTTTAATGTTTAATTTTGTTCAATTAAGTCCTTAGTAGTATGATTTATGTTAGAATCTATGATTGATTGAATTATTATGGTATTTACATACATAATTGCATGAATTGTGAACAGTTTATGTATGACTAATGTATCTATATTTGAGATCGTATGTACAACATGTGTTATGTTACTGTTACTCCAAACACATGAAAATCATCACTTTTGCTACTGAATTGATTCGTCTCAAGCATATTGATTCGAGCTATTATGAGCATACTAGTGCTATTGTTTTGTTGTGTTAAAAGCATATCAAATGTTTTTGTATTGATATGTTTGAATATGTCATTTTGCATTGCATGAGGTGGAACGATATAAAATAAAATCACTCTCAAACTTATTTTATTTGAAAAAAGGTCTAATTCCATAATATTCTTGTGCTTTATAAAATATAATATAAATCTATGCCTTTATTTATAATATATGTTTTCTCTTTCTCCGTGGTACATATAATATATATATATATATATATATTTATATATTACAAAGTCTATACATTACCATCATATACACATATATAAAAATCATAATGCATGCATATCTCAAATTAGATATAAATTATATAGTTATGAGAAAGCAAGGATAAATTTACTTGGAATTGGTTGAACAAAAAAAATTCAAACCAAGCCTTATGTATCATTAATATGTACTTATGTGCATTTATCAAACAACAATACTTTTTGATTTTAAATTCACACTCTAAATCAATTGAAATAATATCTTATAACATAATTATTCAGTTATTTAATCAACCGAATAAATTACTCTTAATAATTTAAAATTCAGATTGACAGTTAAAAGAAACGATTACTTTCAAATTCAAATCTATTAGAAGCAATGGGCATTTTCATTCCAAAATCAAATAGACACATGCACTTTAATGATTGATTTCTTTCTTTCTTTCACATTTACATTTGATATATATAAATATTACGCACAAAAATATCATGGGTTAATGTACTATTTGCCCCTTAAAGTTGCACTCAATTATCATTTTAGTATTTAAAAGAGTTTTTTTATTAGTTTAATACCAGAAGTTTCCAACCCATTATTAGTTTGCCCAAGCTATTAACGGCATTAAAAAACTTATGATGTGGTGCGTTCTCGGCATGCTATGTCACCCAATTTGTATTTTTTTGAATAAATTTAAAAATCAGAAAAATAAAAAAAAAAAAAATATCAAATTTTTTAAAAATTAGTAAAAATATAAAAATAAAAAATATATAATACAAAAAGTCAAACAAAATCAGAAACATTCTAAAATTAACAAATCACACACACAAAAAAGAAAGCTATATAAAATTTCAAGAAATTTAAAAATATATAATTTTATTTTTAAAAGATAGATAAAATACGAAAAAATGAAAATACAAAAAAATCAGAAAAATCTAAAAAATTAAAAGTTAGAAGAAAAATCTGAGAAGCTTTAACAATATACTTTTTTTTTTTTAACACAAAAGTATTTAACTGGTGTGCAGTTGGCAGAAATTCAGAAAGTTCAGGACTCGAAAAGGATAATTGGCACTCCAACAAGTTCATGCAAGGGAAGTTATTTGATAGCTTTGGCGTCATGAAATTAATTAATCAAAACGCCCCATAAAAGGAAGGCTTTTTCCCATTTCTTATGTATTATTCTTACAATTATTATAGCAAACATTAAATTTTAAATATAAACTTAATAAAAATTAAGTAAACTATAGAAATTTACACGTATTGTACATAAGTAAAACTAAAAGAAAAAACAATCAAATATAAGCATGTTTTTGTCTCACTTCAAGGCTTTTTTATTATTTATTTTAAAATATATATTTTAAATATTTGGAATTTTTAAAGATTTCCATTTTTTTGGCTTTATAAATCTTTTGAGATTTTTTGACATTCTTTTGTATTTTATCTATTTTGAAAAGAAAAATATATTTTATTTAATTTATTGAAATTTTATATGATTTTCCATATTTTTCCTGTTTTGTAATTTTTTTGAGATTTTTCTGGTTTTGTTTGACTTTTTAGTATTTTTACTCTATCTTTTTAGTATTTTTGTATTTGAAAAAATAAAAGTAAATATTTTAAAATTTTTGGGAATTTTATATGATTTTTATTTTTTAGATTTTTTAGTTTTTTATTTTTTTCAATTTTTAAATTTATTCTAAAAAATATTGGGTGACGTGACGCACTCATCGTCTTTTTAACATCATTAATGGCCAGAGAAAATTGATAATGAGTTGGAAACTTCAGGTACCAAACAAAAACAAAAAATTCTTTAGGTACTAAAGTAATAATTGGGTGCAACTTTGAAGGGAGCATATAGTTCATTAACCCAAAAATCAATTATTGATAAAAACTGTCAGTATAAGCATCAAAATCGACGCTATATACTTAAAGACCTATTCCAACAATCAAATGGGATATGTCGTATAAACATTTAGCAATTGTACATTCTCGTAAGTATACACCTTATGATTAATACTGATGGTCTTTCTACCAGTAAAAGTACTATCAATTATTTTCTACCCGTCATTTTAATAACATTTCATTGGCAGTTTGTTATAGTTAGTACATTGTACAAATTTGTTACGATCCTTACCAAGCAGATATTAAAAGATTTAGAAAATTCATTAATATATAGGTAACTACCATAAAGCAAGTACATATATATATATATATATATATATATATATATATATATATATATATGTTAGAAGTTAGAAAACTAAACTAACTTCCTTAATAAAAAAAATCATGAACTTGTTCATCAATAATAAACATTTATTTCATCTTTGTAGTTCCATACTATAACACCCCATACTCGATTTAATCGTTGGGTCCGAGTTTCAAAATGCCACATCCATTGCTGAAGCAAATACAATTCCATTTTCAATTTAATTCATCGATTAATACGTGCTATTAAACTCATTATATACTTACAACATGTTATGTAATTGAATTTGGGCTTTAAACAAGCTTACAAAAGCTCTTTCAGTAAATCAAGGTTGGCTAAGGACTACAATACAAAATTTTCAAAATTATCGGGTTAACATAGCAATACCGAAGGTTCATTGTTGCGATGCCACCCTCTGTCAATTTCTCATTGTGACTTTAAGGGTTCGTTGTCGTGACGTGACATACTACTTTCAAAATATCCATATGTTACCAATACATATCAACCTAACAAAAAATAACCAATGCATATCTAATCAATTTAAGCATAATACCTACTTTAAACACTTCATATACTATCTTTGATATATCTTTACCATTCAAACTTGTCAATTTATTCACAACTCAAAACCAATCTCAATACATATGACCATTTACACCATTCAACCTTTTAAATATTTTACCTTATTCATGAGAACTTTAACATTTCATATTCTTAAATTTCAAAATGACATTTACCAATTCAAGGTTCCAAAACAACCATTTACACTATAAGACTAACTTAACCTTAGGTACATGTTACATATCAAAACATAAAGGGAACTATATAAACTTTGTTGAGTTGAGAGTTACTGCTCAGATGTTGGATCACTCCTCAAGTTTTCAATATTTGATAATACTTGCATATAGGATAAACAAACTGTACGCTGAGTGATAAAACTCAATGGTATTTTCATGATTCAATTTATATAAACGGATGCATGGACATGACAAGAGTAATCAATGCATGATCAAGATTCAACCATTTCAATCATATCTTCATGACTCATATTCCAATTTCATATACCATCTTAACTGGTAAATCAAGATAAACATTTCATGTTATACTTTCTAATAACAAAATAAAATCATTTTCTTTACAATTCATGCCAACTCAATCCATCATTCATGTATATAAGTTGTTAGAATTAAGTGACCTGAATCCTTATTTAAATAAAATACAGTGGTAAAATAAAATAAAAGTAAAATCCATATAAAACTACACTTGTTTTATTTATTTGATAATAAGGTTTGTTAACTCTTATTAAACTCCATCTATTTTATATTGATTAGAATAAGGTGTTTCAATCTTACTACACTCCTATTAGAAAATGGCTTTACAAAACCTATAAATAGACATAGTTTATTCCTCTTGTATTAATTCGAATTCGACATAGTAAATTTTCTTCTCCTTTACCCGTGGTTTTTTCCCGAAAAGGGTTTCACATAAAATCTATATGTTCTTTATTTTTATTTCTCTTTTTTTTGTGATATATTGTCATTACCGACGTTCTTTTTTCTTTACAAATTGGTACTAGAGCTTCCGGGTTGTTCATCTCGATCACGATAATGGCATCTTTGAAGTATGAAATTTCGCTGTTGGATCGTAACACCAGATTTGCATTGTGGCAGATAAAGATGCAGGCAGTTCTTGCATAGATGGACTTAGAGGAAGCCTTGCTAGGGGTAAATAAGATACCTTCGACATTGACGGAGGAAGAGAAGAAGCGCAAGGATCAAAAGGCATTAACACAGTTACATCTGCATTTGTCTAACGAAATTTTACAGGATGTGATGAAGAAGAAGACCGCAACTGGATTATAGAAGAGGCTGGAGCAAATATGTATGTAAAAAATTCTAACCAGCAAACTGCATATGAAGCAACGTCTTTATGCTCATCGTTTGGAGGAAGGTACATTTGTATATGAACACTTAACAATGTTTAAAGAAATTCTCTCAAACTTGGAGGCCATAGAGGTTCAGTATGATAAGGAAGATGTAGAGTTGATTCTACTTTGTTCGTTAACCATGTCTTATTTGACCTTTAGAGACATTATTTTATATAGCAGCGAGTCTTTCACAGTTGATGAGGTTTATGATTCTTTGGCCTCGTATGATAAGATGAAGCATCTTGTGGTTAAAATCGACTCTCAAGGTGAGGGTCTCATTGTTCATACTAGACAATATTAGAATGCTGATGATGATTGTGGACGGACACAGGAATGAAATCCTCGCGGTAAATTTAAGGGTAGATCGAAGTCTTCAAATGGAGGTAAAACTTGTAACTTCTGTAAGAAGAAAGGGCACATTAAATCTAAGTGCTATAAGCTGCAGAATAAGATCAAAAGGGAGGCTGTGAATTAAAAGGGAAAACAACCAGAAAATTCTGATGAAGCTGATGTTGTAGAAAATTACAGTGATGGTGAACTTCTAGTCGCTTCTGTCAACAATTCTAAAGTGAGCGATGAGTGGATCCTTGATTCGGGCTGCACCTTCCACATGAGTCCCAATCGGGATTGGTTTACAACTTACAAAACAATATCTGAAGGTGTTGTTTTGATTGGAAATAATGCTTCGTGTAAAATTGTAGGTGTTGGAAAAATTAAAGTTAAGATGTTTGGCGGAGTTGTCAGAACACTTAGTGACGTACAACATGTTCCAGAGTTGAAGAGAGATTTAATTTTGTTAAGTACTTTTGATTCAAAAGGGTACAGATACACAGCTGAAAATGGGGTTTTAAAGATTTCCAAAGGTTCCCTTGTTGTGATGAAAAGACAGAGAAAGACTGCCAAGTTATATGTTTTACAAGGTTCTACTGTTACTGGCAATACAGCTGTCGCTTCCTCTTTCTTGTCAGATGATGATTTTACTAAACTTTGGTATATGCGCTTAGGGCATATGAATGAGAATGGCATGCCAGAATTGAGCAAAAGAGGACTTCTTAATGGGCAAGGAATTTGCAAACTAAAGTTTTGTAAGCACTGCATTTTTGGGAAGCAAAAGAGAGTTCAATTCACCAGAGGGATCCATAACATGAAGGGAACGTTGGAGTATATTCATTCTGTTCTGTGGGGGCCATTCAGAGTGCCTTCGAGAGGTGGAGCTAATTATATGCTAACTTTTATTGATGATTTTTCTAGAAAGTTTGGGCATTCTTCCTGAAGCAGAAAAGTGATGTGTTTTCTACATTTAAGTCTTGGAAAACTATGATTGAAAAACAGGCGAGAAAACAAATAAAATACATCCACATAGATAATGGCTTAGAGTTTTGTTCTGATGAGTTTAATAAACTGTACAAGTCAGAAGGAATCATGAGACAATTGACAATTCGTCATACTCCACAGCAAATTGGCATTGCAGAACGAATGAACAGAATGATCATGGAGAAGGTTCAATGTATTTTGTCAAATGCCAACTTACCAAAGTCGTTTTGGGCCGAAGCAACCTCTATTGTATTTTTTTTATCAATCGATCTCCATCCGTCGCCATTGAGAAAAAGACTCCACAAGAGGTATGGGTTGGTAATCCTGCTAATCATTCTGATTTAAAAATCTTTGGGCGTCCTGCGTATGCTTATGTTGATAATGGAAAATTAGAACTGAGATTCATTAAATGTGTTTTTCTTAGTTATAAAGCTGGTGTAAAAAGGTATAAGTTATGGTGTCCTAAAAATAGAAATGTTGTGATTAGCAGTGTGACAGCCCAAAATTGACCCTAGTCGGGATGTGGTTTCGGGACCACAAAATCGAGGCATAAAAATAATTTATAATTTATTTTGATGCCTATAATATGTGTTAATTCATGTGTGACATTTTTGATGTTTCGATTTAGAGTTATAAATGTGAATTTCACTAGAAAGGACCTAGTAGTAAACTTTGAAAGTATGATGGGGAAATGTGTGATGACTAGTTGATAATGCATGCAAAAATAAGGGATTTGCATGTCAAATTCCCCCCTAACATGAAGTGGCCGGCCATGACAAGAGAGTATGGGCTAAACATGTCATGAAACATGTTTTGTTGGTGCATTAGGGTGAAATAATAAACAAAGGTGTATGGGTGATAAAAGAATGAAAAAAAAATGTGTGTGAGTATGGTATCCCCCCCCCTTACCGTGAGTTGAGAAAGAAGGAAGAAAAAAAAATGTTGTGTTCATCCTTTCTCATCTTTTTGGCCGAAAATCATAAGGAGGAAGAAAGGGATTTTTGCTCCATTTTTGGTTTAGAAGAGAACTAGAAGGAGATTTGGCAATACTTGTACCAAGATTAAGGTATGTATGAGGTTGTGTCATGAGATTCATGCATGTTTTAGTTGCTAACTTGATGTTCATGTTAGCCCATGGTTCAAATCCTTGTTGTGCCATGGAAATGGTATTTGGCCAAGGTTGATATTGTGTTAAAGCCATTGCATGCTAAATGTAAAGCTTGTTGATGATGCATGTAATGATGGATTGACTACTCTTGAAATTTCCTTTAGCATTCTTGAGTAAGACATTGAATTCTTTGTTTAACCATGACCGAAGTTTAAAGGGTATGGTTGTGATGTATTCGGCCATGGTGCATTCATGAGCATGATTTATGCTTGTTATATGATTGGTAAAAATTTGTGTTTTGGATGGTTATGAGCACCTTGAGATTCGGCCTTGCACCTATATGTATAGATATGTTTGCACATGATGTATTGGTATGACATATATGCTATCTCAAAGTATATATTTTCTTGTGATGATGTTTCGATTATAAAGTAAATGATAGATGTGTATTGAGCTACAATATGTAATGCATTAGCTAGTAAAATGTGTGCCATTCATGTGTGGTATTAAACATGTAGTTGGCCTCGACATCAACATGCATAATCGGCCCATGAAAGAGTACCTAAGATGTTGTGTATATTCGGCCATAGCTAAGCATGTTGATGGCTTTACATCGACTTAGAACAATCGGCCACATGAGTAAAATGAGTACTTGATGCTATATTATAATTATTGAGCTTAAGTATGTGGATGTAAGTGTGTGCGGTCTTATAAAGGCTAAGTACCTTGGATTCCCCTTTTGATATTCAAAACGATTAAATCAATTTATTTGTTAACATAAAGCTCAAGAGCAAAGGGAACTAGCTCCAATAAAGGAAAGGAAAAGGTGGTTGAATAGTAGTTGGAAGCGCCGACAACCTCCAAGGTAAGTTTTCGAGTATCGAACTTAGATTTTGATTCGATTGGATGAAGTAATAAGCAATCGAAATTGTGCCCTTGTATGTGGCCATTGAGCGAAATGATATTTCTTATTAAGTGAATTGTGCATAAAAGTTTTGTTATGAAATTGAAACAAAGATGTGTATGAATGTGCGATTGTGATATCCGGGCTAAGCCCAAGGCAAATGTGCGGTGTGATATCGGGCTAAGCCCAAGGCAAATGTGCGATGTGATATCGGGCTAAGCCCAAGGCAATTGTGCGAGTTATGATATCGGGCTAAGCCGAAGGCAATTGTGCGAGTTGTAATACTCGGGTTAAGTCCGAAGGCATTTGTGCGGGTTACCATAACCGGGCTATGTCCCGGCGTTTGAACAGTAGCTATATCCGGTTAAACTCCGAAGGTATGTGATTTGAGAATTATGAACTTGCTGTAAAATTTTCAGTTAATACGCTTGTGAAATTCCCAACAACAAGGTGCGTTTGTGTGTGCTTTGCACAATGTGAGTAAGTGTGTATGAGTAATCGCTCCAATGATAAATGAGCTATCGGCCTTGACTAAGCCGTTATTTGTGTATGAATATAAGAGTTGGGATTGTGAAGTCGCATGTCATTGAGAAATTGTGCATATGAATTATTGTTTAGCTACTTGAATGCTATGCTTTGGTTGTGTGTAAATTTGTGGCTCAAAACTTACTAAGCATAAATTGCTTACTCCGTTTCTTTGTTTCTCTGTCTTATAGATTTTGCTCGTTAGCGATTGGATTCGGGATCATTGAAGTGAAGTCATCCACACTATCAAAACCCTTTTGGTACTCTTTTAGTCGAACCTTGGATATGGCATGTATAGGACTACCCTTGGTTGTTTTCAAGTATCTTTGTGATGTATATGTATGCGGCCATGCGAAAATGGCTCGTAAAAGTGGAGTATGGCATTAGACCATTTGAAGTCGTGCTTATTGTAAATATATATATGGTTTCATGATGTGATTATGAATTGGAATGGGAGTGTTGGTCACATGATCAGCCATTGGAATGGCTAAATATGATCACATGTGGACCTATGTATGACAAGACTATAGTTGGACCATGGAAACCACAAAATAGGTAAAGTTTACCTTGAAAACAGATGCTGCCAGCTGCAGTGACGTGGATGTGTAAAATCACTAAAAATAGTAAGAATGGTATTAAATAGTGAATAAATTATGTAATCGAACCTTGATGAATCTACTTTCATATGAAAGTAACGAAACGATCATATGAATAGTATACTAAGAGATATTAAAGTTCTCGTGAGACAGGGCCAGAACGGTTTCTGGATCCCCTGTCTCGACTTTGAAAATTTACCATAAATTACCCAGAAGGAATTAGAGGTCATGCCTTATATGTGCAGATTTCCTTTTGAGTCTAGTTTCGTTAGAAACAAACGACATCAGTATTGAAGCCCTGTACAGAGAGATATTCAAGTTGTAACTCGCTAAGGTCAGTGTAGTCGACCCCTGCAACATGGGTGACTTTAACTAATAAACTGTACCAATTGGCCCAACCAAAAATTCTAGAAATAAATCCATGGATGGATATATGAGTCTAAATTTAGGGAAAATTTACGGAATCAGTTTCCAAGTTTTGAAACTCGAGATATGCTTTTTAAGGCGACAGTGACGCAGTTCTCCAGCCTGTCTGGAAATGTCAAATTGGTCGGTGCTATAAGTGGTTTTGGCTCGTTAACCCCTCGTGACCGACACCGGCAACGGTCTCGGGTTCGGGGTGTTACAAGCAGAGATGTTGTTTTTGATGAAACTGCTATGCTACCTAACTTATCTCTTAAAGACTCTTCTAATAAAGAAAATCAAAAACAAGTGAAGCATCAGTTTAATACAGAATCTACAATAGAGTCGACTCCTCAAGCCAGTACAAAAATTGAGAATAGAGTTACTTTTTCACCACAATACTCTATCGCCAAAAACAGAACTAGAAGAGAAATTAAACATCCAAAGAACTATGCCAAGGCTGATCTAGTTGCTTATGCTTTAAATGTGACTGAAGATACAGATGCGAACCAAGAACTATCTAATTATTCTGAGGCGGTTAGCTATGAAGACTCAGAAAAGTGGATGTTTACTATGCAAGAGGAGATGGAATCACTGCACAAAAACAGAACATGGGATCTTGTGAAACTTCTTAAAGGTAAAAAGCTTGTTCGTTGTAAATGGCTGTTTAAAAAAAAAGAAGGGACTCTAGGAGTTGAAGAATCTAGACATAAAGTAAGGCTTGTTGCAAAGGGTTATAGTCAAATTCTAGGAGTGGACTTCATAGATGTGTTCTCCCTAGTTCTGAAGCATAGTTCGATTTGAGCTTTGCTTAGTATTGTGGCCATGCATGATTTTGAGCTTGAGTAGTTAGACGTAAAAACTGCATTTTTGCATGGAGAACTTGAGGAGGATATTTACATGCAACAACTAGAGGGTTTTACAATCTCATAAAAAGAGAAGAATGTTTGTTTGCTGAAAAAGTCTCTTTACGGTTTGAAATAGTCACCAAGACAGTGGTACAAGAGGTTTGATTCCTTTATGACTTCTTATGATTTCAAAAGAAGTAGTTTTGACAGTTGTGTTTGCTTTAAGAAAAATAGTGATAGTTCTTTTGTGAATCTACTTCTTTATGTTGATGACAAGTTGATAGCAGCAAAAGGTAAAGGAGAGAAAAGAAAGGTTAAAGCCCAACTAAGTGAAGAATTTGAGATGAAAGATTTGGGACCAGTAAAGAAGATAGTTGGTATAGAGATTCTTAGAGATACAAAATCAAGTAAATTGTACCTAAGTCAGAAGGGGTACATTGAAAAAGTTCTTTGTAGGTTCAATATGCAAAGTGCTAAGCCTATTAGTACTCCTTTAGCAGCCTATTTCAGACTTTCATCGGCTTTGTCTCCACAATCAAATGATGAGATTGAATATGTGTCACATGTTCCATACTCTAGTGTAGTGGGATCTCTCACGTATGCTATGGTTTGTTCACGTCCAGATTTATTATATGCAGTCAGTGCAGTTAGCAGATACATGGCGAATCCCGATAAAGAACATTGAAAAGTAGTTCAATGGATTTTAAGATACTTATGAGGTACTAGTGATGTTTACTTACAGTTAGAAAGAACTAGAGATGGAGTCATTGGGTATGTTGATGCTGATTTTGCTGGAAACCTTGATAGAAGAAGATCTCTCACAGGTTATGTCTTTTACAATTGGAGGTTGTGCAATTAGTTGGAAAGCCACTTTGCAAACTACAGTCGCTTTGTCTACTACTGAAGCTAAGTACATGGCGATTACTGAGGCTTGTAAAGAAGCTATTTGACTGAAAGGACTCTTTAGTGAACTCAATGAAGACCTTCAAATCAGTACAGTATTTTGTGATAGTCAGAGGGCAATCTTCCTTACAAAAGATCAAATGTTTCATCAGAGAACAAAACACATTGATGTTCAGTATCATTTTGTTCGTGATATTATTGCTCGTGGTGATATTGTTGTGAGCAAAATTAGTACTCATGAAAATCCTACAGATATGATGACTAAGTCACTTTCTATAACTAAGTTTGAGCATTGCTTAGACTTGGTTGTTGTTCATTGTTGAAGTTAAACCCTTAAGGGGTTCTATGGAAGAGGTGGAGAACTTGTTCGTTGAGAGTTCGCGATGAAGAACTTGTTCGTTGAGAATTCGTGTCAAGGTGGGGATTGTTAGAATTAAGTGACCCGAATCCTTACTTAAGTAAAATACAGTTGTAAAATAAAATAAAAGTAAAATCCATATAGAACTACACTTCTTTTATTTTATTTTAGAATAAAGTTTTTTAAACCTTATTAAACTCCATCTATTTTATATTGATTAGAATAAGGTGTTTCAATCTTACTACACTCCTATTAGAATATGGCTTTACAAAGCCTATAAATAGACATAGTCTACTCCTCTTGTATTAATTTAAATTCGACATAGTGAATTTTCTTCTCCTCTATCCATGGTTTTTTCCCAAAAGGGTTTCCACGTAAAATCTGTGTGTTCTTTATTTTTATTTCCTTTTTTTTTTGTGATATATTGTCATTACTGACATTCTATTTTTTTTACAGTATATGCCAACTTGATAGTCTATCACATTTGATAATCCATGTGAACATATAACACCACACCTTCAATTAGCAATTTTAATTCACTTTCATTTAATGTCAAATGATCGTTCATTTTACGATCTCATTCTCTCTCGAGTCTATTGACTCATTCATTTCCAAATCGGCCCCCAAAGCTTGTTTTTAACTAGTTCACATGATCTTTCACATGCTGTCAATTATCATATTTCATATCTCATGTATATAATACAAAGTTCAATCACATTTCACATCAATAATCGTTTAGCCAATTTACGTTTTATAACCCCTATTGATAACCTTTCACATGTCCACTCTACATTTCACATTTCACATGTCCACTCCACTACCTTAGTTTTCCACAACTAAGGATTTTCTCAACTTCACTAATTTGATAACATTTGAGGATAAAGTTTAACCTTACAAATACCCTTAAGGTTTCTACCTAAACCTTAAGACATAAACCCTCTCAAAGAGATACAAAGAAGCAAACAAAAAAACAATCCTTACAAGATCAAAGTGTTTGCAAATTAAGCTCAATTACAAGTAAAAACGCTTGAGCTAATAGAATAGCAATGAAGCTTACAAGTATATGAAAGAAAAGTATGAAAATATTTGGCACAAAGGTTGTTTGATTGATCTTTTTGGATGGAATGCTTTCTTGTTATTGTAGGACTTTTAGAAGATGATATTTATACCCTTTCATTCATTTCCAACGTTAGGGTTGTTGTGGAAGTTAATAGAACCGTTGAGATGAAAATACCAGTGCATTTAATTCACTTGCAACAAAAAGTATCGATATTATTTTGAAAAGTATCGATAATTTTAGCATTTAATGCCATGATTTAGTGACTGTTAAAACTGATAAAATTGATACTAGGATAAAATTATCGATACAAAATAAAAGGTATCGATATTGGATCAATACTTAATGAATACCTCAAAATGGCAGAATGCTAATTTCATTTTGATACTGAAAAATGTATAGATAAAATGTGTCAAAATCGATACCATTTAAAATTTATCGATACCTAACAAAAATGTGTCGATACCGTATCGATACTTGGTAACTCATTTTCAAGTTAGTAGCCTATAATGGTATTATCGATACTTGGTAACTGATTTTCAAATTAGTAGCCTATTTTGGTATCGATTTCTATAAATTTATCGATACCTGACAAAAAATATTGGTAGTGGATCGATACTTTTTGACCTAGAGCATTTTTAACTTGTTTGAAAATCTTTTGAAGTGTTGTTTTAATTTACTTGGCCTTGAAAATTTTTCTAAATATAAATTTGACATTTTTATATTTTAGAAATAATTTTGAAGTACAATTTACCAAGTGTTAATTAATTGATTTTATTCAAAACATAATATTTATTATATCAAAAAGATTTTGTCAAATAAACCTCGGATAAACACTAAGAGTAGGCAAATGAATGATCCTAAGCGTCCTATGAAACAACATTTAATAACCTTCAAACATAACTTTTAATAACCATGATTGTAGTTTAATTTGTCTTGGGGGAACTGCAAGGGTTTTCTTAACCAAATCCGACTTAGGGTGGAAACATGCTTTTAATGTTGGGCCATGGGCTACTTTCTTTTTGGGACCTATAAGATCTTCCTTTTATTTTCACGACTGCTAATGCAAATGTTCAAACCAAGAAAAGCGTTATGTTTCTTTGTGGCTTAACAGTTGTAAGTAAATCTGGGAATGGTCTGTGCTTGCTATGGTTTAAAGTTGAAAGTTTACTCATTATTTGAGGGTTTAATATAATAACATTGTTTTTATATTTATATCTACACTATATAATTTATATCTGAACTGCAACTATTTATGACTCAACCACAGATTTTTAATATACCATAAATGTAAACCTCAAAGGTTTCATGAAAACGGGGCTCGGCAAGTATCCAAAATATTGCACCCCCTATTTTAATCTACTAAACGCTTAACACACAAAAGCAAGCCAACAGTGGCTTGACAGCAGTAATAGGAAGAATGGGAAACTGTTTCTTCAGATAGTTTGCTACTAGATACAACCACTAAACAAAATATTTGGATACTTCCACTGTGCCGATAAAAGCATCATCATAAACTCTATCCTAGTTTGACAAAAAGGTAACTTGGTGATGAAACTGCTTCTTCAAAGTGCTTTGTTTCGAGGCCTCAATCTTCTAGCAATACAGTCCATATTAGTTCCAGAAGTACAATGCTTCAGGTTGGCCTTGGACTCCTTCCGTGATGATATGTTTTCTGCAGCCTCATCTGACACACTCCCATTTGCGCCCAGTAACCCTTGTTCATCACAATCCTTGCCTAGTTGACGCCTTTGCTTCAGTTTTGCAGCATTACTGTCGAGGCTATTTCCAATAGCAGATGCAGGTCTCTTTATAAGATTTGGACTACTCTCGGACACGGCATAGCCTTCATCTACATTTTTGCCAGCACCATCCAAAACTGTCTCATCATGGGTCCGGTCGCTTCCCCACACCTGTTTTAGTCTTCCGGCAATACTGCCAGGGGTTGATTCAATGGAAGATGCATGCTTCTTTTCTGGTCTAGTTTCCAATGTCACAGGACTATCAACGGGTTCTTTGTCAGTGAAATCCAACTCCTTTTCATGTTGACATATGAATTCATCATCTCTCTTGTTCCCGAAATCAAGGTTGATCTTTGTAGACTCCCCTTTCTCAAACTCTGTTTCATTCTTTGAGAATACCAATGGTTTGCTTGCAGGATTTTGATAGATAATCGAAGTATTTGGTTCTGGGTATGCTTCTTGTTCTTTTTTCTCACTGCTCAAGCCATCCTCTCCAGATTGAGGCTTTGATGTTACAAGCTGATTATTATCGATTGCAGGAGATTCTTCTGAAGGCAATTCCGGAGCTGGAAAGGAAAGTGACCTCTTAGCAGAAACTTGATCAGTATTATCTGAGTTCTTTTCAACATTGGTTTGCACATGCCGGGTTTGGATGAGATAATGTGCAACTGACTTGAAGCCCATTTTTGTTATCTGGAAGGTGGATAAAGAAGCTTAGACCTTTAGAAAAAATTAAATGTCTCTAAGCAACAACATGCACAAAAGATGGGACCTTTTTTTTATCAATGCAAATGATGACTTACCTTCCTATAAAGAGAGCCAGTAGGGGCCCATCCTTTTGCTTGCCGGCATAAACTACAGTTGCAAATCCCACGGCAGACTGGGCAAACCCAATTTGGGTTCTCATTGGCTTCAAGCACATGCTCCCCATATCTGCACATTTAGAACGCAAATTAACAACAAAACCACCACTAGAAGGAAATAACTATCTAGAACTAAAGGTTCAGAAAGATTTATAAGATACGATTCTAGCCAAAAGCTAGAAACATCAATATTTAGTTACATATGAACGGATATCTACAACTGCAGGACAAAACAAAGGACAGAGGTTAAGTAAGGCATACACATTAACAAAATTTCATACCTCATGTATAAACAATCTCCACAGAACTGTCCTTGGACCATATTGCATTTGCTACAGTTAGTACGATGACCAAGTGTTTTCTGCCTGCAACATAGCATTTTCCATCTTGTGACTAAATGAGATCAATTTAACAGCTTAGAGTCATGGTACAACATTTTCAGAAGTAATATACGAATAAAATATTATTTTCAAACAATGAATAATTGGTGCTGACCAATGTGGAAGCAGAAAAAAGAAGAAAAGGTAAGAAGATTGTCACAATTCACAATTCAAATGTTTCTCAAATTAACAAAGTAATAGTTACAAACTGAAAGGCTATCATACAATTTAAACCAAGTTAATGTCTATAGTTCTTATGTGACCATTGAAAATGATCAGATCAGAGGCAATGTGACGTAGGGGAGAACAATAATCAAGCAAAGGATCCTGCGTCTCAACACAACTACAACTGATTACAAGGAATTCAGATCAAAAGCAGTTTAAAAAGGGATAGTTCCTTTTCAAGCTCGCCTTCATTTTCAGAAGATGAAGGCGAAAAAACTAGAAAACTGAAAATTTGTATCGCCTAATCAAACTGTTCCCTTTTAGTTGAGCATGAAGTTAAAACTATTAATGTTGGCGGATAAGAATTGAAATTTGTTGTGCAGCCATATCATATTTCCATGGAAGATATAATGCAGATGGAATAAGAAAGATTCCTAGACCTGCATTGATGACAAGTCTTTCCTTTGACGGAATCATAAATCCGTCTGCCATCACGTCCATATCCATCCACAAAAAGTGTCCAGCTCCTCTCAGTGTTACCCAAAAGCTTCTCATGCGCTTCTGTATACACCTCTGATTTCCCTAGCTTCAGTTCCACATCCTCGAAAAGCTCTTCTTTTTTTGCCGAAACTGCCTCTGAATAGATCACTGGAGTAGTATTTTGCAACCTAACCAAATCCATCAAAATATTAATTAGTTCTGAACTTGCAATATTATCCGAAATTATAAGCTTCTTCCCTTTATTTTCCTTTTTTTTTAAGTAAAAAGGAAAAAGAATATAAAAGATATCTTTTTTTTTTTCTCTTTCATAGAGATTTTGGTAGTGTCTGCTTCTACTTAGGTCCAATGGGTATTCAAAAAGCCATATGGAAATAAAATACACAAGGGCAACAATGAAATCACCTCGAGGAGCGGCGAAGTTGGTCAGATGACGGCAAGGGAGAAGACAGAGGGGTAACTGGCGGCTTACCGCCAACACGTGGACGGCCGCGCCTTGAAGAGAGGCGAGGAGTGGAGTTGAGGAGGGAGTTGGAGAGGTCTTTGAGACCAAGCTGCTGCATCCTTTGAAGGTTTTCTTTGATCCGTTCTTCTCTGGACTGCTCATACAATGAGATTTTAGGGGTTTGGATTTTGCAGTCATTGTGGGGTTGTAGATGATATTGCTGATCCAAGTTGTTTGGTGAGGATTCAAGTGGTTGGGTCTCGTTTCCTATTGCTGCCATTGTTCTCTGCTTCTTTCTCTCTCTCTTGCTTTGGTGCCTCTTTTCAAGGTCTCTCGAGTCTCAACGGTCAAGTTTCGAGCCCCTTATGGTAGTGGGGAACAGGGAGACGGAGAGTTGGCCAGTAAATTAATTAATTAAAATTATACTGTACTATTTTAGTATTTTCCATAAAACAAATATTTATTATTTTATCATTCCATTATAAGTGCTGATAATATATATATATATATATATATAGATAATATTTAGAATTAGGTGTAATTTTTTTCAATTTATAAATAAAAAGATAATATATTTTAATATATTTAAATTTTTACATTGATAATAATATTCATATTAAAAAATTAAAACTCAATCGACTAATTTTGATGAATTAAATGTTGATGATTTGTCAACAATTTTAAATCCACAATTACATTATCAGGATATCAAATATAAATATAAATATAAATATAAGAATGGATTATTATTAATTAGAAAGAAAAAATTTCCACAACTAGGACATTTGAAATATAATTAAAAATAAATAAATAGATACATCTTAGATGGGATTATTATCAATTTCCATTATACGATTAGTAGAAAGAAAAAAATTCCACAAGTAGTATATTTATCTTTAAAATACACTTAAAAAGTAAATAAATGGACACATATCCCTTCTAATAATCTCTACTTAAGAAATTTTTATCAAATAATAGTTTACCCAATAATAATCCTATTGGAATGTGGAGTTTCAAGTAATTAAATTAAAGCCCATTAGGATTTCACCTGGAAGTGGGCCTAGCCATACATCTCAAAGTAAAAATGATGAAAGCAAGATGAGGTTAGGAGAGAAAAGCCTTGATATCTTGACGGGGGATTGCTTTCATTTGGGCTTTTGGATCCTCAAATATCAGCCCAAAATAATAGCATGTAAGCTTTGAAACTCATGAAGAATAGCAAGTAATTGAAAAATTATAAGAGGAATAAAACCCACTTGAGATGTATAATTATGGTGCGAGGACACCTTGTCACTTGTGCATTCCTTTGTGTATAATGTATTTCGATGGTCTTGAACCAATGTGCAACACCTCGTATCTACTTCAGAGGCCTATTCTAAATATGAATCATTACATCTGTTATTGGAGCAACTCGATCAATCAATTATTCATTTAAATTTCACTTAAATTCAAGTTATATGCATGCATATTAATGTTTCAAACATTTTTACATCACTACAAAAAATAAAATTTATTGAAAAAGAACAAAGATAACAAAACATGCCCTTACATCTCGAGACAATAAGTTAATGTCTCGAGATATTAGTCCCCTGAAACCAAATTTTGAATTTTTTTTGCAGGTCTTGAGACTTAGGGGTTATGTTTTGAGACCTATCCTCATGTCTCGAGACTTAGGGGTTATGTCTAGATACCTAGTCGCCTGTCTCGAGACTTTGGATCTTTAAGGCGAAGTTTAGCTATTGACTTCGAATGTCTTAAGACAAAATGACCTTTATCTTGAGACTTACCTACTATGTCTCAAGACCTGTTCTTGAAAAATCATCCTATCTTGAGATAGTTCGTTCTGTCTCAAGACTTAGTGCTCAGAACTACAGATAAAGGCTAAAAAGTGAAGAAAACTTAACAAAAACATGCTCAAAACATACCCAAATGGCTCGAAATGATACCAAACATATAGCCAACATATTTAATTCTAAAACACACACCTCTAACCAGGGATGACAATAAGGTCGAGCGATTTTTTGCCTGCCTCAAACCCCCTTGGTTGTAAGTAGTGCTATTTCGATAAAATATGAGTTGGATTTTACAGAATAAATAAAATGTGATTTATTAACGTTAGTAGGGAAGGTGGTAGAAAATCAAAGAAAATTTGAAAGATTGATATACTAATAAATATTAATATAGGGTATAGACTAATTTGTAAAGTTGTGAAAAGTGTTAAAGTCAAAGTGTGAAATCTAAAGTATAAAAGGATGAAATTGAATTGATAAAAATGTAAAAAGACAAGGAGTATAATTTTACCAAAGTGCATAGTGACTCAAGAGAGGAATTTTAAAGATTTTTAATGGGCAGCAAGGAAATTTAACAAAAAGATAATTATTAGATTAAGAAAAATTAGAGAAATAAAGAAATGTTGTCATAATGTGGGCCATTAGATGTCATGAGAAATTAAAAAGTCAATTTAGCCATTGAAAGTGGATTATAATCGTGCCATAATATATTAATTTATATTATTATATTATTATTTAGAATATTTTAAGCTAGTATGAAGAACTTTCTCTATAGTTTTTCTTCTTCTCTCATGTCTCCACCATTGTAAAAGAAAGATTTTTTTTTCTTTTTTTTCCAATCTAGTCCCTAATCACCATTAAAGACCCCTCTAAAATAAAAACCATCAATTTCTCATGGGAAACCTTAGTAAGATCAAGGTACCCATAAGCTAGCACTGTATTTATTTTGATTAGTTGAGCATGAAATTATTATATACAAGTGTTTTGATTTGTCATGTTTTGTGATATTGATGTGAAATTAAAAGAAAGATAAGAAAGAGGTTGCAAGAAGTGTGGACAAAGGAAAATAAATACATAAAGCTTGAAAGAAGATAGAAAGAAGTACAACCTAGTCAATTATGTAAATACTTTTTGAATCCTTCTTACCATATAAAAAGATCAAGTGTAAAATTACTAATTCAAATGTTAATTTTATGAATTTGATAACTATATATATAAATATAAATTTAGAAAATGAGAAAGAAATTATGAGAAGCAATAATATGAAAAAGAAATAGAGAAAGTGATTAATTGTTATTTATGTGCGTGCTTTGATATGTGAAACTGAGGGCTACTTTGTAAAGTGTGAAAAAATGTTACGTGAATATGAAAGTGATAAAGTTAGACTTCAGTTAAAAGATTAATAGAGTATATATCATTGATAATGCCTAAGCAGACAATTATTGAACTTGTAGGATATAGATGTCATGACATTAGGAATACTTAGTGCGCTCATGAATTTAGCACTAAGTTTCTCATGCTTTTAACATTTCAAGTGTTAGTGAAAATCTAGCATATACATGCTCATACACTATGTGATTACATTTTGTATATCTTTTTTGTTCACTTGAGTCTACTATGGGCTAAGTGAGTAGTACAAGAATGGTAAGTGTAAATGAAATAATTAATATGTTGTTTTTATGATTTAAATCTTTAGCTAAATCTTTATATTTTTATTAATCACATTCTTCTATTTATTTAATTGAACTCAAATGCAAGTTTGAATTCTTGAGTCATTTTCTAATGTATGGGTGGAATATTGCTTTTGGAAGCCTAGTTAGAGGCCAACATTTTAAAGCTCATCTCATCATTGAAGAAGAGCTTGAAGAGTATGAATTTATATTTTTCAGTATTGGAATGACATGTACATAGGGTTAGAATCATTTGAATGCATATAGTAAACTAACTTGGTGGTTCTAAAACTATGTCATGCATGTTTGATATCATTTTGGATTTTGAGATGTTCCAGTTTTTTTTGGTACATACAAGTGTTATATGATGTTTGGGTAATAGTTTAATATATTTTAAGGCTACAAAATATTGAACAAACTTTGGAATTGATTGGTATGTGTTTGGACGTGATTTGAGGTGCTTTTGGCAAGTTTTTCGTCTCTTTGCACCTAGGTTTCGATACTTGAAGGCTATGTGTTTGGACGTGATTTGAGGTGCTTTTGGCAAGTTTTTCGTCTCTTTGCACCTAGGTTTCGATACTTGAAGGCTATGTATCGGTACATGGATTGGAAAAATGCAAAATTCAATAGTAAATGCACATATGTACCGATACCTATACTTCCATGTGCTTGTCTACGTTGTTTTACTTCGAAGGGTCTCGAATGACCCCTTGTTTGCAATCAAACTTAAAATGGTTTGAAGTACCTTTAATGACCTTAAGTAAGTCAAAATAGATGGGTTCATAAATGAACTAGTTGAGTCAAAAGGATTTGATGTTGGAAAAATAGGTTTGAAAAACATAGTGAAAAATAACTTTAAGGAAAAAAATAAGAGTTTTAATTTTTTTTTTCCAAATATAGAACTTGGCTGTGATATCTAAAGTAATAAACATGTAACACCACTAACCCTTATCTGTTACCGAAACAAGGTTACAAAACATTACCGGACTTTATGGATTAAAGACAAACATTTCATGACCATTAACATATATATCAAGAATCATTCATATATCACTCATATTGTCCCTTATATGGGCCTTCGAGGCCCGATATACACATTAGAAGTGAATCGGGACTAAATCGAACACTTAAGAAATTTTTTTCAAAATCTCAAAATTTTTCTTAGGAGCAGGGGACACAAGCCCGTGTGGCCAGACTGTGTGGCTCACATGGCTAGGAGACACACTCGTGTCTTAGGCCTTGTGGGTATTCGAAATGAGACACACGGTCATGTCCCAACCCGTGTCCTTACCCGTATAACTCTCACGCCATGTAACATCCCGATTTAGAACCTAGTCAGAATAGTAGTTTTGGGACAATAAATCTGAGTCAAGAAAATATTTTAATATTATTTTCTGTGCTTATAATATGTGAATTGATATATGTGAAAGTTTTGTGTGAAAATTTGATCGTTTGTGTGCTTAATTTAGAAAAAAAGACCTAATCGCGTATAATGTAAAAGTGGCTAGCTATTTGTTAAAAGTACATCAGTGCTATGTCTTATTAAAGGAGAGGTCCTTATGTTGTAATTAGCCTATTGATAGTGGGAATGGACATAAATGGGCATTAAAATGATGGTTTTTAAATGGTTTATTAAATGGGTAAAATGGTAAATTATGCATTAATGTTTATTAAAGTAAAACAAACGAAAAATTCATCCATTATCATCCATTCTTTGCTGAAAATACAAGGCAAAAGAAAATAAAAAGAGTCCTAGGGTTTGGCTTAGGAAATTGATGATTTAGGTATGTGTTTTGATCTGTTTTCGATAATTTCTACGTTTTTGTGATAGTTGCTTTGTGTTTTATCAAGCCCATGCCTCAAATTCTGAAATTGATTATGATTTTAAGATGTTCCATTGTTGATAATGTGAGTTTTATGAAGTTTGATGATAGAAAATGAAAGATATGTGTTAGATTACTATGTTTTGTATTGGGATTTTTGATGAATTTGAGTATTTTGGACTAAATTGTGAAAATGAGAAATTGAGGGGTTAAAATGTAAAATAAATGAAATACGTGGGCTTATATGAACTAAAGGAAAATTCGTCTAGGCATGTGTGAAAGGAAATTATGCATATTTTGTGATTTTATGAAATAGGGACTAGAGTGTTAAAATGTGAAAATGTGAGGGCTAATTTGTAAAATACCCTAAATTTGTGTATATGGATTGAATTGAATGATTTTTTGAATAAAAGAGTTAAATTTGAATTTATATAGAACAAGAACCAAAGAAAACAAAATTAGATCGGGGAAAGTTGAAAGTCGTTGAATACCAGTTCGTTTTCGTACGAGGTAAGTCTATATACAAATAAATGTGTTTGAACTATTTTTTCATGCTTATATGATAATGAATTGTAATAAATGATTATAGAAGCTGAATATGTGAAATTGAGAAAGTTTCGATAACGTAACGACGTCCGAAAGCCCCATACGATTTGAGATTTACGTGTAAGACCATATTTGTGACGTTGGCATCGATTTGAGATTTACGTGTAAGACCATGTCTGGGAAATCGGCATCGTATTTAATTTCATGTAAGACCCTGTTTGGGATAGTGGCATCGATATTTGATTACATGTAAGACCACGTCTGGGACGTTGGCATTGAACGAGCTTTCCGAGTTATTTGCGTATCCTATTTAATTTTGTATGGTTCAATAGGCATTCTGAGAAATACATGATTGAATGAATGAATAATCGATTCAGGTATGTGGAGATGTGTTCAACATTTGTTAATGAGATGTAAGTATATGTGCAAGTGATGATATGTGATATAAGTATGAGAAAATATGCTATATGTGCAAATGAAATGGGAGTATGTTAAATGTATATGAACTATGTGGTTTGTGATAGTATTTGGTTATGGAGTATCTGTATTTTAAGATGCGTAAATGCTTAAAATCACAAGTTTATTTGTATATGGCTTATTAAGCTTTTGAAAGCTTACTTTGTATGTGTTTGCATTGTGTTTTAGATATCAAAGCTACTGGAAGCTCGGGGATCGTCGAGGACCATCACCACACTATCAAATATTATTTTGGTACCTTTTGAAAATGTATATATCATCGTATGACATGTATAGGCTAGGATTAATGTGGTATGTTTTGCGATAGGTATATTATGCCATGAGATATGGCTTGATTATGGTTGAACTTATGGTTTGATTTTGGTATATGATATGTGATGCAAAAACGGTAAATTTGGTGTATATATATAAATGGTCTTTTCAGTACGTTAGTTTTGTGGTTGAAATGGTTATAATTGTGATATGAATCATGTGTTCAAGGTATGAATTAGTTATATGGAATTAGTATGTTTGAGTTGGAATTATGTATGGAAATGATTAATGATATTGAAGTATGAATGATGCTTGTTTTGAAAATGTTTTGGTTGCATATTGGGTTATGAAATGTGGTCTTAAAAGCTTATGTATCTAGCAAAATGGCTTTTCAAGTAACCTATTTTTGTCCACACGGACAGAGGCATGGGCGTGTGTCTCAGCTGTGTGTGACACACAGTCATGTTAAACGACCATGTGTCCCTTGGGGTAGTCCTACAATTTAAAGTCAGTCTCGAGCATGGCCTAGACACACGGGTGTGTCTGGTGGCTGTGTGAGGCACACAGCCTTGGCACATGGGCGTGTGTGGCTTTTTCGAAGGGTACACGGGCTAGACACACGGGTGTGTGGTTGGCCGTGTGACCCAAGTCAGTTTCGACCACGGCCAAGACACACGGGCATGTCTCTGGCCATGTGGTATAAGTCAGTATGTATACCTTATTTTCACACGGCCTACGCCACAGGCGTGTCTGGTGGCCGTGTGAGACACGGCCTATTCACACGGGTGTGTGACCTGTGATTCCATGAAATTTTTATAAGTGTTTGGAAACTTTTATACGAGATCGGTTTAGTCTCGAACCTTCTCCAAAATATGTTTAAAGTCTCGTTGACCTAAGAAAGGGACTTTATTTTGAAATTTGACTTATATGACGACGTATGGCTTTTGATTGTGACATGATTGTGAAATATTCCGATATGTCTGGTAATGCCTCTTAACCCTAGTCTGGTGACGGATACGAGTTAGGGGTGTTACACACCAACCACACACTCGTGTGCCAGGCTGTGTACAAAAACTTGGGCATTCTATTTTGAAATTTCAAGGTGCAAGAGACACATGGCCAAACCACATGCCTATGTGCATGGCCATGTGTCACACACTGCTAAGAAACGCGCCCGTGTCTTTGCCCGTGTGGACAAAAATAGGCCATTTTAAGACTAATTTTCTCACCCTTTATGCTATCAACCTGCATACAACACTCTCTCATACCAATATATCCCAATCAAGCAACCAATTTAAGTAAAAAATCATGTTTAAATCATAATATGTCATCACAACACTCATTTGCATAAAATTACCATAATAAATCCATTCATTGATTACTAGAAATTCTGCTAAATATATATGCATACAAATATATATATATATATATATATGTATCATTCACAACCATATTTCAAGTTTAACTCTTTTCTAATTAAATCCTATACATGCCATATAGACCATAATATGTATAACAAATTCTACCGGAGCAATCTGGATAGTGTGGCTCGATTGTTGATCCGATCCTTCGATCTTCTTGAAAATCTACAAAGACCATTCAATAACACAAGTAAGCTTAATGAAGCTTAGTAAGTTCATAGGCTTTAAATATAAATCTTACTGAACATGTTATAACAATAATTCATTAAATAAACATTTTCACTAACGTTTCCTACCATTCACAATTTCAAATAATGAATTCACTTGATTGAGCTCAATATCAATAACTACTAAAATCGTTCCATATTAACTTCAGTTGGCAGTTACCAACACTTGTCAAATTAGAAAACGTCTTACGGATTTGAGTACATCATTTTTTTAATGCCATAGTCCAACTATGGTCTTACACATATATTGCTATGGCCCTGTCATGGTCTTACACTCGTAGTGCCATAACCCAGTTATGGTCTTATCTTCAAGATGCCATAACCCAGTTATGGTCTTACACATATATATATACTACCATGGTCCAACTATGGTCTTACGTTCAAGGTGCCATAACCCAGTTATGGTCTTTTCACAAGAATGTCTTACATTTAAACATTTTCAAGGTCTAACCACGGTCTTATCCGTTAATTCATTCTTTGCCACGAAATGATCATACTCAATGTTGCATTCTACTCATTTTAAACATTCAACTAAAATTTCATACTTTTACAATAATCTTAATTTCAACAACAAAACATGAATAAATATATTATATCATTCCTAAATGAACAAACAATCATGAAAGTTTAACAATATGAACATACCTGGGGTAGTTTGTAGAAGTTGTAGAAATTCAGGGACTAATATGTTAATATCTCTTTTCCACGTTTATCTTCAGGTTCTTGATCTATAATATAAAATTTTCCATTTATCAGCATCAAATTCAATTCCAATGCACTTAACAATTTATGCCCTTCAATTTTCAAAATTACACATTTACCTTAAAATTTACAGTTTTTAAAATTTAGTCCCTTATCAATTAACCCATCAACTGAGCCAATTTTTCTCAACTATCACTTTATCTAATTATTTTAGGCTACTATACAACTTTTGATATTTAGAATTTCAACACCAAACCCTAATTCTAAACTTTTTCACAACTAGGTCCTAAAATCAATTTCTATTAAAATTACTTGATAAAATCATCATATAAGGATATTAAAGCTTCAAATCCATGTTAATTCATCATAAACATACAACACTCATCAATGGTAACTTTCAAAATCACTCATGAAATCATAAACTAATGAATTAAATAGTTGGACCTAATTGTAAAAGTCTTAAAAACACAAAAATATCAAGAAAAGAGCAAGAATTGAAAAAAAGAGCAAGAATTGAACTCACATAATGCAAAAAATATGAAAAACCAGCTTAGAGGACCTTCCATGGCATTTTTGGATTGAAAATTTGAAGAAGAAATGTCTAGAATTTATTTTAGTCACTTGTTTTATTTTTAATTTTAACCAAATTACTATTTTACCCTTTGTTCACACTAATTTTTGTGATTTTTCTCTGTCCATGCCACCCAAGCCATCTTCTTTGGGCTAATTTGACTTTTAAGTCCTTTCTCATTTAACACTTGAGCTATTTAATCATTTTAGCAAGTTTTGCACCTTTTTCAATTTAGTCATTTTTAATTAATTAACTATTAAAACGTAAAAACTTTCCAATGAAACTTTAATACTAATTCAATGGCACTCTGTAAATATTTATAAAAATATTTATAGTTTCGTTTATAAAATCGAGGTCTCGATACTTTATTTTTAACCCAATTTACCTAATAAATTCTTTTAAATCACAAAATTCACTAGTTTAAGAATATTTGTAAAATCACACTTGACTCATAAATATTAATTTATTAAATTTTCAAACTTACTCGTCGGATTTAATGATCTCGAATCACTGTTTTTGACACCACTGAAAATTGGGCTGTTACAACTCTCCCCTCTTTATGAAATTTCATCCTCGAAATTTGTTTCCTGAGAATAAGTTTGGATACTTGGATCTCATTAATTCCTCAGTTTCCCAGGTTGCCTCCTCCGAACCATAACGATGCCACAACACTTTAACTAATGGTACTCGTTTATTCCATAATTCTTTAACCTTTCAAGTCAAAATCTTCACTGGTTTTTCTGAATAAGTCATATCCGGTTGTATCTCAATTTCACTATAAGGAATCACATGTGAAGGATCTGATGTATACCATCTTAGCATAGACACATGAAACACGTTATGAATCTTCTCAAGTTCTAGAGGCAGAGCTAACCGATACGCCACAGGGTCAATTCTTTCTACAATTTCATACGGTCCAATAAATCTTGGACTCAGTTTCCCTTTTCTGCCAAACCGTAATACTTTTTTCCATGGTGACACTTTTAAGAACACTCGATTGCCAACCGAAAATTCTGTATCTCTTCTTTTCAAATCTACATATGATTTCTGACGGTCTGAAACAGCTTTCAAACTGCCCCAGATGATTCAAACTTTTTCTTCTGTTTCCTGAGTCAAATCGACTCCCACTAACTTGGATTCATTTGGTTCAGACCAATACAATAGAGTCTTACATTTTATTCCATAAAGAGCTTTAAATGATGCCATTTTTATGCTGGACTGATAACTATTATTATAGGCAAATTCAGCCAGGGGTAAATACTTTTCCCAATTATTTCCAAACTCAAGTATACAACATCTAAACACGTCTTCTAAAATTTGAATTACTCATTTTGATTACCTGTCAGTCTGAGGATGAAATGCTATGCTAAAATTTAGCTTAATATCCAGGGCTTTTTTTAGTTTACTCCAAAATATCAATGAAAACCTTGGATCTCGATCCGAAATAATGGATGTTGGAACCTTGTACCTTACGATATCTGACGCATATAATTCTGCTAACTTCTCAAGTGAAAAGTCTGTTCTGATTGGAATAAAATGTGCCGTCTTGGTCAATCTATCAATAATAACCCAAATTGAGTCTTTCTTTCTCGGGGTCACAGGCAATCTAAATACAAAATCCATAGTGGCATGCTCCTATTTCCACTCAAGAATCATGACAGGTTGTAATAAACCCGTTGATACCTGATGTTCTTCTTTGACTTGCTGACAAATCACAATATATTTTTGTGCTGCCCAGATGGATGGAATACATGCTTCTGTGAGCTTCAGAAAGAATATCATTTTTCAAGTCTGAATTATTCGAAACACAAAATCTATTACGATAATGTAACATACTGCTATCATCAATGGTGTACTTTGAATTCAAATTGTCCCGAACCATTTGTCTTTTCAACACCAATTTTGGATCATCAGCTTGTAACTCCTGAATCCATTGAAGGAGCAAAGGTTTCGCTCTCAATTCTACTATTATAGAACCATCTTCATTAAGAGACAAATGAGTGTTCATCACCCGAAGTGCAAACAAAGACAACTTTCGACTAAATGCATCTACAACTACATTAGCCTTTCCTGGGTGATAGTCAATAATCAGACCATAATCTTTTAGTAGCTCTAGCCACCTTCTCTATCTCAAATTCAGATCTTTCTAAGTCATCAAATACTTTAAACTCTTGTGATCTGTATACACATAACACTTCTCACCATACAAGTAGTGTCTCCAAATTTTCAAAGAAAAAAAGATTGTAGCCCACTCGAGAGCATGTGTAGGATAATTCCTTTCATGCGGTTTTAATTGCCGAGAAGTATATGCCACTACTTTTCCCGACTGCATTAATACACAACCCAAACCATTTAGAGATGCATCACTATATACAATATACAACACACTCGATTCTGGTTGAGTCAAAATCGGAGCTTTTGTTAACTTTTTCTTCAACTGATAAAAACTCTACTGACATTCATTAGACCAAACAAATTCAACATTTTTTTGTATTAGTCGAGTCATCGGCAAAACAATCATCGAAAGCTCTTGACAAAACGACAGTAATACCCTACTAAACCCAAAAAACTTCGCACTTCTGTTATATTCTTCGAAGCTTTCCAATTCACCATTGTAGATACTTTGCTCGGATCCACTTGAATCCCTTCAGCTGACACAATATGACCCAAAAATCCGACCTCCTGAAGCCAGAATTCACATTTACTGAACTTTGCATATAGCTGCTTTTCTCTCAAGATGTGTAACACAATCCTCAAATGTTGTGCATGCTCAGATTCTGTCTTGGAATAGATCAGTATATCATCAATAAACACGACCACAAATCTATCCAAATAAGGCTAAAAAATTTGATTCATCAAATCCATGAAAGTAGCAGGATTATTAGTCAAACCAAAAGGCATTACCAAAAACTCATAATGACCATACCGAGTTCTGAAAGCAGTTTTTGGCACATCACATTCTTTAAATTTCAACTGATAATACCCGGATCTGAGGTCTATCTTCGAAAACACTGTAGCACCTTTCAACGAATCAAACAAATCATTAATATGAGGCAAAGGATATTTATTTTTTATTGTGACATTGTTCAGCTGTCTATAATCTATACACAATCTCAGGAAACCCGAAAATTCCTCAGGAAACACATTGGTAAATTCATTAACAACTGGTAACTATTCTAACTTCGATTTAGAACCCCGAGTATCAATAATGTAGGCTAAAAATGCCTCATTTCCTTTCCACATTAATATCTGAGCCGAAAAAGCTGAAATAATTCTAACAATTTCTTTTGGATTTGCTGCCTCAACAGTAATCATCTCTCTTATCTGACATTTCAGATCAATCCATTTTTCTCTACAATTTACTATAGCATCATGTTTTGTCAACCAATCCATTCCCAAAATAACATTAAATTCCCGAAAAGATAGTAGCATCAAATCAATAGGGATTTCACAACCTTTTATTTTCAGTGGAAAATCAGGACACACTAAATTAACTATTACACTTTGGCCTAATGGATTAGTGACTTGAACATCATAATCAGTAGGTTCAACAGACAATTTCTTTTCTTATACTAATACAGTACAAACATAAGAATGTGTAAGCCCAGGATCAATCAGTGCATACACAATAACATCAAAAAGATATAATGTACCTGTAATTACATTTGGAGCTGCAGCTTCCTCTCTCGTTCGGATAGCATAATTACGTGCAGCTGCCCTGGCTTCTGACCAGGTAGCAGGATCTCTCATACCCGAACGAGCAGTCCTAGTAACATTACTTTGACCCGAACATTTACCTTTTTATGAAGCGGCTAATTGCTTTTCTTTTTGTTCTCTATCTTCTTTTAGTAGTTAAGGACAATCTCAAATAAAATGGTCAGTAGCCCCGCACTTATAACAGGCTCCTGTCTTGCCTCTACATTCACCAGAGTGATTTTTCCTACAATATTTACATCTAGGCTTGGGAGCATTCGATACACTGCCCACACTAGCTGTAGGTTTAATAGTTACCCCGAAATCCTGTTGAGTTACCTTGTTCTTACTTGATCGTTCCGGCATTGAAGTGGGTCGACTGAAATCATCTCTAGACTTTTTAGCTGGAAATGCTGAAAATGATTTGGAAGAGCTTCTCTTATAGGATTCTTTATTCTTTTTCTCCCGTTGCATTTTCTATTGTACACTTCTTCCATTTTTTGAGCACGATCTGGCAAAACAACAAATTCCCGTATCTCTGTGCCTCCAATCATCATTCTGATTTCATCATTTAACCCTTCCTCAAACCGAATACACATTTCTTCTTTGGTTGATACAATTTCTCTGGAATAACTACTGAGGTATACGAATTCTCTCTTGTATTCAGCTATTGTTCGATTTTCTTGTCGTAAATCAAGAAATTCCCTCTTCTTTTTATCCAGATACCTCTTACAGACATATTTTTTTTAAATTCACTCTGGAAAAATTCCCAAGTGATTTTCTCTTTTGGTACCATAGCCACAATAGTCATCCACCAATTATATGCTTCCTCTTTCAATAAGGAAACAACACACCTCAAGTAATCCTTTGGAGAACAAGCTATTTTTTTAAAAACTTTCACTGTATTCTGAAGCCAATATTCAACTTTGACTAGGTCATCATCTATACCTGCCCCAAAATTCTTCGACCCCAAACTTTTTTAGTTTTTTTACCGAAGTACACTTAGTGGATTTAGTTACCAGAGAAGGTGGAGGTATAACCGGGGGTGCTATAGATGGTGCAGTAGGGGGTGGAGGTTGCTGAGCCTGATTTCTTTCTTACATAAATTTATTAAACCACTGATTTATAATCCCATAAAACATGTTTGTAAGTTCTTGTTCTTGAGCCGGAGGAATTGGGACATTACTACTTGTGCCATGTTCAGATGTCTATACTCTATTAACCTTATCATGTTCAGCATGCTTGGATCTATCAGACATCTTTACAATCTATAAGAAAAACAAAGATTAAATCGGATCATACACATCACACTATTATAGATTTATATGGCATGTATTTTTAAACACTTTACACATTACATTCATGCCGAGAATCATCTAAACCTAAGCGTTGAAACCAATAAATGTAACACCCCTAACCCTTATCCGTTGCTGAAACAATGTTACGAAGCATTACCAGACTCTACGGATTAAATACAAACATTTCACGACCATTAACATACAAATCAAGAATCATTCATATGTCACTCATATTGTCCCTTATATGGGCCCTCGAGGCCTGATATACACATTATAAGTGAATTGGGACTAAACCGAACACTCAAGAATTTTTTTCAAAATCTCAAAATTTTTCTAAGAAACAAGGGACACACACCCGTGTGGTTTACACGGTGAGGAGACACGCTCGTGTCTTAAGCCGTGTCGGGATTAGAAATGAGACACACAATCGTGTCCCAATCCGTGTCCTTACCCGTATAACTTTATGACTTGTGACACACGACCAACCCCACACCCATATGCCAGGCCGTGTACAAAAACTTGGGTATTCTGTTTTGAAATTTCAAGGTGCAGGGGACACACGGCCAAACCACATACCTATGTGCATGGTCGTGTGTCACACACCGCTGAGACACACGCCCGTGTCTCTACCTGTGTGGACAAAAATAGGCCACTTTAAGACCACTTTTCTCACCCTTTATGCTATCAACCTGTATACAACATTCTTTCATATACCAATATATCCCAATCAAACAACCAATTCAAGTCAAAAATCATGTTTAAATCATAATATTTCATCACAAGACTCATTTGCATAAACTTACCATAATAACTCTATTCATTGAATACTAGAAACTCTACTAAATATATATGCATACAAATATATATATATATATGTATCATTCATAACCATATTTCAAGTTTAACTCTTTTCTAATTAAACCCTATACATGCCATATAAACCATAATATTATAACAAATTCTACCGGAGTAATCTAGATAGTGTGGCTCACCATGTTGATCTGATCCTTCGAACTTCTTGAAAATCTACAAAGAGCATTCCATAACACAAGTAAGCTTAATGAAGCTTAGTAAGTTCATAGGCTTTAAATATAAATCTTATCGAACATGCTATAACAATAATTCATTAAATAAGCATTTTCACTAACATTTCTTGCCATTCACAATTTCAAATAATGAATTCACTTGATCGAGCTCAATATCAATAACTACTAAAATTCTTCCATAATAACTTCATTTAGCACTTACCAACACTTGTCAAATTAGAGAACATCTTAAGAATTTGATTACATCATTTTCTTGATGCTATAGTCCAACTATGGTCTTACATATATATTACCATGGCCTTGCCATGGTCTTACACTCGTAGGGCCATAACCTAGTGATGGCCTTATCTTCAGGATGCCATAGCTCAGCTATGGTCTTACACATATATATATACTGCCATGGTCCAACTATGGTCTTACGTTCAAGGTGCCATAACCCAGTTATGGTCTTTTCACTAGAATGCCATAGCCTAGCTATGGTCTTACATTTAAACATTATCATGGTCCAACCATGGTCTTATTTGTCAGTTCATTCTTTGCCACGGAACGATTGTACTCAATGCTGCGTTCTACTTATTTTAAACATTCAACTTAATTTTCATACTTTTATAATAATCTTAATTTCAACAAAAAAATATATTATACCATTCCTAAATTAACAAACAATCATGAAAGTTTAACCATATGAACTTACATGGGGTAGTTTGTAGAAGTTGTAGAAATTCAAGGACTAATCTATTAATTTCTCTTTTCCACGTTTATCTTTGGGTTCTTGGTCTATAATATAAAATTTTCCATTCATCAGTATCAAATTCAATTCTAATTCACTTAACAATTTATGCCTTTTAATTTTTGAAATTACACATTTACCCTAACTTTTACAATTTTTACAATTTAGTCCCTGATCAATTAACCCATCAATTGAGCCAATTTTTCTCAATTAAAACTTTATCTAATTATTTTAGGCTACTATACAACCTTTGATATTAAGAATTTCAACACCAAACCCTAATTCTAAACTTTTTCCCAACTAGGTCCTAAAATTAATTTCTATTGAAATTACTTCATAAAATCATCATATAATGATATTAAAGCATCAAATCCATGTTAATTCATCATAAACATACAACACTCACCAGTGGTTACTTTCAAAATTGTAACAGCCCAATTTCAGTGAAATCGGAACAGTGGTTTCGGGACTACAAACTCGAGCCGAAAATAAAATTTATTTTAATTTTATTACATGGTTCATATTATGCTAGAAATGTCATGTGGAAATTCTGATAAGAAAATTTTACCGATTATGTGTTTAGTTACGGGAAGGACCAAATCGCATAAAATGAAAAGGTTAAATTCTAGTAGCTAAAAGGATTAAATAGCCATGGAATTCAAAACTTGAGGTCTTTATATGGTTATTAGACCATTAAAGAAAAGTATGTAGATATTTTTGGCGACTCATCCATAGAAATTTAGAAAAAGTGCAATAACTAAATTGAAAATTGAATTAATTTAATTAATTAAAAGATGATAAAAGAAATATCATCTTGTTTTATGTCATATTCATCCTCAAAATACATGGAAACCCTAAGAGTGAGAGAAGAAACTTTCTTGGCTTAATCGGTAAGTTTTCTTGTCAGTTTTTGGTAATTTTGATATTTTTGAAACCGTGATAGCTTAATCTATCTATTTGAGGGATCAATTTGAATAATTATCAAAGTATGAAAATTATGTCATGGATAAATATTTTAAAAATTTGAAATTTATGGTAGACAATGAAAGGTTGTTGATAGATAAACAACTTTTACAAAGCGATTTTTGACGAAGTCATGATTTAGGGACTAAAATGTAAAGTTGTGAAAATTGAAGAAAAATTATAAATTTAATAGAATGTATGTGCTGTAAATTTTATAGTGAAATTTTGGTTAGACTTGGAATAGGGTGTAAATTGCATAAAATTCATTTTCCGAGCCTAGGGACGAAATTGGAATTTATGGAATAGTTAGGGGCAAAATGGTAAATTTTCCTAGGATGTAAATTGAGTCCACTTGAATGTAAAATGTGATAAATTGATGAATAAATTCATTTATATAGATTCGGATAACACAAATTCAAAGCTAGATCAAGGAAAAGAGAAAGTTTCGAATTAGTAGATTTATATACGCAAACAAGTGTCGAGGTAAGTTCGTGTAACTTAATTGAGCTAGTAAATATCATAAATTGAATGTTGTGTTGTATGGAATGTGTTTTGTATTTATGTGAGTTAATTTGAATATTATAACATAAGAAATGATTACATGCTTGAGATTGTTTGAAAAGGGTTAAATTCTGTTTGAATATTGGATTTCTATGGATAAATGAAATTTCCTTACTGAATGAGGTCCTGCATTGTTGCTGACGGGATTTAGCCTGGACTGGTGATACGTGATATTCGTGACATGTTTTAAATATTTATAATGAATCGTTCTTAAAACTAACTATTATCACGATGAAAGCAAGTGTACCTATCGAACAGTAGTATAGCTTTAGCAAGACCGGATTATCGAACCCAAAGGAACTAAAAGTGCTAGTAATGACTGTCTTTCTATTATCTAGCCTAAGAATAATAGGGTTTGTTTTAACTAACTAATTAACTAAACTAAGAATTCACAGAAAATAGAATTGGGGAATTACTTTTGGAAAAAACTATTGAATTAAGACAATACCTAAGGAAAAATCCACCTAGACTTCACTTGTTATTTGACTCTGAATAGGACGATTTATTCATTTGACTTGATCTGTAGAAATCCATAAGTTATATTATTATCCCTCTCAAGACTAACAATGTCTAACCTTAGGTTGAATATTTGAAATCTCTTTCTAATTAACTCCCTAGGGTTGCATTAACTCGATCTATGGATCCCCTTATTAGGTTTCACCCTAATCCGGCAAAATCTTGTCACCCTATCTCTAGGCGCGCAACCAACTCCGCTTAATTATGACAAATGTACTCTTAGACAGGGTCTATTTCTCCTCTAAATAAGAGCTTAACTTGAATCAATATCCTGGAATATCAAACAAGAATTAAGAACACATAATTAAGAACAAGTCAAATATTTATCATACAATTCAGATAATAATAACAAGATCTGTCTTAGGTTTCATTCCCCTTAAGTATTTAGGGGTTTTAGTTCATAGCTAAAAAGGTAAACATCTAAGAATAATAATGAATACAAAACATAAAGAAAAACCAAAAACTAATTGAGGGGAGATCTTCAGTCTTGATGATGAATCCAGCTTCTGAGATGGATCAATCAACTTTCCTTGAGCAGTTCCCTGCCTCCTCCTCTGTGCCTCCTCTTTTCCTCCTCCTCTAGGGTCTATTTATAGGCTTTAGAATGCCTAGAACCCTAAAAAAATTGGCCTTTTTCGAATTGGACAAAACTTGGGCTTGGCAGGGACACGCCGGTGTAACACTCCCGTGTGCGATTACTTCAGGCCGTGGTCAAGCCTGTTAAATAGGCACAGGCGTGTGGTCCACCCGTGTGAGTCGTGCTTCGATTCTACCAAATAGACACAACCGTGTGGTCTGCCCGTGTGAGGAGGTCCAGGCCGTGTTGATTTCGTACGTTGGCCCATTTTATCTGTTTTTGGCCCGTTTCTCGTTCTTTTCACTCTCCTATGCTCACCTAAGTATAAAATATGAAATTAAGGCATTAGGGGAATCAAATTTACCAAATTTAAGGAAAAATCATCCATAAAATATGCTAAGCATGGGATAGAAATATGTATAAATTACGGTTTATCAACTGGTAATCTTGATATAATCCCTCTCGAGCATATGCTACAATTAGGATTTAGTTGGACTAGTAATCCTAATTGAGCTCTTCTAAGCATATACTACAAAAAGGATTTAGCCTGGATTGGTGATCTTGTTATATGTTATGAGGCTCGAGAGTGTGTTTTCCGATTAAGTGCCCTAATGGGTACTCCTGAATATGAATTGGTAGGTTATTAAATTGTACACTTTGAGTGTACTGTTTGAATATCCATTGGAATTTCAATGATTCAATGGATAAAGTACTTGACATGGTATGAGAATTATGAGACGAAATGAATGTTATCTTGAAAGAATATAGTATGATAATCTCATATATTCTTACTTGATGCTTATGTGAACATTTATGTAAATTGAGTGTATATGTATAGGTAAATTTGCCAAATTGATGAAAAAGCATGTTATTGAATGCTTAATGTTAATAAATGTAAATTGATAAGTTTTAATTCCTGTTATATGAACTTACTAAGCATGTAATGCTTATTTAGTTTTATTTTCCCTGTTTTATAGTTCTCAGAAGCTCGCGAAGGTTGGAGATCAGTTGGAGCCTCATCACACTATCCACTAGCTTATTTTGGGTATATATAGTAAAAATAATTTTGATATAATGGCATGTATAGGATACTTGGCCATTAATGGCTTGAAAATGATGTATGTAACCTAGCCATTGGAATGACTAGTAATGATTTATTTTTGTATTATAAAGTAGGTTATTATGATAAACACACATGTCTTATGTTAAATGTATGTGGTCAAATGATGTTAATGCCTAGGTTAAACCAAGGTAAGATTATAAACACGTGTATGTTATGTTATACCATATTTAGATGTTAAAATTTGCTTGAATCCAATGCTTGAAATGGTTGGTATTTGGATGTAAGTTTTAGTGCAGGTCATTGGTATGATTTTGGGTGAGAAATGAAGCTAGAAATGACTTTATTTTGTCCACACGGGTAGACACAGGGGCGTGTGGTTAGGCCGTGTGTCCCTAGCAACTTATATTTGAGAAAACAGAATGATCAGAATAGAGCACACGGGCAGAGACACAAGTGTGTGTCTCATCCGTGTGTGCGACACGACCTGGAACACGAGTGTGTGCCTTGGCCATGTGAAACCTGCACCAAATTTCAAAAAATTTAATTAACCACACGGCCTAGCACACGGGCGTGTGGCTGGCCGTGCAATGCCCTAGATTTTGGGGCCTAGTAGTTTTGGATTTTGAGTACAGGGACTGTGAGAAGGTTGCACTTAAGTGATTAGTTGTGCAATTTAGTGTCAGAATGGGCCTTCTGGTCTGGTGGTTAAGTGAGTGTCAGTGAACTTTGAGTTTATGGGTTCGAGTCTTCCGGTGTGCATTTCTTTTATTTTTAGAAAGGCAATTTATTTTTCTTAGTTTTAATTAAATGTTTTTAATCTATTTTCTTTTCTTTTCTTTTCTTTTTCACATTCTCCTCTTTCTTCTCTGTCTTTACTGTTATTTCTTTATTTTTCTTTTTGCTTGTTGGTTTCGGGAATCCACTCTTTTGTCGTCGCCTCTGATTACTTCATTGTTGAAATAGGTGTGGGATTAGAACTTTGACTACGTTACTTTATGCATTTATTATTCTTGCAAATTTCAATTTGGCTTTTCTGAACCGAATGCTAACCCATTTGTTTCGGGTTTTTAGTCGATGGAAGTGATGGGAATTCATCATTTTTTGTTATATGTTGATAGAGTAAAGATTAGGGATGATTCCTCTGGATATTAGGGTTTCGAGCCAAATTTAGTGCCACACGGCCTAGCCACACAGCCGTGTGGCTGATTTAGGGATTTTTCATTTCTCACACGATTGTGTCCCTTGTCACACGGGCGCGTGAGTTTGGGGATTAGGATTTCAGAGGTTTGGTGTCACATGGCCTGGCCACACGGTCGTGTGACTGATTTGGGATTAGGGATCCCACGCGGGCATGTGTTTTAGAACACACATTCATGTCTGGTTGGCACATGGGCGTGTGAGACCCTCACATGGCTGTGTCTTCCCTGCACCTTATTTTAGTGATTTTGGGTAGTGAGTTACACGGCCTGTCCACACGGCCATGTTCCTGCACCACACGAGATTGTACCGCTATCATACGGGCGTGTGCCGCTATCACATGGGCGTGTGCCACTATCACACGGCCGTGTGCCTCTATCACATGGTCGTGTGTTACCCTTTATACGGGCGTTTGGACACTCACACGACTTGAGCACACGGACGTGTAACCTTATCTCTCTAAATATTGTTGTTAGGTCAAAGTTACTGGTAATTGCTGCTCTGTATGATCTAGCCCTTGGTTAAGCTCTAGTGAGGGTATTTACGACTCTGATCTGAATTTGAATAATGTGCTCTTTGTGATTAGGTATGTGACATGTTTGATTCTAGACCCGATTAATTGGGTGAGTGTGTGTGCAACTAGTTCTATCTGATTGGTTGGATGTGAATGTCTACTTCTGATTAATTATCTGAGATTGGTATTCTGGTTGTGTACATCTGACTGCATACATACATACATATGCATAAACTATTTTGGGTGAGATTGTGAAGAGAAGGGAGTCTAACTTGAACTGGTAGCTGCTCTGCTGGTTATTACTGATAGTCCCTAATACCTAGAGGGTCGTAGGTGGTCCCAATACTTTGAGGGTCGTGGACATTACTGATAATGGTGTAGTGGATTATCGCCTTGCACTGTACCGCATGTACGTTAGCTATGCTACGTACCACTATCTGGTCTAGCGTTTATACTGCACGCCTGTACCGTGGTTTACCACATTGCACAGAACAACTTATACGCTAGCTTTACTGCGTAATATATTTGATTTGCCAGTTCATACTGCATGTCTGTACAAGAAAACTTCTACATGGCACTGTACAGCTTACCTATAGCCCTTAATACCCAGAAGGTTGTGGGCAGTCCCAATTCCCTGAGGGTCGAAGACAATGCTGATGTCCTTCGTTATCGGGCAACCTGGGATGACATCATATGGAGTGTAGGGTTGGATGGATGGGTTGATTATATCCCCACATAGAGTGATCGGTTTGATGAGCTTACAGCTCTATTGAGGTGTGATGGTGGACAAAGAACTGTGTTGGCTGGATGGGTGGGTTTTCTTTCGCTCAACTACACTTATATGCATTTTATCGACTGTTTGAGAATGTGACTGACTGTTATACTGTTTGACTGAAAACTGTTTCTGAAACTGTGTACTCTGGTTGCGATTGTTTGACTGAACTATTATAGCGACTATGTGATTGAATGTGTTTTAATATGTGCTAAATACTGTTATCTGCTGGTACGACTGTTTAGAACGTACCAACTGTGTATAGTTCTGTAAGTATGTTCCGCTTCTAAATTGCTTCCAGGTTTTTGTACCTATTTCTATAGTTAGGTAGTTTATCTCACACTGATCTCGAGTAGCTCACCCCCTCTCTGTTTCCCCTTTCAGGTACACTTCTGAATTCTGGATGCTGGACTCAGTACACGGAGTTCTCAGACAGCTTCATCAAATTAGAGGTACGCGGAGGTCTCAGACAGCTTCATCAAATTGGAGTAGTGGTTATGGCTTTTAGTTTTTAAATTTGATTTTGGACTATATGATTTTTTTAAAGCTGTGGTACAAATTTCAATTTAAGCTTTACTCATTTTTATTCCTAAAGTGTTACTGATTCGAGTTTTCTATAAGTAAGTAAATGTTTTGGTTCGACATGGTAATATTTTTTTTGTAAATTTTCCTAAGATCACTTCAGTGATCAATGTAGCATGCCGAATTCGGTCTAACCTTCTCAGCTAGGTTTGTGGTGTTACAGGCCGTGTGGCACAAGTGAGAGAGCTACCTAGTTTTGAACATGGCCTACAACACGAGCGTGTTCTAGGGTCACATGGACGTGTCCTGTAATACCCCTACCCATATTCATTGCCGGAATAGGGTACGAGGCATTACCGGAGTTTACGAATTAATTTTTTTTTTTTTCAATTCAACATATTTTCATGATAGATTCATGCATTTATATAAGATAACGTCATCACATATCTATAACTAGGTTTGTTAACCATACTAATGGCTAACTTTACATTCATTTCACGTTAATATTTACTTTGTTAGCTTATACATGCCATTGATTTCCAAAATAAAGTTTTTTATATACCAAATCCACGAGGTTGACAAGTGATGTGTCTCCGACTAAATCCGACCTCCGAGCTCTTAACACTACAAAACAGGGAAAAAGGAAACGGGGTAAGCACTTTGTGCTTAGTAAGCTCATGTAACAAGAATTATACTTACCTAATATTTTCAATACAATATAATAAACATTCATATATCCATTCAATGCATTATTACCCTAACATGCACAAACTCAACATTCAAGTTAGTACAATAATTTCCATGTATCAATAATATATATATATATATACCATGATTGATGTACTCATCAATACCATGATTTTCATTCCCTTATTATTTTTCATATTTATCCCGTTGAATTTATCGGAATTTCAATGGATTTTCAGAGGTACACTTTTAGTGTACAATTCCGGGTCTGTCAATTCATATTCATGTGCGCACATTTCCATTTCAGAGAGCACATTCCTGAACCTCAACCTTGCAATGGATTACCATCGAGCTAAATCCTCGCAATATAAACTCATAGAGTATTGTCGGGATTACCAGTCGAGCTAAATCCTGCAATGACAATTACTCTAATGAGCTTGGATCCAATTACCACCAAAGCTAAATTGAGACCTAATTCGGATTACCCGTCCGGCTAAATCCATTTTACACATATTCTTCGGAGGGCTATATCAGATAGGATCACCCGTCCTGCTAGATCCTTTTACCGTCAATTCCTTTTCGAGATCCATCGAATTTTCCTTTCATTCAAACGGATTTCTTCCCATTTTATCAAATATATCAATGTTTCATAAATTTCCATATAATGAACATTCAAATCATATTCATATAAAAAAATGCATTTCAAGCATTTAAGAATATAATTCAAGTTACACGAACTTACCTTGATACTTGTTTGTAAACAAGAAAAATCTATTAATCCCGAACTTTTTCCTTTCCTCGATCTAGCTTCAATTTGAATCTTCTGGATCTAAATAAATAAATTTAATTATCAATTTAATACATTTCATCTTCATATGCAACATTCTCTATAATTCAACTATTATTTATAGTTCATTCAAAGCTGTCTACTTGAGTCATAGTCACTAAATTATTTATAACTTGAGCTACGGAACTCCAAATTAAGATCCGTTAATTTTTCCTGAAACTAGACTCATATATATTTTTACCATAAAATTTTCAGAATTTTTGGTTTAGCCAATCAGTACAGTTTATTCTTCAAAGTCACCCCTGTTCTGTTGTCTAACAGTTCTGACCCTTCTTCACTAAAAATAAATTATCTCTTTATACAGAATTCAAATGATGTTCTTGTTTGCTTCTATTAAAAATAGACTCATTCATAATTCTATACATATAAATTTAAGTCCCTAATTATTTTTATTCAATTTTGTATAATTTTTCAAAGTCAGAACAGGGGAACCCGAATTCATTCTGACCTTGTCTCACAAAATTCATTATATCTCAAAATTTAAAAATCCATTGCTTACAATATTTCTTCTCTGAGAAACTAGACTCAATAAGCTTTAATTCCATATTTTTTTCATCTTCTAATTCGATTCTTAAAATTTTTGGTGATTTTTCAAAGTTAGTCTACTGCTGCTGTCCAAACTGTTTTAGTGCAAGCTGTTTATTACCATTTTTCCCCTAAGCTTTTAATAAATGATAATTTCGTCCCTACTCAATTAGCCTCTCAATTGAGCTGATTTTTCTCAATTAACATTTTATTCTATCACCTTAAACTAGTTTACAACCTTTAGGAATCATAATTTCAGCAATAGACTTTAATTCCAAACATTTTCACAATTAGGTCCCAAAAATCAATTTCCATTGAAATTGCCTAATAAAATCATCTCATAAACAAATTAAAGCTTTAATTTCATTCTATTTCATCATAAATTTACAGCACTCAACCATGGTGACTTTAAATTTCATCCATGAAATCAAAAACTAATGAATTTAATAGTAGGATCTAGTTGTAAAAGTCTTAGAAACACAAAATTACAAGAAAAGGCAAGGATTAACTCACTTGGTGCAAAATTATGAAATACCAGCTTAGAGAACCCTCCTATGGCGTTTTTAGCTGCTGGAATTGAAGAGAAATGAAGAGAAATCTAGATATTTCCTATTTAGTCCTAGTTTTATTTAGTTAATTTTGCAATATTCTAATTTTACCCTTAGTTTATCAATTTTTCTGCTGATTGCATACCCTTGCCGTCCAGCCCAAATAACTTTTGGGTCTAATTGCCTTTTAAATCCTTTCTCATTAGACTAATAAGCTATTTAATCACTCTAGCAACTTTTACACCTATTACAATTCAGTCCTTTTCATTTAATTGACTACCCAAACATTAAAATTTCCTAACAAAATTTTAATACCACATTAATAACATTTCATAAATATTTATAAAATTATTTTCGACTCGGTTTTACGAGATAGAGGTTCCGATACCTTATTTTACCCAATTTCTTCAATAATTTCTTTTTCTAACTAATCACTAAATTGATAAAATTTTCCTATCAATATTTTCATACGATTTTCCTATCATATAAATTTTCAAGCAAAAATATTAAAATAAATTTCTCTTTAAATCGGATCTATGGTTACGAAACCATTGTTCCGATAACCTTGAATTTAGGCTATTACAACTCTCCCCCCTTGTGGTTCACCAGTATGGGCCCATACACCCGTGTGGCCTACACGACCCAATTGGCTAAGCTCGTGTCTAGTTCACGGCCTCACCGGCCATGACACGGCCATGTCATGCGTCCGTGTCTTGTGCGCATGGCCTGGCTCATTGATCACAGCCCGTGTACTGCCACACGACCTACCACATGGGCGACCACACGCCAGTGTAGTGTCGACAGAATCATTTTTCAGCTTTCGTTGATTCTTGTTTTCTATGTTTTTGGGTACACACCTGGTTCGTATCCACTGTTTACGCAATCCCAAGTTCACCAGCACCTATAATTAAATAACATTTTCCTCAATTTATCTCTTAAAGGATTGAATCAAATCAAACCCAAAATGGAATGCTCATCCAACGAGCGACCAAACTTACCCTCGAGCAAGAAGCAACGTTTCTCTAACACGAGAACCCGATTAAGGCCTTCGAGCAGTACTTAAACGTGAATGAAACAATTCCTCCGTTAATCGCTTAATAAAAAAGAACGCTAGAACTCAAGAAGAACCACTTACCGAAACAAGGGAAACAACTGCTGCACGATGGAAAATTGATTGGAAGAGGAACCAAAGAGGAAGAAGAAGTTGAATTTTGGCACACAAGAAAGAGAGAAAAATCTCGAGGAAAGTCGGCATCAAAGGGGAGGAAAAGAGATGAGGAATAGCTGAAAATTGCCAAAAAGAGCAGAGTAATCAGAAATTCGATAACCACCTCCCCTAATCCCTTATTTTCCTCCTAACAACCATCCACTAATCTCCCCCCACAACTCAAACGCTCATCATTTGACTATACTTTGAACTCCTACATGGCAAGAATAATAAAAATGAAGCTCCTGTCCAAACTCGAACACAAGACCTCTAGCAACCAACACTCCACTTAACCACCAGACCAGCATGCTCATTATGACACATTTTGACCAACTTTTACTTAAGAGCCTACTGAACCCAGTGAAAGCTTTATTCATAAAAATACCAAAAATTTACCCAAAGCTAAGGCTTGAACTTGAGACCTTTCAGACATTTCCTATAACACTTAACCACTGAGGCAGACACACAGTTGTGTATTATTTACAGAAACAATTTATCAAAATTTGGGGCATTAAATATTCCAATAGGGATTTCAGAAAGCAATACACCAGTCCTAAGCTCAAGCTACATCGGTATCGAGTGTTGGCAACATGAAAGACATTAAACCTAAGTGTCAATAGGGTGGAAGACGGCATTTTGAAGATTGTTGGGTGAAAAATAATAATAGAGCTTATTACAGTTGTGGTTCACGAGTTCATTTTATCCGAGATTGTCATGAGTTAAATGAAAAAGATAAATCTCATAATGCAAGATCAAGCAATACTGTAATAGCCCGATTTAGACCCTAATTGAAACGATGGTTTCAGAACCACGAATCTGAGTTAGAAATATATTTAAAAATTATTTTTTGTGTTTATTTTGTGTGAATTTATATATGTGAAATTTTCGTTATTTAATTTTGTCGTTTAGGTATCCGATTAAATAAAAGGACTTAATCGCGTAAAATGAAAATTTAGGGGTTATTTCTAGAAAGGGTTGAATTGTTAGTGGCTTTCTAAATTGAAGCCTTAAAGTGGTAATTATGCCATTATTAATGTATGTGGATGGTAATGTGTAAGGAATATAATGATTTTTATTTAATTAGAAAGGACATAATAGTAATTAATTGAAATGTTAATATATATCATAATAAAATATAAGTTAAAATACATGTTATATTCATTTGTTCACCACCGAAACAACAAATAAGAAATAAAAAAAGAAAAGAGCTAGGTTTGATCATCCTTTCAAGCTCAATCAAGGTTCGTTTTTTATTAGATTTTTGATAATTTCTACGTTTTTGAGATCGTTGCTTCGAGTACTACAAAACCCAAGCTTGAATTTTTGATTTTGATAAATATTTTGAGTTATGCCATTGATGAGAGCTTGTGATTTTTTTTTGATGATGAAATATGAAAGATATGTTTTAGATTAACATGTTTTCTATTTGAGTTTTTGATGATTTTGAGTAATTAGGACGAAATTGCAAAAATAATAAGTTGAGGGATAAAATGTGAAATAAATGAATTATATGGGTTTGTATGGTTATTGGTAATATTCGGCCTAGCTTAGGTATGGAAAAATTTTGTGTATTTTGTATTTTGTGCAATAGGGACTAAATTGTAAAAATTGTAAATGTCAGGGGTAAAATGCTAATTTTCGCATTTATGTGTTTTTTAATAAATTGAATGAAAATATGTTTGCATGAGCTTAATTTGAATATGTCTAGATCAAGAACCAAAGAAATTGGATTTGGATCGGGGAAAAACGAAAGTTGTCGACTAGCCGCTCCGTTCCATTTTATATCGTCCGAGGTAAGTTTATAAGCAAATAGACGTGTTTAATTGTAGTTAAATGCTAGATATATATGCTGTTATGAAATGTATGAATTTATATTTGTTATGGCCGAATATGAAAAGGCTTGACTACTACATTTCCAAATTCATTTCGATCGGGTTACAACATCCGAAAGCCCCGTATGAACCTTAGGAATAGTTAGGATACATATGTCATGACAAAGGATTCTGATTTATGTGTGTGAGTAAGATCATGGCATTGATATGTGATTCTGATATATATGTGCGAGTAAGACCCTGTCTGAGATAGTGGCATCGATATATGATTACATGTAAGACCACGTCTAGGACGTTGGCAATATACAATATATGTATGATTATCCGAGTGTCCTACCCAATTCCAAATGGTTCATTAGGAAAAGGTAAATTGAGTTCGAATGTGTAAAACGAGCTATATGCCAGGTATGAATTAACCTGTTACTTACTTGAGGTAAGGTAAGTAAACACCTTGGCTATTTGTTACAAAGTTGTTTTGTAAAACAACATAATCATATTAAATAGTATATCATTAAAAGATAAATTCCTATGGAAGGATATCTCATAGAAAGATACGTCGATGAGGTCTATGTAAAGGAATTTCCAATTAGTATTTTTCATGATTCTACTTGAAGTGTTGAGTGTTTTGTTGTATATTAAAAGTATTTTTAAAGCTTTTAAGAAAAAATTTCTATACCCATCAAAGCTATATTATTTCACTAACGTCATTTTATTTTCTTCTTGTTTCAATTTTCCTCTTTTTTTTTTATCACCTTGTCATCAAAGCCTTTTTGGGTTGCGATCTAAACGAAGGATTTACTGGAAAATGCTGGAGATTTTGAAGACCAAGGAGGAATGTTAACTTGTTTGATTCATAATTATCATCGAATTAGATGGATATGAGTTCATTTGGCATGTTTGCATGACATTGTTAGGGAGACTACATGATGCCAAGGAAGAGTTATTTTATACAATTTTATTTAATTATATAAAATAAATTTTCATAAATAAACTTTTATTTTAAATTTTATTTTTAAAATTTTATATAATTTGTATATTTAAAAATTAATTTTTATATAAATTTTTACTTTTATTTTGGATTTTAATATATTAAAGAATTTTTTTAAAAAATTCAAATTAAAAGTTGATTGGTCTATGTCAATCAATCCCAAGTCAACATTGGTCAACGAGGAGCACTTATGTGGGTTTCTATACCACATATTATTATGTAATTGAGTCACATCATTATTAACTAATGTTTAACTTACAATTGATTAACAAAATATCAACTCATAAAAAAATAGTTTAGATCTAACAGAAAGATGAGTTAACCAAAAACATGCAATGAGCAGTAGAATTTTATTGCTAGTTTGCTATTAAATCTATGTTTTCCGAGTAAATATATGATATTAGTTAATTTTTTAATAAATAAATATATATAATATTTCAATTCAACGAAAGATCATTTTTCATATTTGAATAAAAATAATTTAAGAAGAAAGGGTAAAAAAGTCATGAATAAACCTAAATGATTTTTTTCCTTTTCAAGTAAGAAATTGTTTTTGTAAATTGCTTGAATGAAGTAGGCTTCAAAATTTTCATGGCATGAGGGAAAGCTTTCTTACTATCACTCACTTATTTAGGCACCCGACTACATGCATGCATGTTGTTATTGTTCTTCAAACGACAAGAGACATCAATTAGCTTTGTTAAAAGTAGGGTCGGGAGAGGCTTCAATTTGATTGCGGTAAGTGGGAGATGATCCATTTTTTTTTTTTTTCCTTTTTGGTTTGGCTAACTTATCTTTCAATTAATGGGGTGTTTTTATTTCATATAGCCTTTTCCTTTTCTTCTTTTGTCCGTGTCCATTCTTTTGCAAGTGCTGCTTTAAAAGTCTTTACTATTTGGTGGACCAGGCAATTGGAAAATTGACTTCTGGTATTTCAAAATTATCACCTCATAGAAGAGAATGCCCAACTATATGATCATTTGTTCAAGGTCCTACTTTTGACATTTGCAAATGATTTCTCATAATTAATGAGGCATTGATGTTTAAATATAGGGATTGGTACGAGCTGAAGCTGAGTAGGTAGTTGAGCAAGGATGATTTTTGAGAGGTTACACTGTAATTTTATTTTGAAGGTTAAATATTTTCGAAAAATAAAATTAGTTTTAAAAGTGAAGAATAAATTATGGTTAATCCATAATAATAAACTATGGTTAATTCATATTTGGCTTCAACTTAGAAATTGTATCATATTGAGATATGAATTTATATTAGTTTAAGTTAGTTTTTAAACTTAATAATTGTTCTCACATTGAGGTTTAAACTCTTTTTTTTTAAGCTAAGGTTCATTTGGGTGGGTAGTGAGTTTGGTTACGGTCAGGTTGAAAATAATGTTGGTAGTGAGATTAATACTATAGAAATGAGATTGAATACCGTAACAGTGAGATTAAAATCAATGATGAGATATGTGTTTAGATGCAAACGCAACAGTGATGACGTGGTGAATTATTATAAAAATACAAAATGACCATTAAGGATATTATGTTAATTTTTTATATGACTAAAGTCATAATTTATTTAAAATTTCAATACATAATTAAAAGTTAGGGTTAAATATAAGATTAGTACCTGAACTTGTCTGCTTATCCCAGATTGGTACCTATAGTTTCTTTTGTCCCAAATTGGTACGCGAATTTTTTTCTGTCAACGTTAATTTTTTTACTGGCATAGCACAGCTAGCCAATCACATGTCGCCACATGGCATCCTCTTATACCTTCTTTTTCTTTTCTTTTTTATTTTTGTAACGCCCCGTAACTAAGGGATGTCAGGAATTATACTTCCGAGACCCTCGCCTTAACGTATTAGACTCAAAAATATTATTATTATATTTTTGGAAGTTACTCTAAAAGTAAATTAAATGTTAATTAGATAAATTCTCTTAAAAGAGATAAAAGTAGGAATTGCTATTAAAATTTTTAACGAAGAACTAGTTAAAGGGATTTACTAGGTAAATAAACCATATTATATATATATATATATATATATAAAATATGGTGGATGGTTTCAATTTATTTTATTAGTATTATATAACCTATTATAATGGAAAAGAAATAAAGTCAAAGAAAAGAATAGTAAATAGAAGAGATAAAAGATATAGTAGGTGAAAAGAAAATTGAGTGTGGGAGTGAAAAATTTTCTCTTCTCCTTACTGCCGAAAATAGAAGAAGAAAAGGGGGAAAGCAATGTTCAGTTTAATACATGAGTAAAATTGTAAGTAAAAGTTGATTATTTAGCATGAAATCTATGTTTTTGATGATAAAAAATTATGGGTTAGTTTAACCATATGGAAATGTTAAAAGTAAACAGAAATTATGGAAGTCTCCATGGATGACAAATGTGAAGGTTTGAGGTTATTTTGTTGAATACTAAATGTTTTTGATATGAAGATTTGAGTATAAATTTTGTAGATTAAATTGGTCATATTGAGCGGTGGTATTATTGATAATAATTCCTAAGGATTAAACGGTTATAAATTTGAAATAACATAGCTTAAATTGTTAATTTGGTGAAGTATAGAGATTGTTTTAGTGGACTATTCTATGCTGGAAAATTTGGGACTTATTTACTAAGTGCATTAAATATATGTAGATTATTTTGTGATATGAGATTGGCTAGCAATGACTAGAAATTAGTTAAATGCTATAAATAAATTTAGCAAAGTATGATTTTATTAAATTTAGGATTTTGGGGTTTGATAATGAAATTATGAACTTTGGTTAAGGAACGAATCAACCAGATGTGAATCATGGAAAAACGAAGGTAACGAAGTAGCTAGCGGCCTCACTATTATGACTGTTTTGTTAAGGTAAGTTCGTGGGCTCGAACTTAATTTTTCATCTAATTATTATTTAAATTGATTAATGTTAAATTAGCTCTTGATATAAAATGTATGCATATTATGGAATTAATGATAAGAAAATAAATGAAGAATTTATAGAAGTAAATAATCGTACAATTGTCGATACATTCGACTAGCGCTGGGCGCAATCTTTGTCAGCTTGTCTGACTAGTGCTAGGCACACAACCGTCAATTTATCCGAATAGCGCTGGGTGCAATCACCATTGGTTCATCCGATAGAGCTGGGCTCACAATTATTTTCATCAATATACCCGACTAGCACTGGGTGCAAAATATTTTTGGTTTATCCAACCAGAGCTGGGCTCACATTCATTATCGTTGGTTCATCCGACTAGCGTTGGGTGCAACTCTTTTTCTGTCATTAACCGCTAGGCACTGGGTGCCACGTCGTTAATTGATCTCATGATAAAGTTACTGGAATTATTGAGAAAATTGAAATTTTATTTGGCTAAGTTAGATTCATATTAAGAGAGATTGGAATTGTGTTTAGCTAATAAATGGAACTTATTAATGATAAATTGATTTAGATGTTGCAGGTTAGATATATAGTAGAATTGGACTCAGCATCCTGTGAGAATCCTGTACTCAATGTTGGTAACATTTCTTTTTTTGTGTTTTTTGGCATGTACCTAGGATGCAAATTCAATGATAGTGTCCTTTTTGTTTAGTAAGCTTTAGGGTGCTAGTTTTTGTAAATATATATAATTGTAAATACCTTGTTGACATCTCATACCATATTAAAAGTAATGTTTGTTTAAATGAATTGGTCATTTTAGTGATCTATTTAGATTGTCTGTTTGATAGCATATTTGATGAATGTATATATGAGACTTGGCAATTGCTTGATATGTGTGTATGCTTGAACTTGTTGAATTGGTACATTAAGTATAAATATGTTTAAGCAAGCATGTGATAAAATGAGCAAGTTGAGTGTTTGAATAAATGTCATGACATATCATGCATAAAACTTGGTATTGGCATTGATTTGAGAGTTATTAATTGGCTTGTATATGTGCTTGGATGTTATGTAGGTGGAAGACTAATTGGGTAAGAAAAGTGGCCTGGAAATGGCCTATTTTCGTCCACATGGGCAGAGACACGGACGTGTGTCTCAGCCGTGTGTGACACACGGCCATGTACTCAGGCGTGTGGTTTGGCCATGTGTCCTCTGCACTTAAAATTTGAAAATTAAATTGTCCACACGGCCTAATAAACGGGCGTGTGCATGACCGTGTGACTCAAGTCAAAGAGTTACACGGGTAAAGACATGGGTTGGGACACAACCATGCACCTCATTTTGAACGCCGACACGACTTGGAAGACGGGCGTGTCATTTGACCGTGTGAGATACACGGCCTGGCCACACGGGCGTGTGTTCCCTATTTCTTTGAAAAATTTATATGTTTTCTGAAAATTTCTTGAGTACCTGATTTAGCCTCGAACTAATTTTAATGATCATTTTAGGTATTGAGGGCTCGTATTAGAGACCATATGAATGTTTATTAATGTTTTTTTTTTGAATTGAATGAGGAATGTACATGAAATGTTTGATTGATTGAGTTATAAGTTCGATAATGTTTCGTACCCTATTTTGGCAACGGTTACGGGTTTAGGAGGGTTACAATTTTTCCTTCTTTTCCCTTTTTCTTTTTCGTTTTAAATTTTTTTTCTAGTCTGCTTCTACTCTTTTTTACTTTCTTCTGTAAAAAAACCAGTTTCCTTAATTGATTATGGTTGAGGAGTGCTTTCTTTTATTTTCTTTCTTCTATAAAAAAAACTCATTTTTTTTCCATCATTGAAGAAAAAGATGAAGGAATCCTAATTTCTTTAATTCATTTCATTGTTTCGTTGCTTATTAATCCCAAACTACAAAAATCCAAACACAACAAACCCAAAAACCCAAGCTTTGACGCAGGATAGGAGTAGAAATGAGCGCTTTAGGTGGATGATGGTCACTAAATTAACTATAAATACGAAAAAGGTAAGCGCACCTATCGAACAGTAGTATAGCTATGGTGAGCAGAGAATATCATATCCACGAGGACTAAAAGTATTAGTAATTACCTTTTTTCTATTATTTAGCCAATAATTTGGAGTGATGTGTTTTTAATCTAAATTTACTAAACTAATTTAACTAAAAACATAACAGAGAATGAATCAAGGAAATAATCGAATATTAAACAATGAGATAGACAATACCTAAGAAAGAATTCACCTAGACTTCACCTATTATTATAAATCTAAATTAAACGATTTATTCACTTATGTCTTGATTTATAAAAATCCCTAAATTATGTTAATATCTCTTTCGAGAGTAAGAACAACTAACTCTAGGTTGATTAATTGAAATCTCTTTCTAATTAAAACCCCTATCATCGCATTAACTCGATCTATGGATTCCCCTATTAGATTTGACTCTAATCAGTAGATTTATGTCGTCCTATTTCTAGGATTGCATGCAATTCCACTCAATTATGCTAGATCTACTATTAAACAAGGACTTCTCCTACACTAAATTAAGCACATTAAACATGAATTAATATCCCGAAAATATTAAAACAAGAAATAAGCATACATAATTGAGAATAAGAATCAAGTATTTATCTTGTAAAAACAAACATTAAATAAAAAGATTCATCATAGGTTTCATCTTCCCTAGGTATCAAGGGAATTAGTTCATAATCCTGAATAAAAATATCTCAATGTCAGAATAACCACAAGACATAAAGAAACTCAATAAAACTTCGAAAGAAATTAAAAGGAGATCTTTGATCTTGACGGAGATCCGCTTTTGAGTTGATTTTGATGGTGTTCTTCGAGTGTTTTCTTCAATCTTCTCTTATGGCTCCCTTATGTCTTATTCTAATCGGTATTTATAGACTTTAGAATGCTTAAAAAGCCTAAAAATTATGTTTTTTCGCATATTTGGGAAACAGGATGCAAAATCGACACAGGTTAGCATATGACGTATGTCCAGCCCATGTGGCACACATGGGCGTGTGTCCTGCCCGTGTGGAAATGCCCAAGTAGTGTGGCTCCTAAAAACAGCTCTACTTGTCCAATTTTGGCTCATTTTTCACTCTTTTCGATCCAAATACTCTCCTAAGTATAGACACATGAATTTAGAGGATTAGGAGCATCAAATTCACTAATTTTCATAATTAATCATCCAAAAATGCATTAAGAATGTGATTAAAATATGTTACTTTTATAGCTTATTAATGGATATGCTTCGTGCTCTCAACCTGGTTTAGATCGTTTGACTATGGTTGAAGAGTGTTTCAACAATGGAGCCCACCAATTCATAGAAAAAGAAGCTATGCTACTGCTAGGGTTTCATTTCGGTTAATACAATATATACCCATAATTTTTTTCCCTCTCCTACACTCTATTATTGCTACCATAGTACGATTGGGAAGATGAAACCAAAGAAGAAAAGCAAATAGTGAGAAACAACAGCAACAACCCAAGCATATTTCATCTGTAGAAACTCCATGGATACGATAGTTGTTGGATGATGCCATCTGGTCTGGGATTCCATGATTTATAGGAACACTGGACGAAGGAGTAAGCACATAGGGAAAAAAGAAAATCACCATGATCTAACCTTAAATTTCCCTAAATGATAACTTGGAAAAAAAGAAATTCTATAATATCAAAATAGGCTCAAAATAATAACCAATCATCAAAAACTTTCTACCAATAGTATTGTATGTATCAAGCTATAAGAATGAAGGAATTTCAAACATTTACCTTCCTACACAAATATATTGAAGTTGTTCATAAAAATTTTAGAGGGGGTTTGAAGGAAAAAAAGAAAAAAAAAACGAAACAGACAAAAGAAAGGTAAAAGACAAAGAGCTCAGGTAAAAATGGTGAAAGGAAAAATAAAAAAAGGAAAAAAGTTACAGCAGCCAAAGAGGTAGAAGAAGACATGGGGAAAGAAAATTTCAAGGAAAAAAAATAATGGAAAATATAAATTAAAGGATTTTTAAAAATATAAAATGAAATGAAAAATAATTAAAGGGGAACAGTTTTTCAAGCCAAAAGAGAGTGACATGTGGCAGCGAGCGAGTGGCCAACATTGCCACGTCAGCAATAAAATTAACACTATTAGTTTCATGTACTAATATATTAGACAAAAAAAAAGTTCAAGTACAAATCTGGGACAAAAAAACCATAGGTACCAATTTGGAAGAAGTGGACAAGTTCATGTACTAATCTTATATTTAACCCTAAAAGTTATATTGCAACATTATTTAATATATTTATTTAAATATTATAATTAATACTTTATTATATTGTTTATAGTACAATGAATAAAAAATCTTAAAACCTGTGAATAAAAAAAAAGAGGAAACTACCAAAATAGTCACTTTTGTTTACCTCAGGTTACATTTTAGTCACTTATGTTTGAAATGTTATATTTTAATCACTTACGTTAACATGTTGTAATATTTTAGTTATTGAGCAGTTAATTACCGTTAACGGTATAACGGTAAGCTAAAGTGACACCTTAAATCATCATTTCAAACAAAAATTTTAGGTTAAATTATACAATTGATCTCCATATTTTTTCGTTGTGAGTAATTTAATTTTTTTCTTGTATGTTCTTTTAACTTTCCTTTTTTTTTCATTCTCTTCTGCTTCTCCTTCTGTTTTCCTCCCTTCTCCATCTCTTTTAACATAGTATTTCTATATTTTCCATTTGTTTAAACTTTTTTATGTTTATGAAAAAAGAAAAGGCAAAAATTAAAACCAAAAGAAAACTTACTTCGTATATTCTCACCCCACAATTACAAACCCTTATTGTCCATAATCCACAAGCTCGCCTCACTCGAAGACCTCATCAGTTGTGACTTATGGTAGTCCACCCTCAACAAAGCTTCCTAAGCCCATTCCCTTAACCTCCTAACCAACCTCGACAACCACCTTATCTATCTTAGCTACAACAGTCTCGCCCTCTTGAAATTACGTTGTTTTACAGATTCTTCGAACGAGCTTGACACTCTCAATGACTAAAATGACCACTATGAAACTTACCTCAACTTTACCCAAACCAGTTTGGTTCCATGCTCCCTTTCTCACTTCTGTTCATCCATGCTCGGCTTCCAATCAAGCTTGCTTGGGAATATCCAAGAAGGTCTAGATCAATTTTATTATTTGCTTAATTTATTCATCAGAAAATAAAAGAAAAAGAAATGAATAATCTACAATTTTGTAAAAGTTTGGAAATGGAAAAAAAAAATGTTTTGAATATAAAGAATTCAATTTTATGTTTAGACTTGATTAAGGATATGGCTTTTTATATTCATTAGTTAGATCTAATTTTAGTTTCAAAATTAGGTTATATTCAAATTGAGATTTGATTAAGAATGATTGATATTCGATTTTGAGTGAAATTCAATTTAGGAATCATGTGAAAGAAAGGACTTGGTTTATTTGGTGGACAAAGATTATGTTTCTGCAATGAAGAATATGAGAAGAGAGAAAAATAAAAGGGAATAAGAAAAGAAAAAATTAAATTATTCAAAAAAAAATAAAAGTACAGGGATTAGTTTTAAAAATTGAAAAGTAGAGAAAAATTACATTAAAAGAAATAAGGAAGAAAGGAAAACAGAGGGAGAAAGAGAAGAGAATTGTAACAGTCCGGTTTACACTTTAGTCAAAACAATGGTTTTGGGACTGTATATCCGCGTCATAAAAATATTTAAATATTATTTTTCGTGTTTATGATATGTGAATGAGCATGTGTGAAAGTCTCGTATGAAAATTTAAATGTTTGTGTGCTTAATTTTGAAAAATGACCTAATCGCGTAAAATATAAAAGTTGCCTGTTGTTTGTTAAAAGTGCCTATTTGATTTGGATTATTATTTTAGAGGTCCTTATGTGGTTAATATGCCATTTACATGGTTAATGGACACTAATGCCCTTGTGTTTATTGATTTATTAGTTTTAAAACAAAGGGCAAAATGGTAAACTAATTATAAAATGAATTATAATTAAAATAAGGTATGAAAATAAGTCATTTATTCATGTTCTTCAACTAAAAATCCCAAGAAAATAAAATAAAAAGACTACCTAGGTTTCGGCCATTGAATTCCTTGATTAAGGTATGGATTTTATTCGGTTTTTGATAATTTTTACGTTTTTATAATCGTTGCTTTGTGTTTTACTAAGCCCATGCCTCAATTTTTTATTTTGATGATGAATTTGAAATGTTTCATGGATAAATTCATGAGCTTTATGTTGTTATATGATGAAATATGAAAGTTTGATGTTGGGTTTATATGTTTTGTCTTTGGATTTTTGATGATTTTGAGTAAAATAGGCTAAATTGTGAAATTTGTAAATTGAGGGACTGAAATTTAAAATAAATGAAATGTGTGGACTTGTATGAGTGCTATGAATACTCGGCCAAGCATGAGTATATGCAAATTATGCGTATTTTGTGATTTTTTAATTAGGGACTAAAATGTCAAAATGTGAAAATGTGAGGGCTAGTTTGCAAATTACCCTAAATATGTATCTATGGATTTTTTTTGAATGAATTTGTGATTGAATAAGTTAAATTTGAATTTATTTAGATCAAGAAAAATTTGAATTTATTTAGATCAAGAATTAAAGAAAACGGAGTTAAATTGAGGAAAGTCGAAAGTTGTCAAGTAACCGATTTCATTCGTCCAAATCCGTACGAGGTAAGTCAATATACAATAAATGTGTTTAAACTGAATTATTATTATTCATATGATATTGAATTGTGATGAATGAATATTCAAGCTCAAAATATGCTATTTGAGAAAGTATCGACAAGTTTCGACTTCTGAAAAGCCCCGTATGAACCCTAGGAATAGTTAGGATACATATGTCATGACATAGGATTCCGTTATGTGAGTTCGTGTAAGACCACGTCTGGGGCGTTGGCTTCGACTTTTGTTTTACGTGTAAGTCCATGTTTGGGACATTGGCATCGTATCTGAGTTCGTGTAAGACCCTGTTTGGGATAGTGGCATCGATGTTTGATTACATGTAAGACCACGTCAGGGACGTTGGCATTGTTTATACTTTTTGATCTATCCGCGTATCCTTATGTTTCTGAATGGTTCAAATGGGCATTCCAAGAAAATGAATAACTTTTTGAAATCATATCAGATTCAAGTATGTTTACTTTGTATATCCTATTTGAGAATGAAAGGTAAGTATTTGAATATAAGATTTGTGTTAGTATTGGTATACAAAGTATAAATGATTTGATGATACTTATTTTCCTTGAATGATATGTTTATTTGTATATGGCTTACTAAGCTTTTGAAAGCTTACTTGTGTATGTTTGCATTTTTTTTTAGATATCGAAGCTACTGTGAGCTCGGAGATTGTCGAGGATCGTCACCACACTATCGAACCTTATTTTGGTACTTTTGAAAATGTATATATTGAAGTTTGGCATGTATAGGCTATAAGTTGTGCGATTATGTTTTGTGTTGTATATATTTAGCCATGTGATATGGCTAGTTTGTTTTTGAACTTATAGTTTGATAATGGTATATGATATGTGATGCTAATGTGAAATTGTGGTATGTTTTGGTTGGCCAAGGAATTGGTCAATGTTGAAAAGTTTTGGTAAGTTTTGAGCATTTGATTGAATGATGTATTGATCATATGTTTAGGTATGATTTTAGTTTAAGTTTTGGTATGAATTGATTGATGAATTGAGATTTAAAATGATTGATAATGTTATAGCATGAATTATGTATGGTTTGGTATAGATATGGGCTGAAATGGTTGTGCATATATGCTTGGTTTGGTGCTTGTAGGTTGACCCAAATTGGGGTGGCAAATTGGCTATTCAAATTGCCTATTTTTGTCCACACGGGCAGAGAGACGAGCGTGTGTCTCAGCCATGTACAACACACGATCATGTTACATGGCCGTGTGTCCCCTAGGGTACCCTACAAATTAAAGTCAGTATACCCTCCAGTTTTGACACGGCCTAGACACATGGGCATGTATACTGGCCGTGTGAGGCATATGAGCGTATGGTTGGCCATGTGGCCAAGTCAGTAGCCTCCCTAATTTTCACACGGCCTGGCACACGAGCGTGTCTTGTGGCCGTGTGGACAAGTCAGCATGTATGCCCTGCTTCACCACGGCTTAGACACATGGGCATGTCTAATGCCGTGTGAGGCATATGGCCTATTCACACGGACGTGTGACCTTTGAAAAGTTAAAAATTTTCTAAGTTTTCGAAACTTTTAGATGTTATCAGATTGGTCCCGACTGCACGAGTTAGGCTTTGTATGCTCAATTTAAGTTCTATTGAATATGAATGAATGACATTTTGTAACACCCCGTACCCGAGACCGTTGTTGGAGTCGGACACGAGGTGTTAACGGACTTCATTTACTTATTTATACTGATTCATTTTACCATTTCGCACAAGTGGGGTAATCGCATCACTGTCACCTTAAAAATCATATCTCGAGTTCCAAAACTTGAAAACTGATTCCGTAAATTTTCCCTGAAACTAGACTCATATATCCATCTACAAGTTTTTTTCTAGAATTTTTGGTTGGGCCAATTAGTACAGTTTCTTAGTTAAAGTCTCCCCTGTTACAGGGTTCGACTACTCTGACCTTCATGCATTACGACTTAGATATCATCCTGTACAGGGCTTCAATACTTATTCCATTTGTTTCTAAAGAAACTAGACTCGAAAATAAATCTGTACATATAGGGCATGACTTCTAATTATCTCTGGTTAATTTATAGTGAATTTCCAAATTCAGAACAGGGGATCCAAAAGTCGCTCTGGCCCTGTTTCACGAAAACTTAAACATCCCTTAAAATACAGATGATATGATCTTTTCGTTTATTCCATATGAAAATATACTCATCAAGGTTCGATTTAATAATTTATTCGCTATTTAATTCCATTCCTACTATTTTTAGTGATTTTTCAAATTCACATCACTGCTGCTGTCAGCATCTGTTTTTAAGGTAGACTATACCTATTTCATGATTTTCCATGGATCAACTAGCCATTTGTCGTACATAGCACTAAAATGATTGTGATTAACCATTCCAATGGCTAATCATTACCAAGCATTTCCATACCACTCAATGAACAATATACAAAATGATTATAATGCTATGCTCAAGATATATAAGCCATTTTCGCATGGCTATCCAAATTTATACAATACCAAAAGGTACATGACCAACAACAAAAGGGCAGTCCTATACATGCCATTTTCGAGTTCATCTAAAAGAGTACCAAAAGGATTTGATAGTGTGGATGACTTCGACTTTGACACTCCGATTCCGAGAATGGTTTAACCAAAATCTATAAAATAGAGAATCAAAGAAACGGAATAAGCATTTAATGCTTAGTAAGTTTTGAGTAATGAAATCATGCACAACTGAAGTATAGCATTCATATGACTAAACGAATAATTTCATATACACATATTCTCAAAATCGTACCTACTTCACATTTCCAACCCTTATATTCATACATAAGGAATCAACTTGACTAAAGGCCGGAAGCTTGTTAATCGATTGAGCGAATACTATTTAAAAGGAATCAATTATTCCAATGCATATACGAAACATACCTCATCGTTGGGATTTTACGAGCGTATTAATTGAAATTATTACAGCAAGATCGCTCATTCCCAAACCCAAGTATCTTCGGGATTTAGCCGGATATAACCACTCGCACAAGGCCTTCGGGTCTTAGCCCAGATATGGTCACTAGCATAAATGCCTTCGGGACTTAGCCCGGATATAGTCGCTAGCACAAATGCCGTCGGGTCTTAGCCCGGATATAGCAACTCGCACAAGTGCCTTCGGATCTTAGTCCGGATATAGTCACTAGCATAAAAGCCTTCGGGACTTAGCCCGGATATCATCCGAATAACCATGCACATATATCAATAAATCATGACACATCCATATTTCATTTTCATTACCAAAGCTCAAACACAAGACACTTATCACACTTACTAATTTCGGCTCAATAGCCACATACAAAGAGCATGATTTTGATTGGCTTTATAACATGATCTCTATACACATTCGGCTACCCGTCATAGGTATAAACTAATCACCTCAATATATAATTCAAGTAGAATCATTATATCACTTTTTTATTTGTCATATTTATATGTCATGACCTAATCGAATCATAATCTAAGTTCCATTACTCGAAAACTTACCTCGGATGTTGTCGAACGATTTCAACGTCTATTCGATCACCTTTTCCTTTCCTTTATCGGATTTAGTTCCCCTTTGCTCTTGAGCTTAATTTAACAAATAAATTGATTTAATCATTTTGAACATCAAAGAGAAATTCAAGGTACTTAGCCCATGTATATTAGGCATTAGAGTCATATATGTATGAAATCATGAATCAAATTCAACATATTAGCCAATATTCTCCTTTAGCCGATTTTCTAAGTCAAGATAAAGCCATCAATATGCTTACCTATAGCTGAACGTACAACATCAATCTATGTATTCATTCATGTGGCCGAATATGCATATCTATGTTGAGGCCGATTGTATACTTAATACATTCTACAAGTATGGTCACTTGTATTGACTAAACACCATTTTGTTTCAAGTTCAAAACTCGGCTAATACACATATATACACTAGTAATCAAATACTAACATTTGCACTTCACCTTAATAGCTAGCTTAGCAATCCTTAATTTAACATATAATTGTTCATAACATAATTAAAGCATCCTCTCCATTCCATCAATTCAACACATGCATTACTCAATAATATTCAAAATCATATTCGGCCTTAGTACACAACTTGCTAGCCAATTTTTCTCCATCTAGCAACTAATGCACATATGTGCTCATTTGTTAGACTCTACTTCATCTAACTACTAACCCCCTTTTTTTTCATCCAAATAACATGAACAACAACCATATTTCTCTTCTACTTCCTACCATGGCCGAATGCTCAAGACACCATAACATGATTTTCATAATTTTGACATGGGTTACTAAAATAACTTGATACCTCATCAACACAACATCAACACCAACCAAGAATGACAACATCCATGGCCGAGTATCATCTCCATCAAGTAGCAAAAAGAATTTAAACCATGGGCTAGGTAGAATTCAAACTAACATCTAAAAATATGCATGAATTTCATGGAATAACATCAAACATACCTTTTTCAAGACTAGAAGGAGTGGCCGAATATTTTACTTCCCCTTCCCCCTTCTTCTTAGCATTTTCGGCCAAGGATGTTAAAAGATGAACACATTTTTTTTTCTTTGTTTTCTTCCTTCAATTCACGGCAATGGAGGAGCAACCACACAAATTCTTTTTTTGTTTCTTCTCCTACTAACCACTATTATTTTATTACCCATGTTCTTTATTTTATTATTCCTAACATAAAACACTAACATAAAAATGTTTATAATACATTTTAACCCATAGCATGGCCGGCCACCATCCTAAGTTTTGGGTAATTTGACATGCAAGGACAACATTTTCTAACATGTATCAATAGGCCACTTTAACATTTGCCTAGCACATTTCTAAATTTTCTCACACAAGTCCTATTTAGCAAAATTCACTTACAATTAACAAAATTCAAACATGAAATTTTCACACATGCCTATATACATATAATAAGCATCAAATATAACAGTTAATTATTTTTATGACTCGGTTTTGTGGTCCCGAAACCACTTTCCGACTAGGGTCAATTTAGGGCTGTCACAACTCTCCCCCACTTAAGAAATTTTCGTCCTCGAAAATCTTACCGGTAAATAGGTTTGGGTATCGTTCTTTCATAGAGTTCTCTGTTTCCCAAGTAGCTTCTTCGATTTCGTGTTTGAGCCATAACACCTTTACTAACGGAACCCTTTTGTTTCGCAACTCTTTCACTTCACGAGCTAGGATACGAATCGGCTCTTCTTCATAACTCAAGTCAGATTGAATTTCAACCTCTGATGGACTAATTATGTACGAAGGATCGATCAGAACGTCAAGCATCGAAACATGAAAAACGCTGTGAATCCTTTCAAGTTCGGGGTAAAAGCAACCTATATGCAATCGGACCAACTCGTTCGGAGATTTCATACTACCAATGAATCTCGGACTCGGTTTGCCCTTACGGCCAAATCGAGTATTTTTTTCCAAGGTGGAACCTTAAGAAACACTTTGTCTCCCACCTGATACTCAATATCTCTTCTTTTTAAATCCGCGTATGACTTCTGACGATCGGATGCTGCCTTCAGACTTTCACGAATTATTTTTACTTTATGCTCAGCATCTTTAATCAAATCAACTCCGAAAATTTTACTTTCACAGAGCTCCGTCCAAAACAATAGTGTGCGACATTTACGACCGTACAAAGCCTCGTAAGGTGCCATCTTAATACTTGATTGAAAACTATTGTTGTAAGCGAATTCAATCAAAGGTAAATACCGTTCCCATGAACCATTAAACTCAAGGATGCAACATCTCAACATATCCTCGAGTATCTGAATTATCCACTCGGATTGACCATCAGTTTAGGGATGAAAAGCAGTGCTAAAATGCAGCTTGGTACCCAAATCTTCTTGCAATTTCTTCCAAAATTGCGAGGTGAATCTCGGATCTCTGTCCGATACAATAGAAATGGGTACCCCGTGTAATCTTACAATCTAAGAAACATACATTTCAGCTAATTTATCCAATGAATAATCCGTACATAAGGGAAATAAATGAGCCGACTTAGTCAGTCTATCAACAACAACCCAAATCGCATCTTTCTTAGTTGCCGACAATGGCAACCCAGATACAAAATCCATCGTAACTCGATCCCATTTCCATTCAGGTATCATAATCGGTTGAAGTAAACCTGTAGGCACTTGATGTTCCGCCTTCACTTGTTGGCATATTAAACACTTCGAAACAAAATCGGAAATGTCTCGTTTCATACCATGCCACCAAAACTGACGTCTCAGATCGTTGTACATTTTCGTACTCCCCGGGTGAATTGACATTCGGCTACAATGAGCTTTGTTCAGAATCATCGAAATAAGTTCTGAATTTCTTGGAACACACAAATGACTTCTGAACCTCAAACAATCGTCATCATCAATTTGAAACTCTGATTCCATATTCGAAACACATTCAGCCCGTCTTGCGACCAATTCATCATCGACTTTCTGAGCTTCACCAATTTGATGAATCAACAATGGTTTGGCCTTTAATTATGCTACTAACACATCGTTGGATAGAACAGACAAGTGTACATTCATTGCTCGTAAAGCAAATAGTGATTTACGACTTAAAGCATCCGCAACCACATTAGCCTTTCCCGGGTGATAGTCAATGACAAGCTCATAATCTTTTAACAACTCGAGCCAACGTCTTTGTCGCAGATTCAAGTCTCTTTGAGTCATCAAATATTTGAGACTTTTGTAATCCGAATATACATGGCACTTCTCACCAAATAAGTAATGTCGCCATATTTTCAAAGCGAACACGATGGCAGCTAGTTCGAGATCATGGGTCGGATAATTTTTCTCATGTGGCTTCAGTTGTCTCGACTCATAAGCTACAAGTCGACCCTCTTGCATCAATACGCAACCCAACCCAAGTAGGAATGCATCACTATAAATGACAAACTCTTTGCCTGATTCGGCGCACTAATCTTGAGCTTCATCAAATAAGTTTTCGATTGATCGAAACTTTTCTGACACTTTTCTGTCCATTCAAACTTAACATCTTTCTGAAGTAGTTTCGTTATTGGTGTGGCTATCATCGAGAAACCCTTTACAAAGTGTCTATAGTAACCGGCAAGTCCCAAAAAGCTCTGAACTTCAGTAATATTTCTCGGAGGCTTCCAGTTAAGTATGGCTGAAATTTTGCTCGGATTGACTCAAATACCCGATGCAGATACCACATGTCCCAAGAAGCTAACCTCTCTTAACCGTAACTCGCACTTATCGAACTTAGCATACAACCGCTTATCCGTAAAATTTGCAACACTAATCCTGTGTGTTCAAATGATCGGTTTCATTTCTCGAATAGACCAAAATATCATCGATAAACACAACTACAAACCGATCTAAATATGGTCCAAGATCCGATTCATCGATCCATAAATACTGCATGGGCATTAGTGAGCCCAAACGGCATCACTAAGAATTCGTAGTGACCGTATCTCATTCTCGAAAGCGCTTTGGGTATATCCGAATCTCGAATTCTGGCCGATAATAACCCGATCTCAAATCTATCTCTGAAAACACCGAGGCTCCCTTTAGTTGATCAAACAAATCATCAATACGTGGTAACGGATATTTATTCTTTATTGTCACTTTATTCAGCTGACGATAGTCGATGCACAACCTCATGGTTCCGTCCTTCTTTTTCACAAACAATACTGGTGCACCCCAAGGTGAGAAACTTGGTCGAGCGAAACCTCTATCTGTTAACTCTTGCAACTGAGCTTTCAACTCTTTTAACTCGGTTGGCGCCATACGATACGAAGCTATCGAAATAGGTGTAGTCCCAGGTACAAGCTCAATACCAAACTCTACCTCCCGAACAGGTGGTAAACCCGGTAATTCTTCGGGAAAAACATCCGGGTATTCACAAACCACCGACATAGATTCAGGTTTCTTTTCTAACTCTTTGTCATCAAGTACATACGCAAGGTATGTTTCACACCCCTTTCTTACATATTTCTGAGCCAACATCGATGATATTACAGCTGGCAACCCATTCAAGTCAGTAGACTCAACTCGGATTATCTCGTTATTTACACACCTCAAATCAATGGTTTTTTTTTTTGCAATTTACAATTGCATCATGTACGGTCAACCAATCCATACCGAGGATAACATCAAATTCATCAAACGGTAAAAGCATCAGGTCAACCGGAAAACAGGAGCCTCGGATTATTAAGGGGCATTTCTTACACACCTTGTCGACAAACACATAACGACCCAAGGGATTTGACACCCGAATTACGAACTCAGTAGACTCAACAGGTAAAGTCTTACTGGATGCTAAGGTTTCACATATAGAAGAATGAGTAGAACCAGGGTCAATAAAAGCAATCACATTAGTATCAAAGAGAGTAAAAGTACCGGTAATAACATTTGGCGAGGAAGCATCCTCGCGTGCGCGTATAGCATAAGCTCTAGCAGGAGCACGAGCCTCAGATCTGGTTGTAGCATCTCTAGATCCTCTCTGACCACCACCAGCATTTCCCGTATTTCTAGATGGTCTACCCCGAGCAGTAGTAGCACCCGGTTTCCCACTCTGATTTATATTCTGTTCAGATAATCTCGGGCAATCTTTAATAAAGTGGTCAGCTGATCCACACTTGTAACAGGAGCGGTTATGGAATCTACAACTCCCCGAATGCCATTTACCACAATACTGGCATTCCGTTCTGTCTTGACGATCATTTCTAACACTGGCGACCGAAGTGACTCGTGCACTCACAGGGGGTCGATCACGATCTCGTCTAGAAAAGCCCGAAGTGTCTCTAGATCGGCCTAAATCATCTCTAAATTTCTTCGATGACTGTTGAAAGGGCTTTCCCGAAGATCTCTTACGAAACTCCTTTGCTCCCATATCAGCTTTTCTTTTCTCCTTACTGAGCTCCTCGGCTTTGCAAGCTCGCTCGACAAGTACCACAAATTCTCGGATTTCTAAAATGCCAACATACGCTTTTATATCATTGTTCATCCATCCTCAAACGTTTACACATCACGACTTACGAAGAAATGCATTCTCGGCGTCTGGCTAAGCCTTACAAACTTTCGTTCATAATCGATGAACCGACATGGAACCTTGTTTAAGTTCAAGAAATTCTTTCCGTTTTGATCAATGAATCTCGATGATGTACTTTTTTCAAACTTGGTTTGGAAAACTCCCAAGTTACTTGCTCTATGGGCATGTGAAAATCAACGTATTCCACCAATAGTAGGCCGAATCACGTAGCAAGGAGATAGGTGTGCAAGATAGTTCATCGAGTACCCGAATAGTGTTGTCCAACCAAAATTCAGCTTGCTCGGCATCATCACCGTCCGTAGCTTTAAATTCATAGCCCGTGTTTTCGGATTACATCAACTGGGGCTTATTTGACCTTATTTGGTCGATTCTGGGAGGTATTGTAGGTGCGGGGTTGTATTAGTCGGGAATAGAGGTTGTGGAACAGTAGTATTAGTTCGAATGTATTGGTTGAACCAATCATTCATCACGCTTATAAAAGCTTGTCTAGCTTCATCATTCGATTACTAGCAATAGGTTAAGAGTCCGCGGTCTTTGTCCCTAGTCTTGGCAAAGAAGCGCTACACTCTCAAGATCATCACTACCGTTCGGTTGGGATCGGGATCCATTTCTATAAGGAAACACATTTTAACTGTCAGAAATCACCACACTATCAAATAAACACATAATGGCATGTATAGCTAGACCCAAACGTATTACGGTAGTCCTAGAATTGACTAAACCGTAGCTCTGATACCAAAAAAATTATAACACCCGTGCACTGAGACCGTTCTTGGAGTCGGACAGGAGGTGTTAACGGACTTCATTTACTTATTTATACAGTTCATTTTACCATTTCCAGACAAGCTGGGTAACTGCGTCACTGTCACCTTAAAAATCATATCTCAAGTTCCAAAACTCGAAAACTGATTCCATAAATTTTCCCTGAAACTAGACTCATATATCCATCTACAAGTTTTTTTCTAGAATTTTTGCTTGGGCCAATTAGTACAATTTATTAGTTAAAGTATCCCCTATTATAGGGTTCGACTACTCTGACCTTCATGCATTACGACTTAGATATCTTCCTGTACAGGGCTTCAATACTTATTCCATTTCTTTCTAAAGAAACTAGACTCGAAAATAAATCTATACATATAGGGCATGACTTCTAATTATCTCTGGTTAATTTATAGTGAATTTCCAAATTCAGAATAGGGGATCCAGAAGTCGCTCTGGCCCTATTTCACGAAAACTTAAACATCCCTTAAAATACGACTGATATGATCGTTTCGTTTATTCCATATGAAAATATACTCATCAAGGTTCGATTTAATAATTTATTCACTATTTAATTCCATTCCTACTATTTTTAGTGATTTTTCAAATTCACATCACTGTTGCTGTCAGCATCTGTTTTTAAGGTAGACTATACCTATTTCATGATTTTCCATGGATCAACTAGCCATTTGTCGTACATAGCACTAAAATGATCGTGATTAACCATTTCAATGGCTAATGGTTACCAAGCATTTCCATACCACTCAATGAACAATATACAAAATGATTATAATGCTATGCTCAAGATATATAAGCCATTTTCGCATGGCTATCCAAATTTATACAATACCAAAAGGTACATGACCAACAACAAAAGGCGGTCCTATACATGCCATTTTCGAGTTCATCTAAAAGAGTACCAAAAGGGATTTGATAGTGTGGATGACTTGACTTTGACACTCCGAGTCCGATGGTGACGAACCAAAATCTATAAAACAGAGAATCAAAGAAACGGAATAAGCATTTAATGCTTAGTAAGTTTTGAGTAATGAAATCATGCACAATCAAGTATAGCATTCATATGACTAAACGAATAATTTCATATACACATATTCTCAAAATCATACCTACTTCACATTTCCAACCCTTATATTCATACATAAGGAATCAACTTGACTAAAGGCCGGAAGCTTGTTAATCGATTGAGCGAATACTATTTAAAAGGAATCAATTATTCCAATGCATATACGAAACATACCTCATCGTTGGGATTTTACGAGCATATTAATTGAAATTATTACAGCAAGATCGCTCATTCCCAAACCCAAGTATCTTCGGGATTTAGCCGGATATAACCACTCGTACAAGGCCTTCGGGTCTTAGCCCGGATATAGCAACTCGCACAAGTACCTTCGGATCTTAGTCCGGATATAGTCACTAGCATAAAAGCCTTCGGGACTTAGCCCGGATATCATTCGAATAACCATGCACATATATCAAGAAATCATGACACATCCATAGTTCATTTTCATTACCAAAGCTCAAACACAAGACACTTATCACACTTACTAATTTTGGCTCAATAGCCACATACAAAGAGCATGATTTTGATTGGCTTTATAACATGATCTCTATACACATTCGGCTACCCGTCATAGGTATAAACTAATCACCTCAATATATAATTCAAGTAGAATCATTATATCACCGTTTATTTGTCATATTTATATGTCATGACCTAATCGAATCATAATCTAAGTTCCATTACTCGAAAACTTATCTTGGATGTTGTCGAACGATTTCAACGTCTATTCAATCACCTTTTCCTTTCCTTTATCGGATTTAGTTCCCCTTTGCTCTTGAGCTTAATTTAACAAATAAATTGCTTTAATCATTTTGAACATCAAAGAGAAATTCAAGGTACTTAGCCCATGTATATTAGGCATTAGAGTCATATATGTATGAAATCATGAATCAAATTCAACATATTAGCCAATATTCTCCTTTAGCCGATTTTCTAAGTCAAGATAAAGCCATCAATATGCTTACCTATTGCTGAACGTACAACATCAATCTATGTATTCATTCATGTGGCCGAATATGCATGTCTATGTTGAGGCCGATTGTATACTTAATACATTCTACAAGTATGGTCACTTGTATTGACTAAACACCATTTTGTTTCAAGTTCAAAACTCAGCTAATACACATATATACACTAGTAATCAAATACTAACATTTGCACTTCACCTTAATAGCTAGCTTAGCAAACCTTAATTTAACATATAATTGTTCATAACATAATTAAAGCATCCTCTCCATTCCATCAATTCAACACATGCATTACTCAATAATATTCAAAATCATATTCGGCCTTAGTACACAACTTGCTAGCCGATTTTTCTCCATCTAGCAACTAATGCACATATGTGCTCATTTGTTAGACTCTACTTCATCTAACTACTAACCCCCTTTTTTTTTCATCCAAATAACATGAACAACAACCATATTTCTCTTCTACTTCCTACCATGGCCGAATGCTCAAGACACCATACCATGATTTTCATAATTTTGACATGGGTTACTAAAATAACTTGATACCTCATCAACACAACATCAACACCAACCAAGAATGACAACATCCATGGCCGAGTATCATCTCCATCAAGTAGCAAAAAGAATTTAAACCATGGGCTAGGTAGAATTCAAACTAACATCTAAAAATATGCATGAATTTCATGGAATAACATCAAACATACCTTCTTCAAGACTAGAAGGAGTGGTCGAATATTTTACTTCCCTTCCCCTTCTTCTTAGCATTTTCGCCAAGGATGTTAAAAGATGAACACATTTTTTTTCTTTGTTTTCTTCCTTCAATTTACGGTAATGGAGGAGCAACCACACAAATTTTTTTTTTTGTTTCTCCTCCTACTAACCACTATTATTTTATTACCCATGTTCTTTATTTTATTATTCCTAACATAAAACACTAACATAAAATGTTTATAATACATTTTAACCCATAGCATGGCCGGCCACCATCCTAAGTTTTGGGTAATTTGACATGCAAGGACAACATTTTCTAACATGCATCAATAGGCCACTTTAACATTTGCCTAGCATATTTCTAAATTTTCTCACACAAGTCCTATTTAGCAAAATTCACTTACAATTAACAAAATTCAAACATGAAATTTTCACACATGCCTATATACATATAATAAGCATCAAATATAACGGTTAATTATTTTTGTGACTCGGTTTTGTGGTCCCGAAACCACTTTCTGACTAGGGTCAATTTAAGGCTGTCACACATTTACTGTAATGATATGATTATTTGGTAATGATTGTTCTGAATGTTATAAGTTTAGTAATGCCTCTTAACCTATTCCGGCGACAGTTACGGGTTAGGGGTGTTACAAAAATGGAAAATGAAGAAAAAAAAGGAAGGTTAAAAGAACATAAAAGAAGAAAGTTTAAATTGCTCAAAATGAAAAAAAATATAGGGACCAATTGTATAATTTAACCTAAAATTTTCATTGATATGATGATTTAACGTGCACGCCAGCTTATCTTTACACCATTATCAATTAACGCTTAGTGACTAAAATATTACAACATGATAACGTAAGTAACTAAAACTGAACATTTCAAACATAAATGACTAAATATGATCTTAGACAAATAAAAGTGACAATTTTGATAATTTACCCTAGAAAAAGTAAATAGTTTAAAACTCTTTTAAGTCATTGTAAATGAAAAGATAACGCATTGGTGATAATATATATTAATTTATTAAAATTACATTATTAAAGTTATTTCTAAGAGTTTAAAATTTAAAAAACAATAAACAAAAAGAGAAAAAAAAGTATATAAATAAAAAGCAAGAATATAATAGGAAAAACGAAACTTCACTTGGTTGACTGGCGTAAAATGTTCCAGTAAAAAATCCACCTTCAGTGAGGTGAAAATCACTTCAACCTCACTGAACCCTGTTACTCAAAGGGAAACTCTCGTGTGTTTGTAATAAAAACAAGGTTCACTACATTCGAGAAAGCTTATTTAATCTCCAAATTTAACAATTGTTTTAATGTTGAAGTTTAAATTTTTTTGGTCTAATTTATTTTCAAGGAAATATAATGAACTAACTTGGAAAAAAAAGTTCAAGCCTTAATGTGAGAATAATTTCTAAGTTCAAGGGTTAACTTGGACCAAAAAAAGCTTAAGCCTTAGTGTGAGAATAATTACCAAGTTTAGATACTAACTTGGACTAAAAAAAAGTTAAGCTTTAGTATAGGAACACTTACAAGTTTAGGCCCCAACCAATGCGTTAACCCTTTTTATTATAATGTTGTAAAAAAAAAGTTTATGTCACCAATGTGAAAACAATTGTCCCGTTCAAGGACTAACTTTAATAAAAAAAATTCCAAGCTCAGTGTGAGAATAATTGCCAAGTTTAGGGACTAACTTGGATAAAAAAAAAGTTCAAGCTCAATGTGAGAATAATTGTCTAGTTCAAGGACTAACTTGGACTAAAAAAAGTTAAGCCTTAATATGAGAACACTTGCCAAGTTTAGGCCCAAAATAGTGCATTAACCTTTTTTATTATAATGGTGTAAAGAAATATTTCTTATATAAAGCATGTTTTAAACTTATTTTCCAGAACACGAATTTTTTTGGATGGGTTTCTCGACAACTATAGGTGTCAAGGTCCCTTATTCTTTACTATAATCATGGAAAAATATATTCTATGAAACCAAAAAAACAAATCAAAATTTTATAAACCTCATTTTCTCTCAAAATTGATAAACCTTAACCCCATTCTAGTTATTTTTAAAATTTAGTATAAATCATTTTATCGTGTAAGTGTGTGGTTTTTTTTCATTTTTATGATATTAGTGTAGTTTAAATTTTCATAAGTTATTTGGAAAATATTACTATTTTGTGTTTACCAATTCTTGATAGTAAATTCGTAAGAGCTTTTTTAGCCAATATTATGCTTGTATAGTTATTACCAATTATTGAATGCGTTATATGTATAACTATTATCAATTGTTGAATACATTATATGTATGTTATAAGGAAGTTGTGTTATTGATTTTGTTTGACATTGTAATAAGTTGGTATTAATTTTGTTGAATTCTTTGTTAGTAAGAATTGTTTAAACGGTTATTATTGTTTTTCATGTTAAAGATTTAAGATTTGACAAACTTGAACGACAAGATGGTGAACCGATTTATGGGTCAAATCCATTTGAGTGGATATATTATTTCAACTAAGGATGGTGTCATGTTCCAATATGAAGCACCTTTTTTAACTTGACGTTTAAGAATGATGTTATTTTAGAAGACATGAAAAGAATGATTCTTAGGAAAATTAAGTTTGGAGGTATTAAATGAATACTCAATGGAGATATTAAGTGGATATTCAATATGAAATATATATTTGTGAGGTAAAGCAAAAGAGGTTGTGAGTATTACACTGTGGATCTTAATGACAATGAAGATGTTAAGACGATGGTGTTTGGACACCAAGAAAATGGTGATGTTGCAATAGATTTATTAGTGGAGGTTAAAGATGTTCTTGTTCGTGGATACAAAATTTCCAATTATCCAAGCTTACCAATGATCTCAATGGCAACATATCAACCAAAGATTGTCCCAATTGATAAATTTCCCGATTTAATACCCCATAGTCAACAATGCTCGATATTTATGAGTTGTATGAAAAGATGACAGATACAACTTAGAGGACTTGAATCGTTCATAGCATATCATTTAAAGAAGCATACATATTACGAAAATATATAAATATTATGAGATAATTTATTTTAGGAGTAGTTTTCTATATTATAGGAGGTAGAGGGCAAACAGGATTAGTTTTCTATATTATAGGAAGTAGAGGGCAAATATGAGTAGTTTTACTATTTTGATTCCAAGTGCAATGTGGCATATATATATTCTCTTATATTAATGAATGATATTTGAGACTTTACCCTACTATTGTCATGGTATCATAAAGTTAAAACCCTAAAATATCACAACTCAAATTAAGATGACCACGCCAACGCCACCATCGTCAAACAGGATTAAGCTAATTCACCATTTTTTTCTTGGTCCGCAAGACTATCCAAGAGATTTCATCACTCTCGTGCATCTCCGTCTTGATAATTTCGATGATTGGGCACACGTTATTCGTGTGCCTTTGTCCTCTTGGCATAAGTTTAAGTTCCTTGATGGTACAATAGTCGACTTGACGCCATCATGCACAAAAAAGGTTTGGGTTTGTATATAATGTATGATTATTTCATGTCTTATCAATACTATCGATCCGGAGGTTAGATCTATGCTTTTGAATTACGATAATGCAAAATTACTATGGGATAATTTGAATGAATGTTGTGCAATTTTTAATGGTCCAAGAATACAACAATTAAAATTAGATATTGCTCGTTGCGGACAATCTAAAACAATAAATGTAGCAATATATTTTAGCAAGTTGAAGGTTTAATGGGATGAACTGAGTAATTATGAACCTATATTACATTTTAAGTGTGGTAAGTGTACCTGTGATCTTGGCAAGGCTATGAGAAACATAGAGAGGAGGAACAACTTATCAATTCTTGATGGGTTTATACTCAGAATATTACAGCCAGATTTGGTCAAGTTTGTTATCTCAAGAGCCTTTTCCTAGCCTTAATCGAGCGTTTCATTAGGTTGTTCAAGATGAAAGTGTGTAAAGAGTTGCTCATATTAAAGATGAGAAACCAGATACTATGGGGTTTGTGGTTCGCACAAAGGTAACGAACGTGGTCGCGTTGATAAGGTTGACAAGTCAGGCTTGGTCTATTCACACTACCAGTGCTTGGGTCATGATGTTGAAATTTATTTTACGATGATCGGTTACCTGGATTGGTGGGAGAGCGGTATGGTCCATCTCCAAAGTTAGAAGCTAAGGGCACAAGTAGTGCTCGTGGAAAGATGTTTGCCTCTTGCCCTTCACTTGTTGCTCATTGGGATGGAGGAGGTTCATGTGAATGCTACTACTCAATGAGGTTGATGGTCTAACAGTTGCATCCCTTACCCCAGCGACGACTGCGGCACTATTTGGTTTTAATGTTGTGCAGTGGGAAGTGTTGGTAACAACGTTTGGTAATCCTTAAACTCAAATAAATCGCTTGAATAGTGAGTTTGATAATGCTTCTTGGATAATTGAGATTGGTGTTTCTAATCACATAACGGGAAATATTTCCTTTTTGACTAATATTCATGGCATGAACGCTTGCCCTGTCAATATACCAAATAGACAAAATGTTATAGCAACTAAGCAAGGGACTATTAAACTAATAGAAAAAAATTCTCTTAATAATGTTTTTTATGTTACAAAATTACATTACAACTTGATTTCGATTTCGTAGGTTGATGATGATATGAATTCTCTTGTCCAATTTTTTTCTAACATGTGTGTTATACAAGTTCGACGTTTGAGGAAACTGATTGAAACGAGTGACAGACAGGATGGACTTTATTACTTTCGGCGCATGTCAAGTGTCAAAGCGGCTTCAGTTGTAGGTTTATCTTCAGTGGAGCTATGGCATAAGCTCCTAGGGCATCCTTTTTAAAATGTAGTTAAATTACTTCCTTTTGTTAGTAGATGTAAGGAACATCTAAACAAAGCATGTGAACTGTGTCATCATGCTAAGCAACCTAGAGAGTTTGTAACACCCCTCACCCGTATTCAACGCCAGAATAGGGTTACAAAGCATTAATGGACTTACAACACATTTATACATACATTTAACCAATTCATACAATTATCATTCAATCTCAACCAATTTGTAACACCCCTTACTTGTATCCTACGCCAGGATAGGGTTTGAGGCATTATCAAACTGAAACGTAAACAAACATACAAAAATCGAGTCACAAAATTTCGTTCAAATTAAATTCGTTCATACATATGCATATTGTCCCTTATATAGGCCTACAAGGCCCAAAACATACATCAAGAGTGGTTCAGCACTAAACCAAGAATTTTAAAAAACTTTAAGAAAACTTAGAAAAATTTTCATGAAACAGGGTCACACGCTCGTGTAAATAGACCATGTAGTCACACACGCCCGTATGGCTTGGGACACGCCCATGTCTTTAGCCCGTGTAACTCTCTGTCTATGACGTCATCAATGCAATTAAGGTCACACTGCCAAGTCACACGCCTGTGTGCTTAGGTCGTGTGACGAATTAAATTCCAAAAATTAAGTGCAGACTTCACACGGCCTGGGCACATGCCCATGTCCTGCGGCCGTGTCCTTCACATGGCTGTGTCTCTGCCTGTGTGTTTACTACTGAGCATCCTGTTTTGCATTTAATAGGGTGCAGGGGACATACGGCTGGATCACACGCCTATGGGGCAAACCGCGTGTCACACACAGCTTAGACACAAGCCCGTGTGTCTACCAGTGTGGACTACTTTAAGGCTATTTTCCAAGCCATTTGACACCCTTAAATACTCATTCAGTTATTCAACTTTGATGGCATGCAACATAGTATAATTAGACACTCAAATACTTATAAACATGATTAACCCATGCCTTTGTAATGTCAACATATCTCCTATCCAAACCATCATGCTTTCATATAGCATTCCACACCAATTTCATATTTATTCATTTTGTTAAACCTACTTCCAATTTACTCAATTATACCATAGTTTTGGTCATACTTATTAGCCATGCTTCATTTATTTAGCACATGTTTCATTCATCACACATCTCATCCACAAGCAATCACATCAAGCATAATACATTGCATGCATACATAACTAATTAGGGTTACAGCCCAAATAATCAATATGAACCATATCACATGGCTATATACAAAATGAATCAAATATTACAATAAGCCAACACATTTGGCTAGACCAATATGACATATAACAAAAAGACCAAGTCCCTATTCATGCCATACTCAAAATGTTGAGACTAACTATACCCAATGTCTAGTTAATAGTGTAATCAAGCCTCCGACGTCTTTCGATCCCCAAGTTAGCTTGGCGATACTATAAGAAAATGAAAGAGAAAGGGGAGTAAGCATAAATCTTAGTAAGTTCACATGCAAATAAATAGCAACATAATCATATATATATATATATTAATACCATTAACTTAGCAAAATTTACTTATGTTTTATCGTAAATTCATAGGCATAGCTTAAATTTGAAGACATAACTTACACATTTTCATTCTTACCAAAATTTCATCACATACCGAGCTCATTCGTAAGAGTTTTTTGTACATACCTGTACCAACTCGTAACACATTATCATATTTCCTCATCATTGTTTTACTTGTCGAATAACTCACATGTTTACCAGTTGAACACTCAAAATACTATCGGATACACAGAAGACTTGCACATAGTGCTTCAAATGTAGCCACATGCTACCTCATCTCACAATCATACATTACTCGCTCTCGAGCTAATCACGAGCCCACTCACACAAGCTGACAGTCAGGACGTAACTACTCGGGCTGCTCACACAAGCTGACAGGTACCCGCAACACATGCTGGGCTACCTAGCCACCGGTAGAACGTACAAGACTAGCACCTGGATTCTCACAATCACATTTACATATAATTTCATGAGCTCATAATCACATAGTTCCTAGTGACATGTCACTTTATATCCTAAATTATTCCTAAGGTTCAAACAGGATTTTCTCGATGTCATATCTTTGTCAAACTCGTTCACAAAGTCGTTCTCATTGACCATTATGTCATTCATACACTCATCATAACAATAAAACATAGAAATTCATACATTAATAAAGCATTAAAACATGATACAACATTGCATTATTTACACATGAACTTATCTCGGTACAAAAATGGACAATTAATTCGATTTAGTCCAAAATCTTATTTTTTCCCCGGTCTATGTCCGGACTCCGTTTTTCTTGATCTATAATAGCAAATTCAGTTTATTTAATCATCACATTATTCAAATCAATCCAAAAACTATATTTAGGAAAAATTATGATTTTGCCTCTAAACTTTCACATATTTAGAAATTAGTCCCTAGGCTCGTAAAATGAAATGGGTTCATTTTCTTTGTTACCCAAGCCTAGCCGAACCTATGACATACTCATAATAGCTCACATTTCTCATTAAATCATACATCTTACCACCCATTTTAGACCTTTTATAAAAAGGTCCTTTTTAGGTGTTTTCATGAAAAACCACTTAGTAAAAGATGTTTATCATACATCAAACTTTCATATTCCTCCATTAAACACCAAAATACATGCATGTCACACATGGGTAAGTTTTTGAACATGAACCCTAGCTCAAAATAATGGTAGAAATAGCTAGATCATGCTACAAAGATCTCAAAAACATAAAGAACATTAAAAACGGGGCTAGGATTGACTTACTTTCAAGCTTAAAAAGATGAACAAAACCCTAGCTATGGCTCCTTGAAATTTTCGGCACACTAGGAGGAAGATGGACAAGATTTTTGACTTATTTTTCCTCTTTTTATTCTTTTATTAACCAAATGACCAAAATGCCCTTAAGGTATTTCTTTTAAATTTTTTCCTATTCATGCCCATTTTTGTCCATAAAAATAGAAATTTGGCAAATCACTATTTAAGGACATCTAATTAATAGTCCATGGCAATTTCATCGCTAAAGCTTCTAGAAGTCACATTTTGCAATTTTTGCAATTTAGTACTAAATATCAAATTGGACACTTTATCAATAGAATTTCTTCATGAAACTTTCACACAAGCATGCAATCACATCATAGGCCACATGAGAAACATAAAATAATTATTTCTACTTCGGATTCATGGTCTCGAAACCACTATTTTGACTAGGCTCTAATTCGGGATGTTACACAATTTGTCCCTAACACGAGCCTACTAGGCCCTAAACATGTTTTGGAAGTGGATCAGGACTAAACCGATAACTTAAGAAAATTTTACAAAACTTTAAAAAATTTACTCAAAACAGGGGACACATGCCCGTGTGGCCAGGTCATGTGTCTCACACGGCCACCGAACACGTCTGTATCACAAGCCGTGTGGACATTCAAAATGGGAGCACATGGCCATGTCCCAGCGTGTCCAACCTCATGTAACTCTTTGACTTGGGTCACACAGCTAATACACACGCCTGTATGGCTCGCCCATATGCCCTAAAAATGGCCATACACGCTAGTGTCAGGCCGTGTGCTAGGCCGTCCCAAACCTGTAGCGTATACTAACTTATGCCACACGGCCAAATCACACGCCCATGTGTAAGGACGTGTGAAGCATACTGACTTGATTTCAATTTCAACACTAGGGGACACACGGCCGTATGACATAATCATGTGTCACACATGGCTGAGACACACGATTATGTCTCTGCCCGTATGGACAAAAATAGGCTATTTACCGAGCCAGTTTGCCACCCAAACTTATGCTCACCTACATCAACTCAGTTATATCAATATATAGCATCAATAGGCATTTTAAAACAATCAATTCAAGCCTAGTTCATGCATAATCTAAACCACCTTTCTCAATACAAAAATCTTCAACTATACCATACCATTTGTACTAAAATTTGAATACAATTCAACTAACTAAACCTTTCTCAAACATACATCATTTTACACCAAATCACAAGCACAATTCATGACTAATATCAACTATTTCTCATTTATATGCACAAGCCCCATAATATAAGCCATTCACATATTCATCCATGAACTCACCATAACAACCATATATGCATATATATGTATATAACTAAATCCACCAAATTAAGCCAACTCTCATAGCTATATTTACGAACCAAAACATATACATTTACAAGCCATTACAAATAACCAAAATCATTATCAACCTATAATCAAAATGACTCAAAATACATATACATGCCATATACTTAAAATACCAAAGTTTATAAGTACCAAGTGATAGGTAAATAGTGTGAAGCGATCTTCGACGATCCCCAAAATCCGAGCTAGCCTTAAATTCACTATAAAACATAGAAAAATTAAACGATGTAAGCTATAAAGCTTAGTAATTATAAATATAAGAATTCAAATCATTTAACAAACCTTTCAATTTCTAAATCACAAAACTATATACTTTCTTCACAATTTCTCTGATACAAAGCTAGTATGATTTATTCACATACATGTACATTTCGTACCAATCTCATACACATTCTCGGCTTTCTTTTACTCATTGAACCATTCAGAATAGAAGTCAGCTACTCAAGGGTTTCACACGATAAGTACTTATACCATGGCCCGAAGCCAAATCAAGGTAACTTATCTCCGAAGTACTAATATCATGGTCCGAAGCCAAATCAGCTGATATGCATGGCCCGAAGCCAAATCGGTATAACTCTCACCCAAAGTGCTAATATCATGGCCCGAAGCCAACTCAATATATCCCCTAATGACATGTCACTAGCATCCTAAACTATTCCTAAGGTTCAACTAGGATTTCGAATGTCGAATCGTCATCGAATCACTATCGTTCATATCCACAGTCTCGTATTCACAATTTATTCAATATCAAAGCATATGAAATACATTTATATTGAAATTTATCACATATGAACTTACCTCAAATGTGGAAACGACGAAATAAGTTGATTATTCGATAACTTTAGTTTTCCCAGATCTAGATCTGAATTCCACTTTTCTTGATCTAAATATATTCAAATTTAACTTATTTAATCATATATTTATTCAATTCAATCCAAAATATACATTATGGCTATTTTACACATTTACCCCTAAACTTTCACATTTTTACAATTTAGTCTTTATTACACAAAATCACAAATTCATGAAATTTTTTCAATACTCATGATAGCTGAATTACCATAATGCCCCTAGAAGCCCATATTTATCAACTTTTCACACATTTAACCACACATTTTTACATTTTCACAAATAAATAAATCCTTGTTTTGTATTTTTACTCAAAATCACTTTACAAAATATGTAAAGCTAACAACAAGACTTCATATTTCATCATCAAACATCAAAGAACACATATTTTCATCAATGGAAACTTTTAAAATCTTTAACAGTTTTGCAAAATAGTCCCTGGGCGAGCTAGTACTAGTTGCAACGATCTCAAAAACGTAGAAATCATTAAAATGAGACAAAAATCGTACCTTAATAGACAATGAAGGCTTGGCCGATTGAAAAGCCCTAACAACAGCTTCAAAGCTTGTAAAATTCGGCTAAAGATGATGATAATAGAATAGATTTTTGTTTTGTTTTATTTAATTAACTTTATTTTATAAATTACTAAATTAACCTTGGTTTAAAACATTAAAATTCACTTGTTTTATGTCCATAAATTTCCATTACCTTAATAATGGTCTAATTACAACATAAGGACCTTAACGTTAAGGTTCTATAGCTATTATATACTTTTAGCTATTAGAACTCAAGTTTTACGCTTTACGCGAATTAGTCCTTTACATCAAATTGACCATTCAAATGATACAATTTCTTAATGAAATTTTTAAAAAATCACTCAATCATGTTATAAATGTTAAAATAATAATAAAATAAATATTTTGACTTCGAATTTGTGGTCCCGAAACTACTGTTTCAATTTAACTAAAAACGGGTTGTTACAGAGTCGTTTCCTTTAAGTAATAATAAAGCATTATGTTGAATTAATACATTGTGATTTTTGGGGTCCTTATAATCCTCCGTCTTCCTGTGGAGAAAGATACTTTTTTATATTAGTTGATGATTTTTCACATGCTGTATAGGTATATTTGTTGGTTGATAAAACAAAGGTTTTCAACTTTTTTGGTCCTTTATTGTCATGATTGAGCGCTAATTTTCCAAGAAAATCAAGATAGTAGGAAATGATAATGGTACTGAGTTTAATTGCATGAAGGACAATTTTTTTGGCTAATGGCATCTTATTCTGAACCTCTTCTGTTGGCACTCCTCAACAAAATAAATGAGTAGAGAGAAAACATCAACATATTTTAAATGTTGCCCGTGCTTTGCGTTTTCAAGGGAACTTACCAATTATGTTTTTAGGGGAGTGTGTTTTAGCTACGGCACATCTGATTAATAGAACTTTCTCTAGTGCACTTCAAAATAAAACTCCTTATCATATTATGTTTGGCTTTCCACCCTTGTATGATTACTTGCGTGTTTTTGGTTGTTTGTGTTTTTCTCATAATCAACGAAAAAAAAGTGACAAATTTGTGAGTTGAAGTCGAAAATGTGTATTATTGGGTATCCTTTTGGAAAAAAAGGTTGGATGTTATACGATTTCGAGAGAAAGGTTCTTTTCGCATCTAGGGATGTTCGATTTTATGAAGATATTTTTCTATACTTGGATATTGACACTGTTAATGTCGAACCTATACATAACTTCGATACAGATATTTTTGTGGATAAATTTTGTTTTGAAGATGAGGGTGGGGAGCCAGAGGGAATGACAGAGGCTAGTGGCAAGCCTCGTCCCTGTTCGTAGCCACAAACGCAGTCACCTTATGTTTTAGCAAATGATGTGTCGACAGAGGTGGTTGCCCAGCTGGGTAATGGTTCGCAAGGCTCAACTTCTGGTTTGAATGCTTCTCTTAATTCCTTTATTGGTCGAGGTATGAGAACAAAAATCCATTTATTCAAATTGAAGGATTTTGTGACACATATAGTGATTAAGAAAAGTTCATCTCTCGTATCACCTGCTTCCTCTCCTTCCTCAGATGTGCCTTTTCCTATAGCACATTATGTTAATTATGACAAACTTACCGCGAAACATAGGAATTTTCTTCTAGTAGTAACTGCAAGGGTGGAGCCACAACCTTTTAAGGAGGCTATGAAAGATGCGGGGTGGCGTAGTGTTATGCAAAAGGAGGTTCAAGCTTTGGAGGCTAATGACACATGGACTATGGAGTCTCTTCCTCTTGGAAAGAAAGCTCTAAGTAGCAAATAGGTGTACAAGATAAATTCAACTTTGATAGTACCATTGAGAGATTGAAAGCCTGTTTGGTTGTCCTTGGTAATCATCAGATTGAAAGAATTAATTATAATAAAATTTTTGCTTCGGTGGCAAAAATGGTGACTGTTCGCACATTCTTGGTCATCACTGCATCAAATAATTGAGAGCTTCATCAAATGGTTGCTCATAATGCCTTTCTATATGGTGATCTTGATGAAGAGGTATATATGAAACTTCCATTGTTTTTGACACTTCAGATTTGGGTACAATGTGTAGGCTTCGAAAATCTTTGTATAATTTGAAACAAGCATATCACTGTTGTTTGCCAAGCTCATTACGACTCTAAAGGGTATGGCTTCCTACAATTTAACTCTAATTATTCCCTTTTTACATATACTAGGGGTGCTGTGCAGATTGATGTGTTTGTGTAAGTTGATGATTTGATCATTTCTGGTAACGATTTTGCTGCATTGAAATTTTTTTTAGGTCTATCTCAGTAATTGTTTTCATTTGAAAGATCTCAGAGTACTAAAGTATTTTTTTGGTATTAAGGTTACTTGGTGCTCAAGGTTTGTTCTTATGTCAATGTAAGTATGCACTTGATATTATTTCTAAGGTAGGATTATTAGGAGCCAAACCAATTGGCTTTTCGATTGAACAAAACCATAGACTTACACATGCTACAAGAGAATTGATTGCAGATCTTGAATCCTATCGATGATTGATAGGTCACCTTATATATTTGGCTATTACAATCTAGATTTAACATACTTTGTGTATGTTTTATCTCAATTTATACAGCATCCTAAGTAAGAGCATTGGGATGCGCCAATTTGAGTAGCTCATTATTTAAAAGGTGCTTCAAGCCACGGTATCCTCTTCTATGCAAATAGTGAGTTGTCTTTACAAAGTTGGTGTGACTCAGATTAGGCTGCGTGCCCCATCACTCGATGGTCTCTAACTGACTGGCTCGTGTTTTTTGGGAAGTTGCCTATCTCTTGGAAAACTAAGCAACAACACATTGTCTCTCAACCCTCAACTGAAACATATATCGTTCTATGGCCTCTGTTACTTGTGAATTGAAATGGTTAAAGGCTCTATTGCTCAATTGCTGGGTGCATCACTCTAAAGCTATTCATTTGTTTTGTGATAGTCAGTCTACTCTGCATATTGCTCATAATCCTATTAATCACGAACATACAAAGCATATTGATGTGGATTGTCATTTTATTCGAGATGCAATTCAAGAAGGTCTTATTTCTCCTTCATATGTCTTTACTACATATCAGCTAACAGATATATTTACAAAGGCTTTGGGAAAGAAAAGTTTTGATTGTCTTAGCAAGTTGAGCATTTACGATTTGTATGCTCAAACTTGAAGAGGGTGTTATAGAAATATATAAATATTATGAGATAACTTATTTTAAGAGTAGTTTTCTATATTATAGGAAGTAGATGGTGTATAGGAGTAGTTTTCTATATTATAGGAAGTAAAGGGTGAATAGGACTAGTTTTACTATTTTGATTCTAGGTGCAATATGGCATGTATATATATTCTCTTATGTTGATAAATGATATTTGAAACTTTACCCTACTATTGTCAATACATCTTTTGGAAGGAGACAATCCACAATTTGATAAGTCTACAATGAAGGCCAGCCATAGGTATTTCCAGAACCAAAATATCGTAATGACGAAATTGAAGGTTTCATTAAATCCAAAGTCAAATTTGAAGATGACAGTGATATTGAGTCAAAAGACAATCAAACAGCCCTTGTCTCATTAAGTTATAATAATTCTATATGTCATCTATCAAGTTATTATTAGACCCTCAACCTCGACACTCATAAGCATGAATTTCATAAAAATACTCATGAAATGTTGGATTTAAATTTTCATTCAATTGAAAACATTGGTGAGTGATAAAGGAGAGAAGCGAACGAATATTGAATTTAAGTTGTTCGACTCAAGAAAGAAGGTTTGGATTTGACTAGAAAAAAACCAAACAGATTTAGGAAAAAAATAAAGAAAATAAAAAATTTAAAAATGAAGGATAAATATTCAAAATAATAACTAATAAAGAAAAGATAGAATAAAAATGGAAAATGCATTGAATAAATGATGGATATGATGGATAGATAGATAAGTGTTCAATTGAACCCTTTGAGGTATAAACCCCAAAAAACTCAATTAATGGCTCTAATCAAACCTCCAAGAAATAATCTTTGGTAAATTGAAAGATGAAGAATGAATTCTCACAACTCCTTGAAGAAAATTGAAAAGAAAACTGTTTTTAAAAATCACAAGAAAGTAATCTTGCACAAAAGAAACTAACTCTTGGAGTTGAAAATTTCATTAATGAAAAACAATTGTGTTTCTAATGAACAATGAAAAGGCATTTATATAGGCTAGTTAAGTGTATCTAAATAAAAATTAAGTATACTGAAACTCTAATTAATCTAAATTAGAAGTTATTTTAAACTAAACTTTCTTGTTGGCTAAGAAACATAAAACTCCTAAATAACTTAAAATACTTAAAAAATCAAAATTTTGGAATAAATAAATAATAAAATGATAAAAATTAAAAAATACAATATTGATCTCATATATAATAAAAATTAAGCCTAAAAATCAAACCAAATATGATTTAAACTCGAATTAAAAGTCCGGAACTCGTAATTTTTGTAATAAATTTGTCTAGAAATTTTGCTCGCACAGTCCTTACTAAAATGATCATAACTTGAGCTCCCAAGCTTGAAATTGAGTGATTCAAAGTGAGTTTCGAAGCTAAGGGATAGATATTCGAACGTTATAGAGGCATCTCAACCTAGAAATGCCTAGATCCTATCTAAAAAGTTGTCACAAGTCAACTAATTTTCTAAACTTTAAAATTGGCAGCTTGGGTGAATAGAATTTAATAATTTTCACCCCATCCATGTATTTATCAGTGAGCTTTCAATCAACTAACTATTTCGTTAATACAAGTTGTAGTTAGAAGAATCAAACACTACAACATCAAAGTTGGTGGGTTACAAAATATTTAAGCCTTTGTTGATAATTTATGTGACTAAATGCATAAAATTATCCAAGTAGCCTATACACGTGCATTGCTTCTAAGGTATTTCATAATCATTCAAAATTGGACTCTAATTTAAGTCTATGATTGTGTCCTTTGGTAGGTCAAAGAAATTTTGACTATTTTTGTTTCAACTTTGATAGTTGAAATCTCGATCATATATTAGTTTTTCCTCTCATATAAGAAAGATGGAAGGTAAAGCAAAAGCCAATCGAACAATTATTTGGAAAGTGGGATAAATCGTATAATAATATGCTGAATTGGAAACTATGGTTTAGGAATATGCTCTCGATATGGTTGTTAAAATGGATACACTTCTTACATATTCCAAGCTACATTTAGTTCAAGTATGTGCATATTCCATCAGCTATTATGGACATTTAAGATCGAAGGATTTCCATGCTACAACCCAATTTTTTTATATAAATGACACATTTTTGTATAGAAAGTACAATGAGAAATTGTAGCTAATCGTAACTCAATATGGGAACCAAATCCACTTGCTTTTTCCATTGTAGAGAATGAGATGACCAATAGTTGTTTTTTTTTTTTTGAAAAATCAATGACAACATATTGCTAGGACATCAAGAGAGTATGCTTAATATATAACTAACACAATAAAATCCTATATTTGCTTTGGAATTCAGATAACGGGTGGACTGAACCACTTGCCTATCATGTGTTCTACATTTGACAAATTCCATAGAACTTCATAAAGCAGTACCTAACCAAAAAATTGCATTGACTACTTATAAATGTAGGTATGTAGATGATCTTACAATATCCTTCGAACCTTGCACGTATACGAACCATTGTATTTTTTCATGCCCTATATTGTTTATTCTTTATAAATGTGGCCATAATGCCCTAATTGTATAGATGTCCAAACATTACACATGTCCCTATGTCTTTGGATTCGATCACTTTGAAATACTAATTTTCTGATATTGTAAACTTTGGTTGCTATAAACAGAACATGTTCTGATGGAAATTTTATCCCAACACAGAGATCGCATTGTGTAAAGAAAAAGGGAAATGCCTTAGTATAATATGGGCATATTGAAATCCATACATTGTATCAATGTCAATGGTCTGCATAAAATATAGAAGTTGATATGCATAAAGATTATGTGTATAGCCGACAATAATGAGTAGAATTTCCTTAACCTCAAAATCACTATCATCATCATCTTCGACCTCATTTTGAAGCTTTTTTGCTTCATTATATTCTTCGACACATTCACCAAAATCTTTAGTTTACGAATCAACTTCAAATGGAGAGTTTATGTTATAATAGCTTGACAACTAAATTTTATATTAATTTATAGTTATTAAAGAATGTCTCTTACATCTTGAGTTGATATTGTGCGTCCGGTTAAATTTAAATTGATAGTGATGAATTTTCCAACAACTAATACAACTTATGAATTGACTGTATTGTGGAGTCTTAAGTAGGAACATCAATAAAGGTTGAGGCCATTCTTGATTGATATTATTTGATCAACAACGTTGATGCAGTTAGATAATTGGAAACTCAATATCCGCCGTCAACATCTTCACTATCTTCATACACCTCGATTGCAATATTGCCACTTCCTTTGTTTCCAAACACCATTTATGATATCAATACCATCATGAAAAGTCACTACAGAATATAAAAATTCTTTTCTAGTAGAAGCTAGAAATCTACACTTAGGATTGGATATCATCTTTGTATTTTCAGCTTAGATTTTCCTATGAATTTTCTTCATTTCCTCCATGGTGATATCATTTTTAAAATGACGTTAATAGGATCTTTTTATTGAAATACAACATCCATGTTAATCACCCTAATTGATTGTTTATCTTGTAATTTGAGGTTGTAAAATATTAAATTACTAATATTAGAGAAAAACTCTAACATTTCAATCATTACACTAACATATAATATTTCAATAATCACAATAAACATAATATATAACATATGAACAAAAATAACAATAAAAATAGCATTATAAACATATCATTCTAGACTAAAATACTAATTTACTATAATATTAAAGTACAAATATTTTTAACATTTTATTTAATGCATTAACATATAATCTTTCGATAATATCAATAAAAATAACATATAACACATAACGCTATATACTATCTCATATTTTTTTACATATTATCTCATATTATAAATAAAAATAACATCACCAACTTATTATAAACAATTTTAAATATTAATACTTACAATGGACAATTAGTTGTAGTGTGTGTTTGGAAAGCCATATAGTAAATAGATTTGGATGTAATTGTTTGTACTAAACATGTATTGCAAGTTTGGGTAATAATTGTAATTAGTCAATGCTATTGAATTAAGTTAAATTGAAATACCTAATTACACTCTCCAATTCTTATAAGAGTTGAGAATAGGAAGAATTACACAAGGACATTAGTCATAATAACTTTCAAAAAAAGTAAAAAAAATATTATTTCTTTTTAAAGATGTAATTACACTCAATGAGACAAACACGCATAAGGAATTAGAACTTTGTATAATTCCAAGTGTATAATTACTATATTGATGATGACACATTCTTGCAATTATTTTGTGGTGTCCAAGCATTTTTTTTATAATTTTTAAGAGTAAATGGGAGGGTTTACTAGTTTAGGGTATTTGGAGAGAAGTAAAAATTGAAATTAAAAAAAAAATGAAATGGTGAAAAGAGTGAATATTTAAAGGAAGGGGAGAGTTGACAAACATCTAAAACTTAACCTCAACACTCGTTAGTGTCAATGTCAAGAGAAAATCAATTTTTTATCAATTAATGATGTACAAGATTTTTGACATAATATCTAAAAAGATTTCAAATTTCAACACTCATTGATGTTGAAGTTAAGTTAACGTCGTCTCATGATATCTCAAATTATGAGAATTAAATTGCATTAAGAATCTCTAAACAAGACACTTAAACTTAAGGCTTAGTTAGGTTCGGCTTGGTTGAGTTTTTTTATTTAGATTTTTAATTTTTTAATAATTTTATTTAAGTTGGTTCTTGAATTTTCATATTAATTTTAGGTTTTAAAATTTTGAATTTTATTTTGAAAAATTTAACTTTATTTTATAACTTTTGAATATTATTAGATGAAGTTTTAAAGTCTTTTCACAAATATTTTTAAAAAGTTTAAGTAAATAAAAATAATTAAACACTTATAAAGTATTTTTTGGAAATAAATTTTATAGAATAGTTTTAAATTTTTTACTATTATAAATATAAAACAATTATATTTAAAATCATAAATAAATAAAATTGGATTCAGCTTAAATAATCATGTTTTTTTCTGAACTAATCCAAAATACCACGGTTTGAATCAACTTTTGTTTTCTCAATATTATAAGATCTTTTACTGTTAGAAGGGAAAAAAAAGCAAATTTTGAGACTTGATTTTTCAATTTTCTTATTTTGGAAAATAAAAGAAATATTAGATTAATTAAGCTTCTATTATAGTGGTCAGAGATCGTGACTCCAGGGTTTGACCAAGGGTAGTTTTGCACTTCAAAAATATGGTTGACTAATTATGATTGAATCATGATCCTTGTTGGCTGGCTTTGACAAATAAAAATCATAATCACAACTAAGTACTGCACGTGCTTTCCATGTGATTGTTGAGGAATTCGTGATTAATTTTCTTTTCTACTCCAAAATTGTATTAAGAAGAAAAAGAAAAATAAAATGTTTTTCTTAGTTGATGCAAATTGCGTAAAAGATAAAATTGAATAAAAATATTAATTAAAATCATATAGTTGCAATCTCATACCCATATATATTAGGAATATGATTATATTTGCATTTTATTACTTTAACATAATATTTTTATAATTAATTTTATTTTTAATTATATAAATATTTTTTCTTTCAATATTATCTTTTACATTTTAGGATTTAATTTATAAATAATTTATTTGATTTTTAAAATTTTAATATCTAAAAGTTTAATATAATCTTTGGTACTTGACTTTGACATTTTTCTTAATTTGACACCTAAATGTTTTTGGGGCTCAATTTGTTACTTGAACTTAGCAATTTTTTTCTAATTTGGTACCTAAGATTTTTTTTACGTTTAATTTGGTACCTAAATTTATTAGATGTTATACAAATTACATAAAACACTAACGGTGTTAAATTTTTTTATTATGCTACAAAAATATTGCCAGTGTTAGAGAAAATTAATGTTACAAAATAGATATTGAGTTATGCTTAACTAATTAATATTAAATAATAAATTTTTAAAACCCCAAATTAAAATAATTTCATTATTTTCAATTAATAAAATAAATAAATAAAAGCAAAAATAATTGAAGATATAAAATACAAACAAATATCATATCACATGTCGATTATACATTGATTATTTTTGCTACCTTATAAAAAATAACATTGTTAGTATATTGAATTAGTTTGTCAAACGTTTGACAAATATCAAATCGAACAAAAAAATTAGTACCAAATTAGGAAAAAGAAGTCAAATTCAAGTACCAAATTGGATCCCGAAAAATTTAACTACTAACTTAAGAAAAATATCAAATTTCAATACTAAATTAAGAAAAAGTCTCAAATTTAGGAACCAATTATTATATTAAGCCTATCTAAAATTAAGTATTTATGAAGAAAATGGCAGAAAAGGAAAAAGAAATATAAACATTTATAAAATTAAATAAAATAAAAATAAAAACACACAAATTAAATAAGAAGAAAAGAACACTCTTGAAGAGTGACATTTTGGTTTTAATTTAGAATATCTTAGTGCTAAAATCAACACCAATCACTGTTTTATTGTTGAATATGAAAAGAAATATAAACATTATAAATTTAAAATACAATATAGAAGCACATGAATTAAATAATAATAAGAAAAAAAATCTCTACTTTAAATTCAAGTAACTTAGTGATAAAATCATTGCTTCATTGGTGAACATGTTTAAAATCAATTAGTTGATTCCCTACATTGTAAAATCAATTTTAGGCCCATTTGTTAGACCCAAGCTCGATTATAAAAATGGGCTTAAAAATTTGTTTAATCTTGGCTTAGATAAAATGTTAAGATTAAATTTTACTCGGTCAATATTAATTTTTTTATATAATTTTTAAAAAAATAATACATCAAAAATGTTAAAAATATTAAAATATATGTTTCTTAACAAATTGAAAATAAAATTGTAAAAAAATATATACTTAAATACTACTAAGATGGTGAAATGATAGAAAAATAGTGAAAAAAAGTAAATAGTAAAAAAATTAAAAAAGCTTCAAAATTTTTTTGTACATATTCAGGCTAGGCCTAAAAAGCTTTGCCCGAGGCTCAGCCCGTTTTCTAAACGGGCCTTATTTTTTGGCTAAGGTTATTTTCTAGGCCTATATTTTTACTTAAACCCTCCCACTTTTCGGACAGCCCGACCTGGAGCAGGTCTACTTTCAACAAATTAAAAAAAGAAAACAATAAAAAGCACAAATATTTAAAATAATTAATTAGCTTTTGTCAAAATATCTAAAGTGCGATTAATTTTTAATACTTAAATTACGTTTACTCCTAATTTCTAATACCTAAATAATCCCTTATTATTTCTAAAAGAATTGTTTATATATATATATATATATATATATATATATATATATATATATATATATGGATTGACAAAGTTACAAAAAACCTTTCAATTAAGAAATTACAAAATAATTTTTATATTTAAAGAATATGTATAAGGTGAGATTTGAACCCATACTAATTATATTAAAAGAAATTTTAAATTTACCATTCAACTAAAGTTTTATTTTAATTAATTTATATATTTTATTATTTTCATTAGTTGATAATTATATATTATTTTTAAACACACATTTTTTTTAAATATATAATTTCCACACAAATTCTCGTATTATAGGATTTTTAATATATATAAAAGAAATTTCAAAAGCTAAAGAAAATTAAAAACAAATTATAACTGCTAACTAAAAAAACTACCCTAGACTTGTCCCTAATTAGACCGAACTTCAGCTTGATTTTTTTTTGTTAAATAATGGCTTTTAAAGATTTTTAATGTTAATCTATATTTTTTAATAATAATAACATTATAAAAATCTATAACATAATTGATTAGTAAAATATATAATAAAAAACGAAAATTTTAATCTTAGGTATTTGACCTTTTTGCTTTTGAGGTAGGTTGGTTATGGGGTTTTGTGCATTGGTGTGGCCATTAAAAGGAGATGGAATCCAAAGGCAGTGGCTTATGTATTTTGGTTTTTTCTTGCTTATATGACACCTTTTTCCCACCCAAAAATTTCAAAGACTAGGGCCTCCGTTTTCCAAAACCATCCCCTCTCTCTCTCTCTCTCTCTCTCTCTCTCTCTCTCTCTCTCTCTCTCTTTAATAAAATAAATTTTAAAAAAGAAAAAGAATATCTTCCACATTTTTCTAATAAGGATTGCATCACCGTATGCATGATGTCCATAAAAATCTTGGCAAATAGTGTTAAATTTTAAATTTTATTTTTTGGGCAAAAATATATTCCAAGGGGTTAGCAATGCCAGCTGAAAAAAAATGTTGAGAATATTAGATCTTTTAGGCTGCAATTTGTTGAACGTTAGAGGGTTAAAAAATACCAACAAAGTTGAATATGACCAAGTGACTAACAATGTCAACAAAATTTGGGTTGATTTCTGAAATTTTATGAACATTCTCTTTTTTTTTTCTTTGAGAAGAAAAGCTGAAAAAGGACAAACAGAAGTCTATAAAATTAATCTGTATCCAACTTGATGTGCCCTTAATACATGGAAGCACAAGTCTTTTTCCATTGCATATATATTTATATATTTGTCTTTTTTAGAAAAAAATAGATTGAATAATCTTTATTCTTGAGCCCTGACCTGGACCATAATCAACATTCAAATAGCATTCATCAAATGCTGCAAAAAACAAGGATTTTCTTTTTCATTCTTTTCCTCTTCTATGTTGGAAAAATCAAAGTTTGAAAGGGTAAGAAGCAAATATTATCAAGATTTTCGACATCATCCTCTGGTGTTTTAAAGAGTTTCCTATTTATTAAATTGGGTTGTCAACCTTTGCAAATTGCAAACCAATCTTCTTTGATGATCTCATTTTAGATAATATAAATAAAAAAGCTAAAACTAAACAATCAATTTTTTAAAGCCTGATTGAAAGACACCAAGATAAAGTCTTTTTCTTTTTGGGCCACTTGTTCAGTACTGTGTTAAGTCAAACATAATTTGAGCAGATAAAACCAATTGGAAAATTATATATTTATGTAACTTCTGATGGGAAGTTAAAATTTGAAGGGGTAATAGCAATGCATAGACTATAGATTCAGGAGGTGGATCTTTAGCTGCCTAGTTGGACAGAAAGCAGCTTTTACAGAGCAGCTGAATTTTGACGAAAAAGCTTTATTGATAGGCCCCACCCATCACAACCCACAAAAGGAAAACATGAAATTAGTTATAAAAAAGATAAATAAATGTGTAAATATTAACATAGTAAAACAAGGATTTTTACATTTTGATTTGTGAAATCAATGTCCGTTTCTCACTGTTGGTTATGGGGAGGGTTCTTTTGTGTGGAAGATGAGAGTGTAAATGAGAGAGAGAGAGAGAGAGAGAGAGAGAGAGAGAGAGAGAGAGACTTGGCTATTAATTTTGGTTGTATGTAATTGGATTTACTGCTTCCACAAGTAAATGCGCATTTGATGTAAAGGAGTTAGCTTGTTTTTAATTAAGAGAGAGAGAAAGAAAGTAAGAAAGAAAGAAAGGGAAAGATAAACAGAAAGGTGCATGTTTTTAGCTGGTTAATGGAGGTCTGGTTTTTGGGTTGAAGAAAGGATCTTTATACACTATGTTCTTCTTCTCTTAAACCTTTCCTTTTTTTGGGATCTGGGTTTTGCGGGTTGTAGTTATACTACGGCTTCAGTTGTTTAGCCTTTGACTCGTGAATCTCTTCATTGGGTTCCCTTCCAAGTTTTTGTCTTTTTTGTACTTTTTCCTTCAAGGAAAAATGGGCTTTTGACTTTTTCTATACTTCCAATTCTATGTTCTTGTCTGTGTGTTGTGCACCAGAATATTTTTTTTGGTCCTGTCATCGGTTTCTTTTCTCAGGTTGGAGCCTGAGATTTTTTATTTTTTTTTGGAATTTCCTTCCTCTTAAACTTTTTTGGTTCCTTATGAGTTGTTCCTCTCTTAATCGAATCCTTTTTAGCTGAATTTAGGGCTTTTCTGATCTTGTACAAGATCCCTCCCTTTTGCTTTGAGCCTTAGGTTTTGAAAATTGAACCCATCTGGCAGAAAAAAAAAGTGGTGTGGGGGGGGGGTGGTTGTTAGATGTGTTAAAGACTTCTTGTGCTCTTCTTCTTCCTGGGTTTTGTCTCAAGTTTAGGCTTTGATGCATCTTTCACTGTGGAAGCCCATATCTCACTGTGCTGCTCTTATCTTAGACAAGAAGAGCAGGAGAAGATATGGCTCTGAATCAGCTGCTGAAATCAAGAAGAACCCGTCTGTTCTCCGAAAACTACACGAGAACAAACTCAGGGAAGCACTTGAAGAAGCATCTGAAGATGGGTCTTTGTTCAAGTCTCAGGACATGGAACCTGATTCACTAGCCGATCAAGATGAGAGGTTGGGACGATCAAGATCCCTTGCAAGACTCCATGCTCAGCGTGAATTTCTGCGAGCCACTGCTCTTGCCGCGGAGAGAATATTTGAGAGCGAAGATTCTATTCCCGATGCGCTTGAGGCTTTCAATAAGTTCCTCACAATGTACCCAAAATACCAGTCATCGGAGAAGATTGATCAGTTGAGGTCAGATGAGTACGCACATTTGTCACCAAAGGTATGCCTTGATTATTGTGGATTTGGGCTTTTCTCTTATGTTCAAACCTTGCATTACTGGGAGTCTTCTACATTTAGCTTGTCTGAGATAACTGCCAATTTGAGTAACCATGCGCTTTATGGTGGTGCTGAGAAAGGCACTGTGGAATATGACATAAAGAGTAGGATAATGGATTATTTGAACATTCCTGAGCATGATTATGGCCTTGTGTTTACTGTGAGTAGAGGGTCTGCGTTTAAGTTGTTGGCTGACTCGTATCCTTTTCATACAAATAAGAAACTATTGACCATGTTTGATTATGAGAGTCAATCGGTGAATTGGATGGCTCAGAGTGCTAAGGAGAAGGGTGCAAAAGTTCACAGTGCTTGGTTTAAGTGGCCAACTCTTAAACTTTGTTCTACTGATTTGAGAAAGCAGATATCGAATAAAAAGAGGAGGAAGAAGGATTCAGCTACTGGGCTTTTTGTTTTCCCCGTGCAGTCTAGAGTAACTGGGGCTAAGTATTCATATCAGTGGATGGCATTGGCTCAGCAGAATCATTGGCATGTCTTGCTTGATGCTGGGTCATTGGGTCCCAAAGACATGGATTCACTTGGACTGTCCTTGTTTCGGCCTGATTTCATTATCACATCATTCTACAGGGTCTTCGGATATGATCCAACTGGCTTTGGGTGCCTTCTTATTAAAAAATCAGTCATGGGAAGCCTTCAGAACCAGTTTGGATCAACTGGCTCTGGGATGGTGAAGATTACCCCCGAGTATCCGCTCTATCTGAGTGATTCTATAGATGTTCTTGATGGATTGGGTGGAATTGAGGACAATGAAGTTGGTGAAAATGGTGATAAGCCCTCTGAAAGCCGTTCGGGGACACAGTTGCCTGCCTTTTCTGGTGTCTTCACATCTTCTCAGGTTCAGGATGTGTTCGAGACAGAAATGGATCAAGATAATAGTTCTGAAAGAGATGGAGCAAGCACCATATTTGAAGAAACCGAGAGCATCTCTGTAGGTGAAGTGATGAAGAGTCCCGTCTTCAGCGAAGATGAGTCATCAGACAACTCATTCTGGATTGATTTGGGTCAGAGTCCACTGGGGTCAGACAGTGCTGCTCAGTTGACTAAACAAAAAATTGCCTCCCCTTTTCCCCCATTTTGGTTTAGTGGCAAGAAGAACCACAAGCGGCCCTCTCCAAAGCCAACAGCAAAGATATATAGCAGCCCACTATATGATGATAAAGATGTTAACTTGGGACATGATGATCATCATGTGTTATCATTTGATGCTGCTGTTCTATCCGTTTCGCAGGAGCTGGACTGTGTGAGGGAGATCCCTGAAGAAGAACAATTCTCAGGAGCAAACATCACCTCACGAAATCATGTCAAGGCTTCAGGCCGTTTGCATGTTGTGGAAATCAAGGAAGAACCTGATACCAGCAAGCCACTTTCTGTGGGGACTGTATCTGGTTCAGCTATGAATGGAACTTGCTGCAACAATTCTTCTGTCTTTCAGAGTAATGGCCTGGCAAATGGCTCAACTTCTGAAATTTCCTCAGAGATTAAAGAGAGTGCCATAAGAAGGGAAACTGAAGGTGAATTTAGGTTGCTTGGGAGAAGGGAAGGAAATAGATATAACGGTGGTAGATTTTTTGGGTTAGAAGATGAACATCCAAGCAGGGGAAGAAGGGTATCATTTAGCATGGAGGATAGTCATAAAGAGCACCCAAGTCATAGTATGGCGCCAGGAGAAGTGCCTGTGACCAGCCTTGACGATGAAGACTACAGCAGTGATGGAGAATATGGTGATGGACAAGATTGGGACAGGAGGGAGCCTGAGATAATATGTCGGCATCTTGACCATGTTAACATGTTGGGGCTCAATAAAACCACTCTTAGATTACGGTTTTTAATTAACTGGCTTGTAACCTCATTACTACAGCTCAAATTACCTAATTCAGAAGGAGATAGTAGAGTGAATCTTGTTCACATTTATGGCCCAAAAATAAAGTACGAAAGGGGTGCAGCGGTGGCTTTCAATGTGAGGGATAGAAACAGGGGCCTAATAAATCCGGAGATTGTACAGAAGTTGGCTGAAAGAGAAGGTATCTCTGTCGGTATTGGTTTCCTCAGTCACATACGAATATTAGATGGTCCACGACAACAGCGAAGGGCTTTGAACTTTGAAGATGCTACCCTATGCAGACCTACGGAAAGCGGGCAACAAGACAGGAAAAGTGGGTTCATAAGAGTTGAGGTTGTTACAGCTTCTCTTAGCTTCCTGACAAATTTTCAGGATGTCTATAAGTTGTGGGCATTTGTGGCAAAGTTCCTTAACCCTTCATTCATCAGGGAGGGTACACTTCCGACCGTTGCGGAGGAAGAATCAGAGACTTAACTTCTGCAATTGAGCAATTGAAAATCATTTGCAAAAATAATCCCAGAGTCTGAGTGGAAGCTAAAGAAGATCCTGAGAGGATTTGGTGGTACCATTATATGCATGGTGTGCTCTTCCTTAAGACTTTTGGATGCAACAGGGTGAATTTGTTAATTCATATTTATTGTTGCTTGAAGTTTTCTTTTTCTCATTTTGGGTTCTTGTAGAGTTGGTTTTAGTTTTAGAAATATATTTGTACTATTTTGGACGTTATCATGACCTTAAAAGCAGAAATATATGAACACAAATTCCTACCAGTTTTCAGTCTGCTTTTGGTTTATACACATTTCATTTATCTTTGTAAAAAGAAGCAGCTAATTTTTACCTTGTTGGATTTAACTACATTCACTACTATTCTGATTTGGTTTATATGTTGTTATTTAACCATTTTGCATTTAGTTTCAACGAGGACAAAAATCTTGTCAATAAACGAGGGAGCTTGACTGAGGTGGTTGATGATGGTGAAACGTTGACAAACTTCATCTAATTGGAGATGCTGTCCGGCTAGCAGTTGAAGCTGTTAGATATACAAGGTTTTGCCTGTCATCATCCTCAACTGGTAATCATCTGATATAAAAATGTACATAAAAAGCTTCTGGATGGGGCTAAGGACATATGTCCCCACTAAAAAACTTGCACTTCATTATCATAAAATAAAGGGATAAGGTACAATGACATTTACAGATAACTAAACCATAAATAATGTCAAGGAATGAAAAGAACAGATGGGTGGGAAATTGTATTTATGATCCCTGATGTCATTATTCAATTGGCTCAACGAAACTACTTGACAAAGATTGAAAATGAGCAGGTAAGTAATGGACGATCAGGATAATCTCCCCAGAGAAAGGTTTTCATGCATTCCAAAAGATTAATGTCCCACAGGCCACTACCCTTCTGGAATTTCATTATCCCTATTTAAGCTCACAAGTTCCATAAATATCAGTAATTTTCAGGCATCCCTTTTATCTCAACTGTTAAGAGAGAAAAAACTTGGACTGATAGGTTTCATTTTCCTCTACTTTTTGCATATAAATTATCCATCTGTTATTGTTGTTTTCTTTTCCTAACTTCTTACGTGAACTGCTGATTTTCAAGTTAGCACTTTAAAGGCAAGGTTTAACTGTACTGTCTAATTGGATTGGTTTTTCAATGTTTGCAAAGTATAATAATCTACTTCTAATAAATTAAAGTAGGTACTTAACATTTATATTTTTTATAAATTTGAAATTTATTTTTTTAACTAAATTTGACCCTAAATCTTCAAAAAAAAAGTTCAAATTTAACCATCAACCTTTCGAAAGAGTCGAGTTTTTATTTTTAACGAAAATACTGACTAAAATATTAAATTTTTAAACATAACAATTCGCACTGGTAATTCATATGTATTTTATGCTATTTATTTTAAATGAATTTTTTATTTTTTTGTTGATAAAACAAATAATGTTATATAAGCATGAAGTACATGTGCACTATCATACGAATTGTCATGCCAATATCGTTGAAAAAAATATTTTTTCGTTAGCATTTCCATTAAGAAAACAATTGACTCTTCTTGAAAGTTAATAATCAAAATTGTCTAAAAAATTAAATGCCAAATTGACTAAATATGTAAATGCTAAGGGCTAAATTTACTATTATACCATTAAAATAAAAAAATTACCTCTTCATTTTTTTTATGTGATAAAGTATTACTTTGAGAGAAAAAAAAAAAGATAGGCTAGTGGTTACTTGTTGAAGTTTGAACCCTCAACACGTTAGGTATCATCAGGTATTATCCTCGATAGAAGTTTTTGTCTCTCATTTCTATCGAGTGAATTAAGAGATAGTGAATTTACAGAACAAAAATACTTTGTCAAAGGCTAAGAATGTTAGTCAACTGGTATCATTCTAACTCATTAAGTCCTTGTAAGTTTGTGTTTTCAAGCACTTGATGATATACTCTCATTTTATAGACCTATCATCTTTTTTTATTAAATGTTGGACTTTCAACACATCCGTTATTATCTTGGGTAGAGGTTTTATTTTTTTTTACCAAAAATTTGAGTGTTCGAAGAGTTTACAAAGTGATCTCATCTAGTGTCTAAACAAACAAGCCATGTGAATGTGCACGATTGGACTTTAACTTATGTCCTATAATTCATATGTCATTAATTAGTGAGAATCTTATCACTCACTACTTCTTCTGATCCTACTCGAGAAATAAAATTCTCACCAGAGAATACTAAATTTGTTGACTATTCGAAAATTCATGTGAGAATTTTATCTACTAACTCGATCGAGTATTTGAAGAGGAGAAGAATTTTACGAGAGAATCTTAAGCAGACCACGGGTGATTGAGCTTGATATTTATATGCTATACATAATCGCATATAATTTGACTGCGTAAGCACCCCGATGAAACGTTACTACTATGTGAACTCCTGCCTCTCCAAGCCACCCCCTTAAGCGCACGAAATTCTCTACTACTAGTCTTGGCTACAACTGGTTGACTGTCATAATCACTCACCATCAGGATCTGAAAATCTCTAGGAACGACGGAGTTTTAGTTGGTAATTTTTGTAAGTAGCTACGACTATATTTCTGCCCAAAAAAGGAAAAAAAAAGAACTACGAATATATTAACCATTTATTTGTTATAGCTGTTTTGCATAAGTTTTCCAAGAACTTAATTTCTGAACTTCCTTCACATTCGACTATGACTTCTCACCATGGTAGAGTCGATGGTTATTCACCAGAACCATACCATTTCTTCAAAGTCATTCTTGAAAGTACCATTCGGGATGGCAAACTTGTAAGCATATATTCTCTTTTATTTTAATGAAGAAATTCTTTTGGCATCTTATTGGTGTCTTGAAATGTAATAAATGAGGGAAAATGGGAAACTTTCAATGGCATTTTCCCTTTGACTGAAACACTTGTAAGCATATATTCACTTGCTCTTTTAATTTTCTCTCCACATTTATGAGTTTCTATCTGTACTCTGCAAGTCTACAATTATCGGGTAGTTTCCACGTTTTTTCCCTATAGATTTCAGATTCCTCTTCACAGGTAATTATAGCAATTAGCAAGATTCTAAATTTTTTTTGGGGGGTTGACAGGGAATTCCTCACAAGTTTGCAAAAGATTATGGAAGTAAACTGTCAAGCCCAGTATTCTTTCAGGTTCCAAATGGTGAAGTGTGGGAATTGGAGCTGATGAAACTTGATGGTAAATTGTGGGTTCAAAATGGGTGGCGAAAATTTACTGAGCATTACTCTTTGGAGTTGGGACATTTCTTGGTGTTTAGATACCAAGGGAATTGCCGTTTCCATGTTCTCATATTTGATAAAAGTGCTTCAGAGATTCACTATCCATACGCTAATAACATCTCTACCGACATGACAAAGAAACCAGTGTTGCAATGTCCTCGCCCTCCAAAAATTATGAGAGCTAGTAATAATGGGTTTTCAGCTACAAAGGGAAATGAAAAATCTAAAGCTCTGGAGAGAGCTAGCAGTGCCTTCAAGTCTGGAAACCCATTCTTTTTGGTTTTCATGCAACCAACATATGTTGGTCTTCACTCCAAAGTTAGCTGCCTTGTAAGCTAGCATTTTGAAACTATGCTTGATCTTTACAAATGGTGTTTGTTGTCTTCCGTTTTGTAATAATTTCCTTTTGTTTCAGAGTATACCTAAGGAGTTTGCCAGGAAATATTTGATGGATCATGGTGATGTCATTCTCTGTGATTCTAGTGGGAATACTTGGTCTGCTCAGTACCGCGCTACTCTAGGAATGAACGGACAACCTTATGTGAAACTCTTAAATGGTTGGGATGCTTTTGTACGCGACAATAACTTACAAGTTGGTGATGTTTGCGCCTTTGAGTTAACCAACTGCATTGACATCTCATTCCAAGTATTCATTTATCGTAGTAAGAAGGCAGATTTTCATGGATCGCCTGCACAAATGGAAGCCGGAATCACATTGACTCGTTCCGAATGCCTGAGACCAGTGAAGGCCCGTGAAACAGCTTTTCACAGAGAGATGAAAGTCCGTGAAAAAGCTCTTCAAAGAGCACTGGCTTTCACATCTGAGAATCCCTTTTTTGTTGTTGTTTTACGACCATCATATGTTCAGTCTCATGCATTGGTTAGTTTTCACTACAGAAACCTGCTCATATTACCAGCTTTTTCTGATGAATTTACTGGTTTATAATTGTCTTTTCTACCAGTGTATATCCAACGATTTCACAAGGAAACATTTCAAGACTACCCTCACCAACGTCGGTATTGCCCTTCGTCTTTCAAATGGGAAATCATGGCCGGCAGAGTACCATCAGCGAAGCATTGGAAATCCAAATGCAAGGATCTGTAATGGTTGGAGGGCTTTTGTTAATGACAATAAATTGAAAGTTGGTGATGTTTGTGTCTTCGAGTTGGTGAGTGACGCTCAAATTTCCTTCAAAGTAATCATTTTCCAGGCTATTGCAGATGAAGATACCCACCCATTACAAGGTGTGCAAGTCCACTAGTTTTAAGTCATTAGTGACTAAATAATTAAATTTTGTCTAATCAATTAACTGATACATGGAAATGCACTTGGTGCAGGAGTTAGTGAGGAAGCTTTAGGCTTGACATCACAGTCTGCTAAAGCTCCATTAATCTTCCGACGAGTTGTGCTGCCATTACACCTTAAGGAAGACTGTGTGGTAGGCTTACTATCTATGAATTCCTACTACCTATATACTTGGACCAGTGCAACCTTTGATTGATATCTGAGAGCATGACAATAGTAACAATATTCTGGAAATTCTACTTTCTGCAGGATATACCATTTAGATTTGTTGAACAATATTTCGAGCCCAATGTCCAGAAGTTGATACTTCAGGTTGCAGATAGAACATGGCCCGTCGAGATAACAAGCAACCCTCGAATTCGCATAGCTAAATTAACAAGCGGCTGGATCAAATTTGCGAGGGAAAACTCTCTAAGAGAAGGTGATATATGTGTCTATGAGCTGGATACAGTCAACAATAACTTGCTTAAAGTATCCATTTCAAAATATGCTAGTTAAACTGTAATGGACATTCCTGCTGTCTATGGAAGCAATCAGATTTAAGTATATGAGGAGACAAACTGAAGTCCAAAATCTGAGTATTTATAAATCTCAACATTTTATCACTTCTAGTGTGATTTAATGGATATGAACTATAATTTTACGGAAAAAAGAAGTGATCTAATTAGATGAATTGATATATCCTTTGTAGAATGCACTCTTTTGTTCTGTATGTCATGAATTGATATATCCTCGATTAGCTACTAATTTCTTAACATTTTATCACCCACAACTATATCTCATAACTTTACATACACGAATGCATCTGCTTCATAAAATAGAGATTGAATAAGAGACTTAAAAGAGTGATTTCATGGATTTTTTAAAAATTTTATCTAAAAGAAAATTTTAAAAATTATAAAGAATTTCAAGAAAGAAAAAAAAAACCAAATCAATGAAATTGTTCACTTTAATTGCAGTTTCCTCAAAACATTCTTTCATTTAATCCAAATGCCTGTCACAATTCTCTTTTTAACTTAGTTGTGTTGTGTTTTTGTTTATACAATGCCAACTAAAGAGAGAAACAAACAGAGGTGTGATGTCGGTTCACTTGAATAAGCGGAGAGCTGTAGAAGAGATGAGAGATAAAAAGAGGAAATCCAGAGAGAGAGAGGAGATATCCTAATGCCTGTCTGTTGTATGCCTGTTTGTTGGTCTTGGGGGGTCTTTGTATGGAGGGTTGAGGTTTCACTTCCTGTTTGTTGGTCTTTGGGGGTCTTTGTATGGAGGGTTGAGGTTTCACTTAAAAGCATCCTATTGATAGACAGGTCATCTTGTAGTCTTTTAGTGAAAGTGACAACCTGACCTTATAAGACTATGATGTGATGTTATAAGTTGAGCTAGTAATAGATGATAGTTATCTTGTTGATACAAGAATTTTAGCAGTAATGATAGGTGAGCAGTATATGAGGTGGAGGTATATCAGTTGATGGAGGTGTTTTCTTGGCAGGAGGCTCAGTAGAGGTGGTATAACCGTTCTCAAAGACCGGCTTTCTAGAGCTGTTCAAGATACAAAATTGGCTGCTTGGCTGAAGCCTTATAACACTGTTTCTGATGCTGTCCTGATGAGTACTTTTCACCTGAACAATGTAACTTCCTAATTTTCAAGTAAAAATAGTCTTGAAGAGATATCTTCTCCATTGACATAATGGCGTCATGTTTTTATAATTTCATGTATGTAATAAACACATGACAATGCAATATATATATACATTTTTTATTTTTAAATTAATAGAAAATAATAATTCAAAATTATAATCTGTTTTATAAAATTGAGTTCAAATATGTTATATACATTTATATAAAATTTAAATTATTATTTATATAAAACAAATTTTAAATTTAATTTTACATAAATTTATTTATCAAATGTTTGTTAATCTGTATGAGATAGCATAGGCTTAATTAATGTTTTAAACTATTTTTTTGTTTATCATAGTTATTATAAAATAATAATTCTATTTATAAATGCGTTAAGTATGATAATTAATCTATAAAACAAATTAATTAAATGTAACTCATATCCATTTTCATCAATAATTAATTATTATTTTTAATAATTGAATTAAAAATTTTAAATTAAGAATTTTTATGTTTAATTTTAAAATACAAAATTAAATTTTATACATGGACAAAGATACCGTATTTAATTAATTTAATTGCGTTAACAACTTTTATTTTTAATTGTGCTAACACCATGAACAAAGATATCCGGTTCTTATGTGGCCTCCTTAGTGTCATGGTTCTGCCATAACATTTTCACAAAAGGGAGTCGTTTCCTTCTCAAAACCTTTACCTCGCGATCTAGAATTTGTACGGGTTCCTCCTTAAAGGATAAATCCGGTCTCACCTGATTCTCTTCTATAGGAGTGATATAGGAAGGGTCGGATTAATATCATCGCAATATGAAGACATGGAATTCATCATGGATACGGTCTAGTTCAGAAGGTAACTCTAATTGATATGCAATTGGACCATGTCTCTTGAGAACTTTGTAGGGTCCAATGAATCTAAAACTTAACTTGCCTTTTCTTCCAAACCTCAACACCTTCTGCCATGGGGACACTTTCAGAAGACTCGGCCTCCAACATCATATTCAGTGTTTTTTCTCTTTAGGCCTGTATACGACTTCTGCCTATTTGAAGCCACTTTTAGACTATCCTAGATTAACGTTATATTCCCCTCAGGTTCTTATACCACATCGGGACCCAAAATTTTCCTTTCTCCCAATTCTGTCCAACACAGTGGTGTTCGACACTTGCGACCAGACAAGGCTTCATAGGGTGCCATTTTGTATACTCGATTGGAAGCTATTGTTATAGGAAAATTTTGCTATAGGCAAATGTTCCTCCCAACTACCTCGAAATTCGATGATGCAACCCTTAGGATATCTTCCAATATTTGAATAACTCGTTCGAATTGTCTGTTAATTTGCGAATGGAAGGCAGTACTAAAATCCAAACGTGTACACAGTGCCTCGTAAGCTTTTTCCAGAATCAAGATGCAAAACGGGAATCTCGATTTGAAATAATTGACAGTGGTATTCCATGAAGTCTTACAACTTCCAAAATATATAACCTAGCCAGCTTTTGTAAAGAATAATTTGTGCGGACATGTAAGAAATAAGCCGACTTGGTTAATTGGTCTATTATTACCCGAATTGAGTTTTTTTAGCGGGTGTCAATGGTAACTCACTAACAAAGTCCAACGTCATTCACTTCCACTTCCATTGAGGTTTTTGGTTGGTTGTAAAAACCCAAAAGAGAACTAATGTTCAACTTTCACTTGCTGACACACTAAGCACTTAACTGTAAATTCTGTCACATTTCATTTCAGTCCAAGCTACCAATACAGTTTCTTTATGCCCCGATACATTTTATTTCCTCCGAGATGTATGGCATAAGAGCTAGCATGTGCTTTCGAAGTATAGTCTGCTTTAACTCTTAATCATTTGGCACACAATATCTCCATAGTAGCATAAAATACCATGTTATTGAACCCAAAATCTTTACTTTGGTTTTGTCGTCTTCCACCTGCTTAATCCGCGACAACAAGGATACATCTAAGGTTTATTTAGCCTTGACCTCATTGGCTAAGGTGGGTTTCACTTGTAGCTAGCTAGCTAGCAAGCCTTCATCATCCACTAGATTTAACCTAACAAACATTGCTCTTAAATCAATCATCTGTTTTCTACTTAGAGTATCTGTCACTACATTGGCTTTTTTGGAGTAGTATTCAATTACACAATCTTAATCCTTTAATAGTTCTATCTACATTCGTTGCCTCAGGTTCAATTCTTTTTGGGTGAGAAGGTATTTGAGACTCTTATGATCGGTATAAATGTAGCACTTCTCACTATACAAGTAGTGCTCCCAAATTTTTAGTGCAAATACGACAACTACCAACTCAAAGTTATGAGTCGAATAGTTGCACTCATGCTATTTCAACTGCCTCAATGCATAGGCAACTACTTTATTACCTTGCATCAACACATATCCAAGGCCAGTGTAGGATGCATCGTTGTACACTATATACTCATTTCTCGACTCGGGCTGAATTAATACGGGATCTTGAGTTAACACAACCTTTAGCTTTTCAAAGCTAAATTGTTGCTTATCCGTCCACTTAAATGGAATATTCTTTCTCAACATCTTAGGCCAGTGGTGAAACTATTAGAGAGAACCCTTCAACAAATCTACGATAGTACCCGGCTAAACCAATTAAACTTCGAATTTTAAAAATATTCTTGGGTTGCTTCCATTTTAGGATGACCTCTATCTTCTTCAGGTCCACTTTGATACCTTCTAAGGATGCCACATGACCTAGAAAAATAACTTTATTAAGCCAGAACTTGCACTTAATTTGACGTACAATTTCTTTTTTTAAAGGATTTGCAAAACTTTCTTATGGTGCTCATCATACTCAATTTTGGTTTTTGAATAGACTAAGATGTTGTCGATGAATACAACTATGAATCGATCAAGGAAGGGTTGAAACACCCGGATCATTAAGTCCATGAAGGTGGTCGAAACATTGGTTAAATCGCAAGGTATTATAAGAAATTCATAGCGGCCATATCGGGTTCTAAATGCAGTTTTATCCGCCTCCTTCACCTTCAGTTGATAATATCCCTACCTTAAGTCTATCTTTGAAAACAATGTTGCCTCTCAAAATTGATTGAATAATTTGTAGATCCTAGGCAGAGGGTATTTATTCTTGACGGTCAGTTTATTCAATTGCTGATAATCTGTGCATAACTTTAGGGAGCCATCTTTCTTTCTACACAAACAGGACCAAATTTCCCCAAAAAGAAACATTGGGTCTAATAAACTCACGATCCAAAAGCTCTTAAAGTTGGATTTTCAATTCTTGAAGCTCTTTAAATGCCATGCGATAGGGAGCAATGGACACTGGAGTGATTTTTAAAAACAGTTCAATTTTGAATTCTCCCTCACGATCTAGAGGTAATCTTAATAACTCCTCGAGAAACACATATGAAAACTTCTTAACAATTTGTATGTTACCTAAGATAGAGCTTTTTACATTCTCATCCATTACATAGGCTAAATAAGTCTCACACCCTATGCGGACTAACTCTTCGACAATCATAGTGGAGATTACATTAGATACATAGTTTCGTTACTCCTCAACCATAACAATCTCACTACCCTTTAGCGTTTTCAAGGTTACTCTCTTAAAGGTATAATCTAGGCTAACTTGGGGTTCCACTCATTAATCCACACTCAGAATTAAGTTGAACTCCCCAAATGATAACTCCATAAAATCTGCTAGAAACACTACCTCTTGAATCTCCAATGGACATCTCCTATAGATTTTATTTACAATAATCAATTGTCCTAAGGGGCTTATTGCAGTAACATCAATAGTGGTTTCCTCTACCCTAACACCCAATTTATCAAACATATTACAAGCAATATACAAATGGGTGGATCCTATGTCTATTAATGTAAAGTATGAAACTGAATGAATGGTAAAAATACCCGTGACAATATTGAACGCATCTCTATCCTTACATCCTCTAACGACATAAATAAGGGCAAGTTGTCTAGCCTCAGTTTGGTTCGCACTAGTTGCTATAATATTTACGACCCTATTTTAACCTCAACCTCTTAGAGGCAACTAACCTGTTCTTTGATTTTGGGTTTGATTTTGGACCATAGTTTGCAACTCTCCGCCTCGACGATGATAATTTTTCACCATATGTTTTGCTGATCCACACCTCAGACAAACATATGACTTTTTCCAGCACTCGCCTACATGACGCTTATTACCGTATGAACAATTGCGAGTCCTACCCTTAGAATTAGTCATGACAACCCTTTTTGTAGTCTACCCTCTCTGGCTCGTTTTATAGGATAAGAGTCAAACTAGTTGAACCAGAATCTCTCTTAACCGAGTCCTTACGTTTCTCCTATTTTTCACATTCCACTAGTTTAATCTTCTCTAAAATTTTGGCTTTCTTTACTAGGGTCTCAAACACCCATTCTTGGTGTGGAGCAACCTATATTTTGAGGTTAAATAGTAGCCTATTTTTGAACCTCATACATTTTTCCTGCTCCATGTTAACCATTCCTTAGATATAGCTGCTAAGCCTAAAGTGTGACACCCCCTACCCGTATCTGTCGCCGGAATAGAGTACGAGGCATTACCGAGAAGTACGAAACACTTACAGATAATATAAATACATTTTCATAACAATTTGTTTCGATTTCATACTATTTCATATTTAAGCTTTATTCACTAAAGTATTTGAAATATCATCTTTATACAAATAGCACACATGAGGTACATAATTCTATAATTATGAATGAACACATTTATCAAACATATTCCATGTTTTTATATATATCATAGTTTTATATTTCCATGTATCAATTACAATCACTTCCTCGTATTTCAGACAAATACGTGTAACAATTCATAAATATGCAATTCATTAACTCTTCCTACCAATTACGATTTAAATTGCCAAATCAATTATTGAGCCCAATTTCAATGTTCACTAAAATTTATCATATAAATTTTGATGTACGTATTCATCAATAAATTCCATGTACAAATATCATCATCTTATATTTCCACATACATTTGCTTTCCACATTTATGAATTCAAATAGCATATACAATACATACCAATGTATTTCAAGTATGCGTTTTCATGATATTTCATTTCGAACTCAGATTATTTCATACTAGAAGTTTTCTCATTAACTCATTTGGAGTACCAATTCATACGGATAATACACTTAAGGCGTAGAAATATATAATCACAAATGAATTCATCCATCAACCAAGTTTTATGCTCATGTCTCATCAACTCGTATTTCCTTATGTCACATAATTCCATGTAATACTTACCAAACTTCTTCAAATTAGTGAACATTTTACGGAATTGAGTACTTCGTTTTTTTCGATGCTATAGTTCAACTATGGTCTTACACATCTTTACATAATGATGCCATAGCCCAGCTATGGTCTTACACGTAATCACATATCTCACTGATGTTATATCCCGGATATGGTCTTATCTGATAGCATACATCACACCGATGCCATATCCGGATATGGTCTTATCACGAAATCACTTGTCACTTGTCACTTGTCACTTGTAGCCAAAGCTACCACTATTCACTGATCAAGTAGCTGATGCTACCATTTTTCATCGATCGGTGGCCGAGCTACCACTTTTCACTGATCAGGTAGCCGAAGCTACCACTTTTCACCGATTAGGTAGCGAGCTACCACTTTTCACTTGATCGGTAGTGAAACTACCACTTTTCACTGATCAGGTAGCTGAAGCTACAACTTTTCAGTTGTCATTTGCCATTGATCAGATAAGTGTAGCCGAAGCTATCACTTATCACTTTCACTTGTCCTTAATTAGATAAGTGTACCCGAAGTTATTACTTATCACTTTCATTTGTCCTTGATCAGATAAGTGTAGCCGAAGCTATCACTTATCACTTGTTTCCATGGTCCAACCATGGTCTTTTCCTTCAATTCATCTTGTCATTTGAACTGAAATGCTCAATTTGATCATTTATTCAATTTTCATGCTTTTACATTATTCACGATTTTATCATCAATACATATGAAATAACTCATCATAAAATTCATAAAATTAACAAATAATCACTAAAATTTAGCCATATAAACTCACAAGTTCAATTTTGTATTATAACGATAATCATAATTTCATAATAAATATTCCAAATAAAACATTATATCATTTCTAATCCAACACTCATCGATTATAACCGGGCATGTGATCAATTTATACACAAGTCATTCATATATATGTATATTTTTCCTCCTCCTCCTCTCCATCCACATCCTTAGTATAAACAACACACTTGTAAGTAACATTATCCATAATTTTCATTATCTACTTATGTGAATATTCAAGCTATCCATCTGTGTCATAGTCACTAAATTATTTTTATCTTGAGCTATAGAACTCCAAATTAAGATCCGCTAAATTTCCATGAAACTAGACTCATATACCTTCTTACCATAAAAATTTCATAATTTTTTGTTGGGCCAATTAATACAGTTTATTCATTGAAGTATCCCCTGTTCTGCTGTCTGACAGTTCCGACCCTTCTTCACTAAAAATTAATTATCTTCTTGTACAGGATTTGAATGATGTCCTCGTTTGTTTCTCTTGAAAATAGACTCATTCAAGATTCTAAAAATATAAATTTAAACCCCTAATTATTTTTATCCAATTTTTTATGATTTTCCAAAGTTAGAATAGGGGAACTCGAAATCATTCTGACCTTGTCTCACAAAAGTTATTGTATCTGATGATTTACAATTTCATTACTTACATAATTTCTTTTATAAGAAACTAGACTCAATAAGATTTAATTTTATATTTTATTCATTCTCTAATTCGATTTCTATAATTTTTAGTGATTTTTCAAAGTTAGACTACTGCTGCTGTCTAAAACAGTTTTAGTGCAAAATGTTTATTTCCGTTTTGCCCCAAATTTCACAATTCATACAATTCAGTCATTGCTCAATTAACCCCACAATTAAGATAATTTTCTCAATTAACACTTTTTTTAGACATTATAAGTTATTTCATAATTTTTGAAATTCAGAATTTCCATATGAAACTTTAACTTCAAACTCTTTTACAATTAGGTCCCAAACATTCACTTTCTATTCAATTCTTTCAATAAAATCAGCATATAAATAATTTAAAGCTCTAATTCCATGCCAAATCATCATATACTTCCAACATATATTCATAACAACTTTCAATTTCTTTCATAGAATCAAAAACTAATGAATTCAACAAGTGGACCTAGTTGTAAATGTCACAAAAACATAAAAATTTCAAGGAGAAAGCAAGAATTAAACTTACATGAAGCTAGAGTATGAAAACCAGCTTGAACCCTCCTCCATGGCTGTTTTTCAGCTGATGAATATGAAGAGAAATGAAGAGAATTCTCGATATTCCAATTTAGTCCCATTTTATTTAGCCAATTTTGGCAATTTTCCAATTTGCCCTTATTTCATCCATTTCCTGATTTTTCTCAGCTATTGCCGCCCAAAATATCTCCTTTAGGACTATTTTCACTTTAGGTCCTTCCTCATTTGACAATTGAGCTATTTAATCCTTCTAGCAACTTTTACACCCTTTTCAATTTGTCCTTTTATTTAATTAACCACCCAAGCGTAAAAATTTTCGACTAAATTTTAATACTACCTCACCAACACTCCATAAATATTTCTAAAAATATTTATGGCTCGATTATGAAGTTGAGGTCTCGATACCTCATTCTCGACCCAATTTACCTAATTAATTCTTTTAAATCACCAAATTCACTAATTCAAAAATGCTTTTATATTCGCATTTGACTCATAGGTATTAATTTATTAAATTTTTAACTCACCCGTCGGATTTAGTGATCTCAAATCTCTATTCCCGATACCACTGAAAATTAGGCTGTTACATAAAGATTCAGCATCATATTCCGATATAGTCTTATCTCCCTATTTTAGCTAGATAAACTCGAGTCTGCGAGCCTCCACATATCTAGTTCCCACATATTTATTTTGAAAGGCCTCGTGGAAGTATTCTCAGGTTAGATGTTGAGCCTGTGTACCCTTTACAATATACTGCCACCAACCTTAGGCTTCTTCCCTTAACAAGTACATAGTGCCCTTCAACTTTTTCTCTGGAAAACAGTCTAGATCCTTCAAAATCCTTTCCTTCGACACTACTCAGTACTCAGCCACATCAGGAGTCGTTCCAGCAACGCTTTTGAATGTTTTTGCCACATTCAATCGGAGTCTCTCAGCAACAGATCCATGCTTCACTGAATTTGTTTATTTAGCATAATTAAAAAATAAAAGAATAATATTGTCATTTCTTTTTAATTTGTTTTTACTTGCCATTAATTGAAATATAAATTTATGAAGAAAATTATTATATGTACATGTTTACTTTCAAAATAAAAGAATAAAAGTGTTGGTGAATTAATATCATAACTAAGAAATTGATAAAAGCTAAGTGAAAATTTCATGTAGAGTCTCGATAACGTCAGAAAAGAAAGCTAGAGTTAGAGATTGTAACTGAAAATTTTAATGTAACATTCCTTATTGGTATATATTAACGAGACAGCTGAAGGGTGTTACAGACTTTTAAAAACAGTGAGTGACGATGCGACATCAGATTATCAATGTCTTGACAAGGGAAGTCAGTGAGTTGTGTAGCAACTGGGAACCCTTGGAGTCACAATGTCAACCCGATAATTTAAAATTTTTACACTTTAGTCTTTATTCGACCTCTGGTTATAAGAAGAAGCCCTTGTAAGTTCGTATATGACCCTGATATGGTTATAAAACATTCCGTGAATCCGTAATGTACTAAATAACATGTGTATATGGTTAAATTGATTTGTAATTAGTTGTAATTGCTCCAGCAACGAATGTGGTATTCTGTAGTTTAGGCTAGGCGATCAGGTCAGGTATGGAATGTTACACTTGATGTGATTATATAAAAATAATAATAAAATAAATTATGAGTGTTGAGATGTATGATTGAATCACGAAGTAAATGAAATATTAAAAAAATGAAACGAATGAATGAAATGTGTAAATATGGATTTGTGAATTTATGAGTTTCTGTGTGATATGTGTTGTGAAAGAACTGTGCATGAAATATGTGAAATAATAAATGTGAAACATGTTTTAATGATGTACATGACATGTAAGAAGAAAAGTAAAAATAAAATAAAATGTGAATTATGTGTGATAAAATTGAATAATAGAGAGAGTTAAAAAGATTTTGAATTGTAAGTAAAATTAATTATTAAATTAAAATTTGTGAGTCTATAAATTAAGAAGTAATAATAAGCCTTCAAAAATAACATAAAATACTATTGAAAAACGATATTTGTTATAAATTATTAATAACAAGTGATTTAATTTATATGAAAAATAAGAGAAGTGAAAAACAAGTGAAACAAAGAAAGATTGTAAATGGAATAAGAAAAGTGTGAATTTAACTATAATGGAAATTAGTGAATGTGTGAACGTGTATATGAATGTAAAATTAATAAGAGAGTGTTTAATGTGTGAATTAATTAAAGACTAATAAGAACTAAATAAATTTTTTACAAGTACTAAGCGTATAAAAGTGATGTATAAATGAGTTAAATATACATATAATGGTGAAGTTATGAAATAATCACTATTTATAAATAAATAAGCATAGAATATTTAATATTCAAGTATTTTAGTGAAAGCGATACTTCGATGCATGGTGAAAATTAAAGTAGAACTTAATGAAAGTGGCATTTCGGCGTTCAAGTAATATTTATCACTTATGTGCTCATATAACTAAGCTTTAGTACAAAAGAATTTGCTGCTATACAAAAATAATATAAAAATAAAATAATATATATATATATATATATATATATATGAATACTTTCGTTTTCAGTTTTGATTTTATAAGTAAATTAAAAAAAAAAAAAAAAGAAGGAAAAGAAGAAGAAAGAGAAAAAGAGGCTAATGAATACTTACATAAGTACAAAGTGTGAAATGGTGATTTACTCCAATCAAGTGATAAGTGAAGTAGTGAAGTAGTGAAAAGTGCATGAAATGACTATGACAGGCCTTAAAAACCCTTGAAAAGCAGTAATGATAATGAAGACCAATAAGAGATTTTTAAAGTGAAAATGAGTTCATAAATATGTTTTTTAAAATGATGTGTAAAAAGAAGAGGAGGAGGTTTGTGTGTGAATAGTGTGAATATAATATAAATGACTTGTGTATTGTCTAAATGGATGAATAAGTAAATAAGATGCGAGTGATATAAAGAAAGCATGAATGAAGAATATACTTAATTACCAGAAAGAAGAATATAATGAGAAAATTGTAAAAAAAAAAATGAAAGGAGGAAACATAAGTTTAAAATTGTACAAGGAAGAATGGTATGAGAATGAAATGAAAGAATTGGAAGTGTAAAGTGAAGCAGGCTAAACATGAAAACATTAAATAGAGAAAATTTATAAGATAAAAATAAATATGAGATTATTTATGTAAATCAAAATGCAAGTGAATATGAATAAGATGAATAATGAAAAGAAGTATGAAATTTAAATAAAGAGCTGAAATTGATCTGTCATCATGTGAGTAAGAAATTTTTTTAAGTGAATTGAAATTATAAAATATAATTAATTAATTAACGAAGCAATAATAGTGACAATAGTAATAGTTTAGGATCAAGCTACTCTCTTCCCATTTCTTTTTTTTCTTTTTTTTTCAGTAAATTAGGATGAAAAACATACTAAAACAAGTATTATTAAGAGTAAAAATTTAGCAAGATATAGGCCTTAGGCAACCTAACTGTTAAGAGCATGCTTCCCTACCTTGTTACCCAAGTTTAAGCCACCCCTTCCCTTAAAATGCATTTTTATTTTCAACAGTTAGGGAAAAATTGCTATGTTGCCCTTAGGGTTTTCCAGACCCTAAGAATTTTGTACAATATTACCCAATTAGACTTGAATTATGCTTCTTTTCAAATCCCATTAGAAAATTTCTTTCCTCTCCTTATTTCTTCTCATCTTTCTTTTCTTTACTCTCCTTTACATCATATTTTACATCTTTTACTATTGAGTATTTTCTTTCTCATATCAAATCAACTTCGCTTCTTGATTTCTTGCAATACCGTCAAATAATATCCTTAATCTTTTCCAAGAATCGGTAAGTACATTTTAATCTTGATGTTTAATCTCGAATTTTTGTAGAAATTCTATCTGGTACTAATCGTACGTTTGATTAAATGATCTTTCACGTTCTTGCCAAAATCTTTCATAAATCTTGTTGAATCTTGATACCCAATGTTAATTCATGCGAGTTTTTCACTTGAAGGATCGAATTTAGGTGAATCGGATTAGAATTAGGCATGAGGAACGTTCATAACACCCCACACCTGAACCCTACGCCGAAACGGGATACGAGGCGTCACTTCACTTAACACATGCATTCTAACTTTTTCACGTCTTCAAGACTTGACCAAAATTAGACTTTTTCAAACTTTGTTTAATCTCCTTAATACGGGCCTACGAGGCCTCAAACATTTCATTAGAAACCACTCGGAACCAACGCGAGTCCTTAAACCGACTTAAAAAATGATTCTTGAAATAGGGCACGCGCCCGTATGGAAAGGCAACACGCCTGTGTGGTCATTATGACATGGTCGTGCTGATGGTTTGTGTGACACACATGGCCTAAACATTTAGGGACACGCCCGTGCCCCATACCCATGTGAATTAAATTCTAAATTCGAACCTATAGGGATTTTCACACGGCCTGACACATGCCCGTGTCTATGGCCCGTGTCCCTCACACGGCCTCGACACACCTGTGTCCTAGCCCGTGTCTAAAAACCTTGACATTCTATTTCTGACGTCAGCATCCAAATTAGGGCACACGGCCAAGGCACACACCTACGGCCAGAGGCCGTGTCCTCCACACGGCTGAGACAAACGACCTTGTCTCTGCCCATGTGTTTACTACCATGCATACTGACTTGTAAAATTTACGTGAAGGGGACATACGCCAAGCAACACGCCCATGTGGCTGATCGTGTGTTGCACACGGCCTAGACACATGCCCGTTTATCTACCCGTATGGACAATATAAGGCAATCTATAAAGCCTTTTGCCACCCTAAAACACAAACCAACATAACAAAATCTAACTTAGAATGATTTCTCAACCAAACAACCATAGCTAAGGCCCATACACATTTCATACATCCAAACAAGCCAACAATTTCACATTCATGTAGGACTATCTTGTATTTATATATAAACTTTCGATATTAGCCATTTTCCATGGCTTTATACAAAATGAATCAAATGCTAAAGCAAGCCAACGCATTTGGCCAATTAACAATGACACAAAACTCAAAAGTCAAGGTCCTATACATGCCATAATAAAAATAAAAGATCTAACTATACCAGGTGCTTCGGATGATAGTGTGATCGATGCCTCCGACGTCCGATGATCCTCAAGCTAATTAGGCGGCACTATAAGAAAATGGAAAGGAGAGGGAATAAGCATAAAGCTTAGTACGTTGTATGTAACAAATATAACAACAAATTTACCATTCATCATCATGCTCTTAGTACTAAAGTAGGCATAAGCACAACTTACTCATCACTATCCAATACAATTCACATAGCATATATTGAGCTCACATCTCAAACATTTCAAATAGGCACCTGTACCACTCACAACATGGTTATACTTTCCTTGTTTAACTTAAACTGTAACTCTCACCGTTGAACCATTTGAATGCTAACAGATATACATTAAGCCTCAAACATAGGGTGTAATGCCACTGCCATGTCACAGACATGGTCTTACACTGGCTCATCCATCAAGACGATGTAATGTCCTAGACATGGTCTTACACTAACTATCGAAATCGAGGCCGACGCCATGTCCAGACATGGTCTTACACTAGCTCTCACATATCCGTGCCGATACCATATCCCAAACATGGTCTTACACTGACATCTCTCGTAGCCGAAGCATGTCCCAGACATGTCTTACATTAGCTTTTGTCTTAATGCCGATGCCATGTCCCAGACATGGTCTTACACTAGCTCTCATAATGTGGTCGATGCATGTCTCAGACATGTCTTACACTAGCGCACAAATGACCCAAATGTCATGGCATGAATATCCGATTTGTTCCTAAAGTTCATACGGGAGTTCTACTATCTCAAAATTCATCATACATAATCGTTTCCACAAACAATCAATTTATGCTATATCAATTCAAGCACATATAATAACAATGTAGTTGTATTATTTACATACAACTTACCTCGATGTACAAAATGTAGGCGACTAACTCAGCTTAGTCCACTTGTTTTGCTTTTCCCTAGTCTAAGACCGGATTTTGTAATTCTTGATCTAAAACAATAGAAATTCATTCATCTCATTAGCATATTAATCTAGATACTCAAAAATTCATAATTCGGAAAAATGACCGTTTTGCACCTAAACTTTCACAAAATGACCATTTTACCCCTAGGTTTGAAAATCGATTTTTATCGAACTTCTTCATATCTTAAGCCTATCCAAACCTTTCATACTCTTATATCAGCCCAAAATTTCCATTATTTCTCACATTTATCATCAAATTTTTGACTTATGCAAAATGGTCCCTAGTTAGGGTTTCCATGAAAACTACTTCACAAAAGTTGTTTATTACACAACCATAAATTATATTCTTCCATAAAATTTTAGAAAACAACATGAACACTCTCATGGTAAAACCCTATACTTTCAACCATTTTACAAAATAGTTCCCACATTTGGAAGCTCATGCTACAAAGGTTCTAAAAATACAAAAATCATCAAGAAAAACCATCAAAATCACTTACTTGAGAGGGTTACAAGTTGCTGAAATTTTCAAGCTTTCAAACCCCTATTCTTGCTGAAATTTTTGGTGGAAGAAGGAAAGGTAAAAAGAGATGACAACATTTTTCTTTTATTTTATTTCTAGACAACATTAAGTCATCAATTTACCTAACCCATTGACTAGATTAATTTTCTTGTCTCATTGCCGGCCAAGCTAAATCCAAGGGTCTATTTTCCTTTTAAAGACCCCAAATTTAAGTTTCATGGCAATTTAACACCCTTAGCTATCGATTCAAGACTTTTGAACTTTATGCGATTTAGTCCTTTTTTTGCGATTAAACTCACAAACGCTAAAATTACTTCACTAAATTTTTCATGCACTAATATAAACATGTTATAAATCTAAAATAATAATAAAATAATTTCTCTGACTTTGGATCGGTGGTCTCCAAACCACTGTTCCAACTAAGCCCAAAATTGGGCTGTTACAACGTCAATCAGTCTCTTGGTGAAAGGTGTGTGTTTGTTTACAAGTGAATCAGGGCAAATCATGTGTAGGATTAGGACCACATGGTCTCCTACACGGTCCCCCACACGACTATGTGCCCTGCAAACCCTTGGCTAGTTTAAATCTCACACGGCCAAGAACCCTTCATACAACCGTGTCCCTTATGTAGCTTAATTTTGCAATTTGTCATATGGCCACACTCTGTTACATGGCTTGGCCTCATGGCTGTGTAAACCCTCCATATGGCTTAGACATACAGTCGTGTGTCCCCTATTTTACAGTTGAATTGTCTAGTTTAGTCCTCGTATAATCCCCTGAATTGTTTTTAGAAATTTTAGTCACCCAATTGAGTCCCCAATATTATGAACATGTTAGAATCTATTATTTGATGATTGAAATGCTACTGAATAATGATGATATGTGAATATTACATGTCTACTGTCACTATCTCTTTGATGAATTGATATTGTTTGTCTTACCTTTGTATTAATAGTTGCATGCCTATTGTTATTGTTGAACCGAATACATGTTAAACATGTCTATTATTATCGTTGAACCAAAAACATGATAAGCATGTTTATTGTTATGTTGAACTGAATACACGTTAAGCATGTCTATTGTTTTAGTATTATATTGTTACTAGTATGTTATACTGCATTGAATGGGGTGGGACGATTGAAAGGAGGAAGTACTAACAATTTAATAATTGGAAACACTAGTGGTTTATCTACGAATTTAATGGCAGCTTTTATCTACAATTTTTTTTTGCACTCACAACCTACTGACAATTTATTTGCAAATATTGGTAGTTCATCCACAAACTTACTAGTAGCTTTTATGTGCAAATGCGTTGTGCATTTATGACATACTAGCAGTTTATCTACAAACACTGGTGGTTCATCCACAAACTTACTGACAGCTTTTATTTGCAAATACATTGTGCATTCACAATCTACTGGCATTTTATTTGCAAACACAAGTGATTTATCCATAAACTTGAGTGTTCGGGTTAAAAGAGTTCCGGGGAAATCTTACTGTGGAGTGTAACGGTGGGGTAGGAATTTTTCTGTTAAACTGAAATTGCATTGCATTGACACTCATAAGTATGCTCAAATGAACTGCTAACTTCTGCTATACTATACGAATGCTATTGCACTGAAAACTGTTATTATGTATGCCTGGTTTATTATTCTGTACTGATTTTCTTACGATTGAACTCAGATTGAGCTTCGTAGCTCACCTTTTTTTTTATTTCCATCTCTACAGATAACCCACCAAATTAGGGCACAGACACGATATCTGAAGGGTCTCAGCTCAGAAAGTTTTTGTTATTTAAAGTATTTTAGGTCTATTATCCACATTTTATGTTATTCAGAGATTGTATTGTTTTATTATTAAATTGTGCTATGGAACTTAAGTTTTAGTTTTATTTAGCATGCATAGCATTTAATTTATTTTTTAAAAAAGTTGAATTTTAATTAATTATGCATGAAATATAGATTTTATTAAAACTAAGCAAATATCACTTTTCCGCTGCTAAATTATAAATAAATTTTGAGTATTAAATGGATTAGAAATTAACTAAATTTTCTACTAAAATGAACAAATGTTTTAATATGACTGTTTTAAAAACCCTAATAGTTTATTGGGTCATTTTGGTGGTCAATGTAGTCTTTCAAATTCGAGTCTAATGTCTAGACCGGGTTGGAGAGGTTACAAAAAAAGAGTAAAAAAAAAGAAAAATAAATAAAACAAAGACTATAATTTAATAGAAAGTAAGAGTTATTAATCAAAACTAGAGCTAAAGTAGATATCGAGAGAAGAAATGTGTAGTGAAGTTTTAGTAAGGACTAAAATTGAATTTTTAATAAAAGTAAGGGAATCAAAGAGCCAATTTATCATAGGAAGAAAAGCTGGTGTAATAGTAAATTACTTGAGATGAATGAGAGGCACAGAAAAAATATCGAGACTAAAGCGTAGTTGTGTCATTTTGCAGAAAAGGACCCATTGTAATTGAACCATGATTAAATAAATATCATAGGATATAATTTGGACAATTAAATATACTAATTGTTCATTTAAGAAAAAAAGAAGAAAAGCTTGGTGATTAAGTGTGCAAAATGGTGACAATTGATTGGTTGATGAAATTAAAGGGTTAAAAAATTGTAAGAAAATAAAAAGGGAAATTTGTCTATATTTGGACATCATGGACGAGAGTAGAGGTGGTCATGGGTTGAGTCGGGTCCAACCAAAATCTTAGGCCCATTTGCTAGACTCGAGCTCGGATCGGCCCGAAAAATAGGCTTGAATTTTTTCGCAAGCTCGACTCGGATAAAAATGTTAAAGCTTAGGCACGGCCTGACCCGGCCCGACTTGACTCGACCTGCCTGTATTAAATTTTTTATATAATATTTAAATATATATAATACATTAAAAATACTAAAAACGTTAAAATAAATATTTCCCAACAAGTTGAAAATAAATTTTAAAAAGATGTATACTTAAATAATACTAATATAGATGTAACTTAACAAGCAAATGCTTTTAAAATAAATAATAAAATTAACAATAAAACAAGTGTTATATAATATCCAAACAATAACAACAAAATAGTAGTAACATAATAGTGAAATGGTAACAAAATAGGGAGAAAATGATAAGAAAATAACATTAAAACAACAAAAAAAATAGAAGTTTTTTTTGTCTTTTTGTGAATTCGAGCCTGACCAGGCCCGACCAAAATGCCTTACCTGAGGCTTGGCTTGTTTTTTAAATTGGCCTTATTTTTTACTCAAGCCTATTTTTCAAGCCTATATTTTTACACAATAAATAGGTCTTCGGGTCGAATTGGGTGACTCGACCCATGAATAGGTCTGGACAAAAGCAAGAGAGTGAGAAAAGAAATATTATTTTAATTTTTATAATAAAAAAATAATATTTTGATGGGATGAATATGGGTAGAGGTGATCATGGGCCGGGCCAAGTTCGGGCCGAGCCCAGACAAAATTTTAGTCCCGTCTACTAGGCTCGGGCCCGGCCCGAAATATAGGCCTAAAAATTTGTCCATGCCCGGCCCAAAATAAAGTTGCTAAGTTCGAGCCCGGCCCGGCCCGGCCCGGCCGACCCATATTAAATTTTTTTGCTTATTTCATTAAATAAAAAATTTAAAAATATAATAAATCAAATATATTTAAAAACATAAAAATAAATATTAAAACAAATAAAAATGATACTAAAACAATTCTTAAAACAATACATAAATTGACAATATTAAAAAAAATGGTTATATTAAAATTTTAAAATGATTAAAAATAAAATAAAAATATATTAATATATAATTTGGGCTGGGCCGGGCCGGTCCTAAGCTAAAAAACTCTTACCCGAGGCCCGGCCCATTTTTTAAACGAGCCTCATTTTTTTACCCAAGCTCATTTTTCGGGCCTATATTTTTACCCAAACCCTTCTATTTTTCTGGCGGGCCTTCGGGCAGGGCCGGGCCACCCAGCCCATGATCAGCTCTAAATATGGGTCATTGGATTAAAAAAATTTAGAGTTTTAACATTTTTCATAATAATCCTACTTGACTTGAATTTTATTGAAATTTTCATGAAATATAGTTAGTTTAGATATATAAAATTAATTCAAAAGTGATTTCTTTACAAGAATTAGAGATAGGAGGAAATGAAGGAGAATCGTGGAGAAGATTAGAAGATAAGGAAAGACGTAACATATTTGATAGGATTGATATAGGATTTAGTAATAATATAAAAACGTTATTATAAAAAATAATACAATAAAATTTAATTACTTATCATTTTATAAAGATAAATAGTGGTTTAATATGCAATTTGATACATAAATTTTAATTTGGTGAAATTATATATATAAATATTTGATTTAGTTCAAATATATACATGAAAGTCTGATTTTGATTCAATAATATACATTTAAAGAAATAAGTACATCAATATATTTTTATATTAAAAATAAAATTATTTGTATCTACAACATGTTAATGTAAAATAATGTTATATTAATAATCTTGTTAGTGATTTGTGAAAATGCATCAAATTAATATTTAAATGTATAAAATTACACAAAATCAAAATTTATATATAATATTGTATATTTGATCAAAGTTCATGTGTAATTTTAAAATTTATCCTATTTAATATAAGTTAAAATAATAAATTTAATATAGGCAACAATTTTATATTTAAATGGCAGACCTCAAGGATTGTTATCATCTAAAAACAATTTATTCCAAAACTAAATGAGAATAATTTATATAAAATAATAAGTAAAAAAACTAATACAAAACTTAAATTATTTAAAATAATAATTATAGATGTTTATTTAGTTTTGGGATTAGTTATTTTTTAATGTATTATTTTAACGTGTCATTATCTAAAAATAAAACTTAATACAGTATTATTTAATATAAGATGACAAAAATTTTAATATATTATTTATTTAATGTATGTAATAATTTTATATAGAAAGAATAGAAATTTTTTCCTAAAAATAAAAATATTATCTCAACTATTAATTTAATATCATAGTTGTCATGTATCGAACAAAAGTTCTGTCACTTATCACATAATGAAATACCTTATAATATATACATAATATTAAAACTCTAAATCTAATATTTTAAATTTAAGAGTTACTGATATTTATTTATAATAATTATAATTAATTGTATATTTAAATAAAATTATCAATATTTATTTATAAAATTTATAATAAAATTATTTATATATTCCGTCGCGATGCACGAGATTCATACATTTAGGATAAATATATTTTAGAATAAATAAGGATAAGTCACAAGAAGAAAATATTAATCGATATGATTTATTTCAAATAGTACTCCTTTTCTGTCTGTATTCATATGAAAATATAATTTTCATGTTTTTATAATGAACTATATTTTTAATATTTATAATTTTATTATGAATTATATTAATTGGTGACGTATGAACTATAACTTAGTTCAATTATTTGCCCAGTTAATTATCTATTGATTTAATCATGGCATCACATTGATTAAAATAAATAACATGCATCATGCTTTTTTAAATAAATGGCAAAAGACATTGCAGTCTTTAATTAAAGATATGTAGCTCCATTTATTTTTTTTGAAAGAAAAATATATAACTCCATTAATCTTTAAAACCAACCTAATGACAGAGCAACCTACTTGACCGTAGTTGTTGAGTTACTACTAACTGGATAATTTATTTAAATAAATATAAATTTGCAATTATAAAAATTTTGATTTCTAATGACATTTGTAACTATCCTGTAAGTACATTCCTTCCAAAAATATCATTTGGTAAAGGACAATGTCAGCCATGGGAAGCGCAGGAAACAGGAAACAGATAATCTTTTAGAAAGCAGCTTCAAACTCTTAATGATAAGGTCTATTCTGCAATACCCACCCCTGCCAAAGCTTTGAGTCTTCTAATGGATCCTCTCCTGTTTAGCATATTCTGCACCCTTTTTTCTCTATTCAGTTTCATTTATTTGTATCGGTCGTCCAAGAAAGGAAGCAGAAGCTGCAGTGCACCACAAGCTGGTGGTGCTTTACCCATCATTGGCCACATGCACCTCTTTGGTGGTCAACAACTCACCCACAAAACATTAGGTGGCATGGCTGACAAATATGGACCTGTTTTCTGCATAAGGCTAGGATCACACGATGTATTGGTTTTAAATAGTTGGGAGATGGCCAAAGAATGTTTCACAGTCCATGATAAAGTCTTCTCAACTAGACCAAATATTGCTGCTTCAAAGCTTCTAGGCTATGATTTTGCTATGTTCGGGTTTGCTCCTTATGGATCGTATTGGCGTGAGATGCGCAAGATTGCTACAATTGAGCTTCTATCTAGCAACCGGATTGATATGCTCAAACATATACGAGTTTCAGAGGTAAAGACTGCAGTAAGAGAATTGTACAAGACATGGCTTAGCGAAGGTAATGAGGAAAGGGGAGTATCTGTGGATATGAAGCAGTGGTTTGGGGATCTAACTCTTAATATTGCTTTGAGAATGGTGGGAGGGAAAAGATACTTCGGACCAAACGCTGATTGTGAGGAAGTTGAAGCACAGGGATGCAAGAAAGTAATGAGAGATTTCTTTTATTTGTTCGGAGTGTTCGTCTTGTCTGATGTGATACCGTTTCTTGGGTGGCTGAATTTTCAGGGATATGAAAAAACCATGAAAAGAACAGCAAAGGAATTGGACAGTATTGTAGGAGGGTGGCTAAAGGAGCATAAACAGAAGAGAAATTTGGGTGGAGGGGTGATAGAAGAGCAGGATTTCATGGATGCGATGCTGAGCATCCTGGAAGATGCCAACGTTAATGATTTCGACGCCGACACAATTAACAAGGCTACTTGCTTGGTAAGAACCGAAATATATTGAACTCATTTAAATTTGCTTCATTCAAGTTGGATATGACCCATGCACCAATATCTATTAAGACAATTGACTAGTTAAGATGCTTGAAACATGTTGGGGTTATCAACAGGACACAGAACAAGGGTGCAAGCTGCATTAAATGTTACTTGCTCACAATGGTGCAGCAAGAGAGCTTATGGCTGATAGCTCATTTTGCTCATTCATTCAACCAGAAAAAAACAATACATTTATAACCAAATACGTCACTAAATACTGCCTATTACCACTAAGTAGCCTAGTAACTTGTAAAACATTGCTTGTGCACATAAACAAGCCACCTAAACTAGTCATTCAACTACCTAAACACTTCAAGCTTTCATCAGCTTGATCATTTTCAACTAAGTTTAATTACAATGTAACTAAACAAAAAACTTGTTAATGCAACATGCACAAGAGCTGCAACATGTAAATAGCCCGCATGCACTTTAACAAAAACATAACAACAGCATGGTTGGCCACTTTTTAACACTCCTCCTTGGCTTCCATATTGCAACTACCAATCATTTATCAGTTTCTTTTTTAAGCTTGGCAGTCCCAAGATGCTTTGTTTCAAGCTGACTCTGCTCAACCAATTCATTTTCAACTCATCTTCAACCTTGGCATCATTATCAACGAAATCTGACTCACACACTTGACTTTCCCAGTCTTTTGTGCCAAAGATTTGTTCTTCAAATGGAGTCTTCTCCTCCTTCACAGCCTTGGTTGGCAACTTGCCTTTAAACATATCTTGCCTTGTTCCCTTGTTCATTACAGTCCTATTTCTTCTTGGACATACTCCTTCCCGCTGTGGAGTGTCTTCATGCACATACTCCATCAACTCCTCCTTCAGCTTATCCCAAGCTTGTTTGGGAGTCTCACAGGGGTGAGCTGCTGCTGTCTTCTTTACAAGCAGCCCTCAAAGATGACAAACTTTAGAAGCTTCTGTCTTATTTAACAAGTAGCAAAGCAAAATCAATAGCCCTCAAAGACTTAGGCTCATGATACCATTTGTTAGGGTTATCAGGACATAGAATAAGGAAGCAAGATGCATGAAATATTTTTACTTGTTCACAATCTTGCAGCAAGGGAGATTATGGTTGATAGCTCATTTTGCTCATTCATTCAACCAGAAAAAACAATACATTTATAACCAAATACATCACCAAATACTGCCTACTCCCACTAAGTAGCCTAGTAACTAGTAAAATATTGTTTGTACACACAAACAAGCCACCTAAACTAGTCATTCAAATACCTAAACACTTCAAGTTGTCATTAGCTTGTTCATTTTCAACTTAGTTTAATTACAATGTAACTAAACAAAAAACTTGTTAATGCAGCATGCACAAGAGCCGCAACATGCAAATGGACTGCATGCATTTTAAAAAAAATATAACAGCAACATTAACTTAACAAATTGTCCCTGAATCCTCTTGGTCCTCTTGGTCCCTAAGGCTAAGGTCATCAATCTTCCCCATCTACATATTTTATAGCTAAAAGCTTGATTCATAATAACTTAACAATTGTCCCCTACTTTTGCTGATAAGGTATTGTTTTGGCAGAATTTAGTCTTAGGAGGGAGTGACACAACCATGGTCACTCTCACCTGGACCTTGTCTTTGCTACTAAATAATCCTCGCGTGCTAAAAAAGGCCCAGGATGAGCTAGACATGCACGTTGGCAAGCATAGACCATTAGAAGAATCTGATATCCAAAACCTGGTCTACCTTCAAGCCATTGTCAAGGAAACATTGCGCTTATACCCATCGCAACCAGTCATTGGCCTTCGAGCTGCATTAGAAGATTGTATCCTCTCAACAGGCTACCACATTCCATCAGGTACACGACTAATGGTAAATGCTTGGAAGATTCAACGTGACGAGCGTGTATGGTCAGAACCCCATGATTTTCAACCTGAGAGGTTTTTGACCACCAACAAGGATATGGATTTTCAAGGCCAAACTTTTGAACTCATCCCTTTTGGCTTAGGAAGAAGATCGTGCCCCGGGGTGTCTCTAGCCCTCAAGATGCTGCACTTTATCTTGGGTAGCTTGTTGCACAGTTTTGAAGTTGGTAAGCCATCAAAGCTGGAAGATGTTGATATGACGGAAAGCACTGGGTTAACAAATCTGAAAGCAACCCCTCTTGAAGTTCTAATCACCCCGCGTCTTGAGTCCAAGCTCTATGAGTTATAGACCTTGAATTGATAAAGTTTACTGGATGAAAAGTTGACACTGAGATGACAGAAGTGGTGAACATGTGGGCTTTTTACATTAGTCGTGTATTGCTTTCCTAGTATCATATCTATGATGAAATGTCGTTATGTTATTGAAATTTTAGGCCACTTTCAATAAATTTCAAGGCAGTCTACATTACCAATCACTGATTCATAGATTTCAATCATATCTTATCTAACTTTTAGAGGAAAAAATATTTTATTACAGGGTAAATTATACTAATAATCATTAAATTATTAGTAAATTTCTTTTAATCATCCAAATATGAAAAGTTACAAAATGATCGCCCAACTATTATTAAATTTCTTTTTGGTTACTCAACTATGAAAAATAGAAAATAATCACCCAACTATTCAATTTTATCTTTTTTGGTCACTAGCGAACTAACATAAAAATGAAAACACAAAAAAAAATCCAAGATAATTAGGTGATAAAAAAAAACAAAACTAAATAGTTAAGTGATCATTTTTAACTTTTCATAATTTAATTACCAAAAAGAATAATTAATAATTGAGTGACTATTAATATAAGGTACCCTTTATTAAATAATGTTGATAGCATCATCCATATAATACAACAATGTAATGACTGTGGAATAATTCATAAACCAGATTGTTTCCTCTACTTGCAAACTAAATTTTGCAAAGTCGACTGCAGCTTGTTATCGTGGCGTATGACATGATCCAATTGGATGCACATAAACTTTTCTTTTAAGGTTTTCCAGCTATAATACCTATGTTGGAATAATCAGTATTGTTGGAACTTTTGGCTGATCAATGTTTTGGAACTTGCTGCTAACATTTAGTGATTTGCGGGTTATTTGAACGAGATCTTGCTCCAATTTAAAGGTTATATATTGGCATCTTTTACTATGTTCTATGGAAGCCAATTTAAAGATGATAGTTGACTATGTACTATTTCAATAGGATAAGGATTTATCCTCATCAATTAAGAGAGTGTTTGATAAACTATTGAAAATTGATAAAATTTTACAAATATGTTGATTTTAAAGAAAATTTAGGGATTTAGACCATTTGTTTTTGGGAATTAGGGAACATCCTCTCTCTTTAGTATCGCGATATCACTAAAAATGACCTCAATTTTCTTCATTTCAGCATTGCCAGGGGTATCGTGACTACCATGGCCTCAGTGTCGCGATACCCCATTTGAATAATGATTTTTTTCTAGTTTCAGCCATTATCGACTTCCTACACCAACTCAATCATATCTTTAAGTCACTCATGGCACCATTTAACCAATTTGGGTGTCAAAAGGGCATAAAATAATAAACACCATTTATTAATAACAAAAGCGAAAAATCAAAAAAAGTAAATAAAATACACCTAAATTGCTTGAGAATAAGCTCCTCAAATGTAATGGAGAGCCTAATTTAACATATCAAATTACAGAAGATCAAAAGGACATCCAACACTAGACATGCAACTAGGGTTGATAACAAATAGGAAGTTGAGAATGAAGAGGAAGCTGAGAACGAAGAGAACAAAGAGAATGAAGAGGAACCTAAAACTGATGATGATCCAATTCAGGAGTCCGGGCCAGATGGTTCAAAAATTGCATTATTTTTTGAACCAAAGATCGTTCCCATTGAACCAGAAAGGAGTGGTTTTAATGGTGAATGTCTGGACAATGCCGGAGGAACCTATCTAGATTTTACGACATATGCACCTCCACCCCAAATGCTTAATGTTAACCTTGATGCTAAGGATGGGTTAGAATTTTGACCTGATGTGTAACAATCCTCACCCGGTTCGGTCGCTAGACCTGAGCAATAAAATGCTACGAACAAATACCACACAATTACAAACAATTTATAATCCAAAATCACAAATAATTATTAAATAATCACATAAGTGTGCATATAATCACACTAATTAATCAATTTCAAGAAAATATTAACTATATGGAAGCTTAGGAACAATTCAAGACAGAACAAGGATCACTTCGAATTAAAAGCAAAAATTTAGAAACTTTTGAAACCAGGGTCACATAGCCGTGTGGCCAGGCTGTGTGATAGAACCCAGACCGTGTGGTTCATAAACATGGTCGTATGGCCAAACTGTGTACAAATCGAAATATAGGTCACACGGCCATGTCCCAGCCCTTGTGAGTATTCGAAATAAGGTTACACGATCGTGTCACAGACTGTGTGAAAAATCTTGCACCTAAAATTAATCAAACACACGGCTATGTGGCAACCTGTGTCCCATGCCGTGTGCACCTAAAATGACTTTTAAAACAAAACAATTATTCACACATCACTTGGGTACCAAGCCAAACCAAAATCAATCAGTTACATACCTTAAAAACTCATTTGAACAAGCTTAAAACATATTAAAACATTCAACCTAAGTGCCTAAACATTATACCCTCATTGGCACCCCATTTTAATAGTTTAAAGCAAATCAAAATGGAATTGACCAAACATACTATTATTGAGCATATTAAGTCATTTAACCATCTCATATTTGATGTTCATTCCAACATTACAACTTAGATACAAAGACCACCAAAGCTAATAAGGTAAAACATAGTTATAACTTGACTTCTATAAATTATGTACTAACACCACTAAGCATATCATGTATTAACTAGTTCCAAACAATCATCAAGCATAAAGCCAAATATGTAACCAACTCATTCATGACAACATTAAGCAGTTAACCCAAAGAAAAACACTTCCAAGTTATCAACAAATTGATCATTTCAAACACACATGAACTCAATTACTTACAATTAGAGATCATTAATATACAAAATGACCAAAACTAGAATATCACAACTTAGGTACATGCCAAAACCAAACAAAAATACTTTTCACCACTTTTGAGTTCGGGATTGTCGCTGGATGCTGAATCGGTGATAGAACTACTAGGTACCTAACCTGCACAAGAGAAAAAAAAACAAACGTACGCTGAGTATAACTCAGTGGTATTTTTATATTCAGTATTCAATATTCAATATAATATAAATTATGTAATGCATGACTCAACAAATGAGAGTTCAAATGCAAATTTATATAACTATCTACATGTCAAAATATATAACTGTTTATACAATCAAATTTTACATTTTTGAATCTATAATTCGATATCCACTATTCATCCTTATTTCAATTTATGATAATCTATTTCTTGATTCCACAACATATTTTCATCAACCAATTATCAATTCATATATGTTCCAACACAGCTCATCACAAATCGTATCCAATTGCATGATTATAACAATATATCATATTTTCAAATCTATTTAATTTAGTCATTATCACAAAAATTAATTTGAATCGATTTAATTCAACTCGTTCTATAATTTCCAGCTTACCTTGTTTTATAACCATGCAACGGAATTTGTAAATGCAATAATTAAAAAGGTTTGGGTTATAAAAATACAAACCGTAAATTTCGAGCAATTCGTTGATGACTTTATCTTTTCCTTTCCGTTTTGAGGAATCCGAGTCAACATTAGCTATGGATTAACATAAATACACCAAATCATCAATACACAGTCATTTTCACATTCAATTACTAATTATGTGACATTTTCATTTTATTCAATTTAGTCCCTAAAATCGGGACTAGCCTCACTTTCACATTTAACCCAAATTTTTATACCAATTTCACTCTAAACCAAAAACTCCCTAATTCTCAATTCTAACCCTAAATTTTAAAATTTTTGCAACCTAGTTTGTAACACCCCTAACCCTTATCCGTCACCGGACTATTGGGTCATTACATAGTTCCTATTACTCAAAATCAACAATTAAATTCACAATTTAGTCCTTTTTCACTTCTAACCTAAAAATCTATCAAATTAATCCCTAAAGCTTTAACTACTCAACAATTGTAACATCTAAAATCTTTAACAATACTAAAAAATAAGACATGGTCAACTAGTTCGTGGTATCGGGATTCTAAAAATATAAAATTACAAGAAAAAAACTAAATTGCACTAACCAATTTTGAATTTAAAATTTTTGAACCAAAGGACGAATTCTCCTGTTCTTTTTCTTCAAATGTTTTCGATTTGCATGAAGAATAAAATAAAGAAATGAGTTTTGGTTCTTTTTATTCCACTATCCAAATATTAATCATTACATAATATTAATTAACATAATAATAACCAAAATTTATAATATATAAAATACATATATTATAAAGTCATAACTGGGCACTAATAAGATTACATATCTTATGGTCTATTTATTATGTAAGTCCTATATTTTAATTCTATTTTAAATCCCACTTTATTCAATTATGCCATTTAGTCCCTATACTCTAATTAAACACTCTTTCGTCGAAATTATCTAACTGAAATTCAATTCACTTCTAATATAACTCTGTAAATATTTAATAAAAATATTTATAAGCCTGGTTTACGAAAATGAGGTCCTGATACCTCAATTTCTAAAACCACTGACTTTAGAATCGATACACTTATAACTTGTCTATCTTTCCAAATAACCAAAATTATTAGACCCAACTTTAGTATAATACTGTAATACCCTCGTAAATATTAATAAATAATATTTACTAACTCTATCATCAAAAAATAGAATTTCGAAACCACCATTTTCGGCACCACTGACTTTCGGGTTGTTACAATTCTCCTTTCCGTTAAGAAATTTTGTCCCAAAATTTACCTAGAAAGAGGTGGGGTACTAAGATTTGATTTTTGAATCAATTAATTTGTTTGCTATCATTTCTTATCGCTCCTCAGACTTGTTTAACCAGATTACATAGTCTTTGACGTGCTATCAATATTCATATTTCGCAATTTACATTCGAATCATCATTTACGATATCAACTCTATTCATAATTCATTTAACCTATTCATCAGTTATAACTTTATTGATCTTACTCAGACTCAAGTTAGATATATATTAACTAGCTTGTATCCCAATCTATCATCATACTTGCATCATTGAATGTACCAAAGCAACTATGCTGGCACAGACAGTGCATTGTTGGACAAACCGAAGAAAATATACTAGCACCCACAGTGCATCATCGTGTATACCGAAACAACTATATTGGTACACACAGTGCATCATTGGACAAATTGAAGAGCATATATTGGCATTTTTAGTGCATCATCGGATACACAGAAGCAACTATACTAGCACACATAGTGCACTATCAGACAAATCGAAGAAAATATACTGGTACACACAGTGTATCATCAGATATACCAAAGCAACTATATTGGCACACACAGTGCATCATTGGAAAAACCGAAGAAAATATACTGGCACACACAGTGCATTATCGGAAATATCAAAGCAACTATATTGGCACACGCAATGCATCATTAAACAAGCCGAAGAAAATATACTGGCACACACAGTGCATCATCGGATATATCGAAGTAACTATACTAGTAAATGAAGTGCATTATTGGACAAACTGAATAAAATATACTGGTACATACAGTGCATCATCAGATATATCTAAGCAACTATACTGGCACACACAGTGCATCATCGGACAAACCTAAGAAAATATACTGGCACATACAGAGGCATCATCAGATAAACCGAAGTATAACCTGTATATCTAAAAATAAAACAATTTTCAATATCAGTATCTTTTGATCTTACAATCTATTAATCCTAATCTTATTATCAATTATCAAATTATCAAATATAATTGTATGCTTCAATTCAATTTATACTAACAATCTAACACCAATCAAGTCCAAAATTTTCTATCCTACTGAACTCAGTTCGATTCTCAATATTTAGTACTCATAATTACAATTCAATTTATACAATAATTTAATCCAAAATCATGTGAACATAGTAAATCCATGAACAAATAGTTTGATATTAAATAATAAATTTATACGTACCAAATCTTCATGCTATTGATTCACCCATAATGTTTTCCCGATCTTTTTCTGTCGAATTAAATCTCTTGGTAGCAACAAGAATATTATCAACATTTCTTGGACAATTCGAGTGATATGCTCAAACAATCCGCATCGAAAACATGCTCTCGTTTTCTTCCAACATTCACTTCTATGTTTTCTGCCCCAAAGTTCATAGTTCGGAATAGTTATATCTTTTTTCAAATTTTGATATTGCCAATAGATTCTGATGGTTGTTTAACCTGATCTTTCTCAGATTCAACATTTGGTGGAATTGATTTCCAAGAACTTCAAAACTCTCTAGCTCGCTTAGGTAAGGGTTGCGAAACAATAATCTTAACTCTTTTTCCGATTGATCAAAGAGAATCGTCTTTTTTGTCTAGGCCTAAGGCTTGTTCAACCAATTTCACTCGTTTATTTAGATTAATGGTGCGTTTGTTTGCCAGTAAAATGTTTTACCGAAAATGATTTTTGGAAAATGATTTACTTTTCTGGAAATAATTTATTTTTCTGGTGTTTGGATGAATCTGTGTAAAATATTTTCTGTTGTTTAGCAGATTTCCTGAAAATATTTTTCGGAAAAGTTGTTTTTACATATATTAATAAATTTATATTTTAAATTTTTTTAATAAATTTATACTTTAAAATATTTTTACATATATTGTAAATAAATCAAATTAAATATATAATAATACTCAATTATTAAGCTAGAATATTAACCATCATAAATTGAAAACAACCAAAGTCAAATAAATTATTTGTAATTGTGTTATAAAAAATAAAAACAAGGATTGAATAATTATAAATTAGCTTCCAAACCACAATTAATACTAGAAATTAATAATATTATCCAAATGCATAATTAGTAGTACACCACATAAAAACAACAATATTATCTAAGTGCATAACTAATATTACACCATATTAAAAGTATCAATATCTTCAACCTTGAGAAAATTTTTGAAGTCAAATTTTTCTATGCTTCTTACTTTTAACTAAAAAAGCTTTGGCCTCAGATTCATGACTTACTAGATAATCAAACACGGAACACAGAAAGTCATCATCAAATCCTTCTTCCTCCATTGACATCACTTCTTTGTAAAGATGTGGTGTCTTATCCACATAAATTGTTCCAAAGCATTAGTAATTTTGCCAAGTTGTTCACCCACAAATTTAATTTGTTCATCAGCGACACTCCTGAACATTTTTTCTTTTACGTTTGGATGTGCCAGATGAAGATACATTTGTTCTTACCTCTTCAATCTCTTCATTGTCTCCGTCTATAGGCACTGAATCTTGGTTACCATCATCCAAATCTATGTCAGAAAATGTTCTGGAAAAACTCCATGTTGCCTCGTCTTTGCCAACAACCAAAGTCATTTCATCATAATGATCAATGCTTTTATTCAAAAATAGTTCATACTTCTTGTGTGCCTGTTGGATATTATACACAATTAGAATAACAAGTAAAAAAACAATTGAAATATACTTAACATATATATACATATATTACCATCATAGCTGCATCATATGTCGCTCTATCACATGTGATCATTTTCATGTTATCATCCCATCCAAAACCACTTTCATCCTGAATTGTGCATATAATCTGCCACTGGTTTTTTACAGTCCTCAAATGATTTTCCACATGCTTCGCATCGCATTGGACTTGAAATCTTTCAGAAATAGCTACAACAACTCGATTAAAAGAAACTGCTTTGAAAGTGTTAGAAGGCTTATTTCCTTTCTGGGCCTCCTCTGCTAGAATTTCAAGAAAAAGATGTTCCATCGGTTTTGTCCACCTGAATTGCTTGGAAGTCCCTTCTTTGTTGCCCTTACCTATTCTACATTAATAATTTTCATTGTCAATCATTTCAATATCATTATCCAACCAAATAAATTCAATATCTAACATAATAAATTCAACAAGCTTAAAACATAATAAATTCAATATCTAACAAATTCAAGACATAATAATTTCAAAATCCAACAAACTAAAATTTCAATATCATTATCCAACCAACATTAACAAAAAAAAAAAAACTAAAACATACATAACATAGAAACAATAACTCTAAACCCTAAACCTACCTAATATTTCTAGCCATATAATCAGTCCACATAGTCTGTGCAATTTCGTCTCTCTTAGCAGACCATTCTCTTGCTTCTTCTCTTTTTTCTCGTTCTGTAGGAGTTGGTATTATCAAATCAGACTCAGGCTCCTTGTATAATCCATAATTAAGTAAATCACTAGGATTAACTCCCATTATATGATTATGAATGATACAAGAAGCCAAAACTATATCTACTTGAGTTTGAAAATTCCAAAATGGTTCAGCATCTAATACACGACACCATTTCTTCAAAATCCCAAAAATACGTTCAATGGTGATTCGCAATGATGAATGACGAAGATTAAAGAGTTCCTTTGCATTTTCAGGCCTCTAATCACTAAAATCTTTTAAATGATATCGGGCACCACGATAGGGGGTAATATATCCATTTCGGATGCCATATCCAGCATCAGCAAGATAATATTTACCTACAATTTTACAAAACATAATATTATTAATAAATTATGAGCTTACTAGAACTATTTGGTATTTAATGTTAATTCTTACCTTCTAGAATTCTTAATCCTCTTGGGCATGAAAGTGCATCACTTAAAATACAAGAATCATGTGCACTACCTTCCCAACTAGCGAGAACATAGGAAAATTTCAAATCAAATGTGATGGCAGCCAATACATTTTGTGTCGTCCCCCCTTTATGGTTACGAAATCTTCCTTGAACGTTAAGTGGAACGGATGCACGAACATGAGTTCCATCTAATGCTCCAATACAATCTTTAAAATAAGGATAAAACCTTGGATTGTTTCTGATTTCACTAGGAGTTGACTCATCTAATAACTAGTTTATACAATTTCAAAATAGCTCTCAATACAACCCTAAAGTAACGGTGAATTGTCTCAGTTGATCTATAATATCTAGATCCAATCACTTGAAACCTTACATTATGGCCAATTATATGTAAAAATATAACTACTTGCTCCCTAATATTCACAGACTTAGTTGATTGTAACAAACTATTCCTACTAAGAATATCACACAAATTAAAAAAGGCAATCGGTCTCATTCTTATCAGATCAATACAATGCTGGTCATCACTATATAAAATTCTATTAATATAATTTTCCCTTTCATAATCTCGATTCACACGAGGGTGAGAAGCAATTTCTTTTCTAGTTTTTAATTTTTTAATCCAAAGAGCCCAAAAGCTAAAACTGAAGCCACAAATCTGACAATTTTATTTTAATCTTGATTACGATCCATCTACACAAAATAATGACACACAATTATTTGATCACTACAAAAAAGATGCAAGCTTATCTTAAGATCACATATATGAATAAAGTTACCATGACTAAAGTGCATACATATATATATGAAAATAACTTGAAAATTTACTACCATTTCTCTAAATTTATCATAAGATTAATTTATTGAGTGCTAAATTTATTATTATACTAGTATTCTATCTTGTAATTAAAAGTATTTTAACGATAGAGTCAACACTAACTGTAATTAATGTGATGAAAGTGAGTAAATAAATAAAAATAATAAAAAGAAAATCCCATTTTTTCTGCATGTAGAATTCATATTAGAAAGAAAGGAAAGAAAAAGAGAAAGAGAAATGAGAAGCATTTGTACCAAATATATGCTGATACACAGTATGGAAAAATTGACACTGAAATATGAAATATACTTTTCAAATCAAAACATCATATCTTTGTGAGAGTGAGATGTTTTGACTACTTACCCTTTCTATTATATCTTTAATTTAGATTTATTCCTGCATTTATGTTATCTTGTAAAATTACATAAAAATACGTTTATACATCATTTTTGGTGTTTTTATTAAAAGGTGGAGAACATTTGATACACGAAAGGTCCTAAAGATGGAAATAATAGTGAGTAGGACCCATAGGAAGATTTGGAAAGATTTCATATAAAAAAGGGTGAGTTGTAATTTGGCTTTGCCATCTTTATTCACTCCATTATTCTTTTCCTTTTTGACTACTCCTCTTTAACTCTTCAACTGTAGGTGAGCTGCACCAACATTTCACTTTTTTAACTATGCTTACTTTTATCTTGTTTATAATAATTATAAATGTTCCTTTTTGGAAAAGAATTTATTATTTAAATCCATGTATATTTGGTCAATTCTTTTTGGTATGTTTAAAGGGAATAAAAAATTTGAAATTTCATGTTAATGTAACCTTTCTTCTTTCTTTAAAAAAATATTTTTCCTCAAATATAGGAATGTGTTTTTTTAGTAATGACCGAAAATTAATTTTTCTTTAAAATTTATCTCTAAAATAAATTTCTTTCATATTTTGTCAATGTGTTTTTTTAGCAACACTCAATATTTATCATAAGATGCAATTTTTTAGCCTCTGTTCTTAGTTCTTTTCTAACGTTATCATCATTTTTAGGTTTCAACCTCTCATTTGCTATCATTTCTCGAAAACAAAAGGACCGACAACTCCATTCCAATTGTTCATTAAAGTTGCAACATGACAGACCAAGAAACAACATCCCTCAAAGGCATTGCCTTAAGAAAAGCACTGTGAATAACCAATTAATTCCAGGTAACAATGTTTCACTCAGGAATTTCATCGAACAATTCACATGCATTATCAAAATAATAGACAACACATTGTTAAAAGTTTTGACGAACACATAAAAAGCAAAAAAATGGAAGGAAAAAACAAAATTTGATTCATTGATTTCATTCTCATGCCATTCATACAGAAAAAAGAAGAAGCTGTAGTTAACAACTACTTCTAGTAAATTCAGCAACATGTTCCATGATCTTATAGTGTTCTTTTTTTGTTGACCTCCATCTTTTAGCTTAAAATAAGCTATGTTAATGGCATGAGGAAGTAGAGATAATTTATTTTTAAAAAAAATGATTTTTTACCGAATCTTAAAACTTAAATAAAAATACTTATAAAGAGGTTTTTGTTTTTGGTAAGAAGGAATGCCCTAGTTAACAGAATTGCAGCAAACAACAAATTGCAACAAACAACAAACAGAAGAAGTAGAAGGAGGAAAGTTACCTGGATGAAGAAGAAGGAAGATGAAGAACGGCTTGGCTAGGAAAAATTGGTGAGAGTTGGAATCAAAAAGCGAAACGAAATAGCAGCCCTGGGAAGAGAAGACGTGCGAAAAGCTAAGGAAAAAAGGAAATTAAAAGATGAAAAATAGAAGAAGTGGAGGAAAGTACCTGGATGGAGAAGAATGAAGATGAAGAACAGCGCAAAGGGGGAAAAACTGCTGAGAGTTGGAAAATGTCTTACGGAAAAAATTAACACACTCTAACAAGCTTTTTTATTTTGTACGAGACCAACCAGACTCGAAGTTCATCTTGCATTCCTCGGAGGAACTGCTTACAACTTTCTTCTTTATTCAATACAAGTTCTATAACGTACTAACTAAGTCGTAAAAATTTGCGCTCGTAATCATTTACTATCATCTTGCCTTACTTCAGCAATAGGAAATCTTACTTTCTATCCTCTAAGTAAAGTTCACCCACATACTTTTTCTGAAATTTAGATTGAAAGGAATCTTAATCAATCCGATGAGTGAGCACATGATGAATAATAATCTGCCACCAATTATATGCTTCTCCTTGTAGAAGAGAAATGACACATATAACACATTCATGAGGTGTGCATTCTAACTATTGAAGTACTTGGTTCGTTGCCTCTAGCCAAATATCAGCCGCCAAAAGATCAACCCTTTTTATTCCCATGAACTATATGGCACTATACTTTCATAGTTCTTTTATTGGGGCTCGTCTAGTAGTGGTTGATGAAGTAGTTTGTGGAGCAATTCTCATTATTCACTGAAAGATTTTTGCTATCTTACGTGGTAATCCCTCATTACTTCTATCTTCTTGTTAAGGTATCATAATTCTATTTTGTTGAATATTGGCTAAACCTTCACTAAGTGCTTCGACCCCAATCCAGTTTTCATTCTCAATGAGTGACCACTGTTATTCATGTCAACATTATTAACATTTCTCAGTTCTCTTGACATTTTCAACTATATAAAAAAAACAATTATAATCAGCATCCAAATCCCAACTCAAACTCGACTCGACTTTGGCATGTACCTCTAGACTTGATTCTAGTTTGATTTAGTCCAACAATCAATTAAACCTATAGCACTAATACCACTAAATGTAACACCTCTCACTCGGTCATCCATCCTCAATGTTTTAAACACCCAAGGCGTCTCATTTTCTGATGACGCTGACGATATCGATGATGTATGGGCCATCTATATATAAAGCACTGATGAAGAGTCCACTTGCTATCCCATCGGTGTATGGGACTCAACATAGTTATGCTCATTCACCGTTTGTAATGCAAACACCTTCGGGATCTTTATTCTACCAAGGTAGGTCATCTTTCCAACCACCTATTTATAGACTGAATAATGTACGATAGCAACCAAGAACGTAAGGATCATAATCGATCGAAGGTGAAGAAGAGGAGCAACCGAGAGCACAACCCCAACAATCATAACCCTACTCGCAAGCTAAACGAAGAAGGAATCCAACCCATGAACGTCGACCACCCCGATATGGCACTGATTTTGACTGGCATATGCACTGATTAATTATATATTGTATCGATGATATTTGTTATCGTTTTACAAAATTAACATTGTACCATTTAAGAAAATGGCAGTTGATGTCTGTTATCATTTTACAAAATTAACGTTGTAATTTGTTATAATTTCACAACATGAAAATCTGATGTGTTATTATTTCATAGAACCGCACGTTTACTTATTATAATAGAATTGATATTTGTTTTTTAGTTTGCATAATCCTTTCGATGTGAACATGACGACATTATATGGCCCGGGTTCCTACACTACCCATATAACCTTGGTTGGTTTAGCCTAGATTGGTTTGACCTTTCCCGAATATCCATGTCGCATATTTGAGTCTATGCTGATCGACCTTTTAGTTTGCGATGCAATCTTCTATTAAGTAACAACTTAGACTGAGCACTCAGTATAGGCGACCACTTATGTTCATCTGGGACTTCTAGGAGTATATATCTATACGTTGTACAAGTTTCCTAATTTCTACACTTCATCGAAAAAGCTTATTGGATCCAAGCATTAATTGATACAAGCTGCAATTGCATAAACGCATGGAAAACAAAGTGCGTTAAATCTCTCACAATTACAAGTCCTATTTCTCAGGTGTACATGGTACACTCCCACAACAATACCTTGGCCTGGTCTGTCGAACTCCGTTACTCGAAACCATAGGTTTTTGCACGAGTGACAAACTGAGTGCATGCAATTGGCTTATGTCTTAGCCTTCATAATTTGTTCCACTACATCCGGGCACCATACATGCCTCTTTGCAATTACCAGCATAACTCGCCGCTCGCTTTGGGAATAATTCTGCCAAATGGAGGTATGTCTCTTTCACAACCGAAGTTATTGGCAAATGATGCATTCCCTTTAAAATGAAATTGATGCATTCTGCCAGGTTTGGAGTCATATGGACATACCGTAAACCCCCATCGTAGGATTGTGTCCACTTATCGAAGGGTATGTTAGGGAGTTACCGAGCCCTTGCTTCATTAGTTGATAGTAAGATTTCTAACATCTCATAGAAATGACCCTTTACGATCCCGTACCCTACCACTAGAAGTGGATAGTGACGATTATATACCAAAAAATATAAAAAACAAACGGAATACTACAAACCAAATAATATTGGTGGCGATTACATACCTATATTCATTATTGTGATCGTTCAGTGATAGAGAGACATTTTTGGTAGTAGTTGGATGCAACGTGCCTTAGATAGTACCAATAGTGTGTGCAGTCCCAGAGGCTTCCTTGTCATTTAGTTGTGGATAGTATTCTAGTTCCTTGATCTGATATGCCGCATATATCAAGTTAGGGGAAGACATGCCTCCTCAACCTAGACAAAAAAAAAAAAATCTCAATCGTCTTCTGACTCCCGAAGTGTTATTGCAAACACAATTGGAAGTATTCTCTGATTACCATCTTGTGCCACAGCCAACAATACCCGATGGGTATATCTACCACACATAAAGGTACCGTCTATTTGTACCAATGACTTGCAGTACTGAAATGCTTAAGAGCATTGCTTGAAGGTCCAAAAAAGATAGTGGAACACTGAGCACCCATAGAGCAAGCGATCGTTGTGGCATGCGAGTCTCATTTCAATATCAATTACGCAACCTGAGATGTATCTCTCCAGAACTTAACACCACTACCATACCTCGTTGTATGACGCATCCCGTACAATGTGCATCTTCTCCAAGGCTTTCTGCTTTACTATTCACGCCTTGCAATACAAAGGTGTGCAATTGAATTGGCTACGAATATTTACAATTAAAATTGACATAGCAATTCTCGGATCTACTTTCACCATCGATAGTATTTTGTCTGCAATCGTATATGAATCCAACTTCGGATGATTCCACGAAACACCTACAACCCCACGAGTACATTAAATTAAGTGAAACTGTACCTAAAACCCTAAAAACCTTAAAGAACCAAAAAACCCTAATAAAAACACGATGAAAAATAGTCTATCAGTAGTATTCTGCTTATTATACTGTACCAGTGGCAACACACATATGTGGATCGATAAACTTCTTTATCGTCCAAAATCCCGTCTTCTTCCATAATTTTCTATGCGCATCATCGCTTCGTATTGCACAATTAGCCTTAAACTTCTCAGATTTAAATTTAACCATGTGGAAGTTAACCTCGTTCTTGATGTTGTATCCCTTCACCGCAGTGAGAAAATTATCTTTAGTGGAACACTCCCTGGCTACTTCCAATTCACCTGAATCCAACGAAGAACTTGCGTGGCCTAACTTCTTATGTGGTAGTTCTACAAACTCCAACCCATCCTCTGTCGATAGATCAACATTATGCATGTGCGCTGAAGGCAAGTACACCGTGAATCATGGATCTTCTTCTTCATCATCTTTACCCCCTTCACCTTCTTTTGGTTCAGTTGGAACAAACTCTGGTTCCGAGAATAATGCAACTTCTGAATCGTTGGCACCGGGATCCCAAACCGTGTCTATATTGGGTTCATTGTCATCTTCATTTTCTGACCCCTAACATTTGCTGTGTTGGAGGTCTTCTCATCGATGGGCATCGTAGAGAGTACATTATCTTTTTCTCGTGTACGTGTCGGAACATCCAAAATCACATGTCGATTGCCAATTGCTAGAAATTACTGCCATTCCCCAATAAGTATTCCCAGCGTCGAACATCGACTAACTGAGTGTTGTGCAAGGGTCATGCATTCTGTTCCACCGCCAAAACCTGATTGTATGGTGTTCTGCCTCCCATGATTGAAATCTAAGGCTGAGACAGTTGAGTGTCTTCCCATTAATGATTTCAGGATATCATAAAGGAAACTTTCTAACAAAGTGGTTGGACTATCAATAGTTTCAATTGTTCTCACCTCTCGAACAGGAAGAGATGTTGATGACCGAATACCTTCATCTGGCCTTGAAATTTCCACATATAATTAGAGAAACGATGATCTATTGTCGATGTGCATATGCATTATTGCCTCCAGGCCATGAGAACCTTTGATATCAAAAGCGTCATATCTCATGAGATCAACCAAAGTACAAAATCGATACTTAATAGACAACACTCTCATTCTCATAGATTTGATAGATTTTCTCTTAATTCTTTTCCGAAGTTCTAACAACTTTATGTTCTGGTTAAAAGCAGTCGCGCTATGTTCTTCGATAAGAAAACCACGCTGTTCTCAATGTCACGAACCTCACCGTCGTAATAAATAATAGCACTAATCCGTCCATTCATTTTTAACCAAATTATCTGTCGAGAGAAGTTCAAAACAAAAACATTATGCAAAAAATATAATTCTTCAAATAAATATTAACACGAAAAATCAATGCTTATGCTTACTTTTTATACAAATGGTATCATTGTTCTAACTTATGCCTTTCCTACGAACTTTTATTCTTTTGAACTTCTTCAAATTTTATTTCCATGATTTATGTCATGAGAGGCTGAAATATGGGTCATTTATAGCCCAAGAGATAGCATCCTATATGTTTTTAAAGATATGCCCCGGATGGTAGGGTTTAAAATTTGTAGAGAAAAAACACTCCAAGCAGGACACACTATCAACAATAGTATCGGAAAGGGTGTCTAACTAGAAGCGGTTTCAGTACTTTTGCTGACAGTGTGTCCTACTTGACGTGTTTTTCTTTACAAATTTTAACCCTCATTATCTGGCGCATTTTTTCAGAAACGTTTCATATATCTTGGGAATCCCACGATTTTTTTTCAGAACTCATCTCCTCAAAATTATTTTTTTTAGTTCTCCGAGTTTCGATTTTAAATAAAAATAATATTCGATTGGTGTAAATATGAATATTTTAAATATTAGCAAGCTCAGGTGAAATTGAGGCTAATATCTTTGTGGGCAACTATGTATAGTATTCACATGTTATATTATGCATAAATTCGATTTGAATCTAGAATGTCCTCTTGCGTGAATATCTCTACATTTAAAGCAAATCTAGGCTTATGAATTCTATTCTTTCTCTAAATTCATTTTTTTAATTCAATATTTTCTCTAGTTCAAATAAAAACTAAATTAATAAAAAAGAATAAGTTAATTTAAGAATCACTTGGGAATACTTAAAACTAACTAAATCTTTGTCAATTCTTTTTCTATTATGTAAATTAAAAAAATATTGGTAAATTAAGTTAATTCATTTTATTTATTATTACAACTATTATTTTTTCTATTAATTTTATCTTTATAACACTAATATATAATTTTAAAACAATTATAATTTCAATCAAGATTTAAGGAGAAAAAAACTTTACAAAGAAAAACTATTTACAACTAAACAGAAACATAAAAAAATGCATTTAAAAGAAGGCATGCGTGAGAAGGGATTTCAATATATTAGTTCATTAATCTAATAAAAGTGAATTTTACAAAATAAAATTTTAAATATAATCAAAACCTTGTACTAAAGATCTACCCATGGTAGTTGCCTTTGCCAACAATGCAAATAGCTCCTCAATGAATATCAAACTCGACCAATTCCTTTTAATGCCCAACCGATCAAAGTGCTATGATGTTATAGCATTTAAAATTCCCTTATTATATATGGGAGAAGGATTTTAACCCTTTTTTTTTCATCGTTTAGCAAATCCTATTCCTAAAAGTCAGTTATTTTTATCATCCAAAAAAAACGATGGCGATTGGAAGACTCGGGAAAGTGTGTTTTCCAGGAACAAGCTTAGAATTATAAATTGTAAATGTGAGGTGTACATCTACTCTGCTTCACACATCTCTTCCGAAGCTCTGAATCTACTGTGTATCCTCTGCTATTCAACATATTCTCACCCTTGCTGCCCTTTTCAGTTGTATTTCCTTCTACCGATCGTCCAAGAAACGAAGCAGAAGTTGTAGTGCACCACAAGCTGGTGGTGTTTTACCTATTATTGGCTATATACACCATTTGGCCGTCAGCAACTCATCCATAAAACCTTAGGTGGCATGGCTGACAAATATGGACTTGTTTTCTCCATAAGGCTAGGATCACACCAAGTCTTGGCTCTAAATAGTTGGGAATGGCCAAAGGATGTTTCACAGTCCATGATAAAGTTTTCTCCACTAGACCAAACTTTGCTGCTTCAACGCTTTTAGGAAGTGATTTTGCTATGTTCGGGTTTACTACTTATGGACCCTATTGTAGTGAGATACGCAAAATTACAACAATCGAGCTTTTGTCTAACCACCGGATTGATATGTTCAAACATATACGATTTCAGGGTTAAAAAGTGCAATAAGAGAATTGTACAAGTCATGGCTTGTTAACATCTATAGTAAGTTGAAAATGTATTGCATATTAGAAGAAGTTTTTGTATTATTTTTTGTATCTTGAGTTCATACATTATAGCAATAGTATTTATAGAGTTTATGAGTAACTGCTATTACTAATAGCTTAACTGCTTTGAATAACAGACTAACAACTAATAGGCTAACAGAGTAAGCTAACGCAGTCTTTATCTATACTCTAACATTCACTCATCTTCCCGACAGGTAAAACCAAAAGAAGACTTCGAAATCGAGCAAAGGATGAAGTAGAGAGCGGCTTGGTAAAAATGTCGACAACCTGATCACACGTAGGAACCTCACCAACAACAACTGAGCCATCAGCTACCTTCTCCCGAACAAAGAATAAATCAAGTTCTACATGTTTAAATTTGGAATGCAAGACGAGATTAGCAGCTACGATGACTGCACTAGCGTTGTCAACCAAATATTAGGTGGATCGGCAGATTGAAGTTGTAACTCTTTTAGTAATGAGACCAACCAAGTAACATTACTGTAGCTGCAGCAAGACTTCGATATTTGGCTTCTGCCGTAGACCGTGGAATGATTTGTTGTCTTGGAACACCAGGAGACAGAGGTGTGACCCAAATACACGTAGTAGCTCGTTGTAAATCGATGATCATAAAAATCCAGCCCTCAGTTACCATCTACATAACAACCTAAAGAAAGTCGTGCAGATGGATGGAAGTGAATCCCATAATCAAGTGTACCACATAAATATTGCAAGATTCATTTTAATGCAACCAGATGGACAGTAGTAGGCTCATGCATGAACTGACATATACAATTTATTGCGTAGGCAATATCAAGTCGAGTCAAGACCACATATTGTAAAGTACCTGCAAGGCTTCTGTATTCAGTAGGGTCACGAAGACGATCCCCGTCATCCTTGAATAGAGTAGCCAAGTTAATCATTAGAGTATGGACACTTGTTGCATGACCTAATGAAGCTACCAACCTTTAGCAACAACAATAGATAGAATGATTAGAATAGTAGCAGGTTTTACCACCGGACTAAATGTTTTTTTGAAATCACACCCAGGTACCTGAGAACATCCTTTTGCTACTAATTGAGCCTTTCGACGGGCGACAGTGCCATTAGGATTTTTTTCTTTGAAAAGCCATTTACACCCGATTACCTTGTGATTATTCAGTAACGGAACAAGTTCCCAAGTGAAATTATTAATGAGGTCATCATACTCAGCTTATGCCGAAGCACGCCATTATGTGGTAGAAAAGGCCTCCTCAATCATGTAAGGCTCAACAGCTTCAACAAATAGAACATTGGGCTTAAAAATGCTAGCCTTAGACCGAGTAACCATCGGATAAGTATTTTCTGGAGGTAAAGGAGATGATAGAATATTAGGAGAAAATAGGATATTTGAAGTAGTCTTGGTAGGACTGGGAACACCATCATCGTTGGGCAAGGAAGAGAGATGATGTGGCTCACGATTAGAGCCCAAACCAGCCTGAGGAACTTCAAAGATAGAGGGCGAGGGGTAGTAATCAGGAAGTGAGGACGACATAGGAGGTAGAGCAGACGAGGACTCCATGGGCCGACAAGAGACAATCATAACAAGAGGAACAAATGTTGAGATAGATTGACTAGACGTAGATATGGAACCTCCCGTAGCAGACGTAGGAGATAGAAGCCGTTGTTCGTCAAACATAATGTGACGAGAAGTGACGATCTTACCATCTGGCATGAGACATTGATATCTTTTATGTTGGGAACTATATCCCAAAAATGTATTGGGTTGAGAACGAAAGTCCAACTTGTGACGCAGAAACGGCACAAATACGGAAAATAACACCTAAATACCCGTAGATAATCATATGTGGGATCTTGTCCATGACGAACCTTATACGGATACTATCTTTTTAGAACCTAGATAGGAAGACGATTGATGAGATGAACAACCCAACAAAATGCATAGCTCCAATACTCCATAGAAAGATTTGCTTGGGCCAAAAGTGCAATACCAATGTCAACAATATGCCGATGTTTGGGTTCAGCCACCCCATTTTGTTCGGAAGTATGTGGACAAGATAACCTATGAATTATCCCTTGACTTGCTAAAACAAACATAAAAGATCGAAACTCTCTACCCCAATCACTCTGAAATTGTTTAATATTTTTCCAAACTGAGTTTTGACTAATTGTCGAAACTGAACAAAACAATCCACTACCTGAGACTTTTGGCGAATTAAGATAAATCCAAGCAAAGCGAGTGCCCATATCAATAAAGGATACATAATACCAATTACATCCACAGGCAACTGACACAATTCCCCATAGATCGGAGACAATCAAAGTAAATAGATCATTATATTTAGTAGTCAAGTTTGGAAAGGGCAATTTATGAGACTTCCCTTTCTGGCATGCAGTACAAAAATTAACAAGACAATTTATTGGAAACAAGATTTCACTTATCTAAAACAGATTTAACAACAGAAGCAGAGGGATGACCAAGACGTTTGTGCCACAAAGAAAAAATATCACAGCTGTCAGACTGATTCTAGACTCCAATGTGGGCAATAGGAGTTACAACAGACTAAGCAGACGCAACTGATAGAGAAAAATGATAGAGCCCATCACAAAAGTGGCCCCTCAGTAAAGTTTCTCAAGTCTGGACCGCCGTGGTAAGGCCAGAAAATTGACCAGAAGTTAGTAAAGAAAATGAAAAGCCAGCAACCGAGCTTGGACCAGGACGATCGACCAGATTTGAAACCCAAGCCACCAACGACGGGCCATCGTACTCAAAGTTATATTGATAAAAACACCTTTAAGCTAAATGCCCAAATCGACCGCAGATCTGGCATTGTATGTAGGATCAAAACTGTCTCCTGCGACCTCCAGACAGAGGACGACCATCATACACAGATTCCACCATTGGCAGCGACGGAACAGTTTCCAGAAGATTGGCATGAATCGGTACATCTTGAACCACACGTATCTAGCGACTCTCATACTCTAGTAACACATTGATGAGATGTTGAAGCGGTAGAGTATTCAAGAAGAATGACACTAAGGTAAGCACGACATCAAAGTCCGGAGGTAGTCTCACAAGAACTATTTCAACTTTGTTTGCCTTCGAGATCCGAGATCCAAAAGCCTCGACCAAGGCACAGGTATTCTAAATCTTTGCTATATTTTTTTAATCAAGAGATTACCTTTCTTAAGTGAGTGAAGATTGTGAAAGATGCGAGAAAGTTTCACACCTGTGATTGCAGCAAAGAGACGAGTGGTAGTATTCCACATATCGTATGCCGACCTAGACTCTGTAATAGAAGATAACAGTGAGGGATTAATAGTGGAAAGTAACCATGAGGCAAGTAACGATAGACCCCTTTGGGGACTGCACAAAACGCGGTGGAGTAGGTAACGTTCCGTCCGAAAAACCAGTTAATTCGTAACCTTCAATGATCAAGCGAACATGATATTACCACTGAATGAAGTTTCTGTCATCCAACTTAACAGTTTTATGGATAGAAAAAGATTGAATGATCTGAGCACCAGTGAATGCCGGACAGCCATGCTTGATAGAGGCAGTATCATCAAAAGCAGTGGCAGTCATGGAAGCAGACGAAGATCAAGTCTTCAGCACCTAGGCGAATAGTACCATGTTAACATCTATAGTAAGTTGAAAATGTATTGAGTATTTGAAGAAGTTTTGTATTATTTTTAGTATCTTGAGTTTATACATTATAGCATCAGTTTTTATAGAGTTTATGAGTAACTAAATTATAACAACAGTTATTATAAAAAGGACATGAAAAGAACAGCAAAATAATTGAATATTATTGTAGGAGGGTGGCTAAAAGAGCATAAACAAAATAAGCTCATGTCTGGAGGGGTGACAGAAGAGCAGGATTTTATGGATGTGATGTTGAATATCCTTGAGGATGCCAATATTACTGGTTTTGAAGCAGACATAATCAACAAGGCTACTTGTTTGGTAAGAACCAAAAGTAATATCAATTAAGATGCATGAATCAGAGTTGGTTAAAGATAATAAATTCTTATTTTTTTTACTGAGTGCACTTAATCCTTAAGGCTAAGGTCATCTTTCTTTCCAGTTTAAATAATTTGTAGCAAAATTGGCCCCTAATGTGTCTTCTCACTTGGGACTTGTCTTTGATACTTGCTGGGAAATGACCATCCATGCGAACTGTGAACCACAAGCTTACTAAATATGCAAGCTCTACAAAATTGTGAGCTTACCAAAAAATGTGCGAGCTCAGTAAGACCGCGAGCTCACCAGCACTGCAAGCTCACTGGACCTGCGAGCTCTTCACTCTACAAGTTGCCAACTTGCACCGGAACTATGATAAATTGTGATTAGACATTTTGGCAGGTGATTAGACAGAAACCAGGTAATGAAAAAGAAAGTTATATGAACCTATTCATTGAATTAAGCCAAGTTATAATATTTTATTATTATTTTTAGCTTATTTAAGCTTAATCCTTTATGTAAACATTGTATCACTTTTTAATGAAACAAGTTCATCTCAAATTTATTCTTCTCCATTTTTTTTTTATCATTTTTGCTTCTATTTCAATCCTTCCCTTCATCAAATATCTAACAATTGGTATCAAAAGTCATTTTATCTTTGAGGGCCTGTTTTCATAAAAATATCTTCAGCAAAATTTACACCACCACCACCACCCCTATTTTTACAGGAGAAAACTACCACATCTGGGTAGTAAAAATGAAAGCTTATCTTCAAGCCTTTGATCTTTGGGAGGTTGCAAATGTTGAAATAGAAATCACTAGTGTTGAGGTCAAATCTCACACTTGCTTAAATGAAACAACATAATGAGGAATGTGCCAAAAAATACAATGCGATGTCTTGCCTACAAAATGGTGTTTCAGACATGATCTTTACATGAATCATGGCATGTGAAACTTCTAAATAAGTTTGGGATAACCTCAATGAGGAGTTCCATGGATCACAGAAGACAAGGCAGTAGTAGATGATCAATCTCAGAAGAGATTTTAAAAATTTCAATATGAAGGAAGCTGAGACTATGAAGCAATATTCAGATAGAATCATGGCAATGGTGAACCAGATAAGACTGTTAGGTGACCAGTTTATGGATAGTCAAGTAGTTGAGAAGGTGATTACCACACTTCCTAAAAGATGCAAATCAAATATATCCTCACTAAAAGATTTAAAGGATTTATCAACCATCTCAGTCTCAGAGCTAATTAATGTTATGTATGTTCTAGAACAAAGAAGGGCAATCAAATAAGAATGACATGCTTAAAGAGCTTTTCAAGCCAAAAATAGAGATGCTACGAGCTTCTCAAGTTAGAAAGAAAAAAGAGCTGGTCAGATAAGAAGGAGAAGTCAAAGAAAGAAGGTGAAAAGAAAAAATATCCATTGTGCTCACACTGAAAAAAGTTAAGGCATCCTGAGAAGTTTTTTTGTTTTTGACCTAACACTCAATGCAAAAATTGCAAGCAGTTTGGTCATTTAGAGAAAGTATGCAAAAACAAAGGACGTGCTAAAAAAAATGTTGAAGCTCAGACAGTAGAAGTAGAAGAACTCATGTTCACAGTTTCCTATAAAGCCCAGCTCACAATACCACTTACCAACGGAGTAAGAAAGAATTGGCTCATAGATAGTGGTTGTATGAGTCACATGACAACAGATACGAGCATCTTAAAGAATGTTGAAAAAAGGTTCCATTCCAAGGTGAAAGTCGGAAATGGCCAGTATATTGAAGCAGTTGGAAAGGGAGATGTTTTGATCAAAACTTGTCATAGATGTTTTTATAGTTCCTGACATAGACTAAAATCTACTAAGTGTAGGAAAGCTGCTCGAGAAAAACTATTTTGTTGTGTTCAATGACAACAAATGTTTAATTCTTGATCCACTGGATGCGAGCTCATATCAACAAATATGGCAGACAGAATTTTTGCTGTCAACTAGAATTTAGCAACTTCAGCAGCATATATCAGCTCGCTGGATAAAATAAAATTGTGCCATAGAAGAATGGGACATGTTGACTACAAATCCTTAGGTCAAATGTCCAAGAATAAATTGGTTGAAAACTTATCAAATATGGCAGAACATAAAGATGTATGCGAGGTATGCCAGCTTGGAAAAGAGGCAAGGTCTCCATTTCTTGCGAACACAGCATGACAAGTCACTGAAAAGTTACACTTAGTACATACTGAAATTTGCGGACCCATGAAAACAAGTTCGCTAAATAGAAGTACGTACTTTGTGTTTTTTATATATGACAGTACAAGGTTCTGTTAGGTGTACTTCACGAAGAACAAGTCTGAGATAGTTGAAATTTTCTTCAAGTTTAAAGCTATGGTTGAGAACCAAAGTGATTGCAAACTTAAAATGGTAAGATCAGTGTAACAGTCCGGTTTAGGCCCTAGTCAGAATAGTGATTTTGTGACCACAAATTTGAGTTAAAAAAATATTTTAATATTAGGAAAATTTTGTAAGAAAATTTAATCATTTGTGTACTCAATTTGATAAAATGACCTAATCGGGTAAAATGTAAAAGTGGCATTCTATTTGATTAAGTGCCTATTTGTTGTGGCTTTCTAAATGAAAGGTCCTTATGTTGATATTAGACCATTGGAAGTTTGAATGGACATTAATGACCATTTGTTATGTGTTTAACATATGTTTATAATAAGGTTAAAATAGTAAAATGCATAATTATGTTAATAATATCATACAAAACATGAAATAAGGCTATTATTTGTTCTTATTACCGAAAATAGAAGAACAAAAGAAAATAATAAAAGCTCTTAGGGTTTCGGCACTTGGGATTGTGATTAAGGTATGAGTTTTGATCCGTTTTTGATAATTTCTATGTTTTTGTGATCGTTGCTTGATATTCTATAACGCCCATGCTTAAAATTTTTATTTTGATGATGATTTTGAACTATGCCATTAATGAAATTGTGAGCTTTGTGAAGTTAGTTGATGGAAAATAAAAGAAATGCGCTAGGTTAATATATTTTGTCTTTGAATTTTTGATGAATTTGAGTAAAATGGACTAAATTGTGAAATTTGTACATTGAAGGACTAAAATGTAAAATAAATGAAACATATGGGCTTATATGAATATTATGAGAATTTGACCTAACTTGGGTATATGCAAATTTTGTGTATTTTGTGATTTTGTGAAATAGGGACTAAATTGTTAAAATACGAAAATATAAGGGCTAATTTGTAAAATGCCCAAAATATTTGTTTGTGGATTGTTTTGAATGATTTGGTGACTAAAAAGGTTAAAATTGAATTTATATGGATCAAGAACAAAAGAAAATGGAATAAGATTGGGGAAAGTCGAAAGTCGTCGAGTAGCCGATTCCGTCTAATCGAATCCGTATGCTGTAAGTCTATATACAAATAAATGTATTTGAAATGGCTTATTTATGCTTTTATGCTATTGAACTATGTTGAATGGCTATATGCCTTTAATATGAGATATCCGAGAAAGTATCGACAAGGTTCGGATGTCTAAAAAGCCCAGTACGAACCATACGAATAGTTAGGATACATATGTCATGGCATAGGATTTTTGATATGTATTTTTGTGTAAGACCACGTCTAGGACGTTCGCATTGATTCGGTATCTACATGTAAGACCACGTCTGGGACGTTGGCATCGTATTTGATTTCGTGTAAGACCATGTCTGGGACAGTGGCATTGATATTTGATTACAAGTAAGACCACATCTGAGACATTGGCATTGTACGAGCTTTCCGAGCTATCCGCGTATCCTTATGATTCTGAACTATTCAACGAGCATTTTGAGAAATGAATGACTATGTGAATATGTATCCGATTCAAGTACGTTTGAAATGTGCATTATGTTTGAGAATAAGGTAAGTACAAAGCATATGTATATATATGAACTTATGGAATAAGTATGAAGTATGTGAAAATGAAATTTGTTAAGTATAAGTGAATTATGCATATATGAGCAAATGGTTATGAGCCTTTGAGCTAAATGAGAAATGTGAACTTATCATAATGATATGCCATGACTCATGCAATTAAATTAGATTATAATTGTATTTTGTGATAAGTTTATTTGTATATGGCTTACTAAGCTTTTGAAAGCTTACTTTGTGTGTGTTTGCATTTTTTTTATAGATATCGTAGCTATCAAGAGCTCGAGGATCATCGAGGATCATCACTACAATATCGAACCTTACTTTGGTATCTTTTGAATGTGTAAATACTGAAGTATGACATGTATAAGCTAGAAGTATTTGGATGTGTATTTTAATGTGTATATCATGCCATGTGATATGGCTAGATTATGTTTGAACTTATAGTATAATTTTGTTATATGATATGTGATGCAATATTACCAAGATGATGTGTTCATGAATGGCCAGGTAAATTGGTCAATTTGGTAAGTTTGAGTATGTGTTTAATATGGAATTTGGTAAGTTTATGACATAAGATGAAATGATGTGAATTGAGTTATGAAACATATATGTTTGGTATGTAATTGGTTTATGAATTGGTATGATTTAGTATGGATTATAAGCATGAAGTTGATTGTTAATGATATGACATGAATGGTGAATGTTTTGATTGAGAATTGATGAAAATTTGGTATGAAATGAATTGGTTTTGTTGCTTGTAGAGAGGACTTTTAATGAGTGGCAAATTGGCCTTGTAAATTGCTTATTTTTGCCCACACGAGCAGAAACATGGTTGTGTATCTCAGCCGTGTTGCTCGAGGGCCATTTCAAAATGAGCTTGGGCAGACCACAAGGTCGCACACACGGGCGTGTGCTAGGTCATCTGGCCAAGTCAGTTTCGACCACGGGCTAGACACACGGGCGTGTGACTGGCCGTGTGATCCAATTCAGTATCCTCCCTCATTTTGACATGGCCTGGCACACAAGCATGTCATGTGGCCGTGTAGACAAGTTAGTATGTATGCCCTGTTTTGACATGGCCTAGACACATGGGCGTGTCTAAAGCCGTGTGAGGCATACAGCCTGTTCACATAGGCGTGTGACCTGTGAAATTTTGAAAAATTGTTTAAGTTTCGAAAAATTTTTGTATGAACTTGGTTTAGTCCCGACCACTTTCTAATGCATGTTTAAGGTGTCGATGACCTATATAAGGGACTCTATAATGATATTTAACTATGCTTGTGGATAATGTTATTGAATTATTCGTAAATGTTTTGATTTGTTCTGTAATGCCTTTAACCCTAGTCCAGTGACAGATACAGGTTAGAGGTGTTACATTTGATTGGTATTAGAGCTACAGTTTAGTTGATTCTAGGACTAACATAGCATATTTGAGTCTAGCTATATTTGTCATATTTATGAAATGCGATAGTGTTATGAATCCTGACAATGAAAATGTGTTTATATATAGCAAATAGATCCCGAATGAGCCGTAGCTGACGATGTCAAGAGTAATGTGTCTGCTTCTGTGCAAGGTACAGCGCCATTCGATTCTAGACCGGCTACGAGTAGCCATGATGGAGAGGCTAGACAAGCCTACTATCAAAGGATGAATGATTGGTTCAGTCAGTACATTAGAACTAATCCAGCTGTTCAACAACCCTCAACCCCGAGTAATCCTCTACAAGTCCCTGTTATGCCACAAGCTAATCCGACTCAGTTAAATAAGCCTTCAGTTGATAAAATTAGAAAATATGGGGCCGGAGAATTTCGTGCTACTACGAATGATGATGCTAGAAGAGTCGAGTTCTGGTTAGAGAACATGATACGAGTGTTCGATGAATTGCCTTTGAACCCGGATGAATGCATAAAATGTCTCGTTTCATTTCTAAGAGATACGGCGTATAACTGGTGGAAAAATTTGATATCGGTGGTTCCAAGAGAGCGAGTCACCTGCGATTTCTTCCAAGTTGAATTCCAAAAGAAATACATTAGTCAGAGATTTATCGATCAGAAATGAGAAGAGTTTCTTGAGCTTAAACAAGGCAGTATGTATGTTATAGAATACGAGCGAGAATTTGTAAGACTTAGTCAATATGCTTGAGAATGTGTATCTACTGAGGCAATAATGTGCAAAAGATTTGAAGATGGTCTGAATGAAGATATCCATTTGTTAGTTAGGATTCTTGAGATCAAAGAATTTGTAGTGCTTGTTGAACGAACATGTAAAGCTGAAGAGCTCGGGAAAAAAAGAAAAAGAAAACCTGATTCAAAAGCTAGAGAAGTGCAAAAGAGATCATCTAGCAAGTCATTTTAATCTACATAAAAGAAGTTTTGAGATGATTATAGCCGTTCAAAGGCTAATGTGGGACATACGAGTAGAGATCGTACAAGATCGCATTCGAGTTTTAGAGCTCCAGCTACATATATTGCCAGTGTTGGAAATGTTTGATCTGATCGCTCTGAGTGCAAACATTATGGTAAAAGACATCTTAGCAATTGTAGATTGTATGATCGGGCTTGTTTCAAATGTGGATCATTAGATCATTTTATCCATTATTGCCCCGAGTCTATCGAGTAAGAAATTGTGCAAAATTCAAGGCCAAGTGGCAATGCATATCGTGGTAGACCTCCCAGAAATATGAGAAATATGAGTGGTAGTCAAAGAATTACTAAAGACATTGTTGTTCGATCCGAGGCTAGAGCACCTGCCAGAGCCTATGCCATTTGAGCTCGTGAGGAAGCTTCGTCTCCAGATGTTATAACTGGTACTTTCACACTTTATGATACTTTTGTGATTGCTTTGACAAATACAGGATCCACACATTCGTATTTATGCATGAATTTAGTATCCAGTAATACTTTACCTGTAGAGTCTATTAAATTTGTGATTAGAGTATCAAACCCTCTAGGCAGATGTGTTTTGGTTGATAAAGTCTACAAGAAATACACGTTAATGTTTCGAGACTTTTTTTTTGGTCGATCAGATGTTATTACCTTTTGATGAGTTTGATATAATTCTGGGAATAAATTGGTTAACGTTGCATGATGCTGTTGTGAATTGCAAATAGAAAACTATTGATTTGAGATGTAAGAATTATAGTTCGAATTGAATCCAATGATTTAAATGGGTTACCTGCAGTGATTTCGTCAATGAAAACTCTAAGTATTGTGAGAAAAGGTTGTGAAGCCTATTTTGCCTATGTGATTGATTCGAAAATGTCAGAAAAGAAAGTTGAATCAGTGCATGTTGTCTGTGAATTTCCTGATGTGTTTCCTGAGGAACTTCCGGGATTACCTCCGATACGAGAAGTTGAATTTGGCATTAAGCTAATAGAGAGAACTACTCCGATTTCAATGGCTCCGTATAGAATGGCCCTGATCGAACTAAAAGAATTAAAGTCTCAATTGTAAGAGTTGACCGATAGAGGGTTTGCTAGACCTAGTTTCTCACCTTGGAGTTCTCCTGTTCTGTTTGTGAAAAAGAAAAACGGTACGATGAGAATGTGCATAGATTATCGTCAGTTGAATAAAGTGATTATCAAGAATAAGTATCCTCTGCCTTGAATTGATGATTTATTTGATCAATTAAATGGAGCTACTATGTTTCCGAAGATAGATTTGAGATCAGGCTATTATCAGTTGTGAGTAAAAGATTCAGACAATCCGAAAACTGCATTTAGAATGAGGTATGACCACTATGAGTTTTTAGTTATACCTTTCGGATTAATTAATGCACCTACTATCTTTATGGATTTGATAAACAAAATTTCCAGACCCTATTTAGATCGATTTGTTGTTGTATTTATTGGTGACATATTGATTTATTCGAGTGATGAATCCAAGCATGCCGTGCATCTGAGAATAGTATTATAGCCTTTGCGTGATAAGCAATTACATGTGAAGTTTAGCAAATGTGAATTCTAGTTACGAGAAGTCAGTTTTCTAGGCCATATTGTATCAGCATCAGGTATCTGATTCGATCCGAGCAAAATTTTAGCTATTTTGGATCGGAAGCCTCCGAGAAATGTCTCCGAAGTTTGCAGTTTTCTGGGACTTGCTGGTTATTATAGACAATTCATAAAAGGCTTTTCGATGATTGCAACTCCATTAACGAAACTGCTTCAGAAAGATCTAAAGTTTGAATGGTCCGAAAAGTGTCAGAAAAGCTTTGATAGATTGAAAGCCCTATTGACTAAAGCTCCAGTGTTAGTACAACCCGAATTGGGCAAAGAATTTGTGATCTATAGTAATGCTTCATTGAATGGTTTGGGATGTGTTTTGATGCAGGAAGGTAAATTCATTGCTTATGTTTCGAGACAGTTAAAGCTGCATAAAAAGAACTATTCAACGCATGATCTGGAATTAGCTGCGATTGTATTTGCTTTGAAAATTTGGTGCCACTATCTGTTTGGTGAGAAACGTCACGTATATTCTGAACATAAGAGATTGAAATATCTGATGACTCAGAAATTTGAATCTGCGACAGAGAAGATGGTTAGAACTGTTAAAAAACTATGAACTTGTAATTGATTATCATTCGGGAAAAGCAAATGTTGTTACTGATGCTTTGAGTCTAAAATCACTATTTGCATTGCGTGCGATGAATGCTCAATTGGTTCTGTCCGATGATGGTTCAATATTAGCTGAATTGAAAGCGAGACCGTTATTCGTTCAACAAATTATCAAAGCTCAGAAGATTGATAATGAGATTTTAGCAAAACAAGCTCAGTGTGAATTTGATTCGAATTCTGAATTTCGAATTAATAAAGATCATTTTCTGAGATTTCGAGATCGAATTTTTGTTCCGAGAAATCCAGAATTGATTCAGATGATTTTGAATGAAGATTGCAATATTTGTTTATATGTTCATATGGGTAGTATGAAAATGTATAATGATCTGAAACAGCTTTATTGGTGGCTTGGTATGAAGCGTGATATCTCAAAATTTGTTGTGAAATGCTTAATCTGTCAGCAAGTTAAAGCTGAACATCAGGTGCCATCCGATTTGTTACAACCGATTATGATTCCAGAATGGAAATAGGATAAAGTGACAATGGATTTTGTTTCGGGTTTACCCCCATCTCCAAGAAAGAAAGATGCAATTTGGGTTGTAGTTGATCGATTGAAAAATTTAGCCCATTTTATTCCTGTACGATCCGATTACTCACTTGATAAGTTAGCTGAGTTATACATTTTCGATATTGTGATATTGCATGGTGTGCCATCATCTATTGTGCCAAATAGAGATCCGAGATTCACATCGCGATTTTGGAAGAAATTACAAGATACTTTGGATACAAAATTACACTTTAGTACAGTTTTTCATCGGCAAACGGATGGTCAATCCAAGCGAATTATTCAAATTCTCAAGGATATGTTGAGATGTTGCATTCTTGAGTTTGAAGGTACTTGGGAACAGTATTTGCCTTTGATTGAATTTTCTTATAATAATAGTTTTCAATTGAGCATCAAAATGGCACCCTACAAAGCTTTATATGGTCGCAAATGTCGTACACCTCTGTATTAAACTAAGCTCAGGGAGAATAAGATACACGGAGTTGATTTGATAAAATAGTCTGAATAGAAAGTAAAAGTGATCCGAGATAGTTTGAAAGCAGCTTCCCATCGTTAGAAATCTTATGAGATTTGAAAAGAAAAGATGTTGAATTTGAGATCGGCGACAAAGTTTTTTTGAAAGTATCCCCGTGGAAGGAAGTATTCCGATTTGGAAGAAAAGGCAAATTTTGAGTCCAAGATTTATTGGGCCGTATAAGATTATTGAGCGTATCGGTCCGGTTGCATATAGGTTATTATTGCCTCCAGAGATAGAAAATATTTATAATGTGTTTCACGTATCGATGCTTCGATAGTATAGATCTGATCCCTCGCATGTAATTCCTCCGTCGAGATTGAGATTCAGTCTAATATGACCTATGAAGAAGAATTGATCTGTATATTAGCTTGTGAGATTAAAGAATTGAGAAATAAGAAAATTCAGTTAGTAAAAGTAATGCGGCATCGACACGGTGTTGAAGAGGCTACGTGGGAGCCTGAGGATGCTATGAGACAATAATATCTGAACCTATTTGATGGTAAGATTTTCGGGGACAAAAATCCCTAAGGGGGAGCATTGTAACAGTCTGGTTTAAACCCTAGTCAGAATAGTGGTTTCAAGACCACAAGTCCGAGTCAAAAAATATTTTAATATTATTTTCTGTAATTATGATATGTGAATTAGCATCTGTGAAAGTTTCGTATGAAAATTTAATCGTTTGCGTGCTCAATTTGATAAAATAACCTAATCGCTTAAAATGTAAAAGTGGCATTCTATTTGATTAAGTGCCTGTTTGTTGTGGCTTTCTAAATGAGAGGTCCTTATGCTGATATTAGACCATTAGAAGTTTGAATGGACATTAATGACCATTTATTATGTGTTTAACATATGTTTATAATAAGGTTAAAATAGTAAAATGCATAATTATGTTAATAATATCATACAAAACATGAAATAAGGCTATTATATGTTCTTATTGCCGAAAATAGAAAACAAAAGAAAAAAATAAAAGCTATTAGGGTTTTGGCACTTGTGATTGTGATTAAGGTATGTGTTTTGATTCGTTTTCGATAATTTCTATGCTTTTGTTATCGTTGCTTGATATTCTATAAAGCCTATGCTTAAATTTCTGATTTTCATGATGATTTTGAAATATGCCATTGATGAAATTGTAAGCTTTGTGAAGTTAGTTGATGGAAAATAAAAGATATGTGTTAGGTTGATATATTTTGTCTTTGAATTTTTGATGAATTTGAGTAAAATGGACTAAATTGTGAAATTTGTAAATTGAAGGACTAAAATGTGAAATAAATGAAACATATGGGCTTATATGACTGCTATGAGAATTTTACTTAACATAGGTATATGCAAATTTTGTGTATTTTATGATTTTTTGAAATAGGGACTAAATTGTCAAAATGTGAAAATATGAGGGCTAATTTGTAAAATGCCCAAAATGTGTGTTTGTGGATTGATTTGAATGATTTGGTGAATAACAAGGCTAAATTTAAATTTATATAAATCAAGAACATTAGAAAATGGAATTAGATCGGGGAAAGTCAAAAGTCGTCGAGTAGCCGATTCTGTCTAATCGAATCCGTACGCGGTAAGTCTATATAAAAATAAATGTATTTGAAATGGTTTATTTATGCTTTTATGCTATTGAACTATGTTGAATGGCTATATGCCTTGAATATGAGATATCCAAGAAAGTATCGATCCGAAAAGCCCCGTACGAACCATAGGAATAGTTAGGATACATATGTCATGACATAGGATTTTCGATATGTGTTTTCATGTAAGACTATGTTTGGGACATTGGCATCGTATTTGATTTCATGTAAGGCCCTGTCTGGGATAGTAGCATCGATATTTTATTACATGTAAGACCACATCTGGGACGTCGGCATTGTACGAGCTTTTCGAGCTATCCGCGTATCCTTATGATTCTGAATTGTTCAACGAGCATTCCGAGAAATGAATGACTATGTGAATATGTATCCGATTCAGGTACATTTGAAATGTACATTATGTTTGAGAATAAGGTAAGTACAAAGCATATGTATATATATGAACTTATGGAATAAGTATGAAGTATGTGAAAATGAAATATGTTAAGTATAAGTGAATTATGCATATATGAGCAAATGATTATGAGCCTTTGAGCTAAACGAGAAATGTGAACTTATCATTATGATATGCCATGATTCATGTAATTAAATTAGATTATAATTGTATTTTATGATAAGTTTATTTGTATATGGCTTACTAAGCTTTTGAAAGCTTACTTTGTATGTGTTTGCATTGTTTTATAGATATCATAGCTATCGAGAGCTCAGGGATCATCGAGGATCATCACCAAACTATCGAACCTTACTTTGGTATCTTTTGAATGTGTTAATATTGAAGTATGGCATGTATAGGCTAGAAGTATTTGGATATGTTTTGTAATGTGTATATCATGCCATGTGATATTGCTAGATTTTGTTTGAACTTATAGTATGATTTTGTTTTATGATATGTGATGCAATATTACCAAGGTGATGTGCTCATGAATGGCCAAGTAAATTGGTCAATTTGGTAAGTTTGAGTATGTGTTTAATATGGAATTTGGTAAGTTTATGACATGAGATAAAATGATGTGAATTGAGTTATGAAACATATATGTTTGGTATGTAATTGGTTTATGAATTGGTATGATTTAGTATGGATTATAAGCATGAAGTTGATTGTTAATGATATGACATGAATGGTGAATGTTTTGATTGAGAATTAGATGAAAATTTGGTATGAAATGAATTGGTTTTGTTGCTTTTAGAGAGGACCCTTAATGAGTGGCAAATTGGCCTTGTAAATTGCCTATTTTTGCCCACACGGGCAGAGACACGGGCGTGTGTCTCAGCCGTGGTTCTCGTGGGCCATTTCAAAATGAGCCTGGGCAGACCATATGATCGCACACACGGGTGTGTGCTAGGCCGTCTGGCCAAGTCAATTTTGACCACGAGCTAGACACATGGGCGTGTGACTGGCCGTGTGACCTAAGTCAGTAGCATCCCTAATTTTCACACGGCCTGGCACACGAGTGTGTCATGTGGCCATGTAGACAAGTCAATATGTATGCCCTGTTTTGACATGGCCTACACACACAAGCATGTCTAAAGCCATGTGAGGCATACGACCTCTTCACACAGGCGTGTGACCTGTGAATCTTTGTGAAATTATTTAAGCTTCGAGAAAATTTTGTTTGAGCTCAGTTTAGTCCCGACCTCTTTCTAATGCACGTTTAAGGTCTTGATGACCTGTATAAGGGACTCTATAATGATTTTTGACTATGTTTTTGGATGATGTTACTGAATTGTTCGTAAATGTTCTGATTTTTCTAGTAATGCTTTTAACCCTAGTCCGGCGACAGATACGGGTTAGGGGTGTTACAATCAGACAATGGGGCAGAATACACCTTTGAAAAGTTTGAAAAATTCTACGAAGAAGCTGGTGTCCATCATCAACTAAGCAATGTGTACACTCTACAATTTGAAAGAAAAAATAGAACTATGATGAACATGGCTTGCTGCTTGCTGTTTGAAAGTAAATTGCCAAATAATTTCTACGTAAAGAAAGTAAACACTGCTATTTATTTGCTAAACAAACTACTTACTAAAGCGGTTGAAGGAAGACACAATTTAAAGCCTGGTATGGTTTTAAAACTTCTGTTTCACATTTAAAAGTATTTGGTTGCACCTATGATTCGTGATATTCGCGACAGGTTTTAAAAATTTATAATTAATCGTTCTTGAAACTAACTATTATAACGATGAAGGCAAGTGTACCTATCGAACGGTAGTATAGCTTTAGCAAGACTGGATTGTGAAACCCAAAGGAACCAAGACACTAGTACTTACTTTCTTTTGATTATCTAGCCTAAAAATTAAGGGATTTGTTTATCTAAACTAATTAACTAAACTAAGAGTGCACAGAGAGAAAATTGGGGAAAAGCTTTTGGGAAAACTCGATTGATTAAGACAATACCCAAGGAAAAATCCACCTAGACTACACTAGTTATTTGACTCTGAATCAGACAATTTATTCATTTGACTTGATCCGTAGAAATCCCTAAGTTGTATTATTATCTCTCTCGAGACTAATAACGTCTAACCCTAGGTTGATTAATTGAAATCTTTCTAATTAACGCCCTAGTGCTGCATTAACTCGATCTATGGATCCCCTTATTAGGTTTCACCCTAATTCGGCAAAATCTTGTCAGCCTATCTCTAGGCGTGCAATCAACTCCGCTTAATTATGACAAATTTACTCTTATACAGGGACTTTTGCTCCTCTGAATAAGTGCATTAACTTGAATCAATATCCTAGAATATTAAGACAAGAATTAAGAACATATAATTAAGAACAAGTCAAATATTTATCATACAATTCAGATAATAATAACAAGATCTGTCTTAGGTTTCATTCCCCTTAGGTATTTAGGGGGTTTAGTTCATAATTATAAAAGAAAATATCTCATAAGAATAATGAATACAAAACATAAAGAAAACCCAAAACTCGTGAATGGAAATTGAAGGGAGATCTTCAGTCTTGATGAATAATCCGGCTTCTAGGATGGATCAATTGGCTTTCTTCGCGTAATTCCTTGATTCCTACTCCGTATGTCTATTCTAAGTGCCTCCTCAGGTGTTTAAATAGGCTTTATAATGCCTAAGAGCCCTCAAAAGTGGCCTTCTCCGAAGAGGACTATACTTGGGCTCGGCAGGGACACGCCTGTGTGACATGCCCGTGTACGATTGTTCCAGCCCGTGGTCAAGGTTGTTAAATAGGCAATGGCATGTAGTCTACCCGTGTAAGTCATGCATCGATCCTGCCAAATGGACACGGCCGTGTGGCTTACCCGTGTGAGGAAGTCCAGGCCGTGTTGATTTCCCATGTGGGTTCATTTTCTCCGTTTTTGGCCCGTTTCTCCCTCTTTTTACCCTCCTATGCTCACCTAAGTATAAAACATGAAATTAAAGAATTAGGAGCATCGAATTCACCAAATCTAAGGAGAAACCATCCATAAATGTGCTAAGCATGGGATAAAAATATGTATAAATTATGGTTTATCAAATATCCCCACACTTAAGCGTTTGCTTGTCCTCAAGCAAAATCCTCAACTTACAATCAAAATAAATTCTTCTCAATTTATAATCCCTATCAATAATATCTCAAAATAATCCATAAGTATTCATACATTGAAAATTCAACTAAAAGTACATCAAAGTTTCAAACATTCCAAGTTGAGCATTTTATCACGAAAACATAGGTGTCCCCCTCATCTAAGTAATCACCTTTGATCAAAATATCACAGAGTTTAACATCCTCACTAAAGATTCACTGAAATCACTCGAGGTGTTTAAGGACATCAAATAAAGCACTCATTAGTCAATATGAAAAGTTATTACCATAGGCTTGCATGAAAATCAAATCTCCACCACTATATATTGAGATGATACATCAATTAAAAAGTCTTTAGAGTGTTGTAATGTGGCTTTGGTTAGGGGGTGTGGTCAAAAGCTGAAAGAAAAGGTTAGAATCAAGATTGAATTGAAAAAAAAAATCACCTAACTAGAAAAATAACTAATTATCAGTTGAATACTAGTGAGCTTCTTCTCAGAATATGGAATTAACACTCAAGCTAAAAAGCGACGAATTACTACTAATATGTATGTAAGTATTTTTTTTTTAGAATAAGTCAAATAACATAAAACTTAATTATTGCAATGAAGAATAAAACATAGCTAAGCAATTAATTCAAATAAAATCTCGACAAAAATAGGGATCAAATTAGGGGATTTCAACAATAATTGGTTATGGGTTAATATTGAGGGTAAATCAATTAATGGCTTTTTAGGCTCAAAGGGGTTCACTAAGGGTTAATTATGAAGGTAGGCTTTTGTAGAGTGAGTGGGTTAAACCTAAGTGCCTCTATCATCTCGACATATCAAATTAAATGGTGTGGTCTTGACATGCAAAATCAAGCCAGTTCTAGAATAACAAATCAATACTGACGCACTCATAATAAAAGTGAGCATGAAAGAAATAACATATCTCTAAAGGCTCAAGATCTCACAAAAATTATGGCTTTTTGATGTTTAAACTTATGAATTTCAACTCAAGATAATATCTAAACTTGGGGAAACAACCTAAAAAATTTTAATTCTCAAAAATCAACTTCTCATGCTTGATTCCCTAATGTTTTAAAGTTTAAACGATCAATGCATAAATGCCTATGTTTTAATTCAAGATATATCAATAAAAATCATAACTTAATCAAAATTAATTCTAATAGTGGTATGAGAAGATCACATGAGAACAAGACAAAATTCAGGGATTTTTCTGATAATGAAATAAATAACCCCCACTTAAGATGTACATTGTCCTCAACATACAAAGTTAGATTCATGACGATATAGATATAAGATCATAAAATAGGGAGAGAATTGAAACTTTCTGAATGATGAATGGACTCCTTGAATTGGATTTATGAAGAATAATCGGCCAAAGCAATGATAATATTGGAAGAGGATACTCCGATGGTGGTAGAGGTTCATTAGTCCCTAAGTCCTGCGCCAAAAGAATATTATATCTGGTAGTAGCTATAGTTGTGGTCGAGCAGAACATGGCAGTTGTAGAGAGCCTTTTCCACTAGAGTTTTTAGTTCCTAAGTGATGATGAGCTTTGGAGCACTTTATAACTGTGATAAAATCAAGAACTCTTTAAGAATTATAAGGAAGCATAATTACTCGAAATGAAATAGCTGAAACTATAAATTATTCAATAAAAATTATAGAACCTAAAATTAAAATAATATTAAAGGAAAATAAAATAAAAATTACTTAAAGAAGATAAATAAAGATAAAAGTGAAAATAAAAATAAAAAATGAAAAGTCTTTAAACATCGTCATCGCCGGATGGTTCGCAAGGTGGTGGTGGCGATGAGATGTGAAGGTATTGACAAATCTGATGAAGAGTAGCATCAATGTGATCAAAGCGCTGAAAACACTGCTGCTCAAATCGAGTAAGGCGCTCAGAGATTTAAGAGTATAAAGCTGTCGCATGAACTGGACAATGGATGGGTGATGGTTGAGACAGTGGGTCCTTATGACGTGAAGGGACATCATCAGTAATGTCCTCTAGGTCGTCCTCCTCGATGGACTGGACGAGGCGGTACTGAGGAGGGTAGGTTCTACGTCATTTCTCGATCATCCTCATATGTAGCATGCTCGAGATGCCCTATGAGGATATCTGGCCGATGAGAGTGAGGGAGGATGATTGTGTCACTGTGTTGAGGAGCCCAAAGTGCCAAGCCAATCGAGTCACATAGGGCCCGATAGAGATGACTCCTCTCCTATACAGCTCGGTTTGATGGCGGATGGTGAGGGCAATGAAATAGGAAAGGTCGAAGATGTGCCTGTTCGCAATGCTCCACAAGAAATAGGCGTCGTGAGTGTTGGCGACACCGTTGCTCTCTCGCTGTCCTGTCAGAGTGTGGGCCAAGATGGCATGTAGGTATCGCAGGGATGGGGCGAGGGCTGATACCTTAGAGCGGCTAGGATCATAGGTGGCTGAGGCAGGGACGAGGTCCTTCTAGCACTTTGAGGGAGAGTAGTGGATGTAGCAATGAAGGGTGTCGAGTTCATTGTCGTATATGAACTCCTCCGTGTACAGCCCTTTGCAATTCCAAACTCCGGTACACTCAACTGGCGCACTAGACCACCAAGGCAGAACTGGACGGTTCTAGGATCATCAAAGTTTGTCATGACGACTTGAAGATGGAAGGTCGAGCAGAGTTCCATTGTGAGCTCAAGGTACGTCGGCCCGATGATCTCAAAGAAGAGCCCCCACGGGTCAGTCGTCAAGAGGGCTCAGACCACGTCAGCCATTTGAATTTTTTCAAGTGCGGTCCAATCAATGCAACGGCCCACACCTAGGGGTCAGGCCCGTAATATCTGAAATAGTTCTTCTTGGGGTCCCAAGGGAAACTGAAGGAAAGGGTGACAGATCTCAGTGGTTGGACCCGAGGATGACGTTGCTCCTTTCCTTTTCTTCGAAGCAGGGACGGCGGCCTTCTTGCCACGTGAGGTTGACATAGTATACCTACAATGGCAAGACGAAATAAAAATAAAAATAAAATTACTCCCCAACAATAGCATGGAAAAATATGCATGGTAAGACTAATAGAGATACTTCATAGAAGTCATGTACTAAAGAATAACTATGCTAAAAAAAATAACCCAATCAGATATATTAAGTTATTACTATGAATAAGACTACGATATTAATGCTACCAAAAATATCTAGTGAATGAATGCATGTGGGTTTGATAAGTATGAAATATGGTGTGGGTAAGCATGAAATCTATAGAAACAAGAAAAATGAATGAATGTAGCAAAATGTATTGACTAAGATGGAAAATTTCTTAACAAAGAGAATAAGTATTCTATCATTATAACTATGATTATTTACTCGAAATAAAACAAAATATCATGAAATAAGTAAAAGAATGAAGAGAATAGAGGGAAAAAAGTGAACAAACGCAAGAGGGAGGAGCTTTGGGTCCTCGAAGATGGTGCTGTGGTTGGTGCACGGGTGTGGCAGGTAGGGGTGTGAAGTTGTAGCAGCTAGGGTTAGGGATTTTGGGGAAGGGGATGATGAATAGTGAGGGGTATATATATAGATTTTGGGGCACACGGCTGTGGGGCACGCCCGTGTGCCCTAATTTTTTCCCGTGTATTTTGCGATTTTTTAAATTTGGGTGCGTTTGGCATTCAGCCCACGCCCGTGTTCCTTGGGCGTGTGGGTGCACATGGCCGTGTTGCATGGCCGTCTTCTGCTTTGTTCGCTTCTCCCACGCCCGTGTATGGATGTCCACGCCCGCGGTATTTTATTAGTCTTGAGCACGGTTGATGGGCACGAGCGTGTCGCATACCCGTGCTAAAATCTCAGTTTCAACCACGTTTTATAGACACGGGCGTGTCGCCTTCCCTTGTTGGTTTGACAGACTCTCCCACGACCATGTCGTACGGCCGTGGCAACTTATCGCATCCCGCGTTAAGGAAATTTTTCCCTGTTTTCACACGGTCGTATCGCACGGTCGTGTCTCCTCCCGTAGTGTGAGCATGACCTAAGGCACGCCCATGTGCCCAGCCGTGTGGGTTAGAAAACCTGTGTTTCAATGACTCAGTTAGTGATTAGATGTTAAAAACTAAAATTTTAAAGAAGTTAACATCGTTAGTGCTTGGGTTGCCTCCGAAAAGAGCTTATTTATAGTCTAAACTCGACTTACCTTTCTGTTGCATGGTCATGGTGGTGTGAGGAGTTTACACTCCCTATCCCTGCTATCAATTTTATCAACATAAGGTTTAAGACGAGTACTGTTTACCTTAAAAGTGCCAAATTTAGGATAAATTACCTCGACTGTACCATATGGGAAAATACTGAGTACCGTAAGAAGGATTGCGCCGTTAGGTTTAGAAGTGGCAATGTGAGGATCTGCTGCATCCAGTAGTACTTTGTCTCCAACCTTAAGTTGATTTGGTGAGGTATTGAGCTTGTCCTGGCTTGGTTTTGGTTTATGGTGTGTTCTCGGTTTATGTGTCCGCCATTCATCTAGCTCCTCGATTTGTAGCCTTCGTTCTTCATAGATAGGTTCTTTGATGTTGCTTGAACATGGCTTATATATGTTCTTCGAACCTGTTTCCTGCCAAGTAGGTTGCACCACATGGTCAGTTTTAATAGTATGATTTATACAACCACCTTCAATTTTTGATGTGTTATTCAAATTACGAGCTTAAAGTGTGATTGTTTCGTCTCTCATATGAAGTGTGAGTTCACCTGTACAAACATCAATTATAGTTCTAGCAGTTGCTAAAAAGGGCCTCCCTAAAATTAAAGGAACGTTACTATCCTCCTCTATGTCTAGAACAACGAAATCCATTGGGAATATAAATTTGTCAATTTTAACGAGTACATATTCAATAACCCCCCTAGGAAATCTGATATCGGCTAATTAAATACTCATCCAAGTTTGTTTGGGTTTCCCAAGACCTAGTTGCTTAAACATTTTGTAAGGAATGTCATTGATACTAGCCCCTAAATCAGCCAAAGCATTATTAACATCTAAGCTACCAATTATACAAGGAATCGTAAAACTCCCTAGATCTTTTAATTTGTTGGCCAGCTTATTTTGTAGTATGGCTAAGCAAACCGCATTTAATTCCACATGCGATGCCTCATCCAACTTCCGTTTATTTGTTAAAAGCTCCTTTAAGAATTTGACTGCGTTTGGCATCTACGAAAGAGCTTTAATAAACGGTAAGTTAATATGTAATTTCTTTAAAAGTTTAAGGAATTTACCGAATTGTTCGTCTGAGTGGTCTTTCCTTATCGCATTTGGGTATGGTACACGTGGTTTGTACTCTTTACTTACATGTTTTTGGTCATTGTGGTCCACCTCACATTTACCTTTGCTTACCACAATTTCTTGCCTCGATTCTGGTTCAGGTGCTACTAACCTTCCTCATCTTGAATGGTAATTGCATTGAGCTGCTCCCTTGGGTTAGATTCAGTGTTTCTCGGCAGGCTACCTTGTGGTCGTTCAGATATTAATTTGGTGAGCTGTCCTATCTGAGTTTCAAGCCCTTGGATCGACACTATTGATTCTTAAGTGCTGTCTCGATATGCTAAAAATGAGTTTCTGACATAGAGATGAATTTTGTTAGCATCTCCTCAAGGTTCAGATTTTCTCTTATTGGTAGGGTGGTTGTTGGAAGCCTAGAGGTGGTGGTCTTCTCTGATTTCCTTGGCCTCCCCATGAAAAATTTGGGTGGTTCCTCCAACCTGCATTGTAAGTGTTACTATAAGGATTATTTTGAGATCGGGGATTATTACCTATGTAATTTAACTGCTTGTTCTCTATGTTGTGGCCATAGGGTGGGTATTCTGAATTGCTTGATCCACCTCCACTTGCTTCGCACTGCATTACTGGGTGAACCTGTGAAGAACCAAGAAAACTGTCAATTTTTCTATTCAAAAGTTCTACCTGATTAGAGAGCATGGTAACCGAATCAATGTTAAAAATGCCGGCTGTTTTCGTTGGTTTTGTCCTCATGACTTGTCACTGATAATTATTCAGTGACATCTCTTCTATAAATTCATAAGCATCCTCAGGTGTCTTATTATTAATAGTTCCTCTAGTAGCTGCGTCAATCATCTGTCTAGTCAAAGGATTCCGGCCATTGTGAAACGTTTGAACCTGTAGTCATAATGGTAACCCATGGTGAGGGCACCTTCTCAAAAGGTCTTTGCATCTCTCCCATGCATCATAGAGTGTTTCTAAATCCATCTGCACAAAAGAGGAGATCATTACGTAATTTGGCTATTTTACCCGGCGGAAAATATTTTAATAAAATTTTTTTGGTCATTTGTTCCCAAGTAGTGATTGACCCTCGTGGTAACGAGTTCAACCACTATTTAGCTTTGTTCCTCAATGAAAAAGGGAATAACCAAACGTGAATGACATCATTAAAAACGCCATTGATTTTAAATGTATTGAAAAACTCTAGAAAATTTTCCAAGTGGTTGTTTGGATCCTCATCCTGCAAACCATCAAACTGAACAAATTGTTGTATCATTTGAATTGTGTTAGGTTTCAGTTCAAAATTATTTGTAACAACAGCAGGCCTAACTATACTTGACTTAGTTCCTGTTAAAGTAGTTTTAGCATAATCATACATAGTGCATGGAGCAGGATTCTGATTTACTAGATCAGTGGCAATCGCAGGAGGTAGCAGATTTTCCTGGTTTTCAGCCATCTCCTCTGTTGTGGTTGAAGTATCGTCCTCTTGCTCTTCCTCTGTGTATTATAAGCTTCGCCTTATTTCTCTTCGGTTTCTACGAACTGTGCGACTGATCTCACTATCAAACAGTAATGGTCCCGACGGGTTTCTTCTAGTCATACACTATAAAAACCTGCCAGGAGCGAATAAAAGAAAAATTAGAAAAGAAAATAAAATTTTAAATTGCAAATAAAGTAAAATGGCTAAAGTAATAAAAATTGAATGTTCCTAATATCTTAGTTCCCTGGCAACGGTGCTAAAAACTTGATTCGTGATATTCACAACAGGTTTTAAAAATTTATAATTAATCGTTCTTAAAACTAACTATTATCACGATGAAGGCAAATGTACCTATCGAACAATAGTATAGCTTTAACAAGACCGGATTGTCGAACCCAAAGGAACCAAGAGCACTAGTAATTACTTTCTTTTTATTATCTAGCCTAAAAATTAAGGGATTTGTTTATCAAAACTAATTAACTAAACTAAGAGTGCACAAAGAGAAAATTGGGGAAAAGCTTTTGGGAAAACTCGATTGATTAAGACAATACCCAAGGAAAAATCCACCTAGACTTCACTTGTTATTTGACTCTGAATCAGATGATTTATTCATTTGACTTGATCCGTAAAAATCCCTAAGTTATATTATTATCTCTCTCGAGACTAATAACGTCTAACCCTAGGTCGATTAATTGAAATCTCTTTCTAATTAATGCCCTAGTGTTGCATTAACTCGATCTGTGGATCCCCTTATTAGGTTTCACCCTAATCCGACAAAATCTTGTCACCCTATCTCTAGATGTGCAATCAACTCCGCTTAATTATGACAAATTTACTCTTAGACAGGGACTTTTGCTCCTCTAAATAAGTGCATTAACTTGAATCAATATCTTGGAATATTAAAACAAGAATTAAGAACACATAATTAAGAACAAGTCAAATATTTATCATACAATTCAGATAATAATAACAAGATCCGTCTTAGGTTTCATTCCCCTTAGTTATTTAGGGGGTTTAGTTCATAATTATAAAAGAAAACATCTTAGAAGAATAATGAATACAAAACATAAAGAAAACCCAAAACTTCTGAATGGAAATTGAAGGGAGATCTTCAGTCTTGATGAATAATTCGGCTTCTGAGATGGATCAATTGGCTTTCTTCGAGTAATTCCTTACTTCTTACTCCGTGTGTCTGCTGTAAGTGCCTCCTCAAGTGTTTAAATAGGCTTTATAATGCCTAAGAGCCCTCAAAAGTGGCCTTTTCTGAATAGGACTATACTTGGGCTCGACAGGGACACGCCCGTGTGCAATTGCTCCAGCCCGTGGTCAAGCCTATTGGATAGGCACGGGCGTGTAGTCTACCCGTGTAAGTCGTGCATCAATCCTGCCAAATGGACACGGCCATGTGGCTTACTCGTGTAAGGAATTCCAGGCCGTGTTGATTTCCCATGTAGGTCCATTTTCTCCATTTTCTGCCCGTTTCTCGCTCTTTTTACTCTCCTATGTTCATCTAAGTATAAAACATGAAATTAAAGAATTAGGAGCATCGAATTCACTAAATCTAAGGAGAAACCATCCATAAATGTGCTAAGCATGGGATAAAAATATGTATAAATTACGGTTTATCAACCTATTTTGTTCATGTTCCAAAAGAGAAAAGAAGCAAGCTGAACAATAGATCGCAGCCAGGGATATTTGTTGGATATTCCAGTGTTAAGAAATGAAACAAAATCTATATTCGTGTCCGAAAGAAAAATTATTTTAATATTATTTTATGGTTTGCATTATGATAGGAATATCATAAGAAAATTTCGTTAAGAAATTTTACTGATTTTATGTTCAATCTGATAAAAATGACCAAATTGCATAAAATGCAAAAGTTAATTTCTAGTAGCTAAAGGTACCAAATAGCTATGGAATTCAAATTTGGAGGTTCTTATATGGAAAATAGACTATTTAGTGGAGTTAGTAGATAAGGATGATTATTCATCATTGGAATTTAGTAAATAGTTAAGGGTTAAATTGGAAAGATGATAAAATAAAGATGATAAATAAAATAAATAATAAAAATATCATCATTCTCATCGTCTTTCCTAAAGTTAAAAACATGGAAACCTTAGTTATGAGAACTTGAAGTAAGCAAGCTTATTTGGCTTAATTGGGTAAGTATCTTTGTCCCGTTTTTAATAATTTTTATGTTTCCGAGATCATAATAGCTTAATCTAGCTATCTCGGGTATTAATTTGTAAAGTTGTTAAAGTGTCAATGTTTTGCCATGGATGAGTATAGTTGAATTATGAATTTTTTATGTTAGAAAATGAAAGGTCGTTGATAGATAAACAACTTTTGTAAAGTGAATTTTAATGAATTTGTGATTTAGGGACTAAATTGTAAATATGGAAAATTTATGGAAAAATTCTAAATTTTATGAAATACATGGGCTGCTATTGTGATATATAAAAATTTCCTAGGCTTGGAATAATGATTAAATTGTATGAATTTCATTTTTTGATCCTAGGGACAAAATCGTAATTAATTAAAAGTATAGAGGCAAAATAGTAATTTTTCCAAAGATGTGTATTGGATTGAATTGAGTATGAATTGTATTAAATTGATTTAAATTCATTCATATAGATCCAAATATACCAAATACGGATTTAGAACGAGGAAAAGAAAAAGTATCAGATTAGCAACTTACAAGTCTACGAACATTTGTCGAGATAAGTTCGTGTAATTAAATTATATATTTATATGTTTGAATTGAATGTTATGTATGTGAAATGTATGAAATTGTCATGTATAAGTATGGATCACAAATACGATAATGTCTGTCAAGTGCTAAGCCCCGTTTGAACTTAATAAATTCAATGGATACAAATGATATTGTCATTAAGGGTTCCCGATTGGTTGTGGTCCTGTATGTGTTAAAGACACACCATAGCTCGCAAGAGCGTCCGTTATTAGCTCTCATGAGCATTCTAATATTGGCTCTCTTGAGCTTCCTAATACTTGGCTCTCACGAGCTTCCTGTTATTTAGCTCTTATGAGCATACCGACATATGGCTCTTATTACGAGCTTCCCGATTAAAGCCTCTCTCATGAGCTTCCCGATTAATGGCTCTTCGGAGCTACCCAATATTGGCTCACATGAGCTTTTCGATTATGGCTCTTATGAGCTTCCCGATATACAGCTCACATGAGATTCTCGTTATATGGCTCGAAAGAGATACCCGTTTATATGCTCAAATAAGCATTCCTGAATATGAATTGACGGATATTATATGAATTGACGGATTACAGTTTTGTACACTTAGTGTGTACTACCCATGTATCCATCGATATATAAATGGTTCAACAGGCAAAATTCTGATATGAAACAATATGACTACAAAATGAATTATTACCATTATATGTCTGAAATACATAAAAATAATGTTACTTGATAGGTTGAAAAATGAGATGAAAGATACATGTGTATGAAACTTGCCTGATGACTATGTACAATTGTGATTATGAGTTATTTTATGAATTATATTACTAACATGTTTGATGAGGATATGTGTTTAGGCATTTGGCCAAATTGGTTTGAGCATGTTTAGTTTGCTTACCTTAAATGTGAATTAAATGGTAAGTTAAATTCCATGTTATACGAACTTTCTAAGCTTTAAAGCTTACTCTGTTTTATTTTTCCTGTTTTATAGTAATTTGGAAGCTCGTTGGGTTGGAAGCTTGGCGGAGATATTTCACACTATCCATCAGCTCATTTCAGTATAAATAGTAAATTAATTTTGGTTATAACGGCATGTATAGGTTAATTAGCCAATGTTGGCATGAAAATGTTTTGGTTGTAACTAGCCATTAGAATGGCTTGTGATGGACATGTTTTTTTATGTGTATAAGAGGCTATATCATGTTTGATGTGAGTGTTTTGTATGGTTGATTTATAGTAATCTTATAGGTATGTTAGTATTTGATACAAGTATGCTTATAAATATTTTTGGTTAAATAGGTAAGTTTGGATATTTGAATTTATGAAGTGATATTACATGCATAAAACTTGATTTTGTCTTGGTTTGAATGTCTTATTATGGTTTATTGGTGTCCAAAAATGTTTGGTTAGGCTGATGCCAAATTGGGTGAGAAATATGGCTTGGAAATGGCCGTGTGTCATGTGACGGTGGTGTGTCCCCTGCATTTGAATAATTTTCACAAGTTCACAAGTCAGTATACTCAAAATTGATCACATGGCCTAGCACACGGACGTGTGGTTCGACCATGTGTCCCCTACATCTATTAATTTGCAAAATAGAATACTCAGAATTGTTCACACGGCCTAACACATTGGTGTGTGGCTTGGTCGTGTGACCCCTACACCTTAATAATGCAAGTCAGTATGCTCACACGGCCTAGCACACGAGCGTGTGGCTTGGTCGTGTGACCCAAGTTAGAGAACTCTTTAGTATGGACACAGGTTGGGACATGGCCATGTGTCCTTATTTTCATCTATACAGCCTGAGATATCAACGTGTCTCTTGACTGTATGAGACACATAGCCTGACTACACGGGCATGTGTCCTCTGCACCTTTGAAAATTTTAATGTTTTCTAAAATATTTTTTGAGTACCCGATTTAGTCCTAATCTATTTCTAATGTGTATTTTTGGTCTCAATGGCTCATATAAAGGACATTATAATTGATTATTGATATAAATGTTATATGGTATGAATTATCTGTTTATTTGATCTGTAAATTTTAGTAATGTTCCGTAATCCTATTTCGACGACAGATACAGGTTAGGGGTGTTACATCATTTCACCAAGAAAGTGATCATAAGTAGAGATGCAACGTTTGATGAAACAAAAGTCTGGAATTGGACTACAACGGAGGAGAAGATGTGTGAACAAGGGAGTCCAAGATCTAATCTACGAACCATTGGGAACCAAACTGAAAATGATGAAGTTGATGACCAACCAATATGAGGAACTAGGTTCATCACTGAAATCTTCAGTAGTGTAATTGGCAAAAGCTATAACCAGTCACTTTTGAAGAAGATGCTCAATAAGCTTAATGGCAAACAGCTATGAAAGATAAGATCACCATGATCAACAAAAATGAAACATGGAAGCTTGTAGATAGACTAGTTCACAAGAAAGTGATTGGAGTTAAGTGGGTGTTCAGAACCAAAATGAATCCTGATGGATCAATCAATAAATATAAAGCGAGGTTGGTTGTGAAAGGGTTTAGCCAACAATATGGAGTGGACTTTACTAAAACCTTTTCCCATGTTGCGAGGTTAGACATCATAAGGCTGCTATTGACTCTTACTACTCAAAAAGGCTGGAGAATAAATTAGATGAATGTGAAGTCAACCTTCCTAAATGCTTTTTTAAAGGAAGAGATATATGTCGAACAACCACAAGGGTTCACAATACCCGGTTACAAGGCCAAGGTGTACAAACTACATAAAGCCTTGTATCGTTTGAAGCAAGCATCAAGAGCGTGGTATGAAAGAATTGACAGTCACCTTACAGAGATGGGTTTTGAAAGAAGCATCAGTGAACCCACCTTATATGTAAAAAAGCTGGTAATGAAATAATCATCATTATTTCATTATATGTTGATGATTTACTTGTGATTGGAGCAACAACAAACTGATGATTGTATTCAAAGACCAGATGCAAGAGAAGTTTGAAATGACATACTTCCTTAGTCTGGAGGTGAACCAAGCTCACAATGCAATCTTCATAAACTAGAAGGAGTTCGTAATAAAAATCCTGTGAAGATATAGTATGAAGAATTGCAAACTTGCGAGCACTCCCATCGCTTAAGGTGAGAAGCTCACCAACAATGAAAATGTTGAAACGATTGATGAAACAAGCTACGGAAGCTTGGTGAGATGTCTACTTTACTTGACAGTATCCAGACCTAACATCATGTTTGTTGTAAGTCTGTTGTCAAGGTTTATGCATTATTGTAATGTGAACCATTACAAAGTAGCAAAAAAAGTTCTACGATACATAATAGGAACTTTAGATCATAGAATGAAGTTTATAATGACTGAAAAGGTCAAGCTACTTGGGTGTTCAAACAGTGATTGGGCTGGATCTTCTGAAGACATGAAGAGTACTTTAGGCTATTTCTTCCCTCTAAGATCAAGTGTGATATGTTGGAGCTCGAAGAAGCAAGAAATAATAGTGCAGTCAACTGTTGAATCTGAGTATGTTGCAGTTGTAACAACTTTAAATCAAGCTATTTGGTTGAGAAAACTGTTGAACGATTTAAATTTGAAGCAAGAAGAGCAACAGAGATCAAGTGTGATAACCAATCTGTTATTGCAATTGTAAAAAATCCGTTGTTTCATGGTAGAACAAAACACTTCAAAATCAAGTACCACTTTGTGAAAGAAGTGGAGCAAACCAAGGAAGTCATATTAGTTCACTGCAATTCACAAGATCAGTTGGCTGACATTTTAACAAAACCTCTTAGGAAAATGAGGTTTGAAAAGCTACATTATGATATTGGAGTTCAAAGCATGGAGGTTAAGGAAGAGTGTTGTAAAATGACCATCCATACGAACTGCGAACCACGAGCTCACCAAATATGCAAGCTCTAAAAACTGTAAGCTCACAAAAAAAAAGTACGAGCTCACCAGCACTTCAAGCTCACCAGACCTGTAACCTCACCAAACTTGAGAGCTCACTTGCAAGCTCTTCACTCTGCAAGTTGCCAACTTGCACTGGAACTATGATAAATTTTGATTAGACATTTTGGCAGGTGATTAGACAAAAACTAACCAATGAAAAAGGAAGTTATATGAATCTAGTCACTAAATTAAGCCAAGTTGTAATATATTATTATTATTTTCAACTTATTTAAGCTTAATCCTTCATGTTAACTTTGTATCACTTTTTAATGAAACAAGTTCATCTTAAACTTATTCTTCTCCATTTTTGATCATTTTTGCTTCTGTTTCAATCCTTCCCTTTATCAAATATCCAACAATACTTAACAATCCCTGTGTGCTAAAAAAGGCACAAGATGAACTAGACATGCATGTTGGTAAGCATGGACTATTAAAAGAATCTGATATTAAAAACATGGTCTACTGTCGTGTGTGAATATGATATGTGAATTGTGCAAGTATATACGTCAAATCTAGCAATAAAGTGATAAGTAAGATCATCTCCATAGAGATTGGATTAGGTATACAAATGGTCAAGTTATTATAAAAAAGTTAGATTAATGTTATAACAAAATAATGATAAAAATGCAGTGGTAAACAAAAGAAATATTAATGTGAACAAAATGTGTAACTGATGAATAATTGAAAATGTTATGGCAATGCAAGAGTAAGAATGCAATGGCAATTAAGAAAATGATGATGTGACTATTAATAAGTAAATGAACAGATAAACAACTAAGTTTGCTATGGCAAAGATTCTTTGGTAAAAGATAAGGAATACGCAATGTTGAGTGGGAAGGTCCAGATTACTAAGAATCTACCCTTTTTATCAATAATGCCTTAGCAAAGTCATACTCAATCTACTACTCAGAAGAGTTCTAAAGTGACCTGCTTCTTTCGATAGCAGAAACCTCAAGTTACCTTGCATGTGCCTATAGGCCTTTAATACAGTACCCTGCATTGTTTCCTTCTATATGAAGTTGCTTTATGTCTAAATTCTACTACAAGTATCTGTCAAGTACTTGCTTATATCATTCAATTTCAGTCCAACTAATCCAGCCTTTTTAGAATTAAATTAGTTTATGAGCATGCTGCACAGTCGTTTATGTCTAGGGATTGCAAGCATACAATTTAGAAATAAAAGCAATTGAACGAAACAGTAAATTAATTCAGATATATGCTTCAACCATTAAAGAAAATAAATATTTCATCATGTAATCTCAACCCTATGAGATTTAGCTCATGGGTTGGAAAATAAAATTCAAAACCAAAATATCATTCAACATCATTTTTATCAAATCAATTCACAGAGAAATAGTTAAGAAATAACTAAAGAATGACAGGAAGGCAGCTTTCACGTGTCCAGCTCACACTCTAGAAGCACAATGTCCTATGGTGGCTAAGAGGGACTGTCTTCGTCTTCCCCTTTCTCTCCCTACTCAACCGCTACCCTTTAGTTTCGCCTATGGATCTCCACCCTAACTCGTCCTTTAGAGTTTCCTCCTTTGACTTTTTATAACATGTTTATATTCTCTCTTTTTTTTTAAATTCTTTTTTTAGGATAAAAACCAACATCTCAAGATTATCTTCTCCTCTTTTTTGGGCAATTTTTTTTTTATAAGTGCAGTTTGGCTGAAATTGGCATGCATTGAGTGTTGACTCAGTCTTCCTAGAATTACCACGGCATTCGTGTTGGCAAACTGTCCAACCTTTTGTCACGACAAACAATCATTCATTTATTTCATCCTCCACATCCTACACTTATCAAACCACCAAACACAACTCTTCCACATGCAATTAAAAGTAACAAATAATAACATTTAAGCATCGTCCAAGCTTCTTATGCAATGTTCTAAAAATGTTAAAATAATATCCTAAAATGTAACTAAGTTCACTTAAATACAGTCAATTGACCCAGTCTAGAGGCATGAATTATAACTCCTACCTTCAAGCCATTGTCCCAGAACCAGTCATTAACCTTAGGGTTGCATCAGAAGATTGCACTCTCTCAACAGGCTACCACATTCCATCTGGTACACGACTGATGGTAAATGCTTGGAAAATTCAAGGTGATGAGCATGCATGGCCAGACACCCATGATTTCCAGCCTGAGAGATTTTTGGACCACCAATAAGGATATGGATTTTCAAGGCCAAACTTTTGAACTTATCGCTTTTGGCTCAGAACGAAGATCATGCCCCAGGGTCTCACTAGCCTTCAAGATGGTGCACTTTCTGTTGGAAATTGGCCTGCATGCAGCATGTGAATTTCCAACATGTCAAGAAGCAGCCCGAGCCATGCATGCTGCTGTAAAGAAAAGAGATAAAACTGTTGTATTATTACCGGGTGAAATATGCATCTTGAACCAGAAAAGGTGGCCATGCAGCTTGAGACCAATAGACAGAAGCAAAAGCTTACTGATGCTGTCCGATTTCAACTCATTTTGGTTGCCTTAAGTTCATAGTTTGTAACTTAGTTCTTTTAGAACTTAGTTGGTAAATCTTTTGATGTATTTTAGATGTTGATTGACTGAAAATTCAGCAAAGCAACTTGTGCAAGCTAGTTTAGCAATTTTCAATGTTTTAAGTGGTGTTAGGTAAATGTTTAGGTAGCATTTTGACTTGTAATGATCATCTCATGTTTGATATATATAATGGCAGTTTGCCAATGTCAAATTAATGAAAAATCATCATCTTTTTCATTCAATATCCTCTCCATTTCCTTTGCTTATTTTCTTTGTTTTTCAATTCTGTTTCTGTTTTGCTTAAAAACTCCAGACTTGATTCTCAAGTTTTCTTCATTCTTCACTCGGATATATTATGCTGTTGTTTAAGATCCAGACTGAAGTTCATATTTCATCCGGATAAAGTGTGTAGCTTCTTGCACGGTTTAAAAGTTGGTAAGCCATCAAAGCTGACAGATGTTGATATGACAGAAAGCACTGGGTTGACAGATCTGAAAGCAACCCCTCTTCATGTTCTCATCACTCCGCGTCTTGATTCCAAGCTCTACAAGTTACAGGCGCAGAATTAGTATCAATGACATGGAAGAAAATTTGACACTGTGGTGCAAGAGTGGGTGAAAATTGGGGGCAAGAACCAACAGTTACAAGGGTTGTGTATGGCTTTCCTAGTACAAACTGAGTACTGAGTAGCATTCAATCCCACAATCAGAAGCTAAATAAAACATAAAAATGCTGCTACGTTCTTTATATTTTAGACCACTTCCAATAAATTATATGGCGGACTAGAAACATACGTTTCTCTCTTGAATATCAACCAAAAGTTTTAGCAACAAAACCTCGAAAAGCTTGATAAAGTTAGAGCAATAGTTGAAAAATCAAAAGAAAAAAAAAACACCCTTTAAGAAGGTCTTATATTCATAGGATAATCGGGATATTGAATAGAAATCTAATGCTCGTCCTTCCTTTATGGTTGCCATCACCTGTTTTGCTTGGACATGAATTATAACATAACCAGCAAAATTTTGTTCACAACTTAAATCCCAAATTGAGTTTGCTTCTCTGTTTGGATTGGTTCTGAAGATCACAATATGGACTGAGAGAAGCTGGTGGTGGTGTTGCTTATCCATTTCAATTTTTACAGACATTTAACCCTTGTCCTCTACAAAGAAGAAAAACACCTTTGAATTCGTCAACAATTTGCTTAACCGTTGAAAGAGGAAAAATAACTTGCTTTTGAGAACTCACTCTATATTACTAATTGACTATTAGAAATCCAAAATTAATACGAATAATTAAATTTTAAAATAAAAGAAAAATAAACACCCTTCGAGAACATCAAAAGCTGAAATTACTTTATTTCATCTTCTTCCTTTTAGTCTTCTAACTAATACAAACTTTGTTGCAATTCCTTTTTATGTTATTTATTTTCCTTCGGATGAAAATTGGTCTTTGAAGAGAAAGACTCAATTTTGACTGAAGAAAGAAACATGTCTAGGACAGATGTTAATCTCGCAACAAAGAGGAGATGCATGCCAAACAGATTTCAACTTCCTTGCCACCTCTCAAGCCAGATGGCTCCATTTATAGACAAACTGTGCCTCTTTGCAGATGAAAAAAGGTAGCCTTATTCATTTAAAATAAAAAAAGCTTGGTTGAAACCAAAACTAAGCAGATAGCACCGCTTGCTTGTTTAATCTCAGTTGAATGTTCCATAAAAGTGCCACGTGTCTGCATAAGACATTTTTTATATATAAAGGTATAGATTGTCTTACTTTTTATTGGGTTGTTTTAGATCATAAGCAAGCAAGTCGGTTCAACGACAGCCCTGGGAAGACTCAGGAAACACAGCTTCTCAGAAAGAAGCTTTAGATTTGTAACTTCAAGGTCTATTCTACGACACCCACCTCTGCCAAAGCTCATCTGAATCTTCTAATGGATACTCTCCTACAGTGCTTCTTTAGCATATGCTGGACCCTTTTTGCCCTTTTCAGTTGCATATACTTTTATCAGTCTTCAAAGAAACCAAGCAGAAGCTGCAGTGCTCCACAAGCCGGTGGTGCTTTACCTATCATTGGCCACATGCACCTCTTTGGTGGTCAGCAGCTCACACACAAAACCTTAGGTGGCATGGCTGCCAAATACGGACCTGTCTTCTCCTTAAGGCTAGGATCACACGAAGTGTTGGTTTTAAATAGTTGGGAAATGGCCAAAGAATGTTTCACTGTCCATGATAAAGTTTTCTCCACTAGACCAATCATTACTGCTTCAAAGATTCTAGGCTATGATTTTGCTATGTTCGGGTTTGCTCCTTATGGACCTTATTGGCGTGAGATTCGCAAAATAACTACGATTGAGCTTCTATCTAACCACCGGATTGATATGCTCAAACATATACGAGTTTCAGAGGTAAAGAGTGCAATAAGAGAATTGTACAAGTCATGGCTTAGCAAAGGTAATGGAGGAAGTGGAGTATCCGTGGATATGAAGCAGTGGTTTGGGGATCTAACTCATAATATTGCTTTGAGAATGGTTGGGGGAAAAAGATACTTCGGACCAAACGCTGATTGTGAGGAAGCTGAAGCACGAAGATGCGACAAAGTAATGAGAGATTTTATTCTTCTGTTCGGAGTGTTCGTGTTGTCTGATGCAATACCATTTCTTAGATGGTTGGATTTCCTAGGATATGAGAAAGCCATGAAAAGAACAGCAAAAGAATTGGACAGTATTGTAGGAGGGTGGCTGGAGGAGCATAAACAAAAGAGGCTCATGTGTGGAGGGGTGATAAAAGAGCAGGATTTCATGGATGTGATGCTCAACATCCTGGAAGACGCCAACATTACTGGTTACGACGCCGACACAATCAACAAGGCTACTTGCTTGGTAAGAACTCTCAACACCCTACCAAATTAATCTTGTTCATTACACAAATGTCAAAGCTGTCCTTTTTATAATTCTTAATCACATTCATCTATCTGTGAAAATGGGATCTTAGGAAAATCCAATTCTATTAACTATATCTTGTTCTGGCAGAATTTAGTCTTAGCAGGGAGTGACACAACCATGGTCACTCTCACTTGGGCCTTGTCTTTGCTATTAAATAATCCGCACGTGCTAAAAAGTGCCCAGGATGAGCTAGACATGCACGTCGGCAAGCACTGACTGTTGGAAGAATCTGATATTAGAAACATGGTCTACCTTCAAGCCATTGTCAAGGAAACATTGCGCTTATACCCACCAGAGCCAGTCATTAGCCTTCGGGCTGCATCGGAAGATTGCACTCTCTCAACAGGCTACCGGATTCCATCTGGTACACGACTGATGGTAAATGCCTGGAAGATTCAACGTAACGAGCGTGTATGGCCAGAACCCCGTGATTTTCAGCCCGAGAGATTTTTTACCACCAATAAGGATACGGATTTTCAAGGCCAAACTTTTGAACTCATCCCATTTGGCTCAGGACGAAGATCGTGCCCTGGGGTGTCACTAGCCCTCAAGATGCTGCACTTTATCTTGGGCAGCTTCTTGCACAGTTTCAAAGTTGCGAAATTATCAGAGCTGGAAGATGTAGATATGACGGAAAGCCCTGGGTTAACAAATCCAAAAGCAACACCTCTTGAGGTTCTCATCACTCCACGTCTTGATTCGAACCTTTTTGAGATATAGGCAAAGAATTCATATATTTAGCTGGAAGAAAAAGTATACACTGTGTGACTACTATGGTGAAATAGATGCGTGTTTCAAGCGTCCCGTTTACCAAACAAGACGTCGAGAGTTTCACTTAACCATTCCCCTCCTGCAGCCAAAGTGATAGCGGCTGTAGCATCCACCGGTAATGTGTGGAAGAGGGTAAGCTTTCTATGTGGATAGGACGTATCAACACCTTTTGCATCTTTTAATTTTAAAGGAAATATCTAAAAATAATAATATTGTGTTGGGTCCTGAGGACCAGGATGGCCGAAGATCAAAAATAAAAACCTAAATGTGTCGTCTTTGTTAGTTTTGTTATTAAAATGGTTGATTTGGTTGCTAAGTAAGAAGTTACAATAATAACTCTTTTTGCTTTTATTATTTATAATTTTGTATCAATTTAGTCTTTTAACTCTTTAAAACTACATAAATAATTTTAATTGTCTAAAAATGTTTCAAAACTTGAAATTATTTTGTAATTTCAATAAAAATTGTGAAAATTTAACGACTCTTTAAAATTTTAAAAATAAAAATATTTTTAAAATATATAAATATATAAATATTTAAAAATTTTAAAAATTATATTATTTACTTATATCTAGGGTCAACCCGAGTCGACCAACGTCCGAGTCTAAACCTTTCAAGTTCGTGGCTCGGTCCACTCAAAAATCTAGTTTAGAAATAAAAAATTAAAATATATTTTTATATTAATATTTTGTATTTTATAATTAATTTTAATTTTTAATAATATTTTTTTATTATCTAAATTGAATTTCAACTGCACTGGATATTAAAACCTTGTCCAAATCGGGCCGATTTAGAGTCTATCATTATTTATATTTTATTTTATGCTAATATTTTATAAACCATATAATGAAATTTATATAAAATATATTTTATATATAATTAATCTGATTGGAAAAAAATTATTCAAAATTTAATTAATATGGATCGAATAGATAGTTCAGAATTTTGAGAGAACTTATTACCATTCATGGAGTCTTCATGATAGATATGTTCATGAGGTGGGCAATTCGCCTGGACAAGGTTTTTTATGTCCCGGGCTGGGTTAGCTCGAATTCAATTTAATTTAATAAAAAATTTTAAAATTTAAATTTAGTTATAAATTATATAAAATTATTAATATAAGATTATTTTTATATTTATTAATTTTTAACAGTAAAATGAACTTTTTTAGTGGGTTGGGGACTGTCCAAAAACGGCCAAGGCTTGAAATCTTTTGGACCAAGCCATAACACAGCCCATGGATAGATTTGATTTAAGTAAATTATATTTATCTTTTGAATTTTGGAAATTTGTATATTTTTATATATTTTAATTTTTTCACAATTTTGTGTTTTTATATTTTATTGAAAATACAAATAACATTTAATAAGCTGTTTTTGTCACATGACACGCGAAGATTGTGCCACGTGGTGATAATTGATATTTCATACATATATATCTATAATTAGTAAAAATCAATAAAAATTATAAAAAATTATAGAAAATAATAAAAATAGTCAAAATATATTACAGTTATAAAATATTTTACAATATAAAATGAAAAAATTATTAAAATATAAATAATTATAAAAGAATAAAGTTATATAAATTTTAAAATAACTAAAATTATAAAATATAAAAATATAAATTATGAAAATTATAAAAATATTAAAATTATTATTTTAAAATATGGAAATTTATTAAAATATTTAAAACTTAATAAAAAATTAAAATATATATTATAACATATTATAAGAAGAATAAAAAATATTTTAAAAAAAATTTCATATCCACACTAACCATCATTAACATTACAGCATGTAATAAAAATTACAAAATATTTACTTGATCCTTAAAGTTATCTATTGTGTTCATCTATCGCAAACCTCTACAGAGCTTGCACCGTCTTTGTTCAACTTCGTTAACAATGGAGTGTTTTGAGATGTAAACTAAGGTGGGAAAATGAGTTGAGAAAGCAAGTGATAATCGAGGTTGCATGTATATAAAATTGTAAATATTTTTAAATTTTTAATTTTATATTATTTTTGAATAATTTGTAATATATTTTCATAATTTTCTATATTTTTATAGTTTTCACTTTTCTATATTTTTAAATATTTTCTATATTTTAAATATTTTACATAATTTTTACAATTTTTTCATAATTTATATAATTTAAAAATTTTAAATTTTTATTATGTTAAAAATTTTATTTTTTATAATTTTTAAAATATATAACTTTTTCATTTATAATAATTTTATAATATTCTATGTTTTATAATTCTTTTTGCATTTTAATATTTGTTTATAATTTTTATATTTTTATGATTTTCTATATTTTTATGATTTTTATATTTTTATTGATTTTAATGATTTTATATATAATACCTATTTTTGCCACGTGGCACAATCCTAGAATGCTATGTGGCAAAAATGGCCTAAAAAACCGGTTGACATGTGGTTTCTAATGTTGATGATTAACTTTAACGGTTAAAAAGCTTAATGAGTTGTAATTCTAACATTCAAAAGCTCAATTGAGTGCAAAAAAATTTAGGGGCTTAATTGATTTTATTTTATTTTTTTGAAAAAGTTTAGGGGCTTTTAAGACTCTCTAGCCAAAAATTTATGCTTTTGAAAAGGGTAAGTCAATTTACAAAAAAAAAAAGGCTTACTTTCCATTGACTTGTAAGTAATTTTCGATTGACCAAATTATTTTCCATAAAACAAACTCAAGAAAATATAGACAACATTTTTCATAAATCATTTTCTACGAAACAAGCACAACCTAAATTTACATTCTCTATTTAGATTAATTCTGAACAGTGGTTGTAACACCTTAAAATATATAGGGTTAGATGAAATAAGTAACCAAGTAATGACCTAAACTAAATGGTTAAGTAGTTAAAACACTCCCTAATGATCCTAGGTTTTATCCATATTTCTCTTATTTCTTTTCTTTTCATTTTCAGCAACATAGGATGAAAACCACATTAGAATATGTATTAGTTAGAGTAAAAACTTAACAAGAATGGACAGCAGCCCAAATGGTTAATCATCACTTCTTTCCCCTTGTAATTCCAAGTTTAAGCTATACTAATCTCCCCCATTGCCCTCTCACAATTTGAAATATCTAAACTATTTAAGCCTTTTACTAATTGTATTTGTATTCATGTTTCTTTTTCAAACCAAAACAAAATTTTATTTATTTTCTCTCTATTTCTTATTTCCTTTTTCTTTTTCATCCTCTTCTTTCAAATATTTCTCTCCATTCCTATGGATTATTATTTTGTTTCCTAAATCAAATCAACTTCACTACATCTAGCAAATCATCGTCAATTTCATCCTTAACTTTGCCAAGAATCGGTAAGTGCCTTCGTTTTGTTAATCGAATTTCGTATCTTGTAATATCATTGTCCTGACACCAATCTTTCATTCGGTTATTCAATTTCTTATGATTTCTTTCTGAAACTCATGGAAAATCTTGAAGGACCCGTTACAAGTGCATCAGACCAAATTTGAACGTGAGAGACGTCATTTGAGATCCCAATGAAAGGTGTGTGTTTCATTACAAGCGAATCGGGGCAAATTGTGCCTCACGATAGGGCCACACGGCCAGCCACACGGGTATATGGACCACACGGCCCTTCACATGGCCATGCCCCCTAGAACCCTAGGATATTTTGATTCTCACACGGCCTAGGACCCCTCTACACAGCCTGCCACATGGTAGTATCTGCCCTATACCTTGATTTTACAATTTCCACACGGCCTTAGTTTGTTACACGACCTAGTCACACAACTGTGTAACCCCACATGGTCCAAGGCATTCAACACGGTTTGGTTACACGGTCGAGTGTCCCCTGCTTTCAGATTTTTACAGTTCTTGCCCAAAATTTTATGTTTTGTTTAGTTTAGTCCCTGAATGTTTCTCAAACTATTTTAGTATTTTATTTTAATCGATTGAGTCCCTGATAATATGAATAATGTTAGAATCCATACATTGATTAACTAAATTATTATCATAAACATGCATGAATTGTGATTAATGTAAATATAAATGCCTTTTATATCTATATTTGTGATTATATGTATAGCATGCCTTAATTTTTACAGTTATACCGAATCCATGATAAGCATGTTTTTTCTACTGTAGAGATTAATTGAGAGCATATTTATTGCTACCCTATTGATCCATTATAAACATATCATTCGTTTCTGTCTTTATTTGCGATAAACATTCCAAATTACATTACATAGGGCAGGACACTTTGAAAAGGAGGAAATTCTAGTAGATTAATAATCTACAACTCTAGTGGCCTACCCGCAGACTATTTGGAAACTTTTATCTGTAAATAATTGTGTATTCACAACCATCTGGTAGTGTATTAACCTGCAACAATGGTGGTTCACCCACCCATCTAGCAACTCTTATCTGCAAATATGTTGTGCATTCACAATCATCTGGCAGCGTATACCTACAACTTATGTGGTTTATCCACAATCTGGTGTGTAGGAATGGATAAGTTCTGGGGAACTCTTACTATAGTATGTAGCGGTGGGGTAGGATCATTTTTGTTAAATCTGACAAATGTGTTGCATTCACAAAGCATGTGCTGACGATTCTGATATTTCTAAGATGGTATATGTGTGTGTGCGTGTATGATATTGATTTGTTAATATGATATTCTAAATCTTCTATTGTGAATTATTATATGTGATGTGATTTTATATGCTAACCAGTTGCACTAATTATGTAACAAGCCAAACCCGACCTGATAATTGGATCTGAGTATGATGTGTCACAACTTAAATCAGACAATTTTAAACAAACCATACAATGGAAGCTTTATAAAATTTTTACGAAGTTATAAGTATACAACCTATGATAGCTATTATTTTTCAAAGGTTTAAATGCACACCAGTGGCAGTACAAAATAATGTTCAAGCCATTTGGCGTATAAGTTTGAATAAATAAACTTTATTGAACGAGATATAATAATTCAAATCTAAGCATTGAAATTGGATAATGTTCTCATAAAAACAATGTCTCGTCAAAATAGTGATTTGTTATACAGATCATTTTCAAAATTACATTTACACGCCACCCCTAAGAAGTCGTGCATGATACGGGACAAACATACAACTCACAATAGCAACAGTTCTCTAGCGTAGTCCCTTCAATAGAAAGTCTTCCTTCAGTCAGCAAGCCTGAGAAGGAAAAGATAACAAAGTAAGTTCATATGAACTTAGTCGGTTCCCAAAAGTAAAGAGAAATCATACACACCAGTTCATATGATAATACCAAACCTTTCAGAGAGAGTTTCACATAATGATCATATTACGCCCAAAGGCACTCACAGAACACAAACAAACTTAATACACCAATTTACATAACACATAGGTAGATATTGTATGCCAACCTAATATTACATAAACAAACCATCTTCATGCCAACCACATACCTAAAATTTAGATTCAGAGCATATCATACAATCTCATTCACATACATACTCCCCCTAAACTCATTATATTGATTTTTTCCAAAATAGCATGTTTTATCGTGATTTGCCAGTTCAGTTTGAAGTATAGTTGTCCAACCGAAGACTTCACAAACATATCTCCCCTTCGCCATCACCACAGATCATATCTCACATATCATAAACTATTGTTATTGGGTTACACACGAAAAATGATATTATTTCATAACACAGATAGATTAAACTCAGGCTGATTACATTGGACAACCATTACCCACACGTACACCATTCATACATTATTGATGAAGATTACTTACCTTACATCATTTATAAAAAAATAGAATTTACAACACATGGAAGTAAAAAGGAACTCACCCGAAACTCTAGTACAAATCTACACAGCAGGTCCTTTACCTTTACCTTTAGGACCCTCGTTAGCATATTAAGTTAAAATAAAGATAATTATACATATCAGATCATCAATCTATCAAAACTTACCATGCATACAAGAATCGATAACACACAATGCATAATCAGGAAGTTTCCTTCCTCACAAACAATTCTAACATCTATGCATATAGTACAATAAACACATAAATGACTTCAATAATGACCTAAAGGTTTATCAATGATTACCAGTAAGATGGTACTAACGTAGGTGATAATTAAACACTGCGAACTTTATTTTCGATGAAGTTATTCTAAACTTAGGTCTTTTAGAGATTTTTTAAAAAATTCAAGAGAGAAGAAGAAGACGACATAAAGGTGATTCAGAAATAGCACTGCTATTTTTGTATACTTAAGCAACAGAGACAATGATTAGTGGAAAAATTAGATAATTCCACTAACACTCTTGATTCCGTTGATTAAGTGCACATAACAAGTTTTTGGTCTTATCATCTACAGTAGCCTAGTTCAATTCTAACTAAATCTCAACTAAATCTTAACATGACTAACCAAATCATCATTCACTAAAATAACAAACAAATCTAAACGACTACGAACTTAATGAGTTCGCCCAAATAATCTGGGGTAGGCAGATACCTAACAGAAAAATCCATCAACCCTAGAGCTCGCCAAAACTAGGAGTTCGCCAAATGGTGAATCACTCAGAATACTCTACTTAGCTAGGAAAAATATTTTACTTACTCAAATCTATCTTTAATTTACCATCTATTCCCCAAATAATAACCAAATATGGAGACTCTGACGGACAGGCTAGTACAGATTATCTTGTGATGGAACTCACATTGAGCTTCATAGCTCACTCTCTTTAATTTTCATCATTACAGATAACCCACCAGGGTGGGACATGGACACGACATCCAAAGGGTCTCGACTTGGTTTTTTTAATATTTTGGATTTACTATTTGATATTTTATTTTTATTCAAAGATTATATTATTTTATTTTGAACTGTGGCATGAGACTTCAGGTTTGTTGTTTTAGTTTATTTACAGCTTGCATGACATTTAATTCAACTTTAGGTTATTTAATAATTTATACATGAATCCACGAGTTTTGATAAAATCATAAACGTGTATCACTTTTTCGCTACTAAATTATAATTAGAATTTGAGTATTAAATAAATCGATAATAAACGAGGCTTTCAAAAGTAAACTTTGTACCTAGGATAGTAAATTTAAATTGTTTTTCTTTCAATTTAGGTAAGTTTAGTAAATTTAAATTGTTTTTCTTTCAATTTAGGTAAGTTTTTCTGAAAATAGACTAAGTTCTACTTCTAAAATAAACAAATATTTTTTAAAATGACCGCTTTCAAAACTTCTGACAACTTGCTAAGCCATTTCAGTGGATAATGTAATCTTCTAAATTCAGGTCTAACGTCGAGGTCGAGTTAGGGAGATTACATTTGGTGGTATCAGAGCTTAAGTTTTCTAAACTCGGACTGAGAAAATTTCAGTGAGTCTATATGCATGCATTAAAAAGGGATATCTTGGGAAACCCATGCCACAAGTTTTTAGAAAATTGATTTTTTGTAAGAAATTAAATCTGAGACTTCGATGTCATTCCTACTTTAGTTACTATTAAAAATTTAGATAAATTATAAACTTTAGATTGTGAACATCTAAGAGAATGAATAATGCTTGAACTTTTGCATTAAATTGTAGATATACTTTATTTTTTAAACTTTCGCAAATAGAACAAATACCCAAGGTAGACGTGGTAGGGGTAAGCCGTGTAGGGCTACACCTGTAGAGCCGCCCACTATTCAAGGTGAGAACCCAATTTTTTAGGAGGAGTATGTTGAGAACTCCACTACCAATGGTGGCAAAGGTTACGAGAATGGCAATGACCCCATGACACAAGAAATGCTGAGGGTGTTGCAAATGGTTGCAAATGATCGCTAGAGCCTAAACTAGATTAAGGAGTCATGGGTTTATTGCAAAGAGGCTCCAATCTATAAGGCTGAGACATTTAAAGGTGTTTCTGGAACAACTCCCATTATGGATGTAACAACCCATTTTTAGTGAAATCGGAATAGTGGTTTCCAGACCACAAATTCGAGTCTGTAAGAAAAATTATTTTTAAATTATTTTATGGTCTATCGTATGATAAGAATATCGTATCAAAATTTTGTTAAGAAAATCTTATTGATTACATGTTTAATTGATAAAAGGACCAAATTGCATAAAATGCAAAAGTTGAGTCCTAGTAGCTATAAGTATCAAATAGCTATGGAATTCAAAATTTGAGGTCCTTATATGGTAAATAGACCAATTAGAAGGGTTAGTAGATAAGGATGATTAGTCATCAATGGAAACTTAGGAAAAGAAAAGGATAAATTTGAAAAGATGAAAAATAAAGATTATAAATAATAAAATAAAGAAAAATATCATCATTTATCATCATCTTTCCCAAATAAAACATGGAAACCCTAGCCATGGAGAATTGAAGAAGTGCAAACTTATTTGGCCTAATTAGGTGAGTATTTAAGTCTCGTTTTTAATGATTTTTATATTTTCGAGACTGTAATAGCTTAATTTAGCTATCTCGAGGATTAATTTGTAAATTTATCAAAGTAATAAGGTTTTTCCATGGATGAATATGCAAGAATTATGAAATTTATGGTAGAAAATGAAAGGTTGTTGATAGATAAACAACTTTTGTAAAGTGAACTTTTATGAAATTGTGATTTAGGGACTAAATTGAAAATTTGTAAAATTATGAAAAAATTTGAATTTTATGAAATACATGAGCTACTATTGTGGTATGCAAAAATTGGCTAGGCTTGGAATAAAGATTAAATTTCATAAATTTTATTTTCCGAGCCTAGGGACAAAATCGTCATTAATTAAAAGTATATGGGAAAAATGGTAATTTTTCCTAAGATGTGAATTGAATATGAATTGTATTAAATTGAGCTAAATTTACTCGTATAGATCCGGATAGATCAAATACGGAGCTAGATCGAGGTAAAGAAAAAGTAACGGATTAGTAGCATACAAGTTCATGAACATTATCGAGGTAAGTTCATGTAATTAAATTGTGTATATTTATATGTTTGAATTGAATGTTGTATATATATGAATTGTGTAATTGTTATATGTATGAAATTGACTACATATTCGACAAAGCCCGATAAATATCAAGTCCCGTTTGAATAAATAAAAATTTAATGGGTACAGGATTTTCTCAATTGGTTGTGGTCCTGCATTTGTTGCGGACACACCATTGCTCGAAAGAGAGTCTCGTTATTAGCCCTCTCAAGCTTCCCGTTATATGTTTCTTGCGAGCTTTCCGATAATAGCTCTTCAAAGCATCCCGACTGGTTATGATTCTGCATGTGTTGTAAACACACCACAGCTCTTATAAGCGTCCCAATATATGGCTCTTCATGAGCTTTCCAATTAAAGGCTCTTTCAAAGCTTCCTGATTAATGGCTCTCCGGAGCTTCCCAATATGGCTCACTTGAACTTCCCGATATACGGCTATCTAGAGTTTCTCAATTACTGGCTCTTCAAAGCTACCTCTTATTGGCTCGCATGAGCTTCCCGATTATGGCTCTTATGAGTTTCCTATTATACAGCCTGAATAAGATTCCCGTTACATGGCTCACATGAGCTTCTCGTTATATGGCTCGAGAGAAAGCTTCTCTTTTATGTGCTCGTATAAGCACTATTGAATATGAATTGACGGATTTCAGTTTTGTACACTTTGTGTGTACTACCTGTGTATCCATAAATACTTAAAATGATTTAATGGGCAAATTTTTGACATGAGATATTATGAAATTGAGACAAAATGTTATAAGTATATACTTGAAATTCAAGGATATGATGTGTTCATGCTTTATGGATATTTGGTGTGAAAAGTATATGTCTATGGAAATTGAATATTGATGAGCTCATAAATGTTTTTTGATATTCATGTGAATTTCAGGACTAACATGCTTGATGTAACACCCTTTACCCGTGTCCGACGCCAGGACAAGGTATGAGGCATTACCAGAATTAAACATACACATACATGCAAAAACCAAGCCATAAAATTTCTTTTAATTCAAAACACATGCATGTCGTCCCTTATTTGGGTCTACGAAGCCCAAAACATACATCGGGATTGATTCGAGACTAAATCGAGAACTTTGAAAAGTTCTAGGAAAACTTAAAAAATTTTCTTATGAAACAAGGTTACACGTCCATGTGGACATATGGACACGCCGTGTGTCTTTGACACACTCGTGTCCTAAGGCTGTGTAACTCTATGTTTATGATGTCAGCATGCAAATCGAACCACACGGCCATGCCACACACTCGTGTCTCCAGGCCGTGTCCTTCACACGATTGAGAACACGACCGTGTCTCAGCCCGTGTGGCCAACACTTAGCATAATCCCTTACAGCCTTATGCGCATCAAAATCATAAATCATGGCATCATTTTTGTGATTAAACACCCCTTAGTAAGACATATTCATAACATTGACATGTCCTCTTATATGTAATGCACCTACTCATAAAAGACCAAGTCTAGATTCGTTAACTCACATTCTTAAGACCCGTCATTTTGGTGACCACTTTTACCATTATTCTAAGTTACCAACTTACCCCTCAGGCACTCATATTTAACCATCGTCATGTTGTTTTTATAACATACAATTACTACATAGCTATGATCACCTCAAATGGTCATAGAGCATACATCCAACACACATGTCATATTACCAACCATGCATGGCAACCAAACATAATCACATCATAAACATTGGACATAACATGAATAGCTAGAGTTTCAAACCGTAATCAATATTAGCCACATCTCATGGCCAAATACATATAACTTAATATAAGTCAATACATTTGGCTAAAATCATAATAACACATGTCATAAAACTAGATCCCTATACATGCCACTCACTTGAAAATTCCTAACATGTGCTTCATTATCCCAAAGGTAGTGACTTGATAGTGTGATGCTACCTCCGACGATCTCCAACCCTGAGAAAACCTGAAAAAGCTAAAAGAAATAGAAAGGAGGGAGTAAGTTTCATGCTTAGTAAGTCCATATAAAAATAATAAGCAATTTATCAATATGCTTCCACCAATTCTTACAGCATGATCTCAAGGTAATACTCTCATAATTGCCTATTTAACTATGTTCAGGTCAACCTATTTTCTCAAGTCATAGTCACTAAATTATTTATATCAAGAGCTACAGAATCCCAAATTAAGATCCGCAAATTTTCCCTGAAACTAGACTCACATACCTTTTTACCATAAAATTTTCAAAATTTTGGGTCTAGCCAATAAGTACAGTTTTATTCTTTAAATTTACCCCTTTCTCGCTATCTGATAGTTCCGACCCCTCTTCACTAAAAATTAATTATCTCATAATACGGGACTGGGATGATGTTCTTGTCTATTTCTCTTGAAAATATACTCATCAAGGATTCTAAGAATATAAATTATAACCCATAATTATTTTTTTACAATTTTCAATGATTTTCTCAAATCAGAACAGGGGATTTCAAAATCATTAAGCTTTAATTTCATATTTTATTCAGCCTCTAACTCAATTTCCACAATTTTTGGTGGATTTTCAAAGTCAGACTACTGCTGCTATCCAAAACTATTTTAGTGTAAATTAATGATACTAAGTTTATCACACTTTATTAATTTATTTTCACCACATTGGTAAATATACATATTTATACATCATAAGTATAGACCTATAATCACAAGGTCATCACAAAATCATTCTCATAGGCATGAATTACCTATTTACATCTTCACCCAATGTGCATCATAAACCGAAATCATTTCTCATGAGCTTGGCATACATACCCGTGTTACTTAACATGCTCATATTCATTCCTTACAAATCATACAACATGAATTGAATTCACATCTCATCAATTTCATGTAAGTGCCTATACCACTCACCTCAAGGTCATAAGTTCTCTTATTTCAATATAAACCATAAATCTCCCGTTGAACCATTTGAAATACTACAGGATATTCAATAGCCTCAAACATGGGATAAGATGCCGACGCCATGTCCCAAACATGGTCTTACACTGGCTAGCATATCAAAGTCGATGCCATGTCCCAGATAGGTCTTACACTGGCTTTCATATATCGAGGCCGATGCCATGTCCCAAATAGGTATTACACTGGCTCTCATTTATCGGTGTCGATGCCATGTCCCAGACAGGTCTTACACTGACAAACAACAAGCTGACGCCATGTCCCAGACAGATCTTACACTAGCTTGTATATCTCGAGGCCGATGAATGTCCCAGACATGTCTTACACTGGTTGTATATCTCGAGGCTGATGCATGTCCCAGACATGTCTTACACTGGCTCCCGTAATATGGCCGATGCATGTCCCAAATATGTCTTACACTAGCACACATATCACCCAAGGTCATGGCATCAATATCCAAATCTATTCCTCATGTTCAACCGGAAGTCTTTATTATATAAATTCTCATTCACAACGCAAATCAACAATTCATACTATACTAATCGTATAATACATGATAACATTGAATTTGCATTATTTGCGTACAACTTACTTGTTTCAATGGAATGACATATTCCATCAACATATAATTAAATACAATCATAGCAAAATAGATTTCAATTATATTAACAATAACATGGATAACATGTTTATTTAGTCACACGAACTTACCTCGAATGCAATTTCAGCTAATTACTCCATTTTAGTCCATAACCTTGTACTTTCTGATTTAAGCCCAAATCTTGACTTTCTTGATCTAACATGATGAAAGTCACTCATTTAATTTTACATTAATTAAAACATTCTATAATTCACAATATGGAAAAATGACCGTTGCCCTTAGACTTTACAAAAATTACGATTTTGCCCTTAGGCTCGTAAATTGATTTTTATCAAATTTTCTCGTTTACCAAGCCTAGACAAATACTTTTTATAACTATAGCAACTCACATTTTCAATTATTTCATACATTTACAACTTATTTTACAACTTTACAAAATAGCTATTTTTAGGTGTTTTCATTTAAAGTTCTTTCACAAAAGTTGTTTATTACACAACCAAGACTCATTTTCTTCCATAAAAATTCAGCAAATCACATGAATACTCTCATGAAAAAACCCTAGAATTTCATCCATTTTGCAAAATAGTCCACTCATTAGCTAGATTATGCTACAGGGTCTCAAAAGTAAAAAAATTATCAAAAAAGGCCATCAAAATCACTTACTTGCAAGGGTGAAGAGTGGCTGATGTTTTTGAGCTTTCAAAACCCCCTCTTTGCTGGTATTTTCGATGGATGAGGAAGAAAGATGAAAAGATGACAACTTTTTCCTTTTTGTTTTATTTTAATACCAAATAAGTCACCTAATACCCACCAATTTTGACTTTTGAATTTCTTTATCTCTATGGCTGGCCAAGTCTTTACCTAAAGGTCTATTTTCTCTTTAAAGACCCCTATTTATGGTTCTCTAGCTATTTAACACATTTAGCTTGCAAAACAAAACTTTTGTCTTTTATGCGATTTAGTCATTTTTCTCACTTAAACTCATAATCGCTAAAATTAATTCACCAAAATTTTCATGTACTTATGTAATCATGCTATGACACATAAAATAATATTAAAAATAATTTCTCTAGCCTCGAAATAGTATTTTCGAAACCACTATTCCGACTAGACCCAAAATCGGGCTGTTACACTTGATGAGGATATGTGTTAGGGCTTTTGGCCAAAATTGCTTTAATATGCTTTGTATGCTTACCATAAATATAAATGAATGGTAAGTTAATTTCCCGTTATACGAACTTACTAAGCATAAAATGCTTACTCTGTTCTATTTTCCTCTGTTATATAGTAATTCGAAAGCTCGTTAGGTTGGAAGCTTGGTGGAGATATCATCACACTATTCATCAGATTATCTCTGTATATTTTTAGTAAATCAACTTTGGTTATAATGGCACGTATAGGTTAACTTGGCCAATGTTGGCATATAAATGTTTTGCTTGTAACTAGCCATTGGAATGGCTTGTGATGGACATGTTTTGATGTAACTATAAAAGGCTATATCATGTTTGATATGTAACATCATGATTTTCGGGTTTTTCGCGATTCTTGATATTTTAAGTAAGTTTCTAAAATTTGGTATGTGATTATGGGATTCATAATTTGGGTATGTAAATGTGCTTATGGAAGGCCCATGAGTTGGCCAAAACCCGGTAGAATTTTTAAATTTTAGACTTAGGAGTTAGGGGTTCTGGCTAGGTGCCTTATATAAAGTTGTGGGTAAAATGTAACACAAAAAGAGCTTTAGTAAAGTGGAAAGGGTGACGCCACTTAGCTCCTAAAAAGGTGGCGTGTGGAGCATAAGGGAAGACAGGGGATCGAGTCCCTGTGTTGGCAAATAAGAGTATTTATTTTTATGTGCAGGAAGGGTAAGTGTTGGAACCCAAGTGGATTCTGTAAGAGGAGAGTTGGATCAAGTCAAATGCATAGATTAAGGAGGGATAAGGGGAGAGATTTTAGGGATTTGATATGAGGATAGAGTTGGCCGAATAAGGGAGATTGGAGGGGGGATTTTCGACAGAGGGGTTTAGTTAGGGATTTTCGGCACTTAGGTATTGTTGTGCCGTTTTCTCCTTTTGGGTGTGTAGTCTTTTTTTTCTCTTTTTCTTTTGCAGCCGAATCTACCATCTCTTCTTCCATCTTTTCTTCCTTCTCCTTCTTTTAAACTAGCCCACTATTCCCTCCATTCACCCATTGTTTCTTTCCTTTATCTCTACTTCTGCCGAGATACCACAAAAAGCCGAAATCAGTGAAGATAAGGGGTGCCGATTCTTTGTGACCAGCAACCTTTTCTTTCCTTTTCAATTGTTGGCATTCAATTCCTTTATCTTTTAGGCGTACGGATTCAAGAGAAGAAAGACTGTGGTAAGTGCTCGAACTCTAAACGATTCATAGAGTAACTGTTGGCCAAAAGTTGAAACCCTATAATTTAGGGAGATGGCCGAATATGGGTATAGGCTTTATGGGGTCTTCTTTTAATATTTTTTATGATTTCTATAGTGGAGGAGCAGCAAGGCGTAGTTTCGACTTGAATCAGCTTGGATCTCCGGAGTGGCTAGATCTAGTCAATCAATATCGGAAAGGTAAGATTCCTAAGGCCATTATGGATGGTGGCCGAATGTGTAAGTATTAGTATAAGATGGTTCTTGTTTTGGGTCAATTAATGGAAGATGATTTATTAACGGTGGAATATAGGAGAAATCGTGTAGGAGATCTCCTCGAGGAATATCACCAAGCAGGTGTGTAACGAACCCTTTTTCATAAGCTTAAAGCGATAAATGCCGAAAAACCGAAATGCTGAAATTCTGGCATTTCGAGGACTCGTGAGCAAGCGAACGCTCATTAGTTAGTTAAATTCATTGAGATGATGATCAGGAACATTGGAAACAGTAAGAACGTGATTTGTTTGGCATTCACGGTAAGTTGGGCCTCGAGGGGCTGCAATAGGGCCCAATAGGCTTTCGGGCCCATTTGGGAAAAATTGGTAGAAAACGAAAATCTGTTAAATTTCATGATAAGACTGTTAATAATGTTACGGATATAGGCTAAATGGGCCTAGATGACAAAATCGGCTAAGTAGGGCCCATTAGGGGTTTTAGGCCCAATAACTCGATTTCGCTAAAAATGGGCCAGAATCACTGTTTGCACCCATGAATTGTTAGTAACCATTAATGAACATGGAAACCCTAATTTTTTGTAAAATTACAAGATTACCTTTATAATATGAAAATGACTTTTTGCCCCTAAGTAAAAATGACCATTATACCCCTAGGGTTTAAACGTAAATTTTAATACATGGGATTTTGATAAACATGGTATGTATGATATGCACATGATATGCATGATATGTACATGATGTATTCATAAATGTATTGGGTTGGGTTTTTATATGGATGGAGGAAGTGTAAAAGGGCTTATGCCCCAGTTATGATAAAGGGCTTATGCCCCAGTTATGATAAAGGGCTTATGCCCTGCTTATTAAAAGGGCTTATGCCCTGATTATTAAAAGGGCTTTGCCCGATTATTAAAAAGAGGCTAGGCCTCCAGGTTATATGATAAAGCACTATGCCGCCAAAGGAGAGTTATGGCGGGTGGGTCGAGTTAATCCCACATGGTGTGTTGGTTGGCAATGTGGAGAGTAGCGGATGGTGGGTTGAGTAGTCTCCCAAATGGGCTTGCATTCTCTCATTGACATTACATGTGATATTGAAATGGGCCTATGGGTCATACCATTTACTGATGAAAGGCTTCGCCCAAGAATATGAAGTATGAAAAGGCTTCGGCCCAGTGTTATGAAATATGAAGTGTGAAAAGGGCTATGGCCCAGTACATGTTGAGATTGGATTTGGGCTTAGGCCCAACAGGCTGTTATTGTTTTGGGCTCTGAAAGGGGCTTGTTGTACACTGAGTTTCCAAACTCACCCCCTTTCCTTAACCTTGCAGGTAAGCCTTAATGTGGGGACTTGGGCTGGAGGGGATTCAGAGTAGCCACAGTGATCGCCTTTGGACTTTTAAATAAGCGTTGGTTTTCATTAAATTTCCTTTAATTATTATTTATTTTTGGGTTGTAATAAGGCCATTTTAACTTTCCTTTTATTTCTTTTCGGGATTATTTTAATTTTAATAACTTTAAACCTGGTTGATAATTATTCAAAGACTTAGGACTTGTTTTCAAAACGATACTTGTTTTCAAAATAGCTCAACACCACAATTAATCGATTTATCAAAGACGTCCATTTAAACAATTTTAAACTCGATATAACAAAGTGTGGCTATGGTTGTGGGCATGTCTAGGATTGGATCCAATCAAAGAGCTTGGTACTTAAGCAGCCTTCATGGCTCACCTCCTCTATCTCGGATACCTACCTGGTGCCCAGCTTCCATACACTTTGTTAACTCAACAAAATATATGGTTTTTAAAACACTAAGACAGAACGTGGGTTTTCAACTCCAATGTGGCACGTCTGATTCGGCCATAACGTCTGGGCCGGGTTTGGGGTGTTACATGATATGTGTTTGAAATGGTTGATTGATAAAATCATATTGGTATATTAATGATTTAATTGAGTTAGCATATGTGGTAAAATATGCATATATGTGAATTTGGTAAATTAGGTAAGTTTGTATACTTGGTTATAAGAGCTAATATATCATGTATAAGACTTGATTTTGAATGGATTTGAATGTCTTGTATTGCCTTGAGAATGTGTTTAAGTGTTTATGTAAGTGGAAGACAAATTTGGGTGAGAAATATGGCTTAGAAATGGCCTTATTTCGTCTACACAAGCAGAGATGTAACGACCCAAAGTTTACGGGTATCGAAAAATCAAATTTTTGGGTCATTATTTCTGTAAAATGAATTCATAAATATTTATTAGAAATATTTACGAAGCTAGTAGTGTAGTTAATTAGACTTTGGTTAAGTGAATTAGCTTGAATTAAAGTTAATTTAGTGAAAGGACTAGATTGAATATAGTGTAAAAGTTTAATTATAGATTAAAGAAAATTCAAAGGACTAAATTAGTAAATAACCTTAAGTGACAAATGTGTGGTAAAATTAATTACATGTGTATAAAGTATAATACATACATGTGTAGTATAAATATATGTTTACTTATATTATAAGTAAATAATAATAATAATTACTAAAATATAATAATAATATAATATAATAATTAAAATTAAATAAAAGAAACAAAATAGAAAAAAGGAACAGAGAAGAAAACGAAATAGAAAGGAAAGAAAAGAAAAGAAAAGAAAAGGGAAAATTAGGGTTTTGAAGTTTGAAGCTTATTTGGTAGGTCAATTTAGTCCATTTTCTTGTAATTTGATGTTTTTAGAATCTTAGAATAAAGACCTACTTGAATTATGTTGAAATTTATAAAGTTAGTGAATTTTTAGATGTTAACTAGATTGAACAAATAGATGAATTATGAGATAAAATGACAGAAATTCAAGTTAGAAGTAGGAAAAGGATTGAATTGTAAAAAGAGATATAAGTTTTGTTATAGTAGGGACTAAATTGATGAAATTGTAGAATTAGTGTTTTATGAAGGAAGTTAAATGTTAAAACTTGTTAAAGATGGGTTAGAATGAAAATATGATATTAGTTTTGAAGAAAAAGAATTAGCTATGGCTTAAGGACTAAATTGGAATTTTTGTAAAAGTTACATGAAAAATATAAGTGTGTGTTATTAAATGACATGTATGGATGATTTTAAATGTTAATTTTTCCTAGCTAACGTAGCACCGGAAACATCATCAAAGAAGGGAAAAGAGAAAGTGAGCGAAGATAACAAATAAACTCGAGAACCACGGTTTGTATTTCTATAAACTAAGCTTTTAAATTAAATGTTGTATGTATTACTTTACTATGTTTGGTAAGTAAGTTAAAGGTGAGTATTGTTAAATTTGAAATGTAATAACTGTTATGCAAAAATTTGAAAGTGAAATGAAAACCCTATTAACAGTATCGGCCTAAGTCGGATATAGTTGGTATGCCATAGGATTAGAAGTGTTCAGGGATATTCCGACTTTGTGTCGATAAGGCACTATAAGTGTCAACTCATCACATCGTTTTGGATTCATTCGATGAGGTACTCGTGTACCGCCATCATTATCTTATTATTGTTATCATTACGGTGTATTCCGGCTTCGGCCGATGAAACACTGTATACTATCCCGGTGTGTGGGTTGGATCCGTGTATCCATCCAGGTCTGAGTTATGTTAATAGGAGTAAATTACTGCACAGAAGACTGAATGATACTGACTGAATTGAATATCTTACTGGTTTCAATTCTAATGATAAATGTTATTATGAAATGAAGACAATTACTTGAATGTTCATGATGTATTTATTTATTGGATTCTATGGTTTAAGTATAAATGCATAAATTAAGTATTGGTTTATAGAAATACCACTGAGTGTATACTCAACGTACGGTTTGTTTTCGTGCGCAGGTTAGGTACAAAGTAAGTAACATCTCAGCATCCAAGCCAACTCCCGAACTCAAATACTTGGTGATGTATCTTATTTTGAGGAATGGCATGTACCTAGGCTGTCTTAATGTTATTTTGAGTATGAATATTACTAGTGTAAGGATGATAAAGGTTAATCTATATAAGCAAAATTTATGTTTATAAAATAGTCACTTATATAGTTTATTTTGATTGATTTGGATGGTATTTAAGTATAATGTTTAGAAATTCTATGTTAAATAGTTATTGAAAATACGTGAGTTAAATCGTTATACTAGTGGTTTTAGTGTGTATTAGATATGTTTAATCATGTTTTGAACTAATTGAAAGATTGTATTTTAAATTGCTTGCTACTCAAGGTGTGCAGGGTTGGTAAATTTGAACTATAAGGTTCATTTTGAATCCACACAGCATGTCACACGGGCGTGTGATTAGACCGTGTGAGACACACGGCTTGCACATGGGCATGTTGACAGACCGTGTGTCCCTTGCATCCTTAAATGTGAAGTTAGGATAGTACACGGGCAAAAGACACAGCCGTGTGTCTTGGTCGTGTGAAAGACACAGGTTTCAAGCATGGTCGTGTATCAAAATCGTGTGAAAATAGCTTAAAAATGGTGAAAAATCAGTTTACCACACAGCCTAGCCACATGGGTTTGTACCCAGGACGTGTGCCCCTTTGATGCTTAAGAAATTGCAAGTCAGAATTGCCCACGGGCTGGCCACACAACCATGGGAGCCACACGGGCATGTGCCCTAACTTCAAGAAATTTTTTTCAAAGTTTTCCAAAGTTACCAGTTTAGTTCCAAATCACTTTTAAAGCATGTAATGGGAGTCGTAGGCCCATATTAGGGATTTTATGGTGAAATTTGAAAAGTTTTGATTTGGAATGCAAATTTATGACTCAGTTTTGTATAAATGCTAGTGTATAAGTTCGGTAATGCCTCGTAACCTTATTCCAGTGACGGATACGAGTTAGGGGTGTTACAAGAAACACGAGCATGTGTCTCAGCCATGTGTGACACACGGCCTAACAAATAGGCGTGTGTTTTGGACATGTGTCCCCTGCGTCATTAAAATTTAAAACAGAATACTCAATTTTTTTCACACAACCTGGCACACGGGCATGTGGCTTGGTCGTGTGACCCTTGTACCTACATACAGCCTAGTACACGGGCGTGTAATTTGGCTGTATATCCAAATTCAGAGAGTTACATAGGTGTGGAAAAAGGCTTGGACATAGCCACGTGCCCTATTTTGAATACCCACACTGCTTGAGACACAGGCGTGTGTCCCCTGCACCTTGAAAATTTTTTGAGATTTTGTGAAAAATACTCTGAGTATCCGGCTTAGTCCCGACTTGTTTCTAATGTGTATTTTAGACCTCGAGGGTTTATATAAGGGACTTATTGATTGATTTCTGTTATGAATATTGTATAAGGTGAAATATTTGTTTAATTGATCTGTAAATTTTGGTAATGCTTCGTAATCCTATTTCGGTGACATATACGGGTTAGGGGTGTTACAGTGGCTGAATATTGGATGGAGTTAATGAAGAGAATTATGGAGGATTTGGACTGTACTCCAGAGCATAAATTGAAGGGCGCTGTGTCCTTGCTTAAGGAGAAGGCCTATCGTTGGTGGTAATTTATGGTAAAAGGTGCACAATGTGAAAACATAAATTGGGAATACTTCCAAGAGGCCTTCTAGAACAAGTACGTAGGCATTAAGCATATGGAAGCCCACAAGCTCAAGTTTATTATGCTAAAATAATGAGATAAGATGGTGGCAGAATACGAGACTGAGTTTCTAGGACTTAGTCACTATGCCTAAAGTATGGTCACCACAGAACAACAAATGTGTAAGATTTGAAAACGAGTTACGATTCGACCTTAAGATATAGGTTGCTCCACACCAGGAACAGGTGTTTGAGACTTTAGTGGAGAGAGCCAAAATCGTTGAGAAAATCAAGCAGGTGAATTGAGAACAATGAGAAAAGAGTAAGGTATCAATCAAGAGAGAATCTGATTTCATTACCTCAATTACTCATCTTATAAAACAAGCAAGAGAGGGTAAACCGCAACAAAGGGTTCTATGGCTAAATCTGGGGATAAGATGTCCAACTGTGCGCACTATGGAAAATGCCATTTGGGCAATTGTTGGAAGAAATTGGGTGCTTATTTCTGTTGTGGGTCAACTAAGCATAGGATTAAGGATTGTCTTCGATGAACCAAACAGACACAAGCGTCGGCCCAAAATTAGGCCTAAAGTCGAAGAGCGAGCCAGTTACTTCCAAAGGGCTGAAACCAAAATAGGGCCGCAAATGTTGTTGCAATAGGTGCAAATTGAACCAATGCTAGACAACCCACCCTTTTTTATGTTGTTAAAGGTCGTGATGAGAGGGATGCATCCGATGTCATTACAGATATTTTTACCATTCATTTTTTCCTATATTTTGCCTTAATAGACATAGGATCCACCCAGTCGTATGTTGTATGTAAAATGTCTAAAAACTTGGGTGTTGGGGTAGAGGAAACCACTAGTAATGCACCTATAATAAGACCTTTAGGATAATCAGTTATTTTGAACAAAATCTATAGGAGATGTCCATTAGAGGTTCAAGGGGTAGTGTTTCCCGCAAATTTAGGTATGGATTGGTTAGTGGAACAACAAGTTAACCTAGATTGTGCCTTTAAGAGGGTAACCTTGAAAACAGTTGAAGGTAGAAAAATTGTAATGGTTGGGGAGTGACAGGATTATTTATCCAATGCAATATCTGCTATGGTCGTTGAGAAGTTAGTCTGAAAAGGGTGCGAAACTTATCTAATCTATGTGATGGATGCGAATGCCAATAGCTCTACCTTAGATAGCATCCGAATCATTAGGGAATTTCCAAATGTGTTTACTAATGAGTAACCAAGGTTACCTGTAGATCGTGAAGCGGAATTTGGAATCAATTATTACCAGGAACTGCTCTGGTGTCGATTGCTCTTTATTGCATGGCACCTACCGAGTTACAAGAATTGAAAATCCAACTTTAAGAGCTTTTGGATTGCAATTTTATTAGAACCAGTGTTTCTCCATTTGGAGATTCAGTCTTGTTTGTGAAAGAGAAATATGGTTCCCTAAGGCTCTACATAGACTACCAGCAGTCAAATAAGCTAACTGTCAAAAATAAATATCCTCTGCCTAGAATCAATGACTTGTTCGACCAATTCTAAAGTACAATAGTATTTTCAAGGATAGATCCAAGGTCAAGATATAAAGTGAAGGAGGTGGCTAAGTAGAAAACAAATGACAAATGATTTCAAAGCCAATGTTTAACAGACATTCTAAATAGAAAATATATAACATTTTCAAGAGCAATGTTTTCCAGATTAAGTTCCGTTGATGATGGGGGCTTGCTACTCAAGCTACAAGTGAAACTCACCTTAACCAATAAGATAAAGGCTAAACAACCCTTAGATGTGTCCTTGTTGCCATGTATTAAGAAGGTGGAAGATGGCAAAACTAAGGAATATGATTTTGATGACGATGGAATTTCGTACTTTCGAGGAAGGTATTATGTGTCAAATGATAAAGAATTAAGACAAATCATGCTCCGAGAAGCACATGCTAACCCTTATGCCATGCATACTAGAGGAAACAGGATGTATCAGGATGTAAAAAGTGTTAAGGTTCGAAAGAAAGGGCAAGTTAAGTCTTAAGTTCATAGGACTTTATAAAATCCTTAAGGGAGTCAGCCCAATTGCATATCAATTAGAATTACCTCTAAAAATGGACCGTATACATGATGTTTTTCACGTCTCCATGTTGAGACGATATCGGTCCAACCCTTCCCATATCGGACAAATTGAAGAGATCGAAGTGGGACTGGAATTGTCCTTTGAGGAGGAACCCATACAAATTTTAGATTGTGATATAAAGGTTCTAAGAAAGAAACGAGTTCCTCTTGTCAAAGTTCTATAGCGAAACCATTGCACAGAGGAGGCCACATGGGAACTGGAGGACGCATTTCGTCAACAATATCCTTATCTGTTTGAATAAGGTAAATTTCGAGGATGAAATTTCTTTAAAGAGGGGAGAGTTGTCACACCCTAAAATATAAGGGTTTAATTGAAATAATTAACCAGGTAATAACTTAGCCTAATGGTTAAGTAGCTATTGCACTCCCTAAGAGGTCTTAGGTTCAAACCACTCCTCTCTCATTTTTTTTTTAATTTCAGCAAACTAAGATAAAAACCACATTAGAATAAATATTATTTAGAGTAGAAACTTAAAAGAATGGGCAGCAATCTAATGGTTAATATTTCACACCCCTTTGCTTACCCAAGTTCGAGCCACCATATACCCAATTCCATTTCCTTTTTTCTCGACAGCAGGGGTAAATTACTAAACGACCCCTCAAAGTTTGAAAACCCTGGGTATTTAACCATATTCCGAATTGCATTATAAGTTTTGCTTTCTTTTCCAAATCCAAGCAAAATTTTGGCTTCTTTTCCCCTATTTCTTCCCCATTTTCTTTTCATCTTCTTCTTTACACAATATTTTTCCCCATTGTTGAATTTTTTTTCTTGAATTAAAATCTATTCCCAATTCAAGTTGTTTTTCAACCAGAATCGTAATCACCATTAGAAATATCCTTTAATCATTGTCAAGAATCAATATGTACATCTCAACCCTGATGTTTGATATCAAATCCTTATAAAATTTCAATCTAAGGACAATCTTGCAATTAATTAAACATTCTTTAATGGTTCTTGCCAAAATCTTTCAATAATATCATTGAATCTTGATTCCCAATGTTAATACATGTGAAATTTGTCGTTGAATGGCCTGATTTAGGTGAATTGAACCATTCTTGATCATGAGGAACAACGTTTGAGCTCTTGGTGAAAGGTATGTGTTCTTTTACAAGCAAATCGGGGCATATCGTACCTCGAATTAGAGCCACACAGCAAGCCACGCAGGCGTGTAGACCACACAACCCCTTACACGGTCATGTACCACTAAAACCCTAGGCTAGTTTGAATCTCACACGGTCAAGAACTTTCCACACGGCCTACCACACTGTCTAGTCTCCCTTGTAGCTTAATTTTGCAATTTCCATAGGCACAATCTATTACACGACCGTGTGCCCCCTATTTACAGTTTTGCTCAAAATTTTATGAATTGTTTAGTTTAGTCTCTAAATTATTTTTAGTGTTTTATCTCATTCAATTGAGTCTCTGATATTATGAATAATGTTGGAATCCATGATCTGATTGACTAAATTGTTATTGTATATACATGATATGTAATTGGTACACGTTTACTATCATTGAATCATTGATAAATATTATATTGTTACTCATACCACTGTGTTTCCAATTGCATGATCAGCATGACTACTGTTACTGATAAACTGAATACATGTCATGCATGTCTACTACTACTGTTAATCTGATAACATGCTAAACATGTCTACTGTTTCTATATTGTATTGTTATTAGCATTTCATATTGCATTGCATGGGGTGGGACACTTTGAAAAGTGGAAGTACTGGTAGTTTATCTGCAAACACTGGTGGTTTGTCCACAAACTTACTGGCATCTTTTATCTGCAAACCCATTGTGTATTTACAACTACTGGTAGCGTATTAACTTGCAAATACTGGTGGTTTGTCCACAATTTTTATTGCCAGCTTTTATTTGTAAACCCGTTGTATACTCACTACTAATGGCAATGTATTAACCTGCAATACTGGTGATTTATCCACAAATCAGAGTTTCCAAGATATAAGAGTTTTGGAGAACTCTTACTGTGAAGTGTGACAGTGGAGTAGGACATTTTACTGTTAAACTGAAATTGCATTGCATTGCATTACATCAATACGCACAAGCATGCTTGAATTAACTGTAAGAAATTCTATTACATTATATGATTATTACTATAATTAAAACTGTTATTATGAATGTTTGGTTTATTATACATCTACACTATTTCTCTTGTGATGGAACTCACACTAGGCTTCATAGCTCACTCCCCTTTTATTTCTATCTCTACAAATAACCCACCAAGTTAGGACACGGACACGACATTTGAAAGGTCTCGATTTGATTTTGATATATTAAAACACTTTAGGTCTATTACTTGATATTTTTATTATTCAAAGACTGTAATGCTTTATTTTTTGAATTGTGGCATAAGACTTAAAATTTAGGGTTTTCTTTTCTTATAGCATGCATGACATTTAATTTATTTTTTTAATGTTGAAAGCATGGGTTTTAAATTAATTATGCATGAAACATATATGTTATTAAAACTGAATAAATATCACTTTTTCGCTACTAGGTTATAATTGAATTTTGAGTAATAATTAAATAAGAAATTACTAAGTTTCAAAGGTAATCACAGTTACGAGAATAATGTTAAATTAATCGGTTTTTGTTAACTTATGAGTTCTTCTGAAAATAAACTAAGTTTTTGTCTAAAGATAAACAAGTATTTTAAAATGACTATTTTATAAAAATCTGATAGCTTACTAGGCCATTTCGGTAGCTAATGTAACCTTTCAAATTCGAGTCTAACGTTTAGGCCAGGTTTAAAATGTTACAAAATCAATTGAACTAGCAGTTGAACTGATTTCGAACTACTCTAACCAATTGGTTCGCAAAACGATTGGTCAAACTAGTTTAAAGCAAATAAATTATTAAAAATTATAAAAATCAGTTCAACTACTAGTTCAATTGGTTTTTTAGCCCAGTTCAACTAATCTGTATTGATTCGCAGGTTAACCAAATTTTTACCTTTCATTGAATATATACCTCAGTTGGTTCTTGATCTAATCAGTTTGGTCTAATTTAGATAACATTGAATTTTGGAAAAAGTTTATATTTTTACAATATTTTTTAAAAATATTTTATTTTTATTTTTTATTTTTATTTTTATTTTTAATTTTTTTTATTTTTCATATTTTTATTTCTTAAAATTAGAATTTTTATTTTTTATGTTTTTGTTTAAAATAAGAAAAAATTTATGTACTTTTAGATGGTATGGACAAATTGACAAAAAACTATAACTATTAAGGGTAAAAAAGCTTACAAATTTTAGAAAACCATATTAACCCGTAAACCAGTATGGACTGGTTGAATTGGGCTAAAAATCAATTGAATTAACAATTGTACCTTTTCTAGTATTTTTTATTTTTTAATTTGAACCAGTTGGACTAATCATAATGGGAACCAATTGGTCAAACAAGCTCAAAATCGATTCAACCGAGTTTTTAGCTTAGTTCAAGTAGTCTGTACAGGTTCGTGGGCCAATTGATTTTTATCTCTCACTAGACTAGTTTAGATAACATTGAATTTTGAATTTTTTATATTTTAAAATAACTTTTTGTTTTTATTTTTTGAATTTTAAAGGGTTTTATATTTCATAATTGTTATAGTTTTAAAAGAATTACAATTTTTAAATTTTTATGTTTTTATGTTTTTATTTAAAATATGAAAAAAAATTATGTACTTTTAAAGGGTAAGGATCAAATTGATAAAAAAATTGTGAATGTTGAGGATTAAAAATTATTTTACTTTTGATATTATTTACTTTAACAATGAAATTAAATGAATGGACCAAGATTTTAAATTAAAAGAAGTAGAGTGACTCATCCTCTGAACATTAAAATATAAAGACTAATGTTAAATTTTAAAAATTTGTTAATTAAACACAAACTTCTGTTGAAATCATTAGTAAAGTTTATTGGATTAGGAATTTGAAAAACAATTAATGTAGTGAAGTAGTAACAGACCTACTAAGATTCATGAGCAACCTTTTTAGTTGTACGAAATCCAAGCGAGCTTTTTCTTTAACATTTTTTTGTTCCCTCTATTTCTCCTCTCCACTTTTTTTTTTTTAATGGAGCCGGAACTGAGACTCCAAAAGTTTTATTTTGGATGAACGATATGAAAGTACAAGGATAATTGAAGAAATTATTTATAGCGTTCGTCGTTGTGATTTATGAGCAAGTGGCATGTTATTTAATAGCAAAGATATTCAAAGTCATATTTGAAGACAAGAAAATTACTAAAATATGATCTTCACTTCCATCTCTAGTTTAAAATGACAAATTAACAGAAAGAAAATCGCCACTATTACGGGCTTGGCTACACGTAAGTATTTTCTTCATTGTTTAACATATCCTTTTACTAAAAGTCATTTAATCTTATCCTTGTAAGGAGAACGACAGCCCTGGGAAGACTCAGGAAACACAGCTTCTCAGAAAGAAGCTTTAGATTTGTAATTACAAAGCCTGTTCTGCAACACCCACCTCTGCCAAAGCTCATCTGAATCTTCTAATGGATCCTCTCCTGCAGTGCCTCTTTAGCATATGCTGCACCCTTTTTGCCCTTTTCAGTTGCATATACTTTTATCAGTCTTCAAAGAAACCAACCAGAAGCTGTAATGCTCCACAAGCTGGTGGTGCTTTACCTATCATTGGTCACATGCACCTCTTTCGTGGTCAGCAGCTCACACACAAAACCTTAGGTGGCATGGCTGACAAATACGGACCTGTCTTCTCCTTAAGGCTAGGATCACACGAAGTGTTGGTTTTAAATAGTTGGGAAATGGCCAAAGAATGTTTCACTGTCCATGATAAAGTTTTCTCCACTAGAACAAGCATTACTGCTTCAAAGATTCTAGGCTATGATTTTGCTATGCTCGGGTTTGCTCCTTACGGACCTTATTGGCGTGAGATTCGCAAGATAACTACGATTGAGCTTCTATCTAACCACCGGATTGATATGCTCAAACATATACGAGTTTCAGAGGTAAAGAGTGCAATAAGAGAATTGTACAAGTCATGGCTTAGCAAAGGTAATGGAGGAAGTGGAGTATCCGTGGATATGAAGCAGTGGTTTGGGGATCTAACTCATAATATTGCTTTGAGAATGGTTGGGGGTAAAAGGTACTTCGGACCAAACGCTGATTGTGAGGAAGCTGAAGCACGAAGACGCGAGAAAGTAATGAGAGATTTTGTTCATCTGTTCGGAGTGTTCGTGTTGTCTGATGCAATACCATTTCTTAGATGGTTGGATTTCCTAGGATATGAGAAAGCCATGAAAAGAACAGCAAAAGAATTGGACAGTATTGTAGGAGGGTGGCTGGAGGAGCATAAACAAAAGAGGCTCATGTGTGGAGGGGTGATAAAAGAGCAGGATTTCATGGATGTGATGCTCAACATCCTAGAAGACGCCAACATTACTGGTTATGACGCCGACACAATCACCAAGGCTACTTGCTTGGTAAGAACTGTCAACACACAAATTAATCTTGTTCATTACACATATGTCAAAGCTGTCCTTTTTATAATTCCTAATCACATTCATCTATCTGTGAAAATGGGATCTTAAGAAAAACCAATTCTAATAATTATATTTTGTTCTGGCAGAATTTAGTCTCAGCAGGGAGTGACACAACCATGGTCACTCACTTGGGCCTTGTCTTTGCTATTAAATAATCCGCACGTGCTAAAAAGGGCCCAGGATGAGTTAGACATGCACGTCGGCAAGCACAGACTATTGGAAGAAACTGATATTAGAAACATGGTCTACCTTCAAGCCATTGTCAAGGAAACATTGCGCCTATACCCACCAGAACCAGTCATTGGCCTTCGGGCTGCAATAGAAGATTGCACCCTCTCAACAGGTTACCACATTCCATTTGGTACACAACTGATGGTAAATGCCTGGAAGATTCAACGTGACGAGCGTGTATGGCCAGAACCCCATGATTTTCAGCCTGAGAGATTTTTGACCACCAATAAGGATATGGATTTTCAAGGCCAAACTTTTGAACTCATCCCATTTGGCTCAGGACGAAGATCGTGCCCTGGGGTGTCACTAGCGCTCAAGATGCTGCACTTTATCTTGGGCAGCTTCTTGCACAGTTTCAAAGTTGCGACGCTATCAGAGCTGGAAGATGTAGATATGACGGAAAGCCCTGGGTTAACAAATCCGAAAGCAACACCTCTTGAGGTTCTCATCACTCCACGTCTTGATTCCAAGCTTTACGTGTTATAGGCAAAGAATTCATACATAAGCTGGAAGAAAAAGTATACACTGTGCGACTACTATGGTGAAATAGATGCATGTTTCAAGCATCTTGTAGACCTACACTCTGTTATTATTGTTATGTACTTATGGCTTTCCCACTTGTCTATGATTCAACCTGAGTAGCACTCCATCTAACAATCAAAAAGTCTTAATATCCACCAAGTCATAATATCTTAGAATTAGAGCATGAACAAGTTCATAAGCTACACAGAATACTACTGTCATGTGTCATCAACAACAAAATATTGATGATTCAAGAACTAATTTTCTCGAAAATATGGCCTATAAGGTGCTTCAGAAGATCTTGAACAGTATCATCAGAGAAATCCAAATCCTAAACATCTCAACTACTTCCTACATACATATTGTCAGAACTCAGAGCCGAGCAGTGCGAGTCTGTGTCCGCGAGAACTTTTTCAAGGGGACAATCTCATCCAAAACTCGAAATATGATGACATCAAAGACCATGGTATAACCGTTGGCTTTGCCTTCATCACTGAGCTCGAAAACACAAGTATCATGAGATTCCAAGTTGTTATCCAAGACAAATTTGGCCCATCCTCTGGTGAATGCTGTTCCCCAATATGGAGCTTCTGATTCTTACATCCCATACCTTGTTTTGAGGAGGGACTCTCAACAAAGTTCTTCTAACATCACCAAACATGTACCTCTGATGCCATCTTTTAGGAATTGTCTGCATAGAAGGGATTTCAATCAGATTGCTGATCCAAGACAGAGTTCAAGATTGAATAATTTAGAAAGATGAACGGCTAGACATAGTTGATTGCTGTAATAAACTTTTAATCTTGATTTTGAACGGCTAGGCATAGAAAATGGGTCAAGATTTTACCACTTGAAAGGACTTGTAAACATGAGAATCCTTCATTACAAGGGTAAATGAGGGTCTTGTTGATGGATACTGTCTGGACAATTTTCGAGGTCTTTGCTTCTCCTCCTGTGTTATCTCTCGCCTTTTCGATATGAAATACAGACTATATGATCCTTGCAAATCTACCGGTACCAAAAATGAAAGCAAATGTGAGTTTTAGCATATAGAGGCAGAACAAACCAAACTACCATCTACAATATTTTTATTCTAAAGCTATCTACTGGAGGCTCCTTACTTTGTTCTACACAGTCCTCCATTGCACACCCTGGGGCTCCATCCGATTCATCGATCGATACTTCCCCTTCAACAGCAGATTTTATAACTCGAGGCCGCTTTTTCTCTGTTGCCTTAGATTGATGATGGTTATAGTGTCAACAGCTTTTGAGCTCGGTCTTCCTCTTCTCTTCTTGATCTTTTTTTGCATATGGATTTTCTCCAAATCTATAATGTCTTCATAGTCATCTCCATCAATCAATACTTCCCTCTCGACAGCAGATTTGCCAACTCGAGGCTGCTTGTCCTCCCTTGCCTTCGATTGATGACGATTATCAGCGTCAACAGCTTTTGAACTTGGTCTTCCTCTTCCCTTCTTGATCTTCCTTTTCTGTATATGGGGTTTCTCCAAGTCTATAATATCTTCACAGTCTTCTCCATCTTCCTTGTCTAACACGCATCCGTCATTTGAACAGGCATTCGTGTGTTCCCTAACAAAGTATGATCCTTCTCGCTCACACCCACTTGAATCAAATATAACTACATTGAACGCCGAGTTGCCAATATAGCGGAAAACAAGCAGATAAGCCTTTTCCAACCTATGCTCCTCTACAAAAGTTGGCCAACCATTTTGAAAAACCACGTGGTTAAACATTTTCTCGACTTCCACAGTCCACATGAATCCGCTTGGACCTCTAAGGTGGATTGTTCCCAACAATTTCTCTCTGAAATTTTCCGTAAACGTTTTGGGTATCCTCTGCAAAAACATTAAGTAAAAAAAGTTGGCAACCAAAAGACATTAACAGGGAAGCAAGTATCTAGTTTATGTTGGAGGGTTCATTATTTGTCATTTAACAGATGATTTCTAAAATCACCAACCAATATTTTGAAAAACTGGTGCCTGTTGGATTCGAATTCTTTCCAATACTTGTTTTTCTCCAACACCCTGCACTTTTGAGTCGTTGCTGCCATTCCTGATATATACATGAAATACAGATTAATGATGAGATCAAACTTGGGTCTGTAATTTCTATTACCAAAACAAAAGATTGAATTAATGTAACTTAACTGGTGCAAAAAAAAAAAAAGGTACACAAAAAAACAAGAACAGGTTCTTGAAAAAAGAAAATACGAGATCTTTGTAAGAGGATCTTAAAAAGAGATTAAGAGTAAAAACCTTATACTAAAAGTTTAGAGCCGTCTTACTTGGAGGAAAATGTTGCATAAACTTAAAAAGGCTAACACTAATTTCGAACTCTCACAATCTTCCTTAATAAAATATAGCAGCAGAACCCTTTGTTAAAAGAAAAAAGTATATATGATATGAAAGTGACAAGAAAAGAGAAAATAAGAACTTGGTTTTGCATGAAGCTTGAAGATTTTATCTTTGAGCAGCATTGAAGAAAGCTGAGTTTCACCTTGTTCTAAAGCAAAAGAGAAAAGTTCTCTTGCAATGTTTAAAAGACAGACCAAAACCCATAAAAGGCAAACTGAAAAAAATTACCAGTATGGAGAGAAGGAAAAAAACAGGTGGTTTAGCGGGTTATTTTCACTTCTTTATTGCAGAATTTATTATTTATTAATATAAATATGTAAAGCAGTCTTTTGGAGTAGGTTTTTTCATGGATTAGATTGATATTCACGGTATGGAGTTCAGAAATATAAATTGATTTTGAAATAGCTGAGGATAATATTTAATCTAAAGATGTTTAGTTGTGAAAATATTTTTCAAAAAATATTATATAATCTGAAATTTTAAATGAATAACGACACATGTAGATGATAAAATCTTTATTTTAAAATGATATTTAATTAATATATATAATATGACACAAAATTAAATTATAAATCTAAAAATTCATCTTGTCTCTAAAATGTCAATGAAACAACAATGCCTAAATGTGCTCAAATATGCACTTAAGGATACCAATCTGATCAACGATAACAGAACCCAAAAGATTGGCCACCAAAGCGCATCACGAACACTCAACCTATGAACCAATCCGCCAACAAATCCACCTAAAAAGTTATCTCCGCCACCCGTTGGATCAATCTCGCTAGCCCCAAATGACTCTATTTTTGTTGGGTTTTGAATCAAATTAAACAACTTTGAATCAATTCAAACAAAACAATCAATTCAAAAATGGCTATAAAAGACAAAAGAACAAAAAAAAAATGAGAAACTGCAAAACAAGAGAAGCTGAAAACATTTTTCATCGTCCATTTTAAAAAGAACTATTACCTTTTAAATTACAAACTTTATCAAATATATAACAACTCTCACTAATAACATTGAAACTTACAAAACATTACGCGTACACTTAAACATACTGAAATCAGTACCTAAACACAAACTTATCAACTAATTAGCCTTTATTCATCATCAAAACAAATTACAACTGAACTAGACTAGTTTACCATGCAATTCTATCATACTTGCATGTAGCCATGCTTCAACTGCATGGTTGTGTTAAGAAATGGCCTACATGCAACTAAGTTTTTTGTTGCATGCATGTTGCAGCAGGACAACATGCTAACTTTGTTTGTATTTTATTACTTAGTTACATTTGAACTAAGTTAGTAATGTGTTAGTTTTTTTGTTAGGTGCTGATTGACTTGATTAAATCAACTTATCTATGTGTACAAGTAAGTTTTATAAGTTTCAAGATAAATTAGTGGTGTTAGGTATGTTTTAGGTGACTGTTTTGTTTTTTAGTCAAGCTGATTGCTTGTTTAAAAGCATGTAAACTTCAGTTATTAAGATGATGAACTTTTCAGCATATTTTCTTCTTGCTTTGGTTCTTTCATTTTAAGTTCAAAGCCTGACTCCTTTGTTGTGTGTTGCAAGTCATTAAAGTTTGTTGCTTAAGACTTTGCTTTGTTTTCATCTTTGTTTCATAACACCAACAATTGGTATCTAGAGCCAACTTCTTAGAGGGCATTTTCTCTTTTCTGTTCTCAAGTCAACATGTCTTCATCCAGTTTCTCTCCAACTCCACCACTAGTGTTTGATGGTGAAAGCTACCACATTTGGGTAGTAAAAATGAAGACATACCTGCAAGCATTTGACTTATGGGAGGTTATGAATGTTGATCTTGAACCACCACCATTGAGAGCTAATCCCACGGTAGCTCAGATTTGGCAACACTCTGATGATAAAGCCAAGAGGTACAAGGCAATGTCTTGCCTTTAACACAGTGTGTCAAACTTGATTTTCACAAGGATTATGGCCTCTGATACTCCAAATCAGGCTTGGGACAAGCTTAAAGAAGAGTTTTAAGGCACTGAAAAAATAAGACAATAACAACTTGTCAACTTAATGAAGGACTTTGAAAACCTGAAGATGAAAGAGACCGACACAGTTAAGTAATATTCAGACAAGATCATGGTTATTGTAAACAATACAAGACTTCTTGGGGACCAATTCAGTGAAAGCAAAATAATGGAAAAGGTTATTGCAACCTTACTTGAGAAATATGAAGCCAAGATTTATTCCTTGGAAGACTCGAGAGATTTGTCAACAATCTTCTTGACTGAGCTAATTAATTCTCTTTATGATCAAGATCAAAGAAGAGCTAGAAGACAAAAGGAGCACCATAAAGGTGCATTTTAAGCCAAGAGCAAACCAACCTCGAACTCCTCTAGTTACAAAAGGAAGAAAAGTTGGACAGACAACAAAGAGAAGTCTAAAAGATATGAAGGAAGGAGAAAATATCCACCATGTTCTTATTGTAAAAGGACTACTCATTTAGAAGCATGTTGCTGGTACAGGTTGTAACAGCCCGTTTTTAGGTCAAATCAGAATAGTGGTTTCGAGACTACAAATCCGAAGTCAAAATATTTATTTTATTATTTTAATAAGTTTTACAACATGATAGAATGATAGTATAATAGTATAAAAATTTCGTTAAGAAATTTTACTGTTTAAATGCTTAATTCAGTAAAAAGGACTAAATTGCATAAGGTGTAAAATATGAGTTCTCTAAGTGAAATGAACCAAATGACTATAGAAATGAAAAGAATGAGTACTTGCATGGTAAATACACCATTAATAGAATTAGTGGACAAATATGGGCTTATATCATGAGAATTATAAAGTTAATTAACAAGGTTATAATAGTAATTATGAAATAATGTTTAATAAATAAAATAAAACATAAAAATTCATTAGTTGTCATCTTCCTTCCACCGAAAATCAAAGCTTGAGAAAGCCATTAAATAATCTTAAACATTTGATCACTTGGAAGCTTAATCAAGGTACGATTTTTACTCGGTTTTTAATAATTTCTACGTTTTTTAGCTCATTACAGCTTAATCTAGCTAGCTCGTATCTCTATTTTCGAAACTGTTATAGATTTTGAGTGATGCCATTGTTGAATGCTTGGTTTTTTAAATGTTTTATGATAGATTATTAAAGTCTGAAGCTAGATTAACAAGTTTTATAAAGTGATTTTTGACAAAATTGTCAATTAGGGATTAATTTGTGAAATTGTAAAATTTTATGGTTAAATGTTTGAATAAAATAAAAATATGGGATTTTATGAAGCTATAAAAAATTCGGCTAGCATGGGTTGTCCTTAAATTTCATGAATTTGCAATTTTACGAAATATGGACTAAATTGCAAAGTAGTCAAAAGTCTAGGGGTAAAATTATAATTTAGCCAAGATGAATGTTTTAAGCTAAATTGAATTGAATGAAAGTTTGAATAAGTTAATTTGATATTATATAGATCAAGATAAGCGAATACCAGAATTAGATCGGGGAAAACAGAAAGTGGACGATTAACCCATAGTTTTATCCGAGGATACGAGGTAAGTTCGTATAACTAGAATCGAACTTTTATATATTTTTAATTATTGAAATGAATGTGTATAATTGATATACTTGAAATATGAATGCCTTATCGATATAGTCTATTGGTTACCGAGTCCCGTTCGAACCGTTTAAATTTATAGGATACGACTGACATGTCACTAGGGTTACCGTTTTGGTCGAGCTCCTGCATTTGTTGCAGACTCACCACAGCTCGTATGAGCTTACCGATATGTTAGCTCATAAGAGCTTACTGTTTTCAACTCATTGGAGCTTATAGTTTCAGCTCAATAGAGCTTACTATTCATCAGCTCAAGAGGAGCTTACCGATCATGGCTCGAAAGAGCATAAATGATAATGAATTGACAGATTACTGATGTTTATCACCCGAGTATCCTTTGAAGTTCTAATAGGTTCAACGGTCATAAATTCTATTTATACAGATGAGTATTATTATTGAAAGGATTATTGGTTATAAGATTGAAAATGAAATGTTGAATGCTATATATATTGAGTATTGAATTGTGATAATGGAGGATTTCATGTATTATATGACTAACTTATGGATGAATGTTTGTGTTTAGACATTTGGTACTTGAATTGATTATACCTTGAATAGATTGCTTTGATTATGTATAATGGTAAGTTTAATTCTAATTTATACAGGCTTACTAAGCTATAAGCTTACTCTGTTTCTTTTTCTATGTTTTATAGAGGTTCGTTAGCTCGTTCGTTTAGGATAAGTCGGAGTTGCACATCACACTATCTAATTTCTGATTTGTACTTTTGAACTTGTGATTATATGTAAATATGGCATATATAGGCTAGTTTAAATGGTGTTAGTTATGGTCATTTGAAAATTATGCTTTTGGTGTATCTTGTGTATGAGTTAAGCCATGTGATTTGCCTTATTTTGGTATCATCTTTGGTTATGTATAAGTGTTTAATTATGGTATGTTTTGGCAAAGAATAGATGGAATGAAAATGTGCAAATGATATCTTGATATGTATTTGGTATATGAATGGATTATGCATGATGTTGATTAGGTAATTGGGTATGTAAATGTTAGGTTTGTTATGGCAAATAATGTGCATTGAAATGGTTATTATGATTGCTAGTTGAGTTATGAAATGTGGTCATTTATGCTTATGAATACTTGTGTGTATAGGGTGGCAAATATGGCTTTGCAAATAACCTATTTTTGTCTACACGGGCAGGAACACGAGAATGTGTTTCAGTTGTGTGTGACACACGGTCATGTTACACAGCCGTGTGTCCCCTGGTGTTGAAATGATATGGAAGTCAGTATGCTCCACAGGGTCTCACACACGGATGTGTGACTAGCAGTGTGGTACAAGTCAGTATACCCTACAGTTTTGGCACGGCCTGATACACGGACGTGTGTGGCTATTTCGAAGGGCACACGGGCATGTGGTTAGCCGTGTAACCCAAGTCAGTATCCTTTCTAGTTTTCACACGGCCTGGCACACGATCATGTCCTCAGTCATGTGACACAAGCTAGTATGTATGCCCTGTTTCCACACGGTCTAAGACATGGGCGTGTCTATTAGCCGTGTGAGGCACATGGCCTGTTCAGACGGGCGTATGATACTTGAAATGTTGAAATTTTTCTAATTTTCTAAATTTTTTTATATGTTACTAATTTAGTCCCGAATGCATGATTAAAACTTTGTATCCTCGATTTAAGTACATATTGAATGTGAATGAATGATATTTACTGAAATGAGATGACATTTAATAAATGATTGTTCTAAATTGAGTTACAAGTCCGGTAATGCCTCTTAACCTATTCCGGTAACGGTTACGGGTTAAGGGTGTTACACAGGTCTGATGTGTAATGCAAAGCATGTAGGAAGTTAGGCCCTATTGAAAAAGTCTGTAAGAATAGGGGCCAATAAAAACAACAGCAACCACAGCAGCTTAACCCTCAAGCTCAAGTAGCTGAAGAGAGCCATGCTCAGGAGGAGCAAGTGTTTGTTGTTTATTGTTCAGCAATCAAAAGAACAAACATAAAAGGATGGTTGATTGATAGTGGCTGTACCAACCACATGACTCCTGATGCTAGTATCTTCAAGTGGATCGATAGCAACTTTAACTCAAAAGTGAAGGTTGGCAATGGGCAGTACATCAAAGCAAAGGGAAAAGAAGATGTGTTAATTGACAATCCTTCAGGTACCAAACTTGTTTCAAATGTTCTTTTAGTACTTGAAATAGACAAAAATCTACTAAGTATTGCCCAGTTACTTGAGAAAGAGCATTCGGTAGTGTTCAAGAACAAAAAATGCCTAATTAGTGATCCAAGTGGATCCAAGCTTATGTTAGTAGTCATGACTGATAGGTGCTTTGCTATTAACTGGAATAAGGAAACTTCTAGTACTTATATAACTACAATAGATGAGTCAAAATTGTAGAATAGGAGGATGGGTCATATCAATTATAGATCATTACTTCAGTTATCTACGGAGGATTTGGTTGAAAATTTTACAAAAGTGGTTGAACATTTGTGAAGTGTGTCAATTGGGAAAGCAAGCTAAGCTCCTATTTCTAGCAAACAAGGCTTGGAAGGCCTCTGAAAAACTACAGCTGGTTCACACTGATGTGTGTGGTCCTATGAAGTCTCAATCCTTGAATGACAGTAGGTATTTCATCCTTTTCATTAATGATCATTCCAGGTTCTGTTGGGTTTATTTTTTCAAGTTGAAGTCAGAAATTGCTTCAGTATTTTGGAAGTTCAAAGTAGCAGTTGAGACTCAATCAGGTTGTAAGCTCAGAACTATAAGGTCAGACAAAAAAACAGAGTACACTTCAGATATGTTTCAAACGTTTTGTAAAGATTTAGGGGTTGGACATCAAATCACCAACACCTACACACCCTAGCAAAATGGTGTTAGTGAAAGGAAGAATCAAACATTGATGGCTATGGCCAAATGTCTGATGTTTGAAAGAAATTTGCCTAAAAGTTTTTACACTGAGGCAGTAAATACTGTTGTTTATCTTCAAAACAGACTACCAACTAAAGCCTTGTTGGATAAAGCTCCATTTGAATTCTGGTTTGGATTCAAACCATTAGTTACACATTTGATAATTTTGATAATTTTTTGTTTTATCTATTATACACATGTTCCTATTGTTAAAACGGACAAATTGGAAAATAAGGCTCAACTTGGCATATTTGTAGTCTATAGAAGTATTAAGAAGGGATATAGAATCATTGATCCTTCATCTTACAAGGTGCTTGTAAGCAGAGATGTAGTGTTTGATGAGAAGTTAACATGGAATTGGGATAAAGCTGAACCAGAAAGTGTTGCTGAAGATTTAGTGGCAGACCCAAATAAAGCTGATCAGATTGAGCAAGAGATGAATTTTGATGATGTACTGTTAGAGGAACCAAATTAATCAGTAAAGTGTATGAGAGGGCTGTTATTGAGCCAGTTAGTTATGAAGAAGCAAAAGCACAACAAGGTTGAAAGCAAGCCATGTTAAATGAAATGAGTATAATTCACAAGAATCAAACTTGGGAGCTGGTTGAAAGACCAGTCCATAAGAAAGTCATAGAGGTAAAATGGGTGTTTAAAGCCAAACACAATGTTGATGGAACTTTGAACAAGCTAAAGGCAAGGTTAGTTGTGAAGGGTTTCAGCCAAAAGCATGGTGTTGACTGCTTTGAGACTTTTGGACCTATGGCAAGATTAGATACTATCAGACTTTTGCTTGCTTTGGCAGCTCAAAGGCAGTGGAAGATACATCAAATTGATGTAAAATCTGCCTTTCTTAATGGATTCCTCAATGAGGAAATATATGTTGAACAACCTAATAGTTTCAAGGTGGCTGGTGAAAAAACAAAAGTGTACAAGCTTAAAAAGGCTTTGTATGCCTTAAAACAAGCACCAAGGGTCTGGAATGACAGAACTGACAGATATCTATCAAACTTGGGCTTTAAAAAAAGCATTAAAAAGCCAACTATGTAAAGAAAGCTGGAGATGAAACACTTCTAATAGTCTCCTTATATGTGGGTGATTTGCTAATGACTAGTGGGAGTGATGATTTGCTAGCTAAATTCAAAAGGAAAATAGAAAATGTGAAATGTCTGATTTAGGTGAAATATCCTATTTTCTCGATATAGAGGTATCTCAAACTCAACAGGGCATTTTCATAAGTCAAAAGGCCTTTACCTTGAAGATTTTGAACAAATTTTGCATACAAAATTGCAAAGCAGCTAGTACTCCAGTTACTATTGGTGAAAAAATTACTAGCCAAGGTGATTTTGAAAGGGTAAATGAATTTGGTTATAGAAGCCTAGTAGGAAGTTTTCTCTATTTAATAGCCTCAAGGCCTGATATTGCATCTGCAGTCAGTCCTTTGTCCAGATTCATGTACTGTTGCAATATGACTCACTTTCAAGCAGTAAAAAGGTTTTGAGATACATCAAAGAGACTCTAAGTTATGGAGTCAAGTTCACCAAGGTTGATAATATGAAGCTTATTAGATTTTCAGATAGTGATTGGGTTGGATCCATTAATGATATGAAGAGTACTTTAGGGTATTTGTTTACTCTAGGATCTGCTATTTTTTGTTGGAGTTCGAAAAAGTAAACTATTGTAGCTCAATCAACAGCTGAGGCTAAAAACGTTACAGCTGCTACAGCTGTTAATCAAGCCATTTAGCTAAGAAAGCTCTTGGTTGATTTAAACTTGCACCAAAGAGAAGCAACAGAGATCAAATGTGACAATCAATCTACTGTTGCAATTGCAAAAAAGCTAGTGTTTCATGGCAAAATGAAGCATTTCAAGATTAAGTTTCATTTTGTCAAAGAAGTGGAGTAATCACATGAGATAAAGTTGATTCATTGCAGTTCTAAAGATCAATTGGCAAACATCTTGACAAAACCTCTTGGTACAGTAAGGTTCGAGAGCTTAAGAGCCAAGTTGGGAGTTTACAACATGGAAGCAAAGAGGATTTTTAAGAAATGGCTTACATGTAGCTAAGTGTTTTGTTGCATGCATGTTGCAACAGGACAACATGCTAACCTTGTTTGTATTTTATTACCTAGTTACATTTGAACTAAGTTAGTAATGTGTTAGTTTTTTTTGTTAGGTGTCGATTAACTTGATTAAATTAGCTTATCTATGTGTACAAGTCAAGTTTTATAATTTTCAAGATAAATTAGTGGTGTTAGGTATGTTTTAGGTGACTATTTTGTTTTTCAGTCAAGCTGATTGCTTGTTTAAAAGCATGTAAACTTCAGTTATCAAGATGATGAATTTTTCAGCATTTTTTCTTCTCGTTTTGGTTCTTTGATAAATAGTTTCATTTTAAGTTCAAAGCCTGATTCCTTTGTTGTGTACTACAAGTCATTAAAGCTTGTTGCTTAAGACTTTACTTTGTTTTCATCTCTGTTTCATAACATCAACATTATGCATCAATAGTTCTTGTTGCTGCATGGTTGGTCAACATTCAACAATTTTCATTTCCCCAATTTTTCAGTAAATTTCGCATCCATCTTTTCCATATGTTACCACCACACAACACTATTGCTTCATTTCTTCCATATTCATATATAATGACTCTTTCGAAGACACTTTTAGAAACTTTACCAGCGGTAACAAATGGTAAAAGTCCTCTCTTTTAACCCCACAAGTTGTACCATCCCCTTTGTGTCTTAAAACTTGGATATCAATGAAAACAACATTGTAGTTTTCAATCATTCTTTCTAGTGTTTATTGTAATATCTCCCAACCAACACCAACTTTATGAATACAAAATAGATGCTTAAATATCTTTGGTTATTCAAACACCAAGTTTTAGGCTCATAAATTTGGTAAACCAGTGAAACAACATAAATAAATAAGGTGCAGTGAAGAGGTAATCTCTTGTTCCCTCCAATTTCGTGATGTTTAACTGTTAGAATTAAGTGACCCAAATTCTTATTTAAATAAAATACGATGGAAAATAAAATAAAAGTAAAATCCATATAGAACTAGACTTCTTTTATTTTATTTTAGAATAAGGTTTTTAAACCTTATTAAACTCCATCTATTTTATATTGATTAGGATAAGGTGTTTCAATCCTACTAGAATATGGCTTTGCAAGCCTATAAATAGACATAGTCTATTCCTCTTGTATTAGAGTAAAAATTTTTCGACATAGTGAATTTTCTTCTCCTCTGCCCGTGGTTTTTTTCCCGAAAGGGTTTCCACGTAAAATTTATGTGTTCTTTATTTTTATTTATTTTATTCTATTTTATTTTTCACAAATTGGTATCAGAGCTTCCGGGTTATTCATCTCGATCACGGTAATGGCGCCCTTGAAGTATGAAATTCATTGTTGGATCGCAACACCGATTTGCGTTGTGGCAAATTAAGATGCAAGCGCTTCTTGCAGATGGATCTAGAGGATGCCCCGCTAGGATAGATAAGATGCCTTCGACATTAACAGATGAAGAGAAGAAGCGTAAGGATCGAAAGGCATTAACACAATTACATCTGCATTTGTCCAACGAAATTTTGCAGGATGTGATGAAAGAGAAAACTGCCGCTGCATTATGGAAGAGGCTAGAACAAATATGTATGTCGAAAACTCTAACAAGCAAGTTGCATATGAAGCGGCGTCTTTATGCTCATCGCTTTGGAGGAAGGTGCGTCAGACACGAACACTTAATGTTGTTTAAAGAAATTCTCTCAAACTTGGAGGCCATGGAGGTTCAAGATGATAAGGAAGATCTAGGGTTGATTCTACTTTGTTCGTTGCCCCGCCTTATTCAACCTTTAGAGACACGATTTTATATAGCCGCGAGTCTCTCACAGTTGATGAGGTTTATGATTCTTTAACCTCGTATGATAAGATGAAGCATCTTGTGGTTAAACCCAACTCTCGAGAGGGTCTCATTGTTCGTAGGAGACAAGACCGAATGTTGATGATGATCGTGGTAGAACACAGAACGGAATCCTCGTGGTAAATCTAAGGGTAGATCGAAATCTTCAAACAGAGGTAAAACTTGCAACTTCGCAAGAAGAAAGGGCACATTAAATCTGAAAGTGCTATAAGCTACAAAATAAGATTAAAAGGGAGGTGCGAATCAAAAGGAAAACAACCGTAAAATTCGGTGAAGTCGATGTTGTAGAAGACTACAATGATGGTGAACTTCTAGTTGCTTCACAATGATTCTAAAGTAAGCGAGAGTGGATACTTGATTCAGTCGCACCTTCCACATGAGTCCCAATCGGGATTGGTTTACAACTTATGAAACAAAGATCTCAAGGTGTTGTTTTGATGGGAAATAATGCTTCATGTAAAATCGCAGTGTTGGAACAAATAAAGTTAAGATGTTTGATGGAGTTGTCGAACACTTAGTGACGTGCGGCATGTTCCGAATTGAAAAGAAATTTAATTTCGTTGAGTACTCTTGATTCAAAAGGGCAGATATACACACTGAAAGTGGGGTTTTAAAGATTTCAAAGGGTCCCTTGTTGTGATGAAAGGGCAAAGAAAGATTGCCAAGTTATATGTTTTACTGTGGTTCTCTCATATCGGTGATGCAATTGCCGCTTCCTCTTCCTTGTCGATGATGATATTACTAAACTTTGGCATATGCGCCTAGGGCATATGAGTGAGAATGGCATGGCGAATTAAGCAAAGAGGACTTCTTAATGGGCAAGGAATTTGCAAACTGAATTTCATGAGCACCGTGTTTTTGGGAAGCAAAGAGAGTTCGATTCACTAGAGGAATCCATAACACGAAGGAAACGTTGGAGTATATCCATTTTGATCTGTGGGGGCCGTCGAGTGCCTTCGAGAGGTGGAGCTAATTATATGCTAACCTTTATTGATGATTTTTCCGAAAAGTTTGGGCGTTCTTCCGAAGCGAAAAGCGATGTGTTTTCCACATTTAAGTCTTGGAAAATTATGATTGAAAAAGCAGACGGAAAACAGATAAAATACCTCCGCATGCACAATGGCTTAGAGTTCGCTCGATGAGTTTAATAAATTGTGCAAGTCGAAGGATCATGAGACACTTGACGTTCGTCATACTCCACAAAGAAAACGGCGTTGCGAACGAATGAACGAACGATCATGGAGAAGGTTCGATGTATGTTGTCAAATGCCAACTTATCGAAGTCATTTTGGCGTATGCGACTTCATCGCATGTTTTTGATCAACCGATCTCCATCCGCTGCCATTGAGAAAAAAACTCCACAAGAGGTATGGTCCGTAATCCCGCTAATTATTCGATTTAAAGATTTTTGGGTGTCTCTGCGATGCTCATGTTGATAATGGAAAATTGGAACCGAGATCCATTAAATGCGTTTTCTTGGTTATAAAGTGGTGTAAAAGGCTATAAGTTATGGTGTCCTGAAAATAGAAAAGTTGTGATTAGCAGAGATGTTGTTTTTGATGAAACTGCTATGCTACCTAACTTATCTCTTAAAGACTCTTCCAATAAAGAAAACCAAAAGCGGTGGAGCATCGATTAATACGTAATCAACTCCTCAAGCCAAGACAAAAATTGAGAATAGAGTTGCTTCTTCACCGCAATACTCTATCGCCAAAAACAGGACAAGAAGAGAAATTAAACCTCCAAAGAAGTATGCCGAGGTTGATCTAGTTGCTTATGCTTTAAATGTGGTGAAGATATAGATGCTAATCAAGAGCCATTTAATTATTCCGAGGCGATTAGTGTGAAGACTCGTAAAAGTGGATGTTTGCTATGCAAGAGGAGATGGAATCACTCCACAAAAAAGTAACATGGGATCTTGTAAAACTTCCTAAAGGTAAAAAGGCTGTTCATTGTAAATGGGTGTTTAAAAAGAAAGAAGGGACTCCAGAGTTGAAGAACCCGGATATAAAGCAAGGCTTGTTGCAAAGGGTTACATCAAATTCCAGAGTGGACTTCACGAGATGTGTTCTCTCCAGGTTGTTAAGCATAGTTCGATTCGAGCTTTACTTGGTATTGTTGCCATGCATGATTTGGAGCTTGAGCAATTAGATGTAAAACTGCATTTTGCATGGAGAACTTGAGGAAGATATTTACATGCAACAACCAGAGGGTTTTATAGTCTCGAAAAAGAGGACTATGTTTGCTTGTTTGAAAAAGTCCCTTTACGGTTTGAAACAATCACCAAGACAAGGGTACAAGAGGTTTGATTCCTTTATGACTTCTCATGATTTCAAAAGAAGTAGTTTTGACAGTTGTGTCTACTTTAAGAAAAATGTTGATGGTTCTTTTGTGTATCTACTTTTTATGTTGATGACATGTTGATAGCAAAGAAAAGATAAAAGAGAGATAAGAAAGGTTAAAGCCCAACTAAGTGAAGAATTTGAGATGAAAGATTTAGGACCAGCAAAGAAGATACTTGGTATGGAGATTCTCAAAGATAGAAAAGCAAGTAAATTGTACCTAAGTCGGAAGGGGTACATTGAGAAAGTTCTTTGCGGTGTTCAATATGCAGTGCTAAGCTCGTTAGTACTCCTTTAGCATTATTTCGGACTTTCATCGGCCTTATCTCCTCAATCGATAATGAGATTGAGTACATGTCACATGTTCCATACTCTAGTGCAGAGGATCTCTCATGTATGCTATGGTTTGTTCACGCCCGATTTATCATATGCAATCAAGTGCTTAGCGATACATGGCGAATCCTCGGTAAAGAACACCGGAAAGCGCTTCGGTGGATTTTAAGATACTTACGAGGCACTACTAATGTTTGCTTACGCTTTGGAAGAACTAAAGATGGAGTTATAGGGTATGTTGATGCTGATTTTGCTGGAGACCTTGATAGAAGAAGATCTCTCACAGTTACGTCTTTACAATCGGAGGTTGTGCAATTAGTTGGAAAGCCACTTTGCAAACTACATCGCTTTGTCTACCAAAGTCGAGTACATGGCGATTCATCGAGGCTTGTAAAGAAGCTATTTGGTTGAAGGGACTATTTAGTGAACTCAATGAAGACCTTCAAATCAAGACAAGATTTTGTGACAATCAGTGCCATCTTTCTTACAAAAGATCAAATGTTTCATGAGAGAACAAAACACATTGATATTCGGTATCATTTTGTTCGTGATATTATTGCTCGTGGTGATATTGTTGTGAGCAAAATTAGCACTCATGAAAATCCTGCAGATATGATGACTAAGTCACTTCCTATAACCAAGTTTGAGCATTGCTTAGACTTGGTTGGTGTTCATTGTTGAAGTTAAACCCTTAAGGGGTTTTTTGGAAGAGGTGAAGAACTTGTTTATTGAAAGTTCGCGATGAAGAACTTGTTCATTGAGAATTTGTGTCAAGGTGGAGATTGTTAGAATTAAGTGACCCAAATTCTTATTTAAATAAAATACGATGGAAAATAAAATAAAAGTAAAATCCATAGAGAACTAGACTTCTTTTATTTTATTTTAGAATAAGGTTTTTAAACCTTATTAAACTCCATCTATTTTATATTGATTAGGATAAGGTGTTTCAATCCTACTAGAATATGGCTTTGCAAGCCTATAAATAGACATAGTCTATTCCTCTTGTATTAGAGTAAAAATTTTTCGACATAGTGAATTTTCTTCTCCTCTCGCCTGTGGTTTTTTCCGAAAGGGTTTCACGTAAAATTTATGTGTTCTTTATTTTTATTTATTTTATTCTATTTTATTTTTCACATTAACTAATTTCCCTATTATAGTTAATATGAAAACAAGGCCTGCAAGTTATTTTACCAAAATAATCCAAAAGAATAAAATATTTACAACAATAATCCAAGTGTAAAAACATTCCCCTAAATGACTTAAAATGAACAGTATTAAAGGAGATTTGGGCATCTCATGGCAGGCACCGATGTCTGCAATCCCCAAAAAATTACCTTATAATTGAAAGTGTTTAAAAAAGTTGAGCGGCACTGGTGGTGGGCCTGCCACAGGCGGCACCGTGAAAAGACCTCTCATGCACAGGCATTTTGGATTTTTCTGTGTTTGGGACCATATATTATGGTCTCCTAACTCATTTTGGGAAGAAAAGAAAAAAGAGAAGAAGAAGAAGGAGAAGCAGGCGACATTGATGAGGAGAGAAAAAAGAAAAAGAAAAGGAGAAGAAGAAGAAGAGGGAGGGAAGGAAAAAGAAAGAAAAATAAGGAAAAAAAGGGTAATTTTTTTTAAGTAAGTAATTTATTTATTTTAGGTGTTATTATTATTGTTGATTGATTTTGATTTAATTTAGATTTAATTTATAAATTTATTTTTTGCAAGGTGTTATTTGGTTAAAAAGACATATTAAAGTATGTTTGTATTTATTTTATATTTTCATTCATTCCTAATTTATTTTTAATTTTTATCAAGTAAAAAGCCTATGTATGTTATGTGTAAAGAACGTATTATTATTATTATTATTATTATTATTATTATTATTATTATTATTATTATTATTTATTTTTAAGTGTGTTTTAGGTTGATTTTTTTATTTTTATGTGATGGGGTTTTATACTATTTTACAAAAATAGTATAAAAATAAAATATTTAAAAATATCTTAATAAAAAATAAAATACAAAAGAAATAAAATATGAAAAAAATATTTTTTTTGAGGAAAGTGGTGCTGACGGTTTTTTAAATAATATAAAAATAAAATACAAAAATAATATATTTCAAAAAATAAAATCCGAAAATTTAAATAATACAAATAAAGGGACAAAATTAGGATTATTTACTAAATTAATATAAAAACACTAAAATAATACATTTGAAACATTATGTACTAAAATAATATAAAAATTAAAATACGAAAATTGTATATTTTAAAAATAAAATCCGAAAATTTTAAAAATACAAACAAAGGGCCAAAATTAGGGTTATTTATTAAATTAATATAAAACACTAAAATAATACATTTGAAACATTATGTACAAAAATAATATAAAAATAAAATATGAAAATAGTATATTTTAAAAATAAAATCGAAAATTTTAAAAATACAAAGAAATGACCAAAATCAGGGTTATTTACTAAATTAATATAAAAATACTAAAATAATACATTTGAAACATTATGTACTAAAATAATATAAAAAAATAAAATACAAAAATAGTATATTTTTAAAAATAAAATCCAAAAATTTTAAAAACACAAACAAAGGACCGAAATCAGGGTTATTTACTAAATTAATATAAAATAATAATAAAATAATATATTTGAAACATTATGTACTAAAATAATATAAAAAATAAAATACGAAAATAGTATATTTTAAAAATAAAATCTAAAAATTTTAAAAATACAAACAAAGGGCCAAAATCAAGGTTATTTACTAAATTAATATAAAAACACTAAAATAATATATTTGAAACATTATATACTAAAATAATATAAAAATAAAATACGAAAATAGTATAATTTTAAAAATAAAATCTGAAAATTTTAAAAATACAAACAAAGGGACAAAATTAGGGTTATTTACTTAATTAATATAAAAAACACTAAAATAATACATTTAAAACATTATGTACTAAAATAATATAAAAAATAAAATACGAAAATAGTATATTTTAAAAATAAAATTCAAAATTTTAAAAATACAAAGAAAGGGCCAAAATCAGGGTTATTTACTAAATTAATATAAAAACACTAAAATAATACATTTGAAACATTATGTACTAAAATAACATAAAAAATAAAATATGAAAATAGTATATTTTTAAAAATAAAATCCAAAAATTTAAAAATACAAACAAAGGGACAAAATTAGGGTCTTTACTAAATTAATATTAAAAAAACACTAAAATAATACATTTGAAACATTATGTACTAAAATAATATAAAAATAAAATATAAAAATAGTATATATTAAAAATAAGATCCAAAAATTTAAAAATTTTAAAATACGAAAATTTTATTTCCCAATGAATTTAATTAATTACTTATTATAATATATTTGAAAATAATATTGAACAACTTATCATGTATTTTTAATTATTATTGCATCACTGAAATTATTATTAAATAAAAATTAAATTAAATTAAAATATATTGAACTACTGCCGTGTGTATTAAATATATTATATTTTAAATTAAAATATTTTACTTATTAAATATTTTAAATTATAATAAAAATATTTGTATTTGAGTTGGATATATTTATTTTTTAATGTAGTATAGCAAAAATTTGTTGTCGAAAAAACTGCTTGCTATTTTTTTGTAATTAAAAGCAATATATAAAATTTAGTTATTCTAATAAATATTTAAAATCCATCAAACATTGAAATTAATAATCGAAATTTATTTTGAAATTACAGGCATCGCAATGGCTTCATTGATCAACAAAGGTCTTGCTCACATATGTGACACAGTTAATAATATGGTAAAATATTGTTATTTGTTAATCACGGGTTTCATTAAAAAAAGATCTACGTAATTTAAGGAAATAAATTTCATTAAAAAAAGATCCACGTAATTTAAGAAAATAAATTATGTTATTATAACTATTTTCTGTAATTTAACACTGTCAGGACTCGTACCGCATATTAAGAGGCCGGGTGAATGGTTTAGAATATTCTCTAGATGCATGACTAATGTCTTACTTGGAGCTAGCTAGATTCGGGTCAACAGCATTGACCCGGACATTCGATTTACGGTACGATTTAATATCCACATTGGTCGAGCGTTGGCGCTCGAAGACCCACACTTTTCATTTGCCGTGTAGGGAGTGCATTGTCACTCTGGAGGATGTTTCATTGCAGTTTGGGCTCCCAATCGTCGGGAATGCCGTCACGGGCATAAGTGCGATAGCTGAGCCGGCTGCACTTTGTTATAGCCTATTAGGAGCCTCGTCCGGCGATGATGAGTCCAATTTTTCGAAGTTGAAATTTACATGGCTGAAAGCAAATTTTGAATATTTATCAGTTAATGCCACTGAAGAAGAGTTAATGTGCGCAGCTCGAGCATACATTATGCATATTATAGGGGGTGTACTGATGCCCAATTCAAACAACAACAAGGTTCATCTTCAGTATTTACCTCTACTAGCTAATTTGCGTAATATTCGTTCGTATAGTTGGGTTCCGCAGTTCTAGCTATGTTGTATCGTGAGACAAAGCCTGAGGCCGTAGACATAGGCGGATGCCTTGTATTGTTGCAGTCATGGGCTCTTTATCGAATGCCATTCTTGGCATCGGTTAGTCACTAACCATACTTATTTCTACTAGTTAACAGGTGATAAAATTTAACTTGTTATTAATTGACAATTTCTTTATATGATACTATTCTAACGATATTATATTTACTTGAAAATTGTTTTCAAAGATAGAGTATTTATCCGAGTATAGGGAGGTCGTCCATTGTCCCGATATATCGTCTGATGATTGAACATCATGCCGGGAAAGGGGTAAGCTATTCAAATATTCGTGACATGTAATTACTTTGTATTTCTTACTCAAACCGTGTTAAATTTTAGCCATGGTATTAATCGTGCAGTTTATATGGATGCCATATTGTAGACCAGAAATTGCGGTTATTATACCCTCGTCTGCCTACGTTCATTCTCAATTGTGGTGCACTAACGCACCAATTATCAGTTTCAATATAGTCGAGTGGTACCACGGGATCGAGTACTACGACAGTTTGGTTGCATCCAGTATATTTCGGATCCATCAATGCAGGTGGGGAAGGTTCACAGCATCAACAAGAGAGGAAACATGGAATGCATTGGGGGGTTGTACACAGAAAATTTGTTGCGGTGTGGGATAATCGGATGGGTCGAAGACCTCAGATGGATATGTCTTCTAATTTGCAACCATCGTTAGAGTACATATAATGGTACTCTAGTATGGGGAAGCCATATTTACTTGGTAGGCAGTCGACTATAGTCCCCCCGCACGTGCAACGACATGAGGCACAGTAGCCAGTGGCCGATATAGAGCCCAATCCACAGCCAGATCCCGAGTCCGAGTCTGAGCGATCTCATTCACATTCAGCTGATACTTCTTATCATCCGGATTTGCCGGATCATAACTATTTTTCGGGCTCGTCAGGGGGCGGATACAATTACGGGTTTGATATCTTTGGGTCATATCCACCGCAGCACAACACTTCTCCTGGCCCATATCCATCACAGTATAGCACTACCCTCGGCTTGTATCCACCGCAGTACTCCACTCCCCTTGGGTTGTATCCACCGCAGCATGGCACTCTTCCCGGCTCAAGTTCATCAATGCCATTCGAGCCATATGATTTTTATTTCATGTATCAGACACCCTCACCCGCGACTAAAGAGGAAGTTGGTGGTGGCAATCACCCACAACTTGAACGTCGACCTCCGCTGAAATATACCCCGAGGACCACACCATCGAACCATCAATTTTAGGGGTTTGTTGGGTTTTGATATTAAAAAGTGTGTATTTTTTAGTATATATTTAATTAGATTAATTGAAACTTTGAAAACTGGAACAAAATTTAACCATAACGTAAATTAGATTAATTTGGACATTTTGAACATTAAAACACTAAAACTTGTAACAAACTTAGTCTTGTAATATAAATTAAATATATTACAACATTAATCTAATTGGAACAAACTTTGCAATATAATTTCTTTATATAAGTTAAATACATTACAACATAAGCTCAATTCCTACTCGATCGTGACGATTGGCCAACATGATAGTTTCGCTGCAGGTATTTATTCCGATTATGACCAGGTAACCTGCATAATCCATAACGCGACCTCTCGGATTTCTCCCTAATGTCCATTTCATTACAGATTTTAGATGATTGCGGACGACCTTTCGGATTCCTACGTAGCCCTCTATCTGGGACAAGCTCGAAATTCGTTGGAAGTACCTCCCACGTAAACAGGTCAGGCAGGACGGGGAACTCATTTTTCCATACACGTAACGTGCGCTCGAGTATGTACACATCATCGACAAATTGTTTAACATTAAGGTTCACTTTAGCACACGCTGCCACGACATGCGCACATGGATAATGAAGTGTTTAGAACCTCCTGCAATCGCACCGTTTGTTCTGAAGATCAACTCCATAGGACTTAGGTGGTATGCCGGGTTGACGACCAATGTTGTCCATAACACGAAGTGTTTCAAGGTGTCGTGAATATATTTCTACATTCATCGACCTCGCCATCCGACGGTTTGCAACCATTGCATCCCTGACATCTTCAACAAACACGTGTCCTACCTCCATCTGGTTGACTTGTTGCTGACCCATTCTTGGCATCAAGGTAGCCAACCTGTAGAATGTAGCCGAGAAGATAAATTAAATCAGAAGATGTCGTGTTTTCAACAACACAGCGTTGACCCCCTCCACTAAGTTTGTGGTTATCTGACCATAACGAAAGCCCTCGTCAAAACTTTGAGCCCATTACCACGGCTCCATACTACCCAACCATTGTCGGAAAGATGTATTTGTTTGACCCTCCATGTCACTCTCAAGTCGAGCCATTCTTTGACAAAAAATGTGTGGCTCTAGCTCATGTGCTGTATATGTATTAGGAAAAGATAGGTTACAGTACTGCCCTAAAACATTAAAACTTATATTTAGAAGATAAGGTAATCATTTACCCATTTTCACAACTTGTCTCTTCCAGTCTGCATTCTTATAATCTCGATGGAAGTTAGCCGTGATATGTCGGATGCAGTAAACGGATCTTCATGGTACACCGGAACGCCTAATGGCAGCAATTAATTCTTTCCCTCTATCGGATATGATGCAAATATTATCGTTGCTAATAACATACCTCCGCAGGTTGGTAAGGAAGAATTCTCATGATTCCATGTTCTCCTTATCTACAATGGCAAATGCTATCGGGAGCACGTTCCTGTTGCCGTCTTGAGCAACTGTAAGAAGTAATATTTGTGTATATTTTCCATATAGCCAGGTCCCATCCACTTGCACAAACGGCTTGCAGTGGGGAAATGCGTGCACACATTGATCAAATGTCTAAAACATTCGATGAAAAATTCTTTTTCCCGACTGTAATTGGTCATCCAGGCCGTAATAAGGTCTTGTCTATAACTCAATAACAGTCCCCGATACATACTCCCACATTGCGGCTATCCATCCCTGTAGCTCGTTATACGACGCATCAAAATCCTCATACAATTGCTCTATTACCATCTGTTTAGTTATCCACGCCTTTCGATATGATACTCGATATTGAAATTGTGCCTGCATTTCAGCTATCAGTACCGAAACTTTAATGGTCGGCATGTCCTTCACCATTGGCATGATATACGTACAGATAGTTTTGGAATCAAGTTTTCGATGATCATCTGCCATACGTGTTGATGTACATGTGTGAGGCCCAAAAAATTTACATATCTTCCACATCTGTGAATTTTGAATAAATGCAGCTCGTACCCGCCAATTACAACCTTCCACCGACTTCCAACATTCTCCAATATATAATGTCGGTTTAGACACTGCAACTTTGTAATCCACTGATATATTCATGCTATACCGCTTAATAGCAAATACGCACTCTTCTTTACTTTCGAATCTCTGGCCTACGAACAACTCCTCAGGATCGGAATTTATGGCCAGCCAATGAGCAAGAAGTATTTCAGGGTACTCGGGGAACTCAGCTGCATACGCCGTGTCGGGGTCTATGAGCGACATGTGTGGCCCAGGATTATTGTGTATCACAATACGTCGCATCTGGTTCCCGACCGAAGACGCGTTAATGTTTTCATCGTCATTCACGTCTTCATTATCAATATCATCGGGGACATCGTCTACATCGAGATCATTATCACTATCGACCTCTTGATAACAAGGATCACTGTTATCATAACCATCATCACCAACCACATCCATATCGGGTGTAACATTAAGATCGATATCAATCCCAAGTATAGTCAATTCACTATCAACGTACGATATTGGAGCCACCATGCATGGTTCTTGAGCTCTATGTTCTTCACCATAAGTGAATCGGTGCATTTTTGTCACTCTCATTCCCACAGTAAAGAGCGATCATTGTCTCCACGTCTTCATCGTCTACAAGTTCCATTTCAGTGAATTTGATGGGATCTGTCGAAACTGGAAACTTGTAGAAAAGTTTCGAGATCCTTCTCCCACAACGTCTAACAATTTTTACGTTAATCATTCCCTTCATATCATCTAAGGAGACATTTCTATTAAATCTCATTGCTATTTGTTGTCGACATTCAAATATGCATCCAACAGTTGTTGTCAAGATGATTCCGTCGAAATAAACGCATACGAAAAATTGATTATCCATCTTCAATGCTCAATCTGTTAAAAAATAAGCAAAATTTCTCAAAATAATTTCGAACAGCAAATAAATTATTTAAATAAATAATTTAATTAATCAATATGAATTTTTTTTTCATTCATAAGCTCATACTTTTTCAGTTCTCATTTTTTACATGAACAACATTTATCTTTACATTTAACCATTTAAATTCAATTCTACGTTTTCTTCCATCTCCGACCCTGTATCTTCCTCTAGGAAATACTGTACAATCCAATTTAAATATTATTGATTCTCTTCATATTCATCTTCTACAATCCAATTTGATAATTCCTCGGGATCTTCTTCCCCTTCAATCTTTATAACGGATATTGATATTAGAAATTCTCTTGATAATTTCCTAACATCTAATTTATCCATCCATGGTATGTCAATCACATTTTGCTTCCCAGTCAACTTTCGTGAACCTATACTTTGTTTTGCTATGTTCCTTGCTCCATAAGAGATTATAAACTTTACGAAGCATATAACTAGATTCCAATAGGTTCACGGTACCAATGTCTTCCAAAGTTGGTCTAAAATGATTTGATGGTCCCGTTCTATTAATGTCCCTCTAAGGGTTAAGTATTGCACTTTATTCTTCCTAATCATTTCATGACCTTTCCATAACACTGCTTGCATCTTTTTATTTACTGTAATAATGTGTTGAACAATGTCTTCTTCTGGTTTCATTCTGTAATCTTGCACTTCTCTCATCATCTTATCAACTTTTTCCCTTTGTGCTGAACTTATTATCTCATTAGGCAATACCAAATATGTTGCCATCTCTAACAATATCTATAACATGCCAAATAAATTTCATAAATATTATCTAATCAACCTAAAATCGCTTTTTACCTAATAATATAAAAATAGAATAAAATATCAAAATAGATTGTTTGAAAGATTAAGTACCATTTGGTACTTAATCTTTCAAACAACCTATTTTGATATTTTATTCTATTTTTATATTATTAGGTAAAAACCCACCTAAAACACATATAACAAATAAATTACATAAAAAATAAAACATTCTTTACATAACATAAATAGGCTTTTTAGTGTTTTTTCTTACAAAATTAATATAAATTAACAATAATAATAACTAACAATAATTAGAGTTTTTACTAACAACAATAACCAACAATCCTAATAATAGTTTTTACTAACAATAATAACCAACAATCCTAATAATAGTTTTTACTAACAATAATAATAAGGGTTTTTACTAACAATAATAATAACTAACAAAAAAAAATCAACAATAATAATAACAAAAAAACACAATAACAACATAAAAATCCATTATTTAAAAAAATATATACCTACTCTTTTCTATTTTTTTTTCTTTCTCCTTCTTCTTCTTCTCTTCTCCTTTCTTTCTTTTCTTCTCCTTGCTACTGCTTCCTGCTTCCCGAGTTGCTGCTTCTTCTTGCTTCCAAATGTTGGTTTTATAATGGGGCAGTGCTGCCTATGCCAGAGGCACAACCGGTGTCTCCTCTGGCACCCACACAACCCCTTTTTTTTATTTTTTTTGTTTTTAACTTTTTTTTCTTTTTAACAGAAAATGACAGAATCAGTGGGACTCAGAGTGGTCACACCACTGCCATAGGTCGCACCACCCTAGTCCATACCATTTTCGTCATTACTTTTTGCCCTATACCATTTCAGTCTTTTTTTTTTAATTATATTATAAAAAACCCTAAAAATTGAAAATAGGCGCTGACAAACCTTTCTAGTTTATGAATCTCACACCCTTTGTTTTCAAAGTTACTTATATATTGTAATTTTCAGTTATTGAAATTGAAAATTAATCGAGCAAAAGAAATTCAAAGTAATATTTGTTTAAATTTTGTTTTAACTAATAAAATTTTTTTATCACTAAAATTGTAATTATATTATTTTAAATTAACTAATTTAATGTATTAATGTTAACTTTAATATATAATTAAATTTAATTTAATTATAAAGCATTCACCCTTATTTGCATGGAAATTGATTCAAAAATAAATAATATAGTATAACACAATATATTTCATTATCCTTCATGAAATTTTATTAAAATAAACTTATATATGTTAGCTTGAAAAATGCATTATATTTAAAACATATTTATATTAAAATATAATTTAACTAATAATAATTAAATAATTTTAAAACAAATTAGATTTTTTTTCATTATTGTGTGATTAAAATGTATTAAATATAAAATAATGAAAATAACAAAATAAATAAATAAATAGAATAATAAGCTATTAATAGAAGACAAGTTAATCTTTTGCGTAAATAAATTTTAAATATGCCTCAAGGAGATAAGTGGATATTTTTTTGGAAACGAGCTTTGATATTTTATTTGAGGAGCCTGGCTAGGCCCGGCCTACAATCTAGCCATCAAAAGAATGTGGTGAATGGTGCACAAAGTGGCATTTACACAATGTATTGTACAAAAATATATCTTCTCCTCACTGCATATGATATTTTGATTTACTATTCCATTGGAATTTGTATGCTAGTAACCAAATAAAAGCACCATAACATGACACCCGATGTGATGCACTAAAACGGGGCAAGGCACATAAGCTCCCTCGTCTCTTGTGCATTTACATGGGCAGAGTATGTACAGGACCTTTTCTATGGGCTAGAAATTAGACAGGAGGACCACCTAGTTGCAGTGCAATAAAATGAGTGCTTAATTGAGCTGAAGTTGGTCTTTTCTTCATCCCATTTCAGAATCTCCCTACTGCATCAACGCCTTTGGGTTCCAATCCTTTTAATACGGGAAACATACATCTTCCTCCTTGTGAGCAATTAATAAAGCCTCTTGAACTTGACTGCGATATAACGGAATGCCAGCTGTCCCTTCGTACGGTTCTTTGCAACCTTGGAAGCTTGGGTTTTAACTCAAAATATGTGCTTGGTTTCAATCTTACACAGGGAAAGGTACCGACATTTTTCTTGATCATACATGGCAACTTCCAAGTTCAAACCAATAAGAAATGCCTAACCCTGCCTTTCATTAATTGATGTCTGTTTTTTATTCGCAAATGCTGCTTTGAATTAATTGCCCAAGACTTGTACACTCAAAGCATGCATTTAAAGAAATTTGACGAGTTTCTTATTAGTTGATGATTCAGAAGAAATCCATCACCTGGTATTTATATAGAATTCAAGTTCAGCACTGTTTGTGGAAGGAAATGTTAGTCAATATATACATTTTTATGGATTTGATTGACTCTTGTATGAAGTATGAACATCTTAATTGAATGCCTATTATCTTTGAAAACCTAACAACTTAGAATCCACTATTCCTTTCTTTGGCCAACTCCACCTTGGGAAGAGAAAGCGTGATTCGCTGGCAATGTGGCCGGTAGATGTTTGGTGTCCGATGATGAGTAAGACTGCTGCCGCCATTGTGTCATAGGCGGGGCTCTTTCCGATATGCGCCACATCTTGACCGACTTATCTAGGCTACCACTGTAAAGAATCCACCGCTCTTGACCAGGGATTGATTCATCAGGATCTCTTTCTATTGCCAAGCACTTAACGGGACCGGCATGGCCGTCTAACATGGACAAGCACAAATGCTCAGCCCCCGATCTTTTCCATACGGTAATCCCCATATCAGCTGATCCACTGATCACAAGGTTCCCTGCTGTTACCAAGCAAAGAACAGCCAGTTTGTGCCCTCTCAAAGCACCACCGTGGAAGAGATGGTTGTCACCTTCCCAAAAGTTAACCACTCCATCCGATGACCCGCAATAAACCATTGTAGCAACAAGGTCCAAGGCCAATGCCGTAACCGCACATTCTTGTTTCAGCAATATCTGTGAAAAGATATGCTTGGTTCCTTTCTCTTGTAACTCTCTGCTCCAAATCTTGACCGTTCCATCAGCTGAGCCTGTAAACACTAACCCATCGAAGCCGGCAACAATGGAATTCACTGCATCATCGTGGGATTGAACGGATTCCAAGCATTTCGAATCCAAAACTCTCCAAACTTTGAATGTTTTATCCCAAGAAGCCGAGTAAAGCAACGTTTTATCTTCATTCAAACTAAGGCAAGATATAGCATCGATGTGCTTGAGCCATACGGCCTTACGATTGCTGTTCACTTCAACATAACTACTTGGCTTCATGGAGCTTATTAAATAATCTTTAAAAGCTGGTAATGTACCAACTCGTTTATGAACACCTGAGTTTTTGTTAGCAATCTTCCAAACCCGAATCTTCCCATCTTGATGACCCGTAAAGATCTTCTCTCCAGCAATGACTATGGTTTTAACCAATCCACTATTGGATTTAAACCCTGAAAACTCCTTCTGGTTCCTCCAAACTCTAATGTTCTTGCTATGGGAACCCGTGTATAACAAATCCCCAGAGGCAGCCAAGGAATATATATGCCCTTCTTCACGTACCAACGAACCCATGAGCACGTTAGGAGTGACGTTGTTGGTGTCTTCAACAGCCGAAGCATATAAATGAGTGGATTCGTGAGACGACCATGGAGATTTCCTGAAAGGAGACGCTGAACAGTCGTCATTGTAATGCGGAGGAGAGTCACCGTCGACTGCCATTAAAGAATTATCTTTGCTTTCCTCTTCACCGAGAAGCTTGTTTTGTTTTAAGATTGTTTCCATGTTTTCCCATAAGATGGAGTTGCTTTGTTAACGTTGGAAATTTGGTGGTAATGAATGTTTATAGGGGGCAAGATTTAGGGTGGATGAAACATAAGCATATTGAAAATTAGCATAATTATCACTATTTTTAAGGCTAGTCATTCCCTGAGTTTTGGGGGAATGAAGGTTCCTTTTTTTTTTTTTTCCCTAAATGGGATAAATAATTGACATATTGAATCGCTTTAGCAATTTAGTTATATTTCTTTAAAATAAAATTTTTAATGTGTTTCATAGTTTTGCGAAACTATTTTATTTATTGTGTAATCAACCTTCATCCAATTCAAATCCAGTATAACATTTTGAACTAAAGAAATATTTATAAAATGGCTCCACTTCTTTTATTTATAAAAGTAAAGCAATTTATAATTAAGATAATAAATAATAATAATAACTTTATTTAAATATTTCAAATATTCATTATTGTTACCCTTGTCAGTCGATAAGGTAAATCGCACCGGAAACGATGGCTCAAACTTCGAGTGAGTTTGGATGGGCGGTGCGTTTAGCTGCGGTTAGTGTAAAAACAGCGGTGGCGGTGAGATTAGATACTGTAGCGATACTGTAGCGTGAGACAAAAAGTAAGTTAAACGCACCGCACCGCAGTCAATCGCCCATCCAAACGAAGCCTTCATTAGAAAGCCCAAATAAGGGATCGTCCGATGAGTCTATTTCAAGACTCAATTGACTCTTATTGGGAAAATTAATTCAAATTGATGGGCTTTAGTTTCATAATTGAAAGAAATGATTCGACCTAGTTTCATCAATTCCATCGGTTGCCTGTTTCCATTAATTGGGTTTAGGGTTAGATGAGTATGGATAACTGAGTAATAGGTTGGGTTAGGATAATAGATTTCTTATTGGATAATGGGGAGGATTAAATTGTATTGGTTTTGAATCTTTTGATTGACTGAATAACTTAATTATTAATTTTTTTATTTATTTCTTTAATTTTTCAAAATTAAAGAATTTTAAAAAAAATTTCTGAATGGTATCCATGCCTTTTGTTGAATGCTCAGCGTTTCCACGTAACACTCTCAATAGCTAAAATAAAAAATAAAAAATAAAATTCATATGAAGTGAAATTAATAATTTTTTTTAATATTATGACATTAATTTAACTGTCTATATTTAGTTTGGTGTAATTTTTTTGGTGAAAAAAAACAAAGAAACCATCTAATTGATTACATCCATACTATCAGAGAAAAAACCTCTAGACTAGTCAATATCTAAGAAATTTTGAACCGTAGCAGGGGGAATATCAAAGAATTGCAAATCCAATGTAGAAGATAGAGCTCCTTTTGCCAAATAATCTGCTACTGCATTTTGCTCCCTGGGAATATACCGTAATAACCAAAAATTCTCCTGAGATAAGATGCTCTGGATATGCCTAATCAAAGGGAATTCGACGTGGCTGGACAACTCCCTTGAATGGCCCGAACAACGTCCAGACTGTCTGATAGGTTTATTGCACAATCATGACCTCTTCGTTGGGCAAGCTTAAGTCCTTCAAAAATACCCCAAAGTTCAACTTCGAAAATCGAGCACTTTCCAATATATCGATTAAAACCAAAGAGCCACTGTCCATTCCTATCTCTCGCAACCCCCAAAGAAATTGCAGCCCAAAGATCCAATCGATCTTGCCCACGTATTGAAGAAGATCTTAAACCCATAAGCTTCTTCTTCCAAGGAAGGACCAAGACCACCACAGGTAGTAACTCTTGAGGGTGAATAACATTGAGTAGCACAACACAAAGAGTTATTGACAATCTCTTTCGAACTCCCAGCATGACCCTGAAAAATGAGAAGATTACGATTCTTCTAAAGCCGCCAAATCAAAATTCCAAAAAAACAGCCCAGCTAGCTTCTCCCTCCGAGATCACTGAATCATCCTACACATTTAAAAGAATCCAAACTTGTAAGTTAAGAGAGAAAAAATTCGTCAAAATGATTACTTGTTATGACCTTGCTTCACACATCCTTAGCTGCATTACAATCTCTAGGGATATGAAGAATATCTTCTGAAGGAGAACTACATATAAAGCATGAGGGATCAGCTGCTAAACCTCTTTTGACCCTTTCAACATTACTGAGGAGACGCTGCTTAAGAACTAACCAAATAAAGAAATGAACTCTTTGAGGGCCTGGAGTCTTCCAAACATACTTCCATTTTTCATCCTTTAAATTCTATCCATCACCATTACAAATCTTATAAGCGCTTTTGACCGAGAAGTTTCCAGACGAAGTATGACACCAAATGATTCTATTTCCATTTTTCATCATTTAAATTCTATCCATCACCATTACAAATCTTATAAGCGCTTTTGACCGAGAAGTTTCCAGACGAAGTATGACACCAAATGATTCTATCTTGCCCCTCAAATGGAAGAGAAGGGGGAATACCTATAATCAACTCGATCACTTCCTCCAGGATCCAAAGTCTGAACAAATCAAGGTTCCACAAACCATCCTCATTGACCATATCATTAAGACAGCACCCTGAGTCAATATTAACATTAGCTGGAATAATCTTGATCAACTTTCCCACAGTAGGAATCTAAACATATTCCCAACAACAAATTTGAATCCTGTTACCAATGGACTAACATAAGTTTTCTCGAAGCAACGGCCAAATTTTAGTGAGGGAATTCCACAGAACGAACTTCTTTCTTGCTTAATAGTTTCAAGAGAAGTATCCTCCATACGATATTTAGCCCTAATAACCCAAACCCAAAGGGTCTATTTATTAGTAACGAGATTAAAACCTAGCTTTAGCAGGAATGAGATATTTTGGTCTCGAAGTTTCCGTAAACCAAGGCCTCCGCAACATTTAGGGTGACAAATAGAGCCTCACCTAACTAAAGACATCTTCCTTTTATGCTCAGAAGAACCCCAAATGAACTGCTTCACCAAACTCTCAATTTCATCACAAACTTTCTTATGGATTATCATGGACTGCATAAAGTAGCTAGGAATAGATAGAATAATCAACTGTACCAAAGTGGTGTGACCAGCGATGTAACACCCCACACCTGTGCCCTACACTAGGATGGAATACGAGGTGTTACTAAACTTAAACACATGCATTCAAACATTTACGTGTTACCAAGACTTGATTAAATTCAAAACTTTTTCAAACTTTTCCAAAACTTCTTATCAGGGGCCTATAAGGCCCAAAGCATCTCTTGAAAATCACTCGGGACCAATTCAGGTCCTTTAATCAACACTAGGAAAATGACCTTTGAAACAGGGCACACGCCCGTGTGGATGGGCGACACGCTCGTGTGGAACTTGAACATGGTCGTACTAATAGCCCTTGTGGCACACACGACTTAAGTATCTAGGGACACGCTCATGTCCCATGCCCGTGTGAATTAAATTATAAATTTAAAGCTATAGAGGTTTTCATACGGCCTGGAACACGCCCGTGTCTCTGGCCCGTGTCCCTCACACGGCCATGACACGCCCGTGTCTTAGCCCGTGTCTAAAAACCTTGACATTTTGTTTCTAACGTCAGCATCCAATTAGGGGCGCACGGCCAAGGCACACACCCGTGTGCTAGACTATGCCCTTCACACGGCTGAGACACACGACTGTGTCTCTACCCGTTTGTCTATTACCATGTATACTGACTTGTAAAATTTACGTGCAGGGGACACACGGCCGGACAATACGCCCATGGGGCTTGCCGTGTGTCACACACGGCCTAGACACACGCCCGTGTGTTTACCCGTGTGGACAATATAAGGCTATTTACCAAGCCTTATGCCACCCTGAAACAAAATTTAATACTAATCAACATATCAAGGTCTAATTTGATATGAGTTCTCAACCAACAACCATAGCTAAGGCCTATATACATTTCACAAATTTAACCATATCAACAATTTCACATTCGCAAAAGACTATCTTGCATTCATATAATGACTTAAAATATTAGCCATTTTCATGGCCTTATACAAAATGAGTCAAATGTTAAAACAAGCCAACACCTTTGGCCCCAAAACAATGTGACACAAAAATAAAATCAAATACTCCTATACATGTCCTAATCAAAATGATAAAACTAGTTATACCAAGTGCTTCAAGGATAGTGTGACTAGCTTCTCCGACGTATGCGACGATCCTCGAACTACTTTGGCAGCATTAAAAGGAAATGGAAAGGAAAAAAGGTAAGCATGAGAGCTTAGTAAGTACATATATGCAAATAAGTGTAATTAGAAACACATTCGTCAAACAATGGCTTATCATACTTAAATGGTATATCATTTTAACCTCACTATCTTGCTTTTCCTTCTTTTACGCATACTTACTACATCTCATCACACATTAAAGTCTTCGTTCGAGAGTTTAGTATATATACCTGTAGTTACTAGTAAAATAACTCAAGTTCATTCTCTCTATTGACATACCTCATTGGAAGTATCGCCAATCCATTCATCGAGTTAACCCTTTGAACACTCAGAAATACCAATGAATATACGGATAGTTTACTCCTAAATACTATACAAGTAGCCAAAGCTACCTCGTACTTTGTAATACTTGCATATTTGAGCTACTCAAGGGCCTTTTCACCAAGTCAATACCCGGACCCTATAGCTCTATCATGTAATACCCGCTCATTGAGCTACTCACGGGTCTGCACACAAAGTCAGTACCCGGACCCACATTACCTATTTCACTTGTCTCATGAACTTAGACTCAACTCATGAGTTCAGACCATTCAATTTCTCATGACTTACCTTTTGTATCCTATACTATTTCTGAGGTTCGACTGGATCTCGTATCTAACCTGATGTTGTCGCACTTGTTCATAATGTAGGTTACTCTTATATCGCATTATTTATACTTTCATGGTATCGAGTAGATTATGATACATGGTAAAAAAAAACATTTAAAAGTAAGCTACAATGACACATTATTTACATATGTAGGGGTGTGCAAAATTCGGGTAAAACCGAAAAAATTAGGTTAACCGACTGAATTCATTAATCGATTGATGGCAAAACCAATTAATTCGATGAAATTGATTAATAATTTTTGAGTTTTTAGTTAATGGTTAATTCGGTTTGAAACCGGTCGGTTAACCGAATTTTTTCAGTTTAACCGAAAAAATTAATAAATAAAATTATAATATATAAATAGCCCACTATTCACTCAAACCTAATCCAACATAAACCCAAATACCCAATCTAATATATATTAACCCAAGTACCTAACCCAACCCAATTACCCAATCAAATCATAAAAATTACAAATAATTTAATGAATAAAAATAAAAATAAAAAATATAATTTTATACAAATAATTTAAATAATTCGGTTAATTTGGTTAATTCGGGTAATTCGGATAATTCGGTTAATTTGGTTAATTCGGTTAATTTTATTCTTATTTTAACCAAAAATTAAAAAAACATATAATTTTTAGTTAATTCGGTTAACCTATCGAATTAACCGAAAAAATTTCGGTTCGATTAACGTTTAAAAATTTTGAAAGGTCGATTAATTCGATTAATGTTATTTCGGGTCGGTTAACCGACTGAACACCCCTATACATATGTACTTACCTCGGCACAAAATGATGGGAACGAGCCTAATCCTCGTAAATTTTGTTCTTCCCTCGATCAATACCCGAATCACATTTCTTTTGATTTAAAATGTCAAAAATTAGCTTATTTAATATACAAATCATTCAATTCAACTTAAGACTCATACTTTGGTAAATTGATTGTTTTGCCCTTAAACTTCGTAAAAATTACGATTTTACCCTTAGGCTCGAAAATCGATTTTTATCGAATTTCCTTATTAGCCAAGCCTAACCGACCATTTATTTCTCTAATGACCACCCCAAATTCTCAATATTTCACAACATTACTATCTATTTTACAAACTTTACAAAATGGTCCTATTAGTGTTTTCATGATAAGTCCTTTCACAAAAGTTGTTCACTCAACAACCAATACTCATTTTCTTCCATAAAAACTCAGCAACCATACAAATCCTTTCATGGTAATTCCCTATACTATCAATCATTTCACAAATAGTCCCCTTAATAGCTAGATTAAGCTTTAGGGGTCCCAAAAGTACAAAAATTATCAAGAATAACCCTCAAATTGACTTACTTGCAAGAGGCTAGCTTGGCTAAAATTTCAAGGCTTCAAAACCCTTATTTTTGCTGAGAATTTTGGTGAAGAAGAAGAGGTGAAATGGGTGATATCATCTTTTATTTATTTTATTTCTTTTTAGTCAAACAAGTCACCAAATTTTTACCTAACATTGACTAGCCTAATTCTTTATCCCTATGGCCAGCCATACTGCATTTTAAGGGTCTATTTTCCATTTAAAGATCATAAATTTTGGCTCTTTAGCTATTTGGTATGTCTATCAAGTGATATTGAACTTTTACCTTTTATGCGATTTAGTCTTTTTTCGCAATTAAGCTCTCAAACGCTAAAATTTATTCACCAAATTTTTCATGCACCTTTATAATCATGTCGTCACACATAAAATAATATTAAAATAACTTCTCCAGCTTCGAAATAGTGGTTCCGAAACCATTGTTCTGACTAGGCCCAAAATCGAGCTGTTATAAGTAATGGATAATCTTTTTGCATCCCAACTTTGGAGCTTGCCTCTAACTTTCTCAACAACGAAGTGCATAGTACTATTAGTCACCCTCTTATGAAAAAGTGGAATCCTAAGGTAGTGACCAAGATTCTGAACTTTTTGGAAACCAAACAAAGAACTAATTGAGTCCGCCACTGTCGTCTCTACACCTTTAGAGAAGAAGATGCTCATTTTCTTATCATTTATTTTCTGACCAGAAAAATCGCAGAAACTACCGAGAATGCCCTTTATGAGTTTACTATGTTTTGTATCAGCTTTACTTAAAATAACCTAATCATTTGTAATAAATAAATGAGAGATAGGAAGACCAGCCTGGGATAGCTGAATGGGACTCTATTCACCCTCCGAGATATAGTCGAATGAATTGTTTGGCCAAGCCAATCCATGCATAATATGAAAAAATAAGGAGAGAGCGGGCATCCTTGTCGGATTCCTCTAGCAAGCCTGAACTTAGACAATGGAACACCATTCCACAAAACCTGCATCGTAGAATTAGATATAGATGACACAATAACATTTATGAGAAAAGTAGGGATACCGGCTGCTTGGAGTGAAGCGTTGATAAAGTCTCATCGTACTCTGTCGTAGACCTTCTCCAAGTCTATCTTGATAGTCATCCATTTTTTTCTAGAAAAGCTCCGTATCGAGTGGATTACCTCTTGGGCAATAATGACATTGTCAGTAATATTCCTCCCTGCAATAAACCCAGCCTGTTCGGGACCAATAATCTTAGGAAAAATAACTTTAAAATGATTCGCAATAACCTTAATCACAAGTTTGTATAAAACAGAGCAGAGGCTAATTGAACGATATTGGGAAAAATCCTCAAGATTGTCAACCTTGGGAATAAAGACAATTAATGTATTATTCAGTGCAGCATCAATGTTGGCCCCATTAAAATAACCCCTAACCCAATTGCAGACTGCATCTCCAACAGTATTCCATTGCTTCTGGAAAAAGAGTGCATGAAAACCATCACTACCTGAAGCTTTAAAATGAGACATGTTAAAAAGAGCCCCTTTAATTTCCTCATTAGTTATCTGCTTCCCCAAAAAGGAGATATCATATTGACCAAGACGAGGAAAATTACTAGAAGGCAATCGTCCCATAGGACCAGGAAACTCCCTGAACAAATTCTGAAAAAATTTATTAGCCTCAGCTTTAATATCTTCCGGCTCATAAATCTAGTTCCCACAATCATTACGAATTGCAATAATAAGGTTATTCTTTCTTTGACGCAACGTATGAGAGTGAAAAAACATAGTATTGCTGTCTCTAAGATAAAGCCAATCACAACGAACCTTTTGTTTCCAAAGGAGTTCTTCATGATAAAGAACATTCTCCAACTCCTGCCGAATTTTTAACTCCACCTGAGCTAGACTGTTAAAACTAGAGAGATCCATAATCTTCTGAATTTTGGTAAGCTCCTTAACAAGAAAACTTTTCCAAAAAGTGATGTGACCATAGACCAACTTATTTCAATCATTAAGATCACGGGAGAAAGTACTTAAAGTAGCTGCCTTGTCACCAGAGAAACCCCATTTATCTTCTACCAGTTTTCCAAAATCCAGATGCTCAACCCAACCTGCCAAAAACCCAAAAGGCCTACCTCTAGGAAAAATAATCTTCGGATTTAAAGAAATGAGAAGAGGCATATGATCAGACTTAATTTTTAAAAGATGGGTGACCAAACTATTTAGAAAATGTTGGACCCATGCATCATTTCCGAGAGCCCAATTAAGCCTTTAAAAAGTAAATCCCTATGCCATATAATAGGGGGCCCCTTGTACCCTAACTCATGAAGCTCTGCCTTATCCATAAAATTTCTAAAAAGAGGGCAACACTTACCTTTAGACATATCACCTGATTTCTCAGAGGAAGAAAGAATAGCGTTAAAGTCACCGATTGCAACCCATGGGTAATTTCCCATTGGGATTGAATGTTTCAAGGTATCCCACAAATCCTTCTGTTTCTACCTATTTGGGCTCCCATAGACGAAAAAAATGAAAATTGCATTTGAGGAAGGTGTCGATCCCACTCGAGCTAGAATAAACTGAGAGTGATTATAAATGATATCAAAGCAAACAAAATCCTTCCACCCAATCCAAATGCCCTCGGAGAAACCAATCGATTCAACGCAATGAGAATAAGGGAACCCCAGTTTAGCAATAATATTATCAGCTTTGGAACCACTAACTCTCATATCAAGAAAACTAATAATATCAGGCCTATATTCCCGATTATACTCCCAAAAAATACGAGGAAACTTATCGCTAGCAAATTCCTGACAATTTCAAGAAAAAATGGTAAAATTCATAAAAAATTATAATAAAAAAAAAGGAAACATACCTATTTTTGTCGAGAGACAGTATCCCGATCTGTGATCAAGGTCGCGTCGTCCGAATCAGAGTTAATGTCATTACTATAATTCAAATTTGAAATGAGTTTAGCCATTTCCTCCATAGATTCAGCTAACGGTACTCTGAAGTTCCCAGAAGCTTTGAAACGACTTCCCTGACCACGCAACGCATTGGAAACTTTTCGACTACCACGCCTAAAGGAATCTTTACCTCCATGCCTCTCTTTAGGAACAGAAATTCTGTCACATTTCCTTTCCCGGGATAACTTGACCGAAATATTTTTTCTTTCTTATGAGAATTATCCTTAAAACTAATTGCAAAATGCTTCCCGGGGTCCAAAACATCATCAGAAATGGGAACAGGAGAACCTCTAGAGCCTTCAAAAGCAGGATTAAAATGAGCTTTTATGTTATCAAAAATTCCAATATTTAAATCCCCTCAAGCCTCAATAGGAAAATCACCATGATCAACATCAGTCAAAATCAAGTTCTTACCCGAAGACAATTGAGGTGAAGGTCTTGCAACACTAAAATTTAAAATAGAATTAGAAACAAAATTATTAGTAGAAGGATTTTCATTCGAAACCTGTGCATTCTCATTCTCACCATTGGCCTTTTCTCTATATTTTTCCCTTACTCCTAATATTCTCCTAGCCCAGAAAACCTTGCTTAACAGACTCCACCACAGGCCCAACTCCTGGACGACCCGAACCTATTAAAACCAACTTTGTGGCAGCATTACCAACTTTGCTGCAGCATCCCCCTTAGAAGAGCTAAAGCCCGAAATGGGCTT